>NC_084482.1:14281740-15614656 GCF_030035675.1 Rhineura floridana | reverse complement strand
GAAAAAAAACCCTGCACATTTTCTTGTACACTTTTGTAAAGCGCTGTACGTAACTATTAATATTAAAGATTACACTGAATGTTCTCTCATGTTAGCATTTGCTTCAAAAGTAGGGTATTTGGCACAGCTGAACAATTTTTTAAAAAAATACTTGCTGAACACTTATTATTTTGCTACAAGATGGTGATTTTTGTTCCCCCAGGGTGTGGCTTCTTGCAGGTGTCATTTCCCTTTTTCTCCTTTGCCCTCACAGTCATGGAGGGTTGCCACAACCAACAGGATTACATTAAAATTTAGGGAAATGAAGTCTAGGATTGTGGGGGCAAAGAAGGGAGGGGAATGGCATCCAAAGCATAACACTGGAAAAAAACTTCATACAACGTGCCAAAAATATGTATTTATTTATTACATTTTTATCCTGCCTTTCTTTTCATGATTGAAACCCAAGGCGGCTTACATATGGTTCCCAGGCGGTCTCCCACCCAGGCACTGACCAGACCTGACCCTGCTTAGTTTCAGCAGGGAGTTGGCCTTACGCGCCTTGAATATAGGTGCTTTTTAACACAAAAACATGAGTAGTAACTCAGCCCTATCGAGAAAAGCAATGCTGCAACATTAGGCCTTTATTTGTGCAACCAGGATTTTAAACAAATTTAGAGAGTTAAAGTTGGAAGAGCAAAGGCAATGCCTCTTCTAAAAGGTTGCTCAATTTCCATTTTTTAACAAGCAACAGTTATTAATAAATATTTTTTAAAGTTTAACCATATTGTTGTCCCAGATAATTATGGGCACATTTTAAACCACTCAAAAGATTATGAATCTCACCCACCAATCAACTAATTCTGCTAAGTTAGAACTACAGTGCACAGGTACCGAAAGGGCTACAGAACTGGTCAGCATCCTGGATAAAGTCTGACCCAAGCAGAGCTCTGGTTCACCCAGATTTCCACACTGAGGAAAGTGCTCTGTTACACCCCCTGTTCACAATTTCTTGTATAGGAAGGATGTTAAGACAATGGCTGACTTGATCTCTGAAAAGTTAACAACCTGGCCTTTGGCCTTTCCAATACTTACTTGGACGTGGTGCCATCTGGGTTTGCCCACCTACAATCGGAGAGAGAAAGTAATGTCATGTGAGAAAAAATATATTTCTATCTTTCTCTGAGGCAAACCCTCAAAACACGTCCCAAGAGGTAAACATCCTTCACAAAGCAAACAAACAGCACACTTTGCTTAAAAGTTAGCTCTCGGAAAGTTGATGTCCCTTTAACAACAGCATCTCTTTATGCAAGTTTAAGGAAAGCAATATTTCCGCCAACATAAACTTAAAGGAATAAAATAAATAATCACACGGTATGCTTTAATGCATCTGTTAACACCAACAAGCTTCAAAAATGACAAGGAGCGTTTGCAAAGCTCCCTTACAATGTCTTATTTAACTCAGTTTAAATGGGCAGAAGTACAAGAAACTGCCTATGAGGTTTTTATTTACTGCATTTATGAATCATGCTCCAAAAGGGGTTCAGAGCAATGTACAACAAATGATAAAACATATCCAAAATCCAAAAATATCTACACAATAACAAAGTTATTAAAACACTATCACTCGCTGCTATGCGGCGTTACAGCAAAAGATCAATCTAAACAAAAACATCTTCAGCTGGTGTCTAAATGCAAATGAGATGGCCTCAACCACAAAGAAGGCCCTGCTATGCATCCCTAAATCATAATTCCTAATGGGGGCCACAAGCAGATACACACACCACCAATTTTAGGGATCAAGTTGGCTGGTATTGAAGAAGGTACTCCTTCAGATACATGGGCCCCTACAGCTTTATAAACCATTATCAACATCATAACGATATGCCCAGGAAATACGTGTGGTTAGCCCAAAATGGCCTGGCAGGCCTAATTAGGCCCACAGGCTGCACTAGGAATTGCGCCTTCCACCCAAGACCTCCTTCTACACATGCAGACCACACATTTATTGTAATTATGGTCATTTTATCAGCCAGTTGCACAAACAAAAACAAGCAGCAACCGCTCGTAATTAGAACTTGGTGAGACCACCAAAGTAGAAAACAGAAATACACGTCCTACACAACAGCCTGTTTTTATAACCCAAGTGTCTTGCTAACACTTTGGCTGGGTACACACCATATATTTAAAGCAGATGACCTCCCCCAAAGGATCCTGGGAGATGTAGTTTGTTAAGGGTGCTGGGAATTGTATTTCTATGAGGAGTAAACTGCAGTTCCCAAGATTCTTTGGGGAAAGCCATGTGCTTTAAATATGCTTTAAATTATGGTGCGTACACAGCCTTCCACCAAAAGTCCAGGAGAGATCACACAGACAAGCCTCCTGCAGGAGCTTCTCCACAACCTCAGGATGCTCTCTACAGACAGAACACTGAGCAGGGCACTTCTAGTCAATTTTAACAGCTATTGGGGAAGGGGGGGAATGCAGATTGTTCTCTGACTAAGGCAGAGGCACAAGCGCAACAAAAACCTGTGGCAAAGTCAGGCTAAGCTGGTGGTTACCTGCGGTCCTGAGGATCTGCGCTGCAGAAGGTGACGCTACTGACAGGATAATGACGTCGGAAAAACAGCCTGTGGGAAGAAGGAATTTTTCCTGAATCAAGAGGGAGGAAAAGGTGCAAAAACCACTATGGGGTTCTCTCATAACATGGGCCCAGCAGCAAGAAGAAGAAAATATATGGGAAGAGCCAAACATATCAGGATGAGCAGGGAAGACAACAATGTATTATAAGGGGCTGGGAGAGGAAGGTTCTTGGCCCACACTACAGGAGGTACAAAGGGAAGGGTATGCTGGTGCCCCTGGAACAGAAACAGGCTGACTCACTTTCTCTGGTTGTCTGTGAGCGTGATGCCCTGGGCTGACACCTTGAAGTGCACAACACAGGCAGAAGCAGAAGGTGTGGCGCTCAGGGTGCTGGTGGCTGCCTTGGCCACAGCCTGTGGTCCTGTCAGGGACTCAGTTTCCACAGAGCTCAGGTAAAGTACACTGCAGGCTAGAATTTGGAAGGGGAGGGAGGGGGAGAGAGAGAGAGAGAGAGAGAAAGATGGATCATCCACATCTTTGCACCTTCTGTAATCACACAGCTTGAGCCAGCTCCATCTAGCCCCTACCTGCCTAGGCTTCCTAACACTTCCTGGAGAATTCCCTATTTGATTCCCCCACTGAAGCGTATGTTTGAATTAAATGTCTGAGAACCCTGGCTGGGAGGAAAAGCATCTGAGGGAGGAGGCTGCAGAGAGAAGTGGTAGGCAGCAAAAGGGTTAAGTAACCCCTTCCCCAGTGTGGCGTAGTGGTTAAGGTGTTGGACTACAACCTGGGAGACCGGGGTTCGAATCCCCACACAGCCATGAAGCTCACTGGGTGACCTTGGGCCAGGCACTGCCTCTCAGCCTCAGAGGAAGGCAATGGTAAAACCACCTCTGAATACCGCTTACCATGAAACCCTATTCATAAGGTCGCCCATAAGTCAGAATCGACTTCAAGGAAATCCATTTCCATTTTCCCCAATCACTGCAAAATGCATCCTCGCCCTGCTACTTCACAGCTTTTAAAATTGTGACCAAGAATCCCATGGTTACATCTGCTGCTGAATAGTTAACACTTAAAGACTTCTTTACTTGCTGGTGACAAATATATTCTAATGTATCTTTCTAGTTGAGTGACATTGACATTGTGCAATATTTTGCTTCTCCTGCCTCTCAACTTCCACGAAGAACGCAAACAAGCTTCTAGGCCTTATTGCAGCAGAGATACACTTGAAAATGTACAGGCAGGGTAGGACTTCCGGGAAGGGTGACTTAGCCTGTGCCTGCTTTTGAGACGGGCTCCTGCCTCAAAAGAAGCTTATTCAGATATATCAGTCAGTTTTTTCTTTTTTTTTTTGACTGATTAAACTTCTCCCGGGTAGGGAGAAACGAAGAGATTAACCTCAAAGCCTATTTTTGTTGGGACGACCAGATCTCATTAATTTATGGGACGAGGTCCAGCCGACGAAGGTGGGACGGATTTTCAACAGCAAGCTCTATCTGTTAAAGCGAACGTTCATCTTATCTTCTAAGAGAGAACGTACTAACAGGCAAGCACCCTTCTTTCTATATTTTTCTTTTACTTGACTTAAATTGTTGCTGTTTAAAAGAGATTTGCCAGATTGATCGGTTTTTGACATCTCACTGGGGAGCCATAACTTCTCTCTGCTACGCACTAATTAATAGCTTATCTCTGTTTTTGTTGCAAAAAGCTGTCCTGGATTTGCATTCTAAAGATATACACAGAAGAGGGATTTCTATTCCAGATTTTTATTTTGAAGAATATTATACTGTCTGAGACTACTCTCTTTTTGGTCTATTTTATTTTGACGAATCTGTTTCTTGACGACTGCCATTAATTGTTTCGATCCTGGGAACTGCATTTTGTTTACTTAACTATGGAGAGATAAGGCTGTCTGCTCTGTTTATACTGTGATGTCACCAAGTTTGGAGTATTAACCCAATTGTTGCTGAAATAAGAAGTGGTTTTCCTATATTTTTCTTTTAAAATGGCAATTAAGAAAGTGGCTGAGAATCTGGAAATAACTATGTTTCAGAAAATAATGGATGAGATTGAGATAACGAAACAAAACCTGCGACAGGGTTGTAAGGAGCTGAAAATTGAATTGAGTAAAATGACGCAGGAGATTAAAGATATAGGGGTCCCTGTGAGAGAGGTGACCCTGGAAGGGGTCCCTGTGAGAGAGGAGACCCCGGAGATTGGAACAAACGTGGAACAGGAAAAAGATTTGGAGTCTATGGACTTTAGAAATAAAATCTATTGTTTGGAGACACAGGAGATTAAAGACATAGGGGTCCTTGTGAGAGAGGAGACCCTGGAGACTGGAACAGGGGTCCCTGTGAGAGAGGAGACCCTGGAGACTGGAACAGGGGTCCCTGTGAGAGAGGAGACCCCGGAGATTGGAACAAACGTGGAACAGGAAAAAGATTTGGAGTCTATGGACTTTAGAAATAAAATCTATTGTTTGGAACTCAATGTTATCTCTGAAGAAATTAATGAAGATTCTAGAGATAAAGTTATCAATGGCATGGATAATCTTCTGGACTGGAATGATGTGATGGAGCCCAATATAGAGAAAATTTATGGAATTAACTGCAGCCATGTAACAATGGAAAAACTTTCAAGAGATGACCCAGTGTATTTTGAAAAAAAGAACAGAGATATGATTTTACAGCAGTATTTCAGCAACCTATTCAGAATGGATGGCAAGAAAATATTTGGGATAGAGGTAATTCCCATCAGACTCTTACTATATGACTATGGCTTTGACAGCAAGATTATTATGGAATACTGATAATGGAAGATTGGATACTGAAATTACTGGACTTAACAAGACTACTGAAGATGGAAGATGGAAAATGGAACTAATAGGGATAATAGAACAATGGCTACTGAAATTACTGAACCTAACAGATTCTGATGTGATGGATTAATTGAAATGTTTATTTTGACTATGGTTATGACAATAAGATTATCATAATTAGTAATGAGATGGATTAATTGATATGCTTATCTGGAAAAAAAAAATTGATAGATATATTTCTTAAAGAATTGAAACCTCTCTTTGACTTTTTGTGGAAAGAATAAAGTAATGTTTATGAGATTTGATGATTAAGTAAGATAACTATTGGAGGAAAGTGATTTTATAATATGACTTAAGAGACAGGATTGTTATATATTATAGACTTATAACTGATCTGATCTTTGACAAATGGGAAGTCAATATTTTACTCTTTATTTTTTATTTTTATTTTTATTTTTATTTTTATTTTTTTTTTGTTTAACTATTTTTGATTTTGTTTTTTGTCTTTGAATGTTTTATGATTTCGTCTTGTATGTTTTATGAAAATTTGAATAAAAATTATTGAAAAAAAAAAAAGAAAATGTACAGGCAGGGTAGCGGAATAAGACTTCCAGAATTCGGGAGATTGGGCTTTAGCACTCTGTATGGCTCTTCACCCCTTCACCTATGACTATCAGAAGTGGAGTTATTTCCCTAAATTGCTGCCTGTCTAAAGAATATACATGCACTGCCCTCCCTCTCTATACCAGTACTTACCTGCTCCCTGCTTCAGCAGATCAGCAGCTGTGCTCATGTTGGTGGGAACAGCCAGCTCTGGGCTCTCCTCCACAAGATCTGAAAAGGGGTGTGTGTGGGCAAAGTGAGACAGCACTGGCTAACATACACATAGCAATGCATCACAGTAGTTAGAGCATGTGGGGCTTGAATGGGGAAACCCAGGTACAAATCCTCATCCAGCTGTGAAGCTCACTGTTAGGAAGTGTCCCTCTTCCCAACATAACAGGGTGGCTGTGAGGTTAAAATACTGCCCTGGGCTTCTTTAAAGAAAGGTGAGTTGCAGATGTAATGTGATGTTGGATGATGGGAGATAGAATCCAACTTCTAGAGGGCACCATATTGCTACCCCAATACAAGATTTTTTAAAAAATACCCAGCAAGGCTAGACTACTTCCAGGTGGACACTTTTTTGGGGTACGGGGTGAGGAATAGGGACTGGTCAGGCATACTAATTTAGCCTTCACCAGAATTGTGAGGATCTCTGCTGGTTCATACAGAAGAAAGCCGGTCGGTTGGTCGATAGATAAATAGTGTTTTGAAGGTTGAGAGCATTTTGCAGCTGTTATCTAGCGATCCTTACAACCCTGTAAGGGGGTCTGAGTGACTACAGCCACCTGGTGAGTTCTTGAGAGACAAAGTTTGACCTGAGGCCTTCCTGATTTATAGTTCCTTCTCTGAGCTGTTACAGTGCTATACCAGCCTGGGTAACAGGGACTGTTCTGCTAATAGCAGACCTACTAACATTAATGGACCTGTTAGTCACGCCCATTAATTTCAGTGGGCCTACTCTGAGTAGACTGATAGCGGGATACAACCCAATTAAAAGGCGAAGGTAATATCTTGCAAGAAATTGCAAGGCATTACAATGATACTGTATGTATTCATTTCAGCATTTATACCCCAACGTGTTCCTGCCTCTCCAGAACGCTGGGTTCTCAACAGCCTCCTGAGCACTTACCTTTGCTTGGGATACGGAGACGGCAAGGCAATGAGATGGGGGTAATGGAATGCTGGGAGACCAGGGCTGGCAAGCTGCCTGCAAAAAGGAGAAGAGGCACAGCCATGGGGCAAAGTGCTGCCTCCCGTGAACAAGAGGAACAAGTTTGGAGCAGCCTGGAGGCGGCATCCACTTGCCCCCAAAGGTACAGGCCACCACCCTTCTTCACATCCCAGTCACTCACCAAAATGGGGCTCGTTGTTACAGCCCTTGATCTTCACCCCCTTGGGTCCTGTCTCAATCAGAAAGTGGCGCACCAGCTGCTCAGCAGGATCTCCTATGCAGGGATGGAGAATAATTTTGTTGTGCACATTTTAAAGCAAACTAACTAATTCACATCTCCTGGACTGGATATCAAGCAGAAATATAATTATCCTTGACGATTTGCACTTTCCTGAATTTTGCAATACAGTTCTTAGTTTAATAAACGTGGCAAAACATGTCAAAGTATGTTCAGAAATGTATTTAAATATGTATTTAAATACCAATTTTCGCACAGATTTTTTTAAACCACCCCAGACTAATGCGGAAAGTGGATGGAATGGACTTTTATGAACAAACACGGGCAAGATTGACATGGACCAGAAACAGAGTGATCTGTCCATCCCTCCTCCTATGACAGTGAGGGCCATAAGCAAGCTATGGGTGCTAATCTGTCCCCATCTTCTTCCCATTCGACATGCTCTCGGACAAGAAAAAGCATTTACCAGTTAAGGTTGCTAATCATTCTCCTATGCACCTTTTCTTCCCACCCAGCACGCCCTCAAGCAAAAAAAAAAGAGCATTCACCAGGGACTGAAGCTTATTTATTAATACACCACCCAATTAGCCATGTCCTCTGGGTGGCTCACAATTTAAAAATCAACAAAATGCAAATGCAATTAAACCTAATCCCATTAACAGAAAAAATAATACAGGCACCAAGATCCCATTAAATACTGTATAATAGCTTAAGAGTCTATTGTGACTCTGGCAGATGAGTGAACCTTCTGGAAGGGATAAAGGGATGGAGAAGGACATATGATTTTTTTTTGAGGCTGGGATGGGGAGAGGAGAGAAGGAAATCTATTAGCCACACTTCACAGTTGTCCTTCAGCATCCCCCTGCTCCCACAGACGCTGCTAAGAGGGGCAGTAGGGTTAGGAATGGCTGTGTTAACATTGTGCAAAGGTGAGGCTGTTTCCCTAGGTGTGTCCCTAGGAGGACAATGGGCATATTGCCTGTCTCTCTTTGTCTTGAGAGGCTTGAAAGATTTGTCCGATCTGACACCAGAGTGGGTGCCCAAGGAGAAATGAATGGGAGCAATGCTGGTTTGGCTAGATCAGAGAGTCAATCTGGATCAAGAAGCAGACAGGAGGACTTTTAAATATGGTTTGATTTAGCACTGCCTGCCTATACTTGCTTATGGATATGAATATATGAATCCACCTTATACCAAGTCATCTAACCAGGTATTGGCAGCAGCTTTTCCAATGTCTCAGGCAAAGGGTCTTTCCTTTCCAGGCCTTGCTACCCATGATCCTTGTTGGGTGGAGATGCTGGAGAATGAATGTGGGACTTTACACAATCAAAGCATGTATTCTCAACTGAGCTATGGACTCTCTGCTTCTGCATCCATATGATATATCTGTTCAGCTTCTATATTTGTAAATGAGTAGATTATTGCAAAGAGGCCTGTACGTTTCCTTTAGAGGAAACTGGACCTGAAAAGGATTTCTCAGGGAAAGAAAACTTTGAAAACAAGAACTGGGTATTTCAGAATAATGCTGCAGTGACTGCTTGAGAGGCAGACTCCCTTTCCTTTGCAGCTTTTGCTGTTGCTGAAAGTCAGGAAGTGCTGGGTTGTTGTTTTTACCTTTGGTGGAGTGGTTGATGCTGTTGGGTGGAGGTGTTGCCACTTTCAGAGCCAGTCCGTAGGCCCCCTGGAAGGAGTTGCTGTCCCGAATAAGGAAAGTGCCAGGTTCCTTGTCCTTCAAGAGGGCAATGGCTGCTCAGGAGCAAAAATTTAGGTGAGCATCTGGAGTATGCAGAAGACTGCAGGTCTGCTGACATAGGATTGACCATCATACTAAAGTATTCCTCAGAATAAGGTCCAACACCAATAGGGGCCCTTGGAATTTCATTCTGTAAAATGTGGTCTTCCAGATGTTGTTGGACTGCAACTCCCATCAGCCCCACGCAGCATGGCCAGTCATCAGGGATTATGGGGGCTGTAGTCCAACAACATCTAGAGACCCAAGGCTGGGGAAGGCAACTCTAGGGAGAGTGTCAAATACTAATTTTGTTAAATCCTAGCCAGACTAGGCAAAAAATGTTTGAGAACTGTGTACCTTGGTCCCGGGACAAATGAGGCTTGTACCAGAACTTTGATGTGTCTTGGACAAATTTGACGCTAACCTGGTTCTCTTGCTCTGGATCTGGAAGGAAGCAAAATGGATGTTGGTTAAGTTCTCCCTCCAACAGGCAGACAAGCAAAAGTGCTTGGAATGTCTACAAAAGGGTGTAACATTAATAATAATGCATACTGTTTTTGCAATGCTTTAGAGCAGCCTTTCCCAACTAGAGGGCCATCAGATGTTGTTGGACTACAATTCCCATCTTTCCTGACCATTGGCAATGCTGGCTGAGGCTGATGGGAGTTTGTGGTCCAACAACATCTGGTGGCCCACTAGTTGGGAAAGGCTGCTTTAGAGTTCTAAGTGCTTAACATACATTATTCTAAATCAGGGATGGGGAATCTGTGGCCTCCCAGATGTTGTTGGAATACAGTTCCCACCATCAGTTCCCACCATCCCTGACCACTGGCCGTACTGGCTGAGGATGATGGGAGCTAGAATCCAACAACACCTAGAGGGCCACAGGTTCCCCATCCCTGTTCTAAGTGATGCTTACTATCTACAATATATTTTGGAAAGTTGCTTGTTTCCTATGCATTTGGACATCTCTTAAGATACCATAATCAAATTTTGCATGATGGCTCCTGAAATCAAGGAGAAGGCTTTGTTCTCTTTTTGGCTACAACTGGATGCCATTCTGAATCAAGATGGTGGACTGAACCTTTTAAAACGTTGATAATTTTAACTACTGACTTCAAAACTGCACTGATTTTTTTCGTTTCTTAGAAATCCCGAGAACCGTCAAGTACAAGGCTGCTATAATCCTATAAATTAGGACAATTTTATAATGGGAAAGGGCCACAGCTAGGCAGAACACATGCAAAAGTCCCAAGTTCGATCTCCAGTTAGGGTCTCTATGTGATTGGGACACTTGATTATGCAGTTGCCCTGACTACAGGAAGTCCCTACACACAAACAGTAGCTCACATATTGTACATTCAACAGCGCACAGCACATGGTTGTGGAGAGATGAAGATTCAACATCAGGAGTGAGGCTAAAAGTGCATCCTCACTCCACACACTTAATCCCCTACATGCAAGTGACACATGAACAGAGCTTTAGAGGGACATCTATCTGATGTTATTTTCTACATGATTTTTTTTTACTGGTGGGAGCATTCATATCACACAGTCTCCCACCCACATTCTGAATTGGTACAGAGAAGGCTATACCATCACAATTTCCTATGTGTAAATCATATTTGACACATCCAGTTGCTGAGAAATTAAGGGCTGTAAACAGAGTGGTACAAATAGGGTAGAACAAGAGCCCTATTCCAAATGATTAGGGGAATTTAAACCAAGAGTAGGGATGCTAAATAATCAAGGCTGTCAGAGTGCAATTCTAGGGGTTTTTTAAGTTTTTAATCTTTTAATGTTTTCTGTCTATGTTTTTATATGGATTGTATTTGTGCTTTTGTTGTACATTGCCCAGAGTGGCAGACTAATCTCTGCCAGATGGGCATCTAACAAATCTAATAAATAATAATAAGAGGGGAACACACTAGCTGACCAAGATGAAATAAAAGGAAGATGGAAGCAATACACTGAAGAACTCTATAAAAGAGATGCAAAGATGACAGATCCATTCATGAAGGAAGCGTATGATGAAGAACCAGAAATGTTAGAATGTGAGGTGAAAGCTGCTCTTAAAATACTTGGAAGAATCAAATCACCAGGAATAGATGGCATACCAATAGAGTTGCTACAAGCTACTGAGACTGAATCAGTCCAAATTTTGACAAAAATTTGTCAAGAAATATGGAAAACTAAACAATGGCCCACAGACTGGAAGCGTTCAATATATATCCCAATTCCAAAGAAAGGGGATCCCAGGGAATGCAGTAATTATCCAACTATTGCCTTAATATCCCATGCAAATAAAGTAATGCTCAAGATTCTACAATAAAGGCTCTTACCATATATGGAGCGAGAAATGCCAGACATCCAAGCTGGATTTAGAAAGGGAAGAGGCACCAGAGATCATATCGCAAACATACGTTAGATAATGGAACAGACCAAGGAATTTCAGAAGGAAATCACTCTGTGCTTGATAGATTACAGCAAAGCCTTTGATTGTGTAGATCATGAAAAACTATGGAATGCTTTAAAAGAAATGGGGGTGCCACAGCATCTGATTGTCCTGATGCGCAACCTATACTCTGGACAAGAGGCTACTGTAGAGACAGAATATGGAGAAACCGATTGGTTCCCAATTGGAAAGGATGTGAGACGGATGTATTTTATCATCCTATTTATTTAATCCCCCTTTAGGATGCACACCTTAACATGGTGAGGGGGTTTAAGAGTGTTGAAGAAGCTAAGAGCAATGCCGTCAGGAGTCTAGACCAAGAGGCTACACTCCTAGCGGGGCACCCAAGGCAGAATGGTCAAAGCTGAGACACCAGGTTAAGATGCATCCAAACTCAGAGGAAGGCAGTGGTAAACCACCTCTGAATACCTCTTACCACGCAAACCCTATGAACAGAGTATCCAAAATCCAACACAAGATAGTGCTGGAAGATGAAACCCTCAGGTCAGAAGGCACTCAGCAAGCTACTGGAGAAGAACAAAGGACGAGTAGTGTTGTGACTAATGATGCAGCTGGGTCAAAGCCGAAAGGAAGCCCAGAAGCTGATGTGCACAGATGTGAAAGGAGAATCCGGAGTTGTACGACTTACACAATAGGAACATGGAATGTGAGAAGCATGAACCAGGGAAAGTTAGAAATTGTCAAGAAAGAAATGGAACATATCAACATTACCGCTGAAGGTCAATTAGACTAAAGTAATGACAACAGAAGATTTATGTAACTTCAAAGTTGACAATAAGGACATTGCACTTGTCAAGGATTATCAATACCTCGGCACAGTCATTAACCAAAATGGAGACCATAGTCAAGAAATCAGAAGAAGGCTAGGACTGGGGAGGGCAGCTATGAGAGAACTAGAAAAGGTCCTCAAATGCAAATATGTATCACTGAACACTAAAGTCAAGATCATTCAGACCATGGTATTCCCGATCTCTATGTATGGATGTGAAAATTGGACAGTGAAAAAGTAGATAAGAGAAAAATCAACTCATTTGAAATGTGGTGTTGGAGGAGACCTTTGTGCATACCATGGACTGCGAAAAAGACAAATAATTGGGTGTTAGAACAAATTAAACCAGAACTATCACTTGAAGATAAAATGATGAAACTGTGGTTATCATACTTTGGACACATCATGAGAAGACATGATTCAGTAGAAAAGACAATAATGCTGGGAAAAACAGCAGGGAGTAGAAAAACAGGGAGGCCAAACAAGAGATGGATTGATTCCATAAAGGAAGCCACAGACCTGAACTTACAAGATCTGAACAGGGTGATCCATGACAGATGCTATTGGAGGTCGCTGATTCATAGGGTCGCCATAAGTTGTAATCGACTTGAAGGCACATAACAACAACAAATAGAGTGGGCATTAAGGAAGCAGGATCAAAGGTTAAAAACGAACCCATGGAGCTAAAATCCACCCCAAACATGCATTCTACGAACCAAGCTGTTACCTGGGCCAGATGTGTTGCCATCAGGCACACCAGGTGCAAAGGTAACATGGTGAGCAGAGCCGGGGCTACGGCCAGGCAGCGAGCTCCTCTCCCAGTTCCTGGCTGCAAGTATATGATGTTTTTCAGGCAGCGGCGGCTGCTGTGGCTCACAGAGTTGGTCCCGACTGGTGGGGCTGCTCTCTACACCTGTGTAATAGGCCGTCGCAATGGGGAAGGCTGGGGTTGGTGAGCCCTGCATGTCAGCAAACCCACAGCCAAGAGCTGGTGGTTGAACACTGATCGAGTAGGGCCCAAGAGAGGGGCTGCTGCTAGGGCACCGGAGAAGAGCTCTCATCTCGGGTTCAGTTCTGTCCCCCTGCACTCGCCCGTTATAGGCTGCTGGGATCTGAGGTGAGGCTGGAGCGCTGGACACAGTTCTGCAGCCAGGCAGAGGCGGCTGGCTGTGGCAGGAAGCGCCTAAGCTGCTCCTCTGGGCCTGTCTCTCCACCGTAGGGCCCAGCTGAGGTCCCAAGGCATCTTCAGCAGATGACTCATGGGGGCTAGATCTCTCTGAACCATTGTGGTGTTGCAGGTCTTCTGGTAAGATGCCATGTTTGGCTGTGGGCGAGGGGGTTAAGTGGGGTGGACTGGAGGAACAGTGGGCACGGGAGCATGGCTGTGGTGACTGGAGGCCAAGCCTCAGGGAAGTTCCGTTAGCTTGTGGCCGGAAGGCGGGGAGGTGCGTGAAGGCCTGCATCGGGGACAGAGTCTGTGTGGGACTGCTTGAAGAAGCCATCTTCTCTGGGCCTCTTTTCCAGCCAGGAGAAGCCAGCTCCTCAGGGCTTGCCCGGAGCACATTTTCAGGGGGGTTGGCGGCTTTGTTGCTGTGCTTGTGGATTCCAGGGCTGTGAGGTAGCAAGCATATAATTAGTAAATTTTGACAACAACTCCTGTCATATACAGAAAGACACGTCCGTATTGACGTGGGGGGAGGAACACAGGTATTCAAATCTGAAAAATAACAACACACAAGCATAGTGAACAACTACAGAATATTATTACTCAAGTTGTGTGCTGCCTTTCTGTCCAGTAAGAGTTGCCAAGGTGGCTCCCAGACAAAAATTATAGCCCTGCACAGATGCAAACAAAATTTTCCAGCCCACAAAATTGTTGTACTAGCTCAACTGAGCAACCACCCCAAATTCTGTAAAGTTTTTCTGCCTCATTGCCTGAAGGAAGTTCTAGACTTCCCACATGCAGGCAAGCTGCTGTTTACAAGCCTGTAATAATAACAATAAACCAGAAATATTAAAAACAATCAATCAACATCTACAGTAATAAAAAAATAAAAACAATAAAACAGTGTTTCAGATATTTAGAGTTCACACACAAAAGGTGGAGTTAGGGAGCTTTAACTCTCCCCCCAATCCCACTATAGTCTGATCCAGATCTACGGTTTAGTTTTTAAAAGCCATTCACACAAGTACTAATTACAGCAGCTGGCCTCCGACTTGAAACCGGACTAAACTCTATCGAATGCTCTGCTTGGTTGTAAGCTTTTAGATTCTGGACTAAAGTAGCCTATGCTGGTCCGTCCTTAGGCTACTTAAATCTAATTTGGAAAGACTCCTATTCCAGCTTATGGTCCAAAAAATTTAATGAGAAAGTAAAGCTTCTTGGCTTATCATTGGACCTACTTTCCTCCATGAATCTTGAATCAGCTAACTTTACCATTGATCAGCGCATCAAAGATATGGCCCTCCGGACTTCCGGGAAGGGTGACTTAGCCTGTGCCTGCTTTTGAGACGGGCTCCTGCCTCAAAAGAAGCTTATTCAGATATATCAGTCAGTTTTTTCTTTTTTTTTTGACTGATTAAACTTCTCCCGGGTAGGGAGAAACGAAGAGATTAACCTCAAAGCCTATTTTTGTTGAGACGACCAGATCTCATTAATTTATGGGACGAGGTCCAGCCGACGAAGGTGGGACGGATTTTTAACAGCAAGCTCTATCTGATAAAGCGAACGTTCACCTTATCTTCTAAGAGAGAACGCACTAACAGGCAAGCACCCTTCTTTCTATATTTTTCTTTTACTTGACTTAAATTGTTGCTGTTTAAAAGAGATTTGCCAGATTGATCAGTTTTTGACATCTCACTGGGGAGCCATAACTTCTCTCTGCTACGCACTAATTAATAGCTTATCTCTGTTTTTGTTGCAAAAAGCTGTCCTGGATTTGCATTCTAAAGATATACACAGAAGAGGGATTTCTATTCCAGATTTTTATTTTGAAAAATATTATACTGTTTTGAGACTACTCTCTTTTTGGTCTATTTTATTTTGACGAATCTGTTTCTTGACGATTGCCATTAATTGTTTCGATCCTGGGAACTGCATTTTGTTTACTTAACTATTGGAGAGATAAGGCTGTCTGCTCTGTTTATACTGTGATGTCACCAAGTTTGGAGTATTAACCCAATTGTTGCTGAAATAAGAAGTGGTTTTCCTATATTTTTCTTTTAAAATGGCAATTAAGAAAGTGGCTGAAAATCTGGAAATAACTATGTTTCAGAAAATAATGGATGAGATTGAGATAATGAAAATTGAATTGAGTAAAATGAAGCAGGAGATTAAAGATATAAGGGTCCCTGTGAGAGAGGTGACCCTGGAAGGGGTCCCTGTGAGAGAGGAGACCCCAGAGATTGGAACAGGGGTCCCTGTGAGAGAGGTGACCCTGGAGACTGGAATAGGGGTCCCTGTGAGAGAGGAGATCCCGGAGATTGGAACCAACGTGGAACAGGAACAAGATTTGGAGTCTATGGACTTTAGAAATAAAATCTATTGTTTGGAACTCAATGTTATCTCTGAAGAAATGAATGAAGATTCTAGAGATAAAGTTATCAATGGCATGGATAATCTTCTGGACTGGAATGATGTGATGGAGCCCAATATAGAGAAAATCTATGGAATTAACTGCAGCCATGTGACAATGGAAAAACTTTTAAGAGATGACCCAGTGTATTTTGAAAAAAAGAACAGAGATATGATTTTACAGCAGTATTTCAGCAACCTATTCAGAATGGATGGCAAGAAAATATGTGGGATAGAGGTAATCCCCATCAGACTCTTACTATATGACTATGGCTTTGACAGCAAGATTATTATGGAATACTGATAATGGAAGATTGGATATTGAAATTACTGGACTTAACAAGACTACTGAAGATGGAAGATGGAAAATGGAACTAATAGAGATAATAGAACAATGGCTACTGAAATTATTGAACCTAACAGATTCTGATGTGATGGATTAATTGAAATGTTTATTTTGACTATGGTTATGACAATAAGATTATCATAATTAGTAATGAGATGGATTAATCGATATGCTTATCTGGAAAAAAAAATTGATAGATATATTTCTTAAAGAATTGAAACCTCTCTTTGACTTTTTGTGGAAAGAATAAAGTAATGTTTATGAGATTTGATGATTAAGTAAGATAACTACTGGAGGAAAGTGATTTTATAATATGACTTAAGAGACAGGATTGTTATATATCATAGACTTATAACTGATTTGATCTTTGACAAATGGGAAGTCAATATTTTACTCTTTATTTTTTATTTTTGTTTGTTTTTTTCTTTTTTTCTTTTTGTTTGACTATTTTTGATTTTGTTTTTTGTCTTTGAATGTTTTGTGATTTTGTCTTGTATGTTTTATGAAAATCTGAATAAAAATTATTGAAAAAAAAAAAAAAAAAGATATGGCCCTCCAATATACAACAGCCAGTGCTCGCAAAACCTGTTCCCCTTTCCTCTTTGGTCTTAGCTCTCCCTTCCCTTATCGTGCGGCCTATCTTGTTAACCTGACCATTCTGGGTTTCCGTCAGCTGTTTACCAGGGCCAGATTTAATTGCCTCCCCTCAGCGTTATTAGAGGGCTGCTTCCAAGGAATTGCATATGAAAAGCGACTTTGTATTTGCAAAAAGGGGGAGGTCGAAACAATTGCACATGTTCTCCTCTCCTGTGATTTATATAAAGATGCTCGTGCTAGATTTATTTCTCCACATATTGAAGCTTTTTCTGGTAGATCTACAAAGTCGCTCCTGATCCATCTTATGTCTGACACTGATAAACATATCACTGAATCAGTTGCTCAGTTCTTAAATGCAGCTCAGAGTTCACGTAAAAAGGCAATTTTAGATTAACTATACTAGAACAACGTTCTATAAATGTTGATCCTGTATTGTCCTGTCTTATTTGTTTTAATTTCTTTTGAATAATCAATTGTATATCGGGTCAATGACCACATAATAAAATTTGATTTGATTTGATTTGACAAGTACTAATTGTGTGAATGGCATCTTGTTGAGTTTGGCCTTCAGTCTGAGCACCTTGTTGTTCAGAGCCAGATTGAATTGCACAGTTGCTCTGCCTGAGCCTGTTGACCTGCCTACCAACCTGCTTCCTGGCTGCCAGCTTGCCCTGAATCAGACCCAGCACTACTAATGTGGCTGCAAATTGCAAGGGAAGACTAGTGGGAGGGCAGGCTGTCTATTCAGGAACATTGCTGATCTTTTTATTGAGGAACCTCTAATACGCTTCAAGGAATCTGATGAGTTTTCTGGAACACTGTTCAAACTATTGATCTTCAGCTACAGCTAATGGCCCTGCAGGATGATCCACAGCTGGTTTTGACTTTAAAAAGAGCAATACAGTAGGGCCCCACTTCTCAGCACCCTGCTTTTCGGTGTTCCGTTAATATGGCGCCAGTGGGGCGATCAGCTGGAGGGGGGGCTGGAGCTCCCTGCTCTCCAGCTGATCGCACCAGAGAAGAGGAAGATAGGCTGTAGCTCACTACAGCCGATCTTCTGGCGCAATCAGACTCCCTCGCTCAAGCTGATCGCACCGGAGGAGGGGAAGATCAGCTGTAGTGTGCTACAGTTGGTCTCCTCCTCGGGGGTGGTCAGACTCGCACACTCCAGCTGATTGCGCCAGAGGGGAAGATCGGCTGTAGGTTGCCACAGCTGATCTTCTTCTCTTCTGGCGTGATCAGTCTCCCACTCGAGCTGATCACGCCCAAGGAGGGGAAGATCTGATCTTCTCCTCCTCTGGTGCGATCAGCGGCTTAGGTTCCAAACCCCCATGCAACAGCTGATCCGCTTTTCGGCAGTTTTCGCTTTCCGGCAGGGGTCTAGAACCTAAGCTGCAGTATGAGTGGGGCCCTACTGTAGTGAAGGTTCAGCTAAGAAACATTTGAAGCCTTCTTTTCTATGGCAAATGCACCTGTCACTGCTGAATACTGGACTGCTGGTGTGGACTGGCATGGGAGAGCCAGCCACGTCTGCACAAGCAGCTCGTGCCTCTTGACGATGTGGCTGCATGGCGCTGGAACTATCTGGCCAGGGCACGGACTCCTTACAGTCTTGCAGCTCTGTGGAAAGGAAGGGGACAGGAGACACACGTGGTCAGTCAGCCAGAACACTGCAAAGCCATTCTGATATGCTCATATGGAATGGGTTCCAGACCCCAGGGCCTTAGGTAAAATGGTCCCTTTAACTGCATCCCTGGTGCCTAGGCATCATGGCAGCAAAAGCCCAGGGTTTGATAGCTGACTTTGTTCTTGGATAGAACCACTTAGACGTACGTGAGCACACTAGTCACCTACAGCAAAGCATTTTCATTGGTCACACCTGGAGGGGCAATGGGTTGATCTGCCAATCAGTTGCAAAATCTCTTTGAAGCTGATTTTTTTTAAAAAAATGTGCTCAAGCTGCTCCCACCAGGTTTTCAGTAAAAAGGAACATGGTTTGACTATCTTCAGGTGCCCCCATTTTCAGAAAAGAGAGGTGGAGACACACTGGAACCAGCAGAACAGTGTGTCTCTACCCTAACAGTACAGAGTAGTGGTTAGAGTGCTGGATTCATAGGTGTCTGGGGGCGGAGGGACAGGGGGCAGTTCCCCCTTCCAGATGAGCCATAACTCCGATTCCCAGCTTCCTTCCTTCCTTTCTAAAAAAGCATTTGTTCCTAGCAAAACATGTAGGCGCTATTCTCATTAACTTTGTGAAAAACTAGCCTGCTCCCGCCTTTCAGGGATTTTGTTTGTTTGTTTCTGCTATGACTTCATTCATTTGCCGTTATTGGCATTTAGGAAAGGAGATCTAGCCAATTAGACAAAGAGATGGCTGGAGTGAAATAGCCATTGTGTCCAGACTCTAGGCCAGCCTTTCCCAGCCAGTGTGCCTCCAGATGTTGTTGGACCACAACTCCCATCAGCCTCAGCCAGCATTGCCAATGGTCAGGAAGATGGCAGCTGTGGTCCAACAACATCTGGAGGCACACTGGTTGGGAAAGGCTGCTCTAGAGAAAGGACTTCTTGCTATGCTTTGAAGCATTTTATGCTGGTCTTCCCTGGTGAAGCAGTTGCTGCCACCTCACAGAAAGCAAGGCAGGAATCCTGGATTTCAGTCTATGATGGAGGAGCAGTGTGTCACCTAAAAAAATGAAAGGCAGCAGCAGAGAGTCCATGATTTTTCTTATTTCAAAAAACTGATTCACTCCCACCCCCGGCCAGGATTTGTAAACATTTTATAGATTACTCTGTGAATGCCAGTGCAGATAAACCAACATGATTATACCCATATTGCAAGGCTGTGGCTGAGGGAGTGTGGTTTAAGCCAGCCCTGCAAAGTAAACCAATATTGTTGTACCCATTTTGATGAAGGGAGGGGGGAGTTAGAACAGTGTACAGAATCTTCAAATGTAGTTCAGGGCTGCTACTGGGTGTGTTGAGTTAGGGTTTCTTTAAGAAAAGAAAGTGCAGCTGTATGGGAAGTTGATTGTATCAGCAATGCAATTAATTAGAAGGCTGGGTGGGTGAAAGGCGCCAGGGAAAGACCTGAGGGTCTCAGTAGTGAGTGGAAAACCATCACCTGGATGCCATATCCCAGGCCCAGGTCCCAGGCTATGGTCTGAAGGCACATGAGGCCAGGTCCCTGCTGAAGCTAAGCAGGGTCAGGTCTGGTCAGTGCCTGGATGGGAGACAGCCTGGGAACCATATGTAAGCCACCTTGGGTTTCTATCATGACAAGAAAGGTGGGGTATAAATGTAACAAACAAACAAATAAATGCATTAAATAATAATATCTACCCACAGATGGGCAGCAAGCAATTGAGAAACAAGGGCAAGGCAGACCATTTCTCAGAGGCCAGGTTTCACCACCACTCAGGCATCAGATCTACCACAAATGGTAGACCTGTTTTCTGATGCTAGTTGCCTTTGCTTGTTTGGAATATTTACTTTGTCCCGCAGCCCTGGACAAATTCCAGTGGATATCTATGGTTAAATTAGGACTGGGGAGACTCAAGTTCAAACTTCTACACAACCATGAAGCTCACTGGGTGATCTTGGGCCACTCTTTACAACCCAACTTACCTCACATGGCCATTGTGAAGATAAAGCTAAGCGGGGGAGGTGTGATCAGAGGAGGGCAACATAGGAAATGTAATAAAACAAAATAACTGGTTAAACAGCCATTCCTACTCCCCAGAGAAGTCTGGGAAATGTAAGGATCTCTAATAGAATTCTCAGCATCCTCACCAAACGACAGTTCCCAGAATTCTTTGGAGAAAGTTGTGACTGATATAAACCTGAGGCTTGTTTGTAGTTTAGCTAATGATAATCAGAAGTAGTAATAGTAGTAGCAGCAGCAGTAACATTTACCTGCATGTAGGCTCCTTGGCGTAAGCCTCAAATGGCTTGGCCAAGCCTGTCACCATGGGGTGGTGGCAAGGAAGAGTCTCAATGGGCCATCAGCCAACACAGTACCATTTCTCTTAAAATGAAGCCAAATCCACAGGGAGGACTATATTTCACTTTAAAAAATCCCCCAAAACTAAATTTTGCTCCAAATTCTATGTTGAAAAAAACTCGCTTCTGCAGTCAGTGTCTGCTATGTGAATCGAAAGAAGCCTGAATATATGAGTTGTTGTATTTATTATGAAAGGGTGGGGACATTCAATACACATGCAAAGGTGACTCATGCTGAGCCAGGTCACTGGGCCATCCAATGAAGAACAAGGGTCTAGGACATGAGGTCTTTCTGTGCCTGCAAACTTAGATGCTGGGACCTTCTGCACAGAAAGCACGTACTCTGCCTCTGAGCTATGGCCCCTTTCTACTGACCAGTGCCTCAATCAGGGATGGGAACCTCTGGCCCTCCAGATGTTGCTGGACTACAACTCCCACCTTCCCTGGCCATTGGCCATGGGGCTGATGGGAGTTGGACTCCAACAACATCTGGAGGGCCAGAGGTTCCCCATCCCTGACCTTAGGTTTCTGCATATCCTCTCCCTTTTTCCTAGCACAACATTCCTGGCTCCTCTCTAGTCCCGCAATGCAGCATCCATGGCTGTTGAGCGTGGGGGAAAAGGGCCCCTTGGCTATGCACACTGCAGCTTTCCCTGGGACGCCTCCTCCCACTAGCATGGAAACACAGCACCCTCTTCTGTGCCAGTCACACTCACCGCGTGGCCTTTCCACAGGGGCTGGCGGGAGGTATCCATCGCTGCTCTCTGGAGGCTCATACCCATGTTTCCTGGCTGGCGGATATAGTGGGCTGGTTGGCGAGATGGAGCCTGAGTGGGGAGATCCCAAGTATCCTGAGGCATAAGGGGAAAGGCAGGACTTCGCTGGGCTTCTTCCATAGGCATATGATGGTACTGGACGGTAAGGGGGACCATAGCGAGGGTAAGGAAATGCCTCAGCATTCTCTTCCATCGCCTTTGACCTCTGGTGGGCTGGGTAACCATGGCCCAGGTGTGCTGCCACCATCTTGGGCTCAAAGTTAAAAGCTTGATGTTGCCCATGGGGGTGCCCATACGTAGTTGGCATTAGAAGAGGCACAGGCTGCCCACCCCGGTGGAGGGGATGATGAAGCAGTGAGGGTCTTGCATTTTCCACCCCCCATAAATCAGGTTCCCTGTCCAGACGTAGGCTGTAGAAAGAAGCAGTAGGCAGCCTCGCCTCTTCACGAGCTATCTCTTGGCAATCTTGGCAGGGGCATAAGAAAGTGGGTGGGTCCTCCAAGATGAGTAGCTCCTCATGTTCCCGTCGGCTAGGGCTGTGAGGGGACAGTGGCTCATGGCTGAAGGGATAGGCGTGGGGCTGTATGCCCTCAGAAAGTGAGCGAAACACCTGCCGTTTCTCCTCATATCCCTCAGGATGGGGATGAGAGTGCCCACCATTATAGACGGGCTGTCGCCGCTCCAGAGTGCCGTCAGGTCTGTAATAGGCCACATTGTGAAGCCTCTCAGGGCTGTGGGAGCGGTAACCAAGGTGACAGGAACAATGGCGGGTCAGGCCTGAGCGCTGAGTTTGGTAGGAAAAGGGGGTTCCTGGATGACCTATGTCTGAAAGCTCATCTTCCAAAATGGCAGTTTCTCTTTCTTTAGAGGAAGAAATGGCATGAGGACAGCTCCCCTCACTCGGCTGCCGTGTCTGTACACCAAATCCACCCAAGAGCCTGTCCAATTCCTCCTTCTCGGCGGCTGTGGGCTGCGGCCGGGACGGTGGCGTGTTGTCATCCGCCTTCTCGGTCAGCATGGAGGAGTGCCCCGAGTCGCTGCTGATAGACAGGAGGCGCCCACCTTGCTGCGGAGGGGACTCTGGACTGCTGGGGCTGCCATTGGTGGTGGAGGAGAAGCTGCTCAGGTCACCTTTCTTCTTGATCCGGGCATAGAGGCTTCCGTCAAGTGGGCCCCGGGTGTGCAAGACATCTGCAAAGGAGAAGTGGGACACTACTCAGGTGGGAAGCAGGGGATGCCGTGCAGTAGAGGAACTCAGCACTCACACTGCATGTATGGTCTGGAATCACTGGGAGATTCAGGTTTCTTCTACTGTTTCAAAAACATGCAAAACCTGTTTCACCCGAAGCATCAGCGAGACAAAAGAAATATGTGTGCATGGATAACAAAGCCTCTCCCTGAAATTATTTCCATCTTGAAAACTATTGCCTCTCTCCTGCCACTGTATGGTTTAATGAACATGCTGAAATTGATTCATGCCTAATCCAGCAGAGGGCGATGGTCCACTAAGGCATGGCCGGAGCAGGGTACATTTTCTTCCCTATACTGTATATACACAGCTCTGAGAGAGGCCATTAGTTATCCATCCATCAATCCAACTCACCATTATGCATTATCCCCAAAATTTATGGCACTCTTTCCCAACAGAAAAAAACAAAAAAACCACATTCCAAAAGATGGCCTCCTTTCTCTGAACATCAGCTCTTGCTGGGAAAGGGGGGGGATTTTATTCCATACTGTTGAAGTTTTTCTGGCATTTGATGCAGACATGCCACAACTATTAAACTGCCATTTGATTACTCCCTTTGGTATTTTATTTATTTTAGTTTTTAACGAGTTTACTTTAAGTGGATGTTAGGAAGAAACTGTAATCAGGGTTGACTGTGTAGAAGCCAGCGGTTGGAATTACAGTTCCTGGGAGCAAATAAAGTCACTATAGTCCAGATGTTTGGGAGGTGGTGGGGAGGATTCTCATTGTCCTGTTTGCAGTAGGGTTTCAAACTCTGAAATATCAACGCCTGTTTAAAAATCAAGGAAGGTATTTGAGTCCTACACACACACGTGCAAACACAGTGGAACCAACGGAATGTCTATGCAGGGACTCTTGTCAAGTTTAAATGTGCTAATTGAATTGTAGCGCACAGTGTAGATTGGAAGAAGCCTTAGATCCAACAACAGAAAGCTGCCCTATGCATCTTTGTCAAAACAAAATAAAACTGCAATGCTGTCCATCTTTAGATATAAGCAGAGTATGCGGGTAGCCTGTGCAAAAGAACAGCAAAATTCTGGGCCCGGATAACCCAAATTCTGCACCAATGAAAGCTCAGTTCTGAAACTTGTATCCATACACATTTGCTTACTTTGCTTCCCTTACTCACTGAGAGGAGCAAGGCAAGGCATTTAAGGCCAGGATTCTGACCAAAATAAATGCTACTAAGTTCCCACAGCCACCTCTTTTGAGATTTCAATAGGAATCAACTACAAACTAATTTCAACTCAGTCTTTGCAGTCTTATGAGTTAGAAACTTGGAAGCTGAGTTTCACAGGATGCTGAATTTTTCACCCAAAACAGTGTGGCAATAGGAGTCTAAGGGTTATGAAGACACGGCAGGAATGTCTCACTGGGATCGGCCCCTATGTACCTTCCAGGCTGTCCTCATGGTGCAAGTTGAAGTTCTCATAGGAGTCCCAGCGCACTACAGGATCTGAGATATTGTAATCTACTGCAACAGCAGCATTGTCCCTGTAGGTCTCACGGCCTGTGGAAAGAGACAGGAAGAACCAGATAACTTAAGTATCAGAAGGAATAAGTCCATTCTAGATAACATACTGATGTTATCCTGGATTGGATAACATACTCTCATTCCATACATCAGACAAGGTCACCAATGGCTGCACATCGTCCTTATGTGTCAGAAGACTTATAAGAGGTTGATGTGTGTATTTATTTAATTGGATAACCCAGGCTTTTCTGTAGGTTCACAACAATGTTTCTGGGAGGAAGGGCAAGATATAAATTTAATAAATAAATAAAAACATTTTAAAAAATCATCATCTATATTTTTAAAAGCAGGATTCCCAATGGAACCTGAGATGGGGCTATGCAGGCAGATCTTGAGCCCTCACCCAAAGAGTAATTCCAGTGCATTCCTTTACTTTCTCCTGTGTCAGTGAATGGTTGACATTCTCTCCAGTCAGAAAAATAAAAGGCTGCCACCGGGGATGATGCAGAGGTCAGGGCAAAATCTGACTATCCCTGAGACTAGGTGGTTTCTCTTCCTCTGGCAGGGATCCTGCTGGGGTGTGCAGTTATGGCCAGTCTCTATGGTGGCACATTGATTATGGAACATGGGCCCTCCTCACAGGAGCGTATCTGGCACCAACCCTTTTTTTTATTTTCAGCACCAGCTCAAAACACAACTGCTTACTTATACAATATTAGCCGTGAATTTTATTTGGAAGGATGAAGCCACTCAGTACCTTTGAAGAATTCTGTATCCCTGCTGATATTTATGGCATTTTGGAATTTGACACACTTAAGGGTTTAAAGTTCAGTCTTTTATTCTGCCTGTACCCGCTCTGGAATCATTTTTGATTGAGGCTGGGTTACAAATATTTTAAATAAATAAGTAAACCTGCACACAGAACACACATATATGCACTGTATAAATACTCTGTCTCTCCTCTCCCCATATATCCTATTAAGTTTTCAAATTATGTTTCTATTGTTTTTCCTCTAAGGAGCTCAAGGCTGTGTCCATGATTCCCTCCCATTTCATCCTAACAACAACCCTGTGAGTCAGGGTTAGACTGAGAAACAGTGACTGACTCAACGTCATCCAGTGAGCATCATGGCTAAGTAGGAATTTGGGGATCTGAGTCTCCCCAGTCTTAGTCCAAGCTTGATATATGCATCTAAAGAAACCCCTGGAGTCATCATTCTCCTAATAAAACACCAAGTTGATTGGCCATTAGTTTTTTGGAATATTAGCAATCTCTAGCGATAGCAAAGTGAAGTCATCTGGATTTAGAATGGTAGTTTACAGATTTTTTAAAAAATACATTACAATATAGGATTTATGTGCTGATCTCGCCTCTTTTTCTCTGCACAGTGGTTTGTCTGATGCGAAAGCTTTAGAGAAGCTAAGGAAATATGGATCTTATCAGTGCCTGGGTGGAAGACCACTGGTAAGCTATTCTGAGACTTCTTGCTGGAAAATGCCACAATACCGGAGGAATATTCCCAAGAAAATTATATTTGAAGTAAAAGAATATAAGATCTTGTAACCCCCCACCTCTACCCCAGGAAGGTTTTAAATCAAACCTAAGTTTATTATGGCTTTCATTCTCCAGGCATAAGCTTTCCTGTCCAAGATCAGCTTGTGGTTTGCCTATCTTGTTGTGGTTTGTGTAGTGCTCCCCCCCCCCGCAATTATGGAATACACACAACACTAACCATACCAAGGGAATGGGAAGCCCAGAGAGCTTACAGCAAAAGGAAATGCTTTGATCCAGATCGACAGGCAATGCTCACTCATTCCCTCTTTCATTGCTAGCAATGTTTGCAGGGCCGAAGGGAGTTTCTATTCATCTGGTGTGCTAGGAGAAAGATCACTCTAGGCAAAGTAAAAGACATACTCCCCTCCCCACCAAAAAAAGATGCCAAAGCACCTTTAGACGCTTCCAAACGGCACTGTTTCTCTAAAGCCACATCAGTACAAGAAGCCAAACACAGTTCACCAGCCATCAATTGCGGCCTTCCAAGATGCTTGATAACCCACCCCAGTTCTTGCATCCCCAAGAAGGAACCAGAAACACAAGACTGATTAAGGACATATAAGAAGAGCCCTGCTGGATCAGACCAAAGGCCTATTAAGGCTGCGAACACACTAGTCGCCTACAGCAAAGTGTTTCCATTAGTCACACCTGGAGGGGAACAGGGCTGATCGACCAATCATAACATCTCTTTGAGGCTGATTTAAAAAACACACACACTCAAACTGCTCCCACTGGGTTTTACAGTAAAAAGGGATGGGTTTGATTAGCATAGTGTGCTCCTATTTGCAGAAGAGAGAAGTGGAAATGCACTGGAACCAGCAGAACTGTGAGTGTGTTTCTACCCCTAGTCTAGCATCCTGGTCTCACAGTGGCCAACCAGATGCCCCTATGGGAAGCACACAAGCAGGACCTGAGCACAGCAGCACTCTCCCCACTTGTGATTCTCAGCAACTGGCATATAATACTGCCTCCAACAGTGGAGGTAGGATATAGCCATTGTGGCCATTGATAGTCTTATCCACCATGAATTTGTCTAATCCTCTTTTAAAGCTATCTAGGCTGGTAGCCATCATTACACCTTGCAGGAAAACTGAAACTGAGCTGAGCTTGCCATACATGGCTGGTGGCACTGTCAGCTTGCCAGACTCGCTCTAAGGGAGCCGGGCACAGGTTCTGGCACTGTCCGGCAACCACATCACCAGGGAAGCACAAAGGCAAGGCAACGTGCTGTAGACTGGTTCCCACCACCACCAAACATTAGCAATGAATAGCAGGAAAAGCTGTGTTTGGAATGCACTTTATACAAATGCTCCAGATCAAATTGGTGTCCCTCTAATTTTTTTATTTACATTTACATGCCACCTTTCTTGTGTGAAACTGCTTATGTCCGGTTCTCAAACAGTCCCCCATTCTAAGCACTGACCGGATGCAGACCTGCTTAGCTTCAGTGAAGTTGCTGCCTCTTGTGTGCCTTTAGGCCAAGGTCGAGGAACCTTTTTCAGCTGAAGGGCTACATCCCATCATGGCCAACCTTCTAGGGGCTGCATGCTAATGGTTGGTGGGGGCCAAAGGCAAAAGTGGATGAAGCAACTGTTGCGACTCTTGTCTTTTCACAGTAGGCTACATTCCAGCCATGCAAAAGTCAGATGGTGGTGGAGGTTCTACAGACATATCTCTCCATCCAGGCAAGCAAGGGGCATTATCATAGTTCAAGGACACGTCAGCCAGGCAAAAACACTTGAGGAGGGTGCAGAGCAGGGCTGTGGCCTGGGGAGAGGAGGCGTGGCCTAGGGAGAGTTCAAAGGCCAGACAGAGTGGCTTGGAGGACCGCATTTGGTCCCCGGGCCTGAGGTTCCCCAGCCCTGCTTTAGCACATGTCCCGGAATCAACCAGGAATTGTTCATCTCCCTCCAACTCATTTCTCCACTCACCTTTAATTTTCTCTGGGCTGGAAGAGAAGACAAATTCCACACTTGCTTCAAAGGGGAACCGTTCATCTAGGGAAGGCAAAGAGAGATAAGAGGTGAATAGCCTGACTGTGGTGCCTGGACTCTGATAAGCCAGGAGAAATTACCTGCATCACAGGCCACATTCACGCAAACATTTACCTTAGTTTGAAAAACACTTAAACATGGTTTACCACTCTTATGGAAAGAGGAACAATCTCCTTCTCCTAAAACTTTATCTAAACTGCAAACCTGTATCAGCTCACACCATTTCAACAGTCCAAAGAATTCTGGAAACTCAAGTGCTAAGAATTCTCTTGCAGAGATAGGGATGAGGAAGAATTCAGTTCATATTTAAAGCCAAATTAATCAAATTCGCATTTTCCAAGACAATATGAGAATCAGAACATAGCCATTCTTCAAAGTTCGCAGTTATTAGAATTTTGCAATCCAGTTCTCGAACCGAGCAATATTTACAAAAATGCATTATGACGGGGGAAGTGTGCATAAAATGAATACATAGTGACAAATAACATACAAACATGCATTAGGAGAACTTACTTACAAAAATGTGCACATTAGTGAAAACTGCATACAAAAATGGGTTTATTAGGAGAAATTTGTACTAAAATGCTGAAGAATTTTCATGATGATTTAAAAAAAAAACACAAATTGCCGCAGAAATGCAGAGAACTCAATTTAGGATTCAAAAATGAGAAACTGAGAGAAGCAAAACTGACAGATGTTTCTGTCCCTAATTAGAAATCTAATCTATTCCACAGAACGATAATTCCCAGGTTCTGTGGGAAGATGAAATGACAGGTAAACCAGTTTCTAGTGTGGATGTGCCCTGAGAGGAGGCCTCCCCTTCCACTATCACTTGCCCATGTAAACACCTTCAAGGAAAACACAGCACATCTCTTCCCAGAGTGCCACTGTCAACCTAAGCAGGAAGTGAATTTGATGCTGCTGCACAACAAAACTGCTTTTTTAAAATGGTACTTTTTTCAATAAGTGATGGGGAAATACACTGGAAAGAGTGGGGTAACAATTGCTTGATGTGATATCATATAACCTCTCTGCAAACAAATAAGAATGAATACCCAATAAACAGCGGAAATCATTTGTGCAAATGAATCAGGATGAATGCTCAATAAAGAGATCATCTGGCAACCTGTGTGAATGGTACGGAGTTCAGCAGAATTCCTGGCTCACTCTAACCAGATCCTCTTGGTTGCTTGCTTGTGTGAATCAGCATGAAAGTGAGCAGGTCGTATCAGATATGCAGCACCAACTAAGCTTTAGCAATGGTACAGGAATACCATGATAAACATTAAAAGATTTTGGGACTGTGTTCTCAGAATGCTGTCAAGCGAACCAGGGACAGTGCTTAAAGAGGGAGGTGTCAAGGTTCAGACCTGCTCCTTCATTCTGTGTCTGTAGAGATAGGCTGCAGTAGCTTAGCAGTAAGCGGGGAGCACTCTGTATATGGGCAGAGGCGCATTTCTTTAGAATATAATACTACTTTGGATTTGTTCCTTTACAGAAGTGCCATCACCACAAATGGGCATGGGCTATCTTATATGGATATGTTTAAAGGAAGATATGTGTGGTTATAAGACCAACAACACCTGTAAGATATTTTTCCCCGCCCCACTTACTCCACTGACTTGTACACAGCACAGGAGAGGTTTATCTATGACTGAAGCCTTTCTCAAGGCGCTCCCTATAATGGGACCTTGCAGAACTGGACTCTAGAAGAGTAGCCATGTTAGAACCAAGCTAGAGGTTCAGCAAAATCTAACCTCTACCACTTTAGGCTGAATTCAATTTTTGAATGCTCCCTTTATGTAGAAAACTAGCACATCAGGGAGAAAAGGTTCTGACCTACCTCTTTCCCCAATGTCTATGAGCAGTGAGTTTTTCATAGTTTTTGGGAAGGACCCTACCATGGAATTTTATAGAACATGTGGCTCGGTCCTTGGTCTTATGCAGAAAGCATATGATGAGTTCTGTGTCATGAATAGGCTCTTGCCTATAAGAACTCATCCTGAAATAAATTCATCTTTAGTTTTTGTTTCTTTGTTTCCAAGAATTGGGCCTCCTCCTCACCTCTCCAGGCTTCATCCAGCTCATCTTTGCTAAACCAGAGCTGGGAGCTGTGGATGGTACAAGTGTGGAACTGGACTCGGAACACCACATCCCGCTCGGCGCCCTGGAATTGCTTATGATAGCATTTCACCTGCAGGGAAGGAGGGGAAATGAGCACATGAGTTGCAAGAGAGCACAGCTGTTGCAGCTGGCATGCACACTTTTGCCATTGCCCGACTCCACACACATGCACACAGGGCAACAGGCAGCTGCCAAGGCACAACCACGTAGAGACACACACACTGAGCCCACAGATTGTGTACACATTTGATAGCATTCTTTTCATGGTCAAGAAACACTGAAGGGAAAGCACCTTAGCTGATGGACGATGAACTCTCCTGTGATCCAGTAATAATTATTTTATATGATTTAAAAGGAAAAACTGAGGAGTGCAATACAGAATTCACTGTAAACTTACTTTGCTGCCAGACTGGAAAAGAACTTAAACTGCAAGTATTTATAGCTACTTTAAACTGTGTGACAAACAGTCGAAGTGATAAATTGACTTATTTACTGTATTTATTAATTACATTTATAACCCACTTCTTTCTTCCAAGGAACTCAAGGCAGCATACATGATGCTCCCTCTCTCAATATTATGCTTACAACAACCCTGTGAAATAGGTTAGGCCGAGAGCTGGTAACCAGCCCAAGGTCTCCCAGTGAGTTTCATGTCTGATTGGGAATTTGAACCCTGCTCCCAAATCCTAGTCCCAACACTAGTCACTAGTCACTAATAGGCAAAAAACCTTGCGGTTTAAGAACGTTCTTAAACCGCAAGGTTTTTTGCCTATTAGTGAATTTCCCTGCTTTTTAATCTAGGAGGTAAGAAATAGGATCCTGTGCAAGTTTGCTGAGAATGGATTGATCATTTGCATGTTTATTGAGTTCAATGGGATTTACTCCCCTGCAATCATGCTTAGGATAGGTGAAACTGACCACAGAGGATGGGAAGGGGAGGAGGAGGGAGGGGAGGAAACGCAGAGGGGAGGACTGGGAGGGGAGCAGGCAGGAGGGGGAGGGGTGGAGGACAGGTTTGATCATTTGCATGTTTATTGAATTCAGTGCGATTTACTCCCGTGCAATCATGCTTAGGATAGTAAAACTAACCAGGGGGGAGGGAGGGAGGGCTGGAGTGGGCAGGGGAGGAGGAAGAGGCGAGGGGAGGAGGAAGGGAGAGGACAGGGGAAGGAGGGGAAAAGCAGGTCTGATCATTTGCGTGCTTATTGAGTTCAATGGGATTTACTCCTATGCAATCTTGGTTAGGATAGGAAAAACTGATCATGGGGGAGGAGGGGTGGGAGTGGGAAGGGGAAGGAGTGTATTGGAGAGGGGCAAAGGAAGGAGGAGGGAGGGCAGGTTTGATTATTTGCATGCTTATAGAGTTCAGTGGTATTTACTTCCGTGCAATCATGCTTAAGATAGGTAAAACTGACCATGGGGAGGAGGAAGAGGAAGGGGAAGGGGGGATTGGAAGGGGAGGGGGAGGGGGAGGGAAGGGGCAAGAGGGGGGGATAGCAGGGAGGCAAAAGGAGGGAGGGTTTGATCATTTGCATACGTTTTGAGTTCAATGGGATTTATTTCTTGGCAATCATGTTTGAAAATGGAAATGGACTGCCTTCAAGTCGATCCCCACCTATGGCGACCCTTTGAATAGGGTTTTCATGGTAAACGGTATTCAGAGGTGATTTCACCATTGCCTCCCTCTGAGGCTGAGAGGCAGTGACTGGCCCAAGGTCACCCAGTCAGTTGCTGTGTAGGGATTCGGACCCTGGTCTCCCAGGTCATAGTCAACCACTGACCCAGGGAAGGGGCAGGGAGTGGGAGGGGGAGGAGATTGGGTGGGTGAGCACTGGGCAGAAGGGAAGCCCCTTTCCAAAAGGAAAACATTGTGAACAGTATCATTCTTTTTCAGACTTTTCCCCACCTTTTTATTCTACAGCAAGCACATGTAGCCTCCCACCCAAATTTAAAGCAAAGCTGTCCCTGGCCGCATCCACACCAGGCCTTTATTTCACTTTGGACAGTCATGGCTTCTCTCAAAGAATCCTGGGAAGTGTAGTTAGTGAAGGTTGCTGAGAGTTGCTAGGAGACGCCCTGATCCCCTCACAGACCTTCAATCAGAGTGGCTGACTGTTAAACCAGTCTGGCCGCTGGAGCTCTCTCAGTGGAACAGGAGTCTCCTCTCAGCACCCTTCACAAACTACACTTCCCAGGATTCTCTGAAGGAAGCCATGACTGTCTCAAGTGAAATCAAAGTCTGGTGTGGGTGTGGCCCCCTGATTAGACAAGCCCAGCAGCTGTGAGTCTGGCGTTTAGAATTCTGACAGTTGGTTCTTACTGAGCATGCTGCCAGCCAAAATTTATTAAATTAATTAAAAATCAGCCAGACCTTTATTTTAACTTTTAAACTGCAGAAGATGAAGGTCAGAGTATGGGGCAAGGTCAGTATTAGGATTACAGGTACTCTGTGAATATGGCTGATTTTTAATGAATTTCAACAGATTATGAGAACTCTCAGTGAAAAAAGTCCAAAAGGGCTCTGAGTTTTTTTCTCTCTTTTTAGACTTTGAACTCTCGATTCTCTCTGACTGTTTTGTGTATCGCCATGAAAATTGAGAGGGTTGTTAAGCAAGCGTTTCTGAGTTCAGAACTATACGGTTTGTAAGGTTTTGTTTTGAAATGAGCTTATGGGAAGCGTCAGAATGGCATGGGGGTATTTTCAATTTAACATTGTGGAATGTGAAAAATCCATGCTGGCTATAGTACACAGGCACTCTCGTGGCTGTATAATAAAACAGTGGCTCTCATTATTGATAATTAGAGATAATAGTACAGGATTTTAAGGGTGTTGAAAATGTCTTGAGAAAGAGGCATTTCTATTCATGGTACACCCACATATTTTCTCACCTCACCCCCTGCCCTGGTCATCTCCACTCAAACAGATTTTTGAGACATAATATAAAAACATGCAAACATGTTGACCAGAGACAAAAGTGAGATGAACAGGTAAACTACAAGCAGCACCTCTGAGCCAACTTCAGTTCTCTGGAAAAAACAGCCATGCAGCGAGACAGGGTGGATGACTTTAGTGGATTATTTTTGTTTTGTTTTTAAAAAATAATGACAGAATTCCCATCATCTAACACAGGGGCAGCCAATGTGGTACATTCTAGACTGCAACATCCATCAGCACTAGCCAGCATGGCCCATGATCAGGGATGATGGGAGTGGCAGTCTAACAACATCTGGAGGCCACCACCACATTGGCTACCCTGATGTAATGGCATGTTTTCCATTTAAAAACTAAGAGTGCATACTCACGTAGCTGGTCTGGACTCTTACTTAAGAACATAAAGAAGTGTCTTGTTGGATCAGACAGAGGCCCACCTAGTCCAGTATTCCACCCTTACATTCTAAGCTGCTGGCAGCACTCACCATGACATCCCCCTTCAACAGCAAGGCTGGCTCCAGGCTGATGCAGAGCTTCTGAGTTCCACCAGCACTATGGAGGCTGCTGCAAGACATGGAGAAACACAAAGACTGCTGGGATCAAAGCCACAAGGAGATTGGTCCTAATCCTAGAAGGCTCCAGAGGGTGATCTAGGCATTGCCCTAGAGAGAACGCAATCATACTCACTAGATCCCGGAAGTGTAGACCAGCTGCATGGACTGATAGATCTTTAGGAAAGGCTGGTAACCTAAGAAAGGAAAGATGGATTACACAACACAGGTTTGGAGAACAACAAGGTTGGAGGAACATCGCAGTTCTATGCCAGAAGATCAGTGTAACTCTTGCCCCAACAAGGAATCATGGATGTCGATGGGTACGGAGAACTCTGATGAAGTCAGAAACAGTGCAGGGCACACATTCATTCCCCTAGGAAACACATTTCATAAGGAAAGTGGGCATGTGCACCAATTCCCAACAGAGACATGGTTTCACCTATCTGCACATACTCTACCAATTTTCGCTTCTGAGCCTAGCCCTAAAAATTCAGCACATCCCTTTGTAAACAATGCCCTATATATGTCAAATTTGCATCATTACAACTTGCCTGCATAAACACAGGGTTCACTCAACAACCCCGCTTCTGGCATTGCATACACAGATTTCTGGAGCACACACTCAGAAAGTTTGTGGGAACTGGAACTGCTATAAGTAGCATAAGAACTTTGGCTTGTGTTCCACTTCCAGCATTGTGGATACTCCTTGAATTGTGACATACACACACACACACCCTTAAGAATCTGCCTAGCTCACTTGTATGTAGAGCTAGCATTCTTATGTGTCCTAGCAAATGCTTAGGGACATGAGAGCCCTGCCACTGATAACAGCATCTCATTTTCAACAGTGGCCAGTCAGATAACTTTGGGAAAACAAGGAGGGCACATGAGCAACAGCCTTCTTCCGTGTCATGCCTTCAACATCAGGTATTCAAAGGCACACTGCCTCTGAATGCAGTGATGGCTGGTGTCCATTGGGGCAGAAGTCAGGGAGACCAACTGTAGACAAAGCCAGAGCCAATCGAGCCAACTAATTTGTTTTGTCCCCATCCTCCTCCCAGCTGAGTTCCACAAGAGCAACACTGAGACCGAGAAGGAGGAAGCAGACGCCCAGTGCTACTCACTATACTGGCTGTAAATAGGAAGGCAGGCAGGGTGGGCTGGCTGAGGGCAGACTAAGGTCTAATGAACCAGCCTCCACTGTCTGAATGGAGGTTTCTCGTTTACCTAACCCTACTAACTGTCATTGACAGATGTCACTTCCATAGGTTTGTCTAACTCATTAAAAGCCATCTAAAGTCATGGCCATCACTGCATCTTATGGTAGTGAATTCCATATGTTTATTATCACTCCCTTTACTGTCGATGTTCAGGCTGTGGGTGCTGTCGCATATGTAACGACTCTCGCACAAGAGGCTTGAAAAACCCCAAGGTTTGGAAAAGTTCAAAGAAATCTTTAGCTGGAGGGAGAAACCCTAAAAGGGGAGGGCTAAAATAGCTGAGTGGAGACTGAGCATGCTCAGATTTAAGCAGGGGTTTACTCATACGTGTGCCTATTTTGCATTAGATGGGGAGGGATGTTCTCTGGATATCAGCTGTGGCACTTACCTCCTCCAGCCTCAAAAGTAGGGATAGCTGGAAGCAGGACATGGTGCAGAAACAGGGTATTGCTGTTCATCTTGATCGTGCCTGAAAGTAGCCCACTAAAATAGTGGATATACCTGTCCATGGGGAAAAGAGGGAAGGGTCAGCCACAAGCTCTTAGGCAAACCCACAGGGCACCTGAAAGAAATTTTGGATCTGAAGACCTCACACCTACTTCCTCCTCTACCCCTTTGCCTCTAAACTCCCTGTTTCATAACAGCACTCTAGTTTCCCGAAAGACAGGAAAGCCATATCTCTGTCATGTCACCTCTCATTTCAGCTGAGGTCCCACAAAGTGGAATGTTTCCCAAAGAAGAAAAGACCAACAATGTGTGAGGGTCCAAACAGAAATACAAAAAGAACAATAAAGACTCACAATATGCAAAGGGTTCTGTATAGAACTCAGTAATAATAATATAAAGATACAAAATGGAAAAAAAGTTCCTATGTAAGAAACAGTATTCTTGCTTAACATTCTTATATTGGCCAAAAACCATTTATTGGAAGCAGCCTTGTACGTTAATGGTTACAGTGATTTAATATTTACAAAGCAAATCACCAAATGGAAACAGCTGCATATATCAGTCGTAAGAGGAATTCTGCACTTGCACTCTTGCCAAGGGCAGTATATTTATAACAAGGTCTGAAGAAGACATTTAGTCAAACAGATTTGTATCTACTAGTGTGTTGTTATTAGGGATGGGTGAGAGTATCCGCTAAATAGGACCTGGCACCAGATTCCAATTCGATAGTTCACCATCCTTTCGGACCAGCACCTATTTCTTGCTGCCGGCCACAGCTGTAATAGGCATGGATTTTGTGGCTGCGGTGACAAAACGGCAAGAATTTATTGAAGGAATAACTTATCATCACTTGGTTGTTTAGCTTGTCTAGGTCTAGGATTCACATAAGCTACCTATTACGCAATGTTTTTCCCGCAGCCAAAAAACCATGTCAAATACTGTCATGTACTTAAGTGTCTACGCTGATAACTACAAAATTCTGGCAACCAAAAAACAACCACTGCTGATCAAATCACCCAAAAACGCGCACAGCAGATCGAATCGGCACGTGCGAGAGCAAGCAGGAACAAAAAAAGGGCAGATCGGGATCAAATGACGGACTATAGGAATGCCAACAGATCGGAACCATGCAGCGAACCCCATCCCTAGTTGTTATTCATGATTAATTCATGACTACATTATAGATTTCATTTCTTTTGGACTTGTAATTGTGTATCTTTATATTATTATTACTGAGTTCAATACAGAACCTTTTGCATATTGTGGGTCTTTATTCTTATTGTACTTCCTAAAGAAGAAAACCTCTCCATGCTTAGAAAGCCAGCATCTTAAGGAGAAAGGCTAGGCTACAAGTCTCCTCTCCAGCCTCTATTTATCTATGAACAGGGAACGTTTTGTGTGTGTCTGGAGGAACATTTATGTTTACCAGGTCAGAGTCCAGATAGGGCTACTCATGCCTCCAGTCTGGCTCTGACACTTACAAAGCAGCCAAGTTATATCAGCCTAACAGAGGCTCTACAACTAGACTTCTGAGTCATTGCATCTTCCAGTGCCACTCTTCCACTTTCACCTTCCTGCAACACAGGGTAGCAGCTAGCACTAGTCCACGTGATCATGTCTGCTTGACAGGAGCATAGCAGTTATGCAGCAGCTATCAAGAGCTGGTGCCCTGGGGTGGGCTGTCCTGAGGAATGAGGGAATCCAACCATTTCAATTTCTCTCTGTTTTGCATTTTTCCAGTCTTAAGTTCTCCACAGTTCCATGTCAGTTTGCATTTTTTAAACAAAAATCCTCATGAAAATTCATCCACGTTCTAGTGCAAATTTCTCCTACTATATATTTTTGTATGACATTTTGCCTATTATACACATTTTCGCAAAGCAATATCCCCTAATGGATTTTACATGTTATTTTCACAATCATATGCATTTTATGCACATTTTATCTTGGTATGCATCTCTGTACATAGCTCGAGAATTGCATTGCAAAATTCAGAGACGTGTAGATTTTGAAGGATTGCTGTGTTTTGGTTCTCACATTGTTTCAGAAAGTGGAAACTAGGTAGATTCGCCTTTAAATGCAAATTGAATCAAACTTCTCCTCCATACCTATCAGTCCTACTCTACAGTTTAATGGTGGTCTAGCACATCTCTTCAATCTCACACCAGCACCCCTCCCAGGAGATTTTGTAGATTTGGGAGACTGGATAGCTCTTGTAGAGTCAGAATAATCCCCAGGCACAAGGGATGGATATCTAGTGTGTACACACACACACAATTTCAATATTTCCCCCCAAAGTTTCTCACTGCATACCCCTATAATGTCTTGATAAGATGCCTTTCCCACCCATCTTAGAGCTTGTTTTCACGTGGCTACCATTTTTTTTAAAAAAAGCCACAGCTAGCCACTAGAGGAAGAGAAGGGAGAGAGGGGAAAGTGGAGGGGAAGGAGCTGCGAGCCTCACCTCTTCTGGGAGGGTTGTAGAAAAGCGGCCACCTTGTCCTCGCAGAACTTGCGCATGGTCAGTGTGCTGAGGGCCTGGTCTGCACTGAGGAGAGAAGAAAGGAAAGGGGTGTTTGTGTGTTCAAGCGTGCTCCTACCCTTTGGCGTTTCTGTCTCAAGCTGAAGACAAAAGCCATGTCATAGTAGCAGTAGTATTTCTTATGCCTGGATTCTAAGGATCTGGATTCTGCCCACAGAAACTGGGCCTAAGTGAGGCAATTCTGGAGAAAGGAAGAAAACTGGTTTCTGGGGGGGGGGAGAGCTGCATATGAGGGAGTGAGGGGAGCAGGGCCAATCAGAGGGAGAGGCAAGGAGGGTCATTTGGCCTGTCACCCAAGCTGAAAGAGTCCCCCAAATGCAACCACTTGTTCATTTTTTGGCATTCGATAACTTTCACAACTTGGTTTTATGAACTTTGGGCCAAAATGCAACACACTTTCTCAGTTTAGAGCTGCAAATTTAAGCAAATAGAAGATGTGATTCAGTAAAAGACGTAATTATTTTGTATGTATACAATTAAAATATTCATAAATATTAATAAACTATATTCGTTCTGATGGCACAAGATTAGACTGTGCTGAATATGTCCTGTCAGATCAGCTGATTACAATAAACAAGACACTTATTCCATATATATGTATCTTTCTGGACCTATGAGAGGGCCTGGAGGGGAGTAACTGCAAAGGAGAGGTACGCTTTCCCCCACACAACCACAGCCCCCCACATACTCCTCTTGCTCGGTACCTTGCAGAGATTTTGCTGTAGTACATATAGGCTGCTACAATCACACCTGTCTTGCCCTTGTTGCCCTGGCACAAAGAGAAAGAATGCATTAAACACTGAAGCTAGGACCATAAAAACGCAGCAGCACCGTCAATCCAGGAGTGTAAGATGCTTTGCAAAATCGTAGGGAGAGCCAGCTTGAGGGGGCGGGGGAGAGAGACCAAGAAAGGAATGTAAGAGCCCAAAGATCATGATCCTCAGAAACCAGGAGCCCTCTTTCCAGTCTCTAATGTCTTTCTTGTCCCTCTGTCTCTACCATTCATAGATACTTCCCCAACATTTCTATCTGTAATGGCCAGGAAGATTAGGGCATTTTCTTCTGCACCTTGCAGTGAAGCACCACCACATGCTGCGGGTCTGAGTTGAGCCAGGTCTCCATGGCTTTGCAGATGGAGCAGATTTTGTCCAGAGGTGGGGCGTGCAGGTCTGGCCAGCCAAAGTCTTGCACCTGTGGCAGGCGTAAAAGAGAAGCATTGGCATTAAGGAGATGCATGCACATGCATATACAGAGGCAGAACAGATAGAATAAAACCAAAACCTGTGATCATCAGAGGCCCTCTTCATGTGCCCTCTACATGTGAGGTTCGGAGATTGGCAACACAAGAACAGGCCTTTTCAGTGGTGGGCCCCTGGCTGTGGAATGCTCTCCCCGGGGAGGCAAGCCTGGTGCCATCTTGATCCATCTTTAGGTGCCAGGCAAAGACAGCTAAGAGATCTAGAATGTTTATTATAGAAGAACCATGCAGAAGGTCGCAGGTTCAATCCCCAATAACTGGAAGAAACCTCAGTCAGGTTAGAGAATACTGAGCTAGATAGACAAACGGTCCAACTCAGTATAAGGCAGCTTCCCCATAAGCCAAGTTTAATTATTAGAATGCACATGCAAATCAAGTTTGTACATATAGGGTTTTTTAATGTACATATATATATATAAATGCAAGTTTGTTATTCCAGATTTTTCCCCTTCCCCTGATAGTGGAAAGTGGGATTTCTAGAACATAGAGATAGGAAAAGGCATGGGCATTTCACTTTAAAAACAGAGGCACAAGGACTGGGAATCAGGTGAACTTATTGGGGCAAAGCACTGCTTATTAAGCTCTGGTTTAAATATTATATAAATAAATGATTGTTCTTTCCTTCTATAAAAAGAACAATCCGTCCTTATCTGTGATTACTCACACTTCGTACCCCTCTGGTTTTTAAGAGCTTATCAGACACATTGCACATTTTAATGGACTTCCCCACAACACCGAAAACTATTGTATTTTTAAATGATCATCTAACGTCCTGGGTTTTTTTTCCCTAGGCAGTTCCAGGTTCAGTTAGTGTGACACTGTGGCCATACATATGTTTAGACCATCTGACAAAATGTACTCTCCAGCAGTTGCAAATGATTTAATTTAGTATCTTTGCATAAAACTGACCCAGAGTAAGGAGCATCACACAATGCCATGTGAGAATATTTCAACTGAATCCAAGACTGTTGTGCGAGGCGGGTCTCACCAAAGAGGCAAGGATAGCAGCTGCCAAGGGAAACTTCCGTTCCTCCCTGATCCAGTCCCAGAGTGTGTCTTGATTGGACCAGGAACTAGACTGTCAGACAATGCATTGACCATCAGCCAATGGGGATTAATGGGGCAGGTGCCATCCATTTTCAACATCTATATGTTTTGCTGTGGACTCATGAATCCCTGTTTCTTTCTTTCCCTTTTTTGCTCCCAAGAGTAAGAGTGTCCACCGGTAGCTGAACTCATGGTCTGTCTGCCTTGCGTTTGGGCAGTTATGCTGCAAGCTTCCATCACAGGAATGTTCAAGAACCACCAACATAGTTACAGTCTAAACAAACTCTCAGGCCCCAGGTCAACATAAGTATTTCACCCCAAAACCTTCTCCCCTTACCTTGGGGTTCAGTCTGATGATGTCATGCCGTTTCTCTGACAGATTGAGGAGCTGTTGACACAAAGAGACATGTCATTGGCTCCTGTGACTAGTGGTGACCCTCTACAAGGGTTGCCAGCCCGCCCATATTTTACTCATCTCACCAGCCAGTCTTCTCTCATGTAACCAGTACGATCTGGGGGGGAAACCGGCTCCACCTGGCTCCACCTGTTCTAGCTCTGCCTCCAACCCCACCCAGTGGCTCAGTTTTTAAATTAAAACACCATCAGCCCTGCCTTAATGTTCCCATTTTAACTCCCCCTTCCCAGACCAGAGGGTGTATCAATCTCCTACTCTTCCTGTTCCTTTGCAAAGTCACATTCAAGATAATAGCCTTCATATCACCCTTGCCCATAAGATGAGCAGAAGCATCTCTACACTGGCGGCTTGAAAATCTTCCAATCTATATTTTCAGGAAGAACACTGATCTAGAGGAACTTGAAGGGAAAGGCCATAGCCCAGTGGTAGAGCATCCTGTTTGGGTGCAGGAGGTCCCAGGTCCAATCCTTGGCGTCTCGCGGTAGGGCTGGAAAAAGACCCGTCTGAAACCACTGTAAGCTAGGTGGACCAATGGTCTGATTCAATATAAGGCAGCTTCCTACATTCCTAGGTTGAGCATCCTGTGTCTGCATGGGAAGGCGTAGTTCAAAATTTCTTTCCAACTCCGAGGAAGGACACCCCACATACTCACTCAAATCCATGCACCCAGAACTACTCACTTGTTCAAGTGCCCACCCTACAACAGCCCTCTAACGCATTTTCATCCATTGCCATCCCTTACTTTCCTTGGCCTTTTTACCATGTACTTGTCCTCATGCTTGGATTTTAGCATCTGGGCCACCTCCCGAAGGTTGCCATGGTAACGCTGCTCCTCCAAGGCCGGGGGGAAGAAGACAGAGATGATGCGCTCAGTGATGTAAGTGAGGTCAAAGTCATACTTGCGTTCCATCACGTGGTCCAGGCTGAAGCTCCTAAAGGAAGAAAAGGAGAACTGTTGGGGGGAGCCCATGGGTGTTTCCTAATCTTCACAGGCCCAATACACCACACAGCAAAAGGAATCTAAGAATATATTAAATGTTAATGGAAAAAGAGGGGACTTAAAACCTGCATGGTGTCACATTTGTCAACGGGTTATTTATAGTGCTTGTACCCTATGGTGCAATGGCACTGTGGTGCATTCTGGGTGCAACAGTGCACAAAGATGCCACTGGTCCATCCTGCAGACTAGCCTAGCAGCAATTACCTCTGTTCTTGATTTGTTTGTTGTTAGAATTATCATAGACTTTGAAAGTGAGAACAATACCCTGGAGGTCATCTGGTCCAATTCCTTCCTCAACGCAGGATGCAACTCCAGCATCTCTGACAGATTGCCGCTTAGTCTCGGTTCAAATGCCTCCAGAAAAGGAGAGCCCAACCACCTCCCAAGTCAGTCTACTGCACTGTCAAACAACTGTTATCTTTAGGACGTTTATCCTACTGTTTAGCCGAAATCTACTTCCCTGCCGTTTCCACCCATTGGCCTCCACGGCAAAAGAGTACAAATCTTCTCCATCTTCTGCTTAACAGAAGGCAACTTAACTGTCTCCAGTGGCAATGTTGAGAAACATATTTACCACCTCATCAGCTGTTTGCAAGCATTAAGCCCTAGCAGTGACACCTGAAGAAAGCCCTCCTCTCTAGAGCTTAAGTCACTGGGGGAGGGAGAAGAGACATACAGGAGAAAACACTTCCTTACATTCCCCAGACTTAGGAGATACAGCTTGCAGTGATGGAACTCTGAATGCATGGCCTACGTTTGCATAGTTCTTGTTCGAAGAAACCTGTCTTAAGTAAGACTGAGCCAAAAGAGGGGAGGGATTTTTCATGAACATTTATGCTGTGTCAAAAAACGCCCCACCCCATCACTGATGTGTTGGTTGCATCCAGAGGTGTGTGTGTGGGGAGGAGGACAATCTATTTAGAGGAAGGCCAACACTTGCTGAATTAGCTTCATTTGTCAGTGGACATTATAGTACAGCCAAATCTGAGTGGATACATCAGATTTACCTTCATCACAATCACTATGCAGTCCCCAATTGGCTGGCATCACTCATGTGACTGATTCAGGCAGTATTGCCCTCACTCTTCACTGGCTTCTCTTCCCCTCACTAACATGGTCCCATAGCCAACTCTATGCAGCAGTGTGATGTGATATTGTTATATGACATCATAGGATGAAAACTATGCAATTGGTTAGATGGAAAATGGGACTAAATCATCACCAGAGAGGTAAGATAAAGGGAATTAATAGGACCCCCAAAAGTGGACATTTTACCAATTAAGGGTTTGGGGTGAATTATTACTCCATCCCTTCCCAAAAGTCTATCTCAACCTGAAAATTACAATGGGAAGAATATCTGGGATCCTAGACCTTAGTTGACATCCACATGCCAACTTCTTATACTTTTGGCCACCGGTTTGTTCAGGCCACTTCCACAAACTTTCTGCTTTCGTTCTCAAAGCCCACATAGGTTTCATGCGCAAATTTGTGGTGCTTGGGAAGACATTAGGGTTATTTCCTTAGATCAGCTCTGGAAGGAATGATTTTCAATTTAATGAGAGGATTCACTTCTGGAACTTGTAATAATAAAAAAATCCCTTAAGGATGCAACCCTGTACTCAAAAAATGCTGGAGATGGGGTTACGATATAGTGGAAGTCTGCTACATCAGCGCAGCTTCAAGAACAGGAGGTCAGTATACCTCTCCCTCATCACCATCTATCTAGTCCCCCCCGACTCTGCTCAGTTAAATTCTGCATGGTAGGAAGCAGCAACACAAGTTTCTGTTGAGACCTACAGGAAGCCCTTTGAAAGGCACTGCACTGACATGTGGAACGATGGCACTTATAGTCTGCCCTGGAAGTGAGCTTATATAATAGTGACATTAGTATCATGGTGGTATTCAACCACCCCTGCGCCAAAGCTCTGGAGGTGAACACCACCTTGATGTCATTTAAAATCCATTAGCAAAAGATTATATAACCACAATCCCCCCAAAAAACCCACCATCCAATAAAAAAAAATCATACTGTCATCTTATTTGTATGCTGATATGTTGCAGCTAAGGGACAAAAGAGAGGAAACGGGGTTGCCCAGTACAGGTGTCCCACACTGTTAGCCTCTCCTGAGCTCAGGAACATTAAAGACCCTCTTTGCCTTTGTTCCTGCTGAACATGACCAATCAAAATTAGCTGCGGCACTGCAGAGACATGCCTTCTATAATTAAGGAATGGAATTTAAATTATCGCTTTCTGCAATCAATCAATCAATCAATAATATCCCACCTTTGCTTGAAGAAGTTACAGAATAACTATGCGTAACCAAAGACAACTCATCGTGACTAGAAGCTGGCTGAGATATGCCATGCCAGCCCCTTACCTGGGCAGCGTATTCCGTTGCTTAGCGGTGTTGAGGGACTTGGTGGAGCCCTGAAAAATAAATGTGGGGAGGTCGAATGTCAACATCTAGCAAAACATCATAAAAAAGCACTGCCAAAGCAAAACAGCAAACAAAAAAGTGGATTTGGCTGAAAAATGCCCTGAGTAGCTTGAAGGAAGGGAAGCAACATATTTCTTTCTGCCAAGCAGGGGTGTGGCTAACTTTTTTTGGCCTGAGAGCTGCATTTACCCTGGTCAACCAATGCCACCAGGGCAGAGCTTGGAAGTTACTTTTTTGAACTACAACTCCCATCAGCCCCAGCCAGCATGGCCACTGGATTGGGCTGATGGGAGTTGTAGTTCAAAAAAGTAACTTTTCCAAGCTCTGCACCAGGGATATGCCTATGCCCAAAGGTTGGTGTGCTCACCCCACATGTGGCAGGTCCACATGCACACAACACATACGGGCAGAGCTTGGAAAAGTTATTTTTTTGAACTACAACTCCCATTAGCCCTAGGCAACATGGCCACTGGATTAGGCTGATGGGAGCTGTAGTTCAAAAAAGTAACTTTTCCAAGCTCTGCATACGGGCCGATATTTGCTCACAGCTCCCGCCTCCTCAGAGGATCAGTGCAGATCAGCCAAGGAGGAGGGGTTTTCATCCCCTCTCTGCTCATCAAATGATTGATATGACAACTGGGGAAGGAGCAATTTACACATCCATCAGGATGCTGGACTCCGCCCACCACAGCACTGTGCCCACGTTGTTGTTTTTTCTTTGTGCCACAGTCACCAAAGTTGGTGGAGTTTTAAGGGACCACAAAGAATTGGGGGGGGCAAACTGAGGGATATCCAACCCTGCTCAAAAACCAACACTATGGATAATAAGCAATGTTGTAAGACTCAAAATAGGATAATATAAAATATCAGTTTTCACAAGTTGGAGACAGTACTTGAACACTTTTATCTCAGATTTGTTTTTGGGTTTTTTAGTGTTTACTGTTAACCTTTTGGGAACAGAGACCACTATCCCCCATCAGTTTCTCCCTTCTTAATCTGATGCGTCCGACGAAATGGACTTTAGTCCATGAAAGCTTATCCCATAAGAAATTTATTAGTCTTTAAGGTGCCTTTTTGATGGAAACTGGGGGTCACCTCCAGACTGTCACTATTTTGTGGAAAGGATTCAAGTGTACCCTGGAAATTTAGGTTTGCACAATTGAAGTGAATTGAAGTGCTCTGTCACCCTAGTGCAACAAATCCACTTTTTAAAAAACCATTTGTGTTTTGTAGTGAAGAAAGTGATGGGAAAATGCACTGGAAAGTGTGGGATGAACAAATGATTCATCGGAAGAAACATAAACACCTTGGAAGCAAACCAGGACAAATGCTCAATAAACAGTGTGTCTGAAGCAGGTAAATATATCCATAACGTACTCTGAGTCCTCTGAAGTAGAGTAGCATAAAAGCCTGCAGTTTGCTCCCCTATTTCCCTGAATGGCAGGCAGCCTATTGAGGTCAGTGTCCTTGTATAGAGAAGAGTTATGGTGCCTTTTGTAACAAACTGTTTACATACAGAAAACATTCAGGTTGAGCGGATGTGGACTCAGCACGCACGCAAACAGTGCTAATTGCCAAGCAACATCAATCCAGCTCCCCAATATTTTGGAATCTCCTCCTGCCAGCTGCATCCTCTTAACAACCTTTTCCATCAGACTCCAAACTCAAACCCTCTCTACAACCTTCAGACATCTTTATACATCTTCCTTTCCTTCCTAAGTCAAGTGGGGTGTGAAACAGGCTTCAGGGGTTCTGAGTAGATACCACCGAAATGGAATTAATCAGGGCCCCCACATGCCAAGCTATATCATAATATAGAAGGAGAGGCCATAAATTATCATCAAGGAGCAGGTTGAAGGATATCATCAAGTCCTCTCACAGGGGCTGAGAGACTGAGGGATAAACTCCACAGGGAAGGGCCATGCTTAGTGGTAGACCATCTGCTGTGCATGCAGATGGTCCCAGGTTCAGTCCCCAGAATCTCAAGATAAGACTGGGCGAGACCCGTCTGAAGCTCTGGAGAGTCACTGTCAGTTGAGACAAGACTGAGTTCAATGGACCAATGGTCTAACTCAATATGAGGCAGCTTCCTATGTTTCTATGTTCATTATTCATGCTTTTTTTTAAAAAAAATGTGCTAAAGCTGGCCACTTTTTTTTTGAAGGGAAAAAACCATAAGGAGCCCCGATCTGGAATGTGCTCCCAATCTGAATTGGGCCCCTACACCACTTTCCTGCCAAAAAACCCACACACAGCCAACTGCTATTTGCCCCTGAAGATACTGTTTACTACAAATACCACCTTGGATTTTTGGTGGGAAACTGGCACAGTGTCTCAAGCCGGCTTTGGCACAGGGGAAGGGCCATAGCTCAGTGGCAGAGCATCTGCCTTGCTTGCAGAAGGTCCCAAGTTCCATCCCCGGCATCTCAAGGTAGGGCTAGAAGAGACTCCTGCCTGAAACCCTGAAGAGTTGCTGCCAGTCAGTGTAGACAATACTGAGCTAGATGGACCAATGGTCAGACTCAGTATAAGGCGGCTTCCTATGTTCCTGTGTCTGGGTTGGGGATCTACATGGGTGCTTTTCCTTCAAAAGTAAAGTAGCTAGCTTAAGAATGCTTTTTTTAAAAAAAGCACAAATAATGTAACATGCAGTTTGGCCCAGAGCTATGCATCGGGAAACCCTGGTTTGAATTTTGCCGTTGCCATTAGCTCACTAATTGGCTTCTCTCTAAGCCTCAGTTCCCTACCTGTAATATGAGGCTAATAATACTGACCTACTCCACAGAGTTATTGTAAGGATTACAAGATAAAGCTTTTGAAGTGCTCTGAACATTCTAAAAGAGCTATACAAATGCTAAGTATTATGACTTGTTTACAATGCAGTAGTAACATAAGATGAGTGGCCATCACAGCTTGCATTTGGCTTCCATTGTCAATGGAAGTCAAAATAAACTTAAATTAAAACTCAAACCAAACCTTTTTATTATTTTCCCCCGACCATTTTTTTGAGTCTGTGTAAAACATATAATGGAACAGAACCCTAAAATAACATTTAAAAAATAGATTGCCTATTCAGGATAAAGGTTCAACACAAAAATGTGGTGGCACACTCACTTGCTCCTACTAAAATGAATAATGAATGCATAGGATTTATATCTGGGTTTCCTCTTTTGTTATGTGTGTTATGGGCCTCCAAGTAGACTGCGACTTATGGCAACCCTATGAATCAGCGACCTCCAAGAGCATCTGTCACGAACCACCCTGTTCAGATCTTGTAAGTTCAGGTTTGTGGCCTCCTTTATGGAATCAATCCACCTCTTGTTGGGTCTTCCTCTTTTTCTACTCCCTTCTGTTTTCCCCAGCATTATTGTCTTTTCTAGTGAATCATGTCTTCTCACTATATACAGTCTAAAATTACCTTATCTTTTATACTCTGTCTTCTGAAAGGGTTTAAAATCAGGAAACAAGAGAAATTTATTTATTTAGCTGAATTTATATCACTGCCTTATAAGTTCCTGCTGTTCAATTAATTGAGGAAAGGCTCATTTAAATAGCACCAACTGCAAATATGTTGAAAATATAGTTGGGGTGGGTGGGTTCCCCATGCATGCTTCACAGTACCTAAGAATTATTGCTAACACCTTTAGAAATTCATTTATTTCGCAATTTAAAGCAAACCTACCTACTTTACACTCCCCAAACCAAAATGCACCTGAACCAAAATGCACCAAATTCTCCAAATTTTGTGATGCAGTTCTCTAACAAAAATGCATACAAAAAGTGTGCATACAATGTACTGTATATATTAATGAAAACCACACAGAAAATTAATGCATTTTTGTATAACGCGAGTGAAATTTGCTTGCAAAAATGTATAATTAGGACAAATGTAAACAAAAACGTGTATGAATTTTCTTGAGGATTTTATTTAAAAAATCACAAATTGTAGAGCAACTGAACTTATGACTGGCAAAATCAGAAAGGGAGAGAAGCTGAAATTGAAAGATTTGTCTATCCCAGCAACGCTTGTCACAATAGACCCACACACTTGTTCCACCCTGCTTAGCAATTCAGCACTGTAGTATGAATCATATTTAAGATTTCCCACACAAACTAGAACTGACGTGATTCTGGAGGCATGCTGAAATGGTTACTGACCTGGAATTCACTTGAACTGGATCCAAATCGGAGCAACGTCAGACACAGTGAACCAGAACTGAATCAAATCATTTATGGTTGACTCCCTGATTACTAGGGATGTTGTGCATTCATTTTGGAACCAATGAAACTTTGATCCAAATGGGAAACACTTTTAGTTGTTCCAAAACAGAGGAGGGAATGTCACTTAGGAAGCTGCCTTATACTATTAGACCACTGGTCCATTCAGCTCAGTATTTTTTACATTGACTGGCAATGGTTCTCCAGGATTTCAGACTGGCGTCTCGCCCAGCCCTACCCGGTGGTGCCAGGGATTGAAATTGGGACCTTCTGCATGCAAAGCAGAGGCTCTAGCACTGAGCTACAGCTTCTATTTGAGACTCACATCTGTACCCATTAGTACCATGTGGGCTGTGTTTTCCTAAGCCCCAGCAAATGTGGCTATAGACCTGACTTGGGCAGCCACTGTGGGGCGCGCTCTCTCTCTCTCTCACACACACACACTCACACACTCACTCACACACACACACACACACACACACAGCTATTTCTGCTGCAAAGTCAATGATCCTGCCACAGCAGCGAATAAATAAACAAAGATTTTTAAAAGTTACAGAGAGGCAAAAATGTACTTGAGTAATGAGACCAATGTGCCCTTGGCAAAAATGCACTGAAGCTAATGCGATTTTAACGAACGAGTCATAAAGTGCATGAGACCTTTGAAGTACAAAAATGAATGTAATTACAAGAAGGGGGTAATGTCCTTGCACGCCCCTACTGATTACATGTCAGCGTGGTGCGTGTCTTGTTGCCTGCAACACTGTTTTTTGTCCCTACTAGCAAATCAATCTTTAGACTAGAAAGCCCCACAGGCAAGGTTAAGAGGGCTTGGAGAAAGCGGAGCCTTACCAAATGCTCAATACGCCGGACTGGGGCAGTGTTCCTCCTCTTGACATGTGGGAAAAGGGGGAGAAGAAGAGTAGTGAGATTCAAAAACAGAAACAAAAAAAACCCCTGTAGCTACCGACAGCGTGGCGCAGTGTCTTTCCCTGAGAAGCCAGGCACAGGAACGTAGGCAACTTCCATGGAGGACCGGCTGCTGGGTTGTGTGAACTATTCCATGACAGCTTATGATCCTCAAACGAGCTGAATGAGAAGTGGGCAATGGCCATAGCTGTGCTATGCCTTCCTACTAGGATAGCCTTTGCCAGCCTGGTGCCCTCCATGTGTTTTCATAGAATCATAGAATAGTAGAGTTGGAAGGGGCCTATAAGACCATCAAGTCCAACCCCCTGCTCAATGCAGGAATCCAAATCAAAGCATTCCTGACAGATGGCTGTCCAGCTGCCTCTTGAATGCCTCCAGTGTCAGAGAGCCCACTACCTCTCTAGGTAATTGGTTCCATTGTCATTTGGCTCTAACAGTTAGGAAGTTTTTCCTGATGTCCAGTCGAAATCTGGCTTCCTGCAACTTGAGCCCATTATTCCGTGTCCTGCAGCTCCCATCAGCTCTGACCATTGGCCATGCTGGATGGAACTAATGAGAGTTGGAGGTACCATGGAAGCAGCCTCTGAATGAAATAGTACATCTATTATATGCACACATATATATACATATTCCCACTTCCTCTCCACCCCTCCCCAAGGTGAGCGAGTGATGTTAGATAGTCTTTGATGCCAAAGAGCTGTCCACATATTTTGAGCAAAATCTTTTGAGCCCTTCCATTTGAGCTCTGCTTGTCCCTAGCAGCAGGACATTCTGGGCAGCCTTCATGGGAACCAAAACTCAGTCAAGAACTGATAATCAATTACTCCCTGCCAGGCAGATATTTTTAATTCACTATAATGCATTGAAGACTACCTCAGTTATTGGCAATCCAAGTCTAAATGATATGAGAAAGAAATGGCACTACTACTGAAATGACACATCTATGTCATATTCTCCCCCCCTCTGCTGCCCCTCCTGCTACCCCCCCAAATAACTATAGTACAATTAACCCATTGCTTTAATGTGCATTTCCACATCCCTGTTACCTGCAGCCAATGATGCAGAGCAGGATCAGGAAAACACAAGTGATGATGTCACAACAAAGAGTATACATATTGTAGAGGGGAAGGAGAAAAACTCGATAAGGGGATGTGATTTTCAGTGGCAAACCCAAAGTTGTAATTTGCAGTTCCCTCCTAAGTGAACTGCAAAGGATGCTAAGAACCAATTGGTCCCTTATGGTCCACCTTGTTCACTGAGATCCTCTGATGGGCACTTTTGGTGATTTCCCACACGGCCTCTGAGTTTCAGTTGGCTTTCACTAGGGACCAAGCTTTTACTGGGGTGGGTCTTGCCCTGAGGAACTCCCTACCAGTAGAGATTTGGTAGGAACTATCTCTCTCTTCTTTCAGATGACTTTTGAAAACTATATGATTTAGACAAGCCTTTGCAATTTGAATTTTCTCTTTTTACCCAATCTGTATTTATTGGTGTTTTAAACTATGTTTTTATGACTGTTTTTACTTATTTTTATTATATTTTATCAGTTGTACCACCTTGATATACTTTTATGAAAATGTGGATTATAAATATTTCAACAAATAAAATAAATAAACTCACTACTTAATTTGAAAACAAAAACCCACGTCCTCATGATCTGTGGTGATCAGATCCTACAATTCACACAACCATTTCTTCCCTTGACAGTGAGTTAGCGATGGCTTTGCATGGCTCAAGCAGATTGTAGGCTTTGACAGGTGTCAGGGCATTTGGGAGCTTGCCATGCCCTGGGAAACGGTTTCAACAAATATGCTTACCACACTAAGTGTGGCACCACCCTCTGGCAAGCATGATAAGGACACGTTGCCTTTCCCTTGTGGTAGAAGCACAGTGGGGGAGGGGCTCATCCAAAGGTACATATTTGGAAAGTAGCGCAGAAGAGGGCATGCTTCTCCCTGGCTCATTCCGCTGGAAATGACCAGAGTACAATTTTTGGGCAACAAGCCCAGCCCAGAATGGTTGACCCCTGCTTGGGAAATCTTTTGCTTTGCATGGGTTGTGCAGCCAGAATGGCAAGTTGCAACCTTTTAATGCCCAAAAGTTTCAAAAGATTGCCTCGCTGCACCAAACACAGTGACTGACAATTTCATTGTGTTCACAAAAGTGTCATGGGATTCAATTCCTGCCCCATCCCTTGACCATTTAACGGATAGTTATGAATATGCTGTAGTTCTGCTTTACATTTCCTGGAGACTGCTCGGCTCACACTGCCTTTACTGTCTGTTCAGTTTGGCACAACCTGAGGGAAGCAGAAACTGCCATCAGGATGGGGAAGAGGCTATGGGCTTTCTGACAGTTGTGCTTTAGAGAGGATACACCTGCTCTTTCAAGCTCATTGTCAGTGCAGTGAAAAGAGGCAAGGCAAAACCAGGGGCCCAGTACCCACACTAAGGCTGCACACACACCATACATTTAAAGCACATTTGAAGCACACACCCCTCAAAGAATCCTGGGAACTGTAGTTTGTTAAGGGTGCTAGGGATTGTCGCTTTGTGAGCAGTAAACTACAGTTCCCAGGATCCTTGGGGTGCTGCTTTAAATGTATGATGTGTACACAGCCTTAGGGAAGAGACACACTCATAGTTCTGCCAGTTCCAGTGTGTCTCCACCTCGCTTCTGAAAATGGAGCCACACAACGTTAGTCAAACCCCCACCCCTTTGTAAATCGCTTGAGTACGTTTTTAAAAAAAATCACTTCAAAGAGATTTCACAGCTGATCAGCAGATCAACCTGTTCCCCCTCCAGGTGTAGGCAACTAGTATGTTCACAGCCTTAGACATTTGTCTGAAGCGGTGCAATGGGAAGAGTGGCAGATTTGTGTACCCTTCTCCTGCCACTCAGCAGCCACCATTTAGTGATGGGACATTGCAGCTTTGCCGCAGCAGCAAAACAGCCCGTAGCATTCCCACACTTTGCTCTGAGGAAGGATCGCTTCTCAGAGCGAGGCATAATGGAAAATGTGGCCCTGGAGAGTGCCTGCGTCGTTGCTGCTTTGCTGTGACAAATACTGCTTAAGGTTTACTGTTGTTAAAGTAGCATTTTCTACCACTATGGCAAAGCGGCTGCAGAGCAGACACTCTTCTTGGCCGCCTCATCCACAGCACCTCACCTAGAGTCTTTCCTTGGAGAGAGTCATTATCAGGTTTCAGGCCCTGGAAGGCTTCAGCAAGCATGCCTGGGCTGTTGCAGTGGAAGAGGAGAGAAAGAAAGGGGAAACACAGCAGGAGCAGGAGGTGTGTGTGAATGACAGCAGCAGCTCTGCCTCAGGCAGTAGATTGTGTCGCACTGACCTTGGGCACAAAACCCCTCAGCACAGAGCAGTCAGGGGTCTCTCAATTCCAGAGATTAAGTTTGGGATGGAAAATGGAGGAGGGAGCAGGTGTAGGAAACCTTTGGCCTCTAGACGTCGCTGAACAACTCCCCTCATCTCTGGCCATTGGCCATGCCTGCTATGGCTGATGGAAGCTGTAATTCAGCAACATCTGGAGGGCCAAAGGGTCCTCACTCCCCACTCCTGCTATAAGGCAGTGATTTTCAAATGTCCTAACCTGAGGACCTCTTCTGCATCTATGTTTCAGCTCAAATATATATATATATGTATGTGTTGCAGGGGATTCTGGGAGCCTGTATCCTCTCAGCTCATTCATACAAGCCAGGCTTCTTCAGACTAGCTGCTGCTCTGTACAAACTGTTAGTCCTAGAATATTCCTCTGCAGTTGAGCATTACATGGGACAATCAGCATTTTGCCTTGCCATTACTAACATGGCTCCGGCAATCAAGGAACCCTTGATAAGCATCCAAGGAACTCTGGGCACCCACAAGCACAGTTTGAAAGCCATTGCTGTAAGGACTGATCTGGAACAGCCTTCTCCAACCTGGTGACCTCCCAGATGTTGGACTACAACTACCATTATCCCTGGACATTAGCTATGCTGATGGGAGCTGGAGTCTAACAACATCTGGAAGGCACCAGGTTGAGGAAGGCTAGTCTTGAAATACTCCCTTGAGAACTGCTGGAGGTGACACACAATGAATAATTGTTTAGGATTTGCAGGGATTGTGAAAGGAGAGGAGGATTTTCCAGTAAGGGAAGCTAGGCAGTCTCCTGCTGATACAGAAGCAGAAAGAAAGTTGACAGAGAGAAGAGACAAGCATAGCTGGGGTGGTGGTGTTTGATCAAGGTCTTGTGTTGGCCCACTGAACATCCTTGTATCTCATATCCCTAAATCTTCCCTCCAGCATTCTGTGGGATTCCACTTATTTATTTCTTAGATTTATATGCTACCCTTCTTCTGTTGTGGAACCCAGAGTGGTGTACATGTCGTTCCCAGGTGATCTCCAATCCGGGCACTGGCCAGACCCAGACCTGCTTAGCTTCAGCCAGGTGGGAGTTTCATGTGTCTTCAGACCATACCTTTGGACTACAGGCAAACTTACCTCCCACCTTCTGGATGAGTTCACACATGCATATTGCTCACTAACCAGTAGTGGAAAATACAAAGTGATGATATGCATGTGTGAAACAAGCACCACAGATCAAATGTAACCGACAGCTTACATATCACCTGAAATGTGGAACACTTAAGGCTCATCCAGACGACTGTAAAATGTGTGACATGATCGCTTTGTGTTCTCATTATTTTTCGGTCGTCCATATGATGCCGTGCGCTTTTGCGCATTTTCACACGGTTAAATCTGCTCCTACAATACCGCAAATCATGCGATTTGCTTTTTTAAACCGGGAATCATCCACTGTACCTTCAGGTGCTCGGATGCAATACCGCGGACTTTACAGCTGTGGGCGTTTGATGGGCGGTTCTTGGGCGGTTCCCCATATCCCTTCCCTCATTCTCAACCAATCATGTATTTCCACTGTTGCGCATGTGCGCAAATGTCCGGGGAAAGCCCGGGAAAAAGGAACCTATCAGAGCAAACTGGGCAGCTGCTCAGGATGAGATCTGCAATTGTGGTTGTTTGTAAACTTTTTCAAGGGAGAAAATGTTTATCTTTGCCTAACCTCCACCTCCCACCCCTCACCCCCGCATCAAATGTCCTTCTTGAACTTATTGGTCTTTGCTTCCAGGCATCCAGAGTCAAGGGGGGGGAGAGAAGAGAAATAGAGGCTTTCCTCTTGGATTACAGACACACACTCACCCTTAGTCAATTTCGCTTTCCTGCCTGCAAGGCTACTCTCTTTGAGTCTTGTCAATTTCAACCACAGCCTGCAGGTTCTCCACAGCCCAGCTGAGCTGAAAAGCATACAGTCGCTTTTGCGAAATATCTCAAATACAAGCAAAAAAACCCACACGAATTATTGGCATATAAGTGGCTTGCTAGAGCATCTCAGCCACCTGCAACCATAGAGACTGGTGGTCTACCTTCCTAGACATGACACATCGTTACTTGCTGTTCTGGAGAAATAAGTGGAATTGCAATCATGTGTATCTCCAGAAACGTTAAAGGTAAAAAAGCATACAGTCGGTTTTGCGAAATATCGCAAATACAAACAAACAAAAATACAGGAATTATAGGCATATAAGTGGTTTGCATGTTTCTTTTATCAGAGGGAACACCGCAAAGCCTGTGCTGGTCGCTTCAGCGCAGATTGAGACAGCAGCACAAGGGGCTGTTTGCCTGCATTCCCTGCCCGGGCCAAGAGCGGCCACCCATTGGGCAGCATTCCTGCCGCCGAGCCGCATAATGGTCCGGGGCTGAACCCTGCAGTGAATGAGCCCAAGGGTTATGGGGGGGGGATTCGCCCGGCGATTACAAGCGCTGATCCCTTGCACTGTCCACAATCCCCCTGGACGGTCAGGGGCACCTGGATACAGCCTGGGTAGGTAAGAGTTAGAGCTGGGGTGGTGAACCTGTTGCCCTGCAGATGTTGTTGTTCGCCTCAGGCTGCATGGGCAATGGTCAGGGATGAAGGGAATTGTAGTCCAACCATATTGGAGGGCACAGGTTCCCCACCCCCGATTTAGATTTAGTTCAGTTGCTAAGAAGCCAGCAATGGCCATGGTGAAAAATAATGACCAAGGGGGGTACTGATACTGCAAGCTCTCTTACTGGACAAACAAACACAACATAAATAAGGTGCATAACACCTTTTACAGCAGTGGGTCTGAACCTTTATTGAATCATGGACCCCTTTGAGAATCTGATGAAAGCTATTTATTTATGAAAGCTATAAATAAATAAATAAATAGATTTTACAGAGATACTGATTTTTTGTGCTCAATTTCATGGACCCCTGAATACCACAGGTTAAGAATTCCTGTTTTACTGGATTATTTGGACAACAACAAAGCAGCAAACTTTCAGGTTATATGGAACTCCTCATCAGGCAGAATCGAAAGTAGATCATTTACAAGGTTTACTGAGAAACAAAGCATGCATTCCAATCTACTTTAAGCCAGGGATGGGGAACCTGTGGCCCTCCAAATATTGCTGGACTACAATTCCCTGGCCATTAGCCATACTGGCTGAGGTATGATTGGAGTTGGAATCCAGCAACATGTGGAGGGCCACAGATTCCCCATCCTTGCTTTAAAGAGGTGGGGCCCCTATGAAAGCACACCAGCTGCATTTTGCTCATTATGTACAATCGTCTCCCTGGGAATGTATTCATGGGGAGGAAAGATCTGTAGGTTTAGGGGGGAAGCTGATAATACATTGCACAAGCCAACTGGGGATTTCTGATATCACATCCCCATCCCCCCCACAACCCCCCAACTCTGGTACCAGTTTTGTCAGCTGGAAACTGAGCGTATTTATTTATTTATCATCAACGTTTTAAAAGTTCCAAACAAATGTCAAATTGGATTGGGGGGGGGGTTGCAAGACAGACGACTGAATCAGTGTTTTTTTGCTGGTACTACGTATGTCTGACAGACCCTTTGCAAAGGTGAAGCGGGCCTTGGATGGGTGGGGAACAGCCAGGCTCACTCTTCCTGTGAAAAAGCATGGGGAATCTTGCATTTAAAACCATGTACGCTGCTGCCATGCTAAGTGCTTAATTCCCACCCTCACCAACGCAAACACAAGATACAGAGCTCCGTGGGGATGAGAGGAGGACATAGGTAAGACGCCAAACAGACGGTGGATGGCTAGACAGCCGCACTTACCAGTTCAGGTGGAGGGAGGGGCTGGCAAGGTGACGCTACCTGGAAACAAGAAGAAATGAAGAATGAAAAAGCCCGACTGCGCACCCCTGGTAGCTCAGCTTGGAGGCCGCACAGCTTGCCTGCATCCCCACAAACGGAGCTTCGCAATGACGTCCCACCCTCTCTCTCCACCCCAGGAGTTGGGGCAGGGGGGAGAGAGGTTCTTGCTCAGTTCCATGGATTGCCTCTCTAAGAGGCAGGATCTGTCTCTTTTTCCCCAATCAGGGTGTTTGCTTTGGCCTCAGCTGAGCCCTTCTAATGACGGCGCACACATAGGCGGCAATTCATCACGGCCAGGAGGCAGCACGGCCAATGTAGCAGGGCTGGGGGGCGGGCTGCTATATATAGAGAGAAACGTAAACAGGCTGCACCCCACACCCAGGAGGGCAGCACAGAGAGGTTATTCAGCCCTGTTCCTCTCCCATCTCCCCTGACTTAGCTGCCTTTGCATCCCTGGGTGACCCATGAGAGAAGAAAAGTGCCGAGCACCAACTGCTTTGCCTTCCTCAGGTTCTGGCATTGCAGCTTGCAGGCAACGGAGAACTCTCTCCCTCCACTGTTAGCCTGGACTAGCGACTAGGCCATGTCAGCCTGGGCTCCAGTTGAATTCAATTGCTGATTTTCACACACTCACTCACACACACACAGGTATGCATACATAAGCATTGTTCCAGATTAAAAACAGTGCACAGTTCAGGGTAAAGCTAAACATGACATGTAAACATGTGTAACAGATCCTGGACGGCCATAGTAATTTGTTAGAGAAAAGCTGTTTCAGGAGGGTGCAATATGGAACAGAGAAATATTAATATGCTTAATGCTTTTCCTGCCCATCACTTTTCTGCCACTTTGTCATCTCAAATGCTCATCTCCACCCACACATAGATATACAAGCTGCTCTCTGTCCCCCATGGGGTTCCAGGCACACACCTAAACGCAAAAGCTAAAATGTGAACAGCCACATTTTTAAAGTTCTAAGTAGAATATTTGTGAACTAGGCAAATACTTCTGCTGAGATATTTATTTGCTTCCTAATAAGAACGCCAAACATTAAGAGATGTACGTAAAAGACCCACTTCAGTAAATAGAAAGATTCTGTTCCAACTTTCTTTTTATGTAAAATGTGCTTTCAATCAGAATACAAGAAAGGTTTTATTTAACATCCTGAGGACAGAATTATGCATGGTGTGAAGGAAAGCTTTTCTCCCTCTCCCATAACACTAGAACTTGTGGACATCCAATGAAGCCAAATGTTGGAAGATTCAGGACAGACAAAGAAGGTCCTGCTTCACACAGCGCAGAGTTAAACGATGGAATTCGTTTCCACAAGAAGTAGTGATGGCCACCAACTTGGATGGCTTCAAAAGAGGGTTAGACAAATTCATGGAGGAAAAGGCTATCAATGGCTACTAGCCACGATTGCTATGTTCTACCCCCACTGCCGGACACAGTATGCCTCCGTATACCAATTGCGGGGAATTCACAACTGGGAAGAGTGCTATTGTGCTCAGATCCTGCTTGCAGGCTTCCCACAGGCACTTGGTTGCCCAGGATGCTTTGGTCTGATCCAGCAAGGGTCTTCTGGTGTTCTTAGATAGAGGGGCATGCCTCTGTACTATTAAACCTCCCCAAATTAATTCCGTTTTAATGTTAGATATACCACTGTACCTAAACACAATTCATATGGATTTTCTGGATCCCCTTTATTCAGTTTAATTTCCCAACATTTTTTGATGAATTTGGCTGCCAGGAGCATGCGTGCATGCGTGCGTGCGTGCATGTGTGCGTGTGTGTGTGTCCCACACACAGATGAATAATATTATTTATCTAATCACACATGTGGAACTCCATATATACTAAATTTTGTGTAGAATCTGCCACAGTATTTGACTGATTAAAATTCTCAAGCTTTTGGTTTGCACTTATGCAAAACACTTTCTACTTATCTTGCTTCTGAAGACATGTTTTGAGCAAAACATAAGCTGTGTGTAGGAGAAAAAGTCTCTGTGCCCCACAAGATAATGGGCCACCACCTCATCTCTTATGGCCTCCTCCATTCTAAACCTCCCTCCCTCCATTATGCCACACTTTGCTGAAAGTTCCAAACTGGTTCTGCAAAGATTGAAAGACCAGGTTCAGAACAGTCAGAATGAACAGGCTTATACAAGTAAGTATAGTTGTGGTCATTTTGTTGAACTTGTAAATTTTAGTATGAACATGGAGTTTCTGAAATACCTCATCCATTTTTCCTGCCCTCTTTCACACAGTGTATCATTAATGGCCCAGGTTTCCAAATGGAGGCTTTTTAGGCTCTCAACGTAATTTTAAAATCTCTCTGACAAGAGTGATCTCCTCCAGTAGCCCATGGGATGAGGAGGAAGAAGGAAAGATAAGGGGGTGTCAGAAAGAGAGTGAGAGAAAGGGAGAAGGGGTATCATAGAGAGACAGAGAGAGAGAAGGGAGAATCAGAAAGAAGAAGAGGTGAACATGCCCAGTTTTGGCTCTGGCAATGCCCACTGCTTGATTCGACCCCACCCCCAGTATGCAGCCTTAAACAGATTACCCCATAGGGAATGCAGCCCTAGACAGAAAAAAAAATCATCTCCCCTCCTGCTTTAAACGAACAAGAGCTGGGATGCCTTTGGCACATATGCGTAAATGGTCGCTTTTCCATTCAGAAAACATATGAGTCACATGCAGGAAAAGACTGGGTCGCTACTTGTGTGTCTTTGCAGGGGAGGGGGAGAAATGACTTATACACACATACATCTTCTGCTACTGTCACTATATACATGTACTCTGTACATAGGGGTTGGAAATCAAGTACAAAATGTCTTGTAAGAAATAAACCCTATGTGCAATCCTTCCGAAGAAGCTCTGTTACACAAACAAAGCCTTCCCTGCTCCTGTCTTGGCCACATTCCATCCCTAAGTGATCACAAGATTAAGAAGAGTTTATTTATGTTACTGCAGTCAGGACATGGACAGTTCCCTGCTCCTTATCATGCTCCCAAGACATGACCAATTGCTGGGCTACATATGAAAAAGGGTGCAGGTAAGAGTCTGAGTACTTGCGAGGCTCACATGCTGTACATCAATTGTACTTTCAATGCAAGATACCCAACATCAGGAAAAGAGTCTGGGAGTCGTCAGAAAGAGCCAAGTGTCCTTTGTAGGCCACAACCAGTCTATGCATGCAAGAACGTGCTACAGAAGAGGAAGACGAGAAGAAGGCAGACGTGGCTAACCTGGTGCCCTCCGGATGCTTTGGACTCCAGCTCCCATTAGCCCCAGCTGGCGTGGCCAATAGTCAAGGATGATGGGAGCTTTAGTCCAACACCACCAGGAAGGCACCAAGTTGGGAAAGGCTGTGGTAGGTACACGTGGGAGAAAATGCAAAAGGGATATTGAAGGTGAAACTGGTAGACGCTATGTGGGAATCAATGGGGGGCTGGAGTTTGGTAAGGGTGGGCGAGTTCACGTTTCTAATTTCTATGTACTTGTCCTGAGTTAAATATCGTCCCTGTTTGACTAAAGAGATTTTGAAGAGATTTTGCTAATGCGAGTTACTACAGTTTATTTATTCCATTTTTGTTTACTTTTCAGCTCAGTGTGTACACACATTCTGCCAGCTAACAATATAAAATCATTTTTAAAACACACACACACAAACACAACAAGTAATAAATTTCCTTTCAAAATATTTTTTCAAAGCAGGAAGACAGCAACCACACCTTTTGTTAATCCCTAGTGCCTGGTGGAATAAAAAGGCCTGCTTCTGCAAGGTTAAAATAAATGGTAGTGAAATGAATCTTCTGTGGGAGGGCATTCTACAAAAGAGGGGCCACCAGAAAAAAGGTCCTGCTCTTGAAAGATGAGCTAATTTCTGCAAAGAAAGCAGCTCTGAGCAGGGCTTCATTAGAATCCTATGATTAGATTATTGCAGTTCACATTAGATGGGTGCTTGTAAGGAGGAAGACATTCTCAGAGGTATTCTAGAACAGTGTTCAGTGACCTGGTACCTTCCAGATGTTTTTGACTACAACTAGTTGATGGTGGAGAAGGGTGTTCTAGACTATGACAGCACCAAATACGCATCTTTGAAAAATCTCAGCACAAAACATTATCTCCAAAAGTCTCATTCTAGTTTTCCCCTCACATTTCCTTACTGTTTGCAACAGTTGCTGCTGTTCTGAGGTCAACATTTCCCCTATCTGTCTTCCTTCCTTGCATGATCCTACTCAGTCAGGGATCATGCAATAAATGTGATGATACTGTTATGCCACATAGCCAGTTCAGAGCAAGGTGAAGAAATACAACCTTCACTCGGTGCTGGTGTCAGGGAGAGAGCCGCGCTTTAAACATTTCCCCACCTAAAAATGTACAAAATGGAGCTTTTCGTGGGAAGTGAAAATGTTCACAACATGCACCCTCCATTTTTGCTCAGCCCTGTCCTGGACACACCCAGTTTCAGATGTCAGAGCAGTTCAGGCTCTTTCAGTCTGAATGAACAGAAAGCAGAGAAAAGATTTCAATACTGTGTTAAAGTGGAAAAGCAGGGACTCAGGCAAGTGGTTCCTGGTTGTGAGAATAGGGATGTTACAAGTAGGAATGGGTGATTCTGTCCATTGTGGTTTCTCTCCGTTTCTCCTTTTTCCAATCTTAAGTTTAGTTCTCCATGTTACCACATTAGTTTGCAATTTTTAAAAAAATCATAAAAATTCATCAGCATTTCAGTGTAATTTTCTGCTAATATGCATGTTTTTATATGCAATTTTGCCCAACAGACATATTTTTGCAAAGCACTTTCCCCCAATAAAATGCATTTCTGTGTGCTGTTTTCACCAACATATGCATTTATATCCTAGCATATGCATTTTTGAACACATTACTTGGCTGGAGAACTTCCGTGTAAAATTCAGAGAAGTACTAATTTTTTGATGGATGGCTGTGTTTCCATTTGCATAGTTAGAAAGTGCTAACTAGGTAGATTCGCCGTTCAATGAGACCTGCATAGAATTTCTCCCGCATTCCTGTATACCAGAGAGTGTTTCTAATAATAACTGTGAAATGCTGGATATTATTGTGAGATTATTTTTTAAAAATACAGAACCACACTGCCTCAGTGATTCCTTTGTTTTTCATACCTGGAAAGCTGTGAGGTTGAATCAAACCATACGGTATTACTGGGGCATCAGAAAGCTGGTTGTTGCTGGGAAGGAGGCCAGCTCCTGCCTCTGTCCAATCATGTTTGATAACGGAGAAGCCAGGGGCAGAGAGAAGCAGGAGGGCTGGAGTGCAAATTGGCAGGGTCACAGGCCCTTGCCAAAAGCAACTATCAACACAACAGCAATTACGCTGTGCATGAGCGAGGATACAATTAAGTAAGCAGGTACTGTTAAAAGGGATGCCCTGCTGGGCTATGGCACAGGGTATTCTTTGCCAGCTCCGCCTTAAACAACAAACAAACAAAGAGGTATGGAGGGTATCTTCTCTTCTGAAGCCTTGCAGAGACAGTTTAATTGGTCACATTATTATTAGCACCCCCAAAGGCAATTAATGAGCATTAATCGACCTGCCAGCTGTTGCCCTCTGGATGACTGCCTCTTCTTTGCCTCTCTATCTCAAACAGCTAAACTCCCTCTCTGAGCAGAGCTTGAGAGTTCTGAACATGCAGACCATACTTGGGTGCAGATCAGGCTTCTTGAAACTTGGGTACGCCACACCTGAACGTTATCAAGCACCTAGTGGGTTAAATTATATGGCTGATTGTGCATACCTCTCAGAGCCTCTTATCTGGGTTTGCAATCAAAATGGAGCCCCTGTTGAATATTGTATTCCTGCCACTTCCAAATCCTGATTCCAGAAATTATAAAAATACGAATGATGGATTTTTATTAATGTATTCTCTGCATTCTCATTAAATTTTATCATTTTGCATCCTGTAGAATATAGATGTCAGGAATGGCTGGCCACCTGTCGAATTTGGCCCCATGGGAATATAGGGAGGTAAGAACCTGGCTTGCTCACTAGATCCAGTTCCCTACCCCTGCTCTCTTATATCAATCAATTGTTTCAGAGATTGGAAGGGGGTGAGGATTACGATTATAAATATGGGGCTTAAAATAAGAGACCTAGGAATGGTTGATTAATGGCCCATTCTCTCCCTCCCTCCCTCCCCCTTCCTTTCTAAATTGTTTTATGCCATTATTGATGGGAAATGGAGTCAGAAGGGGGGGGAAATAAATGTTACAACTTGAAACCAGTTTTCAGAAAACCGTAATAGTCAAAACAACAGAGTCTTGTGGCCCCTTGAAGACTAACATATAAATTAAACTAAATAAATAAATAAATAACAGAGTTATTATGGCATAAGCTTTCAAGATCTAGAGTCCATTTCATCAGATGCAGGAAGCGTTACCCAAAGACGGAAGGTTTACATCATAAGGCGGCTCCACAACAGCCGAGAGAAAGGCTTTCAGTGTGGCTGCCCTGTTTTGTGGAATAGCATTCCTGTTGAGATGTGCTATTTGTAGTTTACAGAAACAACTTAAGACTTTTTAAAGGTCTCTACTTTGGGTAGTTATCTGTATTGCTTTTAAACCTATTTTTATTGTGTGGATGTAAATTGCCTTGAGAGGTGACAAATGATTCAGTTGCAAGAGCAGCATGTGGGTAAAGAGGGGGACTTAACAGTGGAGATACAAGAATGCATCTCAATGTCTTTCTCTTCTGCTAAAAGCAACTATGGGCTTGGATCAGCACCATGACACGGGGGGGGTATTCTTAAACCTTTACCCCCCTGCTATGTCCCAGATCAAAATGACACACACTTTGGATCTTTGATTAGCCATGGAGAGGAAAACATTAGGCATGCCATGTCTCATTTGGCCCTCAGAAGAAAATCCAACAAATGCAAATTTTATTTTCAAACAGTCCTTTAAATAGCCTGCATGGTCAGGAATAGCTGCCAGACAACCACACAAAGAAGGGGTTTTTTTTAAGTTAGGCTTTGCTTTCAGCCACAAATGATTTTTTTTATCACAGAAAAGTGTGGGCAGGCTGGCTAATAAATACATTTGGTGAGCTAGTGGCTGGAGGGCCTATTTGCAAGCCTGCTCCCAAGTGTACAAGCCTAAAATCACAGCCCCAGGATTGCAGTTCCAAAAGGACACAATTAACACATGCATCGACCCATGGCTTTGACTGATTTGACAGATTAAAAGGACATGAATCAAGCCCGCACAGCTGGAACACTTGAAGTGAACCCAGGGCAGTTCATCAATGCCTTGTTGACCTATCTGTTCATCCTCAATCTTCTCCCATTTCCCATAAAGGCATACAAGTCTTCTGTCTTTGGTTCTCTCTGCCATACCATGCCCCGCTTCATCTCATCTCTGCCTCCCCCAATATACACATGCAGTCATACACACACACATACAACCCCCATCCCAACATTCTCCTGTGGTCCAGTTATTGGAAATATTTGGGATGCAGAACAAATATTGCACAAATGATGTTCTGGAGGAAGCTTCTTACCGCCTCCCCCCTTCCTAACCCCTCTGCTTCATTCCTCTAGCAAGCCCTGGCCTGGGAAAACATCTGGACCAGCCCATGGGAGGCAGAGGGGAGGTCACCAGGATGTGGGAAACTCCAGCAGAAAGTCGAGCCTGTATAGCTTAACAGGCCAGCTAGGCAGCTAGTGGGCCTCACAGCCTGATGAGCTGGGCTGCTTCTTAACAAAAGGAAGACATCACTGTTTTTATAGCATGTTACATCTGCAAAGTACTAGGATAGGCAGGCCTCTGAGTATGGAGGGGGGGTTGTATCCCTTTCCTTCCAGATGCCAGAGACAAAAAGCAGTGAAGCATATGAGCAGAAAAGGAGCTTGTCCAGGTCAACATATGCAAACCTGAGCCATCTTGGACATCAGCCTTCCCTTCATCTCTTCTAAGGATCTGCATGTGCAGAAGAAGGATATGGTGGAGAGGGGTTGTAGGTTGCAAGGGATAACATTTTTGAATGCTCCGCTCTATTAAACCAATGCAAATGGCTCAATTTAAAGTCCCGGTATAAACAGCTGGTATAGCACAGTGAGGAGGAGAGCCTGGCTGGGAGTTCAGAGGTTGTGAGTTCAAATCCCCGCTCGTGTCTCGGTGTCAAGGGCCAGCTAAAGATCACCCCCACAGTGAGTGGCTCAGGGGCTACATGCCTGCCACCGGTGCAGCCACGGGCAAGCTGCAGAGTCCCAAGGAGCCCAGTTGCCCCCAGCTGGCACTTGCGGACAAGGAAGGGGCTGGCTTGTGCAGCTGTAGCAAGCTGGGCAGGCCCTCGCTAGCTGGGGAGGACTAGCCTCAGAGGGAGGCAATGGTAAACCCCCTCTGAATATCGCTTACCATGAAAACCTTATTCATAGGGTAGCCGTAAGTCGGGATCGACTTGAAGGCAGTCCACCACAATGTTGCAGTGTTGACTTTTAAAGGCATAACAAGGTATGGGGAACCCCAGGCCCCGGGGCCAAATGCAGCCCTCCAGGCTTCTCTGCCTGGCCCTCAGAACCCTCCCTGGGCCTCACCCCACACTGGCCCTGCTTCGTACCCCAAGTATTATTGCCTGGCTGGAATTAGTCCTTGAACTCTGATACTCTCGCTCGTCTGGATGAAGGACAGAGAGGGGTGTGTGACTGTGTGCAGAAAGTAGGGATGGATGAGAAATTCTATTCAGCTCATATTTCAAGCGGAATATATCAGATGTGTACTTTCTGAAACAATATGAGAACCAAAACACAGCCCTCCTTTGAAATTCGCACTGAACTAGATTTTGCAATGTAGTTCACCAACCAATGTTTACAAAAATGCATATGTAAGGAGAAAGTGTGCATAAAAATTATGTGTGTGAAAATAACAGAAAAATGTATTACATGACAAGAAATTGCTTGCAAAAATGGGTACATTAGTCCAAACTACAGATTGCTGAAGAAATTTGAAGAACTGAATTGGAAGAATGAGTAACTGAGAGAACTGAAACTGACAGCTCTTTCCATCTCTACTAGACACTGGTCTACTGAACAACTGTAACATTTCCATGTGTTGCTCCATTCACTCTTTCCTCTGCCCCTAATCACCACTGGCACGTGGCCCCCGGAAGGTTGCTCAGGAGGGAATGTGGCCCTTGGGCTGAAAAAGGTTTCCCCACCCCAGCCATAAATGGACTGGAAACAGGTTAGTTGAAAGACTACCTGCAGTCATGTGAACCTGCCCAGGCCTTAAAATGGCTTCTGAGACTCTGCTTGCAAGCCCACCATCAGACTACCAGGCACTAGAGACAGGACGTTTGCCATAGTAGCCTCATACCCTTGGAACTCTTTCCCCAAATAAGTTTATTAGTTTTCCAAAAGGACCTTTGATTTTTGCTGTTGTATTGTTTTGATCTGCTTTCTTTTAAAAGTCCTGCAATCTGGGTTTTAAGATGTTGCGATTTCCCAGTTATTGTGATTAGTTTTCTTTTTTTTTTTTAATTTGTTTTAATGGTTTTAATAGTCTTTTGTCAGCTGCATTGGAAAGGCAACATAAGTATTTTAATTTAAATTAAGTTAATATAAACAAAAATATCCCTGCAAGTAGAAAATCAGCACAGCAAGGAGAGAGCTGAGCTAGATCTGGCCTCCCTGGTAAACAGTTAGGCAGTTTTTGTTGTTGTTAGATAACAAAACACACACACACACACACACACACGTCCAGGGGCTTTGGCTGGCTGATAAAGAGATCAAATGCTGGACTAGATGGAGCTTTTGGTCTGATCCAGCAAGGCGGTTCTTGTTATGCACTCACAGTGAAAAGCAGTTCCAGATGACTTGGAGAAGCAAGCCAATCCATGCGCCAGAGGGGAAGGCAAAAAAAGTAACATCGGGCATTGTGGCTTGCAGGGTGGAAATCCACCCCACCTCTAAGTACAGCAATCAGTCAGGCACTGTGTGAAGAAAGCCCACCTTACTGAATCACCTCAAAGGGATTTGCATTGGGCACAAGGCCACGCCATCAAGTATTCTTACTGTTCCCAATGCCTCCCCTGAATGGCCTCCTGCCAGCCAAAGTCCAAGGACAAAACTCTTCCCATTTGGGGAGGGAGGGAGGGAGAGAGAGAAATTTAAGGGATTCCAGGGAGGAGACAGCAAAACAAATCGCTCTAGACAAGTCATGCAAGAGCTAAGCCATATGTCGTCAGGGAACTTTTGGCAATTTCAAAACATAGAGGAAGACGTCTACTAAACAGTAGAGGCAAAACTCTTTTTCTAAAAAAAAAAGAGAGCTATTTATTTATTTACGACATTTTGTATCCGACTTTTCAAAAAGACACCTTTCAAGTTCTGCTTAGAACCATCGTTCCCAACCTGGATTAATCAACTCCCACCATCCTTGACCATTAGCCATGCTGGCTGGGACTGATGGGAGTTGTTTTGGCCTACCTGGAGAAAACACCAGGTTGGGGCAGAGTGGCTTAGAATCTTCCTACCAGAATAAAAGGTCCCCTCCCATACTTTCTGGAGTATCCCCCCCTCGCCCTCTAGAGCAGATTTTGGGGTGAGGGACATGGGAACTGCGGGGGAAATTGAGTCAACAAAAATCACCTCTTCCCCCAACCACCAGTAGGATTCTTCCATGAATGGCCCTACCTTTTGTGGGAAGCAAAGTATGGATCCAACCCAGTCTACATCCATTACTATAAATTGCCCCGAACCTTAGAAATAGTAACATTAAGAACCCCTTTTCTGAATCAAAACATGTAGTCCAGCATTTTGTCTCCAACAATGGGCAGATGTCTCTGGGAGGCCCACATACAGGACATGAAGGTGACCACGGCCTTCCCTGTGTACTAATCCCCAGCATCCAGTTCTCAGAATGTTATGGTGGTTAGAGCGTTGACCCAGATTCACACCTCTTGTTTAGCCACAAAGCTCACCAAGAGACCTTGGCCCAGTCACTATCTCTCTCAGCCTAACTCACCTCACAGGGTTGTTGTGAGGATGAAATGGAAGGGTTGGGGGAGGACCACCTTGAGCAACCCAGAGGATTGGCAGAATATAAATGTAATTAATAAAATAATAAACACTCCCCATTTAACTGTCATGGCTGATACCTGGCCAATGGGCAGGATATAACTTAATAAATGAGTAAATAAATAGCAACAAATAAACAAATAACATAATAATTATTTTAGTAAAAGCAATCCCTTTGGGGATTTGTTTTGTTTTGTTTTGATCCATCCATTCATCCTTAACCCCCCAAATGACCCGGTTCCCACTCACTAGCATTCCTTCCAGGGGCTGCTGCCCCCTTGCGATGAGGGAAGAACACACATCTCCGCTAGAAGAACAGCCCACTCTTCCTACCCACCTGTTTGCAGATGCCAGTCCTACGCCAAGTCTCCTGCAGCAGCTCTTCTTTCTACCCGCAATCCAGTGATCAGTCTAGCTCTGCAATCTAGCTTTTTTCCCCTCTGTCCAACGGGGAGTCTCCCAGAAGAGGCACCGGCAGTGCTGTGGGAACCAATGACTGCCCCATGGATGAGGGGCAAAACCTACTCACCCCCCTGCTTTCTCAAGGCCGTCACTCTCCCTGTCCCCAGCTGTCCTCCTCCCTTCCCCTGTTCTCTCTGAAGCTATCACTTCTTTCCTGAGAGCAGAGCTATGTTTGCAGAAACAGCTACTGATCCCGAGTTTTAGAAAAAAGGAGAGAGAGAGAGAGAGTGAGTCCCAGAACAACAGCAGCTTGAAGTTAAGTGGCTTCTCCTCCAGCTGCAGCCCTTGGCCCAGCTCCAAGGCAAACTCCGCTCCATAATTACACAACTTAAAAGAGCGGCCCCATGCAGGCTTAAAGGGCCAGAGGTCTGGATCTCACAGGAGTCAAATGGCCCAGCTCCTGGCATTGTCCTCCCTGAGTTAAGTCGCACAGGGATGTGGCACCCTTTGACCAAACCTGTTTGTGAATACACAGCCCCTGGAGCCGTTCCAAAAAGCTGTCATGTTTTGTGGCCCCAGGATGTCAGGACCGCATGGCCCAGAAGAGGAAGGAGATATTGCTATGGTTTCCTTCCTTTCCCCCTATTTACATGATCTGGAATGACAAATCTGGACCCCAGTTGGTTTTCTGTGGGAAGCAATTCAACCATGTGATGAGCTTTCCACAGCCTTCCGGTTGCAGTGCATAAGGACATAAGTAGAGCCCTGCTGGATCACGGCAAATGCCCATATAATCCAGTGTCTTGTTCTCATAGCAGCCAACCAGATGCCTCTGGGAAGCCCACAAGCAGGAACTGAATGCAACTGCCGCTCTCCCAGCAACTAGTATTCAAAGGGACATGTTGCTGCTCCTGCAAGGTGTGAGGTGTCTGCTTTGGGGTGTATGGGGTCATATAGAGTGAGGCTGGGGGAGAAATTCAATTCAGTTCACATTTAAAGCTAAATTCACACTTTCCGAAACAATATGAGGACCGAAACACAGCCTTCCTTTGAAGTTCACACTGATCCTAATTTTGTGATGCAGTTCTCCAGCCAAACAATGTATACAAAACTACATATATTAGGGGAAAGTGTACATAAAATGAATATATTAGTGGAAATAACAGAAAAACACATTACAGGAGACATTGCTGGCAAAAATGTGTATGTTAGTCAAAACTGCATACAAAATACGTTTATTCAGAGAAATTCACACTAAAACGTCAAAGAATTTTCCTGATGATTTTTAAAAAGAATAGCAAATGGCTACAGAAATATGGAGAACTGAATTTAAGATTGGAAAAATGAGAAACTGAGAGAACCAACGTTGACAGATCCTTCCATCCCTGGTATAGAGGTAAGGCAAGTGAATCAAGTAGAGAAGAGAATGACAGCTTCTGGGCCTACCTGTAACTCTGCAAGCCTGGCTGCAAAGATATGACAGTGACAGGCAGTGTCAATACAAAAGAGAAGCCGGGGGGGGGGAGAGATGAATGATCTGAGAAGGAACACCAGGTGCTGTGGCACTGCTGAAACTAAACCACTGAGACCTGATCACACAGGAGGCCACTGGAAGCCCCAAATCAAAGCAGGAACAGAACAAATGTCTGATGGTCTGGAGGTAAAGAAGCCTTGCTGAAGCTAAGCAGGTCAGTGCCTGAACGGGAAACTGCATGGGAGGTCTCAGCATGCTGTCTTCTTTTCCACAATGGGGAAAAGGTGGCATAGAAAAATAGTACACGTGCTGTGGTGTTTGCAGTTTGTTTTTTTAAGACTGCAAGATTTAACCAATTTGATTGGCAGATTTACCTGTTGATGTTATCATAAAATGTTTTTACGTAACTGTAAGCCACTGGGGGGGGGGACTTTGGAGAGGTGGCAGAGAAAGCCTCAAATGACTAAAGAAAGGTTCAGTTGATTTTACAGCACAATCCAAATCCTCTTTGCACTGGGCTGGATTGGGTGAAGGTATCCGCTGGCCCCTGCCCATCCCTGCTGGCCTCCACCAGCATTCGTCTACAGAGGGACGACTCCATTGCTCCACCAGCATGGAGCTCCTCCTTCTGCCTGCCAAACAGGTGGTGGGTGGAAGTGCTCAGCAGCCGCCAGCATAAAGCCTTGAAATGGACATGGGGGGGAGCAGGAAGGGGCTAAACCAAACCGGGATCAACTGGTACACTGATCTGGCACAGCAATCTGCCTGCCCCCACACCTTCTGCCCCATCTGGCATGATTGGCAGGGGTTATGGATGCAGTGGCAGTCGGAGGGCCCTGTTAAGCCCAGCTGGGCAGAGGCTGAAATTAGGATCGTACCCTAAATCAATGAGGGCAAATATTACGTCGGTGAGACATCATATTTAGGGCTTGCTTGTTCATTTGGGGAGGGGAGCTATTATGGTTCTGATGTGTTACTGCAAGGAGTGATGGGAAAGCACCCTTCTCCCTCAGCTTACAATAGACGGATGCTCTGCAGTGGCAAGTGGGAGAAAGAAGCCTCTGGCACATGGTGTGCTGCCCTGCAGTCTATCAGCATAGCCCCTTTAGTTTGAGAAATGAAATGGGCAGGGCAGGGCCTTTTCTGTTGCAGCCCCCACCCTCCAGAATCAATTACCATTGTAATTTCCCCACAGTGTGATCACAACAGTGGCAACTAGGGAGTAAAATGGTTCTGCAGTCAACTGCATAGCAGCACATAAGGTGCAGGGGGAAAGCTTTCCTCCCTCCCTTCTCCCTATTTGCCACCATTGCCAGAGAGGGGAGAGAGATCTCTGGCCATAGGCTATTCAGTATCTGTAGTGATGGGACAGCTTCAAGTGGCAACTGATTCCACAGGATGGGGGCTGCAACAGAGAAGGCCCTGCCCCACCCATTTCATATCCCAAGCGAAATGGGCTCTTTAGCAGCAATGGGTAGACTTGCATGAGGAGAGATGTACTCCCTGTGCATGCAGCAAAAAGCTCATTCCCATTCAAATAAATACAGAGTGGCTGTATACTATAGCCAGCATGGATTTTTCGCATTCTGCAATGTTAAATTGAAAATACCCCCCCATGCCGCTCTGATGCTTCCCATAAGCTCATTTCAAAACAAAACCTTACAAAACTTATAGTCCTGAATTCAGTTCCCAGGATTCTTTGGGGAAGCCATGACTATCTAAAGTGAAATAAGGTCTGGCGTGGGTGTGGCTGCGATTAGGCAAGCTAAGCAGCTGTGAGTCTGGCTTTTAGAATGCTGACAGGTGGTTCTTACTGAGCATGCTCAGACTTATCATTGACTCCAATGCTAAATTTCTTAAATTAATTAAAAATCAGTCAGGCATTTTTTTAAACTTTTAAACTGCAGAAGATGAAGGTCAGAGTGCGGGGCAAGGTCAGTAATAGGATTACAGGTACACTGTGAATATGGCTGATTTTTTATTAATTTCAACAAATTATGAGAACTCTGACAGAAAAAACTCCAACAGGGGTCTGGGTTGTTTGTCTTTCTTTTTACACTTTGAACTCTTGATTCTCTGACTGTTTTGTGTATAGCCATGAAAAAGCAACAATTTATTTAGTTCAGATAGTCACTTTAAATATGTTTGATTTACTTTGCAATTTTGGTGAAGCTTCCTATAGTAAATCATTTTCTTTTGTTCCTGTTTCTGTGAATATGGGAGGTACAGCAACACCTTGCAACACTAAAAAATCTCCAAAAACAATTGTGGAATAATGGCACTAGAATAATGGAATATTCTGCAGAATAGTTTCCAATGCACATGAGGAATATCTCAGTTTGCACAAGATAAAACAGTGGGAGGTGAAATATATTCTAGCAAATTTCTAGGTGTGCTCTATGTTTTTAACTGACCATGCCCACCCTTCCTTAAGTGGAGTGGCTTAAGCATAGCAGGCTGAAAACATGCATCTTGGGCAGGCCAAGTTTGTTTTTTCCAATAGCTAGATTTATTGCTTAAGCAGCAACATATTGTAATCAGTCTAATTTTACATCAAACTGCAGTTTCAGATTCAACTAATGCACCCAAAATAGAAATAGAAAATAACCTCCAGTTTGAAACACAAAAGGCTGTCTTCACCATTGTATGACATCGACCAGTTAAAAGGTTTTGAAATTATTAAAAGAAATTTTACACAGATTTCTAGGAAGATTAATGAGAGAAATATAATTTTCTAGGTTAGATTCTCTGTAGAAACAGTAGTAACATAGGAAAGAAGCAAAGTAAGAAGAACACCAACAAACATACAAAAATGTAATTCTCCATCTTTGGAGATGGCAGGTGTTGCCACCACTCACCATATGCTCAGAGGCACGTTACCAAATTCTTCCAAGCTACACAGGAAGTGGACTGTGAAAGACCAACCCAAATTGTGTTTGCATTTTGACAAATTTGTAGGGCAGTCCAATATCTCAGAGAGGAGTTCAGGTCTCCTGCTCCCCTGGTGCATTCACTATAGCTGCCCAATTTCCCTGCTTTTAAAAGTTTGATAGAAATATCTGTTGGCTATAGGTACGTTCTTAAACCGCAGGGAGTTTTTTGCCTATTAATGAATAGATATTAACTTCCATGTTGGGAGAAAAAAAACCCACTAAGGAACTCTCATGGAGTGATGAATATGTTTTTTCCCCTCTCTACTTGATCATTAATTTTAAAAAAGGATTTCTCTCTTGCCTCTACCCCTCCATAGCTGTGGGCCTGTTCATAGACAAAAAGACTCCAGCTATGTTCAAAAGCAGCCATGCAACTCCCAGAGATCCCCTTAAGGTCACGCCTTCTGACCCTTTCCTTGTAGCCTAGGTTTTTTTCCCATGGGCTGCATCTGCCCCTGTTCTGACCCCCCCCCAGTGAACACGGCCACAAGTGTGCCCTTATGACATCAGCCCCTCACGATTCCCTTCCAAAACTCAGCCAGACATGAGCCTGAGCTTTGCAAAGAGCTCTGCATTTCCTCAGCAGCTCCCCCTCCTCCTGCAAGTCCAGCAGGCCCAAGAGCACGTTTATCTGCAGAACAGTCCCAATAAGACAGTGTGGAGCCAGATGATGTCTTCATCCCCCTTCGCGGCAGTTTCCTAGTTCCTTTTCCTCTTTAGTCTTAGGGCTGGCAAAAGGCTTGTACATCTCAAAAGGAGAGCATGTGCTCTGTATAGAGATACACAAGGCCCCTCCAGACATTCTTTTTATTGTGAATTCATTATAATTTGTGATCATGATGGTATCAGGACTGTTATACCAGATCCCACTTTCAGTATTGCTTGTGTCTGCAAAAGGTTTGGGGCGTACAAAAGTTTTGGGAATATTTCCAATCAGGTCACGTACCATAACCTGCTGAAGTCCTGTAACTTTTTTACACCACAAATGTTCCCATTTATTTTTTGTTCCACTTTTGTCACACTAAGAAAAGCCTGCTAGATCAGGCAGTGGCCCATCTAGTCTAGCAACCTGTTCTCACATTGGCCAACCAGATGCCTAAGGGTAGCCCGCAAGCAAGACCTCAGCGCATGAGCACTCTCCAGATCTGCAATTTCCAGCAACTGGTACTCAGAAGCATACTGCCTCCAACCCCAGAGGGAGAGCATAAACATCATGGCTAGTAGCCATTGCTTTATGCTCCATGAATTTGTCTAATCCTCTTTTAAAGCCATCCAAGTTGGTGGGCATCACTGCCTCCAGTGGAAGCAAACTCTATAGGTTACCTATGTGCTGCTTTTGTTTGTCCTAAATCTCCCAACATTCAGCTTCCCTGGATGTCCACAAATTCTAGTGTTCTGAGTAGGGTTGCCAGGTCAGAAGCATCCTAAAACCTGAGATTTTAGGGGCGGGCCCAAGTGATGTCATTAAGCATGATACATTAAGCATCAACCACAGTTGCTTGGAGATTACAATTAAAAAAAATATCTGACTGGAAATTAAGCTAGACATCTTAGCTAAAAGATGGAGCCTGGGTAGGGAACATTTAATCTAGCCTACTTGCTTTCAGCAAGAAGGGTTTAAGTGCTATCAGGCCAGGCCAGTCACCAGAAGGTCACTGTAGGAAGAAAGGAGCCTAGTGTTGTGGAGTTGTTAGATGGGAGCATTCGGGAGTAAAGATGGATGCCCCTGAAGGCTGCAATTCTAAACACACGTACTAAGGGACTAAGCCCCATAGAACTCAACAGGACTTACTTCTGAGTAGATATAGTTTGGATTGTGCTGTTGGTAAAGCTTGACTAGGGATCCTCTGCAAAGACATCCATATCCAAGCAGGGCCGGATTAAGCTGAGGAGGGCCCCTAGGCTGATTCGGAGCTGCCCACCATCCCACCCCACCCCATCCCCCCCGCTTCACCTACCTTTCCGCTTTTTTTGCGGCTGTGCGCACGGCACACGCAGGTTTGCTATCAATCAAGATGGCGGCCAAGGTTTCCCTAAGGGGCTGAAGCCTCTGCCACCTTCTTGGTTGATGGCAGCAATGCGCACATGTAGCATGCATGCATGCCATCAACCAAGATGGCGGCAGAGGCTTCAGACCCTTAGGGAAACCTCGGCCACCATCTTGATTGATGGCAAACCGCAAAAAACAGCGGAGAAAAAGGTAAGTAAAGAGGGGGATGGTGGGCAGTTCGGAACCTCTTGTCCCAGGATCTGCGGCTCCTGTCCTGCATCCGTGGATCGCGGGCCCCCAAGAGCTCCGGGCCCCTAGGCTTCAGCCTACTAAGCCTAATGGATAATCCAGCCCTGTATCCAAGTAGGGTTGGCAACCCCCTGCCTGGAATGCCCTTCCCTTATCTTTTAATGTGGCTGCTCCAAACTTCTTTACAGATTTGACCCTTCACTTCAGAAAGAGGTCTGAGAAATGAGTAAGAGTAAGATTCTCTGCCCTGTCTGCATAGATGCCCTCATCCTTCCCCTGTGCACAGCAGAAGCTCTGGGCCAGGCGGGACGCAGTGGCATCTCATAGAGGACACCCTCCCCTTTCATGAGGTGTATGTTTTGTCCTGGCCCAGAGCAGATTTTGGGGTGGGCACCCCCAGTTACTTATTTTTCCTGTATGTCAATTTCTGCTTTGATTTTGTATAGATGCCCTCTTCTGTGCCCTGCGCCCAGCAGAAGCCCTGGGCCAGGCGGGACACAGTGGCATCTCGTAGAGGACACCCTCCCCTTTCCTGGGGTATATGATTTGTGCTGTCCCAGAGCAGATTTCGGGGTGGGCACCCCCAGTTACTTATTTTTTCCTGTATGTTTTGGTCTGCTTTGATTTTGCATAGATGCCCTCATCCTTCTCCTGCGCCCAGCAGAAGCTCTGGGCCAGATGGGATGCACTGGCATCTTGTAGAGGACACCCTCCCCTTTCCTGGGGTATATGATTTGTCCTGTCCCAGAGCAGAGTTTGGGGTGGGCACCCCCAGTTACTTATTTTGTATGATTTTATGACATTATTATGTATTTATGATAATATCAGAAGTCTTATGGTTTTGATTGCATAAATGTATTTTTATTCTTGACGGGGAGAGTCCCCCGATCACAGTGATATATCATACAGGGTACCCCAACATATATTTTGGGGTTCAGAGACATGTTAAGTTTGGTTTGACGTTGCTGTAGTTGTCAACTCTTCTTCTTCTTTAGTGTTTTGAACTTTCAAGCAAATAAGGAATTGGGAACGAGGAAACAACTTCAGCATCATATCAGTTAAATAGATTAAACAGTCGCGGGGGGGCGGCTGACGTTTTGGTGTATATCTCGAGAACCAGACCACCTAGAAACTTTTTTTTAAAAAATTGAAGCTGAGAGTCCGGATATTAAGGGGTGCTAGCTGGAGAGCCAGAGGGGCCCCACAAAAACCGGAGACTCCGGCCAAAAACCAGAGACCTGGTAACTCTAGTTCTGAGAGAGGAAGAAAACTTTTCTCTATCTACTTTCTCTATGCCACGCATACTTTTATGCACTGTAAAATATATTATAGTGCAAAGTGCCCCTCTAGATGGTAATAATGCAGTAACATTGTGGAAGCATAGCAGAACAACTAATCAAGTGGAATATGTGGACAGTCCAGCATAAATCCACTGCTAATGCATTATTATTGTGTTAAAGACATGTTGCAGAATATAACCACAACAAACAAACAAACAAAAAAACAGTCTGGAGGGCCCCATAGATAGATATAAGGTTGTGTACTGTGGATGTGTATATATAAAGGTTGATGCATCACATGCCTTCAGATCATGCCCTGGTCCCAAGGTACGGTCTGAGGCATGTGAAGAAGCAAACTTCACTAAAGCTAAACAGGTCTGGGTCTGGTCAGTCCCTGGATGGGAGACGACCTGGGGAACCCCATATATGCTGTCTTGAGTTCCATCATGGATGAAATTTCCCCTTTGAAAGGAATATTCCAGGCAATCAGTGAATGGATGTCCCAAATCACATTTTAGCCTTTGTATATGTCTACTGACTTCCATCTCAGTTGCTCATCAAGCCTGTACATGTATATTACACATGCATATTCCTGAGGATCTTCATCAACTGTAACGTCTAATGACAACCTGGTGCCCTCTAGATGTGTTGGAATCCAACTCCCATCAGCCTTGGCTAGCGTGGCCAATAGTCAGGGAGGAAGGGAGTGTAGCCCAGCAACATCTGGAGGGCACAGGTTCCCCAGCCCTGCTTTAGGGGAACACAATCTTCACTCCAGTCCGTTCAAAGTTTTGTGGGGATAGTTCTCTCCCCCCCAAAAAATTTTTCCCACATTCCATTCAGATGGAGCAAAAGTCACTTTCTTCTACTGTATCCACTTGCAATTGTAATTTCCCCTTCCCCTCCAATATGTTTGTAGGGGGAACAAAATAAAATTGTACTGATTAGCTTGAAGCCCCTGGAATTCTGTTGCCCAAGGCAGCTACTTTCATGGCTTTTATTGGTTGGCCTTCGATGTGAAAGATCCAGTGATGTACACACATGTGACTCTGCCCTTCTTCTGAATCCAACTTGAAACACACCTACCTCTAGACCATTGGTCCTCAGTTGGTGGGTTACAACCCATTACCAAATTGTGGCCTGATCTAAAGTGTGTTGCAATAGTAGTACTACAAATCATACAAATACATGATAAAAAAAATTAAGAAAGGTGAGTCTTGGGTCTGAAAAGACTGAAGACTGCTGCTCTAGACTACAGGTCCTCATAACATGTCTACTGTGGAGCAAGCTAAGTGACATTGACTGGATTAGACACAAGCAAAGCATTCAGTCCACTCTCTGAATTCCAGAGCTCATTGCAACCTGCTGCAGACAAGCACTCATGTACGTCAACTTCGGCTCTTTGCACTGCCACATGTTCCAGAACCCCAGGGAATGACCATGGGTGGTGCAACGCCTGCACTGTGGGTGGTAGGAACCCACTTGTTACAAAGCGATGACACATTGCCATTGGTTTAACTACATTCAGGCTGGCCTCTGTTAAATTCTTGTGAATGGTCATCTTAATTCAGGGAACTTGTGCAACGGATTCATAAGACCCCCACACAAAGACCTTTGCTTGTGCCAGCCTAATCCCCCACTTGTCTTAGCTCTCAGAAAGGAAGTCAAGCTATACATTGGGAAAATCTCATTTAGTTCAACGTACACATGAACATGTGCAAATGAGAGATGTTTGAGCATGACTGACTCACTCACAGGGTCCAAGATTATCAGAAAATCAGAACATGAGATATTGAGATGTCACCTTTTCCGCAAAGTCCTTGGCATAACTCCCTAGCTCAGCCTTTCCCAACTAATGGACCACCAGATGTTGTTGGACCACAATTCCCATCTTTCCTGACCATTGGCAATGCTGGCTGAGGCTGATGGGAGTTGTGGTCCAACAACATCTGGTGGCCCACTAGTTGGGAAAGGCTGCCCTAGCTCCTTCTGTAACTCAGCCTTCAAACCAGGCCTAGGGAATCATTTTCTGCCCAAGGGCCAGATTCCCTTTTGGGCAACCATGCAGGGCCACATGCTAGTGGTGTTCAGGGCCTGAGACAAAAGTAGGCAGCATGACTGTGTACAACAGGCTATATTCCAGCTATGCAAAAGTCTCTCTCACACACGTACGCACACCCCTCTGCATCCAGGCAAGCAAGAGGCATGATCACACTTCAGGAGACATTCCAGCTGGGCAAAAGCACTCAAGGAAGGCACAGAGCAGCCCCAGAGAGGAGTGTGACCTGAGGAGATTCCTGAGGGTGAGTCAAATTGGCCTGGGGGTCCCCACCCTTGCTTTAAGCCAACCCTGAGCATGTGGAGCTGAAACAACTGCATGTTCCTACTCTGTTTACCCCTCCTTCCCCTTTCCATGTTGTTTTGTATCAATTTAGACTGTAAGCTCCTCAGGGCAGGGATCTGCCGTCTTGTTCTCTGCAAAGCGTCCTGAATACAGTTGGTGCTAGTTAAATAAACAAACAAACAATGCCCTCCTTCACACTGGAAAGTACCCCAGAATGGTTAAGGAGTTTCCAGAGCACCCAGGCAGCCAAACCGTTGGACGTACATAGTCAAAGGCACGGCACCCTATTTTCATTTTAAAATGGGGCACTTTGAAACCAAACAGTCAAAATGTAGGACATTAATGGTTACCTCATAATGGAGGCATGCACTCTTCGGCACAGAGCTAACAAGACCCACACATAACAAAGAATGGAATGGAATGGAATGTCAGGCTGTGGGAGTTGTGCTGTTGCTCCTTCACACACTTGAATGGATTTATAATAGCCACAAGAACACGTATATATGCTTACAGAAGGCAAACTGAAGTGAATATTATATGCAACTAAACAGCATAGAATGCAACCAACACACACACACACACACACCATTTCTTGCTCTGACCAAATGCCCCTCTGCTCTTACCTTGGCTTCACATTTCTTGTGGCTTGCCACTTTGCACACTGCAAAAAAAGAAAAAAGGGAAGAGATATTCCAGATCTAGGCTTTGTAACCTTACAGGTGGATTTTCCTCAGTGTTTTCATACCAAGTGCATTACTGTTAACTGCCCAACTGAACAGTGCACTGAAGAGCAGTGCGTGATTACTTATTTAAGTGTCAATGCCATGTGATTTCCCTTTAATTCTGCTGTATGGAACACTCTGGTTAATGGAATGGCAGGGTGGGTGGGTGCTGCATAGATGGAACATTATAGGGAATGATCTATATTCACTAGACCTTTCGTTTGTTCTCAGTGAAAGATGAGAAAAACAGGGAGGCCTGCAACTGGAGGGCTCTTACCTTTACAAACAAGCCCCTGGGTCTCAATGGATTCCTTGCACACTACACATGCCTTTTTCTTCTTCTTAAATACCTTCTCTTTGAAGCTGTGAGGCTCGGACACCTTCCCAGGCTGAAATGACAAACACAAGGGCAGGGATTTGGTAAGGTGTTTCACTAATTTTAAAAAAATTAAAAAATCTATCCATCACATGGATAAATAGGTACCACACCGATGGACATACGTGTGTGAAGCCGTAAGGAGCAAAGTTATGAACAGAACAGATGTACTACTGTCAAAGGTACCGAACTGCGGCCACGTTACAATGCAGCAGGCATAATGGGCACTTCCAGACTGTCACATTTTTGAATGGATCACTCACACATTTAGGTAGATGTTGGTATATGCCCTCTGCACAATAAAAAAGCACTCCTGTATGACAAACCCACTTCCAATAAATCAATTAATAAGACATTTTGTGGCTAAAAAAAAGGGACAGAAAACTACAGTGGAAAGTTCAGGATAACCATGGGCAAATTTTGTGAAAACAAACCAGGACAATTGCTCAATATATGCTTTATCTTGAAACAACCAATGTCACCAATGGGAAATTTATTCATTGATCAAGCTGCACCAGCTAGGGATGGGGGGAGAAATTCATTTTGGCTTGCATTTTAAAGAAACCTATATAATTCACACTTCCCAAAACAATATCTGAACTCAAGCTCAGCTATCCTTTGAAATTAGCACTTTCCTAAATGATGCTATACAGGCTTGCTATGCAGGTCTCAAACCAAATGATGTGTGCAAAAACACATAGGGCAAAGTGTGCATTAAAATCATATATTAGTGGTGAGGAAAAATATAAACATGAAATTAGGGAAAACTGCTTGCAAAAATGTGTATATTAGGCAAAAGCATACAAAAACGTGCATATCAGAAGAAATTCCTTCTAAAATGCTGACAAATTTTCATGAGCGCTCTTTTTTTTAATGTGCAAACTAACACAGAAATGTTGAGAACTGCTCTTAGGACTAGAAAAGTAAAGAAGTGAAAGACACCACAATTGACAGACTTATCCATCCCTAAAACAGCTAAGAGCCCCTTCCTACCTTTAGTATGTATTGCCCAATCCTCTGCAAAGTTGAGACGTGTAACTTACACTACCTAACACTGCATAGAATCAGACTGTTCAGTACATGAGGCTAGTCCAATTAACACGACCCTTTTCATTATCCTAGCATATGCTTTTGTCAAGCCCTCCCAGAGCAGGGAGGGCTCTACTTGTGTTCAAGAAAATGCAAGTAGAAGTCCCCTTGCAGACCTGCCCCACTGAACATGGGGATGGTCTGGGAGTAAATGTGTGGGGCAATGTGCATGAGGATCTTGGTGGGCAGGGTTTGTGTTCGCTGACCATTAAACAGAATCTCCATGCTGAGAGGAAGAGCAGCACCAATTACTTTTTCAGATAGTTAACAGCCTCCTCCGTCCTAAACAGCCGGCTTCTGATATAGCCCACTCCCAATCCCGTTGCCAGGAGTTTGCTACATTCTTTGAAACTAAGGTAGATCAGATTCGCTCCACCTTGGACTCTATTAAAATAGCAGAACATAATGATATTCTATCAGAAATTGATGTAGCCAAATTGGCAGAATCCAATGACACTCCATCCGAAATTGTTCTCCCATCCAAATTTACGAACTTTCAACTTATCTCACCGGTTGATATTCCCCAACTTCTCACTAAAATGAGACCGACAAACTGCTCACTTGATGTCTGCCCTTCATGGCTTATAAAAACATCAAAAGCTCAACTTGCGAACTGGCTCTGTGTGATAATCAATGCCTCACTCCAACAAGGCCATGTTCCCCAGACATCGAAAGAAGCAATTGTAGTTCCTTTATTGAAAAAGCCTTCCCTTGACCCCACACTTCTTACTAATTTCCGTCCAATATCTAACTTATCTTTTATCAGTAAGGTTATTGAACGAGCTGTAGCCCCACAACTTCAAACATTTATAGATACTAATGTTTGCTATGACTCCTTCCAATCAGGTTTTCGACCAAAACATGGGACCGAAACATTGTTAACAGCACTGGTAGATGATCTACGACTTGAATTGGATAGAGGAAATCTAACTTACTTAATCTTACTAGACCTGTCAGCCGCATTCGACACTATTGATCATACCATTCTCTTAGACCGCCTCTTTAGTATAGGATGCTGAGGAACGGTACTACAATGGCTCCGCTCCTTTTTGGAGGGCAGGCTACAAAGAGTTGTCCTTGAAAATTTCTCATCCAAGGTTTGGCCAGTACGATACGGTGTCCCCCAAGGCTCCGTACTATCCCCAATGTTATTCAGTATTTATATGGAGCCCCTAGGAAGGATTATCCGCGAATTCGGAATACACTACCATCAATACGCAGATGACACCTAACTCTACTATTCTTTCCCTCCAGATACCATAGAGGCGGTACGTCCCCTAAACCAATGCCTGGTTGCCATACAAAACTGGACTAATAGGAATAAATTAAAACTTAATCCAGAAAAGACGGAGGTTCTGTTAATTGGACAAAAACCGTCTCATGAAATCAAAAACCTACTTATCTTAGACGGGGTCCCACTCCCTCTGAAATCCCAAGTTCGGAGTTTGGGTATTATCTTAGATTCCGCTCTGTCCCTTGAACCTCAAATTGCAACAGTATCCAGAAGTGCTTTCTCTCAATTAAAACTAGTCCGTCAACTCCGTCCTTTTCTAGAGATGTCGGACTTGAAGCAAGTGACACAGGCTCTTGTGACCTCAAGACTGGACTATTGCAACTCCCTATATATTGGACTATCTGCAAGATCACTTCGCCCGCTTAAGCTGATACAGAGAGCGACAGCAAGAATGCTGACCAGAGCAAGTCCACAGACACACACCACACCTCTACTTTACCAACTTCATTGGCTTCCGATCTCATTCCGTCATCAGTTTAAAATTTTAGTACTAACTTTTAAAGCTCTGAATGGTTTAGCACCAATATATTTATCAAATCGCATTCTGGAATTTAAACCTCAGCGACCGACAAGAATACCTTTTGAACACTCTCTCATTATCCCATCCACCTTTATAATCCGCCGTGCCAATACTAGAAATAAAGCTTTCTCGACCATAGCGCCCATCCTATGGAATAATCTGCCACCAGAGATCCGACGTTCTTCTTCACTCATGGACTTTCGCCGTCAGTTAAAATCTTTTTTGTTTCGTTTAGCTTTTAAACATTTAATAGTTAATTGATTTTTAATGTTGTTACTATACTCTTATTGTTCTTATTTTAGATTGTATTGGACATTGTTGTTGTTCGCCGCTCTGAATTCTATGAACTAGGGCGGGGTATAAATTATTGAAATAAATAAATAATAAAATTATCATATGCTACTGATGATCAGGCAGGGGACATCATCTCCTTGCCTTGCTTGTGTTCTTCCTAAAAGCATCTTTGCTGGCCTCTGCCAGAAGAGAATAGGGGTGTGTCACTCAATTGAGTCTTCTTAGCCAATTAACTGCTTGCATTTTTCATTTGCTTTTATGGGGAAGGGATACAGCTCAGTGACAGAGCATCTGCGCTGCGTGCAGTAAGTCCTGGGTTCAATCTCTGGCATCTCCAAGTAAGGCTGGAAAAGACCGACTGTCTAAAATGCTGGAGAGCTGCTGCCCGTCACTGCGTAGAGAAGACAATGCTGAGCTACATGGACTAATGATCTGACTTGGCATAAGGCAGCTTCCTGTGTTCCCATGTTCAGATCCATTCAAATTTATATAGGAGTAAAACAGCAGTTCTGAAGCAAAACAAGCATTTTGCCTTTAGACAAAGCACACGCGCCACAGCAGGCATCACCTTAGAAGAGACATAAGCTCATGTGATTGTAAGAGAGAGAAGAAGGAAAGCCTCTTAAGATGATGCTTGCCATTTGATGTTTTTATGCACACTAATATTAAATATAATTGACTTTTTAAAAAAAATGTATTGCACAATTAGCTGATGGACCTTTTTAGTTAATGAAAATGTTTTTTTTAATCAATCAATCCAACCAACCAAGGTTGTAATTGCAATAATGCTATAGCCACTTAAACAGGGAGGAAGCCTCACTAAAGTCCAATGGAACTTAATTGTGAGTATGTTAAAATGTTGCGGCACTAGACTAACTAGACAGATCTCAATTCTGATCCAGCACAGCAATTCCTATACAAATTAAACACATTCAGATGTGCTCTAAAGAAAGGAGAGAAATTTTGTGCGCATGTAAGGCCCCGAGGGTTGAAGAACGCAAACATAAAATCAGTTCACTCATGGGAGGGGAGCAGGGAGAAAACAGACTATAGGGAACATTTGTGACATATACAAAACGGTGCTGAACATTCCTCCATAAACTACAGGCCCAGCATATATCCTCTATAGACAGGAAGAATGTGCGTGCTAAGAGTTTGTTAGATAAATCTTCCTGGAATGGTGGGTGCTGGGTCAACATTCAGCATTCTGTTGGAACTTGGAAGGAGTAACTGTAGTTGTTTGGAATGCATCATCTCAACCTACACAGACAGAGGAAAGATAGCTGTACTTTATCTCCCTAAAATGGAGGGGAGAGGAAAGGACGCATACTTTCACCCTGATCGTAAAAACAAAGATTTTCCATGGACAGAAAGGATTCCTCCAGTTTTTTTTTATTTAAAACATTATAGTAACCCTATGCAGAGCTTTAGAGAGATTTGTTTGGCTGGTGTCTGGAACAGGACCTTTTATGTTGTGGCACTGCAGAGGAGTTGCTCCAACTAACAATTTAGGGCAGAATTACACATTAAAATGAGCACAGGGCTGCTGCTGAAAGTGACAGTCCTGTGTAGAGTCTCCTTCCCTTTCCTTCTCATAAAGTTTCATTCAATTTACACAGGGCCACATTCACACCATACATTTATTCCATTATTATTCCACTTTAAAGAGTCATACCTCCCCTGGGAAGTATAGTTTGTTCAGAGTGGTGCTGAGAGTTGTTAGGAGGCCCCTCTTTCCCTCACAGAGCTACAATTTCCAGAGTAGTTTAACAATCACTCCCTCCTTCCTAGAGAACTCTGAGAATTGTTGGTCTGTGAGGGGAAAAGGCATCTCCTAACAACTCTCAGCACCCTTAACAAACTACATTTTCTGGGATTCTTTGGGGGAAGTCAAGTCATGACTCTTTAAAGTGCAATAACAGTGGAATAAATGTCTGATGTGAATGTGGCCAAGGGCATAACAATGTGATTTCCCCACTGCCGCCAGCGGCAGACAACGATTTGACACAGCATTTTTAAAAATTCAGCCGGCTTCCAGTAGTGTTTTTATAATTGCTTTTTAAATTTTTCATTATTGCTATTATTACTCTGCTGGAGTCTGAACTTTTGTCACAATGGCTTTGAACTCTTTTTTATTGCACTGATTCATTGTAAATTGCTCTGAGTGCCCCTGGCAGACAATGACATGCTTCTTAAAACAAAACAAAAACGTTTGGGGATGAAAGGAATTTCTCCCCAGGTCTGTTTGGCAGTGCCCCTATATATTTGGCTCATTTGCACCCACTGCGAAGTAACCTCCTGCAATATGTGTGTTCTGCTTGCCTTGTGATCTGAATTGTATAGTTTGCTTTCTTTTGGGGAGGGGGGGCTGGTGGATGGTGAGTTCTGTATCATGGCAGAGTTAGAGACTAGATGGCCTTATGAATAACTACTTTCAAGAGAAATTATCGTCCAAATATACTAAAAAATGGACTGCCTTCAAGTCGATTCTGACTTATGGGCGACTCTATGAATAGGGTTTTCATGGTAAGCGCTATTCAGAGGTGGTTTACCATTGTCTTCCTCTGAGTGACTGGCCCAAGGTCACCCAGTGAGCTTCATGGCTGCGTGGGGATTCGAACCCTGGTTGTAGCCCAACACTCAAATCACTACATCACGCTGGCTCTTAAGAGGTACTTAAACAATATTACACTATTTTATATTGGGTTAATTAAGGTGGAATAACATGCTATGATGCCTTTCTTCCTTTTTTATCATTCCTTTCTTTTCTCCCTCCTGGTTAATGTGTTGAACGCATTTTTCTATAAAATAAAAAAGTTTAAAACGTTAATCTGAAATAACCACTTCTAGCTCTATAGCCACAATCACTAATTTGAATATCCTTTCTATGTATCAGTATGAACTAAAAACAAGTTTGAGGAATCTTGGGGGGGGGGATAACCCAATTTTCCCTTGCTTCCAGGTATGACTGTACTGAAGAACTAATCCTCCATTTGAATGCACTGTAAATACACGAGGTGTCTTGCAATTGTATCAGATTAACCCTGGTAATGCGGAGGGCTGTGTACACTATGCACCTTTTAAAAATACCAACACTGCATTCCAAGTAAAGCTAATCAATTTTGCCTAATTTATCGTTTTTTATTATTTTGCATAATTTACTCTGCTTCTTTGTTTCATTTTAATTCATTCTGAAACTGAGTAGCAAACAGTTGCAGATAAAGAATTGTTACTTTAATGATGACATTACAGTCACATGTATGCACCTATTTAATTGCCCATAACACATAAATGTCCTTCTATATAAGACTGACTGCAGCCTTCTGCATGTTTGCACAAGAAGTCCATTTTACTGTATTTAGTGGGGCTTACTCCCCTGTAACCATGCACAAGTTTGCAGCCTAATTGCATGGCTAATTGCATCTTGGTCCAATAATTAATGATCAGTGGCCAATTTTCATTAAAACAATAATTATTCTGCAACTGTGAACTGTGCTCAGAGCCAAGGCATAGAAGCTCAACCACTGTTGACTGGAAAGAGTATTCCGCAACATCTCTAGCTTTGGAGACCCAGCATTGCTCAAATTCTTTGAAGCATATCTTTGCAACCAAGAGAGCTAGAACCCTAAAGGAGGATGGGGATGAAATCTTTCATTCATCTTTCTGAAAAAGATACTTCTCAAGAAACTGAATTCTGTATCCAATATCACATTCTGCCGTTTATCTGCGCTTGTTCAGAACTGGGCACAGCCATATTCTTTGAAAGCTAAATTCAACTGGTTTATTTTTGAAAATTCCAATAAGCACGATAAGAAAGAAAGAATACTTTCACCTTCACATGAAATTTGAAGACAGCAGTTCATCAGTAAGAGTTTATGTTGAAGACTGAGATTTATATACATGTTAGTAATGTGCATTATATATAAAAAGGAAAGGAAAATATTCCCATCCCCCAATAACAACACCAATAGGTTCCCTACCCGCCTTTCACCATGAGGTCCCAGGGCAGGTCTTAACAATGTAAAGATACAGTATTAAAATCTGCTAAAACAAATTACAGTCAAGAGAATGGTATGCACAAGCACAGCCCATCACAGTCCCAGTTCCCCAGCTGACAAGTTTTACAAATGCTTCTTTGCCCTTCTCCCCTTCCCAGCCCCCCCCCACCTCCTTTCCTAGATTCAGAGGGCACAAAGCTTGAATTACCCAGAAATGGAACAGCTGTCCTGCCGGAAATGGAGCCACATTCCAGTCATGCAAATGGCAGGGGAGATGAATGGAATGTTGCTACATATTACTAACAGAGCCTCCCTCTCCTCCAACACATCTCCATTCTATACAGGGTAAAAAGAGGGGCAGAATTATGGAATACCAGATGCCCATGCAGTTGAAAAGAAGAAGTGGCAGGGGCATATGTGGGTGTGAGAAGTCACAGCAAAACACACCTTCAGATATTGGTTACTGTACTCAAAAAACGTAATCACAGCTCTTCCACAGAATCCCACCAGCTAAGTTTCCTTGAAGCTAGTGACATCCACAGCAACAATATACGCTTTGAAATCGTGCCTATTCTAAGCCGTGCCATTGCATACCTTATGATATGTCACAGATGAAAATAGGGACATGACTGCCAGTTAACACCCCACCCCAAGCTACAAAGCCCTCGACCATAACATTTTACTTAAGACTCTACTCTTATTAGATTTGCTGCTGTGTGTGGTATGCATTTATTCTGAAACAGGGCCCTTCCAGACTGGTGAGGGTGTCTTGCAGCTGTATTCTTTGGAATTCCCTCCCCTTAAATATTAGACAGGCACCATCTCTGTTATCTTTTTTGTGCCTACTGAAGACCTTCCTCTTTCAACAAGCCTTTTAAGTAGAGACCTTCTCCCAGTCTGCATCTGTGCTGGAACTGCTTTTTCATACTTTTTTAAACCTTTAAAAAAAAAAAAAAGGTTTAACCGCTTTTGTTTTAATATGATTTTAATGGTTGTTTTGTTTTAATATATTTTAAAGTCTGTTTTTATGATGCTTTAATAAGCATCATTTATTGCTTTTGTTTGCTGCCCTGGGCTACTACTGGGAGAAAGGGCGGGATATAAATCTAATAAATAAATAACATATTCTGCAACATGGCATGGCCTCTATAATAGTGCATTAATGGTGGATTTAGACTAGACTGTCTACGCATCATTCCGCTTTCTTAACTGTTATGTGATGCTTCCCCAATGTAAATGAATTATTGCTGCCTGGAGGGGCATTTTTGCACTATCGTGCAACAAAAGTGGGACCAGTCCTCCCCCACACCGAACATTTGCGGTATGAAAAGTTACAGGGTTTCAGCAGGAAGCTACGGGACATACACCAATTGGAAAGGAAGCAGTATGTTCACCCCAATTTTTTTGCAGGCACAAACAGCACTGAAAGTGGGATCATGTATAACCACCCCAATACCACCATGAGCACAAATCATCAAGAATACACAATAAAAAGGACATTAGGAGGGGCCCATAGCCTGTCCCCCATCAGCTGAAAAGCCATGTAGTGGTTGTTTCTTTGTTAAAGAGAGCCATATAATCCTATAGTAAAATTGGAGGCTGCAGCAACTCCCCTACGAGAAAAGGTTATTACACTACTTTTGCGCAACTTTAGTTCTGGAAAAAGGCAAGTAAAGGAGGGTGGGTACTAGATAATGAAAAAGATGCATGGTGTGGAGAAAGTAAATAGAGGTTTTTCTCATTCTCACTATACCAGAACTTGAGGTCACCCAATGATGTGAGTGGCATAATCAATCATAGAATCTTGGAGTTGGAAGGGGCCTATAAGGCCATCAAGTCCAACCCCCTGCTCAGTGTAGGAATCCAACTTAAAGCATATCCGACAGATGGCTGTCCAGCTGTCTCTTGAATGCCCTCAGTGTTGGAGAGCCCACCACCTCCCCAAGTAATTGGCTCCATTGTCGTACTGCTCTAACAGTTAGGAAGTTTTTCAATCGATCATTAATACCAAAAACAATTGCCAGGAAAGTTGATAAGGATCAGAAAATAGGAACAGTTTGAGCACATGCTCATATATATATTTGTGTCTACTAAGAAAGATTTGTGCAGAGGTTTTGAGTCTGGCGATATATATTACCAGACTCAAAACCTCTGCACAAATCTTTCTTTTTTTTTTTTTTTTCAATAATTTTTATTCAGATTTTCATAAAACATACAAGACGAAATCATAAAACATTCAAAGACAAAGAACAAAATCAAAAATAGTTAAACAAAAAAAAAACAAAAACAAAAAAGCAAAAATAAAAAATAAAGAGTAAAATATTGACTTCCCATTTGTCAAAGATCAAATCAGTTATAAGTCTATAATATATAACAATCCTGTCTCTTAAGTCATATTATAAAATCACTTTCCTCCAGTAGTTATCTTACTTAATCATCAAATCTCATAAACATTACTTTATTCTTTCCACAAAAAGTCAAAGAGAGGTTTCAATTCTTTAAGAAATATATCTATCAATTTTTTTTCCAGATAAGCATATCGATTAATCCATCTCATTACTAATTATGATAATCTTATTGTCATAACCATAGTCAAAATAAACATTTCAATTAATCCATCACATCAGAATCTGTTAGGTTCAGTAATTTCAGTAGCCATTGTTCTATTATCCCTATTAGTTCCATTTTCCATCTTCCATCTTCAGTAGTCTTGTTAAGTCCAGTAATTTCAGTATCCAATCTTCCATTATCAGTATTCCATAATAATCTTGCTGTCAAAGCCATAGTCATATAGTAAGAGTCTGATGGGAATTACCTCTATCCCAAATATTTTCTTGCCATCCATTCTAAATAGGTTGCTGAAATACTGCTGTAAAATCATATCTCTGTTCTTTTTTTCAAAATACACTGGGTCATCTCTTGAAAGTTTTTCCATTGTCACATGGCTGCAGTTAATTCCATAGATTTTCTCTATAATGGGCTCCATCACATCATTCCAGTCCAGAAGATTATCCATGCCATTGATAACTTTATCTCTAGAATCTTCATTAATTTCTTCAGAGATAACATTGAGTTCCAAACAATATCTTTAATCTCCTGCGTCATTTTACTCAATTCAATTTTCAGCTCCTTACAACCCTGTCGCAGGTTTTGTTTCGTTATCTCAATCTCATCCATTATTTTCTGAAACATAGTTATTTCCAGATTCTCAGCCACTTTCTTAATTGCCATTTTAAAAGAAAAATATAGGAAAACCACTTCTTATTTCAGCAACAATTGGGTTAATACTCCAAACTTGGTGACATCACAGTATAAACAAAGCAGACAGCCTTATCTCTCCATGCTTAAGTAAACAAAATGCAGTTCCCAGGATCGAAACAATTAATGGCGGTCGTCAGAAAACAGATTCGTCAAAATAAAATAGACCAAAAAGAGAGTAGTCTCAGACAATATAATATTCTTCAAAATAAAAATCTGGAATAGAAATCCCTCTTTTGTGTATATCTTTAGAATGCAAATCCAGGACAGCTTTTTGCAACAAAAACAGAGATAAGCTATTAATTAGTGAGTAGCAGAGAGAAGTTATGGCTCCCCTGTGAGATGTCAAAAACCGATCAATCTGGCAAATCTCTTTAAAACAGCAACAATTTAAGTCAAGTAAAAGAAAAATATAGAAAGAAGGGTGCTTGCCTGTTAGTGCGTTCTCTCTTAGAAGATAAGATGAACGTTCGCTTTATCAGATAGAGCTTGTTGTTGAAAATCCGTCCCACCTTCGTCGGCTGGACCTCGTCCCATAAATTAATGAGATCTGGTCGTCCCAACAAAAATAGGCTTTGAGGTTAATCTCTTCGTTTCTCCCTACCCGGGAGAAGTTTAATCAGTCAAAAAAAAAAAAAAACTGACTGATATATCTGAATAAGCTTCTTTTGAGGCAGGAGCCCGTCTCAAAAGCAGGCACAGGCTAAGTCACCCTTCCCGGAAGTCCACAAATCTTTCTCAGTAATCTTACATTTGAGAGCCAGTGTGGCATAGTGGTTACAGTGTTGGACTACGACCTGGGAGATCAGGGTTCGAATCTCCACACGGCCATGAAGCTCACTGGGTGACTTTGGGCCAGTCACTGCCTCTCAGCCTCAGAGGAAGGCAATGGTAAACCACCTCTGAATACCGCTTACCATGAAAACCCTATTCATAGGGTCGCCCATAAGTCGGAATCGACTTGAAGGCAGTCCATTTCCATTTCCAATCCTAAGTATACATTGAGGAAAATAGAAACTTGAGAGTTTCCACAGAGGTCTTGGAAGAGAAGGTCTTAGGCCAAGAAGGAAGCTGTTGTTCATTGCCACATCTATGTCGGAAGGCAGAGCTGGGGTCCCAATCCCGGGGAGCTGGATCCCGGAGAGTTGGGAGAAGAGTATTCGGATGGATGGCAGAGGGAAGGGGGAGGAACTTCCCCCCTTTGGAGCGAAGACGAAACAGAGGAACTGCCAGTGATAAGGTCGCTTAGCAACGGGGAGCCTGAGCCCTCCCTGGACATTCTCACGCCTCCCCCTCTTTCAGGCTCAGAGCAAGAGGGGGAAGAGGGAGGGCTGCTCACAGCCGAAAAGCGGGGAGGCAGTTTACCATCAGCTCCTCCCCTATCCCCCATCCTGGAATCGGAAACTTCAGAAGAGGAGGGTGTGATGCTTCCCCTGTCACCGCGCACACGCAGACAGCTGAAAAGACAGGAGAGAAGGGGGGGAAGGCGGGCAGTACCTGAGGGGCAGTTAAGGAGGAGCAAAAGATTGCGCGCCCGTTTGGCCCCTTCTTAAAGAACAGGCGGGAAGAAGTCCCTTGCTCTGTCAACTTTCTCCCAATGCCGCAGGACCTGTATCCCTGTATTGATTCATGAGGAAACGCAGTCTTTGTTTGGACATTACCCTAATAAAACACGAATTAACTACAATCGTTGGTCTGGTTCTTGAGTCACATCCTGGGCCTGACAATCTATGACCTTCCAGACATAAGTGATCAGAACCGCTCTCAGACAATGCCCACTAGACTCTATAGTCGAGCACTCATCTATAGAGAAAAAACAAAAACACTTTCATATAGAAAACTAAACAAAAAGGAGCATTCTCCCTGCCATGTTAGCTTTCTACGTACAGGGAATTTGCTTCTATGGGGCAACGATCAACCATGTGGAGACCTGCAGTCTAAACTCCTATGCCCCAAGTCCAGGTTTATGTCCCCCAGTCTATCCAGGGTTATTTTTATTTATTTATTATTTGCTTTATATCCCGCCCTTCCTCCCAGCAGGAGCCCAAGGCAGCAAACAGAAGCGCTAAAAACACCTCAAAACATCATAAAAATAGACCCTAAAGTACACCAAAACAAAACAACTTTAAAAACATTTTTTTAAAAAAAGCTGTTAAAAAGCTTTATGCTGTAGAGCATCCTTTCCTACAACCTGGTGCTCTTCAGACACTTGGGACTCCAGCTCCATCAGCCCCAGCCAGCATGGATCAGCATTAGGGACGATGGTAGTCCAACAACATCTGGAGGGCACCAGATTATTTATTTATTTGTTTGTTTGTTTGTTTTCATTTTTAGACCGCCCATAGCTAGTAGCTCTCTGGGCGGTGTACAAAACAGATTGGGAAAGACAGCTGCAGAGACTCGAATATTGAAAGCAGAAGCGGTTACGTATAACAAGAAAACATTTATTCAGGATACAGAATTTGTAAATGGGGAAGGGGGAGGGAACAGAGCATGCCCAGTCTACAGGAGGGGCCAGGAGTTGAGTATGCCCAGCCCTGCTAAAATGAGGCCTGAAATAACAGGAACAGGTAAAGATGCCCAAACGGCAAGTCTGCCTTGCAAAAGAGGAAGGCTCTCCGGGACATGTAGTTCTTTTCTTGCGAGGAAAGGAAGGTGAGGCTGAAGGATGCTCTGTTTCAAAGCATGTGGACATAAGCCCTACTGAATGGGCCATTCAGACTGGATCCCGGCATGGCAGCCCTCACTATAAATAGCCATGAATCGTGTTCTTTGTTGCAGGGGCTCTTGATGTGAAAACAAGTTATCTGTTTAAAAGGGCAAGAAGCAGGAGCCGTTGGCTGGCCCAGGCGAGAAGCCAAGGGGGCAGGAGGAGCCCAGCAAGAGGCAGCTTTTGAGGCTCAGAGGGGAAAGGCCTGCTTTCCAAATATCGCATTCCCAAGTACAAAAACACTCAGAGCTCATAACAGCTGAGCAGAAAGGACCTGACTTATGTCGAAGTTAACAAGATGATCCGAGAGTCACAAGACCCCAGATCAGTAGGCAATACTGTCATACGCTACTGAACTCCCTTGTCAAATCCAGTCAAGAAGCACGCACCGCTTAGTCCAGCCGCTGCCAACCTGGTGCCCTCTAGATGTTTTGGACCACTACTTCCATCAGCTGTGCTGGCTGAAGCTGATGGGTAACGGGAGTCCAAAACATGTGAAGAGCATCAGACCAGTAAAGGCTGGGTTAGCCTTTCCCCTCACCCAACAATTCTCCCCTGCAAACGTTCGGCAAGGCTGTTTTTAAACAGTTGTTCTCCACACCTCAGCCTCTCTCCAGACGAGCTCTAAAATGAGAAGCAAGCCGGTGGAGGGAAAGAGAGGCCATTTTCTGTGGTATGGAAGATATTAAGCAGTTCTGCTTCCCACAGTGTATTCTCCTCTACAAATGACCCCTCCCCTCTGCCCCTGCGATGCATTTGAGAACACCCATTTGCCCAAGCAGACCTGTAGCCAGGGGGGGTCCACCCCCCCTAAAAATGTTCTGCCTCCTAAAAAATTTACCAAAAAAATACATAATTTATTACAGGTTTGTTTGTTTTTTTGCCTCCCCTACTTTTTTTGGTGCCTGCACCTGAACTTTTAGGCTGGCTACAGGTTTGTACCCAAGGAACCAATTAGCTCACCTTCATTCCTGCAAAACTCAAGATACAAATGGTTCTTCCACCCTCTTTCCCAACACGAGCATCCCTTTCCCTAAGCAGTTCAAGCACTCACCTGAAAACACAGGCAAAAGGCGCTGTCTCTCTCCATCAGGGCCAGATCCACACCATACATTTATAGCACATCCAATGCACATTTAAAGCACATGATTTCCCCCAAGGAATCCTGGGAACTGTTGTTTTCCCCTCACAGAGCTACAAATTCCCAACACCCTTAACAAACTACAATTCCGATTATTCTTTGGGGAAAGCCATGTGCTTTAAATGTATGGTGTGGACCCATGAATAGTAACAGAGGCTCTGCCAGAGTTCTTTCCTTGCGCCCCTGATCTGGGGAAACCCACTCTTTAACCCTTCTGTGTCATAACTCAAAGGCTTCCTCCAGAGGACCTGTTTATTCAGCATTCATCCTGATTTCCTTGCACAAGACTCAGGCGGCGGTTAGACTATATCTGGTCCTTCTTGAGCATCTGTTCTTATTTGTTTGCAACACAGTTATACAACAATAAGCAGGGCGCTTGCAGTGTGTTTACATTTCTTCCTGTTAAATCAGACGTGGCTCGCTGGATGGGATGGAGTGGCTATGCTCACTTCCTGGTAGGTGGGTCTCTGCTGCTTATTGGAAGAGGGAGAGTGGGGGGTCAGCATGGTGTAAACTCCCCAGCAGGAGCACCAGATTGGCCCCACTAGTGCATTTGCCCTGCACCCAACCTCCCCCTCTCCCTCCTGCTACAGTAGGCTAGTAGTTACTTTCTACACACAGTCACAGACCCCCTCAGTGCCCTCCAGCAAAAGGCATAGTCAGAATTCAAGGACTTCTTCCATCCAAGCAAAAACCGTCAAGGAGGGTGCAAAGCAGGGCTTGTGAGGGGTGGTGGTCTAGGGAGAGTTCCATGGGCCAGGCAGAGAGGCCTTGAGGGCTGCACTTGCCCCCCCCCCACGTCTGAGGTTTAAAAAGTATGGAATTGGTAATGGAATTGGTCATTTGCATATAATAATTTGCAATAGATCCTGATGTCCTGGAGAGAGTGACCTGATGTAGCACGCTTTTGTCTATGGAAAATAATTTTAAAAAAAATTTCAAATAAAGAAATAAGCCATTTAGCGTGCCTGTTTTACTTGCATTTCTTCAGCAAAGCTAAAAACCTTGAAGCTGACAAGCTTGCCTAATATAGTATTGAGTTGTATCCAACGAAGTCATTCCACACAGTCATTCCCCTCCCTCTCTTTCCCACCTGCACCCCCAAATCTGCTCTAGGCTTCCCCCCCCCAATCCTCTGGAGCAGATTTGGGGTCGTGCAGGAGGACTGTAGAGGGAGGAGACAGTATTAGTTCCATTATGTAAACAAAAATCATTCCACTCACACGACTTTGTTGGATTCAATCCTTTGCAATAGGCAACAGTTCACTGTTACTAATATACTTACGAAATGGAAGTTTTTCCACAGTAACGTTAAGCGCTGGAAAAATATCTGCTTTACATCAGTGCAGAGAACTAAAGAGCCTCCTCTGTATGTACACAAGGGCAAAAGATGAGCCAAAAGGCCTGGTTTTTGCTAGCTTCACTGATCTAAAATTACAAAATCTACAAAAAATCTACAAAAAATGACTATATGAGTGTGTGAATGTGTAAGTATGTGTGTGTGTGTATGTGAAGTTTGTAATACAGTTCACCAACCAAAGTTCACCAAAATGTTAGGAGAAAGTATGCATAAAAATGAATTTGTTCGTGAACGTAACATACAAAAATGCATTATATTATGAGAAACTGCTTGCAAAAATGTGCACATTAGTCAAAACTACATACAAAGATATGTATTAGGAGAAATTCACACTAAAATGCTGATGAATTTCCATGAGGATTTTTTTTTTAATTGCAATTTGCTGCAAAAAAGCGGAGAACCGTTTAAGACTGGAAAAATGAGAAACTGAGAAAACTGACACTGATAGATCTTTCTATCCCCCCCCCCCACACACACACAGAGCTAGGCAACCCTGCAATGGCAGGTACAGATTTCTACCATCTCTTACCAGCATGGCAACACCAGCACCAAGCTGGGGAATGAAATCATCGGCATGGATGGTGGGTTAGTCCTGGCCGCAGCTTCTGCCACTTTGTGAGGAGGTTAACCAACGTGAGGAACTGGCTGGGCACAATGGCTCTTTCGTAATCAGAGCCCACAAGGAGCTGCAGCTGCAACATCGATTCTCCTCCTACCTTGCTCTCAGTGAGTCCAGAACAACATGTTTACTCACTGACTTGGTCACACTGCCGCGCAATGACTGCCTGCTATTGTGTCCCAGTTGAGAGGTGCTTTCCAGGGCGACACAACAGCCTCATCATGTGAAGGGCTGTATTTACACTGCTATCCACCCAATCCAGATTCAGAAATCTCTTTTACAATCCAGGTAAATTATGGAAATTAAAAGATAAACTCATCACATATTTATTCATGCAAGTTCTACCCTGGAGGGATATTTGGCAATAAGACAACCCATTGACTCTGTGATTCCTAAGACTCATGTTTCTTATTGTTCATGTTTATTGAATCCAGAATGTTTTTGGCAAGGATCAGGAGCTTAGCTTCAAAGGGTATGGAGTTAGTTATAAAGACTGGAAATAGGTAGAAACAGGTAGACATCAAGGGAAGTCACTCAGTGGGAGAGCTCACACTTCACATGTCGGAGGTCCAGTCTCTGACATCTCCAGTTAAAAGGATATTGGGTACCAGTGCTGGGGAGAAACTTCTCTGCCTGAGACACTAGAAAGCTGGTGGCCCATCAAAGTGTACGGCAGAGGCTGAGATGGAACCAGTGGTTTAATTCATAAGAACCTAAGAAGAGCCCTGCTGGATCAGACGAACAGGCCCATCTAGTCCAGCACCATGTTCTCACAGTGGCCAACCAGGTGACTGTAAGAAGCTTGCAAGCCAGATTTGAGTGCAACAGCCCTCTCCCCACTTGTGTGTGTGTTAACAAAAAAAGTGGAGCAACCAGTTGCAAAACATTTCAACATGGATGGTCACAGTCTGTTGGACTTTTCTATAACAGCGATAGAGATGCCAACGGATCCAGCAGCATTGACTAAAAGGGAGAACTTTTGGATTTACTCTCTGGACACATTGGCACCACATGGCCTGACCCTGGAGGACAGTACCACCACTACTTAGCTTCTGCAAAAGAAGCCCCTCTGAGCATTCCATCCTCAAAGCTCTATAACTGCCACCTTGGTAACAGCATTTGTATGTTGGCAGCTGATGAAGGCGGAAGCTGAAACGTTTTGTTAATACAATAAAAACCTCTGTTTGGTTAATCACAATTACGCAGATAGATAGATAGATAGATAGATAGATAGATAGATAGATAGATAGATAGATAGATAGATAGATAGATAGATAGATAGATAGATAGATAGATAGATAGATAGATAGATAGATAGATAGATAGATAGATAGATAGATTAGATTAGAGAGATAGAGAGATAGAGAGATAGAGAGATAGAGAGATAGAGAGATAGATTAGATTAGATTAGATTAGAGAGATAGAGAGATAGAGAGATAGAGAGATAGAGAGATAGATAGATAGATAGATAGATAGATAGATAGATAGATAGATAGATAGATTAGATAGATAGATTAGATAGATAGATAGATAATTTTATTGATTTTCAAACTAAACATCTTCCATTACCAGTACAACTGTTGGAAATAGAGAGGCATAAATAAAATACAACAAATAACTAACCTTCCCCCCCCCAACATACCCTACCCCACCCTTGCCCGTCCTGGCACTTTCTAGATTATAAATTTTACAAACATTGTCTTCATTTCTATTATTTGTGAATGTTAAAGGTTCTCATCAAAAACCTTTATAGAACATACTGAGGAAGACAACAACCAAATGAATTGTCCGGGGGCTATTACACTCTGGCCCCAGGAACATGGTAGAACCATCTGAGGCCTGCTGTAATGAATTTGCTAGGCACTTCCAGGATAAAATCTTTAGCATCCGCCAGGACTTAGACTCCAGTGTTATAGCAGGTGAATTAAGCAAAGTATCCAGAGCACAGCCTTGTCCCGATTTCTTGGATGAGTTTCAGTTGGTACAGCTTGAGGACGTTGACAAGATGCTTGGACAGGTTCGTGCAACCACTTCTGTGCTGGATCCTTGCCCTTCTTGGCTAATAAAAGCTAGCAGGGATGGAACAGCCGGCTGGGCCAGGGAAGTGATTAATGCCTCTCTGAGAGAGGGAGTGGTCCCTGGCCACCTGAAAGAGGCAGTAGTGAGACCACTTCTGAAGAAACCCTCCTTGGACCCAGAAAACCTTAATAACTATAGGTCAGTAGCAAATGTTCCATTCCTGGACAAGGTCCTTGAATGAGTGGTTGCAGGCCAGCTCCAGACACTCTTGGATGAGACCGATTATCTGGATCCATTTCAGTCGGGTTTCAGGCCTGGTTTTGGCATGGAAACCGCCCTGTATGATGACCTTTGTCGGGAGAGAGACAGGGGGAGTGTGGCTCTGTTGATTCTTCTTGATCTCTCAGCGGCTTTCGATACCATCGACTGAGATGCTGCTAGTGGGTGGTTCTTCTGACCGGATGGTGGATGTCCAACCTGTCCTGGATGGGGTTGCACTCCCCTTGAAGGCGCAGGTTCGTAGCTTGGGGGTTCTCCTAGAACCATCTCTGTCACTTGAGGCTCAGGTAGAATGCCTTCTACCAACTTCGGTTGGTGGCCCAGCTACGCCCCTATCTGGACAGGGATAACCTGGCTTCAGTTGTCCATGCTCTGGTAACCTCCAAGTTAGATTACTGCAATGCACTCTATGTGGGGCTGCCTTTGAAGACAGTTCAGAAACTGCAGCTTGTGCAAAATGCAGCTGCCAGACTGGTAACAAGGACCAGACGGTCCAAACATACAAAACCGATTCTGGCCCGCTTGCATTGGCTGCCTGTATGTTTCCGAGCTCGATTCAAGGTGCTGGTTTTAACCTATAAAGCCTTACACGGCTTGGGACCACAATACCTGATGGAACACCTCTCCCGATACGAACCCACCCATACACTACGCTCAACATCTAAGGCCCTCCTCCGGGTGCCCACTCCGAGGGAAGCTCGGAGGGTGGCAACAAGGGTGAGGGCCTTCTCAGTGGTGGCCCCCAAATTATGGAATGATGTGTTTGACAAGGTGCGCCTAGCACCATCACTGTTATCTTTTCGGCACCAGGTCAAGACTTTCCTCTTCTCCCAGGCATTTTATCATGTGTTTTTAAAATTAATTTAATTTTTTTAAATTGTGTTTTAAATTGTTTTTAAAAGATGTGTTTTAAATTTGTATGTTTGTTTTTGATGTTTTTAGTTGCTGTAAACCGCCCAGAGAGCTTCAGCTATGGGGCAGTATACAAATACAATAAAATAAATAAATAAATAAACAACCAAATGTCAATGGTGAATTTAATAATTTTTTTAAACAACTCCAAGTTATCACAACTACTTTTAGGTGGTCCAAATATGTGTGAATATGAGGGTGGCTTTTTCCTGTGTTCATTTTGGTTGATATATACTACAAACAGGTCCCATGTATCTAAACCTTTGTCTGTTTTGATTGTACGTTGCACTAACTGAAGTTTAGCTGTTAATTTTTCCATGAAAGCCATATATCAGACCTTTTGATACCAATGCTCCAAGGTGGCTCCACTTAGATCCTTCCAATAAGTTGCAATTGTAATCAGGGCCAGTCCCAAGGGGCAGCCAGGATACAAATTTAATAAATAAATAAATACTAGTTCTATAAAGTGTCCCCAGTGTTTATTATTACTATCTAGAGGGGCTCTCTTGCGCTATAGCCTGACAAAAACAGGACAAAAATAAACCAGAAAATTCATGGTATAAAAAGTTACAGGATTTCAGCAGGAAGTTATGGGACATGCACTAATTAGAAATGAAGCAATATGCCCCCAAACCTTTACTGGCCTATCAGCAATGAAAGTTGGATCACATAACCACCCCAATACTACGAAGAACAAAAATTATAATGAATGCACAACACAAAGGACATCTGAAGGGACCCAGTAATTCTTCTCTAGGAGATTAGCGTACAGCAGCAAGAATACAACAGCCAGAATAACACTTTTAAGAACTGCCTGGCTGTATCAGCTAAAGGTTTGTCTAGTCTAGCATTCCAACTCTCAGGTCACTTCCAGATGACCTGGTAATTCAGCATTCATTGGATTTGTTTGCACAAGGTTTGCAGGGAGGGAACACGATCTCACATCTAGTAGTGGTTATCCCACACATTCCAGTGTCACTTTTCTACTGTAAAAAGTCTGGGGTTTTGTTGTTGTTGCTGCAAAAGAGCACCAAATCCACTTTAATTGCACAGCTAGTATATGATTGCTAGTATACAATTGAACCGCACACACAAAATAGTGACTGTCTGGAAGCAGCCTCAGTCCCCAACTGCAGCTGATCAGATGCCACGGGGGAAATCTCTTTTGGCTCCTCCAGATGTTGTATTTATAGAGCATGCATCGCATCCTGATTTGCCTGCACAGAGCTTACACGGAGGCTGGATTGTATTCGGTCTTTATTCAGCATTTATTGTGATTTGTCAGAGCTTGGAAAAGTTACTTTTTTGAACTACAACTCCCATCAGTCCAATCCAGTGGCCATGCTGGCTGGGGCTGATGGGAGTTGTAGTTTTAAAAAAGTAACTTTTCCAAGCTCTGAGTTTGTGGAGTAGTTATATGACAATGAGCTTTTATCTTGATTTGTTGGTAAGGTGTTTATTGTTGGCGAGTGCGTGTGTAGGTCAGACATGGTTTGAATCCATTTATACCTCCCCATTATTCATTTGTTTAGCCCCCGTTTTTCAGTGCATTCCCTTGTCACTTCCTAACTGTAAAAAGTCCTTTTTCTTTTTAAAGTGGATTTCTTGCACTAGGGTAACAAAGTGCTTTAATCCACTTTAAATGTGCAAACCTAAAGTTCCCAGTATGCATTTGGATCCCTCGGGCAAAATTCTGACAGTCTGGAGGCTGATGGTGAAAGGCATCCTGTGTTATTTGTCCCTTAAAGGGCACCGCAAATGTTGGTGTGGAGTTCTAGCCAGGAATTGTTTGTGTTCACCACAAATCTCCTCTCTGGCATCCTGTGGCATGCACAGAGGTCTTTCTCATTTTGTGCAAGGCATGAAGATAAGAGACAGTGGAAGTGTATGCTGCTGCTTCAAAGGGACGCTTACCATTGCTAATCTTCTCATTGGAAACCGTCCAGGTTAGGGATCAGGGTGGTGCTGGATGGGTGCCATGCTAGCCAGACAGCTGAGGGCACTCGCCACTGGCAAGCCGATTTATGGCGATATGGTCCCCAGCATCTGATGCTCAGATACTTACTGCAGGGATGAGGAAGATCTGGCCTGTGAGCCAAATGTGGCCCTCTAGGCCTCTCTGTCTGGCTTTCAGAACTCTCCTGAGGCCACACTCCTCACCTGCCCTGCTTCGAACCCCAAATGTTGTCACCTGGCTAGAATGTGACAGTGCCTCTTGCTTGTCTGGATAGGGTGGGGTATATCAGTGTGTGTAGAAACTAGCCTACTCTACAAACATAAAATGTTCATCCATTGCTCTGCTGATATTTGCCTCTGGGCCCATTCACCACTAGCATGTGGCTCTTGGGAGGATGCCCAGAAAGGAATGTGGCCTACTGGTTGAAAAAGGTCCCCACCCATGACCTGCTGCCTCAGACCATGGGGACTCTTGTTCTGGCTAACACCTGGCTTTAAGTTATCATGACTAACCTCCATGAATTTGTCCAATCATATTTCTGAGTCATCCGAGATTCACATACCTATGCATGACTGAATTACGCAGTAATTTTTTTTAAAAAGTTCTTTTATTTATCCTGAACATATTACATATCAGTTCCATTGGATGATATCTACTCTGTCTTTTCAAGTGCATTCAAAGCACTTCACATACATTGGCTACGTACACACCATACGTTTAAAGCACATTTAAAGTACATTGCTTCCCCTGAAGAATCTTGGGACCAGTAGTTTACAGAGCTGCAATTTCTAGCACCCTTATCAAACTACAGTTCCCAGGATTCTTTGGAGGAAGTCATGTACTTTAAAGGTATGGCGTGAACACAGCCCTAATCTCAATATGCTCACAACAACTGTCTAAGGAAGGCTCCATATCACAGATGGGGGACTGGGCTTAGTACCTTGCATATGGCCACCGGAGTTTATGGCAGAGGTGAGCTTTGAAGCAGGGACTCCCTGCTTCCCAGTTCAGTCTCTTAAACGCTATCGTATGCCAGCTTTAATAATTTCTATTTATAGGTGTACATTAAATTTATAGATTACTTCCCACTACAAAAAAAGTCCCAAAGTGATTTACAACCACAGTCAAAATACAACAATAAAAATAGTATACGCATGTTAAAAACATAGTCAGAATACAATATCATAAAATGATCCATCCCCTTCATAACCACCCAACCCAACCTAAGATGAATAACAAAACGGGACAGGCATCCCATCATTGGTGCTGCCCAAATCGAAAGGTCTTAGCCTGGCACTGAAAAGATTGTAAAGCCAGCACCAGACGCACCTCTTTGGGAGAGCATTCCAGAGTCAGGGCACCACCACAGAAAAGTCCTTCTCCATCCATCTGTCCATCATCTGACATCACAATGACGTCTAGTGGCCCTTTTTTTGCCCACGGTCTCGTGGAGCACTTGGCAAAGGGCTTAGCAAGACCCTCTTGCAAAGTCCAGTTCAGAAAGCTATCTTGCAGGGACCTGACAACCCATTGATATTGGGGTCTTGCAGTCACCGGTCAGCTGAAAGGCAGTGCCTGCAAACCCCCTTTTGGCTGAGTCAGGTCATCACCTGCCCTGCACCTGATGTATGACAACAGGCATAGAGCAGGTGAGCAAAATGAGGGGCCTAATTAGGCCTGCAGGCTGGAGGTTCCCCACTCCTGTCGGAAGACATGGCTAGGCAGGTATGAAAAGAGGCTCTCCCTCACGTATTTGGGACTCAAGCCATATAGGGGTTTAAATGTCGCCCTCCAGATTTTGCTGAACTCCAACTTCCATCATGGTTTTAAACTTTGTATGGTTTTTTAAATTGTATGTTTGTTTTTAATGTTCAATGTTTTTAATTTTTGTAAACCACCCAGAAAGCTTTGGCTATGGGGCGGTATGTAAATGTAATAAATAAATAAATAAATAAATAAATATCCCTGATAATTTGCCACACTGGCTAGGACTGATGAGAGTTGGAGTCCAACAATATCTGGAGGGCCACATTAAAGGTAAGCACCAGATACGACAATGGATTAATGATTTGCACTCCTGCCCTTATCTGATCCGGCAATATATCAATGTGGGTACGAAGAAAATAACATTTGATTAGCTTTTCTTGAGACTTATGCATCCTTGCAGGCATTCCAGTATATTTGTATTAATAATTTATATGTTTCCCTTTTCCTATATTAATTTTCCCTTTTGATTTTATTTCTTTTTGTATGTTGTTTTAATTGTATCACTCGCAAACTGTAATGGAAAACTTCTGTTTAAAAAAGGTAAGCACCTTAAATTGGCCTAGAAAGACTATGGACTGGGACATACCTTACAGCCACCATAAGGAAGCCACTTGAAATCATTCCATGCGGTGAGCCATTCATGTGCAGTAAGGATTAACATGTGGATTGGGCAATTTCTCCATGGCACACCAGACCTTTTGAGGAGACTGTTAAAAATCACTGCTCCATAGCACCATCCACGTACATAATGGTCTACACAACAAAAAACAGGATTGACAGGTCCTTATCCCAAAGGGCTTAAATTTTTTAAACAGATGCAAAGGGAAACAATAGAGGAAAGGAAGGGAAATGTAGACAGGAGCAAAACTTGGAAGAAGATGCTGTTATTTCAACCACATGAACTTTGACTTTGGGCATTTTTAGACTGTTGCTATTTTCGGGTGGGATTTAATCACATATTAGCAAATTCAGGTTGCACAATTATAGTTGACTGAAGCTCATGGCATCAAACCCACTACCCCAAAAAGATAAGACTTTTTGCGATAAGGAAAGTGACATGAAAATGCACTCGAAAGGGTGGAACAACACTTGTTTTGACACAATATCATCTAACCTTCCCGCGAACAATTCAGAATGAATGGTCATTAAATAGCCAACCATCTAATCTCTCTGCAAAGAAATCAGGATGAATGCTCAACAAACAGGTTGTCTGGAAGTGCCCTTAGTGACAATAGGGCAGGGCAGGGGATCCCATTGGGCCCCCAACTCCCATTAGCCCGAGCCTGCATGGCCAATGGTCAGGGATGATGGGAGTTGTAGTCTAGCAACATCTGGAGGATTCCCCCTCCCCTGCAATCATACAGAGATGTTCTGGGAAGCAGTTTATTTACTTATTTATTTAATTTGTATCCTGCTCTTCCTCCCAGCAGGAGCCCAGGGCGGCAAGCAAAGCACTAAAACACTTTAAAACATAATAAAAACAGATCCTAAAATACATGAAAACAAAACAGCATTAATTTAAAAAAAAAAACAACCTTAAAAAGGGCTTAAAAACATTATTAAAAAGACATATTAAACAATTCTGACAGAGATGCAGACTGGGATAGGTTTCAACTTGAAAGGCTTGTTGAAAGAGGAAAGTTTTCAAAAGGCGCCAGAAAGATAGCAGAGATGGCACCTGCCTAATATTCAAAGGGAGGGAATTCCACAGGGTAGGTGCCGCCACACTAAAGGTCCGTTTCCTATATTGAGCGCAACGAACCTCCTGATAACATGGTATCTGCAGGAGGCCCTCACCTGCAGTGATAGACTGGGCATATAAGGGGTAAGACGGTCTTTCAGGTATCCTGGTCCCGAGCTCTTTGTACGCCAAAACTAGAACCTTGAACTTGGCCTGGTAGTAAATGGGCAGCCAGTGCAATTCTTTCAGCAGTGGGGTGACATGTTGGCGATACCCTGCTCCAGTGAGCAGTCTCGCAGCTGCATTTTGCACCAGCTGCAGCTTGCAGACCATCCTCAAGGGCAGCCCCACATAGAGCACATTACCGTAATCCAGCCTAGAGGTTACCAGTGCGTGGACGACAGTGGTCAGGCTATCCCAGTCCAGAAACAGCCGCAGCTGTCTCACCAACCGAAGCTGGTAAAAGGCACTCCTAGCCACTGAGGTCACCTGGGCCTCTAGCGACAAAGATGGATCCAAGAGCACCCCCAGGCTACGGACCTGCTCTTTCAGAGGGAGTACGACCCCATCCAAAGCAGGCAACTGACCAATTATCCGAACTCGGGAACCACGAACCCACAGCGCCTCTGTCTTGCTAGGATTCAGACTCAGTTTATTGGCCCTCATCCAGCCCACCACCGAGTCCAGGCAGCGGTCCAGGGCTTGCACGGCCTCTCCCAATTCAGATGTTACAGAGAAATAGAGCTGGGTATCATCAGCATACTGCTGAAACCTCGCCCCAAAGCTCCTGATGACTCTTCCCAAGGGCTTCATATGGATGTTAAACAGAATGGGGGACAAGATGGTACCCTGCAGCACCCCATAGCACAGCTGCCAGGGGGCTGAAAGACAGTCAGCCAATGCTATTCTCTGAGAACGACCCTGGAGATAGGATTGGAACCACTGTAAAACAGTGCCTCCAGTACCCATCTCACCAAGTCGGCCCAGAAGGATAACATGGTCAATGGTATCAAAAGCCGCTGAGAGATCAAGTAAGAATAACAGGGTCGCACTCTCCCTGTCCTTCTCCCAATAAAGGTCATCCATCAGGCCGACCAAGGCCGATTCAGTCCCATAACCAGGCCTGAACCCAGACTGGGATGGGTCAAGATAATCTGTTTCATCCAAGAGTACTTGCAGTTGCTGTGCCACAACCCTCTCAATCACCTTCCCTAAAAAGGGGGTATTTGCAACCGGTCGGTAGTTGTCACAAACCAATGCGTCCAGGGTGGGCTTTTTCAGGAGTGGTCAAATCACCGCCTCTTTCAAGGCAGCTGGAACCACTCCCTCCCATAATGATGCATTGACCATACCCTGGATCCACTCGGTCAACCTGTGATGCGTCCTCCTTCCCTGGCTCTCCCTGTCAGGTTCCTACCTGCTCGTGGTTACTGCCTGTCTCTAGGCACCACCAGGGACTCCACCAGTCCGGACCGCTCTCTCTTATGATTTCTCTCCCCGCTCTAGCACAGATCTCAACAGATCCCCCTGCTAGGCAACCACCAGTAACGTCCCAATACTAGTATTCCCAGAGACTCTGAATACTGGTATTGTTATTCTCTTCACCGCTGCCACCATTTGTTACAGTTCCCCTTCAGCCTTGGTCATTACCTTACCCTCCCTTCTGGTCTGTGAAACCCCAGCCAAGGATCAGGCCTTTGGTAAACCAAATTAAGTATTTATTACAGATAACAAAGCTAACAAGATTAACAAGATTTCTTCTTAAGGCACATAAGCATATGGTTTTACTCAATACTAATCCGAACTCCACCTCCCTCCTGGTAAACAACTCTCTACACCCCACCAAGCAATCCACTCTTTCTCTTCTCCCCCCAGATTCCACAATTTACCACCTCACATTCACCCAGATTTACCTGTCATCCTTTCATTTATACTGTCAGCCATTTTAAACATTCAGCCAATCATCAAGCATTCTATTGCCCATTCACTCCCCCTCCTCTTTCACTACTTACCATGTATACTCTAAACAACCAGCACTTACCATATATACACTAATATATAGGAACATCACACAACCCCCCTCAGCAAGCTTTAATAAGCCGAGCCTTAAAGACCTGGCTATTCAGGCAGGCCTACAAGAACCTTGGGGTGGATTAGCTTTTTGTTGTGTTTAGCTGTTTTGATATTGGATGAATTGTATATTGTATTTTAATTCTGGTTGTAAGTCGCCTAGAGTGTCCGTTAAGTCGGACAGATAGGCGACTAACAAATAAAAATTTATTATTATTATTATTATTATTAGAAGGGCAAGAGTCGACAGGACATGTTGCTGGCCGCAACATCGCAAGCACCTTCTCCACGTCATCAGGCTGCATCAACTGAAAGCGTTCCCAAGAAGTTGCAGCAGACGTTGCACTGGACACCTCATTGGGGAATACAGTAGATGTGGATGGGGCATCAAGACTGCTACGGAGGCGAGCAACTTTACCCTCAAAGTGCCTTGCAGACAATTCACAGTCGGCCTCCGAAGGGTCTAAGACTCTATTTCCTGGAGTTGATGTCAACAGACCCCTGATAATATGGAAAAGCTCCACTGGACAGCTACTTGAGGATGCGATGGAGGCAAAGAAGAGGGCCTTCTTCGCCACCCTCACTGCCACAGAGTAGGCACAGTTATGATGTTTTACTCATGCCCGATCAGCCTCACAGCACGTCTTTCGCTACTTGCGCTCTAGCCATCGTCCAGCCTGTTTCATTGCCCTTAGTTCACTGGTGTACCAAGGTGCAGACCGGGCTCCACAATGCTGGAGAGGGAGCTCGGGGGCAACCATGTCAAGAGCACAACGCGCCTCACTGTTCCACAGCGTGATAAGGGCTTCAACAGGGTCACCTGCTCTATCTACTGGGAACTCCCCCAGGGCATTCAGGAATCCAGTGAATTCCATTAGGCTCTGGGGGCGGACCATCTTAATCTGTCCACCACCCTTGCAGGGAAGGATCAGAGCCAGAAGTCTAAACTTCACCAGAAAGTGATCTGACCATGACAATGGGGTGACATCCACCCCCGCTATCTCCAGACCACCCCTTCCTCCATCTGGAGCAAAAACCAAGTCGAGGGTGTGCCCTGCCCTGTGTGTTGGGCTAGTAAGAAGTTGAGACAGCCCCATGGTCATCAGAGACAGAGATGGAAGTTCTGTAGACCACAGCAACTCCTCCCCCCCCATCCCTGCAGCCTATGCTGGTGCTGCAGCGAGTATCCAGGTGGGCAAAGCTGGGTCAGATCAACGCCTCCCAGCTCACTCACCCAGGTCTCGGTAATGCACACCAAATCGGCACCTTCATCCACAATCAAGTCATGGGTGAGAGTGGTCTTATTATGTACCGATCTGGCGTTAAACAACAACACATACAGGCCAGTGGGCACAGCAGATGAGCAATGAGGAACAAAACCATGAGAGGAGTGGCAGCAAGGAACAAGGTGCAGATTGCCTTGCCTTCGCCTTCTCGGGTAATTCACCACCTCCCCATGCTATATTTTCCTCTGCCCATAATCGCTGAAATTGGGGTGGCATCACCCATGTTCCTCCGTACTAAGACTCCCCCTAAACACCTAATATGGGCCCAACACAAGTCCACCAACAAAGCCTGCCGGAGCAAATTATCTCAGTAGGCCACTGCGAGGATTGGGAACAGTCACACCCATTCAAACTTTTTCACACAGGGCCCATCTACTCCCCCTTCTGTCTCACACCCAGGGAGGGTCAGTCTTCTGCCAGTTACAGACTCTCACTCTGAAGGCATCTGGCAACTTTCTCCTCTCATTCAGTTCACTGCACAGGCTCCCACCCTGTGCAGGAACTACACATGTGCCACACGCCCTCCCCACCACCAATCTCCTCTAGATTGGTTTAACAGAAAACAAATTAATTAAAAAAAAACAAGAAAAAGTAATAGGAGGGGGTAGCACCCTCACCCTTGGGACTCCCTAAGGGGCTCCCCAAGCGCAGCTGGGCTTGTATGCCTCCTGGCCCAGCCAGCAGCTGTTGCAAGGGGCTGCGAGATCAACTGCAGCCTCTCTCTGAAGCAAGGGCCAGGCAGGGGGTCCCAGTCCTTGCAGCACTTACCAGGGACTACAGCTGTCTGGACAGACAACAGCCTAAAGGAGCTAGTAGCAGGCACCCAGGTGCCAGATACTCACTCCCAGGGCAGGTCTTCCTCAGTCCCCTCGTGCTGCAGCTGTTCCAGATGTAAGGAGCAGCAAGGAAGGAAGGACACAGTTATTTCAAGGAGCAGGAAGCCTATAGATGGCAGAGGATGGTAGCAGTGAATGAGGGAAGGTCACAGGAATGAACATGTAGGGATACGAGGGTGGAGTGGTGCAATGGGGGAGCTGCTGCAGGATCCAGCCAGTGTAGGGATTCAAGGAGGAGCACTGGATGGCCAAAGTGATGAGAGAGCTGTATAATTTGGCAGCAGAGTGCGGGATGGATACAAGGGTATGAAGGTAAAACAATGGAAGACCAGAGAGGAGGAGATTAGGGCATAATGTGGTGACAGCAGCCAACAATGTACAACAATATGAAATAGTCTTCCTCTCTAACAGCTGAAACTGGCCTTAAGTGCTTTCTTCTGGAAACAGCCTACTTCAGCCTTCACCAACCTGCTGCCCTCCAGGTGTTTTGGACTATAGCCCCCAGAATCATCCCAAGCTGGTCTGCTTCATCATATAGTATATCTATATCCAAGGCATTTTTCTGGCAGTGCTCACCAGAACAGAGGACTAGCATCTCTTTTTTTGTTGTTGCCTATGGCAGCCATTTTGTGCTGGCACCAACAGCACTTATCAAGAAATGAATACCGGCACATCGGGGTTTTTTTTTATCTATAGCTATAGATAGTTGGGTCTGACTTACTGACACAGGACAGAGGGATCCATGCTGTTAATGTGCTTCTCCAGACAGGCCAAATCCTGAAATTTAGTACACTCATAGTCCCATGTACATGGATCACTAAGGGGGGGGGGAAACACTTGGAAATGGGGCCGCTTTACTTCTCTTCCTTGAAACCCAGGACACAGAGTCCATCTAAATAGGGTAGCCGTAGCCAGCTCTCCAGCACAGAACAAGCCAGAGCATCCATGGGATGGAATGCAAGGCACTGGGAGGTTTGTTCCCCTTTGACACACATGAAAACAGCCTTCAGGTGTGGGAGGGGAGAATCTTTGGTGGGCCCCAAGTGTGAAAATGGGAAGACACGCACAGGCATTAATTGACGGAAGGAAGGGTGTCCTTGGGCAGCCTGCGACACACCAACAGACACAAACACAGAGGGCAGAGAAGAACAAGCAGTTAACAAGGGGAGAATTAAAAGGAGTAAAAACAGACACATTCTGGTTGCTGGGGTGGCGTGCTGAACAGATCACACAACTACAGAAGAGACATTTGCCTTTGTAACGAGAAAAGCAAATTGATGGTTGTGATTTTCCTTAGAAATAGTCTTATGGGTCACAGATGCAGGGGGAAGATGACTGGGGGGTGGTCAGGAAAGAGACAAAGACAACATTCTGATAGACAAACATGAACACAAGACATAACCAAATGGGTGCCATGAGACTTACCGATAGAATCAGAGCTTGGAAAAGTTACTTTTTTGAACTACAACTCCCATCAGCCCAATCCAGTGGCCATGCTGGCTGGGGCTGATGGGAGTTGTAGTTTAAAAAAAGTAACTTTTCCAAGCTCTGCCCATGCTGGCTGGGGTTGATGGGAGTTGTAGTTCAAAAAAGTAACTTTTCCAAGCTCTGGATAGAATCAAATAGACAGAAGGGCACCCAAAAGGCTCTCTAGTCCAGTTTCTGCAAGAACACAAAAACAGGTCAGCCTACACCCCGCTAGGTTCTCAAACTGTGGGGAACGATACTTGGAGGGGTGTACACGTCAATATCCAGTGCTACTGTTCCTCTTGTAATATCAGTGTTCGAGCAATCGCTCAATGCATTTGTTTCAGCGTGCAGCAGTCTGACTACATGTGACTGTGCAGAAGGTTATTGCTGGGTTAGACTGGGACAGAAGGTAAAGTCAGCTTAGGTGGGAAGCACAAAAGGCAGAGGGCAGCAGGAGCACTGCAAATGGTGCTTAAGGAGGGTGAATTGTGCAAATGAACCTAGCTACATACTGCAAACTGCAGTTAATCAGGCCTGGGGGTGAAATTCCTTCCCAACCTGGTCGAATCCCAAGTTTAAGCAAAACCAATCCACTAAATTTCCCCCAGGAAATCAGTACTGAGCATCAACTCCATGCCAGTCAACAGCCTTCTATAGATTGGCAGTCAGCAATCAGAGGCCTCCAAACCAAACCTGGCCTAACAACTGACCAACCCAGAGGTGAAACAGGTGCAAAGGATACAGGAACTGTTGCAGTGGGATTTGCTAGCAGACCATTTAGGGGCAACGGAAGATAGGAGCCTGCAGTCACCACTCTCTTCTCAAAGCAGGCCTCCAGAAAAATGTTGATCAGAGTCATAAATCCTCCACAGAACAGCGAGGAATCTTTTAGTTCTCATTAATTTTTTTTTTATTCAAAGTTTCAAAAAACAAAACAAAACAAAAACAAATTAATAACTAATACAATAAAATAAAATGTTGACTTCCGATTTGTCGCAGATCAGTTATAGGTCTATAATATATAACAAACCTGTCTCTTAATATATTACAAAATCACTTTCCTCCAGTAGTTATCTTAATTAATCATCAAATCTCATTAACATCACTTTATTCTTTCCGCAAAAAGTCAAAGAGAGGTTTCCACTCCTTGAGAAATATATCCATCGATTTTTCTCCAAATAAACATGTCGATTAATCCATCTCATCAAGTCTGCTAGGTCCAGTAATTTCAATAGCCATTCTTCCATTATCAGTGTTAATTCCATCTTCCATCTTCCATCCTTGCATCCATAATAATCTTGCTGTCATAGTCATAGTCATATAATAAGAGTCTGATGGGAATTTCCTTCCTCACAAATATTTCCTTGCCATCAATTCTGAATGTGTTACTGAAATGTTGTTGTAAAGTCATATCTCTGTTCCTCTTTTTTACGAAATGCACCAGCACATCTCTTGAGAGTTTTTCCATTGTCACATATCTGTAATTAATTCTATAAATTTTCTCTATTCCAAGCTCCATCACATCATTCCAGTCCAGAAATTTTTTCGAAACATTGATAGCTTTATCTCTGATATCTTCATCAATTTCTTCAGGGACAACGCTGAATTCCAAACAGTAATCTTTATCTCTAAGGTCCATAAACTCCAAATCTTTTTCCAGTTCCACATTTGATATATCTGTTCCAATCTCCAGGACTTGCATCTTCCCTTTAATTTTTCTTTCTTCTTCTATTGCTTGTCTAGTTATATGTTTGATCTCATCAACCTCCTCTCTCATAAAATCCCCTATTTCTTTCAGCTCCTGCTTCATTTTGCCAAATTCAATTTTCATCTCTTGTTTGCCATGTCTAAGTTCTTGTTTCGTTATCTCAATCTCATCCATTATTTTCTGAAACATATTTACTTCCAGGGTCTCAGCCACTTTCTTAATTGTCATTTTTAAAACCAAGAAGAAGAAAAAAACCCTTCAATTTCCAATATAGCACTATTCCCAAGCAAAGAGCAAGGAATCTTTTGAACTTGAGGGCCACATTCCCTTCCAGACATTTTTTTGAGGGCCACATGGTTGACACCAGAGGCAAAAGAGAACGGAGCAAGAAATCTGAATTTTACCTATGTACAATAGGCTAGCTTCCACACACACTCACACACCCATCTCTGTCCTCCATCCAGGCAACCAATAAACATTAGCAGAGTTCAAGGATACCTTCCAGCTAGGCAAAAACTTGCAGGCAGGGTGCAAAGCAGAGCTGGTGAGGGGTGTGGCCTGGTGAGAGAGGGTGTGGCTTAGGGAGAATTCCTAGGATTAGACAGAGAGGCTTGGAGGGCTGCATTTGGCCCCACGGCCCTGAGGTTCCCCCCTCCTTGCTGCAGAATGTGCCAATACTATGTATGTACTATCAATGACAATCAGCTAATTTATGGGCAACCACAGCAGATTATCTCTGACCTCCTGCATTGCTGTAGAGCTGCGCAAGGGATGGGAAGTTCCCATCCAGCTGAACACAGTGTTCCATAACGCAGGAAACCAGATGGGAATTGGTCAAGGCTTAAGAATAGCAGGCTGGGCTCCAGAGGTCAGGAACAGGACTTAAAAATAGGATCTGCCAAGAGATATCAGTGCTTTTAAAACTACCAGCCTGGCATGGCCAAGAGCTTAAGAACAAAACTAAAGCCTGTCTCTCTCATTGTGCCCTGAAGATCAGTTTGCTGAATTTTCCCCACCCCAACACACACATACAGCTCATCACAAAAAGAAAAACTAATCCAGTCAGTTTCCCTTTCCTGCTTTACGATGAATGTCATTTCCTGGTTCTCACCCACCCACCCCTTTCCCCTGGTTCAGGTTCCCAGCACTGCTTAGAACGAGCTGGAAAGCATGTGGGAATGTCTTAAGAAACCTGGAAATGTGTTCTTTTCCTTGGCTTGGAAACCCTATGCATCAAATTGCTGGTTAAGCAAAAACCCATGTTTTGCACATGAAGCCTAAATCAAAGGGTTGGAAGCCTATCTGAGAGACTGTCACTGTAATTACATCCCCGGGAACTTCCAACACAATCATGCAGTAACAGCCACCATACTCACGATGACGGTAGATTGTAAAGTCCTCTCACTGATCAGTGTCAAGAGCTAATAAGTAGAGTGACAACCTTTGCAGTCCAATCTTATTCATGTTTACTCAGAAATAATAAGTGCCACTTATTTAAGAGTAGGGACGGGGAGAAACACCCATAAAGCTGAATCTATCAAATGTGTACTTTCTGAAGCAATATGATGTCCAAAACACCTTCAAAATTCGCACTTATCTGAATTTTGCAACCAAAGTTTATAAAAATGCATGTATTGGGAAAAGTGTGCATAAAATGAACATATTAGTGAAATAACATACAAAAATGCATTACATTAGAAGAAAATATGTACTTTAGTCAAAACTGCATTCAAAAATGTGTTTATTAGGAGAAATTTGCATTAAAATACTGAAGAATTTTCAAGAGGATTTTTTTAAATTGCAAATTGGTGCAGAATTTCAGTTTGGAAGCTTTCAGTTTGGAACTGAATTTCAGTTTGGAAAAATGAGAAACTGAGAAAACCGAAATTGACAGATCTTTCCATCCCTATTTAGGAGAAAATCACATTGAACTTATGGTGCTTCCAGACCATCATTTTTTGTGGGAGGGATTCAAGTGCATACTGGTTTGCACATTTAAAGTGGAATAAAGTGCAACGTTGCCCAAGTGAAACAAATCCACTTTAAAAAAGAATCAGACTTTTTACAGCTTGAAAAATAATGGGGAAATGCATTTGAAAAGTATGGGATGAATGAAAGACCAACAGGAAGTCGCATAATTTGTATAAATACCCTGCAAGCAAATCAGGATGAACAGAGGACAAATGCTCATTGTCGTATAACTGCCCCACAAACAAATCAGAATTAATGCTCAATAAAGACTGGATCTAATCTAACCTCAGTATCAGATTTGTGCTGGCAAATCAGGATGAATGCTGATCAATAAACAGGTCATCTGGAAGGGTCCTTTGCAATTTAGAAAGTTATGGGGAAAGCACTGAAAAGTGCAGAATGAATGATTTATAGGAAGATGTGTAAATACCCCAGAAACAAATCAAGACGAATGCCCACTGTCATATAACTACCCTGTTAACAAATACCAGACACAGTCTAACCTCTGTGTAAGATTTCTGCAAGCAAATAAGGATGAATGATGAATAAACAAGAAGTCTGGAAGAGCCATAGTGTATAGGACTGCAACTAGACAACCTGATCCTTTAAAAAAAAAGTGTAATGTGTTTTTTTAAGTATCACTGAGTTCAGCGGGGACTTACTCTCTAATAGGTATGCTTAGCACATTAATCCATTAATAACAGATAGATAACCCACACACAAGCACACAATTAATTGGTAAACCTGACAAGCAGCAAAATTCCAAGACCAGAAGCTCTTGCCACACAGCTGTGCCAGATCCATCCTTCCTGGCCCGCATCAATTGAACAAGAAATTTAAAGGATTTCCCTTCTGGTCTGCATCCAAAACCACCAATAAAAGTGTGAAATGTCAGCATTTCAGCCCAAGAGAAACTGCTTCTTTCAGGTTCTCAAAGGGAATGCTTCCTGCTTCACATGCTATCATAGCTTATAAGTATACACTTAAAAATGAAAATCATATGTGTATTTTTCTCACCACAGAGCCAAGATTGACTACAATCTATCCAGTGAAAACTCATACAGTAAACCTAGTCAGATTTGTTTCCATGCTGCAAAATGAAATGGCCTACCAAGGACATTGAAGTTTTGCAATATGCAGCAATATGTATCAATCAACTTGTCGGTCAATAAATCTATTAAAATTAAACTTCTTTAATCAGTTGACAGCCTCAGCATAAAAATGCAGGGAACAGCTTTACCTACTTTTTTTTTTAATGATATATAGTGGGCTTTTTTTCAATGTGACCAAAATGCTTAAAATGTATGGTGTGTATGCACCCAGTATATGAAAAGAGTTGATCCTTCAGGAAACCAAGCTACAGGCCATTTACCATTTTGCATTTATTCATCTGAGGCACTCCTAGCCTGCTTGGCATTAAATTCAGTCTTACAGTATGGGGGTAAAGACAATGCATAAACCACAATAAAACCACATTACCTGTAAACTAAGATAACACCACCAACAAATCAGCATGTCAAGCAAGGCCTATCTCCAGCAATAAAGGCTAACACTAGCACTTTCAGCTGAAGTGAAATGTACAAATCTACTTGGTTTATATGAATCTCTGTCAAAAGCCCTCCTTTTTCCAGATTAATCTTCAAATTTTGTGGTTACAATTTTCAGGGCTAGAAATCTGGAGGTAACTCAGGAAGCAGGCAGGTAAATAGTCAAGCATGTTTACATTGCACAGACAGAGGAGCAAACCTTAGCCTGGGCCTAAGTGGCACATTGCTCAGACTGAGCAGCTGTCTAGGACTAGACAGACCCCAATTTGCCACTTGTATAATCTGCCCTCAACCAAGCTGGTACGTTGCAATGCCACTCCCTACCCATCTGCATGATCGTGGTGGCGACCCAGTGCACTAGATAACTGGACAAGAGCTTCCTCCTCTAGCAAGCTCCTACAGAGGCATAAAGACGAAGGAGCCTTGCTTGGGTCGCGACTCGCTGGTCTAAGAACCCTGACTGGCACCTTACCACAAGGTGGTCAGTGGAAGGGAAATCTTGACGTGGATAGAATTGGGCTCCTCCCTTCATCCTGCATCTGCCACAAGTGACTCAAGCAAGGCCTCACACGCTGGAGCTGTTCCAGCACAGCAGTTATGCAACACTGCGCTCCCCTCACATAGCGTCTCGGAAGACTGGACCATATATTTGGATTGATTTGCAATATAAACACACACACACAGAGGGAATATAGTTGATTGAATGGCTGAGCTCTTTGGGTCATTTCAGAAGGAGCTGGGTAACAGCAAACCAGTCTAGATCTGCAGTCTCATTTCCTGTTTCCTCAGCATTCTCAGGTCTTCTGGCCAGAGGATCCCCCCCCCCCAAGGAGAAAGGCCATTCCTAATGAAATCTTGGAGAAAAATACTTCTTTTTTTAATCTACACACAAAATGGCTTCTGTTATTTCTGCCCCCTGCCCCCCAAGCCTTATGCAATCACCCTTCAAACAAAGCAGCAGAGAGTTTGATGGCTTGTGCCCCCCAAAACCTCACATACAGAACTTCACAGCCAGCCCTCCTGCAATGAAAATAAATAACATCATATATGCAATCCCCAACCCCCACATTCTTCAGTACCCCCAAACCAATTCATAGTTGGGTGGAAGTACAGTAGGGCCCTGCTTTACAGCATTCCGCTAATACAGCGGTTGTCAATTGCAGAAAGGCCCCGCTCCTATGGTGCTTGTTCCGCTTTTACGGTGGTTTATGCTCGTCACGCGCCATTTTCGTGTCATTTTTGCGCAATGCGACCATTATCTTCAATGCGCTCCACTTTACAGCGGTTTTCGCTTTACAGCGGGGGTCTGGAACGTAACCCGCTGTATGAGGGGGACGCTGCTGTAATCAGTGGCCTGCCTAAATGGTACCTCCACCCAGAGTCTATCCACCAGAAACCCTCATGTAACCCAGCAAGCAAGAGCCATTGTTGCAGTTCAAGCACATATTCCAACCACGCAAGGGCACTCAAAGGGAGCACAGAACCGGGAGGGTGAGGAGGTGTGGCTTGGGGAGAGTCCCAAGGGCTGGACAAAGAGGCCTGGGGGGTTGCACTGGGCCCCAAGTCTGAGGTTTTCTGCCCTAGATTCTCTAGATCAGGAGCTCCCAAACTATGGTTCGTGGACCATCACTGGTCCTCAAGCTGTCTTCGGGTAGTCCACAGCATGTCCATATTAAATATGAACGTTGATTTTAATTGTATTTTCATTGCTTCCTTTATTTCTTAGATTGTATATTCTATGGATTGATAAAAGAGGCAATAAAAATGCAATTAAAAACCATACAGCTTTTAGCGCAGAACATTACAATTGTTGTAACAGGCTGAAAAATCATTAAGTGGTCCATCAAGACCCTTAGGTTTTTTCAAGTGGTCCATGGGGGAAAAGTATGGAAACTACTGCTCTAGATTCTAGGTACTGGCTGTGTATAAGCCAAACATTTAAAGCACATGGCTTCCCCCAAAGAATCCTGGGAGCTATAGTTTACCCCTCACATGTGCTCTAAATGTATGGTGTGCACACAGCTATTATCTAGACAGTTTGGGAGTGCACTGTGAGAAAGCAACTTCCATATTGTTTCATCAGTGTATGAATGGGGACTAAGAGAGGCCCATAAGATATGCTTAGTGCTTCATTGCAACATGAAATGAACACCTCCATGTGTTAAACAGCCCAAGGTCCCTCTGCCCACCCATCTTTCATGCATACTGTGTAAAGAGGTGGAAACTAGATCCTACTTTGTTACATACGGGTAAAAGAGGGGGTGGGTGAAAGGGCCGATGTTGACTGCAGCCCTATATCCATCACAGAACACACATCCTCTTTGTGCTGATTTACATACAGCCACTTGCTTTCTCTATACTTCATGGCTTGCAAAAGAATGAGTGAAGTGAGTCCACTGAACAGCGCTGGGTTTGCGGTGATGTGACAGGTCAATGTCCCACCTGCGGGTACTTAATCTCCGACGGTGCCTCCAACACCAACAAGTGGCAAAAATCGAGGAATGGAACATGCATGAGCAAACCAGACCCATTTTTCTATCACCCTATACTACAGCACTTCAACACAGGAACATAGAAGGCTGCCTTATGTGAAGTCAGCCCACTGGCCCATTTAGTTCAGTATTGCCTACACTGAGTGGCAGCAGCTCTCCAGAATTTCAGATTAGGAGTCTTTCTAGGCCCTACCTAGAAATACCAGGGATTGAATTTGGGACTTTCTGCATGCAAAGCAGGTGTTCTACCATTCAGCTACAGCTCTTCACCAACATACAATGCTTTTCAGAGGAAGCAGCTCCCAGGATCATATGCTGAGCTGCAAGGCATCAAGAGATGCAACATTGACCGGTTCAAAGACCAGAAAACACAATGAATTAGCTTTCTGTAGCAGTGCTGCTCCCTTTTATTCCAACCACGCAAGGGCACTCAAAGGGAGCACAGAACCGGGAGGGTGAGGAGGTGTGGCTTGGGGAGAGTCCCAAGGGCTGGACAAAGAGGCCTGGGGGGTTGCACTGGGCCCCAAGTCTGAGGTTTTCTGCCCTAGATTCTCTAGATCAGGAGCTCCCAAACTATGGTTCGTGGACCATCAGTGGACAGCGCTCTTAATAATAGTAACCTGGCCTGAATTGCCTGGAACAATTTTGTGCCAATTTCACTTCTGTTTAGGAAGCTGCCTTATACTAGATCACTGGTCCACATAGCTCAGCACTGTCTACACCAGGGTTTCCCAAAGTGGTAGATATTGACGCCTGGCGCCAACAGGATTGTATAGGGGGTGAGTAATGACTTCGGGATCAAAAGGAGGTCAAAAAGGGCCTAGGGGTGGAAAAAAAGTTTAAGAGGTATAATGCAGTAATAATAATAATGATTAGGAAGTATGAGCCTCAGAAATAAAGGGGATGAGCATGTATAGAGTGCACCTCCCTTGGCAATGAGCAACCTCTGTATTTAATAAGATAATCCCACAATGCAAAGTGTTCATTTTTTATATGTTATGATTCCTAGTAATGATGTTGTTGTTATGTGCCTCCAAGTCGACTACGACTTATGGCGACCTTATGAATCAGCCACCAGTAGCATCTGTTATAAACCACCTCTTTTTTTACTCCCTTCTGTTTTTCCCAGCATTATTATCTTTTCTAATGAATCATGTCTTCTCATGATGTGTCCAAAGTATGATAACCTCAGTTTCAGCATTTTAGCTTCTAGTGACAGTTCTGGTTTAATTTGTTCAAACACCCAATTATTGGTCTTTTTCGCAGTCCATGGTATCCGCAAAGCTCTCCTCCAACACCACATTTCAAATGAGTTGATTTTTCTCTTATCCACTTTTTTCACTGTCCAACTTTCACATCCATACATAGAGATTGGGAATACCATGGTCTGAATGATCCTGACTTTCGTGTTCAGTGATACATCTTTGCATTTGAGGACCTTTTCTAGTTCTCTCATAGCTGTCCTAGCCTTCTTCTGATTTCTTGACTATGGTCTCCATTTTGGTTAATGACTGTGCTGAGGTATTGATAATCCTTGACAAGTTCAATGTCCTCATTGTCAACTGTAAAGTTACATAAATCTTCTGTTGTCATTACTTTAGTCTTCTTGACGTTAAGCTGTAGTCCTGCATTTGTGCTTTCCTCTTTAACTTTCATCAGCATTTGTTTCAAATCATTACTGGTTTCTGGTAGTAGTATGGTATCGTCTGCATATCTTAAATTATTGATATTTCTCCCTTCAATTTTCACACCTCCTTCATCTTGGTCCAGTCCTGCTTTCCGTATGATATGTTCTGCATATAGATTAAATAGGGTGATAAAATACACCCCTGTCTCACACCCTTTCCAATGGGGAACCAATCGGTTTCTCCATATTCTGTCCTTACAGTAGCCTCTTGTCCAGAGTATAGGTTGCGCATCAGGACAATCAGATGCTGTGGCACCCCCATTTCTTTTAAAGCATTCCATAGTTTTTGATGTTCTACACAGTCAAAGGCTTTGCTGTAATCTATAAAGCACAGAGTGATTTTCTTCTGAAATTCCTTGGTCCGTTCCATTATCCAACGTATGTTTGCGATATGATCTCTGGTGCCTCTTCCCTTTCTAAATCCAGCTTGGATGTCTGGCATTTCTTGCTCCATATATGGTAAGAGCCTTTGTTGTAGAATCTTGAGCATTACTTTACTTGCATGGGATATTAAGGCAATAGTTCGATAATTACTGCATTCCCTGGGTTCCCCTTTCTTTGGAATTGGGATGTATATGGAACGCTTCCAGTCTGTGGGCCATTGTTTAGTTTTCCATATTTCTTGACAGATTTTTGTCAAACTTTGGACAGATTCAGTCTCAGTAGCCTGTAGCAACTCTATTGGTATGCAATCTATTCCTGGTGATTTGTTTCTTCCAAGTATTTTAAGAGCAGCTTTCACGGTTCCTCCGTGAATGAATCTGTCATCCTGGCATCTCTTTTATAGAGTTCTTCAGTGTATTGCTTCCATCTTCCTTTTATTTCATCTCGGTCAGTCAGTGTGTTCCCCTGTTGATTATTCAACATCCCTACTCTTGGTTTAAATTTCCCTTTCATTTCTCTAATTTCTCTAATCTTTTGGAACAGTAACGATGACCAGTGCTTAATAAATGTTGATTGCATATTAATATTTCTTGTCTTTATTTCATTTACATGCCTAAGAATTTGGGTTGGGGTCAATGAGAACTTTATAATCTCATCAAGGGGTCAATTAACTTAGAATTTTGGGAAATCCTGGTTTGCACTGACTGGCAGCAGCTCTCCAGGGTTTCAGGCAGTGGTCTCTCCCAGCCCAGACTGGAGATGCTGGGGACTCAACCTGGGACCTTCTGCATGCCAAGCAGATGCTTCACCACTGAGTTACATACATCTATTTCCCTTACTTTCTGCTGCTTTCCTTTGCCTTAGACTGAAATTTACAGGCAACAGACAACCATTTAACCACTGAAAGCCTCATCCCACATCACATGAGGGGGGGAGGAGGGGGAGGGGAGGAAAAAGAGGAGGGGGAGGGGGAGAAGAGGAGGAGGAGAAGGAGGAGAAGAGGGGGAGGGGGAGGAGAAGAGGGGGAGGGGGAGGAGAAGAGGGGGAGGGGGAGGAGAAGAGGGGGAGGGGGAGGAGAAGAGGGGGAGGGGGAGGAGAAGAGGGGGAGGGGGAGGAGAAAGAGGAGGGGGAGGAGAAAGAGGAGGGGGAGGAGAAAGAGGAGGGGGAGGAGAAAGAGGAGGGGGAGGAGAAAGAGGAGGGGGAGGAGAAAGAGGAGGGGGAGGGGGAGGAGAAGAGGAGGAGGAGGAGAAGAGGAGGAGGAGGAGAAGAGGAGGAGGAGGGGGAGGAGAAAGAGGAGGAGGAGGGGGAGGAGAAGAGAAGGAGGAGGAGGAGGGGGAGGAGAAAAGAAGGAGGAGGAGGAGGGGGAGGAGAAGAGAAGGAGGAGGAGGAGGAGGAGGAGAAGGGGAGGGGGAGGAGAAGAGAAGAAGGAGGAGGAGAAGAAGAAGGAGAAGAAGGAGGAGGAGAAGGAGGAGGAGGAGAAGGGGAGGAGGAGAAGGGGGAGAAGGGGGAGGGGGAGAAGGGGGAGGGGGAGAAGGGGGAGGGGGAGAAGGGGGAGGGGGAGAAAGGGGAGGGGGAGAAAGGGGAGGGGGAGAAAGGGGAGGGGGAGAAGGGGGAGGGGGAGAAGGGGGAGGGGGAGAAAGGGGAGGGGGAGAAAGGGGAGGGGGAGAAAGGGGAGGGGGAGAAAGGGGAGGGGGAGAAAGGGGAGGGGGAGAAGGAGGAGAAGGAGGAGGAGGAGAAGGAGGAGAAAGAGGAGGAGGAGAAAGAGGAGGAGAAGGAGGAGAAAGAGGAGGAGAAAGAGGAGAAAGAGGAGGAGAAAGAGGAGAAAGAGGAGGAGAAAGAGGAGAAAGAGGAGGAGGAGGAGAAAGAGAAAGAGGAGGAGGAGAAAGAGGAGGAGAAAGAGGAGGAGGAGAAAGAAGTTTCCTAAGCTACATGTCAAGCAAAAGCTCAAACTGGGTGACATGGCATTTGGCCAACCAGCTTTCATGCATCTGGCATCCGGGGTTTAAGATCTGTGTCAATAAATGCAAATGTCAAAATTGGCTCTCAAGCTTCTGAGCACGAAAGCAAGAGGCATCAGACAACCTCCTTCTCAGACTCCAGAAATGTTGTTTCATTAGGCCCTTGTAGCACCAGGGAGAACAAAAAAACAAAAATAAAGTCAATTTCCTTTATTTTTAAGAGGGGAAAAATAATATTCCCTGATGCTCCAGAAGGGTAGATATGTTAAGTCAGCTGCAGAAAAACAACCAACCAGATTTTCATAGTTTTTTAAAATAGATTTCCAAGCAGTAAACAGCACTTTGGGGACAGATAGAAGCTGTGGCGGGGATGTCAGTAGGAAACGAGTGTGAGGCCCCTACCCAGATCAGGAGCACCTTCTAGAGTGGGGAACCTAGGAAGCTGCCTTATACAGAGTCAGACCATTAGTCCACCTAGCTCAGTGTTGTCTACACTGACTAGCAGCAACTCTCCACGATTTCAAGCAGGGGACATTCCCAGCCTAACCTGAAGATTCTGGGGATTGAACCTGGGACCTTCTGCATGCAAGGCAGATGCTCTGCTGCTGAGCTATGGCCCTTCCCCTCAGTGTCCTGCAGCTGCTTTTTCTTCAAAATAAGAACTGGGTAGTTTTAATTATGGGGTATTTTTTGGGGGGGGGTGTTAATGCATTGTTTGGCCCCGACAGATTTACTCTGACATGAGCTTTCCCAGGTTACAGCCTATTTTGTCAGGTGCACAAAAGGGTCGTCCAGACTGTCGCTATTTTATGGGTGGACTTTAATGGCAAAACTCAGGTTGTGCGATTAGAACTGATCTGGCACACTTACCCAACAAACCCACTTCCAAAAAAAGTCCACCCAAATTTTTTGTAGTATAGAAAGCGGCACAGGAAAGTGTGGGATAACAGTTGCTTGGTGTGATATCATATAACCTCCCTCTACAAAAATCAGAAAGGATGCTAAAGAAATAGTGTAAGCTCTCCACAAACTTTGTGCAAAGAAGTCAGAATTAATGCTCAATAAAGCAGCCTCACTTTCTACCACTTGCAAGAAAACCCCATCTTGCCTCTTCTCTGTTCGCCTCTGGCTGCATACACATTTAGCATTTAAAGCACATCCCATCCTAGGAACTGTAGTTTACCCCTCACAGAGTTACAATTCCCAGCACCCTTAACAAACTGCAGTTCCCAGGATTCCTTGAGGGAAGTCATGCGCTTGAAATCTGTGGTGTGTATGCAGCATCCATTGAACACTTACCCGGTGGCTACTTGGTATACGAGTGGTCTCTCTTCTCCCCAGCACTCTCAGAAGAGTTTCCACGGCATTTTTGGGCTTCATGATTACAGGCAATGAAGATGGTGGTGACAATGTCCACACACTAATCCGACTTTTGTCTTAGGGTCTCAGCCAGCGTAGGCAGCATGTGAGCGACGTTGAGCACAGACCCACACAAGGGTGACAGAAGCCTGCCCTGATTCATGGCACTGGAGGCTGCAGTGGATCCGCTTTAGCTGGCTTCCCAAACCAGCTCAGTCCTTGGAAGTGCATGAAAGAGGAGGATGTGAAGCTGGAAACAATGAGCCAGGAGCCAGGCTGGGCTGTGAGATCAGGGCAGGCAGGCAGGGAGCTGCTGCTTCCTGACACACAATAGCTCCTTCCCTTTGCACAGAGGTAATGGAAAAGGAGGGACTGGGAAGGAGCGACAGCCGGGCCTGGAGACCGGGGCCTGGCAGAGGCACAGAGGAGCTGCCCAGGTCACCCCTCAAAGCTTAGATCTGTGCGTCAGCAGCAGGTTTTGGCAGCCAAGGATTAAAAAGAGTCTGGCAGAGCATATAGAAGGGACAGAGAGACAAAGTAGCCCCAGGACAGGAGCACAGGAAACTGACATAGGAAACCACTGGTCCATCTAGCTCAGTATTGTCTCTACATTGAGTAACATCAGCTCTCCAGAATTTCAGGCAGAAGTCCTTTTTCTATGCTGGGGGTTGAACCTGGGATCTTCTGCATATTAAGTAGATGTTGTACCACTGAACTATGCCCCCCCCCCACACACAGCAAATGGATTCTGTGACTCTGGACAGAGACACACTCACTGTTCTGCCAGTTCCAGTGCGTCTCCATCTCTCTCTTCCAAAACCGGGGGCACGCGATGCTAGTCAACCCTGCCCCTTTTTACGGTAAAACCTCTTGGGAGCAGCTCGAGTGCTTTTTTAAAAATGCAGCTTCATATAGATTTCACAACTGATCGGCAGATCTGTCATGGCCCCGTCAGAGGATTCATCAGACAAGGATGACTCGGGAGTAACAGCAGCAGACCCAGAAGCAGCAGACCCAGAAGGAGAAATGGAGGAAACTCCTGAGAACCCAGCTCCTTCTCCCCCTCAGCTGCAGAGCACCCCAGACACAGCTGAAGCCCTTCAGCCAGACGCAGCCAGTGAACAGGATACTCCCCCCTCACCTGCAGAACATAGACAACAGAAGGTCAGGCAGAAGAGGGGCAGGCCTGTCCACTTAAGGCCAAAACGCTGAGGGCTCACACCTGCTGACAAACCTGCTCCTGAAAAGTCAAACCTTGGCTTCAGCTTGTTGTTGACTACAATGTCAGGTGTGACCACTGTGTGTCTTCCTATCCCCTGAACCTTGACTTGGACTGATCTCTCGGCAAACTAGACCCGGACCGTCACTGACATCTCTTCTGGATTTCTGGCTTGGCACGTAAGCTTTGAACGGCCTCTGCCCTTATCTTGCTTCCTCCTTGCTAGCCTGGCAGATTTATAGCCAAGCTGCTGGCTGAGGACTTACGGCCTGGCAATTACCAAGGAATCTCCAGCCCTGCCTGCACCCCCACTGACACTGCTGTTTCAGTGAAGAGCTGACAAGATCAACCTCTCCAGGTGTGGCTAATGGAAACGCTTTGTTGTAGGCAACTAGTGTGCTCACAGCCTAAGACTGGATATGCACATACAGCAGAATCAAGTGGTTGAGTCCTGAAGTGGTAAAATGGACCATACCACTTTACACCTCAGTTCACTCACACTCACACTCACAGAGAGAGAGAGAGAGAGAGAGAGACAGAGAGAGAAAATGTGGAAACTAGTGCAAAGGGAGAGGCCTCTGCTTGAAGCTTTCTCCCCAGTGTCCTAGTTTTCCACTTGCAAGGAAGTTTCTTGCAAGGAACATTCAGTGGAAACTCTCTCAGTGCATGGCACTCAAGAGCAGCTCCAATTTAGATCCAATTCACACTTAACAGCAAACAGTGCAGGAACTATTTCCCTACGAAAAGATCCCACTTCACCAGTGAGCAAGTAGATCCAGGAATTACATGGGTGCCAATTGCATGGGTTTCTTCCAGCCCAATTCCCTTCTGCCAGATGACAGAGTGACAAGCAGGTGGGAAGAGATTGTGCAATTGTAGCCCCAGCAACACGGCCCCCGGATTTGCTTGACAAGCGGTATAGGATCTCCCCACTAGTGGTCCCAGGCTATGGTCCAAAGGCACATGACCGCCTAGGAACCACATGTATGCCGCCTTGGGTTCCATGGTGAAAGAACGGTGGGGTATAAATGTAACAAACAAACAAATAAATAATAGTGGTAAGAGTATACTGGGCTTGAGAAGTTAGAGAAATCTAACAGGTTCTTATTCAGAAGTATCAGCTTGCTCTTTGGGATGGCTGAAGCGCCCCTGGCCAGAACCTTCCAGCTTATATTCTCAAAGTCTCCCTCCGTCAAAAGAAGCTGCTGGCCAGGAACCTGTATTGTACACTTGAGTCTGGGGTGATGCTCGCATCTGTTTGACCCAGAGAGTTAACTTAGGTCCAGAGACCCAGAGGGCTGGGGCCAGCAGAGTGAGGCGGCTGGGGCGCAGGGAGCAGCGGGGGGGGGGGGAGGATTTAGGACAGAGCCATAAGTACTATGTAGCCTGTCCTCAAAGTTAATTGCTGCCCTCAGGTGCAGCAGAGGACACTGCCCCATTTTGATTCATCTGCCAGCCTGGGAGATGCAAGGTCAGCACACTCCAGCTCACCAAAAGAGCAAGCCCTGTTGCCTCAGCATACACTCTCTCCACACACCTCTTTTTCTTCTAAGTTGGCACTGGAGAGACTACCCAATGCTCCTCGGAGAGCCAGATTTGGCCCTGGGGTTGCCGGTTGATGATTCCAGGTTGAAATGCTTGTAAGCCACTGAAGCATTCATCCATAGGCAAGTCAAGGGATAGCTAAATAGAAAGAACATAAGAAGAGCCCTGCTGGATCAAACTAGTGGTCCATCTAGTCCAGCATCCTGTTCTCAGTGGCCAACAAGATGCTATGGGAAGCCCAAAAGCAGAGCCTGAGGGCAAGAGCATTCTCCCCTTACTTGTAATTCCCAGCAACTTGTATTCAAAGGCACACTATCTCCCAATAGTGGAGATGGAACACAGCCATCATGGCTAGTAGGCATTGATAGCCTTATCCTCCATGAATTTGTCTAATCCTCTTTTAAAGCCATCCGTGTTGGTGGCCATCACTCCCTCTTGCCAGGTCCATATTTCACAACTATATGCTATGTGAAGAAGCCCCATATAATGATGGCCACATAATAGGGAGGGATACTTTAGTAACTAGTACAATGCTCCACTGCAATGGGAAAGCAAACAGTTCCTTTCTCTGTGTCTCTCTTCCTAGGTAGAAGACAGCTGCCCCTTTAAGAAGAGAGAATGACACCTCCCAGGGAGAGAGCTTGCCATCTCCATGATTCCAAGGCTCTTTGCAGGCCAGTTTTGACAGTGGGTGAAAGCTGAAGTTAGTCAAACTGGAGATGCCTTGAGGAAGCCTCTGCTGCTGAAATGGGTCAGGCAGATGCAGCCAGTATGGCACAGATGTCATGGTCACAGTGTAGGGGAGGTAGGTCTTGGGTGCACCCATGGCATTCACAACCATTTCCTGTATAAACACAGTGCCAGGGGCTTGCATAACCAAATGGCAGCCTACTGGCAACAACTGAAGCTTGCATCAATGTGGTTCTAACACTACCCCCTTTCTGCCCTTCCAACATTCCTAATGAAACACACAAACACTAGTTTGTAATGAAGCTATAAATTCTGGAATTCATTTGGAGCCGATAGCGGAAAGCAACCAGAAAGAAAAAATCAGTATTTTGATCTTCCATCCCAAATTCCAGCATGATGCAGCTTATAGCGAACACATCCAAGTTTAACTGTGCTTGAGATCTTAAGTCAAGTATGTGGCAAAGTTAGGTATGTATTCCAAATGTACCCAAAGGCCAGAACAAGCCAGCGCTGGACTAGCTTTTGCCAAAGCGTGTTTATTAAGTGATTCCTACCCACAAGACAGAATTTGGTGTCAGCCTCATGATTCAGCATCTATCTAAAATTTTATTTTCCTTTTCTAAAGCAAGCTTCGTGCCCTCATGAAAATGTGTGGGTAAAGCTTGCTGAAATGCAGGAAGCCACAGAAGGGTCAAAAGTGCTTTCAAGTAGTCAGGAGGAAGTTTTACCGCTCTGCATAGTTCCTCGCCCTTTCCTTTAGCTAGCAGGGGCAGAATAAGTAAATTATGCACCATATGCATACAAATGTGTGTTTGCTTCACTGTATAATTGTTACAGGTTGCAGAATTGAGGTTACCTTATACTGACATGGCCCTAAGCATAGTCTTAGGTTTCCCCTTTTTTTCAAGCCCTGTTTTTTGTTGGGGGGGTGATCTTCCTGGGGGATTATTAACCCTTCCCTCCTCAGGTGCAATCTGGAGGATCACACACCCTGCAACTGTTAGGCTTGTTAAAGGCCTTCTCTTGGACTAAATGGGAGGCTTATTTCAAACCTAACTGCAGCAACGGGGTGGTGTTTTTTGGGGGGAGGGTCACTGCTGGGGAGGGAAGGTGTTACTCCTCCCTTCCCAGCTGCAATCCTCCCCCCAAATCACTCCTCTTCCATTGTAATTAGGATGGGAGTACTTTTTGTGTGTGGGGGGGGGGTTACAGCTGTGATTCCTCCTCAAAATTATTTATTTATTTAGATTTATATCCTGCCCTTCTTCCCAGTAGGAGGCCAGGGTGGCAAAAATTACCCCCATATCGCAAATAAGACTGGAAAAAAGCCCTCTATGGGTGAGGGAAGAGGGAATGCTGGGGGCACCAGGGAAGTCCTCTGCGGGCCCATGTGCGCCCACAGGCACTGCGTTGGCAACTTATGGTCTACAATTTCCATCATTCCTGAGAATTAGCTAGGCTGGCTGAAGTAGATGAGAGTTGGAGTTCAACAATATCTGCGGAGGGACAACAGGCTCCCTAGCCCTGTCCTAACATTAACATTATTCCTGCTAGGGTATTGAGGAAGACATCCATTCCTCCTCCCCAAAAAACCCTTTGTGACATAAATTCACAGCTTCATGAGCCAAAAAGGCCCATAGGGCAATGTTAAAAGGAGCAGGTGGAGGCCTTGTCCATCCAAAATGCCCACAAAGCAGCTGCCACATTAGTGAATGGGGAATGAGTCAAGGTCATTTGGTAGTGGCGCACCACCTGTTGTGGTTTACCAAGAGGAAGTGAAGCTCTAAGACCAATCCTATGCCAGGGATGCTATCAACTGGGGTGGGTAAGAGGGAAAGGACAATCATAGTCTCTCTCTCTGACACACACATACACACACACACACACATATGTGTGTGCGTGTTTCCAGACCACATTATTCATTTTCACTAAGCCTTTTAACTTTGTCGCTGTTTTAAGTTACTGTTTGTTAATTTGTCTCTCTTGAGTTCTTTTAATGCTGTTTCTACATCAGATACTTTGCTTTGCTTGGATTGTTTTAATTGATGGAGACTATTGCTATTTTCATTTTTGATCATATCCGTGCACACTGTTAGCTGTTTTGAGCAACTCCCCCACTGGAGTGAAAACTGGGATAGACATATTCACACAAATAAATGTACTGATTGTCCTTCACAAGTATCTCTCCTCCTTGGCCACTCACATGCTGCACATGCTGAAAGGGTTATTGCTTTTCATTTAAAAGTGCCTTTTTGCCCGGTGGTGACAGGACAGCTACAGCAATGCTTAGGCATTAAAAAAATAGTAACATCAACAAAAAAATTCACAATACATACTTTTAAAATACATTGCTTGTTTACCACTTGACCTCTAGTGGGTCTCACAGCAGGCTTTAGACTTTGCTTTTGCTACTCCTTCTCACTCTGCACTGTGATTTGAAATAGTGGCTGCTTCCACACTGTCACTATTTTCAGGTGGGATTCGATCCTATATTGGCAAATGCAAGTTGTTGAATTAAAACTGACTTGGACCTCTTGCACAACAAACCCACCCCAATCAGACTTTTTGCTATAATGAAAGTGTCAGGAAAATGTGGTGCTTGATGAGATGTACTCACACTGTGTGTTACCCCTTCCCCTCGATTAGGTTTTCCCCATCCTCCCTGAGTTTCAGAATTCAGAGGTCCATTATGGGCACGTGCACAGGTATTTGGTTACGTGTTTTTGAGATACAAGTTTTCTGGTATACCAGACATGTACAAATCACAGAGTTAAAAAATAAAAATGTGTGTTGCACCCAGCCCCACAAGCAGCTCACCGAGGACTTCCTTGCTAGTGGAAATAGGAAGTGTGGTGAGAGTGAAACATCACCACACAGGTAAAAACAACAACAACACGGCCACACAGTGTGCTTCAGTCCATCCACAGTTGAGTAACATGCAATTATAAGTTGGGTTTTTTTGGATGAGGACAATGTTGCATGAATTTTTATTTATTTTATTTTGTTCAATTTTTATACCGCCCAAAGCCCGAAGGCTCTCTGGGCGGTGCACAGCATAAAATTATTACAACTATAAAGTACAATAAAATCACAATAAAAACATCAAAACATACATTCCAAACATTCAACATCCTAAAACATTATTAGCTACAAGTGAAATATGTTAAAATAAGTTCAAGTATTAAAAATATTAAGAATATTAAAATGCCTGGGAGAATAAAAAAGTTTTGACCTGGCGCCAGAAGGATAAAAGAGTGGGCGCCAGGCGCACCTCGTTGGAAAGACTGTTCCATAATTCGGGGGCCACCACTGAAAAGGCCCTAGATCTGAAAAGTATGCACACATTGGATGCACTGAATCTACTTTAAACTGATGTTTAAACTAACTTAGGTGGGAAAAGTGCTGCTATTGTTAAACAATTGGGGGTGAAAACCTCTTGCTGATCTACTGCAGACTACCCACAGATCTGTCAGTAGATCTGGATTCACCTGCCCACTGCTGATATATACACCACCACTTACCCGGTGGCCATTCATTACATGATCAGCATGGATCAAGTCACCATCTCCCAGCTGCCCTTCCCTGCCTGTCAAACTAAAGTATTATTAGCCACCCACTATAAAAGGGTTGTAAAGCATTCCACTCAGTTTTAAGGAGTGTTACAGAGATTACTTAGGGCTAATAAAAAGCACATCTAATTATCTGCCAGGGCCGGGGAGGACAAGTTGAGCAGAGCCAATCAGGCCAAAAGCAGCGTCTGTCAGTCAGTTTGGCTCCCATTCCCCACACCCTGCCATGTCAGAATAACGCCATGACCAAAGTCTCCCCATTCTCAACCTATTCGGTGCTAGCTGAGGACGCAAGGTTGTTACAAGCCAGAGCACCATTTGGGCAAGAGAACAAGCAGCAGTCCCATTTGGTCTTTCTGACTGCTTCCTCTGTCGTACTCTGGCTTACCAGTGGATTTGGTTATGTTGAAAATGTGCACACGCTGGAGGTTCAGCGAGATCAGGTGACAGAAGCTAGCAGCTGGTTATATTAGTGTGTGTGTATGTAGCAGTAATAAAATGCTCATCATTGCAATGAGGTGCGGACAGATGACCTTTAGGGGGCTGCATCTGTGTGCTATATGCTCAGATATGTGAGAACATAAGAAGAAGAGACCTGCTGGACCAGGCCAGTGGCCCATCGAGTCAAACATCCTGCTCTCACAGTAGCCGACAAGACACCCCTATAGGAAGCCCACAAGCACAACCTGACCGCAACAGCACTCTCTCATGAATTTTGTCTAATCCTCTTTTGAAAACATCAAAGATGGTGGCCATCACTGCCTCTTGTGGGAATATTCTCCATAGTTTTAACAACTATGTGCTGTGTGAAGACGTGTTTTCTTTTGTCTGTTCTGAATCTTCCAACATTCAGCTTCATGGGATGTCTACAAGTTCTAATGTTATGAGAGAGCAAGAAAAACTTTTCTCTATACACTTCCTCTATTCCATGCCTAATTTTATACACCTCTATCACATACTGAACTGGTAGGATTTCACACAGCCCCATGAGGTAAAGGCTTTCCATTGTCAGGTGCAGAAGGCAGGTTTTGCCCTCACCATGTTACTGTTTCCTAAGCACAGCAAGGAATGAGTGGCTGCCATTCATTTATATGTGAAAAAGTTAAGGTGCATACTTAGAGACAATGCAATGTGAAGTCCATCAGCCACCTCTGATCTGGAGTGGCCCAGCTTCTGCAGTCAGGAACCACTCCATGGGTAGACAATGTACAGGCTCCATAACTGTGCAGGTCTTTCTGCTTGCCTCTAAAGTCCAGAACAGCCTTTCCCAACCAGTGTGCCTCCAGATGTTGTTGGACCACAACTCCCATCAGCCTCAGCCAGTATTGCCAATGGTCAGGAAAGATGGGAATTGTGGTCCAACAACATCTGGAGGCACACTGGTTGGGAAAGGCTGGTCCAGAAGTTTGTTCTGCAATTTTGCATCTCATCTCATGGGGATCATCAAATCTGGATGTAATGGAAAGCATTCCACCTATTATGGCTAAATTATAATATTTTGACTTTAAATGTGCTTACTATCCTTCCCCCTGCTCCCATATGCTGTGGATAAAATTTTATAATGTGATGACAGAGGAATTAATTAATTTCATTACACAGATAAACCAGGGGACACAACTACAGCTACGTGAGAATCACCTGCCTAGCCTGGCTCCTTCACCTGTCTAACTCCACCTCTGTTTTGTATCTTGGTCACAATGAAGTGCAACAAAACCTTGGGAACCAACTTTTAAAAATGTATTGGTAGAGAGACAGAAAATCAATAGAATGGTGCCACTCTATGACTCAAACAGGGCTGATAAGCAGCCATCACATTTAAAAAACATTTTAAACAAAAGTGAAACTTGACCAGCTTGGGTTTCAGCATATCTGCTGGGGCAAGAAGAAAATGATATAGCTTCATAGGGGGATTGAATGGTGAAAGGTGTTCCCTTCCGATCATGCAAGCAAGAAGGGAGGTGCAGCTCAGGACTTGCTGCACTGCTTTGAAACTGGCTTTTCTGATGTGGCAGGAGGTCATTATTCAACAAATATGCACCAATATTCATTCAGTAGATTCATTTACTGAGATTTAACATGCACATTCTTGCTGGGTGCATTAGGAACATAGGAAAGTGCCTTATACTGAGTCAGACCATTAGTCCATCTAGCTCAATATTGCCAACACTGACTGGCAGCATCTCTCAGGGTTTCAGGCAGGGAGTCTCTCCCCATCCTAACTGGAGATACCGAGGATTGAACCTGGGACTTTCTGCATGTAAAGCAGATGCTCTGCCACTGAGCTATGGCCCTTCCCCTTAAGCAATGCATTCTTCAACTCATGCCCCATCTGCACTATACATTCAAAGCAGTGTCACATCACTTCAATCAGTCATGGCTTCCCCTAAAGAATCCTGGGATGTGTAGTTTGTTAAGGGTGCTGAGAGTTGTTAGGAAACCCCTCCCCCTATCCCCTCACAAAGCTACAATTCTCAGAGTGCTTTAACAATCAATCCCTCTTCCCAGGGAACTCTGGAAACTAGCTTTGTGAAGGGAATAGGGGTCTCCTAACAAACTCTCAGCACCCTTAACAAACTAAAAACCCCAGAATTCTTGGAGGGAAGCCATGGCTGTTTAAAGTGGCATGATACTGTTTTAAATGTACAGTGCAGATGTGACCCAGACTGAAGTGACACATGATACAACCAACCCCCGCACTTCCATCCCTAGCCATGTACAGCGCAAGAGCACATGGTTGATAGTGGGAACTGCTCTATTGCCCCCATCCCCACTGTCATTATCATCATCATCATCTTGGTACCCAAAGGTCTCCAAGTGACTTACAACACTGTTAAAAACAAAAATGTATACTATAAAAACAAAACAATAAAACAACAACATAATGTTGTCATTGTTGCCCCACCCAAGGCCATGTTCAATTGGCAAACGTATTAAGAGTGTCATGGAATCCCATCGGAGTGCTGGATTCTTGATTAGTGGCAGCTAAACCAGTGCAATGTTTTGGATGCTGTGGAATCCCATATCAGAAACAGGCACGCCCCCCCACCCCGAGTCATTTGTTCAGTTGTGCTAGTCTAACCATTACAAATTTTCATCCTTCATACTCTTTTACCTTTTTTTTTAAGGGATGGGACTTTTTTTAAGGGGTGGGAAAGTTTTTTTCATTCCAAGGGCCACATTTCTGCATGGGCAGCCTTATGGGGCCATTTGCCCGTGGCAGGAAGGGCCAGAGGCACAAGTGGGTGGAGCAATGAATTTGACTCTTGTCTTTGTACAGTAGTCTACCTACCAGCCACGCAAAAGTCTATACGCATCCCTCCATCCAGGCAAGCAAGAAGCATTAGCATAGATCAAGGACACTTTCCAGCCAGGAAAAAAATCACTCATTGAGGGTGTGGAGTAGGCTCTGTGAGGGGTGTCACCTGGAGGGAGGGGCCTAAAGAGCAGGAATGTGGCCCCTGATCCGACAGAGAGGCCTGGAGAACAGCATTCAGCCCCCAGGGCTAAGTCTCTCTCTCTCCCCTCCACACACATTTTAAAGGGATCTATCAAATTCATAGATGACAAGTTCATCACAGGTTGTTAGTCATGATCGCTGCTCAGTGGAACCTCCATGTTCTGAAGCAGTACACCTCTGAGTATCATAAGAACATAAGAAGAGCTTGCTGGATCAGGCCAGTGGCCCACCTAGTCCAGCATCCTGTAGCCAATCAGATTCTGGGAGCAAAAACAACAGGGATGGGGTGTTGCCCTCTTGCCCTGCTCATGAAGTTCCTAGACAGCCATGGTTAGAAACAGGATTCTAGAGTAGCCAGATTCACAGTCTGATCCAACAGGGCTGCTTTTGCATCCTTTTATTTAAAACACTGATTTCTACATACTGAAACGTTGAGTGGCTAACCATATAGGGCAGCTAGAGCCACTTTTTTTGTAAAATATTACAGCCCTCCTTCCACAGCCACATCTTCAAGCTCCCTAGTAGAAACCAATCCCCTCCACCTCCCCATTGAGCTCCAAAAGACTGACAGACACCCCATCATAGCTCCAGTCTGCGCATCTGCACTGAGCCCTGTATGTGTGAAGCTGCCTTCTGAAGCCTGTTCAGCCCATCCATCTGCCCACTCCCCAAACCCTCCTGTGTCTCCTCCGCAGCCTGAAAAAAGGGGAAGAAGAAAGTGATTTTTCCAACTACTGGAGCCCATCTGCAGGAAGTCTAGGTAATTTACCTTCCTGATTGAGGAAGAACCAGCTCTCCCTAATCCCACAGAGTGCCATCTACATAAAGGAAAAGGAAAGGGGGAAGAAGCTCACCTTCATGTTTCTGATGTCTCGCGATCTCTACACCCTGGATTTGGGGCTGGCATCTCAGTGCCCTGCATAACTGGTGGTGGCCTCCATCTAAAGCCCCTTGCCTGATTCTTACTGGGAGAGAAGGAAGCTGCAAGCTTCCCTGCAGTAAGAGTGCCTCTTCAGCCTGAGCAGAAACACACCCTCCCTTTCTCTCCCCTCCCTTCCTTCCTCTCTCCCTTTTTTCTTCCCTTCCTCTCAGAGATTTTTTCCTAGCCCCCTTTCCCTACCCTCCTAAAGGAGGAAATGACCACCCCCAAATTGCATTTCCTGCTGAAAGCATGAAATCTCTGAGGGGGGGGGGAGGAGGAAGAGAGGGAAGTTGGTTCCTCATGTTAACAGCTGCTGCGGAAAGCAGTGAGATTTAAGTTAGCAATGGATCAGTCAGCCTAGTAAGGATCATATAACCCACGAATGAACCTCTGCTTTCATTAACCAAGCAGAAGGGTTTGGGGGCCTGCCCATGTCCAGAAATCACTCTTCTCTAACTTGGAAGCCTTGCATATTTCATCCCAGATGGATCAGTCTGATTCGGCTTAGTTAGTCCAAAAGGAAAAAGCACTCTGTACATGCTCCAAAGCACTCCGCATTTTTAGTACTTCACTCATTTTGGGGCAAAGTCCAGTTTTATAAGTGACCCAAGAGGACCTAAGCACTGGGTCAATTTCCCCCATGTGGGGCAGTTGGGGACCTTAGAGGAGATTTCCCACATAGTTATAATTTAGGACATGCCTGGCTAATTTCTTAAGCAGGGCAGGCCTGTAGCATTTTCAACTTGGTGCCAGAATAATATCAAGATATTAACTGCAGTTTACAGGCTGTCAGGTGGGCATCCCTGATTTAGACTGCAGTCCACCGTGTAAATTCATTGGGAGGGAGTCAGCTCTATTGACCATAGCAGGACTTACTTATGAGTAAACATGCACAGGCTTGTGCTGTTGAGGGGGGGGCAGGAATGCCATTTGAGCAGTTCCTCCAACCTCAGATGCACACACCGCAAACAAGGACTAGCATGGCACAAATGTGGGCAATGCAACCTGCCATGCATGCCTTCCAAACTCACCTCCATGATGCCGCAGTGTGGCAAAGGGAACTGGGTTTTCTCTGCAACCCTTCCTGCATACGCCCTAGGCATTGAGGAAGCTGCATCTGAAGGAGCCATAAATACAGCTACGCACTCCCTGATCATGCAGCACAAGTGTAGAAATGTGTCTTAGTGGCAACATTCAGCATCCAAAGAACATTGGAAGCTGCCTCATACTGAGTCAGAGCATTGGTCTATCTAGCTGAGTATTGTCTACACTGACTGGCAGCAGCTCTCCAGAGTTTCAGGCAGGGAACCCTTCCAACCCTACCTGGAGATGCTGGGGATTGAACCAGGGACCTTCTGCATGCAAAGCAAATAAGATGTTGACCCTTGCCATTGCAGAGAACCAACAAAGAGGTGCAGTTCTGCTCAATCTATGCAACAGGTTGATTAATTTTTCTTTCTTGGAGGTCTGAGTGACCTTGGTGCAGGAGAGTCAGTTTTTAAAATACAGAGAGCACATTGAACCCTTGCCAAAAGACAATTACTATGCCCTGATTGTTTATAGCCATGTAGGGTTGCCAGGTTTTGAAGTGGACCCCTATAGCGCCTTCACCAGCTGTTTGATCCGCAGCTATTAAAAGGCAATAATGGTAGTCTTCATGCTCTAAAATGTTTCACCTGCTAATTCCTGACAAACTTTTAATTCTTGTGGATCAAGTATCTCTTAAAAGCACGACAGCAAGCCAGACTCTTCCCCCCCCGTGCCTGTTGGCAACCCTATTGGCACAAAGTGGGATGAGAAGGTGGCAGGGACGTGGACGCACAGATGTGAATTGTGATACTTCATGTTCCACCGTAAGTTGAGAATTCAAGAGAGAGGGTCTGAGTCAGACTGAATTGGACCATCTAGTTCAGTAATTTCTACAGTATCCGGCAGCGGCCCTTGAGTGTCTCACACAGGGAGTCTCTCCCGGCCCTACCTGGAGATGCTGGGGATTGAACCTGGAACCTTCTGCATGCCAAGCAGACTTCCATCACAGAGCTACAGTCATAGGTGCCAGAAGCAAGATCCGCTTGACTTGCCAGAATGCTAAGCAGACATGAACCAACTGAATGGGCGACAACTACTTGGGGTGGCGAGATTGTCAAGAGACTCCCCACCGCACGTCAGTAATCTTCGTCTAAGCCCTGAGAAATATGATCCGATTTGTTAACAAACTCCAGTTCCACAGCCAGCTTGCTGCAACTGCCCTTACATTTAAACACAAGTATTTGAGAATCTTCTAAATATGTCCCCAACAACTAGTAGCCCACAATTGTTATTTATTACCCCACCTGTCCATACATCCCTGTCATAAATCATTTGTGGGAAACTGATTGCCTGAGAGGGACAAGTAAGAGAGAGAGACCCAGCTTACGTCCATGCATGGAGTGGAAGCTGCTCCTTTGGGGCAAATGTGGCACTGCCTCACCTACCTCTGTCTGCCTTCAGTCAGCCCCCACCTGCTTGCCCAGGGGGTGGCCCTGGCTGTCAGCTTCCTCCTCTTTGTTCTCAGTGTTGCTCTTTTGGAGCTCAATCGAGAGGAGGATGGGGGCAAAACTAGAATTGGCTGGCTCTGGCTCCACCTACTGTTTGGCCTTTCTGCCTTCCACCCTACCTGTCCCAATGGGCATCAGCCGCCAGGGCTGTGGAATCGGTACGCCAGACCTTTGACTCCGACTCCTCTATTTTTCTGCTGTCCGACTCTGACTCCGACTCCAACTCCTTCATAAATGGCAAATGTATATTAACTAGTAATAACAAATTTACTGTAGTAAAATGGTAGCACAAGGCATTTCATCACCACCACGTGAATCCAGAGCTTGGAAAAGTTACTTTTTTAAACTACAACTCCAATCAGCCCCAGGGATCGGCCTTGTGCTACCATTTCACTACAGTAAATTTGTTATTACTAGTTAATATACATTTGCCATTTATGAAGGAGTCGGAGTCAGAGTCGGTACATTTCTACCGACTCCGACTCCACCCAAAATTGCTCCCGACTCTGCTTGCAGGGAGCAGATTCTCATTCACCATGCACAACCAGGTATATTGCCAAAGGGGCAATCGGTTTTGCAGATTAAAATGGTAGCGCTTCTGTCCTAATTTCTCAAATTCCTTTCACACTGCATTCGCTGTTGCGTTAAGGAATCGTGGCTTTTCTGGCAAACATGCTGGCATTTCACACAAATGTATTTTACACTGTTGCAAAGAACAACATTTTGTTTTTCTCCCTCACCCATTACACACACGTGCACGGTGGTCCCCCCATAATTCACTGCACAAGTCAGCAGTCCGCAGTCATGAGCAGTCCTATTATGGCCCCTTTTTATAATTTCTTTTGAAATGTCTTGAAATATGTCAATATTTCTCTGATTGCTCCTTAACGGTGTAGGAACTCTAAGATCTTGTCCTGTCTATATGTGACCCCTCTCCCTTTAGCATCTGACATTTTTGTGGGGTGTCTGGACAGGGGTGTGCATGGGGTGTGTGGGGAAAGGAGGAAGGTGAAGCTGCTACCTGTCCCTCCACTGGAATACCAGTACAATTTTTATCAGGGGGGAAAAAAAGCTAAAAAAATTGATGTGCTCCTAAAGTGTCGGTGAGAACCAGTGTGGTGTAGTGGTTAAGGTGTTAGACTACGACCTGGGAGACCAGAGTTCGAATCCCCACATAGCCATGAAGCTCACTGGGTGACCTTGGGCCAGTCACCACCTCTCAGCCTCAGAGGAAGACAATGGTAAACCCCCTGTGAATACCGCTTGCCATGAAAACCCTATTCATAGGGTCACCCATAAGTCGGAATCGACTTGAAGGCAGTCCATTTTTTTTTAAAGCGTCGGAACACATTGCATGCCAGGATGCCTGTCACATGAGCAGCTACAGCTAGCACAAAACTCCCATGATTTTTCAGGTTCCCAAGCTTGCACATCAATTATTTCTGGAACAATTTATCATAGAACTGAGAAGTAAACTACCACTACATTCCACCAAATTTTCAGAAATGGCTTTTACATTGTGTGCAAGATTGAATAAAATGTGTAAATTACCAGGTAAGAAATCATCAAAATAATAGAATAAAGTACAGTGTGAAAACAGCCCCACTAGGCACACTTATGACATCATGGATTCATACACAGAATTAACTCTTTAAAGGATGCACCACAAGAACATAGCCAGTATCTGGCAACCCTAATGGGAAGCTGTTGCTAGGACCACCATGACCATGGCTGCCCAAGGAGTTGTCAGCACTAGGCAGCTATTTGAAGGTCTCCCAAATGCAAAGCCAAAGTTCACTCCACCAGAGAAGACAAATGTTATCACCAAATGCAGCTGTTGTGAATGAAAGGTCATTACTCTGTTCATTTGGCATGCCTTTAAATTTCACTGACTACGTTGCATTTCATGGCATCTGACCACCCCTGTGGCTTAATACTACTTTTTTTCTTACTGTTCTACACCCACATCACATACATACATCCTGCCAAATGAGGGTAACATATCAGGTATCTGAGGTAGTGGCCTCTAGCCCGCAAAAGCTCTTACGCCACTGTTAATTTTTAAGGGGCTACAGAGCTCTTCTTTTTTTTTGCTGCAACAGACTAACACAGATACCATTTGGGAGGTTCCCACTAGACCAGCCTTTCCCAACCTTTGAGTCCCCAGATGTTCACAGAATCACACAACAGAGTTGGAAGAGGCCTATAAGGCCATCAAGTCCAACTCCCTGCTAATGTTGCTAGACTACAACTCCCATCAGCCCCATCCAGCATGGCCAATGATCAAGAATTATGGAAACTGTAGTCCAGCAACATCTGGGGACCCAAAGGTTGGGAAAGACTGCATTAGACAGTGGCTTTTCATTCTGCATGTAACAGGCCACCAAGTCATGCCACACAGACAAATTAATGTGATTATTCCAGAGCTTGGAAAAGTTACTTTTTTGAACTACAACTCCCATCAGCCCCAGCCAGCATGGCCACTGGACTGGGCTGATGGGAGTTGTAGTTCAAAAAACTAACTTTTCCAAGCTCTGGATTATTCCTTTCTCTGCCAGTTTAGGATTGCAATCCTGTGCATATATAGAAGAAAATGCCACCGAATTCAATGGGACTTCTAAATTAACACACCCAGGACTGGTCTGCATCTCTTCCTTAAGGAACCGTAGCCAACTAACAGCTAAATGCAACTTGGGCACAAGTGATTGCACAGAGAATACATGTCAATTAAAATAAGGGTTGTGGCTCAGTGAAAGAGTATCTACGTTGCATGCAGAACATCTCATGTTCGGTCCCTGGCATCTCTAGTCTGGGCTGGGAAAGATCTGTATCTGAAACCCTGGAGGGCTGCTGCTAGTCAGTGTAGACAATACTGAGCTAGATGGACCAATGATCCAACACAGTATAATGCAGCTTTCTATGCTCCTTTTTTAAAAAACAAAATGCAGGTGTGTGGAGCATCCATGGGGCACTATTGGGCAATTTGCCCAGAGGCCCACATTCTGCAGATGTTTTAATGGATCCCACCAGGGTTACCGTATTCTGGGTTTTAGGGACTTATTGGCACGAAGAAAATTTCTCCTGCTGCATGTTGAGTGGTTACACACTGAGCAGCTTACCACATGCTAAAAGGCATCTCACAGGACAACTTAAAAGCAGCCTCTCTCTGTGGTATTCTGTCACACGCACACCAGCCTCGAGAAATGCACTTGTGGTGTTGTTTTTAAAAGTACAATAACCCTGGTTGGGCCCATTAAAATTCCCACAAAATTTAAAGGGTTTATAGCACATGGTACGACCTCCCCAAAATAATCATTGGCATGCAGCCTCAGCAGCTTTTAACCAGATTCTGGATTTAGCTAAATTTAAAGCACATTTTAAACACATTTCCACCCACACCAAAAAAATCCTAGGAATTGTTGTTTGTTAAAGAAGCTGGGAATTGTAGCTCTGTGAGGGGTAAACTACAGTCCCCACAAACCTTTGGAAGTGCTTTAAAAGTATGGTGTGTATGCAATCCAATCTCTCTCTCTCTCTCTCTCTCTCTCTCTCTCTCTCTCTCTCTCTCTCGTCTGTATACTCCAAGTTCTTTCCCATTCACTTCCTATCTAACCTGCATTGATGCAGGACCCTTCACTGCTACCAGAACAACCACTTGTGCCTAGCTCCTGCAGTTACAACTCCCAAGGGACCTTCCTATTCCCAGCTCGCAGCCTGGCCTCCTGTCCCCAAGCAAAGGAAGTGCTGATAGCACTCAGGAGGCCCACACCCTTTTCCTCCCAAGGGGCTCAGCCCTTTGGCAAAGTCCTCCCCTCCTTCCTGTATCCTCAGATCAGAAACTCCCAGCTTAACAGGGAAGCTGAAGGCCTGGGCACTGCCAGGGAGGGGGAGGCTAAGCCACAAAACTCTTGTGGCTTCCCATAGAGGCATCTGGTAGGCCACTGTGAGGATGCTGATCTAGATCAGCCACTGGCCTGATCCCATGAGTAAATGCAGAGTGCTTTTTTTCACCATCATTGAGTAACTACTGGGAGTATTCATTTATTTATTTAAAATATTTCTATCCCACCCTTCTGCCCTATAATAGGGCACTCAGGGCGGCTTACAAAAATAAAATCAGGAATGTACATAATAAAACTGTAAGCAGTAAAATCACAAAAACATTAAAATAAATTAAAATACATAAAATACAATTAAAATACATAAAATACTATATATATATATATATATGCACACATATGTACATATATATAGGGATTGGTACTAAAGGGACTACAAAGGTAAAATTTAACATAGAAGACATAAAATCAGTGTCAGGCTCTACCTTCAGTCCCTCCCAAAGGCTCTCCAGAACAAGATCATTTTCAGAAGTCTCCGGAAAACCAACAGGGAGGGAGCAGAGCAAAAGTCTTCACTAGCAATTAAGCAAAAGGGCTTCCTGATAGACTAAAGCACTGCTCTTTCTCTCCCTTTACTGGTATCATTGCCACCTGACCAAATGAACAAGCCCAGGCTGCTCTTGTGCTTTTAACTGCAACTTGATTTACAGGCATTAGCAAGTAAGGTTTTTCATAGCACAATGACAAACATGATCTTCCGCTTTAGCAATGGGGAAGCTTTATGATGCCATTTCTCTTGTTTACAAACTTTGGTTCACAAAGAGGTTTAGGTATGTGATATTGTCTTTTAATTGCTTTGGGGGAAATGTAGCTGGCATATAAATATAGCGGATACTCTTAAAAAACAAAAAGAAAACTACCTTTTGCTGATAAAGAAAAAGGAGCAAGAGAGGGCTAGTTAAACAAAGTTATAAGGCTTCTCTCACATGAGAAGTGAAGGTTACAAACCAAATTAAAACCTTTCCCTATATTTAACCAGGTCTCTTAAAAAAGGGCAAAGGGAACAAAACTGAAATTGTGTACCACATACTGCAACCTGCATAGATTCTGTAGTGTAAGCATATTTGCATGCACTAGGTTACTTTGAATAATTTATTCTGCTTCTGTTAGTCATGCGGACTTACAATGAGCTATAGATGGCCCTTAAGCCCTACAATGACCACTGGAAATCTTAATCAGCTTCTCCTCCCACTGTTCTCACTTCAGTTTTCACAACAAACTGATCACACCCATTCAAGTCTATTTTTGCATCTATGAGGACTAGAAACCTTTAAACAAACCAACGAGATTTCCAGGATGCTGAGTTTTGTTCCTGATGCCAAATTCTGTTGTGAATATTCTGCAATTCCATTCTAATGCATGGGGGGGGGGGAACCCCAATCCTGTGAATAAATCATCATGCCTGTTAACAGTAAAATCCACATTTTTGCTATGTTCTATGTGAAGAAGTGATATAAAAATGTGTATTAATAGAAGGAAAACTGCCCCTCTTGACAAATTCCTCTCTCAAAGAGAACTGTAGAGAATCCTCTCAAGCAGCTATGGGGATACCCTAGATCCCTTTGTGTAAATCAGAGCACACCACCTTCTGGCTAGGCCCCAAACTACACAGGGAATAAATTAAGTTGGCAGAAAAAGAGCAATCCAGGTTTCTTCCATGCTTAGCTGTTTTCTCTGGAATTGACATAATTTGTTCAACTGGGTCATTACAGTGAATCCAGACAACAATACTGCCAGGCTGTGGCATTCCACAGTGTTTGCCCCCTGTCCTTTTAAAGACCAGGGTTGTAGCAATTTGTGCAGCGATGAACACAATAGCTTTAGACTGGCAAAGCATATTGATCTCCATAGCAGGGTGAGTTATAAGAGATGGTTGGTGGGGCCTGGCTGGCATTTCTACACTGGTCACAGATTTCCTGGCTCTCCTGTTTTATTCATTCATTGATTTTTATTTCCAATAATTGTATACTGCTTTTCACCACTGTTAGTACCATACTCTGCCACATAGGACACTTTAAGATTGTTGCTGTCTTAGGTAGGATTCAATCACACACCGGCAAATTCAGATTGCACAGTTAAAGTTGATTTGGAGATCGTGCATGACAAACTAGCTTCCCCCAAAATCTATCTTTTTTGCACTAGAAAAGGGATGAGGAAATGCACTGGGAAGTTTAGTATAACATTTGCTTGATGCAATGTCATTTGATCTCCACAAAAAACAATTCAGGGTGGATGATCAATAAACTGGTAATCTGGAAGCCCCCTTGGTCCCTTACCTCATAGCCAGAGTTTGCTTATATGTACAGGAATACCTCAGTTAACGAATTCTTCAGGAATGAAGTTCCTTTTAATGAAGGCTTTTCAAAGGTGACCAGCCTGCATCTTTGCTTTGCTATGGATAAACTTTCAAGCCTGTGCCCAAGGTGAATCTGACCATCCTGTGCCTTTGCTTTGCTATGGATAAACTGATGTGCCTTTGCTTTGCTACAGTGAAACTGACAGGCCTGTGTGTTTGCTTTTTGTTAAAGAGATCCCTTGCTTTATCCCAGGGCTGGGGAGGGAAATATCTGATATGATTCAGAGGAGGAGAAAGATGGGAAGTGGGTGGGTACAGGGTAGGCACCTTTTAAAGCCCCTATTGAAGCTGCCCCACCATCTATGTGTGGATGTAGAAACCTATCCCTACTCTTTCCATGTTATTCCTACCTCTGGTACCAAAGTTTCTGTTAAAGTAGTAATGTCCAGACAAACACCTACTTTGTTAATTGAGGTATTACTGTATATATGTGCACGCACATGCACACACACACATGTATATAATTTTGAGTTTGCACTAAGACATGAGTGCACAAATTATATTTATGTCCCCCCATTTCCACTCTCCAGTCTTGAGCACTGTGAGAATATAAAGTTCTTTGAGCCGATCATGGCAAACTGGGGTAAAAACCACAATAACACATGCAGCATAGGGTTGCCAGGTTCAGTCCCTGAGACTGATCCTTTATCTTTAGGAGAAGAGAAAGTCAGCCAAGTGCAGGTGTTCTTGCAACATTGTAATAGGAAAAACCACAAGGTGGAAATCTCCCTTCCCCCTGCACAACTTTTAAAGATACAAAAGACCTCTTGGAGGCTGGGCCTGGCAACCAAGAGGTCTTCTGTATCTTTAAAAGTTGTGCAGGGGGAAGAAAGAATTCCACCTTGTGGTTTTTCCTATTACAGGGTTGCAAGAACACCTGCACTTGGCTGACTTTCTCTTCTCCTAAAGATAAAGGATCAGTCTCAGGGATTGAACCTGGCAACCCTAATTTTGCAGCAGCAGCCAACCACAATGGGCACTGGAAGTTCCTGTCAGGGTTTTTATTATTCCCCAAAACAGTTCCATACATTATTTCTTATCCCCAGATCTTAAGGCCCAATCCGCTGTCACCTTTTCTTCTTTGCAAAACAACCCCAACAGGGAAAACCTAACAATACAGTAAATATTAAGTGTTGATACAGCAACAGCGAAGGGCACTTCCAGACAATGGGTGGTATTCATTGCTAGTCGTACTGAAAAGTAGATCCACTGAAGTTAATAGACACAACTATCTTGGGTTCATTAATTTCAGTGGGTCTACTAGGACCTGGTTGAATACAACCCAATCTGTTTATTGCACATTCATCCTGATTTCTTTGCAGGGAGATTAGATTATATTGACTATTTAATGAGCGTTAATTTTGATTTGTTTGTAGGGAGGTTAATGATATTGCATCAATGCAAGTGTTGTCCCACACCTTCCAATGCTTTTTCCCAGTCACTTTCCTTATCACAAGAGGTCTGATCTTTTGGGGAAGCAGGTTTGTTGCTCAAGGCCTCCTAATATATTAGAACTGTGCAACCTGAATTTGCTGGTATGTGATTGAAACCCACACAAAAATAGTGTTATTCTAAAAATGATCTAAGATGAGGCACTGTTAACTTTTCTAATTACCTACATGAGATTCATGAGTTGAGGAAAAAGATCATGAGTAAAATATCAGGGGTCTGAGAACTGACTCTGGAGGTCATTACAGACCCCAGCTTCTATTCCTGTACTATAAATAATATTCTTTATGATGGTCATATTTTTTCATATTAACTTTGAGTTGCTGTCAAATACATCTCTTTTTTTAAAATCACAACCTGATCTATAACTGTTTATATGTTTGTTTCACAAGTAAAGGAAGTTAAGATCCATGTGAGCGTAAGTGGAAATATTTGGATCTGATGTAATCTTTAGGTGCTCATCCTCTGTTTATCCTGATATCATTTCCGTCTGAAGGGAACATTATCTGAAGGAAAGGAAGAAGCCTATTAAAAAAAGAAAACGTGGAGCCTGAAACATCAGGAGCAAGAGGCAGTCCAGCACACAGCCCCTCTCTCTCTGGCTCGTTGGATGCAATTAGTCCTGCTCTGGTTAACTCCCTCTTGAACAAGAGCCTAGTTGCATCAGTCACATGTGGGGTGCCCTGGATGCTGTAACTGCATCCCTGTCAAATTAATGACCCTCATGTTCGGAGGAGGAGAAGGAAGCTATTAGAAGCTGGAAGAAGAGCAGAGCAGAGGCACGACTGCTGCAGACCTCATAGGCTTGCTTGCAGGAAAAAGACCCAACTCAGAGATGTTGACTGGGCAAGCTTCCAGTGGACCCCTGATGTCAAGGACATTTATGAGCTGGATGTTCTTGGGGAAGTTACAGAGCCCAGCACAGAACACACACGTGCATATGCACAGAGAGAGTCATTGTGTTGCAGGGAGATAAAGGAGCAAAATATAACCTCCAGATGTGTAAATACATTTATTATGCACCTAAATAACTATTCATGTTGTACAAAAGAGGTAAAATAATAAATAAATAATAACATTTTATTTATGAGTCGCCTATCTGGCCTAATTAACAGCCACTCTAGGCGATGTACATCAATACAATAAAATACAATATAAAACAATGAAAGCCACAATCAATAATTAGACTAAACACTACAATTCTGATTAATAACAGTATTAAAAGCTAACCCACCCCATGGATCCCATAGGCCTGCCTGAAACAAAGACCTGCTCACAAGTATACAACTGAAGATTACAATGCTAAACACTAGAAAATGAGTACTTTTGAAGTCAGTCGTTGAGTTTCAGCAATCAAATCATGGCTTGATAAGCCAAGATCTGAACCAGATTCATACACCTGTGCATAGCCATTTCATGCAAGCAGGGAAACAAGTCATGAAGCTGCAGTTAACCATAGTTTCTGAACCAGGAACTATGGTTAATGGCTTCTAAACAAGCCAGGATATAAAGTCACAGTTTAAAGTTGGCTTCTGTATCCTGGCTTGTTTGAAGTCACCAAGAACATAAGAAGAGCTTGCTGGATCAGGTCAATGGCCCATTTAGTCCAGCATTATGTTCTCACAATGGCCATCCAGTTGCCCATGAGAAACCCGCAAGCAGGATCTGAGTGCAAGAGCACTCTCCCCTCCTGCTGTTTCCAGCAACTGATATTTGGAAGCATACTGCCTCTGCCAAAACCTTAATTTGGGAGTTGCATATAATGGGAAGGTCTGGTTAACTACGGCGTCCTGACTTCCTTTCCCACTCATGAGAAGGGAGGAGCAAAATAGCTGTTTGCATGAACTTCATTCTTGTCTCAGCTTATTACCCTGAGAGCTAAATGTGGCTGCTGGGTCTTACTAACCTGGCAGGGTCTAACCAGGCAAGAGATCTTGGTCGTCACGATCATGATCAATAGAATGAAGATGTCAATCCAGTGGGTGTGAAGGGAAACTTCTTGTTGGGGATTGTTAGGAAACAGAGTTGAACATAAACTGGATGGTATTGTAATGCCTTTATATAAATCTATGTATGGCCACATCTGGAATACTGCATGCAATTCTGCTCACCTCATCTCAAAAAAGGGTATTACAGAGCTGGAAAAGGTGCCAGAAAATGATAACCTAATGTGAACAACTAAGGGGGAACATGAAAGTGGTTTATAAGGTCATGCATGGTGTGGACAAAGTGGATATAGATATTTTTTCTCATTCTGTTGTAAGTAATAGAAGAACCCGGGTCACCCATGGAAATCACATGAGAGTAATGAGTCTTGGGTACCAACTGAAGACCTGGTTATTTTAGCAAGCCTGATTCTGAAAACAATGTATGGGTTTTCTAACCTTCTTGTCAGGTGATCCATTCTGTCCTGTTTCTGTACTGCATTTTGCTTTGGTTTCATTTGCTGTGTTGTTTTGGTTGTTAGTGAGATCTTGTGCGCTGAGTAGATCACTTTTTATATGAGGCACCTTGGACTGCCGCTTCACACAGCAGGCTGGCACTGCTTACTCATGAGGCAGAAGGAGACAAAGGACGCTCCCAGACTGTCACTATCTTCTAGTGGGATTCAATTACATATCAGCAGATTCAAGTTGTGTAAACCTTCTTTTTAAAAATGTTTTTAATCTTAGACGATGTTTTGAAAGCTTTTTTTCAGAAACATTTTTAAAGACGTTTTGTTTTAATGTGTTTTAAAGGTTGTTTTTATGATGTTTTAAAGTTTTTGTTTGCTGCCCTGGGCTCCTGCCGGGAGGAAGAGCAGGATATAAATCAAATAATTAATTAATTAATACACAAACCCACTTCCCCCCAAAGATTGGACTTTTTGCAATTAGGAAAGTGACAGGCAAATACACCAGAAAGTCTAGGATAACACACAATGACACAATCTCCTCTAACCTCCCTGCAAGCAAGTCAGAATGAATGCTCATTAAACAGCCATCGTAGTCTAATCTCCCTGCAAAACAAAGCAGGAAGAATGCTCAATAAGCAGGTCATCTGGAAGTACCCAAAGAGAACCCCACAAAGTCTACGTTGCCTTTAAGAATCCATGGCCCTTTCCACTTGTTTTTTTAAACCACCCTGTTTCAGCAGAGCCCTAGAGCCCTAGGTATTTCAGCCATCTGACTGTTCTCATATCTATCTACCCCCATTCACTCCCACTCCCTTTCCCTTCAAGGGACAGCTCGGATTAAAATTCCATAAGAAAGCCTCCTTTTTAAATCTGCAGTTAATTAATTAATTGCACCAGTCAACCAACCCAATGAACCAAACATAAGTGACACTGACAAGGAGCCTGTCAGCTCTTCACTGAAACAGCAGTGTCGGTGGGGGTGCAGGCAGGGCTGGAGATTCCTTGGTAATTGCCAGGCCGTAAGTCCTCAGCCGGCAGCTTGGCTATAAATCTGCCAGGCTAGCAAGGAGGAAGCAAGATAAGGGCAGAGGCCGTTCAAAGCTTACGTGCCAAGCCAGAAATCCAGAAGAGACGTCAGTGAAGGTCCGGGTCTAGTTTGCCGAGAGATCAGTCCAAGTCAAGGTTCAGGGAATAGGAAGACACACAGTGGTCACACCTGACATTGTAGTCAGCAACAAGCTGAAGCCAAGGTTTGACTTTTAAGGAGCAGGTCTGTCAGCAGGTGTGAGCCATCTGCGTTTTGGCCTTAAGTGGACAGGCCTGCCCCTCTTCTGCCTGACCTTCTGTTGTCTACGTTCTGCAGGTGAGGGGGCAGTATCCTGTTCACTAGCTGCGTCTGGCTGAAGGGCTTCAGCTGTGTCTGGGGTGCTCTGCAGCTGAGGGGGAGAAGGAGCTGGGTTCTCAGGAGTTTCCTCCATTTCTCCTTCTGGGTCTGCTGCTTCTGGGTCTGCTGCTGTTATACCCGAGTCATCCTCGTCTGATGAGTCCTCTGACGGGGCCATGACAGAGCCAAACCCCTTCAATTCTTCCTCTTCAGATAATTGCATCTCCCTCTGCTGGCCAGAATTTTAAAGACACAGCCAAAATATTGTCATCCTCCTAGGATCCAGCAAGGAGGGGATGGAGGTGGTCAATAATGCACATGCCTCTCTTGTCATCACAGCATATGCACTAATAATAATAATAAACTTTATTTCTACCCCGCCCTTTTTCCAATAGGACTCAGAGCGGCTTACAACTAAAAACAACACCATTAAAACATACAGAAATATACAATTAAAATAGAAATAAACTATGAGAAAAATTAAAAACCATAAAACATACGTTAAAATGTTTTAAAACACACTAATGTGAGGGTAGAAGCAGCATGGGTGGTGGTGGTGGAGGAGGAGGAGGAGGAGGAAGAATTTTGTTGCTTTGGAGCAAACGTTTATATATATTTTTCTCCCCAAATTTCCCACATTACAATTTCCCCTCCTGGAATAACAATTTCCTCCAGACTTATACTAATAAAAGACATTGGAACAAGTTTTATGTGTTAAAATGCTAAAATAATTACTCATACACCACAGGTCAGCTGCTAAGCATCCTCCCCCTTCAATTGGAGGGCCAATTCACATGTGATGCGAGAGGTGCACGATCCAGTCTTCCAACATTTTGGTGTGTGTCTGTTTAATTTTAAAGCAGTCTGCATTTTTTCCCGCTGCAGAGCTAACAGCTGTCTTAAGGCTGCTGGCAACCATTCCTTAGTCAAGCAGATTGCTCATTAATTAGAGGGGCTGTTGCTCAGGGGTACAGCACATACTTTGCATACAGAAGGTCACAGGTTTCAATCCCTGGCATTCCCAGGAAAGGCTGGAAAAGACTCCCTGGAGAGCTGCTGCCAGTCAGAGTAGGTAATACTAATCTCAAATAGTCTGACCTGGTATAAGGAAACTTCCTAATGGCCCTGGCAGGCTCGCTGGCTGGCATTTCCTTCGTGGAAGCTCATGTTTGAGAGACAGTGGGCAATATTTATGTGAGTTTGAATGGGAATACAATCAGAGGTTGGGAAAGGTGATGAACCTCAGCTAAGGGGAGAGGGCAAGCAGATACGTGTGTGTCTGCAAAGAAACAGCAGGTAGGCAATTGGGGGAGAGATGAAGGCACCTTGGGGTTCAAAGAACCTCTCCCTGATGATCCGATGTGAGGCAGCAGCCTCTTCAGGCTTTAGAGTTGTTCACACATTACAATGAACATAGGTAAAAGCTCTCTCTACACATGCACAAGTGTTTGTGCGAAATATAGAGCTTGGAAGATTACTTTCAGAAAGGAATAAGTTACAATTACTGTTACGTGGCACCCAAAAAGGAACATATTACCATTACAATTACAATTGTTCTGAAAGAAACGGATTACTTTACCGTTACTCAAAAGTAATCATTACAATTATAGTTAAGTTACTTTAAAAAAAGAAAAACAACCTAGAATGCCTACAAAATGCTGGTCTTGGCTGCTGCAACCTAAGTAGCATAAAACAGCGTTAAAAATACACACACATGCACCAAGGGTAGTAGAATAATGATTTTTATCCATAAGATAGCTGTGATGATCTCTTCACTAGAAAGAGTGGCGGGGAGGAGGCAGAGGCTGCCACTCAGATCTTTGGGCATCAAACCAAGTGCAACCCCCCCACACACACACTCTTCAGGCAAGCGCAATCTCTTACTCAACCACCTCCTGGACCCTGCCCTGCTACCAGCTAAGGCACACACAAACACACACACACATCGTCGTCTCTCACCTCCACAGTTCTTCATCTCCATTCGGCTACTGCCTCCTTCTCCTCCTTTATTCATGTCCTTGGCCTTCAGTTCCTTTCACCCTAACTTCATTGTTCTCCACCACCATCAATTTTTTAAACTTTTTCTCCACTCCACCCTCATCTCACTCTCCACCTCCTCCCTCATCACCTCCGAAACATCCACAGAGCACGAGGGAAGAGCAACACTGCGCAGAAGCCCAGTTTGAGACACGATTTTCATCCACGAATCAGAGGAGCAGAAGGCTTTATCTGCTCCCTCCCCCCAGGAATGCCCCCCCAAAATGTTGGAAACATTAAAATTACTTCTCAAAAGTAATAAAATTACTCCTCGTTCTATTACAACCAAGATGTAAAGAAATTACCCACTCGTTTCTCAAAAAAGTAACAAATTACTAGTAATTCCTTTTTTGTAACTAATTACTTCCAAGCTCTGGTGAAATAGTATATACATGTTCATTTGTACAGCTCAACTACTAGCGTACACACATACTCAGACTGTATGCTCATTGAATGTGGTATGTGTGAACACGCCTTTTGCCTTCATTTTTGCTCTGCTTGTTTGGCTGTTAATAACACAAATGTTACAAGGCCACTACGCATAATTTCTCAGTGCACACTCACTTGCTTTTTCCTCCAAAAGCAAAAAACCTTAGGGCATGTGACCATACAGCTGCTGCTGCTTTAGGGATGAAGATCTCAATCAGGAAAACAGCAGAGTCTGGGTATGCTCACCTGAATGTTTTTAAGGTCATCTTTTGTAAAACAGATCCCAGAGCAGCCTGTTTGGAGACGAAGGGTGCCTCAGTATTTTGCAGGAAGGATTCAAGTGCATACTGGAAATTTAGGTTTGCACAATTAATGTGGGTTAAAGGACTCTGTTGCCCGAGCACAACAAAACAACTAAAAAACCCCCCACCATGACTTTTTGCAGTTTGGAAAGTGATGAGGAAATGCATTGAAAAGTAAGGGGTGAACAAACGACTAAATGGGGAGACATGTAACTACCCCACAAGCAAATCAAGATGAATGCAGAATGAATATTTGTTGTCATATAACTGTCCCGTAAACAAATCAGAACAAATGCTCAGCAAAGAGCAGACGTAATCTAACCATTGTGTAAACTTTATGCCAGCATATCAGGCTGATTGCTGAATAAATGGATCATCTGGACTAGGGGTAATAATGTAAGTACAGCCCTGCTGGATCAGGCCAGTGGCCCATCTAGTCCAGCATCCTGTTCTCACAGTGGACAACCAGGTGCTTATGGGAAGCCCGCAAGCAAGACCTGAGTGCAAGGGCACTCTCCCCTCCTGCAGTTTCCAGCGACTGAAACTCCCGTTTGTTGTTCCTACAACAGCCACATAAAACCAACAGAGACAAGCTCCCAGTAAGCAGTTAAGTGCCGCTCAGTTTTAACTCCCACCCCACCTCTTTCCTTTCTTCCTCTTTCCTCATTAAAATGCCTGGGAAATAAATACAGACCGCACCAAGCCCCTACGAACCTTTGTCTGCTTGGGGGGTCCTGGAATCACACTGGGCTAGGGGACATCTATCTAAGGCAGCTGTAAGGAAGCTGCTAGAGTAATCCTCCTCCTCTTCCCTTGTGAAACTGCAAATCTCACAAGAGAACAGCCAGAGGTTAACTCTCCCTATTCACCCGAATAGCTGTGTTAACCCTTCAGCAGCCAGCAGCATACCCATCATTACACTGTGTTATGGTTTAAGGATTAACATTGGACCTCCAAGAGTAATCAATTCATTTAAATGTGGATTAACCCTCCTATTTCCCCACCACCACCAGAAAGGATTAACTGGGGAGGTTCACAGAGACCGCTGGGGCTCTTGAGCTTTTGAAGTGTTCTTCAAGTCTCCAGCTAGCCAGGCCACACAGACATCAGTACCTTCCTCTCTGTATGGCCTTGGCTGCTGCTCATCAAAGTAGCCTAAAACCAGAGCTTGGAAAAGTTACTTTTTTTCAACTACAACTCCCATCAGCCTAATACTGTACAATGGCCGTGCTGGCTGGGGCTGATGGAAGCTGTAGTTCAAAAAAAGTAACTTTTCCAAGCTCTGCCTAAAACATAAAAATCAGCACACACACACAGAGGATAGTAAAATATTTTTTTTTTATCTGTAAGATTAACAGAATGGCATAACAGAATCTCAGATCCCCCCACCCCCAGCAATGATGATACCCCAACACACATGTAATTCACTTGAAATCAAATTTTGCACTTGAAATGCTGCTTTTACAATACATACACTTCTGTTATGTCTCAAAAGAACAGGATGCTCAAAGAGCACGTCAGACAAAATCTGCTTTGGACTGGGACAAATCATACACCCCAGGAAAAAAGAGGGTATCCTCTACGAGATGCCAGTACATCCCACCTGGCCCATAACTTTTGCAGGGTGCAGGGCAGGGATAAGGGCATCTATGCACAACCAAAACTGACAAAAAGGTGCAGAAAAAGTAAGAAGCTGAGGGCGCCCACCCCACAATCTGCTCTGGGCCAGGACAAATCATACACCCAAGGAAAGGGGAGGATATCTTCTACAAGATGCCAATGCTTCCCACCTGGCCCAGAGTTTCTGTTGGATTCAGGGCGTGTATAAGGACATCTTTGCACAACCAAAGAGACAAAAAGCAAAACAAAGAATAAATATCCGGGGGTGTTTGTTGGAAGTGGGGCAAGAGCAATTCCTGTTTTGTTCTTTTGTTTGTGCTCCAGAAGGAAGATAGAGCTAGGGTCCTCCAGATGGACAGGCTTCTTCACCTTTTACCTGTGATGTTCTGAGTGTCATGGCCCCGTCAGAGGACTCATCAGACGAGGATGACTCGGGTATAACAGCAGCAGACCCAGAAGGAGAAATGGAGAAAACTCCTGAGAACCCAGCTCCTTCTCCCCCTCAGCTGCAGAGCACCCCAGACACAGCTGAAGCCCTTCAGCCAGACACAGCCAGTGAATAGGATACTCCCTCCTCACCTGCAGAACGTAGACAACAGAAGGTCAGGCAGAAGAGGGGCAGGCCTGTCCACTTAAGGCCAAAATGCTGATGGCTCACACCTGCTGACAAACCTGCTCCTGAAAAGTCAAACCTTGGCTTCAGCTTGTTGCTGACTACAACATCAGGTGTGACCACTGTGTGTCTTCCTATCCCCTGAACCTTGACTTGGACTGATCTCTCGGCAAACTAGACCCAGACCTTCACTGACGTCTCTTCTGGATTTCTGGCTTGGCACGTAAGCTTTGAATGGCCTCTGCCCTTATCTTGCTTTCTCCTTGCTAGCCTGGCAGATTTATAGCCAAGCTGCCAGCTGAGGACTTACGGCCTGGCAATTACCAAGGAATCTCCAGCCCTGCCTGCACCCCCACAGACACTGCTGTCTCAGTGAAGAGCTGACACTGACTTCTTTTTGTTGCTAGACTGTGATGCTTTTAGGGAAGCTTACCTGTTCCTTCTCCTTCCGCCCTTTCCATTCCTTTGTCCTCTGGCTGTCCAGGAGAGAGGAGACATCCCTTTGTCTCTGCTCTCTCCAAGCATGGGGCTAACTCCCGCACCTGGGTGCTATGCCTCCAACTTAGCTAGTTAGTTAGAACTAGGTATGCCTTTTCTATCTACTGTGTGTTTCTATAAAGCAGCTTTTCTTATTTTACTAAGTCTCCAGTCTCAGTGATGCTGATGCAGGGTAAAAGCCTGCTTTCTTAGGCAAACGCACGCACACGCTGGCACACTCGCATTTCAACATCTGCTGTTACTCTCTGCTGCTCTGGTGCTGCTTTTAAACGAAATTAAGCAACACTACACACAGTGCAACAGTGTTCACCACAAGATCTTCTCTGGGCTAAGACAAATCAGACACCCCAGAAAATTATAGGGTGTCCTCTATGCTATGCCAGTGCTTATGGTCAGTGCTTATAAGATCTATGTGGATTTTTAAAAATTTTTGGTCTTCCCTGTTACTTACTTTGTTATAGCTCAATTATTATTATTTTTAAAAGCCACTGATGTTGGTGACAGAAGGACTTGTGGCAAGGTCAACCAACAATGATTTTTTGAAGAAGATGTAATTTCATAGATGACACTCTAAAGTATGAATGGATGGCATCTCATAGAACACACTCTCCCAGATGCACGGAAGTATGATATGTGGTGCCCCAAATCATCTTTTAGGATGGGCACGCCAGTTTCTTATTTTCTTTCCTCTACATAGTCGCTATTTTTCTAATACATATATGCCCTTGTCTGTACCATATATACAAAAGAAGCTCTGAACTGGGTGGGAACCCTCTTCTGCATCCATGGATGTATGACGTAGTGCCCAAAGCATGGGGGGGGGACCCACAGTTCGTTATATGCGTTCTACATTGCTTGTTGTGCATAGATTCACATATCCGTTTCGTGTGTCCACAAGAAAATCCATTCCAGGCAGGATGCAGTGGCATCTCGTTGAGGACACTCTCCCCTTTGCTCAGGTGAATGATGTTTCATGGGCCACAGATTTTGGAGTGGTCACCCCAAATTACATATTTTTCTCTACTTACTCTTCATTATTTTAGTTCTGCACAGATGACCTTATGAGTGCCCTGTGCCCAGCAGAAACTATAGCCCAGGTGGGAAGTACTGGCATCTTGTAGAGGCCACCCTCCCCCTTCCTGGGATGTATGATTTGTCCTGGCAGCAGGGGTGTAGTTGTCCAGGGGTTCAGGGAGTCCTAGACCCCTTACTTTTTTGGGAGCAGGGTCCCTATGTCTCCAGCATCATATGAGCTGATCAGCATGAAAGGGGAGTGTGTTAGCCACTGAGAAGAGTCTTCTAATAGGCTTCCTTGTCTTTCTTGCTGATTGGAGCCAATCAGTGTGAAAGGAGGTGAGACACCCACTGAGAATACTCTTTTCAGTAGCTAATACTCTCCCCTTTCATAGTGATCATCTCTCAGGGACATTAGTTGTTGTGGGAGAAGGCATTAACAAGGACCTCATTCTCAACCCAGGAGCAAAATAAAGGGAGAGAGGGGTCTGGATGTGGTGGAGACTATCATGAAGGGACCCTGCACTTCTGAATTTGCCACTACACTACTGCCTGACACAGTGCAGATTTTTGGGTGGGCACCCCCAGTTTCTTATAGTTTTCTGCATATTTTTGTCGCTTTGAGTTGTGCATAGATGTCCTTATCCCTGCCCTGCACCCAGCAAAAGCTCTGGGCCAGGCGGGATGCACTGGGATCTTGTAGAGGACACCCTCCCCTTCCCTGGAGTGTATGAGTTATCCTGGCCCAGAACAGACTGTGGGGTGGGCACACCCAGTTACTTATTTTTTAATGACATCATTATGCATTTATGAGCATTTCAGAAGCCTGATGATTTTGATTGAATAAATTTGTTGTTATTCTTGTTGGGGAGTGTCCCCAAATCACAGCGACGTATGAGATACCCCAACATATGTTTTGGGGTTCAGAGACATGTTAACTTTGGATTGGAGTTACTGTAGCTGGGAACTGGGAACTGGGAACCAACTTCAGCGTCGTTATGTTATCTGAGACTGATGGGAGTTGTAGTCCAACAACATCTGGAGGGCACTATGTTGAAGACCCAACTCCCTTCCCACCTACCCATCTGTTTCAAACACATCCAGAAAAGTATGTCTCTTAAATTCTATGTCTGACAGTGCATTCCTTTCAGAGGTATCTGCAATCCTATATACTTACCCATTTAACTCAATGAGGCTTAATTTGGAGTAGACATATATAGGACTGGATTCTACCAGAATACACTTCAGGGGCTATACTTTATTAATGCTGTACCAACTACAACTACCAACTGTTGCTTATGTACATATATTGTCTCAGCCTAAGCTACCTCACAGAGTTGTTGCAAAGATAAAGGGGGAGGGAATGACAATGGTCATGGCATTCACAAATCAAAAATAAATCTGGGGAGGGGGACACACACAAGTAATAAGATGTCTGACTAGGGTTGCGAGGTTCAATCCCTGAGACTGATCCTGTATCTTTAGGAGAAAAGAAAGTCAGCCAAGCGCAGGTGTTCTTGCAACTCTGTAATGGGAAAAACCACAAGGTGGAATTCTCCCTTCCCCCTGCACAACTTTTAAAGATACAAAAGACCTCTTGGAGGCTGGGCCTGGCAACCAAGAGGTCTTTTGTATCTTTAAAAGTTGTGCAGGGGGAAGGGAGAATTCCACCTTGTGGTTTTTCCCATTACAGAGTTGCAAGAACACCTGCGCTTGGCTGACTTTCTCTTCTCCTAAAGATACAGGATCAGTCTCAGGCAATGGACCTGGCAACCCTATGTCTGACAGATAGAATGTTAACAGGTGAAGCTTTCCCCATTATTGTATTTCCATTCAAAAAAGCTTACTCGATTTAATTTCTACCTACCCCACAGCTGTCCATAAGAACCTGATCTCCTGCAATGCCACCCCAAACCATGCAAAGAACTCAAGTGAAAAAAAAACAAAAGCAAACAAAAGAACATCTATAACAGTATGAAATACGACATTCTCGGGCAAAAAGAAGTTATGAGACAGTAGACATAAAAACCCACACACAAAGCCTTGACAAAGAGCGACAAAAATACTCTGAGCGTGAGCATTTTCACATTTTAAATTTTTACGTATCATTGTTTTTACTTATTTATTGCCTTGGGCCAGTCCCTAACTGTCAGCCTAACCTACCTCACAGGGCCTGTTGTGAAGATACAGAAGGCAGAATTAAAATGGGAGGGGAAAGGAAACTAAGGCTGCAATCCAATACGTGTCTACTCAGAAGTAAGCTTTATTGGGTTCATTGGGACTTACTCCCAGGTAAGTGTGTACTCACACTTGCCTGGGAGTAAGTCCCATTAATCCCAATGGGACTTCTGGGAAGACAAAACTGGATTGCAGGTTAAATGTAAATGTACTGCCTTCAAGTCGATTCTGATTTATGGTGACCCTATGAATAGGGTTTTCATGGTAAGTGGTATTCAGAGGGGGTTTACCATTGCCTTCCTCTGAGGCTGAGAGGCAGTGACTGGCCCAAGGTCACCCAGTGAGCTTCATGGCTGTGTGGGGATTTGAACCCCGGTCTCCCAGGTTGTAGTCCAACACTTTAACCACTACACCACACCGGCTCTCAGATTGCAGGTTAGTCCTTGTATTACATGCATCAGATTTTCTTGCCTTAACCAGATTGATGCATCTTTTTACTATGAAGGGCCATATTTTTTCTTCCCCCCCCCCCCCCGCAAATTGGTACAGCTTCACCCAGTCCTTATGTTGCCTAATTAGTACAATCCTATACCCAATTTGATTTACCTGGGAGTAAGCTCCATTAAACAAAGAGACTTACTTCTGAGTAGACTTGTATATATTGTACTGTAAGTCAGCTATACAATCATTTTTAACAAGTGCCTGTTTGGAACTCTTTCATTTGCCAAGGGAAGAAGGATTTGCACAAAAGAGCTTCTAGGGAATATCTTCTTCACAAGACAAAGATGCATTCTGCTTTTTAGGGAAAGGAAGGGCAGGAAAGAAAATTGGCAGCTCTTTAGGACTTTGGCTGCTTGCTGCTGCAACTTCTGCCTGCCCCTCACTCACCCTGAAGCTGTGCTTTTGGCTCTGCTTGCGTCTCTCCGCTAGTAAGAGAAGAAGGCAGAAGCTACCGCTGGAGCTTTGCGGGGGGGGGGGCACGTGCTCTTTGTGCACCAAACACACACACATCGTCATCTCTCACCTCTACAGCCAGTTCTTCATGTTCATTTTGCCGATGCCTCCCTGCTGCCTCCTTGCTCTCCGGCTCTTTTCTCCCTCCACTCCTGTCCATTATTAAACAATTGTTTTCTCCACTCCATCCCATCTCACTCTCCACCTCCTCCCTCATCACCTCCTAAACATCCATAGAGCATGAGGGAAGAGCAACGCTGCACAGAAGCCCAACTTGAAGTACATGATTTTTATCCACAAATCAGAGGAGCAGAAGACTTCCCCTGTTCCCCCCCCCAAGTAACACCCCCAAGTAATGCTGGAAACGTTAAAGTTACAGCTCAAAAGTAATGAAGTTACTACTCGTTCTATTACCAGCAAAACGTAACGAAGATACCCACTCGTTACTCAAAAAAGTAATAAATAACAAATAACGAGTTATTTGTAACTAGTTACTTCCAAGCTCTGCCTGTAAGGTAGAGTGACTGGCAGAAGGTCACCCAGTGACCTTCATGACTGAGTGAGGATTTCAACCTACAGCTCCTTGCTCTAAATCCAGCACTGTGACCACTGCACATTAACAAATATAAATGAAGATGCCTTAGGTGAAAACAGTTTTTCTTTCTGAAATGAATTCCAGTGGTCCAAAGCACAATCGTTTGTATCCTGGCCCTACCATGTTCATAAAGCTCTCTTCATCTCAAAAAAACAGCCTTATTATTGGAGTACTGGAGAGGGGCCATGGTTAAGGAAATAGTAAATTGTATTTGTGAGATTTTGCAAGAAAGAATGTCTATCCTGTGAACAAGTATATACAGGAGATTGGGACAATAGGTTTTATTAAAAGACTAAGTGTTGTCTTTTGTTTTGCAAATGGCAAATATTGCATGTAATAGCCTGAAAGGGGATCGTTTTGTTTGGAGAAAGAAAAAAGCTTATTGGTGTTGGGACACTGATTGCAATGACCTGAAGCGCTTGACTGGAAAAGAAATGCCTTTGTAAATAGCGAAGCATGAATCATCGTGTATGTTTTTTATTTAATCTTTATTTCTTGTTAGCCCAATTTATCCTCTTTTCCAGGAAGAGCTGAAAACATTGTAGAGAATTCCTCTACGTAGACCATATTATGTAAGGAAGAAAGTATTAAGGATGCTGAGAAAAACCATCCTCTCCTAGGCAAAAGGTATGTTAATAGTGCAGGACAATTGATTGATGAATAGAGAGCCAATAACCTGAGATGTTCTGATAGTCCAGAATCCCTCTCCAAGTTTTGGAATGAGATATTCTTCAGAACTTGGTAAATATAACAGCACACCAGCTAAGGATGGGAGTCAAATGGAGGATTAGAGGCTGAATAATCTGTTGAAGGAGACTATTCACTTTCACCATGCTCTGTGTATTTTCAAATAAATATTACAAAAATATCACACCATAAGTCTCCAGTGCACTCTCATTCAAAGGAAACTGTCTCTGCTCGATCATCTTTTTTTTATAACTACAATGCTCCAATCACTTTAGCTTTTCCTTATAGCAGTGATGAGGAAACTATGACCCTCCAGATGTTGCTGGACTACAATCCCCACCATTCCTGACCATAGGTCATGCTGACTGAGGCAACTTCTAGAGGGCCACAGTTTCCTTATCTCTGCTGTAGGGTTACCCATGAAACTTTTCATAACTTTGAAAAATGGGGCAAACAAGTAACAACGCTATCTCCAAAGCAGTAGTGCAGTGGCAAATTCAGAAGTGCAGGGTCCCTGGGTTGAGAATATGATCCTTGTTAATGCCTTCTCCCATAACAACAGTCATCCCTAGGAGCCAATAAGTATGAAAGGAGAGAGTGTGAAAAGAGTATTCTCAGGACAAGGAAGCATGCTAGAAGACTCTTCTCAGTGGCTAACATACTTCCCTTTCATGCTGATTGGCTCGTAAGATTAGGACCCTGTTGGGACACTATTCCCAAAAAAGTAAGGGGTCTAAGACCCCCAAAGACCCCGGACAAGTACACCCAGTTCAGAATAAGTGATTTCAATATTTACAGATATGTATGTTTAGGATTGCAGCCTTAAATAACATTCTAATTTAAAATTATTCTTTAGCTCTTTTTGCTCATGCTTTATGGACTCTGAATTGCTTTGGAAAGTTTGGCGCTCCATAGTATTTCAGACTAAAAGGGAAGTTGCTCGGACAGTAAATGGAGGCGATTTTTGTTCACCTATAATGGAGAAAGAGAGTTTCTGTTATTTCAACTCAGAATATTATTATCTTGGCAATAGCTAAGATTGTGTACCTCAGCCTTTGCTGATCTGGTGCTCCCAGATATGATTGGACTACAGTTCCCATCAGCCCAGCTAGCCCAACTATGCTGGCTGGGGCTGATGAGAGTTGTACTCCAAAGCATCTGGAGGGCACCAGGTTGGTGAAGGCTAATCTGTATACATGCCACAAAAGGAGGTGATAGAATGGTTTTTGCACCACTTCAGGCAACAAGCGTGGGATGCCACTTTTAAATGTTTTCCCCATGTTAAAAAAAACAACCTCAGTTCAGCTAGAAAAGCAGCACAACATCTAGCCCAGTTCTTTACCTGATGTGCTACTTTTCTATTTGGACAGATTTTGTTTTAAAGGCAGGGAAACATCTAAAAATGTGACTCCTCCACCCCCATCTGTCTACGCATTCATTCTGCTGCTTGTACGGAATGTTTCAGTTTATCAGCAACTATAGTGAACCAGCTGCTCATAAATCAGCCTTTTTCCTGACAAGTAGGATGTTGAGAAGTGCATTCTGTCATAAGCCTTTGCCAGCTGGTCAGAGGGCAAAGGGTGGCCAAGAGAGTTTTCTGAGTGGGCATTGGCCCACCCTCCTATACTGCCATCTATGATGTCAACACATATGGATTGGGGACAACACTGATGGGCCTTGGTCTTAAAACAACAAAGGGAGACTTCTGGCTCCTTAAAGAGTAAGGACACCTCCAAATCCAGTATTTTGCAGGAAGCAAATGTAGGGCCATAAAACTACTGATGCAAGGTTGCACACTGTTCCCTTTTTGGGAGGAAACGGAGGCAAAATAGGTGTTGAGCAGTTCTGCTTTTTCCTCGTTATCTGTCAGCATTTTGCCATCCTCATTGAGCAGCAGTCCCACCGTTTCCTTGGTCTTTCTCTTGCTTCGAACATATCTGAAAAATCCCTTTTTGTTGTTCCTCGCTTCCCTCGCCAGCCTCAGCTCATTCTGGTTTTTAGCTTTCCTTACGGTATTCCTGCAAGCCCGAGCCACTCGTCGGTACTCTTCCGTGGTGATGCGTCCTTCCTTCCATTCTTTATACATGCTCTTTTTTACTTTTACCTCCTCCACCAGTCTTCCGTGTAGCCACATTGGCTTTTTCCGATGTCTTCCGTTTTTCTTCCTCTTTGGAATTGTTTGCGATTGCGCTTTTTGTAATACATTCTTCATGAACTCCCACGCTTCTTGGGCTCCTTTTTTCTTTAGTCTATCTAGCCACGGGATCCTACCCATCATTTCCCTGAGCTTGCTAAAATTGGCTTTCCTGAAATCCAAGGTCCATGTTTGACTATATTCTTCTTTGGCTTTCCCCAGAATCACGAATTCCAGCATTACGTGGTCACTTTCCCCCAAGGTACCGACCGCTTTAATTCCCGTGACCAATTCGTCCCTGTTAGTTAAGATCAGGTCCAGGATTGCGGACTTCCGGGAAGGGTGACTTCGCTTGTGCCTGCTTTTGGGACGGGCTCCCGCCTCAAAAGAAGCTTATTCAGATATAAATCAGTCAGAACATTTTTTTTTTGACTGATGAAATTTCTCCCGGGCAGGGAGAAACGTAGAGATCAACCTCAAAAGCCTGTTTTTGTTGGGAGGACTGGATTTCATTAATTTATGAGATAAGGTCCAGCCAACAATGCCGGACGGACTTCCTAACAAGCTCTATCTGCTTAAGCGATACGTTTATCTTTTCTTTAAAGAGAGAACGGACTAACAGGCAAGCACCCTTCTTTCTATTATTTTTTTTACTTGGTTTAAATTGTTGCAGCAAAAGGAGATTTGTCAGATTGATCGGCTTTGGACAACTTCTGGGTGAGATATAGCTCTTCTCTGTTATTCATGAAATTAACAGCTTATCTCTGTTTCTGTCGCAAAAAGCTGTCCTAGAAGTGCATTCTAAAGATAATAAACAGAAGAGGGATTTCTATTCCTGATTTCTATTCCGAGGAATATTATATTGTCTGGGACTATTCTCTTTTTGGTCTATTTTATTTTGACGAATCTGCTTCTTCACGACGCCACTAACTGTTTTGATGCTGGGAACTAAATTTGTTTTGCATTCTTGAACATAGAGAGATAAGGCAGGTTGCTCTGTTTATACTGTGATGTCATCAAGCCTGGAATATTAACCCAATTGTTGCTGAAATAAGAAGTGGTTCTTCTTTATTTTTGTTTTGCTTTGTTTTCGTGGTTTTAAAAATGGCAATCAAGAAAGTGGCTGAGAATCTGGAAGTAATTATGTTTCAGAAAATAATGGATGAGATTGAGATAACGAAACAAACCCTGCGACAGGGTAGTAAGGAGCTGAAAATTGAACTGAGCAAAATGACGCAGGAGCTTAAAGAATTAGGGGATCCTGTGAGAGAGGAGAATGAGATCAGAGATGAGAAAAGAAAAAATAAAGGGAAGATACAAGTCCTGGAGATTGGAACAAATGTGGAATTGGAAAAAGATCTGGAGTTTATGGATTTTAGAAATAAAATCTACTGTTTGGAATTTAACGTTATCTCTGAAGAAATTAATGAAGATATTAGAGATAAAGTTATCAATGGCTTGGATAATCTTCTGGACTGGAATGATGTGATGGAGCTTGATATAGAGAAAATCTATGGAATTAACTGCAGCCATGTGACAATGGAAAAACTCTTAAGAGATGAGCCAGTGCATTTTGTAAAAAAGAAGAACACAGATATGACTTTACAACAGTATTTCAGCAACTTATTCAGAATGGATGGCAAGAAAATATTTGGGATAGAGGAAATTCCCATCAGACTCTTATTATATGACTATGGCTACAACAGCAAGATTATTATGGAATACTGATAATGGAAGATTGGACACTGAAATTACTGGACTTAACAGGACTATTGAAGATGGAAGATGGAACTAATAGGGATAATGGAATAATGGCTATTGAAATTATTGGACCTAACAGATTCTGATGAGATGGATTAATCGAAATGTTTATTTGGACTATGGTTATGACAATAAGATTATTATAATTATTAACGAGATGGATTAATTGACATGTTTATTTGGAGAAAAATTGATAGATATATTTCTTAAAGAATTGAAACCTCTCTTTGACTTTTTGTGGAAAGAATAAAGTAATGTTTATGAGATTTGATGATTAATTAAGATAACTACTGGAGGAAAGTGATTTTATAATATGATTTAAGAGACAGGATTGTTATATATTGTAGACCTATAACTGATTTGATATGTGACAAATGGGAAGTCAACATTTTATTTTTTTTTGTTTAATCATTTTTGTTTTGTTTTGTTTTTTGTCTTTGAATGTTTTATGATTTTGTTTTCTATGTTTTATGAAAATTTGAATAAAAATTATTGTAAAAAAAAAAAAAGATCAGGTCCAGGATTGCCAATCCCCTTGTTCCTTCTTCTACTTTTTGAAAGAGGAAATTATCAGCAAAGCCCATCAGGAATTTGTTGGAGGTTTTGTGCTTCGCAGAGTTTGTCTCCCAGCAGATATCCGGGTAGTTGAAGTCCCCCATCACTACTACTACTTGCCTCCTTGAGATTTCAGAGATTTGTTTGAGAAAGGCCTCGTCTACCACCTCTTCTTGGCCAGGGGGTCTGTAGTAGACACCTACTACCATGTCGGTTTTATTTGTTTCTCCATTTATTTTTACCCAAATGGTCTCTACCGGACCACTTTGTTTGCTTTCTTGGATTTCCATAGAGGTGTATTTGTCTTTGACGTATAACGCTACTCCCCCTTCTTTTCTGTTGCTTCTATTCTTTCTGTAGAGTTTATATCCTTGAATGGCTATATTCCAATCATGGGAGTCATCCCACCAAGTTTCTGTTATCCCTATGAAGTCATATTTGCCTTGATGCACTAAGACTTCAAGCTCCCCTTGCTTGTTTCCCAAGCTCCGCGTGTTGGTATATAGACACCAGAAGTCTCTTTTGTCCCGATTGGATTCCTCCGTTAATATACCGTGAGCTTTGCCATGCATCCCTTTCTCTCTCCCAGTGTCTCCTGTACCCTTCAAATCATTGTGTTTACAACCCGCTGTCTTTGGATCGGTATTTAAGCTATCATCTCCATCCCCCAGAGGCTTTAGTTTAAAGCCCCCTTGATGAGTTTTGCCATACTTCTGCCAAAGAGATTCTTCCCAGTCCTCGTGAGGTGCAGCCCATCTCTTGCCAACAGTCCCCCCTCCAAGAAGCTTAGACCATGGTCCCAGAATCCAAACCTCTCCCGTCGACACCATCTGCATAACCAGTCGTTGACCTGCAGTATCTTCCTTTTCCTTTGTAGTCCTCTATCCTTCACGGGAAGAATTGATGAGAAGACCACCTGCACCCCCAAATGCTTGACGTTCCTACCCACATACAACTCAAACAAAACCATTTCTCTGACTGGAAATTAAGATAGAAATCTTAGCTGAAAGATAGAGCCCGGGTAGGGAACATTTAATCTAGCCTACTTGATTCTGGCAAGAAGGATTTTAAGTATGAAGAAATATTTATATAAGCATGATTGTCAAAGATGTTTATTATTTACACAACCTGTAAAGATATTTGTAGTGCAATCCTATGACTGTTTACTCAGAAGCAAGTTCCAATGTGTGCAATGGGGCTTACTCAAACAGGGAAGCGTGCACAGAACTGCAGCCTCAAGTGATAAAGAACACTCACCCAACCCAAAATTCAGAATCATGCCACTTTAAACGGTTTTGCAACTGTTTATATTTTTTATGGTTATTGGATTTTAAAGGGATTTATTTCTTGTTGTGTGCTGCCTTGGTTTCCAATCGGCAATCCTACGTCACAGGGTTGTTGGGAAGACTCCATATACACACACAATGGAGATGTAAAAATACATAGACTTCATATAATAGTTTATTGTCAAAATGAGTTGGTCATTGCAGAACATTTAAAAAAATAAAAATAAAATCAGTATTATTTTCCTACATAAAAACAGTGATATCTATGTAAACCCTGCCTAATTGCTTTAAAAATAGGATGGAGAGAGACAGAAAGATTTACAACACAAATACAATACTTTGCTATGTTCACTCAAAAGTCCCATTAATTCACAGCACAATCCTAACCACGTCTACTCAAAAGTACCGGGCTAAGTTCAAGGTTCTAGTTTTGGTGTACAAAGCCCTATACAGCTTGTGACCAGGATACCTGAAAGACCGTCTTATCCCTTATATACCCAGTCAATCACTACGCTCTGCAGGTGAGGGCCTCCTGCAGATACCATCTTATCAGGAGGTCTGTTCTGCACAACATAGGAAACGGACCTTTAGTGTGGTGGCACCTACCCTGTGGAATTCCTTACCCTTAAATATTAGACAGGCCCCATCCCTGTTATCTTTTCAGCACCTATTGAAGACCTTCCTCTTTCAACAAGCCTTTTAAGCTGAGATCTTATCCAAGTCTGCTTCTGTGTTGGAATTGCTTTTTAATATGTTTTTAAAACTTAAAAAAAAATGTTTTTAACCTTTTTTAAAGAAAAGTCTTGAAAGCTTTAAAAAAATGTTTTTAAAGATGTTTGGTTTTAATGTGTTTTAAAGTCTGTTTTTATGATGGTTAAAGTGTTTTTAGTGCTTTTGTTTGCTGCCCTGGGCTTCTGTTGGGAGGAAGGGCGGAATAGAAATCAAATAATAAATAAATAAATAAAAGTCCTATTCAATGGGGTTTACTCTGGGTATACGGGATTAGCATTGCAGCTTTACTCCCAGAAAAGCAAGTATTGGATTAAAGCTTCATATTGTGAAGGTTTTCAAAACATTAAAACACTGTCATCTTCAACAGCCCAGGAAAATTTAAACTTGTTTGACTCATGAACACAAGATAAAAAAATACTTTTGGTACTGCTGAAAGCTTATATACTTACTCAGTTTATGAGATTTTCAGATAAACAGGAAAAAAATAGTTTTCTACCTTTGCAGTGGAGTTTAGGTACTGCCTGGAGGTCCAGAAACCCCTTGTCAATCACAACCCTGACTTCACTTATTGGCTATAAACATGAAAGGGAAGGGTTAGAGCAGCAAGCTAAGAGATCATTTCACAGAAGTTGTGGGTGAGGCGGGTGACATTTTAGTGCATATCTCGAGAACCAGACCACCTAGAAACTTAATTTTTTTAAAATGAAAGCTGAGAGTCTGGAGATTAAGGTGACTCACCCGGAGAGAACCCCCAAAAGCCAGAATATCTGGCCAAAAACCAGATCTGGCAACCCTACTGAGCACAAATATGAAGCCCAAGGCCAGCCCTACCATTTGGTAGAGTGAGGCAGCAGCCTCAGAGGGCATATGCTGAGGGGCAAGAGCAGACAGAGCTGTGTGTGACTTGCAACTTGCCCTGTACCCTCTGAGCTAGCCTGCTGCCCTCATTGTCCCATTGCCACTGTTGAAGTAAGATTCAAGTGGAAGTTTGCTTATGGAATACAGCAAGGCGCCATCTTGTCCTTTGCCTCAGGCAGCCATCAATGTCTTGGGCCAGCCCTGCTGAAGCCAAATCTCTCCAGTCCAATGGCTAAACCAGACATTGTCTAGTAAATTAGTGTCTGTCCTCAGCAATGTCTACATCATGTCCTGACTGGTGTCACAAAAGCCAATGATGGCAGCCAGTGTGGTGAAATGGCTAACGTGTAGAACTAGAGACCTCGGAGACCAGGATTCAAATCCCCACTCAGCCCATAAAGCTTACTGGGTAACCTTGGACCAGCCACTGTCTCTCAACCTGACCCACCTCACAAGGTTGCTCTGAGGATAAAATGGGGAAGGGGGAAAGCCAAGTATGCTACCTTGATCTCTTTGGAGGAAAGGTGGAATAAAAATGTAAAGATGAAATAAATAATTAGGGCAAAGAAAAGACGCAGAATGGTGTAGTGTCATGGTATGTTCTATGTAAGATACATTTATCTTACATAGAAGGAGGGGAGTCACATACACAATGGCAGTTTTCATCACCAGATGCAGATACCTACAGCAATGTTTAGCTTACACAAAGTCTAATGCTCTGTTCACCGCACCACAATGGCTCTATGAACACAGTACACATTTTTAAATGGTTCTTCAATGGTTTCAAAATTTCCTTTTGGAATTTAAGCCTGAAGTTCCTGTGGGCTTAAGAGTCCTGTCTGTCTGTCTGTCCATTTACCTGTGTCAGTGCGTTGTACCTCCTCCTCACCACTAAGTAGCCACTTCCACCCTCCATCTCATCTGAAGTCCCACAGCCACAGGCAATTCCTTCAAGCAGGCTTGTAGGCCCAGGCTCCTTTAATATAGGAATCAAGTACTGGATGACTGCTAGTTTGGCTGACAGAGATGCCTCACAGCAGGGACAGGCAAATCCTCCGTTCGGTTCACTCACTTTCAATCAAGGACAACAGTCCAAGCCAGGCAAATTGTGGGTTTTTTCATTGTCTGCAGCAGGGGGCTGTGGCTGGGCGTCTGGGAGAGTTTTCGAGCTGCTCATCATGACTGAATCCCAAGAATAAACAAGGCCTCAGGAATTCCGTTTCCAATTTCTCCTTTTCCACTTCAGACAAACAAGGCTGGAAAAATGAGTTCAGCAGTCCAGGCCCAGAGAGGCTCCGCTGGAATTAAAGCTGGCACACAAGCACACACACACAGCTTCCCCCCCCCATCAGTCCCTTAGTTTGGCTATGTTGCTCCTAATCATTCTAAAAATAAGGAGCCAAGGCCTAAATAAATCATGTGTTCAGCTTTAAAATCATACGGTTTAGAACATCAAGAGTAGCCTAATTTGGCTTCCTTGAGTTCTGAATTGTAACTTTTTTCAGGTTTTTTTTTTAATTAATATCCAAGTATCCCTGCTGGACCAGAGCAATAATCCATCTAATCCAGCATTCTGTTCCCCATGGTAGCCAACCAGCTGCCCAGGGGAAATCCACAAGTAGGACATGAGGGCAATAGCCCTCTCCTCCTGTTGTTCCTCAGCAACTGATACTCAGTGCTATGCTACCTCTGATCTTGGAGGTATCATATCGCTATTATAACTAGTAGCAGCTGGTAACCTTATCCTCCAAAAATGTTCTAACCCTCTTCTAAAATCATCTAAGCTAATAATTTATTACAGACATGTAACAACTGCCCCTGGTAAACAGAAACAGTTGGAGAGGATTGTGCCTGTTTTGCTCAACTTGCATAACTTATACAAGAAATCAGCTTTTCTTGTTGCAGAATTTGGATCAGCATGGCCCTAAATGTTGATTTACTTACTTATTTAAATCACAGGGTCACATCCAACCAAATCTCTGTGCGCCGAAGGACTTCCATGAGTCCAACAGAATTCCCTCTCCCTCCTGCATGCTCCCAACCCTCTAGAGTAGATTTGGGAGATATTGGGAGAGGGGGCAAGAGGGATGGAAAGTTCCATTGCACTTGCAGAAGTTGCTCCACTCTCACACCTGACTTATTCAACTCACACAGTACATTCTCCCTGGAAGTAAATTACAAGTTCTAGGGGGGGAAAGGAGGAATCTCATCCTGAACCCAACCAATTGAGGTCCCTAGTTAATTACTCCCAAAACCGATTTTACAAAATGTATCCAATTCTACTGAACAGAGTCTTTCTTGACAACTATACAGCTAGTATAACTAGGAAAGAAAGACCTTTTTGTGTGAGCTTTTGGATATGATTCTCCAACATGCAAATGCCCATCACAGTACACAAGACAACTGACAAGCAGACAGACAATAAGAATAAACTCAGCTCTAGTGCATAATAATTGAAAGATATCTAATTTGCATTCATTATAATGAATTAGCATGCAAGTAATCACCTGGATTAAGTGATTTTAAACATATATATCTATACTTGCTTTAAAAAAGAACAAATAGCTACCATAATAAGTAAATATTGTGGCCAGGATAGTTTTTTTAAAATAACATATTCTCTGGAATGACAGTGTTGAAAGAAGGGACAGGGGACCTGTGGTCCTCCAGATGTTGCTGGACTATAACTATCACCATCCCAGACGATTGGCCATGCTAGCTGGAGCTGATGGGAACTGGAGTCCAGCAACATCTGGTCTGCAACCTTTGGCATAAAGTTTTTTTTAAAAACTCCCCCCCCCTTTTTTTACTGTTTTTGGCTCCCTCCTAGTTCCTCTAGTATATTTGCACAGGAATAAAACCTCTCAGTTTCAGCTCTAGCTTCTAGTGAGACCTATTTTTGTCATAAAGAGCTGCCACCTCCATCAGAGAGTTGTTAATGCTACTTATCTGCCTCAAAATAAAAACAAACTGTGGGGAAGAACTGCTTCAAGGTCTGGGACCACCCTGTCTGCCCCATTCAAGGTTCTGGGTTCCCCTCGCTTTCTTGAAAAGGGCTCTATGCCCAGATTAGCATGCTAGCAAGCAGTCTAGACAGTCTCTAGACAAAACTCTAATGAAATAAAAGTAGTTCCTTAAAGAAAAGAAGCAGAAAATATAGCATACATAGCAAAATAAAAGGATTATTTAGGCCAGTGATTTTCTTTACTGATTGGCTTAGGCAGTCAATAAGAAACAGGTTTCAAGGCTTCCATAAGTATTTTATTCAAACCATTTCAAAGGGTCCAAGATTGCACAATGTGTGTTGAATTCAGGCACAGTGAGTTAACAGTGCATCATACCCTTTAAAGTAGTCCAGACTTCCTCCTCCCTCTCTTCTCTTGACCTAAGAGAAACCTTATTCCAGGCCAGCATTAAAAGCCCAACTAGGGAGCTAGATAATGGGTGGGGAACCTGTGGCTTTCTAGATGTTACTGGACTACAGCTCTCATCATCCCTCATCATTGGCCATGCTGGCTGAGGCTGGTGGGAGATGGAGTCCAACAACATCTGGTAGGTCACAGGCTCATCAACTCTGCTGTATAAGGACCCTGTTAATGAAATCAATATGTAAATGGGCCTTGAATTTGGAAATCAAGGATCAGCAGACAACAGAGCAATGGTTGCATTATCCCTAGTCCTTTTAGTCCATGGAGCACTCCATCTGTTTCCTTTGGAGCCATTTAGGAGAGTCTAGCACAAAGAGACATTGCTGCAAACCCAACCTCTTTCTTATTTGTTTCTTTGATTTATATCCCACCCTTCCTCCTAGCAGGAGTTTTTAAACCTAAAACATCCCATCTTTGTAATGAGATCATAACTCTATTCCCTCATGTCTTTTTAATTAAAGCAGGAGAAGTCATGAATGACTTCATGTACCATTGCTGAGTAACCACATCTCTGCTATGTAACAAAAACCAATTAACATTAAAATTCAGGATCCCATGAAGCAAACAGCAAACAGAATACACAGACCTGGGTGGGTGGGTGACAGAAAGGATTAAACAGAGGAAATGTCACTTGCACGCACTCTCCACTGCTTTGCTGACTTCCCAGAGAAGACTTCTGGGAACTATAAAATGGGAGCAGCCCTTCCTAGCAAACTCAGGAGAAATATACTACAGTCTAAGAAGCACATGAGATCTAGTATACTACATAGGTGAACAGGACAAGACAATACATGTGGCACTGGGATGCATTCCTATGTTGAGGTCTTCTCCTTCTCCTTTATAATGCAGGGGTGGGGAAACTCAGGCGTGGGCCCCCAATGTGGCCCCCAAGGTCTCTATCAAACCCAGGCCTTTTCCTAAACCATGCCACATCTCTCCCACATCTCTTCCCAGCCTTCCTCCACACACTACTTGAGTGCGTTTAACAAGGTGGGAATATGTCCTTGAACTGTGATAATGGCTTTGGCTTCCTGGATGAAGGATGGTGTGTGAGTGTACAGAAATCTCTGACTTTTGTGTGGCTAAAATGTAGCCTTACTGTACAAAAGTAAGAATCACATCCATTGTTCTGCCCACTTTTGCCTCTGGCCCCTGCCCATCACTTGCATGCGGCCCGCAGAAGGTCCCCCACGAGGGAATGCAGCCCTTGGGGTGATTAAGGTTCCATACCCCTGCTATAATACACATACACATGCACATACACATACACTGTGTCTTCCAAACTACCCTCACAAATGCTACAAAAACCTGCTCCCCTCTATACTTTAAACTAAATCCAGAACCTTTTAAATATGCCCCATATCTGGACTTTCTTACAGATCCAAATCTTCGGTTGGCTTTTACCAGGGCTAGGTTCAATGCCATTCAATCCGCACTACTTACAGGAAGATTCCAAAAGATTCCGCTGGACCAACATGTATGCCCCTGTGGCAATGCCGTTATTGAAACGCTTTCACATGTTGTATTTGACTGTCCACTATACCACACTATACGCTGTTATTCATTACTAAATATATTTCAACACATTACTCTAATGGCTCCCATTAATAAGATTGGCTATCTCTTATCAGGGCGCAACAAAGAAATTACTATAAGAGTTGCTAAATTCATCCATCTTGCGCAATGGATACGTTTAGAACATTTAGCCTAATTTGGACTCTCCTTTAAATATTAATTTGTATTAACTTCCCAGTTTATTTGATATGTATATATGCTTAATTTAAAAATTCCTTTTAACTGTTTTTATTCTGTATTCCGTAACTGTCTATAACAGGACGGGTCTTTGACCGCAAATAAAGACTTACTTACTTACTTACATACATACACTGTGTCATGACATCATTTTACTGGGCATTTCCTTAGCAGCCACAGATGGGGAATGGGAGCAGAGAAAAACATACAAGATGTTGACATTATTCTATGGAGTTGAGTGATCCTGAGCATTTCTGGGGAGAACTTGACATTTTAGAAGGCATCCCTGGACACTGCTATTTAAAGCTCTAGAACAGCCTTTCCCAACCAGTGTGCCTCCAGATGTTGTTGGACCACAACTCCCATCTTTCCTGACCATTGGCAATGCTGGCTGAGGCTGATGGGAGTTGTGGTCCAACAACATATGGAGGCACACTGGTTGGGAAAGGCTGCTCTAGAACATGGACAGACTGGTCACGCTATAGTGCATGTGCCACAAGAGATACAGGAGCCAGAGGTTCATGGGAGAGGAGGAAGAAGAAGGCATGGAGTCAGCCCTGACTTTTCTGCTTGCCTCTTTAGTGGTGCACTGCTGCCAGGCCCCAGTACAGTAGACCAAAAAAAAAATAATCCCATGGCAAACTGGGGAAGAGGCTGCTGCATTGGTACTAGTTCAATGCACAGCAGCGTAGGTAGACCAAGTCAGACAATTGGCTCATCTAGCTCAGTATTGTTTACACCATGGATGGCCAACATGGTGTCGCTCCTGATGTTGCTGGACTACAACTCCCATCACATCCTTGACCATTGGCCACTCTGCCTGGGGCTGATGGGTGTTGGAGCCCAACAACCTCTGCAGGGCAACAGCTTCCCCATCCGTGATGCAACACGTAACTAGCCCTAAAGTCTTATACTTTTTTGTTATTATTTCTTATTAGTTGCTTTTCCCCCAGAAAAATGAAATTCAAAATTACAAAAACAAATGCTAAAAAACAACAAAGGGAAAAACAACAAACCAAAATACAGAAATAACATATATAAAAGAACAGATTCAACGCAATCCAACCCCACTAATAAATAAGCAGAAAATTAAGGTCCAAATGTATGGAAAATCAAGAATTCTTTTGCCTGGCACCTAAAAACAGACAGTGATGGTACCAGCATGCCTCCCTGTGGAGAGCATTCCATAAACAGGAAGCTACCACTGAGAAGGCCTGTTCTTGTCTCTCCACACCTCCCTCAAAGGGAGCACGCAGAGAAGGCCCTCAGATGAAGAACACAAGGTCCAGGTTGGTTCATGTGGGGAGAGGCGGTCCTTGAGGTCCTGAGCCACATAAGGCTTTATAGGTCAAAAACAGCACTTTGAAGTGGGCCCGGTAACTAATTGGTAGCAAATGCAGTCATGCCAGTCTTGGTGCTTTGTGTTCAGACCATCTTAACCTGGTCAGCAACGTGGTCACTGATTTCTGACCAGCTGCAGTTTCTAAATTGTCTTCAAAAGCAACCCCATATGTAACACACTGCAGTAATCTAACCTACAGGTTATCAGAGCACAGACAATAAAAGATAGGCTATCCCCATCCAGATAGGGGCATAGCTGGGCCACCAGCCGAAGCAGATGGCACTTCATGCCGCTTGCTCTGTGCTCATTTTTTGTTCTAGCGGCAGCATAAGATGCTGCTTTACACAGAGTCAGACCATTGGTCTAGCTCAGTATTATCTACACCAGTGGTGGGGGACCTCAGGCTCAGGGCCGAATGCAGCCCTCCAAAAGCCTTTGTATCCAGTCCTTGGGACTTTCCTCAGGCCACACCCTTCACCGGTCCCGCTCCATACCCTTCTTAAGTGCTTTTGCCTGACTGGAATATGTTCTTGAACGATAACTATGCCTCCTGCTTGCCTGGATGGAGGATAAAACAGGGTTGTGTAGAAACCTCTGCCATCTGCATGACTGGAATGTGGCCCTACTAGACCAGCCTTTCCCAACCAGTGTGCCTCCAGATGTTGTTGGACCACAACTCCCATCAGCCTCAGCCACCATTGCCCATGGTCAGGAAAGATGGGAATTGTAGTCCAGCAACATCTGGAGGCACACTGGTTGGGAAAGGCTGCTAGACAAAGGTAAGAGTTGCATTCATTGCTCCACCCACTTTTGTTTCTCACCCCACCCACCACTGGCATGTGTGGCCCCCAGAAGGTCCTCCATGAGGGAATGCATCTTTTATTTTAGGCTGAAAAGGGTTCCCACCCCCATCCCTGGCGGATACTCTGTGGCCCTTATCCTCAGTTTAGGTGGCCCCTGCCACAACTTGGAGCTGCCCAATCCCATTGGAATTCTATCCTTGCTGTTAGCATCCTCCTCTATCCCTTGCTTCTTAGCACAACCCCAAGTGCATGAGGAGCAAGAAACCGGTACTATAGGGCTAACAAGGAACAATTTGAGCTCTTAAAGGCCTAATGGACTCCTGAGGACAGGGGTGAGGGCTATACTTGGTGCAAGACTAGAAGCCCCCAAGGACTACCTTTTCCTCGTAGGCTGCAAACTGCTTATCCCTAGGCTAGCTAAACAGTTACATGGAACTGCTTCTTAAGAGTCCTGAAATGAAAAGCTGTTTCAGGAGAGGAGGAGATTAGAGGAGAGATTTGTGGGGAGAGGGGCAGGGGAGAGAAGGGAGTGCAACTTAACCCTTCCCGCACCCACTTATTCCCTGCTTCAAATTGTTCTTCTTAGCCCCTTTTTGAATGAAGTTTTGGACCTGCATTTTGGTTGGCAGCCTTTATACAGTAGGGCCCCACTCATACGGTGGGTTACGTTCCAGACCCCCGCCGAAAAGCAAAACCCGCCGAAAAGCGGAACTCCATCAATAAAATGGCGCCCGACGCCCGAAAAACTCCGTAAAAGCGGAACAAGCGCCGTATGAGTGGGGTCTTACTCTAATTTTAGTTGCCGTATTAGCAGAATGCCAAAAAGCAGGCCGCTGAAAAATGGCCCCCCACTGTACTAGCCTTCCCCAACCTGGTGCCCTTCAGATATTGTTGGGCTCCTTTATCCCTTGACCATTAGGCATGCTGGCAGGGGCAGATGGGAACTGGAGTCCAACAACACCAGGTAGGGGAAAGCTGCTTTATGCTATTAACAGTCTTTGGCAGCTACAGTGCCTCTGAACCCTTACACTCGCCCTCTCAAAAACCCTCTTTCCTCTGCCAATCAGCCCCTCCAGAGACGACTCCTGTTCCTCACTTGCAGGGATTAGGCGCCTGTGGGTTGGTGTTTTTTTTCCCCCTCTCTGAGCCAATCCTGCTGAGTTATGATCATGCCCAACTAGCTGCCCTTGCTCTGGCCAAAAAAAATCCCCCTCAAATCAGATTTTAACCTCAAAAAATGCAAAGAACTTCCTCCGAATTGGGCCGAGCCAACAAGTACAGAGCAAGAGAAAGGAAGGAAAAGAGAGAGGGGAGGCTTCCAGAGTATGAGAACAAGGCAGGGAGAGGAGTAAAGCATCCAACTCGAGAAGGGAGGCAAAAAGTGCAGATTTGGAAATGGACGGTTTAATTCGCCTGCTCTGGATATTTTGTGGGGAAGTGGGCAAGCTGATTTAAGGGAGCTAACGATTCTGTGTGGCAGGAGTGGGGAGTGGTGGTCCTCTGGATGCTGTTGGTACTCCAGCGCTCATCATCTCAGGCCACTAGCCATGCTGGCTGGGACTGATGAGAGTTGGAGTCCAGCAGGAGGGCCATAGCTTCCCCATCCTTTTCCTAACATTCTGCACTGACAGCACTCTACTGTCATCTGCACCATACATTTAAAGCACATGACTTCCCCCAAAGAATCCTGGGAACTGTAGTTTACAGTTCAGAGAGCTATAATTCCCAGCACCCTTGACAAGCTACAGTTCCCAGAATGATCTGGGGAGGCCATGTGCTTTAAAAGCATGGTGTGGATTAGGGATGGGATCTGGTAGTTGGTTTCCATCCGTTTGAATTCCGACAGTCTGGCTTTCATCAGTACTGATCTGCCATTTTTTTTGTTCCCGATTGTTTGAGCAATTGCCGATTTGCGTTTTTTTCCCAGCGAAAAAAATAACGTAATTGCTAATGAAAATGCTTATGCTGTAGGCATTTGTTCCACTGAGTTAAGAATGCATCAACTTAGAGGAAAGCTGACTACAAACACAATAACGTAACATTCGGAGAGGTATTTTTGTTAAAACCGTGCTGATGACAGCCACAACCTGCCGCAAGAAATCAATGGCAGTCCAACAACAATGCGGATTGTCAGATTATGTCAAAATCCGATAATAAATTTGATTTAGCGAATATTCTCCCCCATCCCTAGTGTGGGTTGCCCCCCTCCTCCCTCTCTTCCCCCCTCTCTTTCACACACTTCACCTTCGTGCTTGCTCCTAGCTAGAGATGGAATGATGTGTCAGTTTTGGATCTCTCCATTTCTAATTTTTCCAAACTTAAATTCATTCCCCACATTTCTGCAGAAAAGTTGTGGTTTTTAAAAAATGCTTATGAAAATTCTCCAGCATTTTTGCGCACATTTTGTAGGCAGATTTGACTAACATATATTGTTTTAAATTTTTAAATTGTGTCTTAAATTGTTTTTTAAAAGATGTATTGTATTTGTTTTTAGTTACTGTAAACCGTCCAGAGAGCTTCGGCTATGGGGTGGTATACAAGTATAATAAATAAATAACATACACATTTTTGCATGTAATGTCTTATTATAGAATGCATTTTTGCATTTTATTTTCTCTCATATATTCATTTCTATGCACACTTTCCCCTAACACACCCATTTTTGTAAACACTGGTTGGTTGGCGAAGCTGCATCACAATATTCAAAAAAGTGCAGATTTTGAAGGATGGCTGTGTTTCGGTTCTCATAGTGTTTCAGAAAGTGCAAATTTGATTTATTCAGCTGGAAATGCAACCTGAATCACAATTCTTGCCCATTCCTAGTTTGTGCTCATCCTGCACCCCTTCCAGCCCCAGGAGCAGGGCTGGCCCTATCATTAGGCAGAGTGAGGCTGCCAGTGAGAAAGAGGTGCTTGTGGGATTTTCTGCCTCAGGTGACAAAATAACTCGATCAGCCTTAGATACTATGTACCTTAACTTAACCTGGGGGAGGGGGATTTGCTGCTCCTCCTCAGGCCATGGTCTGAAAAACCGGGACGTAAAAGCTAGTCTTGCAAGCTGGCTCCTTCCTTCCAAGAATCTCAGTGGCCTTGTGACCCACCCTTAAGGAAACTCCTGTGCTGACTGACTGGCTGATTATAAGCCTATTACCAATTATATAACCTCCCACATTACACAGATGAACAGACACTGCTGCGTGCTTGTAAGACTTACATTCCCACCTGGAAGATCACTGCCTAAATCCCTGCCTGCCCCAACTCCCTTTATTAAACATTGCCAAAGGCTCTTCATTTACTTTGCAATGCAGTGCAATCTCTTCTACATGTCTACTCAAAAATAAGTCCTAGAGTTCAATGGGGTTTACTACCAGGCAGGGATGGATAAACCTGGTTTCTCTCTTGTTTTTCTAAATTCAGTTTACCCCATTTTCCCATATGTGCAATTTTTTTTTAAAGTCTGCATTAATATTTATACACAATTTATGTACATTTATATATATCCTAATATGCATTTTTGTACACAGTTTTGCCTAGTATATTATTTCTGTGAGCAATCTTCCCCAATAGTATTTCTGCCCATTATTTTTCATGCACTTTTGCACTAATCTATACACTTTTTGAAAGCATTATTTGGATGGAGAACTGCGCTGCAAATTTCCAAGGAGAGCTGTGTTTCAGTTTGCAGAGGATTGTTCCGGGAAGTGTGGATTTGGTTGAACAAATATCTCCTCCATCCTTTCTCCCAGGAAACCAGGGGTGGAGAATGTTTTTCAGTGCAAGGGCCACATTCCCTTATCAGTAAGCTTCTGGGGGCGACATGCCAATGGTGGATGGGGCAATAGATGTGACTCTTATCTTTGTCCAGCAGGCCACAGTCCAGCCACACCAAAGTCTGAAGTTTCTCCATGTATTTCTCCATTCAAACAAGCCACCGGCATTAGTATAGTTGAAGGATGCATTCCAGCCAGGCAAAAGAACTGGGCTGTAGACACACTAGTAGCTTCACAAGCAGCCAGACCATTGTCTCTGGCTGAGTTTTGAAAAACTCTGCCCACGGCTGGGCACATTTCCCTTCCCCACTGCTGATTAGGACCGCCCACAGCAAAGCATTGGGCCAATCCCTGTGTCTGCCTGAGCCTACAGCAAAGTGTTTTCACTGGACACATATGGAGTGGCAACAGGATTGATGGTCAATCAGTTTAGAAGTCTGTATGAAACTGACGTCAAGGTAAAACCCGATGGAGCTGCAACTTCCAAGGGGCATGGCCTGGGAAGAGTGCATTTGGCCCTGGGTTATAGGAATAGGAATGTCAGCCCTTACATTTTATTCCATTTTTCCATCAAAGTACAAAGTAGCTTAAAAATTAAAAAAATGGAAATGGATTGCCTTCAAGTCAATCCCGACTTATGGCGACCCTATGAATAGGGGTTTTTCATGGTAAGCGTTATTCAGAGGTGGTTTACCATTGCCTTCCTCTGAGGCTGAGAGGCAACGACTGGCCCAAGGTCACCCAGTGGGCTCCATGGCTGTGTGGGGATTCGAACCCTGGTCTCCCAGGTTGTAGTCCAACACTCTAACCACTACACCACACCAAAAACTTAGAATCAAACCATGTAAGATTGGACCCCATCTTTGCTATCTTCTACTAGGTAGTTGGTTATGGCATTTTTATCCCACAGAGCTTTTAGTATATTTTTATCTTGCCTGACTGGATAGCTTTTATTTGTTTTATCATAGCCTGTTTTCATGCTATGGGTTTTTTTGTTTAAATGGAACAAGATTTTAATTGCTATAATCCACCCTAGGAGGACTCTTTAGGGTCAAAAGGCAGCATAAAAGCATTTTTATTTATTTATTTAAAAAACACCCAGTATTGATACACGTTCAAAACAACAGTATTAAACAAATAAAGCCAACTTTAGGGATGAAATGAAATCTCTCTCCCCACTCCCTCAAATTCACATGTGGCTAAAAGAGGGGCATTCAGTTGTCTGAAAAATTTCATCCGTTTCAGGTGACAGTTCGTGTTTACATAAGACCATCACAAGAGCTCCTGCTGGATCAGGCCAGAGGCCCATCTAATCCAGTTCTCACAGTAGCCAACCAGAGGCCCATGGGGAACCCACAAGCAGCAAGACCTAAGTACTGTACAAAAGTTCCCTCCCCACTTGCGATTCCCAGCATCTGGTATTCAGAGGCATACTGTCTCCAACAGTGGACATAGAACATAGTATCCATGATTGCAATGGCAGACTTTTTTTCTTTATTGCCACCTCTTCCAGTAGTGGAGTTCTTCCATTCTACAGATGTTGTCTCCCCCGGCCAGCCGCCCATAACAAACCCCCTTAGAAAGTGCCATCCTAGGATAATTTAGCAGCAAGGAGAGGGGAAAAATGGTGGCCGCTGGGTGGCAACTACTGCAAGATGCTCTGCCATCAGTTTTTTGTTATTGTTTTGCTAAAAAAAAAAGGGAAGTTTCAGCTGCTACATTGTGAATGATAAAAGTACCTCACCCTCCAAAACTGTTCAAAAAGTTTCACCTCCCCTCAAATCCTTTCCCGGATTTCAAGTGCCACTTTTGCACTTTTTGAAATTCAGAATGTTAGCTCTCATCCACCCGAATAATGATTGCAGGCACCTTTTTTGGGACATTTACCACTCTGAGTTAGATGAAAAAAGAGAACAGCTACATGTCAACACCTCACTCCAAATCTCTCGACGACCTCACCCAGCGGTTCCATGCAGATGTTAAACAGCAAGGTGAGAGAAGATAGAACTCCCTGGCATTCACAGCTAAAGTGCCATGAAACAGTGCAATACGGCTCACACACACACACTACATCTTTGACTCACCCAATCAGGTAGGATTTGAACCACCAAAGCATTCTAGTCTTGTCCTAGACTAGCGATCCAGAAGGATGCTTTGGCCAATGACACTGAAAGCCTCTGAGAGGTCAAGAAGAAATAAGAGTCCCATTCTCTTGTGGAAGCCGTCTGCCAGAACCACCAAAGCAGTTTCAGCCCCCAAACTAGACTCTCTACACAATTCATGTAATCAAAAAATGTCACCGCCTGTTTCAGCATCTTACCTATGAAGAGAAGACTAGCAATCAATTGATAGTTGGAAAAATAGTATGGGCTTCATCTGGCATACTCTGGCTTTTGAAACAGGATGAGCTTATTAATTGATCATAACAGTTTGCCTTTTCCAAATTTAAGAATGTTTAAACTGAGCATTGAAACTCACAGTGGATTTGGTTGTTCTTACAGAATAGCTGCAGCTCAAAACACATTCAGCATTTTCTTCCCCTTTTGCTATCTTGATAGGGAACCTGTGGCTCTCCCTATTTTGGACTCCCATCACCCCAGCCAGCATGGCTAATGGCTAGAGATTATGGGAGCTGTAGTCCAGCAACATCTGGAGGCCCACAGATTCCCCATCCCTGAGGATATGTGAAAGAGATGCAGTGAACTGGCATTTTGTGTCCATATTATACATGCATTTATGTGAATGCACACTGCAGTTGTGATGCATCCACCTTCCCCACCCCACCCCAGCCCTACAGGGGTTGAAACCTGAAGAAGAATGCCAACATACAGCAATTCACTAGCAAAATCTCTCCCAAAACACAGGTAAAAATGACAGACAATCCTTTACTGGAACAGTTACCAGCAAATATTGCTGCCCCTAGTCAATAGAGACAGCTGGAGGTTATGCAATAATAAGGCATGCAGAATGAGTTGCACCCACTTCTGCTGGTGCCCCTGCCAATTTGGGGAAAAAAACACACTGGCTACACAGTTACTTCATAATGGATCAAGCATGCACACAGCTAAGGAAAATCTCAGCCCAGTCTTTCATCATGGCGTCTGCAATTCTCCTCCCAAAAGATCTTGGGGGGGAAAGAGCCTTTTGACACATAAACCTTGTTTCACACATAGGGTTCAGCAGTTCACTCAAAACAAGAGGGCTCTCATCTCCTGTCAGATGCAGTGAATGGACCACTGCATTTTAATTGTGTGTATGTTTGGAGCTGGGGAGAGGAGAGAGGAATTCACATATACCCCACCTGTTCCTATTTACCAGTCCTTCTGTTCTTCTACCTATTCCTTGCAAAGCACTGTCATAGCATATTAGACTTGAAAGGGGTGCATGAGGTCATCTAATCCACCCCTCTGCTCAACCCGGACTCTGCAGTGCAGGACACAAAACGTAGCATCCCTGACAGTTGGCTATCCAGCCTCTGCTTAAATGCCTTCAGCAACAAAGTGCCCCCCGACAACTCCTAAGGCAGTCCATTCCATTATCAAACTGTGTAATTTTCACCCATTAATTTCTAGTCCCAAACCTGATCCATCTTCTATGTGACAACCCTTTAGATTTTTTAAGGCAGCTACCATGAATCCCCTCAATCTTCTCTTCTCCAGTCTAAAACATACCCAGCACTTTTAACCTTTCCTTATTTATAGACCCCCTGATCGTCCTGGTCACCATCCTCTCAATGCTCTCTAGCTTGTCACTGTACTTCCCAAAGTGTGGTGCTTGAACAGTACTTCAAACAATGTAGTCGGACATGAGTAGAATATAGAGTCCCTACTTTGCCTTTGGGGATGCTTTCCTAACAATTTCTTAGCATGCAGACTTGTACTAGATTTTTTTTTTTTTTGCAATGTAATTCTAGGCAAATTTACTCAGAAGTAAGTCTCATTTATTTCAACAAGGCTTACACCCTTGTAACTGTGGATAGGGCTGCAGCCTCAGACTAAAGCTGGGCCTCTGAAAGTTAACATTTGTGGGAGTGTGATAAAAATTGGCTCTAGAGTAGGCGCATGTTGTAAAAAGGCAGGCACATGGACACACACGCCAGCACCAGCGTGCCCTTTCCCTTCCACCCACGGCCTCCAGTAACGGCTATTCTATCAGAAGCACAATCACAGCCATTGTGAAGTTCAATCACTCTTATTAAACACTCTTAGGAACTGTTTACTAACACTTCCTGCTTCAGGAACAGCACAGACAATTGCAAAAAAAGAAGAAGAAAAGTCGTCAGTGAATACAAGCAACAAGCAGGCAGAATTAGCTCAGGTAGCGAACTGAACAGGGGGCGTTACAAAAGTGTCCCTATTTCTCATCTCTGGGAAACTTCAGAAGTTATGAATTGATTCTTCCCATGCTTCCAGCCAGAGACAGAGAGAGAGAGACAAACACACTGCGACGCTCATACATTCACGCCCCTTGTCATCCTATGCCACAAAACAGCAAGCGTCTCTGGCTGAATAATTTTCATGAGATGACGCAGCCAGTAATTCCACGCTTGCCTGTGCAGAGAAATAAATTAGGGTTTAGGTAACACACCTTGGTCAACTGCATTTTTGTGGTGCCTCTTGGGCTTCCCTTTCCACGGGGTGCAGAGCAGCAATCCGTCCCCCAGCAATCGGACCCTCCTTCCCAGCCCATACGATCCCCTCTGCTTCCTCTCTCTCTTTCTCCGGCAAAAGTTGTGGGTATTTTTCCGCCTTCTCTGGATCTTTGGAACTGCCTTGCCTTACAAACTCCTCCTCCCTGTCCTACTCCCCCCCCTCCATCTCTCTCTCTCTTACACACACACACACACACACCACACACACACACAGTCTTAATAATATTTAGCTCGGTGCCAGAGCAAACTCAACCATGCCAGATGAAGCCAAGTGAGCTTACAAAACTGGGCCTTGTAAACAGGTGACAAAGTGCCCCCCCCGAGATGTAGGTAGATTAACATGCCGTGCATGTGTGCGTCTGCACACACAGAGAAGAAGGTCATAACCTTTTCAGGGAATAACATGGAGAGGGAAACGCAAGGGGAGATGACATATTGTTGGAAATGGGGAGGGTGCCTTGTCAGAACGCATGCACTCCAAACGGCGTAACAGGATAATTGGAAACATATTATTCCCCTGGAAAATCCCTCCAGAGCAGCTTTGGAGTAACAAAGAGACATGTGTACCATTCAGCCAGATCCGGATCCTGTTTCCTTCCAGTTTTTAGTGATCTGGGTCAGCAGCTTCAGGGCCTGCATCTCAAGAGGGGGAGGGGGGGAAAGAAGCAGCTTGGTTTCCACTTCCTAAGCAGGAATATATATGCATGCAACCCTACTTGGAATAAACTTCCATTCTGTCTTTGCCAGTCTCTTTCTTACTCTACTCCTCCATCCCTGATTTGCCCTTCTTTTGCTGATGGGAAACACAAGTGCGACCTACAACAATGCTGCAGTCTGGAGTGCTCATGTTCACGGTTCCAGCCAGCCAACCATGCCCTTTTCCAAGATCCTTCACTGCATCACCTCTCCAACTGTCTGCCAGCATTCTGTGGCCACCCAGCATGCTCAGCCTTCATTGGGCTGTTTGGAGGCTTCTCCCTCACACATCACCTTTGGATTTTTTGGGGAGTGGGAGACTTCTGCAAAAGTTCCTCTCAAGTCTGCCCCCATACCTCCCTCTTGTGTGTCCATACTGCTGTTTTGGCTACATAAGGAGCAGCACTTGAAGAACTGAGCTTGCTCTTGGGATTTATCATTCAGACAAACATCAAGTCACTCCTCTTACACTGTTGAGCACATTGTTGAGGCCTCACCAGCAATGCCAAAGGTGTTCAGCAGAGCATATTATTGCACAGCTATAAAGGTATCCACCAAGAGAGAAAGATGCCTGCTGTATCTCTGCATGATTCGCCAATGCTCTTTGGCCATGCCTCCTTGCAATCAGCCTCCACGGGGGGGGGGGGGGGATTCTCCTAAGTCTCTGCATCAGATGTGACTGGGTCATTCAATTGCTCTGGATAGAGAGGCACAACAGAATTGCCTGCTATCCAAGGAGGTGTGGCCCACAACAGTGATTCATGCAGAAACTCAGAGGGAGTACTCCTTAGAGGGCAGGTAAAGCTCAACTCCTGGACACACTAACTTTGAACATAAGAGCGAGAAGTGCCTCCAGTTTTATTTTGGGAGAGTGAGGAAATTTGGGAAGCACCATGCATGATACACATTATGGTAGCCACAAGTGGGCATCACCAGACATTACCTAAATTCAGCTAGTGTTAATCGTGCATTAAAAAACATTATATCCAAAGATAATCCTTCCTGTACTCCCACCATTTTCCTACCAATAAGGGGGAAGGCCAATGTTAATCACCATTACAAAAGCATCCCCAAGCTTGCAAGTGACAAATTCTTCCTGGCTAGAAGAAGGAAACAGCAGCAACATCCCACTGAAGGGGTGTTAAAGGGCTGGGAGTTTGACTAGGGAGCTGAAATGCAGAGCAATTTACAAAGAGTTCTGCCAAATGCTGCAGGCAGCTTAGGATGTGTCCAGAAGACCCACGTTTAGAGGATCAGGCCTGCTGTTACCTTGCAGTAATGGGGGAAATGTTGGAACAACATAGGAAGCTGCTTTATATCAAGTAAACCATTGATCAGTGCTGTCTACACTGACTGGCAGCAGGTCTCCAGCATTTCAGACAGGGGTCTTTCCCAGCCCTTCCTGGAGATGCCACTGGGACTGAACCTGGGACCTTCTGCATGCCAAGCAGATGCTCTGCCACTGAGCTACAGCCCTTCCCTGTACCTGCTCTTTCCCGGAAAGCTTCCCACCAATGCAGGTGGTATTGTTATTGGTATCATTATTGGTATTACCTGTCCTTCACCAGCAGGTCCCAAGGCAGGTTACAGCAGTTTAAAATTCAATATTAAAAACAATTAAAACAAATCACAATCACAGGAATAAGGTAGGTCCTGAAAACATACATCTCAAGTGCCAAAAGCCAGAGTAAAGAGGTGCTTCTTCAGCATTCATCGAACACTGTACAGCGAAGGTGCCAGACACAGTTCTACGGGGAGAAAATTTCACAACTTAGGGGTTGCCGAAGATAATACCTTCTTGCTGGCCACCAGCCCACGAATTTCTGACGATGATCTTGTTTGTAGGGAAGGTCTTTCAGATGTTTTGGGGCTAAGTCATTTAGGGCTTTAAACACTAGTGTGAGCACCTTCTATTAGCCCCAGAAACAAAATGGTAAACAATCCAACTGTTTTAGAACAGGGGTTCGATAAGTTCTAAAAGCAGCCCCAGCCACTAATCTGGCCCCTGCATTTTGGACCACTTGATGTTTTGTCTTCAAGGGCAGCCCCATGTAGAGTGCATTGCAACAATCCAATCTGGAAGTTACCAGAGCATGGAGTACTGTGACCAAGTCATCTCTGTCCAAAAGGGGCTGTAGCTGGTGAACCAGCCATAGCCAGAAATAGGCACTCCTAGCCACCGAGGCCACTTGGGCCTCTAGTGACAATGCTGGATCCAGGACTACCCCCAAGCTACAAATGTGCTCCGCTGAGGGGAGTACAACCCCATCCAGAACAGACCATTTTCCCACATCCTGGACTCAAGAACTTGGAGCACATAACACCTCTGTCTTTTCAGAATTCAGTTTCAGTTTGTTAATAAGAACATAAGAACATAAGAAGAGCCTGCTGGATCAGGCCAGTGGCCCATCTAGTCCAGCATCCTGTTCTCACAGTGGCCAACCAGGTGCCTGGGGGAAGCCCGCAAGCAGGACCCGAGTGCAAGAACACTCTCCCCTCCTGAGGCTTCCGGCAACTGGTTTTCAGAAGCATGCCGCCTCTGACTAGGGTGGCAGAGCACAGCCATCAGGGCTAGTAGCCATTGATAGCCCTGTCCTCCATGAATTGGTCTAATCTTCTTTTAAAGCCGTCCAAGCTGGTGGCCATTACTGCATCTTGTGGGAGCAAATTCCATAGTTTAACTATGCGCTGAGTAAAGAAGTACTTCCTTTTGTCTGTCCTGAATCTTCCAACATTCAGCTTCTTTGAATGTCCACGAGTTCTAGTATTATGAGAGAGGGAGAAGAACTTTTCTCTATCCACTTTCTCAATGCCATGCATAATTTTATACACTTCTATCATGTCTCCTCTGACCCGCCTTTTCTCTAAACTAAAAAGCCCCAAATGCTGCAACCTTTCCTCGTAAGGGAGTCGCACCATCCCCTTGATCATTCTGGTTGCCCTCTTCTGAACCTTTTCCAACTCTATAATATCCTTTTTGAGATGAGGCAACCAGAACTGTACACAGTATTCCAAATGCGGCCGCACCATAGATTTATACAACGGCATTATGATATCGGCTGTTTTATTTTCAATACCTTTCCTAATTATCCCTAGCATGGAATTTGCCTTTTTCACAGCTGCCGCACACTGGGTCGACATTTTCATCGTGCTGTCCACTACAACCCCGAGGTCTCTCTCCTGGTCGGTCACCGCCAGTTCAGACCCCATGAGCGTATATGTGAAATTAAGATTTTTTGCTCCAATATGCATAATTTTACACTTGTTTATATTGAATTGCATTTGCCATTTTTCTGCCCATTCACTCAGTTTGAAGAGGTCTTTTTGGAGCTCTTCGCAATCCCTTTTTGTTTTAACAACCCTGAACAATTTAGTGTCATCAGCAAACTTGGCCACTTCACTGCTCACTCCTAATTCTAGGTCATTAATGAACAAGTTGAAAAGTACAGGTCCCAATACCGATCCTTGAGAGACTCCACTTTCTACAGCCCTCCATTGGGAGAACTGTCCGTTTATTCCTACTCTCTGCTTCTCAACCAATTTCTTATCCACAAGAGGACCTCTCCTCTTATTCCATGACTGCTAAGCTTCCTCAGAAGCCTTTGGTGAGGTACCTTGTCAAACGCTTTTTGAAAGTCTAAGTACACTATGTCCACTGGATCACCGCTATCTATATGCTTGTTGACACTCTCAAAGAATTCTAATAGGTTACTGAGACAGGACTTTCCCTTGCAGAAGCCATGCTGGCTCCGCTTCAGCAAGGCTTGTTCTTCTATGTGCTTAGTTAATTAGCTTTAATAATACTTTCTACCAGTTTTCCAGGGACAGAAGTTAAGCTAACTGGCCTGTAATTTCCGGGATCCCCTCTGGATCCCTTTTTGAAGATTGGCGTTACATTTGCCACTTTCCAGTCCTCAGGCACGGAGGAGGACCCGAGGGACAAGTTACATATTTTAGTTAGCAGATCAGCAATTTCACATTTCAGTTCTTTGAGAACTCTCGGGTGGATGCCATCCGGGCCCGGTGATTTGTCAGTTTTTATATTGTCCATTAAGCTTAGAACTTCCTCTCTCGTTACCACTATTTGTCTCAGTTCCTCAGAATCCCTTCCTGCAAATGTTAGTTCAGGTTCAGGGATCTGAACCACTGTGAAGACAGATGCAAAGAATTCATTTAGCTTCTCTGCAATCTCCTTATCGTTCTTTAGTACACCTTTGACTCCCTTATCATCCAAGGGTCCAATTGTCTCCCTAGATGGTCTCCTGCTTTGAATGTATTTATAGAATTTTTTGTTGTTGGTTTTTATGTTCTTAGCAATGTGCTCCTCAAATTCTTTTTTAGCATCCCTTATTGTCTTCTTGCATTTCTTTTGCCAGAGTTTGTGTTCTTTTTTATTTTCTTCATTTGGACAAGACTTCCATTTTTTGAAGGAAGACTTTTTGCCTCTAAGAGCTTCCTTGACTTTGCTCGTTAACCATGCTGGCATCTTCTTGGCCCTGGCGGTACCTTTTCTGATCTGCGGTATGCACTCCAGTTGAGCTTCTAACAGCCCATCACTGCCTCCAAATACCTGCCTCCAAATACCTGTCTAGCACCTCAGCCATCTTTCTTGAGGCAGATGGAACAGAGATAGAACTGGGTGTCCTCTACATATTGGTGACACTTCACTCCAAAACATCTGATGACAGCTCTCAGTGGCTTCATATAGATGTTAAATTGCATGGGGAACAAGATGGAACCCTGTGGGACACCACAGGACAGCTCCCATGGTGCCGAACAGTAGCCTCCCATAACTCCTTTTTGGAAACAGCTCTTGAGATAGGAGAGAAATCACTGAAGCACAGTGCCCCCAACACCCACTTCCCTGAGCTGCTCCAGAAAGATGCCATGGTAAATGGTACCAAAAGCCACCAAGAGATCAAGAAGAACGAGTAGGGTTGCACTCCCTGCATCCATCATCAGCCAGGGCGACCAAGGCAGTTTTGGTGCCATGACTGGGCCTAAAGCCAGACTGAAATGGATCCAGATATTCCGTTGTCTCCATGCATGCCTGAAGCTGGACACTCACCACCTTCTCAAGGACCTTGTCCCAAAAGGGGATATTCGCCACGGGCCGATAGTTATTTAAGACTTTTGGGTCCAAGGAGGTCTTCTTAATTAGGGGCAGGTGAACACCTGGAATAGGCAGCCGTGGAGTCGAGGCAGAGAAGAGCACTAGGCTTGGAGGGGATATGCTTGCCAGTCTGGTGCTATCTACTCAACAGCTGAAACAAACAGTACAAACAGTTAATCTTTACTTATAAAGCTGGCAACATCGACCTGATTGGCCAGTGTTGCGTTAATCTTTGTGGGATTTGTTGGTGGTAGGGGAACCTTCTGTGTATGTGCACAAAAATGTATAACATCACAGCCATGTGCACATGAGCGACTGGGATTAGATCCATGCATGTATCACCTTATATGACAAGGACAGATCATGCATGTAGACGGCACATCAAAGTCATGTGATGGGCTCCAAATTAACTTAATATGCAAAGGATTAAAAGTTTGAAAATGGAGCGGGGCGGAATGCCTTAGACCTGAGCCAGGTCCATGCTTAAGGAGGGCCTCAGTATCCTAGTGGGTGCTGGCAGGTATTCCTGGAAGCAGTGCAGCAACAGCAGAATCAGGTAGTTGAGGGCTGGCATTTTAATTTTTTTAATTTATTTAGTGTTTGAGTAGGTGAGATTCAGTCACATACCGCCAAATTCTGGTTGCACAACTGAAGTAGATTGGGCACTCCCCACAAATGTGTGTGTGTGTGTATATATATATATATATATATATATATATATATATATATATATATATATATATATATATATAACTTTTTGCAATAAGGAACATGATGGAAAGTGTGGGATAGCAACCGCTTGATGCCTCCCCATAAGCAAATCAGAATGAATGCTTAGTAAGCAAGTTGTCTAGAAGTGACTGCAATGCAGTCCGCAGCAGCAGGCCATGCCATGTGTGGGCAGCTTCTGGAGCCCCATCACCCTGGCAGGGCCTGCTGCTGCTGACTGCACTGCGGTCACTTCCAGACAACTTTCTTATTGAGCATTCATTCTGAATTCATTCACCTGAAAAGAGGAGCAATCTGCAAGTGCCACAGGTCTCACTTTATTGGCTCTTTTCCCTGGCTAGTGCTCTGATCAGCCCCAGGCAGCTGAGCTTAGGTGTCCTGTCTATTTTCCACAATGCCCCTAATGTTGTGCCACTCTGGGGCATTGTGAGTAATTGTATGTACCCCGCCTTGGGACCTTGTGGTGAAGGGTGGGTTAGAAATTCAAATACTAAATAAGTTAAAAAATTTAAAATGCCAACCCTCAACTACTTGATTCCCCTCCATTTTTAAATTTTTAATCCCTTGCCTTTTAAGCTAATTTGGAGCCCATTACATGACTTTGATGTGCCGTCTACATGCATGATCTGTCCTTGTCGTATGATACATCTGCATGCATGGATCTGATCCCGGTCGCACATGGCAGTGATGGTATACATTTTTGTGCACATTCATCTGGGACCTTTCTTGCTTCTCACATTCTGACCTATGAACTATAGAGCACAAAACTGCCTAGGACAAAATAGGAGGCAGCCTTCTGGATTGCATCCTTCATAGAGGAAAAAAAGTATTTTAATATTAAAGCTACTAAGTCCAGACTCAAAGAAGGCTCTTGTACCTGTTAAAGCTTTGCATGGAAGGGAAAATTCTGCCAGACACAGTTTTGCCTGTCACGGCAGCCCTCTGATACAGAAAAGCCACACCTGCAACTCTGCAGCTGTTAAAGATGCAGAAACCTGCCCAGGGTCACGATGCATAGCAAACCTACCTGGGACTGACCAGATCAAGTTGGATGAAGAGGTGTGGCAAGAGAAGTGATGCTGAGTTACAGCATAAAAAGGGGTAAGTGCTGTATCAGGTGCCAAAGAAAGATGAACGAGCACTTCAGAAGATTAACCACCCACACAACCCATAATGTAGAAAGGTGGAGCTGTAAGTCAGCTTTGTTTTTTCAAAAAAGGCAGGTTCGCTCTATATAGGATGCCTTAAAGCAGTGGCAGTAAAGAAGGCCAGATTGGACCAGCCAGTGGCTATATCTGCAATATGCTAGCATTTCCCAGCCTGCTCTTTCTCTTCAAGGCTGGAGGTGTGTGGTGGTTTGCCATTAAAAATAGGATTCTCAAAGTGTATCACAAAGACATATGCTGAAGGCCAATCTAACTAACATTGAAGAACTGCACCAGAGGGTATCTCAGATTTTTTGAACTGGGGGCCCACCTTCTAAATTGAGCTTTTGGCAAAACCCCTTCAGAACAGATTTCACACAGATCCTTGCACACAGTCATGTGCATATAGCCTGTTGCTGCATGCAATAATCTGTGGACTGGGGGAGGAGCAGTAATTTGAATAGCAGCATTTAGAAGAGGAAGAAACAGGGCCTGCAACAAAATGTTGCAGTGTCGTGTGGTTCTGGGCAGGGTTGCAACTAGCCAACCAAGCCCTCTTCCAGGATATTCCATTCCATTCCCCCTCCTTTCTGGTTTCCATCCCCCCTCCCTTCAACAGTCAGCCAGTATTCTATGCCCATTGAACATGCTCAGTCCTAGCTAAGATGTTTTGGGGAGGGGGGGTTCTCTCCCTTAGGATTTCTTCCCAGATATCTTGTACTTCTGCTAATACCTTGCTGCTTCCCCGAACCTGCTGATTCCTCTCCCTTGTGCATAGATGGAATGTTTTTGGCAACATAAGGTTCCATACTGAGGGAATAAATTCACTGTTAGTATTACACGGCAGAAAAGGATATCTCTGTCTAACTCCTAGAGCAATACTCAGTGAAACATTCATAAGAAGAACAGAGCAGCTCTTTCTGAGCTCCCTTTCTGCCTCCGACCCAGATCACATGGGGATGACGGCATAGTGAGTGCGTAGTTACTTTGATAAATCCAGAGTGGATCAGGGAGGGTCCAGTTGACTGCCAAAGGCGTATTCAGTCTACCCAGATCTTGGCTGATGGGGGAGGAAGGCACCATCTGCCTCAGAACCATGCAACTCCCTACCACAGCTTTCCCCAACCTGGCACCTTCCAGGTGTTTTGGACTACAATTCCCATCAGCCCCAGCTAGCATGCCCAATGGCCAGAGACAAACAGGGACCTGCCCATCAACTGAGCACCGCTGAACAGAGCCAGCCTCAGGCCAAATGACATCCCGAGGTGTGAACCTTCTTCAACACCCCTCTCCATTACTTTTGAAGATGTTTATTTTTCATTGTAGTTGGGGCCCGTTTGTTTCACGACTCTGACGCACAATTTTGCATGTATTATTAATCCCTGTCAAACAGGGCCAGATTTATGGGCAAATACAACCTTGGCAATTTGCCTGGGGTTCTGGGCTTGGTGGGGGCACCAGTCTGGGGCTATGTAGTCAACTGTCCATGCAACACCTGAAACAAAACAGTGAGTATCGTTCATCTTCACCTGTAAACCTGGGTAGCACCAACCTGTGTGCTGCGGTTGCGCTGACATTGTTTTTATCCATTGGTGTCAGGGCTGAACCAGCAGCCTAAGATGAGCCAAGGGACTAATCAGGCACCAAAGCCCAGAGCAAGGGACGAATCAGCTTCAAGGAAGAATCCAGAACTGGAAAGCAAAGCCAGGACCGAAGGCCAGAGCAGACACAGGGCTGCCCCAGAATGACTTCCGAAAAGAAGGCTAAATTCGCACAGGAGAGTCTGTTATAAATCTTTTCTGCCCAGGCAGGGTCCAAATAGCTAGAGTGGGCGATCAAGCCAGCCCAGGGCCAGACGGGTACTTGGCTGCCTAGGCCAGAGATGGGGAACCTTTTTCAACATGACTGGGCCACATTTCCTCAAGGGGAACTTTCTGGGGGCCATAGGCCAGTGCTGAGTCAAAAGTGGTTGGCCTAAACTTGCAGTGTTTCCCAACCTTTTTTATTTTTTTTGTTGCTGGACTACAACTCCCATCAGCCCCAGCCAGCATGGCCAATGGTCAGGAATTATGGGAACCGTAGTCCAGCAACAAAAAAATAAAAAAGGTTGGGAAACACTGGGCCCTAAAGGGAAAAAGTGGGTGGAGCAATGGATGCGACTCCTACCTTTGTATAGAAGATGACATTCTAGCCACACAAAAGTTGGGGGTTCCTACATCCCCTCACCCTACATCCAGGAGCGCAAGAGCCAGTATCACCCTTAGAGGACACATTCCAGCCACGCAAAAGCACTCCAGGAGGGTGTGAAGCAGGAGAAGTGAGGGGTGAGGCCTGGGGGAAAGGGGTGTGGCTTAGGGAAAAATCCTGAAGGCCCAGAAGTGGAGCCTAGAGGGGGCTGCAGCCTCAGGCCTCTTGTTCTTCATCCCTGGCCTAGGCAGATGCTACAACCTGCACAGAGATCTGAAAGTCCCCAGTTCTGACCGAGTTGCTGACGCTGGGAGAACGTACAACATTTGTGCCTATTCAACAAACTGGGGGGGGGGAGGGGATGCGAGTGGTTGTGATCAGACTCATACATGAAAAATTACCATCTTATATGACGGGGGTGTCAAACCATGTGTGAAAATCTTAGATCTCACTTACAAAGGGAGTGACAAAATGCAATGAAAAAATAAGGCGCTCAACAGGTGAATTAATGATTTGCACTGGGGGCCCCTCCAAGAACATGCCATTTGGTCTAAGGTGTATCAGAGATAAATTTGCACTCATAGATCTTATCACAAACACACTCAGACTGAGCCTGAATGGGGAGGAAACTATTCACATAGGTCAGTGGAATGAATACAAGAGAGATACCCAGCATTAAGACTTGTGTAGTATAGAGGGGCCTTGCACATGGCAACAAACCTGAGGAGAGCAATGCATCTCTGGGTCCTCTGCAGAGCACATCAATGTGGAGATCCCTCTGACTGAGGGCCACTTCACCCAGTGGAGAGCTTGCTCAGCATGCAACTTTGACCCTCAGTGCAGCCCTGGTGACTAGAAACCCTCCAACATGAAGGCCTGAGTTTGGGTGCCATGACACCAGATGTTGTGAACTCTTAACTACCATCAGCCCCACCCAGCATGACCAGTCATCAAGAATGATGAGAGCTGTAGTCCAACAACACAAGGAGGGCCACAGATTCCCCATCCCTGCTCTAAACCATGGTTTGCCTGTATGTTGGAAAGCCCAAAGCATAATGTGAGTTCTAAACCATCATCAGTTCAAAAACTATAGCATGATGCCCAAACTGATTATATATAACTGAAAGTGAGCCTCAAGTCAAGACAGGCATCTGAACCCTCCTTACGTGTGTATCTGGAAGACTGCCTTCCCATCCCCAGATTCTGTTTTGTAGTGAACTCTCTGTTTTGAAGGTCATATCTGAGACCAAGTGATTTTTATTCCACCCAGCAGCATCCACATAATATGGAACATTGGCCAGATGAAACGGATATTGACCACAAGCAGAATCACTTCCCAATCAGATTATTAGCATTAGCTATCTGCCAGGCAGATAGAGGCTGGACTGGCCATAAAGGGATAGAAATGTATTACAAAGTTCCAGGCCTCCATCTGTTTATTGTCATTGCATAAGGAGAGACGTATGTGGGGGAAGCGAGTGTTTGCCTTTACAGCCACTGCCTGGCCTCAAAGAAGGAAAAACAAGGCAACAAGTAAGATCCAGAACCACAGAACCAATCCCAAAGTTACTGCTTGTGCCATGATGAGACAGGAAGGAAGCGGAGGGGACTCATGGAGCTGGGTCTCAAGTTCAAGATCGTCCAGAGTTCATCCTTAAAAATAGCCCTTTTCTGGCAAACTGTTTATAGTGGACACTGCAGAACATTCTGGTTACATAGTTCTCAGCACATATTTCTAGATCTACCCCAAAGAGTCCTGTGGCTCTTTGCCCTGTCGGCTTCATTAACGCAGTCACATCTGGAGTCATATGATTTTGCTTGGTTGTTTCGCCCAGCTGGAATAGCAAACTGCTTCGCAACAGGAGAGGGGCAGCTAAACTCACTGGATCAGTGTTGCTGAACTTGATGGTTGTTTGTTTATTGGTAGCTTTTTTAAAACCATGTTTGATCCCTCCTGATGTTGCAGGAAATTTCAATAAATATTCTAAACCGAATCAAAACTTCAGGTCAAACTTAATGCTAGAGATGGGAAACCTGTGACCCTGTTGATGTTGTTGGTCCAGTTCCAATCTTCCCTGACCATTGCCTGTGCTAGCTGGGACTGTTGGGAGTTGTAGCCCAACAACATCTGCAGGGCCACAGGTTCCTCACCCTTAATTTACACCAATAGTTTCCAAATCTTCCATCCTCCAGGAAATACCAGATACCTGCTGAGGTATCTTTGCCTGATTCCCTTGGAACTCCTGTGCATTGCAAAGAATTCTGGGGCATCTTCTAGGGCACACCCTTCATTCACATACAGCACAGAAGTCTTAGGACAATGAGGTGCTCTTTGGTCATGACCCTGCATGACCTAAGAACACCTCACAGAAGGAGCTCAGCACTCAGCATTCTCTTACAGCTCTGCATTCCACCAGGACTGTTCCAAGGCATTTTGCTGCCTGAGGCAAAAGACAAGACAGCACCTTCACCCCATTCCACATACAACAGCTGACCAGACTGGCAGGTGAATTTTACTTCAGTGCTGGCAACAGGACAGTATCCACCATAGCACCTGAGAGTTACATTAGCGGGTTCAGGACAGAGATGTGTGTGACACGTGGCTTGCCTTGTGACTCCTAAACTAGCCCCAGGTGCCCTCAGGCCACTTACCAGTGTTGAAATAAGATTCAACATGTGCCAACCAGTGTGGTTGGCACATGGAACAGGGGACAGGAGTGATGGGGGGGAGGTGCCCTCTTGCCTCAGGTAATAAAACATGTCCTTTGCCTCAAGCAACAAAATGTTTTGTGCCAGCTTTGCTTTGTGTATGACGCAAACAGCTCTGTCTGCTCCCCTGCCTGAAGCAGCCACAGACCCCTCACTCTGTCTAATGGTACAGCAGGTCCTGTATTACAGGGAAGATCAGTAATGGTGAGTACGTGGCCTTTCAATTAAGCTTGATCAACCTTTACTGATCTTCTTCATTGAAGCCCCAGGGTCCCCCAGAACACAATTTTAAAATTACTACTTTAGACAAAGGCTGTGAACACACTAATCAGTAAAGTGTTTCCATTGGCCAGACCTGGAGGGGGAACAGGTTGATCTGCCAATCAGTTGCAAAATCTCTTTGAAGCTGAATAATAAAAAAAAGCACTCAAGCTGTTCTTACCAGGTTTTACATTTAAAAGGGGTGGGATTTGACTAGTGTCATGTGCCCACTTTCAGAAAAGAGAGGTGGACGGACACTGGAACTCGCAGAACAGTTCCTGCCAAACAGAAACAGCAACAACACTAAGACCACTGGAGGTAAAGCAGGGATAGCCAACATGGTGCCCTCTAGATGGCTGATGGACTACAACTCCCATCATCCCTAGCCAGCATGGCCAGTGATCAGGGAGGATGGAAGTCAGTTGTAGTCCACAACTTCTGCAGGGCACCTTCTTGTTGGCTACCCCTGAGATATTTATTCATTTATTTAATTGCATTTGTATACCACCCCATAGCCAAAGCTCTCTGGCCAGTTTACAACAATTAAAAACATTAAAAACAGATATACAAATTTAAAAGCACATTTTTAAAAAGCAATTTAAAAACACATGCTAAAATGCCTGGGAGAAGAGGAAAGTCTTGCCCTGGCGCTGAAAAGATAACAGTGTTGGCGCCAGGCACACCTTGTCAGAGAGATCATTCCATAATTTGGGGGCCACCACTCAGACTCCCAGCTTCCCTCGGAGGAGGCACCCAGAGGAGGGCCTTTGATGTTGAGTGTAGTGTATGGGTGGGTTCATGTCGGGAGAGGCATTCCATCAGGTATTGTGGTCCCAAGCTGTGTAAGGCTTTATAGGTTAAAACCAGCACCTTGAATCGAGCTCAGAAACATACAGGCAGCCAATGCAAGCAGACCAGAATCAGTTTTATATGTTCGAACCGTCTGGTCCCTGTTACCAATCTGGCAGCTGCATTTTGCACAAGCTGCAGTTTCCAAACCCTCTTCAAAGGCAGCCCCACGTAGAGCACATTGCAGTAATCTAACGGACATTACCAGAGCATGGACAGCTAAAGCCAGGTTATCCCTGTCCAGATAGGGGTGTAGCTGGGCCACCAACCAAAGTTGGTAGAAGGCACTCCGTGCCACCAAGGCTACCTGAGACTCAAGTTACAGAGATGGTTCTAGGAGAACCCCCAAGCTACGAACCTGCTTCATCAGGGGGAGTGCAACCCCATCCAGGACAGGTTGGACATCCACCATCCGGTCAGAAGAACCACCTACTAACAGCATCTCAGTCTTGTCTGGATTGAACGTCAGTTTATTAGCCCTCATCCAGTCCATTGTCGCAGCCAGGCACCGGTTCAGCACATTGACAGCCTCAATTGAAGAAGATGAAAAGGAGAAATAGAGCTTGCATACTGATGGCAACACACTCCAAAGCTCTGGATGACCGCACCCAATGGTTTAATGAACAACATGGAGGACAGAACTGACCCCTGCAGAACCCCATACTGGAGAGTCCAGGGTGCCGAGCAGCAGGGCCGGCTCAAGGAATGCCGGGGCCCTTGGGCATCAGCTTGCCCTGGGCCCCGGCGTGTGCATGTGCAGCCCCCCCACCCCCCCCACCTACCTGTCTGCTGTCTTTTACCATTGCCCTTAACGAAGATGGCGGCCACGGTTTCCCTAAGGGGATGATGCCACCTCTGCCGCCACCTTTGTTGATGGCACGCGTGCGTGCTACGCGCGCACATCTCTGCCATCAACTAAGATGGCGTCAGGGGCTTCAGTACCTTAGGGAAACTGCGCCCGCCATCTTTGTTAAGGGCAATGGTAAAAGACAGCAGACAGGTAAGTGGGGGTGTAGGAGCGTGGGGGCCTGTGGATCGTGGAAGGGGAGCAGAGGGGTGGCTGAGGGGCCCTCTATAGCTCCAGGGGGCATCAGGCCAGTGCCCCACCTGGCCACCATTTAGAACCAGCCCTGCCGAGCACTGTTCTCCAAGCACCACCTTCTGGAGCCGACCTGCCAAGTAGGTGCAGAACCACCACCATGCAGTCCCTCCCACTCCCAACTCATCCAGTCTTCCCAGAAGGATACCACGGTCAATGGTATCAAAAGCCATTGAGAGATCAAGGAGAATCAACAGAGTCACACTCCCCCTGTCTCTCTCCCAACAGAGGTCATCATGCAGGGCTACCAAGGCTGTTTCCATGCCAAAACCAGGCCTGAAACCCGACTGAAATGGATCCAGATAATCGGTCTCATCCAAGAGATAGGAGATAGTTCCCTTCCCTCCCACCCTCCAGCATCAGGTATCCATAAAATGAGTGTTTTTCTCACCATTGTCTCTCTTCTGAGGTTTTGAAGGTCTTTGCAGTTCTTCAAAAAGTCACCAAAATCTGCTTGATAGGAGAAGACAGAGGACAAAAAAGAGACAGTCACATATGCCATAGGGAATCATGTGTCTGCAATAGCAGCAGCAGCTGAAAAAGGAAAGGCTCCAAGACAGATAAAACAAGTTGCATATCTAGCATAAGACAGGGAAGGGTGTAATGATAAACAGCATCTGATCAAGGCAGGTTTTGTCCACCCTGCAACAGTAGCCTGAAGCATGGCTTTCTTTTCCCGAGAAGGCTGACCGGCAACTATTTGTTTAGGGAGAAAATAAAGGGGTATCCCAAAGAACAACATTGGGGTGAAGGCTATTTATTTTGTCCTATCTGCAGAGCTTGGAAGTAATTTGTTACAAGCAACAAATTACTTGTAATTCATTACTTTTTTGAGGAATTAGTGGATAATTCCTTTACATTTTGATTATAATAGAACTAGGAGTAATTTTATTACTTTTATGGAGTAATTGTAATGTTTCCAGCATTACTTTTGGGCATTACTTTTTGGGGAGGAAGCAGGGGAAGTCTTCTGCTCCTCTGATTTGTGGATGAAAATCATGTGCCTCAAACTGGGCTTCTGTGCAGGTCGCTCTACCCTCATGCTCTGTGGGTGGGTAGGAGGCGACGAGGGAGGAGACAGAGAGTGAGACGGGGTGGAGTGTAGAAAACAATTGTTTAAAAAAATAGATGGTAGTGGTGGTGAAGAATGGAGTGGAGGGAAAAAGGAGCCAGAGGGCAAAACATGGATAAAGGAGGAGAAGGAGGCAGCAGCAGAATGGAGATAAAGAATTGTGGAGGTGAAAGATGATGTGTGTGTGTGTGTGAGTGTGAATACTGTGTTTGCACTTGGCACACAAAGTGGCCTCCATCACCCTCTCTGGCTACTGTGCTGCATTTTCAGTATTTTAACTTTTTTGCATCTCAGGGAAAAATGTTTGCTTGGGTGAGCAGCCCTTAGTTGGTTGGCAGGGCAGGGTCTGGGAAGTGGTTAAGTGAGAGATTGTGCTTGCTGGCTGAGTGGGGGGGGTTGCACTTGGTTTGACATGCAAAGATCTGAGTAGTGACCTCAGCGGAGAGACCACCATTGCTATCTTACAATAAAAAGAATTATTCTACTACCTCTGTATGTGTATGTTTATTTTTAATGTTGTTTTAGGCTACTTAGATGTGCAGCAGCCAAGACCAGCACCTTGTAGGCGTTTTTTTTCCCAAAGTAACTGAAATGTAATTGTAGTGATTACTTCTGAGAAAAAGTAATCAGTTACTTTCAGAGCAGTTGTAATTGTAACAGTAATCACTACTTTTTTGGGACTTATAATTGTAACTGTAATTTATGACTTTTTAAAAGTAAGCTTCCAAGCTCTGGTCTCCATTGCCCACTATCTCTGCAATGGAACCTAAGAACGGGCATACATATGAATGACTGGCAAGAACTTGGTGGAAGTTATAGAGTGCTCTCCATTCAGTGTTCCAGTCATTCCATTCCATTCTCCCTCACCTTGGCTGTCCATTTCCCCCTTCCACGACCACTAAGCATTCAAAGTTCTCATTGGGCTGTTTGGGAGAGTCACCCCCTTAGCGTTTTTTAAAATTTTTGTTTTGTATATTTGCAAAACTTGGGGTCACCCCAAGTCTTTGATACTTCCTCTTGCATATGGGTGCTGCCATTCTAGCTACATAAGGAACGACACTCACATCCTGAACATAGGAAATAGAGGGAATGACCAATTAAAGGCCTGATAATGATGGACCATGTTTCTCTGTGTGTATGTGTGTGTGTGTGTGTGTGTAGGGAGGACTCATGGATGCAACCCCCCCTTCCTGTCCATTAAGAGCTGGGCCACACAGCCTCAGGGCCCTTTGTGGAATGCTGCCCCCAGAAAGGGAGACTTGCCTAATGCCAGTGGGAATTTCATTTTGGTGCCAGGGAGACGCCTTTTTTTTATCTTCCCAGGGTTTACAATCTGAAGTTTTCACATAGATTTTTATTGCTGGTTTTATGGTTTTTGCTGATGTTTTACTGTATTTTCATTTTATTTGTCACTTTTGTAAACCACCTTGATAACTGTACATAGAAGGAAGTAAAAAAACAACTCTGATAGATTACACTGTTCTTTCTTTCTTATTCCTATCTGCACAGCCCTGCATAGCCCTATCCTAAGTTGTATTGTCTTGGTCACATTAGAGTAGGAAAGAAGGTTGAGAAATTGTGTTTAACAAGAAAGATTAAAGCACAGTTAGAGCACATAGCTTCCCTCAAAGATACCTGGGAACTGTAGTTTACCTCTCATAGAGTTAAGAATTCTCAGCACCCTTGACATGCTAGTTTCCAGGATTCTTTGGGGGAAGCCATGTGCTTTAAATGTGCCTTAAATGTAGGTTGTGCATGTGACTAACGAGGAGAAAAAAGACATTTATTTTAAGAAGGGACATTGGCAAAGACAGGAGGAGGCAGGAGGGCGGTGCTAATGGGTGTGTCTAAAGGAAGGGTGGGACCAGAGCTTGGAAGATTACTTTTAAAAAGTAATAAATTACAGTTACAGTTACATGACCCAAAAACGTAGTAATAACTGTTACAATTACAATTGTTCTGAAAGTAACTGGTTACTTTACTTTTTCTCAAAAGTAATCACTACAATTACATTTCAGTTACTTTAAAAAATGCCTACAAGGTGCTGGCCTTGGCTGCTGCACATCTAAGTAGCCTAAAATTTATTTATTTATTTTATTATTTCAATTTATATACCGCCCTTAGCAGAATAGCTCTCAGGGCGGTGAACAAACAAGGTAAAATACAATATATCATAGTAAAAAATCACAAAAACATGTACAAACAAACAACAGAAAACACAACAAAAACAAAATACAACACAAATTAAGAAGGATACATATTAAAAGTAGAAAGATTAAGAAAATTAAAAGATTAAAATGCCTGGGAGCATAAAAAGGTCTTTACCTGGCGCCGGAAAGATAGAAGTGTAGGCGCCAGGCGTACCTCTTCGGGGAGGCTGTTCCACAACTCAGGGGCCACCACAGAAAAGGCCCTAGATTTAGTAACCACCCTCCGGGCTTCCTGATGAGTTGGTACCCGGAGGAGGGCCTTAGATTCTGAATGAAGTGAACGGGTAGGTTCATAGCGAGAGAGGCGTTCCACAAGGTATTGAGGTCCCACGCCGTGTAAGGCTTTATAGGTCAAAACCAGCACCTTGAATCTCGCCCGGAAGCAAATAGGGAGCCTGTGCAGACGCGCCAGAATAGGTGTTATATGCGAAGACCGACTGGTCCTCGTCAATAGTCTGGCAGCCGTGTTCTGCACCAGCTGAAGCTTCCGAACTGTCTTCAAGGGCAGCCCTACGTAGAGCACATTACAGTAATCCAATCTTGAAGTTACCAGAGCATGAACAACGGAGGCGAGGTCGTCCCTGTCCAGATAGGGGCGTAGTTGGGCTACCAGACGAAGATGGTAAAATGCATTCCATGCCACCGAGGCCACTTGGGCCTCGAGAGACAAGGAAGAATCGAAAAGAACCCCCAAACTACGTACCTGTTCTTTCAGGGGGAGTGTAACCCCATCCAGAACAGGGTGAACATCCACCATCTGAGCAGGGAAGGCGTTCACCAGCAGTGTCTCGGTCTTGTCTGGATTGAGTCTCAGTTTATTAGCTCTCATCCAGTCCATTATCGCGGTCAGGCAACGGTTCAGCACATCAACAGACTCACCTGAAGAAGATGAAAAGGAGAAATAGAGCTGCGTGTCATCAGCATATTGATGGCAACGCACTCCAAAACTCCTGATGACCGCACCCAGTGGCTGCATGTAGATGTTGAAAAGCATGGGGGACAAGACCGACCCCTGAGGGACTCCACAATGGAGAGTCCATGGTGTCGAGTGATGTTCCCCAAGCACTACCTTCTGGTGACAGTCCGTGAAGTAGGAGTGGAACCACTGCGAAGCAGTGCCCCCAACACCCAACTCCGCGAGTCTCCCCAGAAGGATACCATGGTCGATGGTATCAAACGCCGCTGAGAGATCAAGGAGAATCAACAGAGTCACACTCCCCCTGTCCCTCTCCCGACAAAGGTCATTGTACAGGGCGACCAAGGCTGTTTCGGTGCCAAAACCGGGCCTAAAACCGGATTGAAACGGATCTAGATAATCGGTTTCATCCAAGAGCGCCTGGAGCTGGCCGGCAACCACCCGTTCCAAAACCTTGCCCAAAAAAGGGACATTCGCCACCGGTCTATAGTTGTTCAAGTTATCTGGGTCCAAGGAGGGTTTCTTTAAAAGACGTCTCACTACTGCCTCCTTGAGGCTACCAGGGACTACTCCCTCCCTCAAGGAAGCATTAACCACTTCCTTGGCCCAACCGGTGGTCCCAGCCCTGCTAGCTTTCACTAGCCAAGATGGGCAAGGATCCAGAACAGACGTGGTTGCCCAAACCATTCCAAGCACCTTGTCCACTTCCTCGAGCTGCACCAACTGAAACTCATCCAATAATGAAGGACAAGGCCGTGCTCCGGACACTTCAATGGATTCATCTGTCACAACATCGGAGTCAAGATCCCTGCAGATACATGCGATCTTATCTTGAAAGTGTCCCGCAATTTCGTTGCAGCAGGCTTCCGATGTTTCCGTAGTATCATGGGTGCCAGAGTGTAAGAGCCCACGCACGACTTTAAAAAGCTCCGCTGGGCGGCATAGGGATGATCTAATAGAGGCAGCAAAATAAAGCTTCTTTGCTGTCCTTACCGCTTTTGTATACAACTTATTGGTGGCACTTACCAAGGCATGATTGTATCCACTGGGAGTTTTCCTCCATCTGCACTCCAGCCTCCTCCTCTCGTGTTTCATCGCTCTCAGCTCCGGCGTATACCACGGAGCTGTATGAGCTCTACAGCGGAGGGGGCGCGCGGGAGCGATTGTGTCAATAGCCCGGGTCATTTCCGTATTCCACAGTGCGACCAGGGCCTCGACAGGAGCACCAGTCCTATCAGCCGGAAAATCTCCCAGAGCCCTCTGAAAACCTGCGGGATCCATTCGGCTCCGGGAACGGATCAACTTAATAGATCCTCCACCTTTGCAGAGGGAAAGAGCCACTGTAAATCTAAATCTCAGCAAGCGGTGATCTGTCCATGACAATGGGGTAGATGAAAAACACCCCACCGCCAGATCACCATCTCCATGTCCAGTGGCGAAGATCAAATCAAGAGTATGTCCCGACACATGCGTTGGGCCGGTAGAAAATTGAGACAGCCCCATTGTTGTCATGGAGGCAATGAAGTCCTGAGCTGCGCCAGATAAGACAGCCTCGGCATGGACGTTGAAATCCCCCAGTACCAAAAGTCTAGGGGATCTCAACAGCACCTCCGAGACTATCTCTGTCAGCTCAGCTAAGGAAGCTGTTGGGCAGCAAGGTGGACGGTACACCAACAGTATTCCTAGTCTGTCTCCCTGGCCCAATACAAGGTGGAGACATTCCAGACCAGTCGCCGTCTGGACAGGGTGCTTGGTGAGAGGAAAAGAACTCCTATAGACCACGGCGACCCCCCCTCCCCGGCCCTCAGATCTACCACAGTGCTGAACCAAATACCCGGGTGGACAAAGCTGGGAAAGAGCAACTCCTCCCTGATCAGCCACCCAGGTTTCGGTTATACATGCCAGGTCGGCACCCGCCTCCAGAATTAAATCATGGACAAGTGAGGTTTTATTATGTACCGACCTGGCATTCAAAAGCAGCACTTGGAGATCCGAGAGCTGGCTGATAGGACAACCAACAAACCTGTGGGTATGAGGAGAACTGGAACAAGGCACAGACACAATTTGTCTGGGACGAGTTCCCCTTACCTGGCCTGTTCTCCTCCTAACGCCATACCTCCCATTACCCGTCACTACGTTAATTGGGCCCCCCGAAAGCCCCCCCACGAAGGATGGAATCTTTTCTCCCAGGCACATGTTAAAAATACACAAACTCACACAGACAAGCAATCATACAATCATTCACCCAACAGTAACGCACACACACACCCAACAAACAACGTTAAAATTAATTAGTCCTCTTCAAACAGCAATGGCAGTCTCGGGCCCTCCAGCCAAAAACGAGCTGCCAGCGATGGCACCAGGACAGCAACACAGCCCCAAGCAGCGACAACAGCGCCCACACACGAGCAGAGAAGCGGCGAAGGCAGCGGAGCCGCAGTGGTAGTATCCTGGGCAGCGGCACGGTCCTCGGCGACGATGAAAACGCCCGCAACCAGCGGCGGCGATGGCGGCAACACGAGCCGCAGCGACGAAGTCCCCGGCAGCAACACGGTCCCAGCAGTGGCGAAAAAGCCCCGCACGCAAGCGGGCAAGCGGCGGCAACAGCGGCACGGGCCGTGACGCAGAGTCCCCCGCAACGGCACGCCCCACGGCAGCAGCGACAACGCCCGCATGCAAGCGGGCCGACAGCGGCAACGGCGGCGTCGCGGGCCGCGGCGACAGAATCCCCGACAGCAGCACGCCCCCCGGCAGCAGCGACAACGTCCGCATGCAAGCGGGCAGGCGGCGGTAACGGCGGCGGCACGGGCCGCGGCAACAAAGTCCCCAGCAGCGGCACGCCCCCCGGTAGCAGCGACGACGCCCGCATGCAAGCCAGACGACGACGACGGGCAGCAACACGAGCAGGCAAGCTAGCAGGCAACAACAACGGCGGCGACGCAGCACCGCCCGGCCGCAGGGCCCGAACCAGAGGCCGCAACAACGCACACAACAGCGGCGGCGGCGGCCGAACAATGAGCCCAAGCCGCGGAAGACAAAGCCACGGAAGAAGAAGCAAAGCACAGCCACGACAACAGCAAAGGCAGGTAGCAGATGGTAAATGGTAGATGGTAGATGGTAACTAGGAGCTAAACCTCTCTAATCCCAGTTAAAGATGTTAAAAACAAACGGCAGGAGCAGGAGCTTCAAACGCAAGCTCCTCTGCCTCAGCCGCCATCTTCTCAATCTAAAACAACATTGAAAATAAACAAACACATACAGAGGTAGTAGAATAATTATTTTTATTCATAAGATAGCAATGGTGGTCTCTCCGCTCGTAAGGGTGGTGGGGGAGGGAGTCTGAGGCCACTACTCAGATCTTTGCACGTCAAACCAAGTGCAACCCCACCCTCCTGTCAGCTCTACACTGCGTCAGCAGTGCCAGGGGGCGCTGGAAATTCCTGGGTGGTTGGCAGGGAAGCAAAGTCCTTAGCCGGCAGTCTGGTCATAAATCTGCCAGGTCTAGGAGGAGGGGAACTGATAAGGGCCAGGCTTGTCCGAAGCGTACTTGCCGAGTCAGGAGTCCAGAAGTGAGGTCAGTAGAGGTCCAGGATCAAGTGCCAAGGGGTCAGTCCGAAAGAGGGTGCCAGGAAACTAGGAACACACAAGCCACGCCTGACGTTGCAGTCAGCAACAAGCTGCAGCCAAGGTGTGCCTTATAAAGAGCAAGGTTGACAGCAGGTGTGAGTCCTCAGCCTGACCTTCTGCTGTCTACGTTCTGCAGGTGAGGGGGGAGTATCCTGTTCACTGTCTGTGTCTGGCTGCAGGGCCTCTGCTGTCCCTGGGGTGCTCTGCAGCTGAGGGGCAGAAGGAGCTGGATTCTCAGGAGGCTCCTCCGTGTCTCCTGCTGCTCCTGGGTCTGCTGCTGTTACTCCCGAGTCGTCCTCATCTGAGGAGTCCTCTGACGGGGCCATGACACTATCCCCCGCCCCACGACCAACCCTCCGCCTCCCACCGGGGCCCGGCTTATCCGGGTAGCGCTGGTGGAAGCGCCGGACCAGACGAGGGGCATGCACGTGCGCCACATCTTCCCATGAGCGTTCCTCAGGGCCGTACCCCTGCCAGTCTATAAGGTACTGGAGGCGGCCACGATGCCTCCGGGAGTCCAGGATCTGTGCCACTTCGAATTCCTCTTCCCCGTTGACTTGTATCGGAGGCGGGGGCCGTGGTTGACTACCCAAGGGGTGAGGTGGGAGAGCGGGAGTCAGCAGTGATCTATGGAAGACAGGGTGAATGCAGAAGGAGGCAGGGAGTTGGAGCCAGAACGCCACCGGGTTAATTTGCTGGGTGATCCAGAAGGGACCTACGTTCCGAGCCTCCAGCTTGTGAGACGGCCGTTGCGAACGCAGGAATTTGGTCGAGAGCCATACCCGGTCCCCCACCTTCAGCGGCGGGCCTGGTTGGCGGTGGCGGTCAGCAAAGCGCTTATACACGTCCTTGGCCTGCTCCAGCTGCTCCTTCAGGACTGCCTGCAGGGCTTGCAACTCCTGCAGCATGACATCCGCAGCGGGGACCGGCGACAGGGGTCGCCCTGAGGGGAAGAATCGGGGGTGGTAGCCGTAGGAGGCAAAGAATGGGGTCTGGCGCGTGGAGGCATGCACGGAGTTATTATATGCGAACTCCGCCAGTGGTAACAGATCCACCCAATTGTCCTGTTGGAAGCAGGTGTAACACCGCAGGTATTGTTCGACGGTGGCGTTGGTACGTTCTGTTTGTCCATCTGATTTTTTTTTTTTTTTTCAATAATTTTTATTCAGATTTTCATAAAACATACAAGACAAAATCATAAAACATTCAAAGACAAAAAACAAAATCAAAAATAGTTAAACAAAAAAAAAAAAAGAAAAAAAAAACAAAAATAAAAAATAAAGAGTAAAATATTGACTTCCCATTTGTCAAAGATCAAATCAGTTATAAGTCTATAATATATAACAATCCTGTCTCTTAAGTCATATTATAAAATCACTTTCCTCCAGTAGTTATCTTACTTAATCATCAAATCTCATAAACATTACTTTATTCTTTCCACAAAAAGTCAAAGAGAGGTTTCAATTCTTTAAGAAATATATCTATCAATTTTTTTTTCCAGATAAGCATATCGATTAATCCATCTCATTACTAATTATGATAATCTTATTGTCATAACCATAGTCAAAATAAACATTTCAATTAATCCATCACATCAGAATCTGTTAGGTTCAGTAATTTCAGTAGCCATTGTTCTATTATCTCTAGTAGTTCCATTTTCCATCTTCCATCTTCAGTAGTCTTGTTAAGTCCAGTAATTTCAATATCCAGTCTTCCATTATCAGTATTCCATAATAATCTTGCTGTCAAAGCCATAGTCATATAGTAAGAGTCTGATGGGAATTACCTCTATCCCAAATATTTTCTTGCCATCCATTCTGAATAGGTTGCTGAAATACTGCTGTAAAATCATATCTCTGTTCTTTTTTTCAAAATACACTGGGTCATCTCTTAAAAGTTTTTCCATTGTCACATGGCTGCAGTTAATTCCATAGATTTTCTCTATATTGGGCTCCATCACATCATTCCAGTCCAAAAGATAATCCATGCCATTGATAACTTTATCTCTAGAATCTTCATTAATTTCTTCAGAGATAACATTGAGTTCCAAACAATAGATTTTATTTCTAAAGTCCATAGACTCCAAATCTTGTTCCTGTTCCACGTTTGTTCCAATCTCCGGGATCTCCTCTCTCACAGGGACCCCTATTCCAGTCTCCAGGGTCTCCTCTCTCACAGGGACCCCTGTTCCAATCTCCGGGGTCTCCTCTCTCACAGGGACCCCTTCCAGGGTCACCTCTCTCACAGGGACCCTTATATCTTTAATCTCCTGCTTCATTTTACTCAATTCAATTTTCGTTATCTCAATCTCATCCATTATTTTCTGAAACATAGTTATTTCCAGATTCTCAGCCACTTTCTTAATTGCCATTTTAAAAGAAAAATATAGGAAAACCACTTCTTATTTCAGCAACAATTGGGTTAATACTCCAAACTTGGTGACATCACAGTATAAACAGAGCAGACAGCCTTATCTCTCCAATAGTTAAGTAAACAAAATGCAGTTCCCAGGATCGAAACAATTAATGGCAATCGTCAAGAAACAGATTCGTCAAAATAAAATAGACCAAAAAGAGAGTAGTCTCAAAACAGTATAATATTTTTCAAAATAAAAATCTGGAATAGAAATCCCTCTTCTGTGTATATCTTTAGAATGCAATTCCAGGACAGCTTTTTGCAACAAAAACAGAGATAAGCTATTAATTAGTGCGTAGCAGAGAGAAGTTACGGCTCCCCAGTGAGATGTCAAAAACCGATCAATCTGGCAAATCTCTTTTAAACAGCAACAATTTAAGTCAAGTAGAAGAAAAATATAGAAAGAAGGGTGCTTGCCTGTTAGTGCGTTCTCTCTTAGAAGATAAGATGAACGTTCGCTTTAACAGATAGAGCTTGCTGTTGAAAATCCGTCCCACCTTCGTCGGCTGGACCTCGTCCCATAAATTAATGAGATCTGGTCGTCCCAACAAAAATAGGCTTTGAGGTTAATCTCTTCGTTTCTCCCTACCCGGGAGAAGTTTAATCAGTCAAAAAAAAAAGAAAAAACTGACTGATATATCTGAATAAGCTTCTTTTGAGGCAGGAGCCCGTCTCAAAAGCAGGCACAGGCTAAGTCACCCTTCCCGGAAGTCTGTTTGTCCATCTGATTGAGGGTGGTGGGCGGAGGACAAGTGGATCTGGACGTGCAGGGCCCGAAACAGGGCCCGAAACAGGGCCTGCCAGAACCGGGCGGTGAACTGGGCTCCTCGGTCAGAGATCAGGTGGTCGGGGAGGCCGTGCAACTGGAAAACCTGGGTCAAAAACAGTTGCACAGTTTCTGGAGCAGAGGGTAGTCCGGCACAGGGGAGGAAATGGGCCATCTTGGTGAACAGGTCTACGACTACGAGGATGGCGGTCATTCCCCGGGAGGCTGGTAAGTCCGTGATAAAATCCAGGGAGACCGAGCGCCAGGGCCCTGGGGGGGTAGGCAGTGGGAGCAGGAGCCCCGGGGGCTTGCCGGGGTGGCTCTTGGCTCGTTGGCAGGTATCACAGGCCGCTACATAGTCCTTGACGTCCACTTGGACCCGGGGCCACCAGAAATCCCGTAGGACCAGGTGGAGGGTTTTATACGTTCCAAAATGCCCTGCAGGCTGGCTGTCATGGCAGAGGTGGAGCACCTCTCCCCGCAGAGATCCCGGGGGAACGTACAACCGGTTCCGGTGGTACAAGAGGCCCTGATGCAAGGAAAAGGGGCTGTCCCGGGCGGCCGTCCCGGACTGGAGCTCTCGCTGCTGGGCCAGGGCATAGGGGTCCTTTTGCTGCTGCTCCTGCACCCGGTCCAGGAGGGGTTGTGGTTGGTGTGTAGCGGCGAAGTTCTCTGGGCAGAGGATTGGGTGAAGGGGGCGATCGACCTGCTCGGCTCGGTATTCCGGCTTGCGAGAGAGCGCGTCTGCTAGGGTGTTTCGGCGGCCAGGGAGGTAGGTGACCGTGAACTGGAACCGGGAGAAAAACAGGGACCACCGGATCTGGCGTTGGTTCAGCCGTCGGGCGCTTTGCAGGTGCTCCAGGTTTCGGTGGTCCATTTGTACCTGGACCGGATGGCGTGCCCCTTCCAGGAGATGACGCCAGGTCTCGAAAGCTACTTTGATGGCCAGTAACTCCTTCTCCCAAATGGTGTAGTTTTGTTCCGAAGTGTTGAGTTTCCGGGAATGGAACGCACAGGGGAGCAGGGACTGCTTGCTCCCCACCGGCTGAAGTAGGACCGCTGCCACTGCCTTATCAGATGCATCGGCCTCCACTATGTAAGGTCGGGTAGGGTCGGGTTGCTGGAGGATGGGTTCAGATGTAAAGGCGTGTTGGAGGCGCCGGAAGGCCTGTTGAGCGGCCTCGGTCCAAACAAACTTCTCTTTGCCTCGAAGCAGGTCTGAGATGGGCGTGGTGAGTTCGGAGAAGTGGGAGATGAACCGGCGGTAATAGTTGGCGAAGCCCAAGAAGCGCTGCACATCTTTGGGGCTTCGCGGAGCTGCCCAGTGGAGGATGGTCTCAATTTTGGCAGGGTCCATCTGGATACCCGAGGGCGAGATCCGATGGCCTAGGAAATCCACGGTCGTGAGGTCAAAGGTGCATTTTTCAAGCTTGGCGAAGATGCGGTGCTCCCGCAGGCACTGCAGCACCGCTCAAACGTGCTCCTTATGTTCCGAGGGGTTCCGCGAGTAGATCAGGATGTCATCCAAGTAGATCACCAGGAAGCGGTCTAGGAGGTCCTGGAAGATGTCGTTCATGAAGTGTTGGAAGACGGCAGGAGCGTTGCACAAGCCAAACGGCATCACGGTGTACTCAAAGTGCCCATAACGGGTGCGGAAGGCCGTCTTCCACTCATCGCCCTCCCGCATACGCACCAGGTTGTAGGCCCCTCGCAGGTCTAGTTTGGTGAAAATGCGAGCGCCCCGCAGCCGCTCTAACAGTTCTGGGATCAGGGGCAAAGGGTAGCGATTCCGAACTGTAATCTGGTTGAGGGCGCGGTAGTCATTGCACAGCCGGAGTTCCCCACATTTCTTTTTGACAAAGAGGACAGGGGCGGCTGCAGGGGACGTGGAAGGGCGAATGAACCCTCGGTGCAGGTTCTTGTCTAGGAACTCTCTGAGGGCTGCCAGTTCGGGTTCTGACAGGGAGTAAAGCCGGCCCACGGGAATCTTGGCTCTGGGTAGCAGATCAATGGGACAGTTGTAAGGACGATGGGGTGGCAACTGGTCTGCCTCTTGCTTCCCAAACACATCCGCGAACTCCCGGTACTGCTCCGGTAAGGCCTCGAGCGTGGAGCTTGCCTTCCGGGTCATCAGGATGCGCTCCTTTGGCCTCCAGCAGGTGGCTTGGCAATAGGGGGATCCGAGGGTCAGCCGGCCCGTGGACCACTGGATGATGGGGTCGTGCCGCTGGAGCCACGCCAGGCCCAGCATGACCGGGAAGTGGGGTGCGGCAGCCAGGTAGAACTGGAGGCTTTCCTGGTGCTCCCCCAGGGCCACATCGAGCAGCACTGTCTCCTGTACTACAGGGCCCAAGGCGAGAAGCCGGCCATCAATAGTCTCCACCAGGAGGGGGCGGCAAATGGGTTGACTAGGAACCCAGTGGAGCTTGGCAAAGGACACGTCCATAAAATTGCTGGTGGATCCCGAGTCCAGCATGGCGGGTACTTGTAGGGTCCCCCTTCCGGGGACTGTCAGTGCGATCAACACGGTCAGATGCTTGGGCGGTGAGGAACTGAGGTGGCAGGCCCCTTGAACCACGAGGTTTCCCCGGCTCAGGGGCCTGTGAAGGCCAGGGCATGGACGTTTCCCGAGGCAGGGGCTGTGGGTCGTTTCGCGGAACACTGGGCTGCAAAATGTCCCGGGGCCCCGCAATACAGGCAGAGGCCCTGTTGCCGGTGTCAGCAGCTTTTCGGCCGCAGAGAGATGTGGCCGAGCCCCTCCCAGCTGCATCGGTTCTGCCAGGGGTGTAGGGTCCTTGCCGACGGGCTCCGAGGGCCCAGCCACTGGTGCTGATGCTCTGTAGACTGGCCGGGGTCGGTTGGCAGCACGCCTGCTTTGCAGCCTCCCGTCAATCTGGAGACACAGGCGTATGAGGGCATGCAGGGTTCCAGGGCGCTCCACCCTAACTAGCTCATCCAGAAGCTCATCCGACAACCCCTCCTGAAATTGGTTCATGAGAGCTGCTTCGTTTCAGCCCAGGTTTTGTTGTAATAAACGAAAGTCTGTTACATATTCTCCCAAGGGGCGTTGGCCTTGCCGCAGCCGGTGTATGCGGCGGTTGGCTGTAGCTGATTGGACTGGGTCCTCGAACATAGCCTTCAGTTCTCTGGTGAAGGTGGCTAAGTCGTTGAGCACGGGGCTCCGCTCGAGGAGTAGGGGCGTGGCCCATCTAGCTGCGGCCCCGGTGCACAGGTTAATCAAGAATCCCACCCGGGTCTTATCATCTGGGAAGGCCTCTGGTCGTAACTCCATGAAGAGCTGGGCCTGGGCCAAGAAGGCTGGGAGCTGGTCGGAAGCCCCAGTAAATTTCTCTGGAAGAGTCACAGGGCACTTGGCTCTCTCTGTAGGGAGAGGGGGTGGGGCTGCTGCTAGCTGGGTTTGCAAGCCTTGGACGGCCAACAACAGCTGGTTTACTTATGAGCGCAGGAGCAAGTTTTCCTGCTGGAGTTGCTCCATGGTCAGCACTTCCCCCACTCCCTCGTTTGCCTGCTTTGTTTTGGGCTGACTGCAAACTGTCAGCTCTACACTGCATCAGCAGTGCCGGTGGGGGGCTGGAAATTCCTGGGTGGTTGGCAGGGAAGCAAAGTCCTTAGCTGGCAGTCTGGTCATAAATCTGCCAGGTCTAGGAGGAGGGGAGCTGATAAGGGCCAGGCTTGTCCGAAGCGTACTTGCCGAGTCAGGAGTCCAGAAGTGAGGTCAGTAGAGGTCCAGGATCAAGTGCCAAGGGGTCAGTCCGAAAGAGGGTGCCAGGAAACTAGGAACACACAAGCCACACCTGACGTTGCAGTCAGCAACAAGCTGCAGCCAAGGTGTGCCTTATAAAGAGCAAGGTTGACAGCAGGTGTGAGTCCTCAGCGTTTGGGCCTTAAGGAGACAGGCCTGCCTCTCTTCTGCCTGACCTTCTGCTGTCTACGTTCTGCAGGTGAGGGGGGAGTATCCTGTTCACTGTCTGTGTCTGGCTGCAGGGACTCTGCTGTATCTGGGGTGCTCTGCAGCTGAGGGGGAGAAGGAGCTGGATTCTCAGGAGGCTCCTCCATGTCTCCTTCTGAGTCTGCTGCTCCTGGGTCTGCTGCTGTTACTCCCGAGTCATCCTCATCTGAGGAGTCCTCTGACGGGGCCATGACACCTCCACTCAGCCAGCCAGCATAATCTCTCTCACTTAACCACCTCCCAGACCCTACCCTGCCACCAACTAAGGGACACTCACTCAAGCAAACATTTTCTCCTGAGATGTAAAACAGTTAAAATACTGCAAATGCAGCACAGAGGGTGATGGAGGCCACTCTGTGTGCCAAGTGCAAACACAGTATTCACACACACACACATACACATTGTAATCTTGACCTCCGGCTCCTTTTTCCCTCTACTCCATTGTTCACTACCACTCTCTGTTTTTTTAAATAATTGTTTTCTCCACTCCACCGTCTCACTCTCTGTCTCCTCCCTCGTCGCCTCCTACCCATCCACAGAGCATGAGGAAAGAGCGACGCTGCACAGAAGCCCAGTTTGAGGCACATGATTTTCATCCACAAATCAGAGAAGCAGAAGACTTCCCCTGCTCCCCCCCCCAAGTAATGCCCAAAAGTAATGCTGGAAACATTACAATTACTCCACAAAAGTAGTAAAATTACTCCTAGTTCTATTACAATCAAAATGTAAATGAATTACCCACTCGTTACTCAAAAAAGTAATGAATTACAATTAATTTGTTACTTGTAACTAGTTACTTCCAAGCTCTGGGTGGGACTAAAAGCACCTACAAGAGTGATACTTCTATGTACACTGCAGGACGCCAGTCCAAGACAAATTTATATCCACATTTCCCAGGGCTCTGCTCTAGCAAACCGCAGTCCAAACGAAGCCATGGAAGCCAATCCCAAGACATGTGTGTCAGTGGAGGCTAATAGCAGGTGGAGCCAGTACCAATAACAGGAACCAATGATAGACGGAACTATCTAATTTTGGTTTTGCCCGTATCTTCCTCCTGGCTGAATTCTACACACTGAGACTAGAGAGAAGGAGGAAGGTGATAGGCAAGGTCACCCTAGACTAGTTGTAAGTAAGGAGGCAGGCAGGTAGGGGATGGCTGAGGGCCAACTGAGCTTGGTGGGCAGTGCCTCATTTGCCCTAGCTGACAGATTCAGCACAGCCAAGCAGCTTTTTTAGAGAACAACTCTTCAGAGCCACAACACAGACTAATCAGTCCTTCCTTCCCCCCAGGAAGCTCACTCTACAGCGTGCAGAGTTCCAGTTGCTGATTTTGGCTGCTGTCCGGGGCCTGTGATAAGGGGAAAGAAAGGCATGGCTGGAAAGGAAAACTGGGGCCACAGGTATGTCTCCCTGCTGGGATTCCTGCAGACAAGGAGCCATAGAGCCGGCCCAGCAGCCTTCCCGCACCCTCCTGCTCCGCTTGTGAGGGAGCCAGGCTATTTCCTGCTCACAGAGAGGAGGACTCTGCTGCTGGGGCCCTGATGTGGCAGACAGGCCTCCTCTCTCTCAGTCCCAATTCTCCCTTGCTTTACTAAGGAAATCAGCACTTAAGGAGCTCAGGCTGAGCCAAGCCGAGGTAGGAACTGACAGACTGCACAGCTAACAAGGGGTGGCAGGAGAAGAGCAGACAGAAAGCCCCAGCAGGCAGGAAGGCCCCGGCTGGCAGAAATGTTGCTTCCAGGACCCACAAAAGGCTTCAGATTCAAGAGAGGGTGGTGTTTTTTTTTTAGTTAGATGGATTCTCCACCTTTGGCCATGAGCCATTCAACTTTTTTTTAAAGCCTTTTTTGGTGTGTTTTTAGTACAGGCAGACACTGCCACCAATGAGGAATAGGGTTGCCAACTGATGAGAAGACAGCCCACTCTTGTGCCCATCAATGGAGGGTGATCTGCAGAAATCAGCTGGTGAAGCTTTGATTGATTGATTGATTGATTGATTGATATCCCAACCTTCCTCCCAGCAGGAGCCAGGGTGGCATAGCTTGGAGATAAATGCTAGGGGGTGACTAACCTGTGGCCCTCCAGATTATGTTGGACTACAGCTCTCATCGTCCCTCAACATTGGCCACACTAGTTGGGGCTGATGGGAGTTGGAGTCCAACAACCTCTGGAGAGCCACAGTTTGCCAGCCATGCCAGCTGTAAGGTAAGTCTGTATTAGTGTATTGCAGATGGTGGAGACTGAGGCTGAGAAAGACTGGTTTTGTCTAAGGCAGAGGTGGCTCACCTCTGTGGCCCTCTACATGGTATTTGACTCCAACTCCCATCAGCCCCAGCCAGCATGGCCAATGGTCAGGAATTATAGGAGTGATAGTCCAGCAACATCTGGAGGGCCACAGGTTCCCCATTCCTGCTTTGCAAACACCACCCCACGAAGACAGAGAGAAAAGGCAGGTCTCTCCCTTCCCGTTAGCATTTTGCCCTGAGTGTGGATTTGCAACATCAATGGAAAATTCATTTCACTTGATTAATTTCCAGGACAACGCTTTGTAATAGTCTAACAACATACCCGATACCATTGTGCCAACTCCCTTGGGCCAAGAGGTTTGGCAGGTAGCTATAAAGTAGTAATAGCACAGGAATCCAGACCCTGTGCCCATAAATGCAGGCAGAAGATAGGTGGGAGGGATCATCTGAAGGGAAACAGAGATTAGGAGTGTTTGGCTGTCGAGCTGTGGAGAAACTTCAGGAAGTAGGAAAAGAACAGCCTCGCCTACGCTTCACTAATACATGAAAAAAGGGCTAAGGGGCACAACAATTAATGATCTCAAGGGCTGTCACATAGATGATGGCGCAAATTGGCTTTCTGTTGCTCCAGAGGGTAGGACCCAAACCAATGGCTTCAAATTACAAGAAAAGGGATTTAGACTACACATTAGGAAGAACTTCCTGAAAGTATGGGCCCTTCCGGACTGTCGTCATTATTTCAGTGGGATTTAATCGCATACTGGCAAATTCAGATTGTACAATTACAGTTGATTGGGAGGTCTTGCACAACAAACCCACTTCCCCCAAAGATAATACTTTTTGCGATAAGAAAGTGAACTGGAAAGTATAGGATAATAGCACTTGCTTGATGCAATGTTGTCTAACCTCCCTGCATAACAAATCAAGATGAATGCTCAATAAACAGGTTGTTCTGTCCTTGTGCGCTGCTTGGCAGTGGAATGGACAGCCTTGGAAGATCCTGGATTCTCCTTTGTTAGAGTCCTTTAAACAGGCTGTATGGTCACCTGTCAGAGATGCTGTATTAGTGGGCTTCCTGCATCAGCTTAATGGACAACCGCTGAGGTCCCTTCCAACACTATGTTTCTATGGGCGCCTCCAGACGGTCAGTGTTTTGCAGGAGGAATTCAATTGCATACCAGAACTTTAGGGGGCCCTAAAGTGTTTTATTGCAGGTGTATTCTACAAGACGTTTTTGACACAATAACAGTGCATTCATGGTGGATTTTTCTGCTTTAGTTTGTTTTACAATGCTGCCCCATGCTAGTATATTGTTGCTGTCCAGAGGGGGCTATAGTGCAACGAAAGCAGCACAAAAATAATCCAGGATATTTGTGATATAAAAGTTACAGGAAGTAACAGGATATGCACTGATTGGAAATGAAGCAGTATGACCACCACAAAATTTTTGCAAGCGCAAACAGTATTGAAAGAAGGATTGCGTGTGACCGCCCTAATAGCATCAGAGCACAAATCATCATAAGTGCCCAATAAAACAGACATCTGGAAGGGCCCTAGGTTTCTATCTTTAAAGATGATTAAGGCAGTCTGTCACCCCAACTGCAATACATCCACTTAAAAAAAAAATCAACTGACTTTTGGCAGTTTGGAGGGTGACACAGAAATGCATTGAAAAGTGTGGGATGAACGAATTATTAAGAAGATATGTCAACACGTAAATCAGGATCAATGCAGGATGAATGTTCATTGTCATTTAACTGTCCACAAATTAGAATATATGCACAGCAAACACCAGATTACTTAGGTAACCAATTAGCTAGGGAGGTAAGTGGTCTCTCCAGTACTGGCAGCATTCAAGAGGCAGCTGGACAGCCACCTGTCAGTTACGCTTTAACTTGAATTCCTGCATTGAGCAGGGAGTTGGACTCGATGGCCTTATGAGCCCCTTCCAACTCTACTATTCTATGCTTCTATTATATAATCTAACCTCTGCTTAACTTAAATGAATGCTGAATAAACAGGTCATCTGGAGGAGCCGTGTGATCAGAAAAACAATTCTTAGCATTATCTAGCATTTTTTCCTGAGTGCTTCGCAGGCAAGATTTCCATAATACTTACAGTAATCCTATAAGGTAGGCCAGTAATACCCTCAAACTGAAGATCAAGCAATTACGGGCTTTCTTTTCCTGTTTAAAGGGGACTTTCGTTTGGTATATTGCAGTTCTCCTGTTAACAGATAATGCTAATTTTCTCTAAAGGCCACACTGCTCTTATTATATCAATGGTACCTTATATTCATAAAAGGTCATAATATAAAGGTGATTAAATATAACAGGAACCCCTGAATTCTGCTGATATATAATGTCATATCACTCAATACAGCCATTGTAAGACTCCTATTTTTTATGGGACATGACAGATTTGGAATTAGCTCTATCTAAGAGCAGAAATGCCCAAAGCTGCAAATAAATCAATGATATGTTAATAGCTCACCAACATTTGTATTAAGCCTGCCTACCCATGCACACCTATGTTTCATGAACAGACCAATCCTATGCATGCTTATTCAGAAGTAAGTCTGCTGAGTTCAACCAACCTGCACAACTGCTATCTTATGTATCCGTACTTGTGTGTAGGTCAGATTGAACACACTTTGGAGTAAACATCCATGAAACCAGGCACATAAAAAGGAGAGAACATTTCCAGCAATTTTTTAAGTCAAACTTACTGGTTTGCAGCAGGCAATTTAAGTGCAATCAAAAATTAAGAAATGCAGTGCAGTCCTATGCATTTTTATTTGGAAGTAAATCCCATTCAGCTCACTGGGACTTAATCCCATGTAAATGTGTATAAGGATTGCAGCCTGAATTCTTTAGTACAAGGGTGGGGAACCTCAGTTTTGGATGGGGTAGGGGTGGGGGGATCTACTCTGACCGTCTAGGCTTATCTCTCTGATCCTTGGGTCTCCCACCAGGCCACACCCACTTTCCAAGGCCACCCCCCCCCTCTTCTAGTACATGCTGCTCACTGACCCTTCTCCATACCCTCCTTGAGTGCTCTGGCCTGGGTTAGGATGCGTTCTGGAAATGTGATGTAGAGAGTGTATGTTTGTACTAGAAACATCTGGCTTTTGCATGCCTGGCATGTAGCCAACTGTAAAAAAAAAAAGGTAAAAGAGTCACATCCATTGATCAGCCTGCTTTTGCCTCTGACCATGCCCTCTTTACTAAATTTTAGCATATAGGAGAGCTAAATATATCAGCTCCTTGTGGGCAAGGGCCTGTCTTTTTGTGGCTTCTCTTACTTTCTAAAATGATAACATAAATGTGACAGATAGTGATATATATATATATGTATTGTTTCCCAGCCAACCCTCCCCGAATGTTCTGTTGTTGATCACAAGTACATAGATAACAATAAAAAACGCAACTAGTAAAGAAGAAAACAAGCTTTCCGTACAAATACAGAGCAGAATAGAGCAAAACAATACAGCTGACGGTGGAACACCAGGGCCGTCGGAGCGTTATGAAATAACAGATCAGAGCATCACATAATCAGAAGGAGAGAGGCTCAATGTCAGAGGGTGTCGCCTCTACATTCCATCCTGGTTTGGGCTGCAGGATGTCTTCAGAAGGCAGGAGAAGGACATATCTGCTCATTTCCCAGTAGTGGCTGCTATTTTGTGGCATACCCTCCAGAGGGAACTTCAGCAATAAGGCCTTGTGCTTGGACTGCCCCTTTTCAAGGGGCAATTAAAACCTCTTTGCATACAGTTCATGGCGTGGTTCTGGCACGCCTTGTGGCGGCTGTTATAGAGCGAGCTGAGGATGTCGTCTGTGCACCATCCGCAGACTGATGGGCAAACGGAGAAAGTGAACAGAGCTCTGGAGCAGTACCTCCACTATTATGTGAACTACCAGCAAGACAACCGGGTGTCCTTGCTGCCCCTAGCTGAATTCGCTTACAACAATTCGGTACATGCATCTACTCGGCAGACACCATTCTTTGCCAATTTCAGGTACCACCTGTGCACCTTCACCACCCGCAGCTCTAATCTGGCCGGGTTGTGCAGGAGTTGCAAGCCGTGCAGCAGCTGCTACAAGAACAACTATCCAGGGCTAAAGCCGACTAAAAAAGAGTAACAGATCAGCATCGCCAGCCAGGCCCTGAAATACAAGTAGGCAACAAAGCATGGCTCTCCACTCATTACTTGCTGACGCAGGTTCCCTGCCACAAGTTAGAGGCACGGAGGCTGGGACCCTTCGAAATAGAAGCACAAATCAATCCAGTTGCTTTCCACTTACACTTATCCACCCAGTATTTCACTGATCCCTGCTCACAGCAGAAAAGCTGCCAGACCCCCCACCGATCACCTACTCTGCCTCCACCAGTCGTGGTTGATGGTCAAGAGGAGTATGAAGTGGAGCAGATCCTCAACACCTGCTGGTGTCAAGGAAAGCTGCAGTATCTGATTCATTGGAGGGGTTCGGTCCAGAGCAAAGATCCTGGGAAGTGGCGACAGAAGTCCATGTGCCGGATTTGGTGAGAGAGTTCCATGAAGCTTATTCAGACAAGCCCAAGCTCCCAGGATGGGGGGGATTGGCATGGGGGGATGATGTAATGAGCCAAGCAGGGAGGGGGCAGATAGATGAGGGCAAAATAGAGGATGAGGACTTGGACAGGGAACCTGGGGAGGGGGCAGACAGGGATGGACTCCCAGGGCACCCCAGCCCAGATCTTGGACAGCTCAGCCCCCTCAGCTCCTGACCCCCCTGTGGAAGCGCAACCTGCTATGTCTGACACTCCACCTGGGCACGCTGCTGCTGCCAAACAATCAACCGTGCATGCCAGATGTTTCCCAGCTGAGCGGTGCCCAGCTTCCCCTGCCCGAGCTAACATCTAGCAGACCCCCTTTGGCAGAGGGGGAAGCTGAGATCAAACCACCTTCACCCTGTACTCAGAGGCGTTTGAGGAGGGAAGTTCAACAGATTGAGCTGAGGAGAAGCCTTCGGTTGTGCACAAGATCCAAGCCTACTTAAGGGAACTCGGGGGAACCCAGTTGCTCAGTCAACATCTTAGAGTCGCGAGGTCATGCTTAGTCAGAGCAGTGCAAAGTTCCTAGAAAGAGTGGTTAGGTTAATGAGGCAAACTGCTTTGGATGTATCTATTGTTGTTGTTGTTATGTGCCTCCAAGTCGATTACGACTTATGGTGACCCTATGAATCAGCAACCTCCAAGAGCATCTGTCATGAACCACCCTGTGGATCTACCTATTACTTTAATAAAAAGAGAAAAAGCCACAGCTGAGTCTGAGCCTGGTTTCCTCGACTTCGGGCAGGACATCAGGCCTGGCTATGGGACTGAATTGGCCTTGGTCTTCCTGATGGATGACCTTTTTCAGGAGACGGACAGGGGGAGTGCAACCCTGTTACTCTTACTTGATCTCTCGGTGGCTTTTGATACCATTGACCATGGTATCCTTCTGGGCCGACTTAGTGAGATGGGTATTGGAGGCACTGTTTTACATTGGTCCTGATCCTATCTCCAGAGTTGTTTTCAGAGAATAGCATTGGGTGATTGTCTTTCAGCCCCCTGGCAGATGTGCTGTGGGGTGCTGCAAGGTACCATCTTGTCCCCCATGCTATTTAACATCTATATGAAGCCCTTGGGAGCAGTCATCAGGAGATTTGGGGCAAGGTGTCAGCAGCATGCTGACGATACCCAGCTCTATTTCTCAGTAACATCTGGATTGGGAGAGGCTGTTCAAGCCCTGGACCACTGCCTGGACTCGGTGGTGGGCTGGATGAGGGCCAATAAACTGAGTCTGAATCGTAGCAAGATGGAGACACTGTGGGTTGGTGGTTTCCAAGTTTGGATAGTTGCTTGCTTTGTATGGGGTTGTACTCCCTCTGAAAGAGCAGGTTCTAGTCTGGGGGTGCTCCTAGTCCATCTTTGTCACTAGAGACCCAGGTGATCTCAGTGGATAGGAGTGCCTTTTACCAGCCTCGTCTGGTAAGACAGCTGCAGCTGTTTCTGGGCTGGGATAGCCTGACCACTGTTGTCCATGCACTGGTAACCTTGAGGCTGGATTACTGTAATGCTCTCTGTGTGGGGCTGCCCTATAGTTTGGTCTGGAAACTGCAGCTGGTGCAAAATGTGGTGGCATAACCACTCACTTGGGCAGGGTATTGCCAACACGTTATCCTGCTGCTGAAAGAATTGCACTGGCTGCTCATTAGCTACCCGTCTAAGTTCAAGGTTCTGGTTTTGGTGGACAAAGCTCTATATATCTTGGGACCAGGATACCTGAAAGATCGTCTTACCCTTTATATACCCAGTCGATCTCTTCACTCTGTAGGTGAGGGCCTCCTGCAGATACCATCATATCAGGAAGTCCTTTACAAACAACATAGGAAGTGGACCTTCAGTGTAGTGGCATCTACCCTTTGGAATTGCCTTCCCTTAAATATGAGGCAGGCACCATCTCTGTTATCTTTTCGGCACCTGTTGAAGACCTTCCTCTTTCAACAAGCCTTTTAAGTTGAGACCTTATCCCATTCTGTGTCTGTATTAGAATTGCTTTTTAAGATGTTTTTAAAGCTTTTAAAAAATGTTTTCAAAGATGTTTTGTTTTAATACATTTTAAAGATGTTTTGTTTACATATATTTTAAAGTCTGTTTTTATGATATCTTAGAGTGTTTTAGTGTTTTTGTTTGCCACCCTGGGCTCCTCCTGGAAGGAAGGGCGAGATATAAATTAAATAAATAATAAATAAAATTAGATTGCCCTCCCATCAATGAGCAAGCTGTGTCAAGCCTATGGAGAGACAGAGAGACATTCCTCTAACTCTAATGAGACAACAGCATGACTCACAATTATACAGTAAAAAACCGTCTCCCTTGTTGGCTCAACCCTGCTGTCCAAGAGCCAGAATAAATAAGACAGGGCTTGCAAAGGAATATGTTAAAAGTGGTTTTGCAATTGCGGGATAGCACCGAGACCAACTCTGTGTGACCCCGGTGCCCAGGACATGGCACATCAGTGTCAATGGAAATCCATTATCTCCGCTATCGTGGGATTGGAATCCCACGTAGGTACTTAGGAAGCTGCCTTGTACCAAGTCAGATCATTGGTCCATCTAGCTCAGTATTGTTGAAACTAACTGGCAGCGGCTCTCCAGGATTTCAGACAGGGGACATTCCCAGTCCTATCTGGGGATGCCAGGGATTGAACCTGGACCTTCTGCATGCAAGGCACGCATTCTACCACTGAGCCACAGCCCTTATTAAGGAAACAAGCTTCCTCCTAGCTCTATCCTAAGGGTGGAAGTCATCCGTTTTGGAGCCCATGCTTTGCATGCAAAAAAGATCTGGCATCTCCAGTTCAAAGTGTAAGGAATTCAGTGACTTTTCTCTGCCTGAGACTGTGGTGAGCTGCTATCAGTTAGAGTAGACTAGTGATAGTCAACATGGTGCTCTCCTGATGTTGCTGGACTCCAGCTCCCTTCAGCCCCAGCCAGCCCAACTAATGGTCAGGAATGATGGGAGTTGTAATCCACAACATTGGGAGGACAGTACATTGGCGATCTCTAGAGCAGACAATACTGGGCCGGATGGACAAAATAATCTGACCCGGTACAAAGCAAGCTTCCTCCACCATTCCTTCCTCATTCTCAACCCCTAAATCCGATTCAGGGTCAGATCAAGAGCTGTGTTCTTCTCTTCCCCTGAGGTCACCCAGTGGGACCCATGGCTGGCTGGCTATGATCCTGGGTGTCTATAGTCCTAGTCTGATATTTTAAAAACTCTTGTCATTCTGGTTGAATAGTGGGAAGAAAGTAGGCAGAGATCATTTTTTCTTTCCTCCATTTTCAAAAATCCTGGAATATTATAATTACCCTAGTCAAATTACATGGTGGTAGATTCAAGGAAAGGCAAAAGAAAGTATGTCTTCACAAAACATGTAATTAATACATGGAACTCACTTCCACAAGGTGTGGTGTTGGCCACTGGCTTAGATGGCATTAAAATAGAGAAGGGAGGCCATTTCCTCCCCCCAATGAGGGCTGCATTCCATTGGAGGTAATCTGTCAGGTTGGGGGGTATGCTGGCAGTTGGCAGAGCCAGAGCTGGTGGTGGGTAGGATCAGAGACACCCCACATCCCCTCTCTCTCTCAAGATCCTCACCATCCCCCCACTCTTCCTCTTCCCTTTCTCTCTCATCCCCATCCCCATATCATCCATTCATCCATTGCACAGACAAACACACCGGTCCAAAAAGTTTAAAAGAGCAGACAAAGAAACCCTTCAGGCGTTTCACTCATCTGCAAAACCACTGGTGGCCACTGCTGGAGACAGAATGCTAGGTTAGAGGTACCTTTGATCTGATCCAGCAGAACTCTTACATTATTAAGATCCCCTCCCTCATTTGCCTCATTTTCACCTAGGGTGGGGCATTGCAGACAACCAGAGACACCATAACCTTTACAGCTATGTTTATGAAAGGTTTCAAACCCTCCAGGTGCTGTAAATAAAAGCTGCTGCAGACTCTTTCTCCTCTTTGGAAGACATTTTGGCTGGGAGGCCTCTCCCCCTCCCCAATCCTGGGATTTCCAGTCTTTGAAAAGGTCTTCAAGGAGAGAAATCTGGTACTGATTACTACCGAGCAAGGAAAGAGGAAGCATGTGTGACTCAGCTCTGCAGGGGGGAGAGGGGGGATTACCTCCAGCCCACTGGCTGGTCTGATCCCAGGGGAAATGAGGGGGCAAAGTTTGTAAAGCAAGATGTTTCTCAGGAGGAGGAGTTGTGCCTCCCTGCCCTTGGAATCTCCAGGATCAGAGGGAATATGCCTCTGGAAACCAATTGATGGGGAGCAACAGCAGCAGAGGGCAATTGCCTTTCTGTCATCCTAGTAGGCTTCTCAGAAGCATCTGCCTGGCCACCGTGAGAATCAGGATGTTGGACAAGATGGGCCTTTGGTCTGATCCAGCAGGGCTCTTCTGTTGTTATATCCTTGTTTCCAGTTACATTCCTGAGAATGTCCAATTTCCAGCCCTTATTGCAGCGGGGGGGGGGTGTTCCCACCACCACCTTATTGTGATTGGTTTATTGGGCATGATTACCTTGTTCAGCTCTGGCTGATTTTAGTTTCCAGATGGAGGCAGAGCCCCACCTCCATGGCCACCTCACTACCTCTACACACTACATGCATATATATTATACAGCCACAGGAGTGGCTGTATGCTATAGCCAGTGGGGATTTTTAACATTCCGCAATGTTAAATGGAAAATGCCTCCAGCATGCCATTCTGATGCTTCCCATAAACTCATTTCAAAACAAAACCTTGCAAAACTAATAGTTCTGAACTCAGAAACGCTTGCTTAACAACCCTCTCAATTTTCATGGCGATACACAAAACAGTCAGAGAGAATAGCGAGTTCAAAGTCTAAAAAGAGAGAAAAAAACCTCAGAGCCCTTTTGGACTTTTTTCTGCCAGAGTTCTCATAATCTGTTGAAATTCATTAAAAATCAGCCATGTTCACAGAGTACCTGTAATCCTAATACTGACCTTGCCCCATACTCTGACCTTCATCTTCTGCAGTTTAAAAGTTAAAAAAATGCCTGGTTGATTTTTAATTAATTTAAGAAGTTTTGGCTGGAAGCCTATTATAACACGGGGCATGCTCAGTAAGGACCAACTGTCATTGTTCTAAAAGCCTCACAGCTGCTGGCCTTGGCTAATCAGAGGGCCACACCCACACCAGACTTGATTTCACTTGAGACAGTCATGGCTTCCCTCAAAGAATCCTGGGAAGTGTAGTTTGTGAAGGGTGCTGAGAGGAGACTCCTATTCCCCTGAGAGAATGGTTTAACAGTCAGCCACTCTGATTAAAGGTCTGTGAGAGAAACAGGGCGTCTCCTAGCAACTCTCAGCACCCGTCACTAACTACACTTCCCGGGATTCTTTGAGAGAAGCCATGATTGGCTTTGAGCGATGGCTTTGAGAGAAGCCATGATAAATTGTTTTAAATTGTTTTTAAAAGATGTGTTTTTAAATTTGTATATTTGTTTTTAATGTTTTTAGTTATTGTAAACCGCCCAGAGAGCTTCAGCTATGGTGCGGTATATAAATACACTAAATAAATTGATAAATAAATAATGATTGTCCAAAGTGTAATAGAGGCCTGGTGTGGATGTGGCCAGGGACAACTTTGTTTTAAGTTCGGGTGGGAGGTAGGGTTGCCAGGTTCAGGTCCTGAGACTGATCCTGTATCTTTAGGAGAAGAGAAAGTCAGCCAAGTGCAGGTGTTCTTGCAACATTGTAATGGGAAAAACCACAAGGTAGAATTCTGCCTTCCCCCTGCCCAACTTTGAAAGATACAGAAGATGTCTTGGTTGCCAGGCCCAGCCTGGTCAGTTTTACCTATCCTAATCATGATTGCATAGGAGTAAATCCAATTCAACTCAATAATCATACAAATGATCAGACCTGCCTTTTCCCTCCTTCCCCTCTCCTCTCCCTGCCTCCTCCCCTCCCCTCTTCCTTCTTCCACCTCCCCTGCCCACTCCAGCCCTCCATCCCTCCCCCCCGCTGGTCAGTTTTACCTATCCTAAGCATGATTGCATGGGAGTAAATCCCACTGAACTCAATAAACATGCAAATGACCGCATCTGTCCTTCTTCTCCCCTCCCCCTCCTGCCTGCTCCCATCCCAGTCCTCCCCTCTGCCTTTCCACCCCTCCCTCCTCCCCCTCCTCCCTTCCCCATCCCCTGTGATCAGTTTCACCTATCCTAAGCATGATTGCCTGGTGTGTGTGTGTAAATCCCACTTAACTCAATAAGCATGCAAATGATTAATCCATTCTCAGCAAACTTGCACAGGATCCCATTTCTTACCTCCCGGATTAAAAAGCAGGGAAATTCACTAACAGGCAAAAAACCTTGCGGTTTAAGAATGTACCTATAGCCCACAGATATTTCTACCAAACTTTAAAAAGCAGGGAAATTGGGCAGCTATAGTGAATGCACCAGGGGAGCAGGAGACCTGAACTCCTCTCTGAGATATTGTACTGTCCTAAAAAGTTGTCAAAATACAAACACAATTTGGGTTGGTCTTTCACAGTCCAATCCACTTGCTGTGTAGCCTGGAAGAATTTGGTAACATGTGCCTCTGAGCATATGGTGAGTGGTGGCAACACCTGTAATCAGCCCAAATAATAGAAAGAAGATATGTCCTGTGCTGATCCTGTTTTTGCCGGGAGGAAGCAACATTATTAAGACAGTTGATATAGTTCAGATGGTCACTTTAAATATGTCAGATTTACTTCGCAATTTTAGTGAAGTTTCCTATAGGAAATCATTTTCTTTTGCATTTGTTTCTATGAATATGTGAAGTACAGCAACACTTTGCAAAATTTATACTAAAAAAAACTCCAAATATAATTGTGGAATAATGGCACTGACTTTTGCAAAATAGTCTCCAGTGGACCTCAGAAGTGTCTCAGTTTGCACAAGATAAAACAGTGGGAGGTGAAATATACTCTAGCAAAATTCTAGGTGTGCTCTATGTTTTTAATTGATTGTGAACACCTTGCCTTAAATAAAGTGGTTTAAACATAGCAGGCTGAAAACATGCATCCTCTTTTTTCCAACAACTAGAGTCATTGCTAAAGTAGCAGCATATTGTAATCAGTCTGATTTTACATCAAACTGCAGTTTCAGATTCAACTGTTAATGCACCCAAAATAGAAATAGAACATAACCTGAAACATATGAAACACAAAAGGCTGTCTTCATCATCACATGACAATGACCAGTAAAAAGGCTTTGAAATTAATAAAAATACATTTGACACAGATTTCTAGGATGAATAAGGAGGGGGGGAAATTTCTGGTTTAGATTCTCTGTAGAAACATTAGTAAACACAGGAAAGAAGCAAAGTAAGAAGAACACCAACAAACATACAAAAATATAATTCTCCATCTTTGGAGATGGCAGGTGTTGCCACCACTCACCATATGCTCAGAGGCACATGTTACCAAATTCTTCCAAGCTACACAGCAAGGTGATTGGACTGTGAAAGACCAACCCAAATGGTGTTTGCATTTTGACAACTTTGTAGGGCAGTACAATATCTCAGAGAGGAGGTCAGGTCTCCTGCTCCCCTGGTGCATTCACTATAGCTGCCCAATTCCCCTGCTTTTTAAAGTTTGATAGAAATATCTGTGGGCTACAGGTACATTCTTAAACCGCAAGGTTTTTTGCCTATTAGTGAATTATACTAAAGTTCACTTGTGAGTTGCAAGAAGAGCTGAAATGTGTCTTGAAACATGAAGCTGCCATACATCCATCACCCTGTGTTCCTCAAAGCAAGAAGGCCCTTTGCAGCATTGACCCTCCCCTCTTACCCACCCCTTGTTGTAGACCTTGGGGCAAGCCAGAAGTCATTTTTCTCCTCAGAAGGTTCTCTATGTTCATGAACTAAACAACAGCCCAGGTTGCTAGGCTACAGCTTGGGAGTTCACCCTTCAGGGAGATGTGTTTAGGAGCCAGATGTACGACTGAGGAATTGCAGATTTATTATTATTATTATTATTACCACCAGCCCTTCACCATGAGATCTGAGAGCAGGTTATAACAATTTAAAAATACAGTAATAAAATTAGTTAGAACACAATGGCCAGGAATGATGGGAATTGTAGTTCAGCAACCTCTAGAGCAGCCATTCCCAGCCTTTGGGTTCCCTTTGTTGCTGCACTACAGGTCCCATCATTCCTGACCATTGGCTATGCTGGCTGGGGCTGATGGAAGTTGTAGTCCAACAACATCTGGGGGCCCAAAGGTTGGGAAAAGCTGCTCTGGAGGCCCAAAGGTTCCCCACACCTGGCCTAAAAAATCATTTTTTTCCCTAAGTAGCGTGCTATATTTTGTGCTTCTTCTCTATAAGGAGCTACTTCTATTCTGTAAGAGGTTTTTCTTTAGAGGCAGTCTGGACTGCTTGTTAGCAGGCTAATCTGGGCATAGAGCCCTTTTCATGAAAACAAGGGGAATCAGAAACTTGAGTGGGGGCAACAGGGTGGTCCTGGGCCTTGAAATAGTTCTTCCCCACAATTCATTTTTATTTTTCTTCGTTTTCGATCATGTCCCGCAGCTACCTGCTGAAATCCTGTAACTTTTCATACCACAAATTTCTTTGTTGGTTTTTTTTGTTGTTCCCACTTTTGTTGTGCCATAGTGCAAGAGTGCACCTCCAGACAGTGGTAATGCAATAACCTTTGGCAAAGCATTGCAGAGCAACTAAGAAAGTGGAATGTAGTCAGTCCACTAGAAATCCGCTACTATTGAATCCACCACCGCATTGCACTATTAGTGCCTCAATGACCTGTTGCAGAATACACTGGCAAAAAAACACCAGTCTCAAGGGAACCGATGTCTCCATAGTGCCTTTGCAGAGAAGGAGGATGGGGAGAAACCTGGAACAAATTGGCCTCACCTCCAGTGACCCGCTTGGCTCTACCTCCACTTAGCTGCCCAGCCTCCTCACCAGGCCCAGTGGTCACCAGCCTCCAATGGACAGCATCCTTATTCCCCCATACTGGGAGAGAGAGGAGGCATCCGCACTGCACAAAGCCTCACTGCTCTGATGGGCATGAGCAGTGGATGCAGCCAACATGGTGGCTTCAGCTTTTGAGGCACGCCTCCGCTGCTCTCGCTGCAAAGAGCCCGGGACTCCTTGCTCTGCCAGGCATGTGCAGTCCAGTTGCTTGTGGTTGATGTCAGTTGAAGTACGGTAAGTTCCACACCTGGAAGCCAGCCTGGATTTCCTGAGGAACTTGAACATTAATCAAATGGGGAGGGTGGGATGGTACATGTATACCAGATGTTGCATCAATAGCTATCTGTCTTCTGATGCCTTGTACATAGGGAGGACGACACACAATGAAAAGGGCACTGTGTTCTCCTGCTGTTTATAAACCAAGTTTTGATCTCTTCCCCCCTTTTTTTTTCCACCAAAGGGAGGAAACTGGAATCGGCTAAAGCATTACACTACCAATCTAAGCACGGGGAACCAGGCACAGAGATGCAATTGTGCAAGCGGAGAAAGAGATAGTTTTGATTTCTTCAGAAATGTGTGGAAAAGAATCGAGGCTCAGTTCCTTTCCACCCAAACTACCCCCACTCCACCCTGCCCTCTTGTCAAATAAACAAACAAGTCCATTGCTTCTAATCCAACCAAAGGGCTGTACAGTTTTCTGTACAGTTAACCATTGAGAGCCATGTTTGGCAACTAGGTATGAACAGGGGCCACATTTGCAAGGGCCAAAGGGACCAAGGACCTTGGCTCCACCCTCCCCTACACACAAACAGCTTATTTTTATGTTATTCATTAAAAAGCATAAGGTTCTGCCTGTTAGTGTTCTCACAAGCAGGTGGACAAAAACAGTCATCTAACATAAAACCTACCATTTAAAACCTACAATGATGCTCCTTTACATCAGCAGGACTCATTGTAGCAAACGCTAGCTGTGAGCAAACAAAATGGGCTTCCACTTGTACAGTGGGACTTTACCTTCCTCTCCCCTGCAGCCCTTTCTGTGCCCTCAAAGTCTGCTCCAGAAGATTGGGAGATCCTCCAGAGCAGATTTTGGAAGCATGCAGATCAGACAGGTGAGGAGTCCTTGTCCAGGACCAAAGCTGGCTGATCATTGGTGCTGGGCTTGCCTTTACCTGTGGCTCAAGCGCAGGAGAAAATAGTAGGTTGTGGGTAATAGTGTGTTTGTCCTTGTGCGTTAAGTAGATATACGGAAGGTTATGGTACAGCAGCACGTACTAGTTTTGTTACAATGAATGCAGTAAGATCTGCACTAGCAGTTGGAACCTCCATGAGGTTGAGGAAGAGGATTCTTTTGTGGCTGTCAGTCTCTCCTCTGGAGGAGAGAAGAGGGAGCCAACCATAAGTCATTTGGCCATGTGAGAAGACCCCTTCCCTGTTGAAGTGTGGTGGCCCCTCTTAATAAGGATGGTTGCACCCAGCAACCATGGCCCTCGCAATTTCGCTTTGTTTGGGTCAGATTCGTGGTTAGCTGAAGTTCCTAGCTGGTTTGTGCTATATACATGTAAGCAGAGCTTGGAAGATTACTTTTAAAAAGTAATAAATTACAGTTACAGGGCCAAAAAAAGTAGTAATTACCATTACAATTACAATTGCTGTGAAAGTAACTGATTACTTTACTTTTCCTCCAAAGTAATCACTACAATTACATTTCTGTTACTTAAAAAAAAGCCTACAAGGTGCTGGCCTTGGCTGCTGCACATCTAAGTAGCCTAAAACAACATTAAAAATAAACAGACACATACAGAGGTAGTAGAATAATTATTTTTATTCATAAGATAGCAGTGGTGGTCTCTCCGCTGGTAAGGGTGGTGGGGAGGAAGGCTGAGGCCACTACTCAGATCTTTGCATGTTAAACCAAGTGCAACCCACCCCCCACTCAGCCAGCAATCATAATCTCTCTCACTTAACCACCTCCCGGACCCTGCTCTGCCACCAACTAAGGGACACTCACTCAAGCAAACATTTTCCCGAGATGCAAAAAAGTTAAAATGCTGCAAATGCAGCACAGTAGCCAGAGTGGGTGGTGGAGGCCAGTTTCTGTGCCAAGTGCAAACACAGTATTCTCTCTCTCTCTCTCTCTCACACACACACACACACACATACACTCTCTCTCTCTCACACACACACACACACATTGTCATCTTTCACCTCCACAGTTCTTTATCTCCATTCTGCTGCCGCCTCCTTCTCCTCCTTTATCCATGTTCTTGACCTCTGGATCCTTTTCCCCTCCATTCTTCACCACCACTATCCATTTTTTTAAATAATTGTTTTCTCCACTCCACCCCATCTCACTCTCCACCTCCTCCCTCGTCACCTCCTACCCATCCACAGAGCATGAGGAAAGAGCAACACTGCAGAGAAGCCCAGTTTGAGGCACATGATTTTCATCCACAAATCAGAGGAGCAGAAGACTTCCCCTGCTCCCCCCACAAGTAATAATAATAATAATAATAATAATAAATTTAATTTTTGTGTCGCCTATCTGGCCGAAGCCACTCTAGGCGATGTACATATTAAAATTCAATAAAATACAATATAATTACAGAATAAAATACAATTCAGTCAACACGAATGCAGGCGTAAAACTATGTAGGGCAATCAGAAACAATAAATAATCACAGAAAAATTAGCCCACCCTGGAGATCCCAAAGGCCTGTCCAAAGAGCCAAGTTTTTAAGGCTCGGCGAAATGTATCCAGGGAAGGGGCATGGCGAATATCAAACGGGAGGGAGTTCCAGAGAGTGGGGGCCGCCACTGAAAATGCCCTCTCTCTAGTCCCCACCAACCTAGCTGTTTTCGTTGGTGGGACTGAGAGAAGGCCCTGCGTGGCTGATCTAGTCGGGTGGCTTAATTTGTGGTACTGGAGGTGCTCCTTCAGGTAAACTGGGCCGAGACCGTATAGGGATTTAAAGGTTAACACCAACACCTTGAATTGGGCCCAGAAAACAACTGGAAGCCAATGTAGATGAAATAACACTGGTGTGATGTGATCACGGCGGCAGCTGTTTGTAAGCAACCAAGCCGCCGCATTCTGCACCAGTTGTAGTTTCCGGACCGTTTTCAAGGGTAACTCCACGTAGAGCGCATTGCAGTAGTCTAATCGAGAGGTGACCAGGGCATGTACTACCAGTGGGAGCTGATGAATAGGGAGGTAGGGTTGCAGCCTCCGTATGAGGTGTAGTTGATACCAAGCTGCCCGGCTCACTGCCGAAATCTGCACCTCCATGGACAGCTTGGAATCAAGAACAACCCCGAGGCTGCGGACCTGATCCTTCAGGGGTAAACTCACCCCATTAAGCCTCAGGTCAACAACACCCAACCTTCCCCTGTCACCCACAAGCAGCACCTCGGTCTTATCAGGATTAAGCTTCAGCCTGTTCCTTCCCATCCACCCACTCACGGATTCCAGGCACTTGGACAAGGTCTCCACAGCCAACTCCGGTGAGGATTTAAAAGAGAGGTAGAGCTGCGTGTCATCAGCATATTGGCTGGCTGAGAGGCCTGGGAGTCCTTCTGCCTGCAGGAAGAGGAACATTGCGCTGCCAGGGAGGGAGAGCCCCTCGTCATCTGCTGCTGCTGTGCTGCTTCCCCTGGCTGTCACCACCACCACCCTTCCTGCTGGACTGCTGCTATTAACAGCTGCCACGCCCTGCAGGACCAGGTCCCAGCCTATTTCATCGTTGCTGCTGCACTGCGCGAGGAGAGTCTTCAGCATGGGACATTGTCGCCGGATGTATGCTGTGTGGTGTGAATGAGATTGGTGTGTGTATGTATGTCTTTGCTTGTTTTAACTACACTTTAATTGTATTTTATTGTATTTTAATGCTATTTAATTATTTGTTCTGTTGAGTTTGCTATTTATTTCTATGTTTTTGTATTTTATGTTGCTGTTTTACTCTTATGTACACCGCCCAGACAGCCTTTTGGCTTTGGGCGGTATAGAAATAAAATAAAATAAATAAATAAATAGCCATTTTTCCATTATCAGTGTTAATTCCATCTTCCAACTTCCATCCTTGCACCCATAATAATCTTGCTGTCATAGTCATATAGTAAGAGTCTGATGGGAATTTCCTTCATCACAAATATTTCCTTGCCATCAATTCTGAATGTGTTGCTGAAATATTGTTGTAAAGTCATATCTCTGTTCCTCTTTTTTATGAAATGCACTAGCACATCTCTTGAGAGTTTTTCCATTGTCACATATCTGGAATTAATTCTATAAATTTTCTCTATTTCAAGTTCCATCAAATCATTCCAGTCCAGAAATTCCATTGAAACATTGATAGCTTTATCTCTGATATCTTCATCAATTTCTCCAGGGACAACGCCAAATTCCAAACAGTAATCTTTATCTCCAGGATCCACAAACTCCAAATATTTTTCCAGTTCCACACTTGATATATCTGTTCCAATCTCCAGGATTTGCATCCTCCCTTTAATTTTTGCCATAAAGTCCAAATCTTTTTCCAATTCCACATTTGATATATCTGATCCAATCTCCAGAATTTGCTCCTTCCCTTTAATTTCTTTTTCATCTTCTATTGCTTGTCCATCTGCTTCTTTTCTCATATAATCCTTTATTTCTTTCAGCTCCTGTTTCACTTTACCAAATTCAGTTGCCATCTCTTGTCTACTCTGTCCCAGTTCTTGTTTCATTATCTTAATCTCATCCATTATCTTCTGAAACATATCCAGAGGGGAAAACCTTTCCAGGGGTACATCCAGGGTCTCTGCCACTTCTTTGATTGTCATTCTTAAAGCCGAAGAAAAAACCTTTCAAATTTCCAATATAGCCACAATTCCCAAGCAAAGAGTAATTTGCTTCTTTTTCCAGCAATAAGGGAGTTAATATTCCAGGCCTGTTGACATCATCTGGCCAGCACAGTTCTTATCTCCCGCACGTCCAAGAATGCAAAACAAATTTGGTTCACAGCGCCGAACAATTAGTAACATACACGAACAGCAGATTTGTCTAAAGAAAGTAGTCCAAGAAAAAGTAGTCCCAGACATATATCAATCAAATAATCATCTAAATCAGATTTTCTCTTCGGGTAAGTTGCCCCTCATCTGTTTTAATCTTTATAGTTTCCAAATTCAGGCCAGCTTTTTGCCATAAAAAATAAGATAAGCTTTTTAATTTTTCTTTCCTCCTCAATTCCTTGTATAAAAGAGAGAAGTGTAACTCACCCAGATATCTTGATTGCTGATTCTTAAACAAATCTCTTTTACTGTAGTAATTTAAGCCAAATGATAAGATTAGACAGAAGAAAGCTCGCCCGTTGCGGATCGTTTAAAAGAAAAAACGTCTCGCTTTTTTTCAGCCCAGCTTGCTGGAAGTCCTAACTCCGTCCTCGGCTGCTAGGTATGCCTTCTTTTCCCAGGGAATTCCTGATCGATTCCAGCCACCGACAGCCCAACGAAGTTTCTGTGGATAATCTTCGGTTCACCCTTGCCTGGGAGAACATTTATACCAGTCAAAGTTCCCTTTTGACTGATTTTAAACTGAAAAAAGCTTCCTCTGAGACAGAGCTCATCTCAGAGGCAGCCACAGGCGGAGCAATCCTTCTGGGAAGTCCAGTATGAGCGTGTCTTAACTCTAGTCTTAAAAGAGCAGGTTTTATGATCACTGCATAAAAGCATCACCCCACATACACGTGTAATATTGCTTCAAATAATCAAACCCATCCAGGTTATATCTTTCCCCAGAGCAGCTATTCAAGGCTGATCTCCATATTTTTCTCCCCACGCCTCCTCACCCACTGCCATGGAAATCCTTACCAAAAAAGAAAAAGGGTGTGTGTGTGAAGTAATTAAAACACAACTTTAATTTTGGAAGAATTATGCAAATATTACTTTGATTTGCACCAATTATCCTGGAATTAAACCTTCAGCAGAGAACATACAAGTCTGTATGTTAGCCTTTGTCAACATGTCAGCCTCCAGATGTTTTTGGACTAGTGTCCCATTAGCCCAGCCCATGGGAGAGCTATAGTCCAAAACATCTGGAGGGCTCAAGGCTGGCAAAGGCTGAAGCCCCTCAGTTGCAAGCCTGGAGTCCCCTACAGCTGTTTCAAAAGCAGGAAATGTGCTAAGAAAGCTACTTTGGGGGATCTTGACAATGTAGGATACTAGCCCACTATCTCCCTCTTGTGGAATCAAAGCAGAATCTTAGCAGTATACAGCATGCAACCAGTGGTAGACTACACAAAACCTTTCTTGGGGCCCCATCAGTTGCTGGTACATCCAGCAACTTGATAGGGCTTTTTTGGGATGGCACCCTGCCTTCTGTTAAAATACGGCTGGTGTCTCCATTATATTGACTTCTGCTGAAGGCGATCTCTTTTCAGCAAGATATTTGAGGGTGAATGATGAATTTTGTCCAGTTGCAATGGGGGAACAGCTTTCAGCTTGGTACAGGTTTTAATACCATGTTTTGTTATACTGTGCTTTTATCATTTTAGCATAGCTTGTGAGTGTATGAACCAGCCTGAGGTTATTCATGATTGAAGGGTGGTGTAGATATTGAATAAAAACAGCTAATTAACTAGCACTGACTTTTCAGCAAACTGAATGATCTGCAGCGCCTAGACTAGAGCAATGCTTTATGAAACTCTAGATTGAGGGGACCCTTTTCATATGGACTTGTCTGCTGCAAAACCTGTGTTTTGGATTTTCTGGGGTGCATATTCATCTTTCACATGGCACTACCCTGTTGAGCCTTACTATGATACCATGTGAATAATATATTATCTAGGAGACATCCAGCCGTACTTTGTGGTTACATAGTGCTGGGCAAGCAATCTTGCCTTGCATTACCAAATCTCCACAGAAGGTAAACCAAGATGAGCCACTAGTGAACAGCAAACCAAGCTGCCTTGAGGCTCCAGGTAGGAAGGGACTCTGAGGCAAGGGGAAATTAACAAGCAGAACGTGGAATTCTACAAAGCAACCCTTCAATTTTCAAGCTGTTGTAACGCATCACTCGGGACCCCATAGAAGGGGATACAGGGCCTAGCCTGCCAACCGATTTAGTTGGATACCACAGATCCCCCTGTCAAAAGACTTGTCCCCCTGGGGTCCCTTGTCCTTAGTTCTCCAAGGGGGGCGTCTTTGCTTCTGAGAACAGTCTCACCCTTAGGGCCACTGCTTCCCAGGCACTCTCCCTCTTTCAGGAGTAATTACTTCCGTAGTAACTGCCACCACCCTTCTGGCTAGGTTCCTTTCTCTGAGGGAAGGGACCTCAGAGCCCAATGTGAATTCCAAGGGATTAACCCTCGTTAACTAACAGTAGTGTTCAGCAGTCAAAGGAAAATAAGGAACTCTCTTGGAATTTTATCCTTCCCTTTTTATGGGGTTTAAGTCACCAAATAGGGGGGAAAGCAAACAGTCATCTCCCGCCTCTGCAGGGGTCTACTCCTTTGAAGCCTTTGAAGATAAGGGAACTAGCCAGCCTCACCCAGGGGTTCTGATCTACATACCCCTTCTTCCTGACTTCTAATCCCAGGAAGCTGATAAGAATAGCTAGGGATCAGTTACATCCCCTTGCCCAGGTTGCAAATTGCCTGCCTGACACTGAGCTGCGGATCTCCCCCAGCAGGGAGTCCTAGGTAATCATGGGCTCCCAGAATCCTCTCTGGTTTCTCATTCCAGCTTGACCAAAGTTAGCTATTCCTGACACACACACACACACACACACCCCGAGTAAATTTAAGTTCCATCAGTGATGCAACTGTCTGGGATGCTCCTTAAATCCATGGGACAGGGAGAGGCAGCATGCTTCTGAATACCGGTTGCTAGAAACCGGAGGGGAGAGTTGGTTATTTGAGGAAATTGTCTTTCAGTAAAACTTCACCCTGACTCACTGATGAACACCAGAACACAGTTTGAAAACCAGTTTGCAGAACCTTGTATGGATGAAATGGACTAATCCGTTCCATACATGTGAGTGCAACATCTGCTTGCCTCCTTGTGCTCATGCAGAAGAGACACCGCTTGCAAAGGACTCTGGCACTGAAGTGTTATTTTAAAGATTAGTTTTATTTGGAGAAAAACAAAAAACTGAGGCAGGGAGGGGGGAGGGGAAATTTTACATAATAAAAGACATCTCCCAGGAAGTCCACACAGATTACAAATCATTTTCATAGAAGATATTTTGTACAAATTTTACATGTCTTTAGAATGTGTAAAATGCACCTCCACTTTGTGAACCTGTCCTGACAGCGCAGAGAGAAAGAGAGAATAGGCAAGGGAGAGACGGGAGGGTAGAGAATGCTTCTGGGGTATGCAAATTAGCAGTTTACCTCAAATATAGCCCCCCTCCACATTTCACACTCAAAGCAATATTGCATTTCAAATCCGTATCTGCTCTCAGCAGGGTCTCCCCCTCCCATTCCTTTATATCCAGCCCCCAGGACATGCCAATACCCTTTATGTTTCAAAGGACTGATTTAAACTGTAGCTAAAAGTTATTGAAATAAGACACCAACCACAGCAGGCTTTGCAACACACTGAATCTTGCATTTGAGTCAGCTGGATTTGCTTCCAAGAGGAAAAGGCATAGTTTCCCCCACCACCACCACCACCACGTAAAAAGTAGCAGCTCCTTGGTGAGCATGCGCACGCCTTGTAAAGCTAACCACTTGTTCTAGCCAGATACTCTACAACCTCAGTGTAAAGCATGTTTTTGGAGAGTTGGCTATTAAAACCTTGTGCTAGTTCAGTTCCACTGTGCAGATAATTCCCACTTCCCCTACCCATAAACTCAAGGTATAAAAAAATGAAAGAACCAAGACTGCAACAACAAATGGAATAGATGTGTGTCTCAGTTATGTCTGACATCTGACGGTGCTGGGGTGGTGGTGAAGGAAGTTTAAAAAAGTAATTAAGGGGGCTAAAAATAAACCCTTTACACAAGGCCTGAAGAACGTTTGCCAGCCATGTTGTGCACTTACTTGCCCAAGATGAGGAAGGAACTTGAATAGTCACATGATGCCAACAGTAAAAGATACTCAGCCACACTTTCAATGACTCTTGCTACCTTTAAACAGTGCCCAAGGTTAAAAAGGTGCCATTTAATTTTGTGAGTGGTTGTGATGGTACCTCAAGTGATTAAAAGGGGGAAGAAGAGGAAGGGATGGGGGGGGGAACTTCCAAGAAAAGTTTATAGTCTCCAGAAATTCCTCTTTCAACTATTGATTCCCATAAATCCAGTGGCTCCTTCATATATTGCAGTCCCCTTCAGGGAGGTTACTGAAAACTGATTCCATTTGGTGGAGCCTGTTTTAATATATAAAAAGTTACTTTCTGCATGGTTCAAACTGACCACACACTCTTCAAACCAGCGCTGCACAGTTCTAGTGACCGCTGGCATGGAGAGAGCCTCTGCACTATTTGGTCAAACTACATGGAAAGTGGCTTTCAATGAAGAAGCAACTGTCAGCAGCCTTCATGATGGGGATAGGCAAGGGTACAAAACTGGGATCATCTTTGAGGCTCTCAAGAAGAGGGTACCCTTGGTAGGCAAAGTTCCATTAAGTTTCAGCCTTAGTGTTGTCCTGGGGCTTTCCATACCTGTTGGATTTCAGAGACAGTTGGGACAATGCAATGAAACCCCCGCTCCCAGCAAAGCCTGCATCTAAACTCAGGGATTACTTGTGCAGAGATGCAATCCTCTACCTTGACAGCCATCTCATCCCTTCCTCCAGCCATTAGGACAAGACTGCTCTCCTCCTCCTTCAACGCACTAAAGCTTTCAAGAGTATTTTTTTCCAGGTTACATTGCAGAACTCAACCAAGCTAGCAAAAGCGGGAAACAGACAGTTCTCAGCTGCCCAAGTCCCCACTGCGCTCACTCATACACACCTGGCCTGCTAAAGTGCTAGCCTCTGCTTTTAATGGGAAGGACCTGGGGCTCTGGACGTGATCAGAAGCTGCATGAAGTCACACTCAAGACACACACTGGGCCTATTCCTTTTTTTTTTTAAAAAGACACCTGCCATTTTCTCTCTTGCTATACTTTTGTTTGCAGGGATTTCTCCAGTTAGTTCAATACTTTTAAAGGCTGCAGCTGCATGCAAGAGAAACTGTATCACTTTTTCATTTTTTTTAAAGGAAAGGTTTAAGAAAGGTCTCTCCAAGGAGATGTTGACTTGTAGGCTTTTATTTTTCTGTCTTGTCTGAATAAAGGTTTGGTTTTGCTTGCCGAATGTTCCTGGGTGGCAACTGGTAAGGAGCCAGCACGGAGGGACTGGACAGTTTAGTCAGCATACTCATTCCCCTCCGCTTCATCGTCACCATCCACTGACAAAGCAGCATACTTGCTAGCACAGCTAAATTTCTGCAAGGAAAAAAAGCCAGGAAAGGGGCGTTAAAAAACAGCACTCCAAACTGGACACTTAAAAGCTGTCTTATGACAAGTTTGACAAACAGGGAAGTGGGTTATCAGGTGCTATTCAGATGGTACATCACAATCCTTAGAGGGTAGACAGAAATGGCAGATAAAAAAGGAACTGTGAAGCTCACTACGTGATCCTTGGCCCCATCACCGTTTCTCAGGGTTGCAATGAAGGAGAAAGAAAATAAGCTCTATGCCCCTTTTACAAAATGGGCTTTATGGCCAAGATTCTTTGCATGCACTCCCAGGAAAGCTCTACTGATTCTTGTTCTATATGTGGCAGACTTTTTTATTGGTTCTTTCCCCTCCCCCCCAGAAATGGAAAGAACAAAACGAGAACTCAATAACCAATTTACATGTGCCTTTCTGTGAGCCACTTTTGAGCATAATTATGGGAAACTGGAATATAAATGAAACATACCTATCTGTTCTCCTAGAGCACAAAGAACTTGAACATATGAAGCCATCCTCGTATAAAGTATCCCCCACCCCTAATTCAATGCTTCTCCTTGGTCACTAACCCATCCCTGCTATCCCTGTTAACTGAAGATGTCAAGAAGGACCCTGCTCTCTATCTTACATGTGATCTACCAGTGAGGATGGGGTTTGACCTTATTTCCAGTTTAGGATTTAGAAAACTGATACTTGGCTTTCTGGTGACTGATTTTGTATATTCCTACATCCATGTGCAATCCAGTAGTATCAACAGAACTTTGCCCATGACCTGGTGAAGCCTACTTCCCCCCTTCAGAGCCAGCAATGGGAACCAACTCTGTGAGAAGCAGAACTGCAATAGCTATGAGGAAAAAAATATCAACACAACACAAGGGAATTCCACTAGTGGTATCATAAACAAAAGTATGACTTTTCATTGGTTGGACCCAATTCACAATTAACAGGGTAAAGTGCAGAAGGAGCCTCGATATCCTCCAGCTCAATGAGTGACAAAGAACCACTGCCTAATTTCCTATGCATTTAACCAAGAATTACTTTAAAAGCAGTAGATTCAGTGCTTACAGGGGTAGGGTTCTCTTCAAATTGCTTTGGCTCAGATGCAGATCTTGAGTCATGCTCCTTACTTTCTTTCCTGAAAGAGATTACCAACACCTTAATACAGTAACTAAAGTGCAAGGTTTACACACATAAGAATAATGGAGTCAGAACCATTTTACTCCAAACCGAAGTCACAATGCTAGGCAATCTATACTCCAGCCCCATGGAGAACTGTCTGGACAACCCAGAGCACTGTGTGCCCTAGACAGCAAACTGAAATGAGATGTGCAAGGTTTCGGCTGTTTTATTTCAACTTACAGTGGCTCCCCAGTAACACTCCAAAGCAAATCCAGAGTTAGAAGAGTAGGATGTGAAGACAACAATACCTATCTGAATCTTGCCAATGGTCTCTGCTGCCTCCATCTCCAGGACCACAGCCAGAGCTCCCACTTCGGCCTATTGGAACACTCTCCTTTCCTCCATCAGGTCTATTCTCATCTCCTGAAATAAGTTGAGAGAAGTCTTCCATTATTCCTTCTTGAAATAATTTCAACCATGTGATATCCACTCAGATTACAGGGACTCTTAACACTAAAAGGTCATGTACCTGAAAGTAAGTTTCATTTCAATTAAATTTACTTCTGCCTGTGACAGGGTACCAAGTCTTAATATTTATTTTCAGCTCTTCATTTTTCTTTACATAAAGATCTTCTACAAATGTGAAAGGCTCAACAGTTTTTCTTACTTTAAAATTAGTGCTCTTGATTTAGATTCCCTCCTTGAATTTTAAGGTCATAATAGTTTCCTGCATTACTTCATTATGAAGTGAAATTTCAAATATACTTTGCCACTTTACTGACAAACTTGATCATGATAATAGAACAAGAGTTTGTAGCAGTATACTTTGTCCTTGCCTTCACCAGGAAGAGGTTAATGCTGGAATCCTACATGTTTACCTGGGAGTACGCTCCAATGAACACAGTGGGACTTATTTCCAAGTAAACATACATAAAGACTATGGCACAAAGTTTTTTTTTTATCATCTCAGGCAGGAAAGTCAAGTTTGTACCATAATGCTTTCCACTCCCCAGTCAAACCATTACCACTGATACAAACTTAAGAGGATCTCCTGCTAGTGAGAGTGAAAATGACACTAAGACAGGTATAGGGTTGTAACATAGACTGAACACACACACAGCTTATTGAAACCTAGATCCAAACAGAAATTCCCCAAACAGATTCAATTTGACATTTCTTCTTACTGGACTCCCAACAGAAAACTCTGCTGCCCTCTCCTGGTAAACTGGAATATATATCTAGAAACTACACATGCAAGTAGTAAGTTGCAACACTGGGAATCTAATGCTTCTCAAGGCTCTCAGTGAAGAGACAGGCCTAAAGTAGAGATTTTCCTTGTAAAGTGGAGGCTTTTTTTTAAATCCCAGCTGGAACTTGCATTTATCTGTAACTATTTTTAATATCTGCAATTGTCTTGTGTATGTTTGTATTGTATTGTGAAGTTGCATTAAGATGCTTCCTAGGAAGAGATTCATGAACAAGCAAACTCAATTGCCATAAAGGCCATTTCAAATGTTATGCATTTCCTCAAAGAAGCAAATTCCAGTGCAGAACCAGTAATAAAATTTGCATGTGTATTGCCGTGCATGATAACTGCACACAGCAAATCTACAATCCCCAGGGCAATCTCTCCTCCCCACTGACTCCTGCATGCAAGTTTCCACACTCTACTCTAGCCTTACCTTTCCTTGGGGTGTTCTTGGAGGGCACTCCATCTTCTGAAGGTAAGGGTGGCACAGCCTGGTTGCCACTGCAACAGAGAGCAGATGAAAATAGAGTTGATACTTCCTAAAGTTTGTGCACACTGTACACTCCCGGAAATGCTACCTACCTCCATGCTACATTTTAGTAAGCTGAAGTTTCTTATCTCTAGCGAAGCTATCTTTTAGGCCTTTAAGCCTGCAGCCAGAGGGCAAGAGAAGTACAAACATACACACAGCATGCAAAAAGCTGTGTACCTAAACACAAGAAGCCTGCAATGATCAACCATGATGTAAGAGTCAAATCAATACTAAATTCCTCAGAGCATCAGACCATGCTTACATATTTCTACCAAAGAACAACAGGAACTACGCACCTTTCAAGCTAGCATGGCCTTGTATGCGTGTACATGCTCCCCCCGCCACCAAAACAGAGTTATCCACAATTTTAGTTTTTAAGTAAGCTACTGCTTAAAAGTCACACATGGAGGACTCTAAATAAGACTGTATGTGCCCTGCAGGAGCATGGAATTTTGTGTTGGTTTAATTTTTTTAAAGTTTGTTTCCAATTCTTATTTACCATCCAAAAACTAACTTTTGTGAGGGTTTTTTTCCCTGTATGTTAATTTTTATTGTAAAGAGCCAAACATGAAATCTACAACAACAAAACCAGCAACAGCAAAGCAACACTGAGATGAAGCAAAAAATCCCCCTACAATTATTTTATAACAGGAACACAGGAAGCTGCCTTATACCAAGTCTAACCATTGGTCAATTGATGACAGTGGCTCTCCAAGGTTCCAGGCAGGGGGCATTCCCAGCCCTACCTGGAGATGCAAGGATTAAACCTACGACCTTCTGCAGATGCTCTACCCCTGAGCTACAGCCCTTCCCCAAATGTTAAATAATGTACAGACTGAAAAGCTTGGAGAAGTAAAACAATATTTGCTTGGTATGCAAAATACCACAATTATAAGCCCCAAGAAACCTCTCTGGGGAGGCGGCAATTCCATAACCAGGGTGCCACCACTGAAGCTCAGCATCCTGAGGGTGCCCGATTTCATTTAAAAACCCACATACATTCTGGGCCTTTATGGCTACAAAGGTAGGCTTCAAAGTGTGCAAACAATGTCTGGAGCAATCTCAGAAGCTATAGAGGTGGCTTGCAGTCACCCAAATACAAAGCATCTGTGTCCTGGAGATCTTCCCCATGACTAATAATTTGTATACTCACGTCTGTTTTTAAAGTCTTATAGACTAACGAACTAAAAGCAACAGGAAACAGCAGTCACTTCTCCAACAAGCTGAAGGCCTGACAATAGTCAAACAATTGGATCTCACATAGCAGATCAGAAGGAGGGTGAATGGGAAAGGCAGCTCTTCTCCCATACTGAATCAGATTGTATCCTCATGGGAAACCAGCGATAAATAAGCTAGCAGAGACTCTATGGCCTCAGACCTTATTCTGTATCAGGCAAAATCCTTGAGACATTTTAAATCAAGTTATATGTCGCTTTCTTTAAACCTTCTCAACAGCCTTCCTTGCAACAGCACTTTGGACAGTCATCCATATAGTTGTTTATATGTTCTCTTTCCTCCCAGATTCATTAAATTAAAGGAGATAAAAGACAGAAGGAATAAATGTCAACTAACAGAAATAGCTTGGATCTTTCTTTCTTTCTTGTTTTTTGTTTGGACCCCAAAAGGAAGAGCAACTAATGTACCTTAAGGGAAAAAAGTATTGTATTTAAATAATCCCAACAGCTTTGTTTAAATTTAAAAATTCATTCTGCTGGTAAATATTGTGCTGTGGTGATCAGTCTGTGAGTGCTGTAATTCTGTGGGACTGAAGAAAACCTGTATCTCAGCTTTTTGGAAATCATGAAAGCGTGAATTTCTAGTTTTTATGGTTGTGAAGATAGGTTTGGGGCAATGCTAGTTGAAGTTCCAAGCCAGAGAGATCATCAAGGTAAATTCTTTAGTGGGTAGGAGCTTTAGGCTGCAATCCAATACACACTTACCTAGGAGTAAGTCCCACTGAACCCTTGCCTTTTATGACATGCAAACCAAAAACATGCAAAACAGCAAGATTATGCAAGAGAGAAAATTGTGCAAATTTGCACAATATACAGGTCAAAGAATTAGGGTTTGCTTGATGTGGAATATAGATTACTTTGGTACAATTTTTTTAGCAGCCAAGGTTCAAGTTTATATACTCTTATATTAGAAATGCAAATGATTAAGTGGTATATAAATGGTTTAAATCAAATAAATGAATAACTCAACTTGTTGCTGTGGAATTCAGTTTGCCCTGGCACAGAATTTTGATTTTCCTGTTCACCTTGTTCCAGCCTTGTTTTCTAGGCTGGAACCCCTGACTTGTACTGAGACCTACCACCCTACAAAAGCAGCTAGACTGGAGAGGACTAGATCAAGAGCCTTCTCTGTAGCGGCTCCTTTGCTATGGAATGCCTTGCCAACTGACCTCTGCCAGGCCCCCTCCTTGCTGTGCTTTCGACAGGCCTTGAAGACTTGGCTCTTCAACCAGGCTGGGGAGGGGGGTTAGGTTGTTAGATTGCAGTTCTAGGGGTGGTTTTAATTTTTCTGCTTATGCTTTTTATGGAATGTATTTGTATTTTATTGTACGTCGCCCAGAGTGGCAGGATAACCCCTGCCAGATGGGCGCCTAACAAATTAGATTAGATAGATAGATAAGACAGGTAAGACAGGTAAGACAGGTAAGACAGGTAAGACAGATAGAAGCATTCTCTGATCCAGGTTAACTACTTGAGGAGACTTCTGCTGAGTCAAAACTAAACAGCTACTTTCCTACCTGCTGTGTCAGCATTACAAATATAGTTGGATAGCAAAGACGTTCATAGTATCAAAACTTTGTGTTTTATTCTCACACATACTTAACTTTTACAGCAGAAGGCCAGGCCTGTCTTCTGCCGTAGATGGATGAGCAACTTGTTCAAAGCAGAGGACTAAAGGCTGACAAATAAATGGTTTACTTAGTCTGAAGGAAATAGGGTGTTATTTTCATGAATGCCACAGGTGCCAGATTACAGAGTTGGATTCCCTTTACACAGTATTCTTGTTCTGAAACTGCTGTTGTTTTTTCCCCAGCGGGTGGGTGGCAGGGGAGAACTCCTTAACTTTTGAGAAAAGTCTAGTTAAGCACATTTCAGTCATGAGTTCAGAATGACACCTACCCCATGTGAATTAAATATTTTGGCTTCTACACCCCCATTCCTTAATGTTTTGCCATCACCTTTTCAAAATATTCTTTCTGCAACCAAAATTACTAGAAGTTTCGCATTTAAAAAATAATAGTAATTTGGGATTCTATCAAGCCTTAGGGCAGGTATGAGGAACCTTTGGCCACCCAGATGTTGCTGAACTGTAACTTACATCAGGCCCAGCAAGCATGGCCAGGGATGTTGGGAATTGTAGTTCAGCAACATCTGGAGGGCCAAAGGTTCCCCACACCTGCCTTAAAGTAACATGCAGCCTATCCCGTCTGCAAAGTAATTCATTGGTTGAAAAGGACAGACTAAAAAGAGGAGCATGTGCATCCACGCCCCAGAGGCACTCACCTTGTAGGGGAATACTGGTCCGAGTCCGAGCTCTGTGAGCGTGCCGGGTGAGAATTGCTGCTGCGTTTCACCCAGGCGTTTTCTTTTGGCGGAGGAGCTGGCATCACCTTCAGGGGAAGCTTCTCTTCCCTGGGAGTCTTGGAGGTGGGAGACAGACCTTCATCTTCTTTACTGCTGCCTTCATTTTCCAATGATTTCTCACTCTCCCTCCTTCGTGAGGCTAGAGAGACAGTATACAAAACAATGTGGGTAGGGAGCCGTGTTTTCTCCCTCAAGGCTCTATTACTGAAAATACATTTTCCTGGGTTATTTTCCCAGTGTTTCTAGGCTAGCTGGATGCTTCACCAATACACACATGACCAAAATCACTCAGTGCGTTTATACACTAAAGTAAACCTAAACTGGGTCTGGTACTTAATCCACAATGCCAAAACCACAGAATTATAAAAAAATATCTAGACTGATGATTCCAATATAGGAAGGAGACTTCCTGATAAGTTTTTTTGTCAGCTTTTTTGTCTTCCCTAGGGCAGAAGTGATCAATTGCCCATTGGAAGCAACAGAAACATCCCAGATTTCAACATAACTGATTGGGGGTAGATGTGCTGCTCCCCAAACAAAGCTCTAACCTATGTGATCAAAAGCATGACGTGTAAAGAACCTTGAAGTTTAGCTCAGCTGTACTATCCAGTCTTCAGTCTATAAGTAGGTTGGCACAGAGGCTGTGCCGAGAGCCAGTGTGGTGTAGTGGTTAAGGTGCCAGGGTTTGAATCCTCACACAGCCATGAAGCTCACTGGGTGACCTTGGGCCAGTCACTGCCTCTTAGCCTCAGAGGGAGGCAATGGTAAACCCCCTATGAATACCGTTTACCATGAAAACCCTATTCACAGGGTTGCCATAAGTCGGAATCGACTTGAAGGCAGTCCATTTCCATTTTTACAGAGGCTGTGAAGCTGACTGTGGTTGAGGAAAGGGGCAGGTGATTAAATCCTTTCCATATGTATAGGCTGTTTATGCAAGGAAAATCATCCCACACACACAAAAATGTGCCTCTTCACCAACTGAAATCCTATTCGTGCCTGCATGTGAGAAAACAAGCATAGAAGGGATTTTGATTGCAAAACATGAACAGCTTACACAGAAAGACTTAATCATTTCTCCCAGCACTACTGCTATGATCAAGTTCACAGCTCCCACCCCGACCTGTGCTACCTTTAGAAAAATCCACCATGTATATAGTTTGGGTCTCAGGATTGTTAAATGCTGTTTTAAAATGCCATACTGCATGCTATTTCTCTCCTACCCCTTGTCACCATCTGTTAATGGCCGATTTGGCTAAGGGGGGGGAACACATAAAATACATCTCAGTTTACAGCAAAGGTCAACCTAGCCAAATTGCCTCACAGACTCTCACCAAGACTAAAGCCAGTGTTCAGTTGCATGCGAAGCATATGCATTGTGCTTTAACTCCTAGCAGAGAGCAGAATGGAAATTCCAGTCAAATAGATATCTGGGCAATGAGAGACAGTCTAGTTAGAAAAAAACACAAATCTGCTCACCGTGGCAAGTGAGGCACTGCCCTCTGGAGAGCATAATAAATGACCAGCTTTACTTCCAGATTTGACGCTGCAGTGGAAGACAGGGATTGTTCTTAGTTGCACAAAGATCCCCACTACCTTCCCAGTTCCAGTGCTGGGAGGAAGGCTGAGGGGTTTGCAGCCACCACCATCCCAGAAAATGCCAGCAAGGTGTGCGTGTGCCCCTTCAGCACTGCTAGGTAAGGGCGTCCCTGGTGCCTTTGCACAGTGGTGCCCACGTGGTCTTTTGGGAAAGGTTAAGGGGTGGGAAGGTTGGATGCTGCTGCTGCTGCCTGAAGGCACTGTGGGAACCCTGAAACAGCCATATCCAAGGTAGCATGTGCCTACCAGCCCAAAATTGTAGATCTTGTTGATCAGTCTATTGTAAACAGACAAAACACAATTCTGTCAGGCTTTTTACATGATTGGCAGCACCAACCACTTGCAATCCAACTTCTTACAGAGGGACAATATTTGTTTAAAAGAGGAAGGTTGTATTAAATTGTGAACACACCACTGATCACCCATTACCTTCCCTACTGATCAGCTATTTAGTACCCGAACTCTGGATCTGTTGGTAGGTTATGGACAACTTCCATTATGAAGCACTAAGAATCCCCATATCTCCAAATTTTGTCATGCGACTCAACCGAAGCTTGCCCAATGGGAATGCACACAAGAGGACTGGCTGTAATCAAGATAAGTAACAGGGCTTTTCAGAAACAAGATGTGCCTCAGGGTCGAGGGAATTGCAACTTACTTCTTCCTGTTGGGCCTGTCCCCACAGAAGCGGTTGTACTGCCAGTCTGCGAGGATTCACTCCCTGTCCGTGACCGCTCTTGGTTATCTTCACTACGCCAGCTGGGGTGTCTAGAGCATATTCAGAAAAGCTAGGTTTACTGAACTGTAGATGTGGAAAAATCAAGCATGCACAACTGATGCTGCTGCACTGCAGAAGCTAAGTAGATGTAACCCCAATCGGTGCCTAGATGGGAGACCAAAAGGAGATACTCTCAAATTTTCCCAAATTGAGAATGTCATATGTTCAAAGAGATATCCTTTCAGAGGAAGCTTCCCAAAGCCCCTTTTGGGGAGGGGGGGAGAAAACCTCTTTGGAGAAAAAGAGCCTTGGATCACACTGCCCACAAGAAATACTTCACAACTGAGCTATGATCCCTGCTGCAGATGAGGCCCAGTTTCAACCTCTGTCACCTCCAAGTGAAGAGATTTTGGACAGCAGGTCTGGGAAATAACCCTCAACATTCATATGTTCAAGTCTGAAAGAGCCCTGAAGGGATAAGAAATGTTTGTTAGCTGCTCTTGAGGAGATACCAACAATTCATGTGTGTTAACTAAAATTAAGATACTTTTGCTGGGGACTTACATGTAATGTGATTTGCCCTTGCAGTCGCCTGGTGTTAGCCTAGTTTGGCTGTTTGACATGTTGTAATAGCACAGTTTGGGAGACAACAATTTAGGCAGGCCTGATGCCTGCCCAGCATTAATTCTCTGGGCTTACACAAGTAGTTACAAAACGTTGCTCTTTAATGCCACAAACCTAGCTACCAAGTTCCACTAACTATTATTATTTATTAAATTTATATCCTGCCCTTCCTCCCAAAGGAGCCCAGAGCAGCAAACATAAACAAAACAATCTGAACAGACTCAACAGATGTTGTTTCAAAGGCAAGCTAACTGAACGTTACAGTTCACTTTCTTCAGGATGAATACACTCTGGGGGTGCTCTGTAGTACCAGATGAGCTGTGGGTGTATCTATAGCACTTTCTGCAAGATCACCAGCTTGAGCCTGGCATCATACTAGGCTCAGATTTGCAGACAGCTCCAGCAGTTGCTCTGCAGGGCTGTGCGCATACCATGCCTTTTCCTGCCACTCACCGCTCCCGGGGCCGCCGCTCTAGCCTGGGCTTATCATCTTCCAGCTGGCGCTGCAGCTTCTCTTGCTCTTTCTGTAGCCTCTCTTCTACTTCGCGCTCTCTTGCAGCTGTATCCACAGGCTTGGCCCCCCCGAAAATGGAGGCTGCACGGCTGGACTGGGTAGCAGGAGCTACAGATGTATCTTCATCCTTGGGTGTGCTCCGAGGCTTCAGGTTCAATTTAGGCCTCTGAGTGGGACCTAAGGGGAAAAGAGCAGGAGGTTGAAGAAAATGAACAGTGCAGAAAATGAAGAGCCAAAGCCACTGGTTTCACAATTGGGGAAAATCTAACAAGCAAAGACTTGTGAAAAATGCGTATGTTTAGCTTAGCTAGGTAAGTATGTTCAGATTAAAGGTTGAATGGTATATGACATTTAGGCCACATAAAGGATCTCAGGAACAAGAGTCAGAATAAGGACCAATGCCCAATAGGAGCCAATAAATTATTAGACAAACCATCTACAAAAGGTGGATTTTCCAGCTCTCAGAATGGCCAGACTACTGTGTTTGATGGATTTGGCCACATACTGTATGCACTGGGGATAGGTGGTGGATAAGAAGAAAAAAATATCTATGTCTTAAGGTCAAATTCAATCTAGTTTGCCCTGGATTGAATATGACAGGCAATAAGGGACAATGGAACAATCTGCAGCTGAACATAACACGCAATGATGGCAAAGCCAACAACTCCTCCTCCTTTTCTTCTGAGTAAGCACTGAACCTACCTCTATCATCCCGCCGGCTGTCATCCCTACTATAGTCATCCCGTGAGCTGCTCCACCTATCCATTCGGTCATCCCGTCTCTCGTAACGGTCTTCATAGCGGTCACCACCACCCCTAAAATCATCATCCCGACGGTACCCACTGCCAAAGGCTCTTCTACCACTGCCTGACCTAGAGTCGAAACCTGCAGGGGAAGGAAGTTACAGTGGTTCAATCTAGCACAACAATCTAGCACAACCTGCAGGGGAAGGAAGTTACAGTGGTTCAATCTAGCACAACATGTCTGAGGGCAGCATCCCAGGGTGCTCTCAGGGGAGCCAGAAAAGAGAGTAGCCTTCAGAGTGTGCGACACATCCACAGACAAATACACATGTGTGTATGTAGCTATGAAAATGTTTCCCTGACATGACATCCACAAACAGAGACACACAGTCCCTGATCAATCAGCAGCCAAATATGGACAGAAATGACAAATTAATCCAATTTCAAAAGGATGTCATGTATAGTCTGCAGGGTGTTCTTTTCAGTCCCTACATGCGCATCTTGGGAAAAAACCTTCCACTTCAGTTCAAAACCTGACCAAAAGCAAAGCATAATGAATAGAGCTGGAAAGTGCTAAGTGGCCAGGATGCAAGTCATGTGCACTGGTATGAAAGCACCGCTCCTAATAACTAGGTCACCCAGGCCTGGAGGAAAAACAAATGGCACCATCACAGAAACCAAGAAAAGGATAACTGGTAGAGAAAGGTCCAAAGGTATAACATTTAGTCTCATCTACTATTTACTCACAGCCAATACATTAGCTAACATTATCCAGATAATAGGGCATTGCAGACACAGAAGCACACGCAAGATGTAGACCAAGTAGGCAGGACTAGCAAAATTTCCTTCCACACAAGAGCAGTAATCAATCTTGAAACACACAAAAAACCCCTCTAAATATTTTCACCTTCAAGACAGAAATGCTTCCATACCCTGACTATACACAAAATAGACTGCTCTCTAAAAATGTCATGTCAATAGGTGGGGAATATGGGAGCTACACAACACAGCCCATGTTACAATGTAAGCAATTTTTCAGATTAAGTGATGTCTCATGTAAGCATCTCAAACCCCAGACCCACAGTACCTCCTCTATCGTATTCTCTACGGTCATCGTAACGATCTCGGCCCCCAAAACGGTCCATCTCTCTTCGGGGACCATCACGGTACCGATCCGAATCATAACGATCACGGTCCCGATACCCTAAGTGGGAAAACAAGGTTACAGTATGTACAAGATAGAACCAGAGTGATGACTTTCAGAAAAAGTATGCCACAGCCTGGACGAAGTTTAAGCATCACCCATGTTTATGGCTGCCATTCTGCTAAGTTACAAAACTATTTATTGTTGAAATGCTGTTTCACCTTGCACTGTGAGAAAGCATTTAACACTTGTATTCCACAACACCCGAAAGTTCACAGTAGAAAATTATGCACAAAAGCAGGTTTTGAAGTACCCCCCAAAAATGACCCTACTTTTCCCTTTTCAGAAATCTCAAGGAAAAAGCAATGCCACAACTATGGGATAACAAAGAATGCCTCTCAGCATGCTTTTTTCTTTTGCATGTTGTACATAATACACTAAAACCAAGAATACCTTTGGTTATACTGATCAGACTGAGGAAACAGGTAAAATAAGAATGAGAGTGTGGCTTGTCTAAGGAGTTCCATGTCAGAGGTGAAGCCTGAACAAAGGACTTCTCGTCCACTGTGTGCCAAATAATTCTGCCCAAACTTGGTCTGACTCTCCTTTCTATTTTTCGGGAGGAATTCACCCAGCTTTCCCATAAAAACCTGATTATTTTCTTGCTAGAAACTGCCAAAATGGAGAATGCCCACCACTGGAACCACAGTTCAGTTTTTTCATTTGATGGATGGTGGTGTAAAGTTTGGAATATTGTGCTGCAGGACAGATTGACTCAGTGTAGTCGATTAAGTAAGGGAGTAATAAAATCAGATAAGTTTTGAGTTTGTTTGGTGGCCTTTTCTGATTTACCTTACCAGTCCAGGTTGTACTAGATGTCCTCTGGATAGCCACTTACCTTTTTGGTCAGATCATCTCCCACATTATTGACTTATTATTTGTATCTGTCTGGTCTATACCTATGTATGCTATTTTAAGGCTTTACTGTATATGTTTTTTGTATCCCATTCTGGAGATATGTTTGTTGCTCCCTAGTTTTGTTTCTGGTTACTGTTATTTTATTGTGTTTTATTGTACGTTCTAAAATTCAATAAAAAGACCACAAGTAAGCTAGAGAACAGTAGAGGAAATGTACTTTCCTCAATAGGAGCGGCCAACTCACAGGAAGCGACGCAAACCTGGGGTATGAGAATTATAAAAGGGTCTTTTTCCCTTTTCAGTTGACTCGAGAGAACTAGGAAGTTAGGAACAGGCCTTCAACTCACCTGTGCTGCTAAGACTGTTATGCTGCCCCATAATTATCTTATCTCAAAATAAAAGCATGAACAGAAATCATGCAGGAGTTGGAGCAGCAAGTGACTGTTTCTAGAACCAGGCCAGCTTGGTTGGTTGACATGAAGGATATGTACAAATTAAGTGACTTCTCCAAATCCTGCATTGAGTAGGGATATTGGTAGGAATGTAGGTAAGAAGGGATAGACACCAGAAGCCCAAAACATAGGAAGGCGGCTTAATCAAAGTAAGACCACTGGTCCATCTAGTTCAGTACTGTCTATTCTGATTGGTTTCACACTGGGGACACTGCCAGCCCTTCCTGGAGATACCAGGAACTGCAGATGTTCTACCAAGGATCTACAGCCCTTTCCTAGTACACATTAATTCCTTGCTTACTTTCCATAGTAACTGGTTGTCAGTGACCTGGCATTCACTCTAGAATCATGTACAGGGAGGCAAACAACTCTTGTCAGAATAAATTATCAAGAAAGGGTTTTTCTTTTAAAAACACACACAATAAAAGTGGACATAACAAACCTTAACTCTGTAACATGTATTTCCACACCTCAGGTGCCCAGTGGATTACTTAGAAGCATGTAAAAAAAATTAGAAAAGAGCAAGGGAAAAGGCCACAGCACACAATTAGTCATGAACTCACTATCTCCAAAGCTATCCTCGCTCCTGCGGGGAGGGTAGTCATCAAAGTTATCTGTAGCAGGACGAGCCCTCCAGTCAGTCTCGAATCTCTCTGAATCCCGGTTTCGATCACGGTCTCTACCAAAAGAGCGATCATCCCTATCTGCGTAAAGGAAGGAAAAACAATCCAACAGTTAAATGGCACACTCAGTTTCATGGATTCACACATCTGTAGAGGAAGTTGAAAATCCTCTGCATCAAAACAGATGTTAACCAACATGGCTGCAGCAAGAATTCTTTTGGCCAAGTGAATGAAGGCCTCCTTAAAACCACTGTGATGTAAAGGACAATGGAGAAAGGAGCCAATCACTTCACTGACAAAGCAATAACCATCAGCTTTGGCAAGACTACATACAGTACTGCATATATAAGAGGCAACAGATTGTTGGCTCTGCATACTCTTTGGCATCTGCTTATACCTTTTGAGCCCTCAGTCACTGGGCTAGAGAGGCATTCTTAAGACAATGGGAATCCAGTGATAATTCTACATTACTTAGTACCCTTGCAATGAGTACTCTTGAACCTGATAAGCTAAGTCAAAAAAAGCCCCATCACTGTGAAGGTAAAACCAACAAGTATTCAGCACTCCTTCTCAATTTCACCCTGACACTGAAGTGACTTGCTAGTAGGTGGAGGGAAAACTGAGCAGTTTCACTGCTTTATTTGCAGCCCTTGTACATAAAATTTAGCTGGTGCAAGACCTCTCTTCTCTAAGCCATATGCTTACCTTTATCCTGAGCTTGATCAGCAATATCCACTCGTATTCTCCTGTTCCCTAGAGACTAAACATACAATGGAACATTAGCTTGTTTTAAGTCTGTATTAAAAAAGGTGCCCAGCAAGCTCAAGACTGTATTTGATTAATGCATATAATTAGTGCTGAGTAAATGGATGCCCTGATAGCTCTAGATCGTCACTGGATTTTGTCCCCCAATGTTCCTGATTTACATTTGTAGACCATCACCTGCACTGATGTATTGGAGAACATAGGAACTGGGTGTGCATAAGAATAATGTCATTCATGGGTTCTCTCCAATGTGAGTGGTCAAAACTTTTAATGTGCCTAATTGCATTACACTCAATTTGTACTTAAGAGATTCTCCATTTCAAGCCAAAGCTACTTCAAAAGTTCTGTAACTTTTTCAGTATAAGCTAATGTAAGGGATCAGCTTCTTGATGCACATTAAGTTGCATTTTTGCTCTTATGCTCACAGTGCAACAAAGATGGGATCCCCAAAAAGAAACTGGAAGCAGAAGCAAAAAATGATGGGTTAAACAAGAAAAAGTTTATTTTTCGAACATGCTTTAGGTCCTACTGGTCCCTCGGGGAAATTCAGACTTGCTACTACTTACTAGCATAAAATGCCCAAACTGCATTCAATAAAGAAACCTCTTCCTTGTTTACCCCATTGCTCTTTGCTTATTCTTGCATTCTTAGCCAATTCCTGGATCTTTCCCTTTGTCTTTCACATGGCAAAATTGGGAAGAACTTATTTATGGCACAAGAAAAGCCTCCAGAATTGGAAATAGATTGGCATAGGGTATCAAGAGCTACTTCTAGACCAAGGGTTGTCTCCACCGCTGCTGTACTTGTGCAACAGATTTCTGGTTGTGCAATGGAAGCTCCACTTCCTCTCCTCTCCCCCCGCACCCTCAAAATCTGCTCCACAGGGCTGAGTCCCTCCAAAGCAGGTTTTGAGGGCATGTTGGGGGGGGGAAGAGAAGGGGAAGTGTTACACAAATGGAAACTTTGCTCATGCAGCACTGCAGACAACCCCATATTTTAAGCTGCTGCGCCTATAAACCCCCTAACTTCCCTCACAATTTACAAACCTGCTATCCTGTTCCTATTTTAGCTTTGTCCCATGCAAAAAAAATTTTTTTTGTTAAGACAGGAAAATTGTCTGGGTGTCATACAACAATTCACCAAATTAGTCAACAGGTTAAGAGTTCTTCCAAAGAATCTTCAGATCTTATAAATGCATAAGCATTTTAACTGTTGTGCTGTTTTAATGGGCTTGTTTATTATATGTTTTAATTATTGATGTTTTAATATAGTTGTTTTTACTATGTATTTTAATTGATGGGTAGTTGTATTTTTATAACTGGTTTCTTTTTATTTTGCTGTTGGCATTTATTTGTGAGCCACATCGCTATTTGTTCTTGAAATGAAAGTCGATATATAAATTCTTTTAATATTACTCGTCATCTATCTGGCAAGTGGTATTATGCTTTCAAGCTCTTGCATTAGGCAAGAAACACTTTCAGATAACAATGTCTGCTGCAGCATCACTTGCCAAGCATCGACCACCAGAATAACCTACATAAGCTATTTAAGAAAGGGGTACAACCATCTGAAAATGCCCTCCTGCTGCGGAAAGGCAACACAATGGGTGGTATTCAAAGCTAGTCCTATTCAGACTAGACCAATTAAAGTTAATAGACATGACTAACTTAGGTTCAGTCATTTCAATGGGTCTACTCTGAGTAGAAGTTAGCTGAATACAACCCTATTTCTCAGGCCTGTCTCTGAGAAAACAGCAATTTCTTGATCCAGACTTCTTGAAACATGAGCCATCCCAATTAGGGCAGACCACTGCTATCCCTACTTACATTTATGGATTGCCCTGAAGATCGAGAATATGGAAAATAACTTCTGAGATGTGGCTAATTTAATCCAATTTTACTCTGATCAATCACTGTGCTATTTCCCCCCACTTAACTATAGATGTCTTCTATGTAATTGGGAGGGAAGCAGGAGGAGAATAAAAATTGAGCCCATTGCTGGAAAATGTGGTTAAGAGGGAGGGCCCCAAGCTTAAAAAAATATTAAATGTTGCTATTCTAATGCACCTAACTTGAACTGTTGGATATAACTACATGTCTCCTCCTCCTCTGGGTTTTTATTCAGAATCAATGTGCTATTCTCCATCTGACTGCATCCAATTTCTGTAGCCAATTAGAGACTTTCAAAGACAATCTATTTCAGATGTATACAAAGCATCTTCCAAAGTATTCAGTCGGCTGTGGAGACCCTGTCCAAGTACCTGGAATCCGTGAGTGGATGGATGGGAAGGAACAGACTGAAGCTGAACCCCGACAAGACCGAGGTACTACTCGTGGGGGACAAGAGAAGGTTGGGAGATGTTGACCTGAAGTTCAACGGGGTAAGTCTACCCCTGAAGGACCAGGTCCGCAGCCTTGGGGTTGTACTTGACTCCAGGCTGTCCATGGAGGCTCAGATTTCAGCAGTGAGCTGGGCAGCCTGGTATCAACTACACCTCATACGAAGGCTGCAACCCTACCTTCCTGTTCATCAGCTCCCACTGGTGGTACATGCCCTGGTCACCTCTCGACTGGATTACTGTAATGCGCTCTACGTGGGGTTACCCTTGAAAACGGTCCGGAAATTACAACTTATACAAAATGCGGCGGCTCGACTACTTACGAATAGTCGCCGCCGGGATCACATCACACCAGTGTTGTTCGAACTACACTGGCTTCCAGTTGTCTTCCGGGCCCAATTCAAGGTGTTGGTATTAACCTTTAAATCCCTATACGGTTCGGGCCCAGTTTATCTAAAGGAGCGCCTTCAACGCCATCTATTATGCCGCCCGACACGATCAGCCACACAGGGCCTTCTCTCGATCCCATCGACAAAAACAGCTAGATTGACGGGAACTAGAGAGAGGGCATTCTCAGTGGCGGCCCCCACCTTCTGGAACTCCCTCCCACAAGATCTACGGCACGCCTCTTCCCTTAATGTATTCCGTAAAGCCTTAAAGACCTGGCTCTTTCAACAGGCCTTTGGGATTTCCGGGGTGGGTTAACTGCTATGATTAACATGCCTCTTACCCTGGTTTAGTATTGCTTTTGCTGCTGCATTATTGTATTATTGTGTTTTATTGTACTGTGTTTCAATTGTTTATATGTACGTCGCCTAGAGTGGCCATCGGCCAGATAGGCGACACATAAATTAAATTTATTATTATTATCGGGGGTTTTTAAAAAAACATTTGCATTTTAATATCCATTTCGCAAAAATAAAGAGATCAGAATACTTGAGGCATCTCCCTAAAACACATTATTTCCAGCATTGCTTCCAAGTGAAGCGTGTATTATTTCAAGAATGTATGTTGCCATTCTTTGTGCATCTTGCAGAAATCTGACTCACTGAGATCTGCATAAGACAACAGGTTTTCTGCCCTTAAGTTTGCAAACAGTATCAGGAAAAGAACATTTCTAGAGAGAGCAACTATAACATTCTAAGTGATTTTACTGGTAATCCAGCTCTTGCAAAGGGTTAATTCCTTGAATACTGCCTTTCAACTCTAATTAATGTGTTTGATGATCTAACAGCACCACTTTTGAGATACACATATACAACTCTGTTTTCTTAGGATTTTGATGTAATCACTGTGACATCTACATGGACAAAGAGCTGGGTTCATCTCCGGTGGCTAACCACGTGAAACAACTTATTAAAGTTTTGCCTACTCTTCCTTTACCACCATCTAACCCCCTCACCGACTGATTCCTAGAGGGCAGGTGGGAAGTGCTTACTATTACTGTATAGTACCCTTGTGTGAGCACCATGCCCCCATCTGTCAGAAAACAAAGAGCAAAGTGTGGACTTTAAGAGAAACAAAGCTTCAATAGAAGCTTATCACATGGGGCATAGAAACATCAGTTACTATTCTAGAAGTATATGTATTTAATCATATATGGATAGTTCAACAAAGAACTCCGACTAGCTGCTGATCATGCATGCAGATTGGGTTTAAAGTGTACAATGAGGCTGGACAGCTTACATAATCTGCCTTCATCTTCCAGTTACTACCTTCTGCATGCTTAGAAGTTTCACATCAGCTGACAGAAATGCACCAGATACTGTCACAGGTTATCTCTTTGAATTAGTCTTTCCTCTCTAATAGTTATATCTGCAAAGTGAAGTACCTTCTATGCAACATTACCCAATACTTCAGTGAAATTTCCAAGAGTTTTGCTTCCTTTTATTTTCTTTAAGCCTCAGAGGCTGGGGACATCAAGCCACAACAGAAAGGATATGGCTACTTTTCTTGGCAGGTTTCAACTCACCTCTTCATTGAGGCTCAAAGCACGGAGCAAGGAATCCAGGTCTTCAAACTCAGCATATCCAAATCCTTTCAACCTCTCTGGATTACTAGGCTCTCGTGGCAAACGAACAGCGCTTATCTACAGTTGTTTGGGAGAGGAAAAGATGTTAAGTAACTATCTTCCTACAAGAGTGTGGCAATGGTAGCAAAAACAGCACCCCTGGCACTTATTTAAAATAATCAGCTTGTGATAGCAGGCAGAATAAGTCACTTGGAAAGAGACAGACAGAAGTGCATGAAGGTGCTAGGATTTTCACTCCTTTAATCAGACCATGTAATATTATACTCCATACTAATGAAATTACTGTCACATCCCTTTGATTCTATAATTGCATAACTAACACCAATTACTGTGTTACAAGCCAGTGTAATAACACTGGAAGAAAAACATCGCTTACAGCTCTATCGTATGCATGTCTACTCAGGCTACCTCCCACCATGTTCAATGGGGCTTACCCCCAACTAAGTGTGTACAGGATTGCAGTCTTAACCACCCTGATTTGAAGCAAAGCAGTGTGCTTACAAGGATGTTAATGACATTCTAGGTCAGGAGTGGGCAGAAGGTAGACTAGGATCTACTGGAAGAGTTCAGCATGATTTGCAATAGACTAGCAAGGGACTGACTCCCACTTGTTTAACAATAGCAACAAAATGGCCTTTTCCATCTAAATAGGCTGTCAAAATGAAGGAAACAAATTCCTAGGCTCAGAATGTACTCACAGGCACTCTGTTCTCTAATACTGGATCTTTTGCCCCTGGATCTGGTTGGTACATCTTGGCATTCTAATAAAACACCAAGTAGATCTGACAAGCCTAATGTCTGCCCACCCCTGTTCTAGCTAACAATAGTTTGAATGACTGACAGGGCAGATAAACTCCCTCAAATCCACTAAAAAAGCAGCATGACTAATGCTCATGTACAGAGGTCCTGGTGCCTTTAATATACCAGATCTAGTAACAGGACTATGACAGTTGTGTGCCCACTCTTATTATGTCTAAGTCTTGAAGGGGCCCTGGCAATTGCTGCAGATGAAGGGGGAAAACCCTGTAGTTCTTTGTGAAGAATTAAATCACAAACCTTTAGAGACGACCACACCACTAAGAGTGAGCACCAAGCTGTGGGTAGGAAACTGTCACTCAGCAATATGGCAGCTTTCAATTAGAGTAAGGATCCACTCATATGGTGTTTGTTCCGCTTTTACTGCGTTTTTTGGGCGTCGGGCACCATTTTATTGACGGAGTTCCGCTTTTTGGCAGGGGTCTGGAACGTAACCCGCCGTATGAGTGGGGCCCTACTGTAAAGCTTTGTAGGCAGCTTAGGAGTGATTTGTGTATTGCTCTCCAAAGGTCCATGCATACTGTAACTATCCACCCCTACCACCAGTTTAATGTAGTAACCCCACAGAGCCTAAGAACCTTCACCAACCTGGTGCCCTCCAGATGTTTTTGACTGCAACTCCCCATGGAGAAGGTGCCAGGTTGGCAAATGCTGGGGCTAGGCACTCAATAAAATAACATTTCACCCATTAGGAACAGTCTGCTTTGATCAGCAGAGCATACTGTTATGGGAGTAACATTCAATTCAAGACCCAATGACATTAAGCTGTATTCTATGATCTGACCTTCCAGCGCCACCCCTTTGCCGCTGGTACTACTCATGTTTTAAAATTTCCTGTTACTTCCTCTGTACTTCTCCCCACCAAGCCTAGAAATTTAACAGGCCCCAATATTGCTGCTTCAAGTTATTTGATGAGTAGCCAACAGAGCTCCTGTTGAAAAAACTCTTCAGTTCTCAGCTAATGCTCTGCTCATCTAGCACAAAACTGTCACTCAATAAAGTAAATAAGCTAACAGTTTAGAAGCAATTAATTCAGCATACTTGTCACAGAAGTTAACTAGTAAACTTTTGATACTACTGAAAAAGAGGGCCATTAATTTATTTCTTTGCTGCTTTTATTTATTTATTTATTTGTTTGTTTATTTGTTTGTTTGTTTGTTTATTGGTTGATTGATTGATTGCACTTGTATACCGCCCCATAGCCGAAGCTCTCTGGGCGGTTTACAGCAATCAAAAACATTAAAACAAATATACAATTAAAAACACATATTTTAAAAACAATTTAAAACACAATTTTAAAATTTAAAAATAATATAAAAACAATTTAACTTTTAACTTTCATGGACAATTTTCTGTTGTCAAATAGATCTCCCAATGGCCCACTCACCTGCCGAGAACTCAAAAGCAACTTAACCTTTGATTATCAAGAATCCAAAAGTGTTCATATGGCTACAGCCTTGGAAAGACAACTTGCCAAACAGGACTGATTTTCTCCTGCTCCTTCCTCTGTCCCACTAAGGTTGAGACACCTTTGTCAGCTATACAAAGGGCTTTTCTGTTCTGTTTGTCTAGAGGGAAGGAGGTCACAGCAGATATTCTGGGTGAAGAAAATTAATAGTGAACTTTCCCAGTGGGTTATGCTTCTGCTGTACTTTTGGCTATATTCAAATGCAGGAAGGTCCTCAACATGCTAAGGATGTCCAGAGTTTGCACAAAAGTTTGTCCACAATTCATCCCAACAACAGCTCCATTCACATGTAATGCTACGCCAAACCATGGCTTAGGACAGACATGCAGATTCCCAGAAAGGAGATCTACCTGCTATGCTCCTCCCCCAGTCCCCTTGTTGCTATGCTGCCCGGGGCAAAGCCATGGTTTAGCTTAGCATGTCATGCAAACCTGGGCTTATGGTTACAAACCTTGATGACAGTTGATGGCCTGTCTGGAATGAGACACACCATGAGACCAGGTTTAAACAACACACCAAGCCAAATCCATCCTTAGCCTCAGGTAATGTGAAAACAGCAGGACTGGGGGCAAAGCACAGTGGTTACAATCTCTTTTCCAGGAACCTGTGTGTTTATGCTAAGCCATGGTTTAGCTTAGTATTGCATGCAAACAGGGTCAATGCATAAACTTTGTTTATACATCACTTGATTAGGATCTGAACTATGCATCTTTCCAACAAAAAGACTGCTACTCTGCATTTTTGGTTGTTTGACTTGTCTAACTCGGAGTGGTGTTTTTAGATTTAGTTTCCAGCAACAGGAATTCAGAAGCATGCTGCCTCCAGCCATGGAGATTTTAAAATCCCTACAAATAAAACAACAATGGGGCATTTTTAAAACTGGTTGGGTATACTGGAACTTCTATGAAAACTGAACAGTATTAACTAACAAATTGTTTAGAAAACAATATTCATTAGAGTGCAATAAACATGAGCTTGCTTATCAGATAATCTGAAAGTTTTGCACTTCTAAGGCACTGGATGAGCAGAACTCCTAGGCAAGGCTCAGATGGGTAGGGTCTTAAGTTGCTTAGAAGGTAACTGGCAGCCATTGCATTTCTATTTACACTGCACACTCACACTGTTACAACAGTGGAATTCCAGGCTACCAAATGTTTGTTTAGTCTAATGGCTAACAAGGAGAAATGTTATTTATTTTTTTTACCATTACAGGACAGTTGGTTCTTTCTATGAACTTGATTCACGGCAAGTGTCACAACAAAGATCAATGATGCTTTCCTTAAATGTAGAGAAAATTTCTTTGAACATCAAATGCAGTTTCACCACACCTGTCACGTTTCTTTTTAGCCCTGAGCTATGTACAGGATTTCAAAACAAGAGGCTTGTCTATTGGGAATTGTGATCTGTCCTTCCAGTGTCCTGGTGACTAGAGCTACAATTCCCAAACCATGTGCCACAAGAGAAACGCTCCAATGCTGTGTGAAATAACAGTTCCTATGAGTCCAGAGTGCCTCTCACAAAGGCTACCTGTTGCACCTCTTTGTGATTCACTGTTCTGGCCTTAACTCCTTCCCATCTGATGGTGTTGGGGTGGGGAGAGGAGAGGGTATCACATTCTTGATGCACACAGTCATCCCACAGTTCTGGGACATTAGGACGTGGCACCGTCAAAACAGGAACTTAGACCCAAAGTCTGGGTTTTCCTTGGAGGGCAGGGTAATTCTTGCTGTTATATATTCAAGTGGAAGCACAGTATCTGCCTCCATTTTTTAAAAAAAATGTCCATCACCTACCATATGTTTGGAGACAAGAACCCTGACCAATCACCCACTCAGCAAACTGCATGAAATGCCATTATCTTAAGGTGTGGCTTCCGGTTTTGGACTAACCAAAAGCAGGCAGCTATTATTTATAATTAAGAGGTTTACTTAGCACAACACTCAACACTATTTGAAAACAGTGGAGTTGAGAGTGCTAGTGCCTTCCGGGCTGCGAGGAATTAAAGTGTTAGAAACAATATAAACACCCAAATAATTTTTCTCATTTTATAAAGGGGCTCTTGGGAGTCACACTTAAAGTGTTAAGACACTTGAAAGAGCAACAATGAAAAGATATTCTCACTTCACAGAAGAGGCCTGGGATTTCTAGCAAACTCTATGGAAACCTGTATGAAGTTTTGTACCAGGAGCATCTTCTAAAAAAGGCGCCATGTGTGGAATTTCTCTGGCATTACCATTTTCACACAACTGAAAAGAATGTTGCTATCTCAAGGTGACACCTGGTTGTCCCCTTATCAAAGAATGCCTGAATCTCTTCCGCTGAATGTTTTCCACCAGATTCCATGTTGCACTAACAGGAAGTGAACATATCACATGAAGAAAAGAAACTTAAAAGCTACCCATGAAATACTCACATTAAGTCCTCTGAAGAAGTCCTTAATAGACTCTTCTGTCACATCATAGGGTAAGTTCCCCAGAAAGGCAGTGTAGGGAGGTGACTTTGGGAGACGGCTTCTGTCAATATTGGGCTCCCGAGCTGCCCGGGGTGCAGTGGGCAGGATGGAACGGTCAATTGGAGGGGCTCGGTACACATCGTCATCATTGCTATGCCAGGTGGTAGAAACTAGGAGGGAAAAGTTTTGCACATTAGCAAACTATGCAGCGTTTACAACCAAAAGCAAAGACTACACAGCTTCCATTTGATTTGTGGGCAGCAAAGCAAATACTGGAGATTTATAGGGACCAAAGGGTCATTAGGGCAAGAGCGCCTCCACCACAGACTATCCCAATACGGGATCCTTTTTGCATGCAAACTACAACCTATTAAACTGCCATGTCACTATATAAGCAATTTCCTATGACACAGATCTCTCCTCACAAAATAAGACACTGCACAAAAACATAAGAAGCCCAAAGCTGGCTCCAGACCATCCATTCAATGAGAATGCAGAGGGAAATGGTTGTTTCTACAAAGAGAAAAAGGCAGTCAATGACTGTTGATGAATGTACACTGCAAGGTGTGTAGCTGAGAGCACCCTCAAATATCATAGGAGGAGAAGGTCTGCTGTTCCAATGGCAGAGGCATGATTACATGCGAACCACTATGAGTGAAGAAGCGTCTCTCATGTGTAGGGATATATGCTACAGCAACACTTTCAATCTTCTGCAGCCTCAGACTACCTGACTGAAGCCTCAGTGACTGTAGCTGAGCAACAGCCCTGCATGCTTATAAGGAGATTGTCCAGGTACAACAGTGTGTGTGGAGGGAAATCTTTTTTAAAAAAAAATTCAGATTCTAATTCAAAACTGTTTCAACAATCTGTGTCTTTTTTAATTTAGAATAACCCGATTTACAATGAAGTCTAACAAAAGCCATGTTAACAGTCTTATAGCGCCTTGCAAAAGTACTCAGACCCCTGACCAATGCTCTCATATTACCGAATTACAAACGGTATTTTGTAATTTCGTTCTGTATGATATTTTATTTTGAAACACAAACTCAAAATCAATTATTGTCAGGTGACATTGGTTTTATGTTGGGAAATGTTTGTAAGAAATACAGGCATACCCCGCTTAAAGTAGCTTCACTTAAAGTAGCCTCACTATAAAGTACATGCTCCATACTCCACCATACCCCGCTTAAAGTACGAGCGCTTCGCAATAACGGACACTTTATTGGCATGACGCCGCTGCCTTCTAGTGGTGATTGCATGCAGTACAAGTGAAGATAACTGCTTCACTTTAAGTACATTTTCACTTAAAGTACACTCTCCGGTCCCACTGCATACATTAAAGCAGGGTATGCCTGTATAAAAAACTGAAACATGTTGCTTGCATAAGTATTCAGTCCCTGTGCTGTGGAAGCTCCCAGTTTACACAGAAGAAATTGCCCTGTTGAGGACACAATCACCTTACCATTGGCCTCCACCTGTGAACCATTAAAGTTGCTGTCACATTGTCAGGATAAAACCCCCACTGTTGAAGGGTCATTGGTCAGGCTGGGAATCTGAAGGAAAATGAAGACCAAACAGCATTCTACAGAACTGAGAGATGTAATACAAATGCGTAGACGAGAAAAAGGGTACAAAATAATATCCAAGTGTTTGGATATCCCAGTGAGCACAGTTGGATCAATAATCAGGAAGTGGAAGCTGCATCACACCACCCAGGCACTGCCAAAAAAAGGCCATCCCTCAAAACTCAGCACTCAAACAAGAAGGAGACTTGTGAGAGAAGCCACAGAGGCCAACAATCACTTGGAAGGAGCTACAGAGTTCAGTGGCTGGGAGTGGAGTAATGATGCACCAGTCAACCATATCAAGAGCTCTGCATAACACTGTCCTGTATGGGAGGGTGGCAAGAAAGAAGCTGTTACTCAAAAAGTGCCATCTGAAAGCACATCTGGAGTTTGCCAGAAGGCCTGAGAGTACCCCAGCTGTGATGTGGGAAAAGGTTTTGTGGTCAGATGAGACCAAGATAGAACTTTTTGGCCAAAGCTCAAAGAGCTATGTGTGGCACAACCCTAACATTGCCCATGCCTTAAGACACACCCTCCCTACAGTAAAGTATGGTGGCGGCAGCATCATGCTGTGGGGATAGTTCCCATCAGCAGAGACTGGGCATCTTGTTCAAATTGAAGGAAGAATGGATGGAGCAAAATACAGGGAAATACTGCAAGAGAACCTGCTTCAGTCCACTAAAAAACTGAAGCTTGGGAGAAAATTCACTTTTCAGCAGGAGAGTGATCCCAAGCACAAAGCCAAAGCAACACTGGAGTGGCTCAAAAACAAAAAGGGAAATGTCCTTCAGTGACCCAGTCAAAGCCCTGATCTCAATCCCACTGAGAATCTGTGGCGCTCTTTGAAAATTGCAGTTCACAAGTGACATCCAACCAACCTGAACAACCTGGAGCAAATCTGTTAAGAAGAATGGGCCAAAATCCCTCCACACTGTGTGCAAAGCTGGTACATACCTATACCAAAAGACTTAAAGCTGTTATTGCAGTGAAAGGTGGCTCTACCAAGTATTAATGTCTGGGGGTTGAAAATTTACGTGAACAGCATGTTTCAGTTTTTTATGTTTCTTACAAACATTTCCCAACATAAAACCAATAACATCTTACAACTGATTTTGAGTTTCAGTGTTTCAAAATAAAATATCATACAGAATGAAATTACAATGTACCATTTGTAATTCAGTAATATGAGAGCATTGGTCAGGGGTCTGATTACTTTTGCAAGGCACTGTATCTCTCTTTCAAACTAAATCCATGATTCTCTATCAAACAGAGGCATCAACAAGCTCCAGCTGGACTTGGTAGCCAATGAGAATTTCTAACAGCCGAAAGGAACATACTAAATGTGCTTCTGAACATAAGCAGAATGCCACTTTCTTTTCACCAAGGAAGTACATCCTTGCCCTCACATGCACACACTCCAGCATGGAAGAGAACAGATGGTAAAGTTTCATTTCCAGGCATATTCCCTGTACTCCTCTTTCCACCAGCACTGCCCCCCACCTCTCGTGCAAATATACTGTAAACCAGGAGTGAGTAATTATTTTTGGCCCAAGGGCCAAACTGAGTTTTGCCCAACCCTCAGAGGCATGGGTTCTTAACCTGTGGTTCATGGATCCCACAGGGATCCATCATGGATGGGCTTCAGGGTTTCCATGAACCGGGCATGTATTTCAAATGCAATAAAATTAATTGTATTTATTTAGAGGAGTCCATAGATTTCATCAGATTCTCAAAGGGGTCTGTGACCCAAAAAAGGTTAAGAAGCACTGCTTTGAGGGCTTCATGTGTCACACACATACATGCACATATGGATATACACTTGCACACACAGCACACATTCAGACAGACAGTCACACAAAGGACCCCTTCTTTTGCCAATCAAGCGGAGGACCTGGGAGGTTTCTTGCTCATTGCAGCGCTGTGATGGGATGGAGATAGAAGAGGAGGGAATCCCTCTTCTTAAAAAAGGGATTCTTCTTCCCTTGGGGCACCTACCATTCTAAGATCTTAGGAAGCAGAAAGAAGCCTTCCTTTCTGACGCTGGCAACATCCCAGAAGCAGAAAATATCCCTTTTAAAGGTTAGAGGAAGCCCCCCAATTCGGGACTGAAGACATTCTGGACACCCAAAATGCCCTAAGCAGCTATCAAGGACTGTGTGGATGAGGAGAAAGTATATACTAGCTTAACCTTTTTCTTAAAGAGGCCACATTTTGAAGGCCTTGGGTGCCACAAAGAAACATAGGGGGGGCAGATATGGCCCATGGACTAGCCATTCCTGCTGTAAACAAGTCACATACAAATAAACGACAGTCCCTGTTTTTTCCTCATTCCTGTCTGAAACCTCTTCAAAAAATGCTTTCCCCCATACCTTTGCAGCTCCCTTGCCTTAGGTAGGCAGTGGTGTTTTTATCTACTATTCTTTCAGACTGAATTTGCACCTAAACCAAATACATCAGGACTGACTCTGTTGTCAAGACTAGGGCAGTAGCAGGCAAACAATCTTCATTCTAAAGGTAATTCATTTCAGATTTCCTATCCTTCCTTGCAGGAATTATGTCAATAAAAAAAAACCAGCCTCAGCCAGTATAGAGCAGCTGGTGTGACCTGCGATTGGGCTAAAGGTTTCTTTACTTTTTTTCAGGGGAAGGAAGAAGAGAAGCCAACACAGAGGCAGGGAAATGAGACTCCGCTGAGGTGTAGAGCTAGTGAGAGCAGCAGGAAAGAACATGCAGGAATATTTTTTTTAAACGGAGTGATTAGCTCCCCCTTGGTCAGAAGACTGGGGTGTGCAGCAGGATCAGTGACTCAGCAGCAGAAACTTGCCTGGAAAACCTGGTTTCCCATCCTCAAAGAGGGAAAATGATGGCAGGTGTTTAAGAACAAAATGTTGTGTAAATTTGTATAAATGTTAGCAGAGAACGTCAACAGTCTGAAATGCATGTGTGTGTTTACCTAAGAAAGTAGGCTTTTACCCTGCATTGAGACCACTGAGACTTAAGACTTAGTAAAATAAGAAAAGCTACTTTATTTATAGAAATACATAGTAGATAGGAAAGGCATACCTAGTTCTAACTAAGTTGGAGGCGCAATGCCCAGGTTTGGGAGTTGCCCTCTCAGGAGAGAGCGAAAGCAGAGACAAAGGTGTCTCCTCTCTCTCCGACAGTCGAAGAAGAGAGAAAAGGGCGGAAGGAGGAGGGGCAGATAAGCTTCGCTAAGCATATCAGTCTGCGAAGGAAGGAAGGAAGTCAGAGCATCACAGGTCAAGGTAGGCAAGCCTAGCCATCTGGAGGACCCTATCTCTATCTCTCTTCTGGAACATAAACAAAAGAACAAAACAGGAGTTGCTCTTGCCCCACTTCCAACACAAAACACCACAGCTGCTTCTTGCTGGGGGCTGCTAAACAGAATCAAATTCATGGCCTCTATAGCAATGGTGGTGAATAATAACTGTGGACTCCTAATCAAGTTCGCTGAATTAAAGCCTGCCTTTCCATGTAAAAAATGAACACACATCACTTGGGAGAAAGCTATCTGAATTGAGCTCAAGCATTCTACATATAACAGAAAAGGTCATGGGTTGTATTAAACATAGCACACACAGAGTTCTGCTTGAGCAATGAGACGCTCTTCCTGTCTTCACGTGCCCCCCAAAATCTGCTCCTGAGGGTTCCCCCAATCCTACGGAGCAGATTTTAATAATGAGAGAAAGGCTGCAAGGGAGACAAGAGGAGGGAAAAGTTCTGTTGTGTAAGCAGAAGTATCTTGCTTGCAGAATGGCACACTAGATACAACCCTTTATACTGTATTTGTTATTGTGGCACGTTGTTAACACTAATATCCATGCTGTTTTGTCAATGGTGTCAAAGACATATATTTTCCATTTCTACTCAGTAATTACCACCTTATTACCTTAGAAATACCTTAGAAATCTCTCTTACTTAGTGTCTCAACATGCATACAAAAACAACATGGTTGTTTTTCAGGGGGTGTGTGGAGGGAAGCTTATGCTTATCATGCTATCTTCATAAGTATTCAGTGCTGCAGAAGAATGTGGGACCTGGATCTCTGCACCCGTGTGAGCTTCAGGAATGCTCCAAGCACCTCCAAAGCTCAGCATGACAGCAGAGGTAAGATCCCACTCTTCTCCTCTGGGCACACATTTTGGCTGGACACCAAGGCTGTTTGTATCATAACTGTTCTCGGCCACTGTATTTCTTTTGTTTTCTCTTATAAAGATCAACTGGCAGTAGAGAAGCCAAGACTGAGAAACTGTATCAGCCTTCCCCAACCTGGCACCTTCCAGATGTTGCAGGACTACAACCCTCCACCCCATAATCCTTGACTACTAGCAATACTAATTGGGGCTGTTGAACACTGTAGTCAAACAACATCTGGAGAACCCCAGTTTGGGGAAGGAGATAATATTTGCTATTTCAGTATTAGAAGGCCAGGACATTTCTCACAAACAACTAGAAACTGTTCAGTAGAAACAAAGCAAAAAAAAATGATGTTTTTAACTTACCATCTCCTTCCAGGTCGTCTGTCTCATCTGCCCAGCTGACTGGTTTTGGAACGAAGGTGGGACCACCACCACCGCCATCCTCTGCCAGGAAGTCCGTCAGGGTCAAGGTCAGGGTCTTCCCCTTCTTGTTCTTCTTCTTAGCTGTAGGAAACGAGAAACACATGTCTTAACAGCTTCTTCAAAACAACACTTTGTTTGAGGGGCTGGAAATAAGTTGGTATTGTCCATTACTGTTCACTTGCAAGCCATGATGCTGACCTTTTAATATGAATACAAGCAAGTTAACTATGCAGGAGCTTCAGGATAACTGAACGGATGGATTTCAAAAATGTAGTACAGCAGGGCCCCTCTTGCTGGCGTTCTGCTAATACAGCAGCTCCAGCTGATTGCGCGCTCCAGCTGACAGGGATCAGCTGTAGCTCGAGAGCTCCCCGCACTCCAGCTGATCCCATGCTCCAGCTGATAAGCTGTATCATGAGATCAGCTGTAGCGTGGGGAGCTCCTGCGCTACAGCTGATCCCTGTCAGCTGGAGCGCACGATCAGCTGGAGTGCGGGGAGCTCCTGCGCTACAGCTGAGTAGAGCCCCACTTTTCGGCGGGGGCCTGAAATGGAACCTGCTGTATGAGTGGGGCCCTACTGTAAGCACTACCACAAAGTCAGGAGAGACAGTGATAAAAAGCCACCCTTCCATTAATAAAGTGCCATGCAATTTCCACTCCACTTGTTGCTACAGCATTCTAAGTTGTCTCTTCCATATAACAGTTTGTAATGAGTTCTCAGTAAGTTGAGAAAATGCTGGTACTCTCCAGAAAAAGGGAAGCTTTTTACAGAAAGGTGTCTGGCCAAGTGAATTTTGCAGTAGGACACCATTGCCCCTTCTTGAGGTTCAGAGGAGCAGCATTTAACAAAGTAAAGAAGCTGGTGGCATAGCATGGCCCAGAAAGGAAATTAGGACACAGGGGAAGCCTTGGGTTCAGACACCTAATGAACAAGAAGCTCTATCCTTCATAGCTTAACCCAAGTCACACAGTGGTTCTGTGAATAAGGTGAACATCAGGAAGCACTTTGTATACAGAACAATCCTCCAGAAACCCACTCACCAGAGAAAAGGACTATTGGCCAGGGATAATACCCAGCATTACTTAAATCCCCTCCCTAGAGTTCTCTGTAAACTGCAGAGAACTTGGGGGAAGGTGTCTTATTCCATTCTGGGAGAGCTGCTGCCTACAGCAAAGTTCAGAGATGGCTGCACTCTCCAAAGCCCAGCACAATGGGAGACACCATCCCATGACTTGGGAAAGGAGAAGCGTTGATGGAAAACTGTCTAGGTATCAGGGATTCCCAATAACAAATAAAGCTTCAAAAGTTATTACTGTAACAGTTAACGCCAAAGAAATATTAAAATGGTCCAACAACATCTAGAGGCACACTGGTTGGGAAAGGCTGGTCCACACACACACATAAAACAGATAGCCTTCTATCCTGGCAGCACACTCATTCTTTATTCTTGGAAGTCTGTCCTTTATCTTAAGTGTCAAACATACAGAATGGGAAGGTATTTGCTATGAGCTGTTAGAAGACTGTTGCTCTAAACACTTGCGGGGGGGGAGGGAGACTAGCTCATAGTAGAGATGTGAAGGCCTGGAAAAAAATGGAAAAATAAAAACGCTCAGGTTTTTCCCCAAAGCCTTTTGGGGTCCCCCCCCAAAATGTTTTATTTTAGCATGAATAAAATGTTTCATTAAATCTTGGCCCTCCCTTTTGCTCAGTTTTTTTTATGGGAATGGATGCCTTATGTCTGCTTGACACCGTGAAGGACTAGCAGAGACAAATAATTTTCTTTGTTATTAATGTTGATGGTTTCTTCTGGGTTTTTTTTAAAAAAAATTTGCCTGCTCCTCATAAACTGGCAAAATGCAAGAGGTTCCTTACAGTTCAGGAGCTTGTAGCTCCATTTGTTACAAAAAAAAGTAGAAATTTAGAACAGTAAATTCAATTTGTAATAATTGTTTGAGTAAAATGTACTTTTCATATACCTAATGTGATAATTTTATGCCAAACCAACTTGCACATAATTACATTTTATGTTCCTAAAGTAACAAAGTGACTTTCAATCTGTAAAAAGCGCTGGTATTGCATTTTTTCAATTTTTCTGAAAATTTCCATTTTTTTCAAAAACACACACCATTTCCCCCCATGGCTTCAAAATTTCCAAGAAATGTTACATTTCTAGCTGGGAGAACTTGATTGCCCACTGTGAAATGCTGCTACAACTACACACAAAGGTTCTTAGCCCTTACAGTGCTGTTAACATGCTAGAAAGTACATTTGTAAGCACGGCAGGATTCTTTAGAAGATTGGAATAACTGCATACTATTGAGGCCACAGAAATGTTTCTAGGGAACATCCTTTCCAATACAAAAAGGGCACACAGTGTTTACTACTTTTCATTTGCAAGACTTTTAAAGAGAGTTATGTGCTTTCCGTTCCTTCAAGCACAAACTCCTCTTTATAACAGGTAAGTAACTGGGCTGTAGTAGGATTATGCTGTCCTTGGCTGAAAGATAAAAATCATATTGAGAAGGGAAAGAGCTATGGGCATATTCATGCTAACAAAGTCAGTTTAGCTATTTACAAGCAAGGATACACAAACTTTATCTGGCCTTGGTAGTCATGCAAAAATCTGTGCTTGCCTGTGATGTTATGCTCCAGACACGCCTGAAACCTAGCACAGCTAACAGGGGTCTGCTCCCTACCTGCCTTCCTAGATCTAAGCTAGGCGGTGATGGTGGAGACAGGGCTTTCCCTGACATTCTGCCTGACCTTGTGCACTGCCTCTGTCACCTGGCACCAGAGAAAGTTCAGAATTTATAAACACAGAGCAACTTGCACACTTACAAACTGCAGTCTTTTCAGTACCTAGAAGAACATTCATTGAATACCGATTAAATATGGTTGTAATCACGGCTGTGGAGTCGGAGTCGTGGAGTCGGAAGCAATTTTGGGTGAAGTCTGAGTCGATAGAAATGTACCAACTCCGGCTTCAAAATAAATTTTGATTGACAATTTTTTTAAAATGTAAATTCAAAATGTCAAAGAAGCTTCCCATGAAGTCAGCTGTAGTTGAGCATTTCACCATAACTCAAGATGGAAAACATTTTGTCTGTCAGTGTATGACACAGGACCCAGATGAAGACAAATGCTGTGATGCCAAGATCAGTGCATATTCAGGCAGCGATAAAAATGCTCCTACGAGAGCTTCCAATTTAAAAAGACATTTACAGCCCTTTCCAGGGGTGTGGAGTTGAAGCAATTTTGGGTGGAGTTGGAGTCAGACAGTAGAAAAATAGAGGAGTCGGAGTTAAAGGTTTGGCGTACAGACTCCACAGCCCAGGTTGTAATTTCTGTATTGTATTCTTTGATTAGCCAATTTTATAGGAATACAAGATATTCCAACTGACCAGTGGCTTTCAAGAGGATGGCAAACCACAAGTTCCACCAGCAAAGGTGACCTTTTCTTGCCTTATTTTTTTAGGACCCTAAAGGCAAGTGGTTCTATGGCACTGCTTGACTATAGCTGAAAGACTAGATAATGGATGACTTCTATAAAAAACGTTTTCATTTTAGCAAGACTGCTCAGTGTACAGAAATGCTTTACAATACATCACTTATCCTCACAGCTTACAAAACAGTGGTGCAAGCGATCAGCGCAATGAGAGTCAGTGGGAGCTATTTCACAGATCACATGAAATGTCACACTCAGATTTGTCACCAAGTGTACACTCAATGGGAAACTGCAGCCAGTCCTGACTCTCTAACAATTCACCTGTCTGATACACAAGTTAGTGAACACCTTATTTGTAAAGTATCTCATTTATACACCTAAAAACGTGAGTGAAGATGCCACAAGATTCACTGATGAGGGAAGGATTTGAACCTGGGTCTTCAACAAGCAAACATGACCTGAACCATCAATGACAGCAGTTCTCAAGTGACAACACTTGTGTCTTATGGATCATCTGCCTGTATGCCTTTTTAGTTGGTATCTCTCCATACCTTTACAGACAGATCTGTATTGAGGACTAGAAAAGTTACTTTTAGGAGGACTTGAAGAGCCATGGCGAGTTCTATTTGACCATGCCACTCACCAACATTTCCAGGTTGCCAGCAGGGAGAGGTGGGATGAACAATAAAAGACTGGAAAAAACCCTCTTCCAATATTTACACAGCTAATCAGCTACTATTGTACTTGATGTAAGCAAATTTTGCACCACCACTGATTCAGCCATTTACATAGTCCTTTTATTTTATTTACTTACAAGTTACAACATCTATATGCCTTTCAAATATAAAGTTCTCTGGGTGGCTTACAATAATGAAAATATTGTTAAAACACACTAACCATAACAAAATACTGCATAATTTTTAAAAAATCCGTAGGATATAATGCAGCCTGAGTTATCAGGATCTTTACTCTCATTCATATGCACGCCAAGTGATGTTCCAAACATCCACTTGCTACTCACATCTTGGCACCTTATCAATAACTGATTGCTCTGCTTTCCTTCAACTTTTATCCTGGGGTAAAACAAGAAGTATGTGCATATGACGCTCATGAACTCCTTCTCAGGAACAGTCTATTTTGGAAAGCATTCTGGAGCCCTAGAACAAGCAGCTTCAAGAGTGCCTGTATGATGACATTACAGCAACAATGCCAAACAAGCTGGATTTTTCTTCTGCAATTATCAACAGTGACTGGTGAAGAAGCAACATTAAGAATCCCCTGCCAATAGGGTGGTTCATTATGTACAATTTTCAATACTGTTTCAGGAAGCCTGCATATTCAGCTAGGGCTGTCTGACTCCTGTAACTCCAGCAACCAGAGAACTCCACTGCCTGTGTGAAGGGCATGGCATCAGTCCAGTATGTGAAATGGACTGGCAATGCAACACTTAATATTTCTGAGCTGCTGCTGCTGCTGCTGCTCATTCAATTTACTTACTTTCTTCTGCAACCTGCATAGTAATTGGCCAATCCCTGACCAAAGATAAACGGCATGGTTTTAAAATATTTGCTCCCTCCCCTCTCTTATTAAGAGTGTAAATCCTACAGTAAAGTTACAGAGTCATTTTTGCTTGCCTCCACATTGTGATAATTTCAATTATGTCATCACATTATGACTTCATGGCAAGGTTGTCAGAAGATATAAAAGGCACCCTTCAAACACAGGCAGCTATGCCCACTTACAATGTGAAAGAATTGCAGTTTCTTCATCTTTGTGCTATGAAGGCACATAGCTACCCACGCATGCTCTCTATTCCCAGTGACTAGAGGAGACTGGTATTCTAATGAGATCAAAGACATCAGTGAGTGGAATCCACATTGTAAATGCCCCCATTGTCAAAATAAGACAGGCTATGGTAGAATACCCTCTTTAGGATGCACACCTTAACGTGGTGAGGGGGTTTGAGAGTGTTGAAGAAGCTAAGAGCAATGCCGTCAGGAGTCTAGACCAAGAGGCTAGACTCCTAGCAGGGGCACCCAAGGCGCAATGGTCAAAGCTGAGACACCAGACTAAGATGCATCCAAACTCAGAGGAAGGCAATGGTAAACCACCTCTGAATACCTCATACCACGAAAACCCTATGAACAGAGTATCCAAAATGCAACACAAGATAGTGCTGGAAGATGAGACCCCCAGGTCAGAAGGCACTCACTGAGCTACTGGGGAAGAACAAAGGACAAGTACGAGTAGCGCTGTGACTAATGATGCAGCTGGGTCAAAGCCGAAAGGAAGCCCAGAGACTGATGCGCACAGATGTGAAAGGAGAGTCCAGAGTTGTACGACACACACAATAGGAACATGGAATGTGAGAAGCATGAACCAGGGAAAGTTAGAAATTGTCAAGCAAGAAATGGAACATATCAACATTACAATACTTGGTGTGAGTAAATTAAAATGGACTGAAATGGGACATTTTCAATCAGATGTGAAAGGAGAGTCCAGAGTTGTACGACACACACAATAGGAACATGGAATGTGAGAAGCATGAAACAGGGAAAGTTAGAAATTGTCAAGCAAGAAATGGAACATATCAACATTACAATACTTGGTGTGAGTAAATTAAAATGGACTGAAATGGGACATTTTCAATCAGATGTGAAAGGAGAGTCCAGAGTTGTACGACACACACAATAGGAACATGGAAAGTGAGAAGCATGAAACAGGGAAAGTTAGAAATTGTCAAGCAAGAAATGGAACATATCAACATTACAATACTTGGTGTGAGTAAATTAAAATGGACTGAAATGGGACATTTTCAATCAGGCAACTACAACATATTTTATGCCAGAAATGAGAAATCAAGAAGAAACGGGGTTGCTTTAATAGTGAGAAGTGATGTAGCAAAAGCAATTAGGAGCTACAATGCAATGTCTGAGCGAGTGATATCAATGAGATTAAACGGGAAACCTATTAACATAACCATCATCCAAGTCTATGCTCCAAACGGCAAATGCAGAAGAAGAGGAATTGGAGAGATTTTACGCATAAGTACAGGAGGAAATTGATCACATACCAAAACAAGATATGATGATAATCATGGGGGACTGGAATGCAAAAGTAGGGAACAGAGAAGAACTAGGAATTGTGGGGAAATGGGGCTTAGGTGACAGAAATGAAGCCAGAGAAAGACTTATTGAATTCTGTGAAGCCAATAATTTGTTTCTTGTGAACGCATTTTTTGAGCAACCAAAAAGACAACTGTACACGTGGACATCACCGGATGGTCAATATAGGAATCAAACTGATTACATAATTGGAAACAGAAGATGGAGAAGTTCCATACTTTCTGCAAAAACAAGACCAGGAGCAGACTGCGGTACAGATCATGAACTGATTGTATCAAAAATCAGAGTAAAGCTAAAGAAGAACACCAATGCACTCATAATGCCAAAATACAATTTAAATAACATCCCAGAAGAATATAAAGATCAAATAAGGAACAGTTGAAGGTCTGGCGTACCGACTCCACAGCCCTGGCTGAAGCTCACTCCGACAATCCACTGTATGGATTTGGGAAGCCTACCTAAGAGGCAGTAGAGAAACACCTAAAACAAAACAAAAGCAAAACCCAAAAGCCCTCCTTAAAAAAGGCAGATGTAAACTAATTTAGGCTCCATCCTCACTATATGTTTAAAGTAGTATCATACCACTTTAAGTAGTGCTGGCTTCTGTCAAAGAATGCTGGGAACTGTAGCTTGTTGTGGTTGCTGAGAGTTGTTATTAGACCCTTACTGCCCTCACAGAGCTACAAATTCCAGAGTGGTTTAACAATAAATCCTTCTTCCCAGAGAACAAACTACAGTTCCCAGGATTCTTTTTGGGGGAAGTGGTATAATAGTGCCTTAAATGTATAGTGCAGATGGGGCCTTACAAAAGCTTGTAAGGCAGCTAGCTACCTGCTTGTGCTCCATTCCAAAGAAAGGGTGCCAATGCAAAGATAGCCAAGATGTGCTTGCCCTGATTCATGCATTTTTCAACACAAGGGAAAAAGAAGCAGAGCCTTTTTCAAAGATCAAACATGCGAGGGAATATACAAGTACTGGGCATAAGATGTGAAGCACTTGTCAGAGACAAATGCCACTGCACCATCTGAATCAGCAGCATATTCCACCTTGGACATACAAAATATAATGAAGACACTGTCCTACCTCATCATGTTTCAAATTGTAGTGTGGTTAATTATTTGTTAACAACCCATCTTGTACATCTTCTAGTTTAAGGTGACTCCTTCCTTCATAATTCAGAGGACAAATGCAGGGCTGCAATCTAGTGTTTCACAGATCTGGCCATTTGAAATCAAGAACTGCAACCTTAAAATACTGAATGCAATGAAAATACAGTGTAAAAAACCAACAACCAAACAGCTCCCTTAACTGTTGTAGTTAAGCATAAAAGATCATTAAAATATTAGGGTATTCCCGTTTGGAGGGTTGACGTTCAGACTGGGAAGGACACACACGCAGTATCACCTTAGGAATAAAAAAACAGCAGTAGGCAACCTACTGATTGCAATTATCTCAGAAAATGAAAAAACCACACGTACTGCCTTCAAGTCAATTCCGACTTATGGCAACCCTATGAATAGGGGTTTCATGAGGCTGAGAGGCAGTGACTGGCCCAAGGTCACCCAGTGAGCTTCATGGCTATGTGTGGATTCGAACCCTGGTCTCCCAGGTCATAGTATAACACGTTAACCACTACACCACACTGGCTCTTCTCAGAAAATGAACCTTGCTGTATTTCTAACATACAGGAATACGGAACTTCACTTTACGGACACTCGTGAGTATGGACATATTTACAGTAGCACCATTCCCGTTTACGTACACTCGCTTTGCAAGAACGGACACTTAATGTCATGACGCCACCGCCCAATCAGTTTCCAACTACAAGCTTTTTCTTAAAATAAGGCCTACTGTGTTTATTTTAGTTATAAATGTGTTATTTACATCAGTTATGCCCATATTTATTTATTTATTTAATTTAATTTATATACCGCCCTAAGCCCGAAGGCTCTTTGACAACTGCAGTGCAGTATATGCGTTGATAAGTGAAAAAAGGTAGTGCCTCACTTTAAGTACATTTTCGGTTTACGTACTCGCTCTGGACCCATTGCGTACGTTAATGCGGGGTATTCCTGTAAACTAGTTCCTCCACATATAGCCATTTCCATTCCTCTTTTGTCCCCATGGCACTCTTAAAAATGACTATCTGGTATGAAAGCAAATGCCGTGCTGACTAGCAAGCACTGGACTCAAAACCTGCAGGCTCAGTTTGCATCAAATGGCTGACAACTCAGAGCACACAGCATAAAGCAAGTCTTACTGCAAAGATATACAGTGTTGCTTATACATCATCAACTCCGTCAACGCTCAAGAAAAATACTGAATAGCCCACATGGATGAAAACAGCCCTCCTTAGGGGTATAGGGTATCCATAAGCCAATCCCAACTCATATTTCAGACCTCCAAACAAGACCCCATTGTGCCTATATTGTCCAAGCCTGCATTCTGATTCTAAAGAACTAGGTCAGAAATTACACCTAAAAACTACTGTCAACAATACATACAATTTCTGTAACTTAGCTGAGGCAGCAGAGTAGCCACATAGCAATTGCTGCTGAAATACAACCCACCTGTCCTATCATAACACAGCTTTATGGAACTGTTTATCAAGTTTTATCATCTGAGGCACAAAATACATGCTCATGAGGATGCTTTGGACAAGTCACCACCTCTCAGCCTACTCCAATTTGCAGGCTTGCTCAGAGGCTATCACAAAGATATATTACCAATCCTTACCCGAAGGCAAGTTAAAATTTAAAAAGTTGTATTAAATGCAAACCAGTGCAATATACAAAAAAGGAAACTGAATAGGTCTTTTTCCTATTAAAGTGCAGGTGAAGGATGCTTGCTAAACTTTCTGGGCTGAAGCACATACGCTGCGCTGATATTTGAAAAATACATGCAACCACAGGTTTCAAGTTCTGCTGTCTTTTCTCTTGAGAAAACACAGGGGGCACAGCCCACTGCATCTCCGCTATAAGGTTCACAGATGTGTAAACAGTAGTTTCAAAACTCTAGCAAGAAGGCAAATTATCTAAAGCAATTATCTGATTAATCCTTAAATGAAGTTCTGCTGTGGTTCAGCCTCCTTTTTTGCGCAGCACTCTAGGTGCTTAGTGAGAGCCAGTGTGGTATAGTGGTTAAGGTGTTGGACTACGACCTGGGAAACCAGGGTTTGAATCCCCACATACCCATGAAGCTCACTGGGTGACCTTCAGCCAGTCACTGCCTCTCAGCCTGTGCTCCTCAACATATTTGCAAAGGTTTGTAGTACCATTAGGAGTCAAACAACAGAGTCCCTGACTCCAGCAAAAGCCAAACATTCTGAAAGAGATCTGCAAGTGGCATTTATGGCAGTAAGTGTCTCAACAAAACTACAGAATTAAAATGGAATTATGTCTGGTTAACAGCAATATTAAAGTGGTGCCCTGCTAAGAAGATTCTGAAGTGTGCACTCCCATTTTGCACCTAGTATTTCCAATGTAACTGCTATCTGGTGCATTTCAAAGGCATATGGAACTTAGCCATCACATTAAGCCACGGGGGGGGGGAGCCATGCCTTTTCCCCCACACAAAGAGCACTTACTCAAGAAACCCTTGCACCTTATTTTGTATGGAAGTTGCTGCAGAGCTCCTCCGTATTTCTTAAGAACCCTTATGCAGTTCTGTACACAGTGTTAAGAGATTAAAAAGCATGCCAAATCCTCTTGACTGTCCAGAGGAAGGTGAAAAGCAAAACATGAAATGCTCAATTCCTCACCTTGAACAGTCCAGACACTTCAATTTCCAGCAACAAAAAATACTCCGAGGGGCTAAGAAAGTGTAAAGCTGAAAGAAGGAAAGCAAGGGACACTATATGCCCCCCCCCGCAACTGAATTGCAAATAGGGCAGTGCATGAAGTAAGGTTAACACATCATGAGAGCCTGTACAACTAAGGATGGGGAACCTAGTTCCCTCCAGATCTTGTGGAACTCCCAACTCTCATCAGACCCAGCCAGTATGGCCAATGGACAAGAAAGGTGAGAGGCATAGTCCAGTAACATCTGGAGTAGCACAGGTGTAATCCAGGTGTAGAAGGTGAGATGTGTTGTCCAGCAATATCTGGTGCCTCACCCCATTGTACACTTGTACACAGAACAGCAACAGGGATCGGTGGGGAGAAGCAGTAATCTGGGGAAAAGGAACCAACTTTGAACCAAATATTAACATGAGGGAATGTGTTGGCAGCAAAAATCTTTAAAGAAAAAAACATTTCTGGTAAGAGAACAGCCATGTAAGGGTGAACACCTTAGGCAACTATTTTCAGGTTTTCTGCACAAACCAAATTCTTTTCACATTGCCTTGTTTGCCAGGGAACTCTTGCACAGGATGCTGGGACATATCCTAGGGGCATGATGTCCAGTTCCTGTATTGCTGGGATTACTTCTATTTTCCCAACATTAGTCGAAGGGCCAAAAAAAAGAAGATTCTCAAGAACAGTTGAAATTCACAGTAATGTTTGCCGCTGCCTAGGATAAGGGCTTCACAGGTATAGAGATATGTGCTCAGATGATATGCTATTGTCCAGGGAGGACATGAACACCCAAGAATAATGCACTTCCCAAGAGTCAGCTTGGCAGTGGCCCTTTCCTTTTTCAGAATGTGTTTGAGTCAGAAATACAACATTTATATTTATGTGAAGACTACATCCCAAGGGATTACTATGGTAAACAGAGATTTTTTGCATCTTCTCTGTACAAGTGGAAGTGTATGCAAAACACAGAGTACACCCTAATTAAAATTTGGTGCAGCTGTTGGGAGACCAGCTAAAGCAGCCTTGGGAGCCTGATTTAGCCTGCAGGCTACCAATTTGTCATCCCTTTTCTGGAGCTGCGACCACAAGGACATCAAGGGCACCCACCAATACTTCCTTTGCAATGTGAAATATAGGGAAGATCAGTAGAGGTGAACACACTACCTTTCCAGGAAACTTGCCAGTCATTACTTATCTGCTCACTGAGGAATCTTCAATACATTTCCAAGACAGACCAGGGTTCCTTGGAACCCAGTTTGCAAACGGCAGCAGCACAGAGCTGTCAGGGCAACAGATAACCCTTCGATCAGGGGTTCTTAACCTGTGGTCCATGAATGGGCTTCAGGGGCTCCCATGAACTGGGCACACAGACACACACACACAAAAAATTTCCAATGCAACAAAATTAATTGTATTAATTTTATGGAGTCCATAGAGTTCATCAGATTCTCAAAGGGGTCTGTGACCCAAAAAAGGTTAAGAGCCATTGCCTTAGATAGAAGAGCTGCACCTTAAGAAACACACAAGCAGCAATCCTGCTACTTTGGCACAGAGGGAATACCTATTGAAGTCTTGCCAATCCAAGGTCCATCAACTTTGGAAGTAACTTTTAGGCAAAAGTATTTCCCATTATCCAAAACACACATTGGAGGTGCTACACTAGAGCTTGGTAGGCCATCAACACACAGAAATAAAATTAATTTTCCCACAATAGAGTAAGGATGTATCATGATCTAATACCAACAGCTTCTGTACAGATGGCAATGTGCTACATGCCCGCCAAGATAGGAAGCAGCGTGCAAAGGACAGGAGAAGCCTCATTTGATGTTAAAGCAGAAATGCTATGGGCCCAGTTTAAGGGCCCAGCCATTGCGACCAACTGCCTATGTCCCTTCTAGCAAGGACAAAGCTACATAAGCAACAGGAGTCAGGTCACAATCGTTCCAGCACTCTCAACATTTGGTGAGTAAATCTTATATATGAGAAACAGATTGCAAGTCACAGCACAGTATGGAAGAAACCACTAGAGAAAGGACTGCAAAGTAGTTCCAGTATATACAACAAGAGAATGAAGTGGTAAAATGGATTATATCACTCCAGACTGCAGGTGGGAAATGGCACTTCTGAATGTTCCCTTGCGGAGAAAAATTCCATGAATGATACTAGTATATCAGAACAAAAGATTCTAGGTCAGTCTGCTTCATGCTGTACCAGTTCTCTACTTGGGGATATTGTTTACAGAGGAAAAAATAATAGGATCCCTCTTCAACAATCTGAAGTGGTACAGTCCATTCTATCACCTCATTCTGCTGCATATGTAGACAAGTCATGTTGTGTTGTGTGGAGGAATGACAATGGGAAACAAAGAGTCAAAATGACACACTAAATATGCTCAACCCAGCATGTTAAACATTATATAGGATAAAACAGAGAATAGCCATAACACCAGCCTTGCATCCAGGAATGGCATGAACAGGAAGGCCATCCTGGGACAGAACAAGAACATGGTATTCAGAGAAGCCAGATACCAGAGAAGTAGGAAGAGGGAAACCATACTATCCAAATAGGAACGGGGATCGTTATTATACACATCATACAGCATTGCTGAGAATATAAAAATGCTGTCACCTCCCCTCTTCGTGAAGAATACCACTTAGCATTTACATAGCAGCATTCAAAACACTCCAGGTATGTCATCTCAATCGTTACAACAGCCCTCTAAGGTGGGTCAATTGTCATAACACCAATTTTCAAACTGGAAATGGGCAATGGCGGATGAGAAAACAGTTAACTTGCTTAAGGACACCTCGTGAGCTCGTGACCCAGAAACTCTCAGCTTTAGTAATTCCTTCTTGGGGGTGGAAGGGATCGGCCGGTGGAAAAAAAAAGGGGGGGAAGTAAACCACTTAATACCGCTCTCTGCGGAGGGGGGGGAGGAGAGGGACGGCAGAGCGCTACGTACAAGTCCCACTCGAAGAGCTCGACCCAGACTCCGTCACACCACGCCCCTAAGTCTGGCCTGTGGGGAGTCAGCAAGAGTTGCACCCACGTGGGTGACGCCCAGGTTCTTCCCCTCCCCACCTCACTCGCGCCCTGCCGCGCGCCATCACGCTTGCGCACTGGAACGTAGTCGAAGGTTCCATTTGCCGCCGCCGCCCCCACCCCCTTTCCATCATTCACACGACCTGCTCTTCCTCCTCCTCCCCTCCCCCCCCCGACAGGCACGCGTCGAGCTGGCACTACGAAGGCCTCCGTTGCTGCATTCGAAGCCACGGGGCGCGCCTGCTCACGTTTAGTCGGAAGAGGGCGGATGAGGAGGCTCGAGGGCGGCAGCTGAAGGGCAAGAGCCGCCTTCTCAAAGGTGCCCCGTCCACCTCCCGGCGTTGGAATAAGGTCAAATCAGACGCCCCGGGCCTGTCTGGAGCCCAAGGCCCATGCCCTACTGAGCACCACTCACCTGAAGCCGCCATGTTGGGAAGAGGAGAGAAGGCAAAAGGCCCGGATGCGGCCGTCACGTGATTATAGCGAAAGAGGCACCTCCTTCTCCTCTGAGGGGGGCGTATGCAAAAAGAAGGAGGGGAAGTGGGGCGGAGCGAGCGAGAAGCCGATTAGGCGGATTGGTTCTGCGATTCTCAGTTTGGAGGAGGAGGTAGCATCACGTAGAACAACGCTTCCGAGGTCGAATCTACTTTCTAAAAGTGGAGGATTGATCCCCGCCGGCATCTCCACCTATAAAAGGACCCCAAGACGGCAGGGTTGGTGGGACGCGGAGGTCGCTATTGTCGGTGGTGTGTTTTTAACTTAGCGCGTATCCCACTTTACTGGTAAGATGGACCCAGTGCATGGCTTCTGTATTAAGGCAGCTTCGGGGGGTCGGGTTATATATGCTGTTTGTGTGTTGTTTATCCACATAATGGAAGCATTGCACTTTCTCGAAGGTGTATTAAATGAGGTGGTGGGCAAAGCGGTTTTTAAAAAAATGTTACCCAACTCCACGTTAAAAATAACAGCAGTAATGCATCCTGCAAGTCGAAAACTAGCGCACAGGGTGGCCAAAAAAACTTTTTCCCTGATGGTGTATTGATCTTTCTTTCTGTTGGTGGATTTTTTTATAAATTGTATACTGTGTATAAAGTTCTCTGTTAAATTTCAGTCCCTTGCTGAAAACGTTCCTATTCGGTCAACCGTTCCCTGCAGTTTGACCAGCCACATTCTGAGCAGTTTATATGTGTGTGGATTTTATATTGTTTTATGTAATCTCTGTTGTTCACTGCTTTGTTAATGTTCTGTGATTAAGTGGTATATGCATTTGTTAAATAAAAATATTTTAAAATGTGAATTCTGGCTCAACCCCATCGTCCATATTAAAGTAGTAAAGTCCATTCTGTTTTTCCCAGGCTCTACAACCTATTTCTGATGCAGTTTTAGATCAAGCCTAAAAGAATCACAGTCTTACACCATATTTCTGCTCCAGGAGCTAGAGGGAGCCCCAGCTGATGAAGTGTCAAGGCCCCAGCTGACAAAGCATCAAGGCGAGTTAAGCAGCAGAGCGAAAAGAGGGTAAGTAGCTCCCATTTATTCCATTATTAAATTGAAGTAAAACAGCTCAGAGCAATAAGTAATAAGGGCAGCCCAAGGTCACCCTGAGCTAGGAGCCAAATCCTGAAAGAACCTATATCTGAGGAGACAGATCCTAGGAGAAGGAAGCCCATAGAAAGCTAGTTTTCAACACCACCCTAGCAGGAAAGCTTCAGGGGACACTGTAAACAAGGCTAAATTCCAGTCGGAGAGAAGGGGGAAAAGGAAACTCCACCGACACATACAGGGAGAGAGTCAGCTCAGTCCTTGCTAAAAAGGGCAGCTTCAGCCTTCCTGAAACACAACCACAAGCTCTGTTTCCCTAGGTTAAAGAAAGGTCAGGCTGTTCTAGGTGGGAAAACAACAAACACAAAAGACTTGCCTGGAAGGCACAGCCCCTTGATTAGATTAAAAGCAGCCAAAAGCTTATACAGCCCCGCCCCTCGCTCAGGAAGGAAGGAAGCCTGAGAGAATACTAAAGAGTTAAGCCCCAGCTGATAGCCATCAGCCTCAAGTAACACATCATTGGCTGGCAGCAGTAGCTGGGAGGAACCAGCCACACATATAAAGTCAGAGCACCCTAGCGAGGGAGCCTGCTCCACGAGCTAGAGGGAGCCCCAGCTGACGAAGCGTCAAGGCGAGTTAAGGCGAGTTAAGCAGCAGAGCGAGTTCGGCAGCAGGCCGAGGAGGCCAGGGCCCCCTACTCTGCCCGTCTGTTCCCTGACCTCAACTAAACTGCAGTCTCCAACCCATTGACATAATAAACCTTAAACAAAACTATGCAGGTAAGAATATGTGGGGGCTTTCCAGTGTTTTGCACCGCCTGCAGCATGTACGACTATCTGCCTGTTGGACAGAAGTCGTGGGTGTGCTCTCGGTGCAATGAGCTCCTGGCTCTCCGGGAACGACTTCATTTCCTTGAGGCCAAGGTGGCGGACCTGGAAAAGCTGAGAGAGGCAGAGAGGTGTGTGGAGGAGGCCTTCAGGGACGTTATAGCTGTGTCCCACTCCAACGATGATAGCTCTCCTGCTATCATGGACAACGATGGTCTCGGGGAAGGAGAGCATCCAGCTGAGGAAGAGGGAAACGATCCCTTAGAAGGGACCCATTCCTTGGGGGATGAGCAGCTATCCTCTCGTGCCGAGGATATATCTCCAGGGGGTGGAAGGATCCTTGTAGTGGGTGATTCGATCATTAGGAACATAGACAGTGGGGTGTGTGATGGGCGTGTAGACCGCAAGGTGTTTTGCCTGCCTGCTGCGAAGGTTGCGGATATCGCCCGTCGTTTAGATAGTTTGGTAGACAGTGCTGGGAAGGAGTCAGTGGTCGTGGTGCACGTTGGCACCAACGACATGGGGAAATGCAGCCGTGAGGTCCTGGAAGCAAAATTTAGGTTGCTAGGTAGGATGCTGAAAGCCAGGACCTCCAAGGTGGCTTTCTCTGAAATGCTACCAGTTCCAGCCAGACAGGCCCAGCTTTGCAGTCTCAATGCGTGGATGAGACGATGGTGTCGGGTGGAAGGGTTCGGATTTGTTATGCACTGGGGAACATTTTGGGACAAGCCGGGCCTGTACAAAAGGGACGGGCTCCACTTGAACCAGAATGGAACCAGACTGCTGGCACTTAAAATTAAAAAGGTAGCAGAGCAGCTTTTAAACTGACTGAGGGGGGAAACCCAACAGGAGCTGAGAAAGGTCCGGTTCGGAATAAACCTCCCCCCTGGGATAAAAACCAAAGGAATGATGAACCTTTAAAAGGGGTAGGACTAGAAGTAGGCATTGTGAGAGCAGGGGCACAGGATATAAATTCAGAAGAGCAAAATTACCACAGGCCTAACCACAAGTGCCAAAGACACTTGAAGAGAGACACTGCTTACAAGTGCCTGTACGCTAATGCTAGGAGCCTCCGAACCAAGATGGGAGAACTGGAGTGCTTGGTCTTAGAGAAGAGCATTGATATAGTGAGCATAACGGAGACCTGGTGGAATGGAGAAAACCAGTGGGATACGGTTATCCCTGGATATAAACTATATCGGAAGGACAGGGAAGGACGTATTGGTGGCGGAGTCGCTCTATACGTGAAAGAAGGCATTGAATCCAGCAAGCTCGAAACCCCAAAAGAGGCAGACTCCTCCACAGAATCGTTGTGGGTGGTGATACCGTGCCCCAGGAGGGACTTAATACTGGGAACGATCTATCGTCCCCCTGATCAAAATGCTCAGGGAGACCTTGAGATGAGATATGAAATTGAGGAAGCATCCAAACTAGGAAATGTGGTAGTAATGGGTGACTTCAACTACCCGGACATAGACTGGCTGCATATGTGTTCCAGTCATGACAAAGAAGCAAAGTTTCTAGATATTCTAAATGACTATTCCCTAGACCAGTTGGTCATGGAACCGACCAGAGGGACGGCAACCCTGGACTTAATCCTCAGTGGGGACCGGGACCTGGTGCGAGATGTAAGTGTTGTTGAACCGATTGGGAGCAGTGACCACAGTGCTATTAAATTAAACATACATGTAACTGGCCAATTGCAAAGAAAATCCAACACGGTCACATTGGACTTCAAAAGAGGAAACTTCACAAAAATGAGGGGATTGGTAAAAAGAAAGCTGAAAAACAAAGTCCAGAGGGTCACATCACTCGAAAATGCTTGGAAGTTGTTTAAAAACACTATATTAGAAGCTCAACTGGAGTGCATACCGCAGATCAGAAAAGGTACCGCCAGGGCCAAGAAGATGCCAGCATGGTTAACGAGCAAAGTCAAGGAAGCTCTTAGAGGCAAAAAGTCTTCCTTCAGAAAATGGAAGTCTTGTCCGAATGAAGAAAATAAAAAAGAACACAAACTCTGGCAAAAGAAATGCAAGAAGACAATAAGGGATGCTAAAAAAGAATTTGAGGAGCACATTGCTAAGAACATAAAAACCAACAACAAAAAATTCTATAAATACATTCAAAGCAGGAGACCATCTAGGGATACAATTGGACCCTTGGATGATAAGGGAGTCAAAGGTGTACTAAAGAATGATAAGGAGATTGCAGAGAAGCTAAATGAATTCTTTGCATCTGTCTTCACAGTGGAAGATATAGGGCAGATCCCTGAACCTGAACTAACATTTGCAGGAAGGGATTCTGAGGAGCTAAGACAAATAGTGGTAACGAGAGAGGAAGTTCTAAGCTTAATGGACAATATAAAAACTGACAAATCACCGGGCCCGGATGGCATGCACCTGAGAGTTCTCAAAGAACTCAAAGGTGAAATTGCTGATCTGCTAACTAAAATATGTAACTTGTCCCTCGGGTCCTCCTCCGTGCCTGAGGACTGGAAAGTGGCAAATGTAACGCCAATCTTCAAAAAGGGATCCAGAGGGGATCCCGAAAATTACAGGCCAGTTAGCTTAACTTCTGTCCCTGGAAAACTGGTAGAAAGTATTATTAAAGCTAGATTAACTAAGCACATAGAAGAACAAGCCTTGCTGAAGCAGAGCCAGCATGGCTTCTGCAAGGGAAAGTCCTGTCTCAGTAACCTATTAGAATTCTTTGAGAGTGTCAACAAGCATATAGATAGAGGTGATCCAGTGGACATAGTGTACTTAGACTTTCAAAAAGCGTTTGACAAGGTACCTCACCAAAGGCTTCTGAGGAAGCTTAGCAGTCATGGAATAAGAGGAGAGGTCCTCTTGTGGATAAGGAATTGGTTAAGAAGCAGAAAGCAGAGAGTAGGAATCAACGGACAGTTCTCCCAGTGGAGGGCTGTAGAAAGTGGAGTCCCTCAAGGATCGGTATTGGGACCTGTACTTTTCAACTTGTTCATTAATGACCTAGAATTAGGAGTGAGCAGTGAAGTGGCCAAGTTTGCTGACGACACTAAATTGTTCAGGGTTGTTAAAACAAAAAGGGATTGCGAAGAGCTCCAAAAAGACCTCTCCAAACTGAGTGAATGGGCAGAAAAATGGCAAATGCAATTCAATATAAACAAGTGTAAAATTATGCATATTGGAGCAAAAAAATCTGTATTTCACATATACGCTCATGGGGTCTGAACTGGCGGTGACCGACCAGGAGAGAGACCTCAGGGTTGTAGTGGACAGCACGATGAAAATGTCGACCCAGTGTGCGGCAGCTGTGAAAAAGGCAAATTCCATGCTAGGGATAATTAGGAAAGGTATTGAAAATAAAACAGCCGATATCATAATGCCGTTGTATAAATCTATGGTGCGGCCGCATTTGGAATACTGTGTACAGTTCTGGTGGCCTCATCTCAGAAAGGATATTATAGAGTTGGAAAAGGTTCAGAAGAGGGCAACCAGAATGATCAAGGGGATGGAGCGACTCCCTTACGAGGAAAGGTTGCAGCATTTGGGGCTTTTTAGTTTAGAGAAAAGGCGGGTCAGAGGAGACACGATAGAAGTGTATAAAATTATGCATGGCATTGAGAAAGTGGATAGAGAAAAGTTCTTCTCCCTCTCTCATAATACTAGAACTCGTGGACATTCAAAGAAGCTGAATGTTGGAAGATTCAGGACAGACAAAAGGAAGTACTTCTTTACTCAGCGCATAGTCAAACTATGGAATTTGCTCCCACAAGATGCAGTAATGGCCACCAGCTTGGATGGCTTTAAAAGAAGATTAGACAAATTCATGGAGGACAGGGCTATCAATGGCTACTAGCCATGATGGCTGTGCTCTGCCACCCTAGTCAGAGGCGGCATGCTTCTGAAAACCAGTTGCTGGAAGCCTCAGGAGGGGAGAGTGTTCTTGCACTCGGGTCCTGCTTGCGGGCTTCCCCCAGGCACCTGGTTGGCCACTGTGAGAACAGGATGCTGGACTAGATGGGCCACTGGCCTGATCCAGCAGGCTCTTCTTATGTTCTTATGTTCTTATATTAAGGACTAGCAAGTTTATTATGGCATAAGCTTTCATAAGCTGGTGTTCACTTTATAGCGTGTGCCACAGGCAGCCCTGAAGAGCCCTGCTTGCTTTTTCCTGCTGCCCACCTCATCAGCTAGGCCAGGTGTGGGGAACCTTTGGCCTTCCAGATGTTGCTGAACTACAACTCCCATCAGCCCTAGCAAGAATGGCCAATGGCTAGGGATGATGTAGTTCAGCAACATCTGGAGGGCCAAAGGTTCCCCACACCTGAGTTAGGCAGTGAGGGAAAGAGTCCTGCTAATTGTAAAACGTTATAACAGTCTTCATCAACCAGTGTGCTGATGGAAGTTGTGATCCAGAACATCTGAAAGACTGGGGAAGGCTAATTGGAATGATCTTAAGGTAGGTACCCGGAAGTGAGGGATCATCTCATGTTTTATCAGGTTCTACCCTGCACCATCATAATCTGGGTTTCTTTGGAGGAAGGTGCATAATTGGCCTCTGTTCCCTGCTATATGCTTCATCTCTTCTACCTTTTCATGATCCACCCCTGAACCCACCCCCAAAGGTTTAGGATCAGAGACCTATGTATGTGCCTTTACATGTATGTGTGAATATAGTCCATATCTCTCTCTACCCCTCAGATCAGGGATGGGGAACCTGTAACCTTCCAGATGTTGTTTGTCAATAGCCTCCATCATCTTTGACCATTGGCTGTGGTGGGTAGGACTGATGGGAGTTGGTCACCAACAATTTCCAGACAATCATAGGTTTGTAATCCCTGCCTCAGATATTTCACTTCTAGAAACCTAACATCTCCCCAAAAGACAATAAAATAACAGTGTATTACAAGTGCTAGAAAATAGGGACTGGCCCTTACATCACAATATGTAAATTGCCCTTACATTACATTATTTAAATTTTTATCCTACCTTTTTACACAATGGTATTCAACATGTTTAACAGTATGCAAGATAAAATACAACATAAAACAATCCTATGAAATATAAAAAAGGTATATAAAACAAGCAGATAAAAAATAGATTAAGGGCAAAGCAATCCTATACCTACATTATTCTGGGACCGAAGATACACCTCTGCACAGCTGCCAAATCCAATACATATTCAGCAAGTTCAGAAAATATTAAAATGGTATGAATATGGCAGATATGCTTCCAGTATCCCTGGAAGCATTGCCACAGCCCACCAATTGGGACCTGTGCCAGCAATGACACCCACAGTGATTGGGAAAAGTTTATTTATTAAAAATGCAAAAGTAGGCATAAAATCAGGAAGCAGTACAACTCGTGCCACCACAAGTCAACAACTGTAGAAGCATGCTTACCCTTCCAGAAGAGCCTATCAATTGGAGATAAGCAGCATTCACTCCATTTGTCCCTAAATGGGCACAGCAATCCTATACTTCAGTTATGCTGGGGATAGCGATGTGATCTGTTAGCCGGAGCTGGTTCAAAAGCAGGCTGTCGACTAACAGGCCAATACAATTCAAGTTCATTCTTTGTCTGCTAGCCGCTGGTGTTACTGATTGGTTTTTCCCCCCTCACAAACAATATTAATATTTTGAAAGGAAATACCAATTTTTAAATGAAATATTGGTAAATGAAAGGGAATAACAATAAAATTATTGCCCTTGATATTTTCAAGGCAGATTTTTAATTTAAAAATCCATTTTCAGAAATAGCTGCAGAAAAATCCAGTCCACAAGGGAATAGGTGAATTAATGGAAAATTCAGTACCAAATCCGAATTGGGTGGAATTCTAGCACATCCCTGGCTGGGGTGAAGCTACATAAGCCTGATGGGAAGCTTTATTATTCTTCAGGAAATTCTTACACATGTGGAGGGAGAAAATATAGTTTAATGCAAGAATGGAATGGACATATGGGTACATGCTTCTGAATGTGACACATCCCTAAAAATTGTTGCCTTCTGGTGTGATAAACATTCTGCCCTTGAACAAAAAAACTGGTATATGGGCTTTTCCAGATTTCAGGCAAATAGGCTGTTGATATTATTAGAGCGAATAATAGCAGAAGAAATGAATTCATCTAAAGAACAAATATCAAAATTATATAAAATATTAATAGGTTTAGACATGAACACAACAGAAAGTCTCTAACATATATGGGAATCTGGTATAACACACCAGGAAGGAAGGGTGGATGGGTGGGTGGGTGGGTGGGTGGGTGGATGGGTGGGTGGGTGTTCAAACCCCTGTGTGCTGGAGAGGTTTCACCAATAAAAGCACATACCAACATATGTGGTAGACATGTCCAATGGTTCAGGAGGGGTTCAGGAGGAAGAGTGAGATATAAATTAAATAAATAATAAATAAATTTTGGGAAGTAGTTTTCAAGAAGTGCACAATATAAATAAATCACAACACAAAAGTAAACGTGAGACCAATACTGGATTTTTATATGAAGAACAAAAGTTAAAATTAAAGAGCTAATAGGATTAATCCTGACAGCAGCCAAATTTACTATAACTAAACACTGGAAAGATTTATAAGGAGCTAACCTAAAATATCATATCTAAAAGATCTCATTTCTTATATGCCCAACCGATCAGTGTACTCTACAGGAGAAGACCTTTAGATACCATCTCATCAGGAGATTCATTTGGTACAATGTAGGAATTGGACCTTTCAGGTGGCAGCATCTATTTTTTGGAACTCCCTGCTACATATCAGACAGGTACTGTCTTGATCAAAATGATGATCTATACATCTATTCAATACGTTCCTTTTTCAACAAGCCTTTTACCTTATATCGCAAGGAAAAGTGTTCTCGGCCCTACGAAACATCTATACGCGGCCTTCGTGGATTTGGCAGCGGCCTTTGACTTTGTAGATAGAGCAAGGTTGTGGGCCAAACTGGCCAAAACTAATATAGACAAGCATCTTCTCTTCCTCATCAGAGAACTATACACTGACAACAGTGCTAGAGTTAGGGTGGGCCTTTCTGGCACCCTTACAGATTCCATGGTTACTAACACGGGAGTTAAAAAGGGTTGCCTCTTGGCCCCATTTAATTTCTACCTTAACGAAATAACCTCTGAATTGACTGGCCCTGATTTCTTTCCTCCCGCCCTTGGAAACAGGAAAGTGTCGATTCTCTTATATGCTGATGACATGATCCTGTTGTCCATTACACGTGTTGGCCTAAGGAGATTGCTTAGGAAATGCAGCACTTATTGTGCAATAGAAAACCTCCGGATCAATTATTCCAAAACCAAAGTTATGGTTTTTGGTAAAAGGCATAGAAATTTTTCCTGGACTATGGATGGCCACCCGATTGAGCAATGTCATGCTTTTAAGTACTTGGGTATTTATTTCCAGGATAATCTTTCCTGGAAAAAAATATAAACAATACTAAAACAGCAGCTTTAAGATCCTGTGGGGATCTTGAGCTTCTATAGAACAGTAGGAGGCAATTTAGTCCTCCCAGCCCTAAAAATTTATACAAACAAAGTTCTTCACCAGATTATATACAGTGCACCTGTTTGGGGATGGGAAAGTTCCATCTTGTCCTCCCTTGAGACAATTCAAACCAGTTTTTTAAGAAAACTCCTCCGCCTCCCCCCAGGCACGCCGGCTGCATTGCTCTGAGCAGAACTTGGCCTCCCCCAAATTAGAGCCCATGCTCATTATACCATGTTCAATTTCTGGGAATCTTTAAAAAACGCTTCTACCAAACTCTCAAAAATCTGCTATGACCAGGCATTAAATGATAGCTTTTGGTGCTCCAGAATAGCAAGCCTATATCACTTATAACAACCCCAAATTTACTCATTTTGAACCGAGTTAAGTTGAAAGATGCAATTTTTCAACACTGCTTCTGGATTGATCATCTGGCCATTAATAATTCCAAATTTTCAAGGTGGTATGGAGCAATTAAGTCGGATCATCAGAGGGCTAGTTACGTGTCCTATCCTATGCCAACAAACTTTAGACACGTATTTACCGCCATAAGGTTCCAGACAATGTCGATGGCAGTCTTGTTAGGCCGCTATAGCCAGGTCCCTTGGGCCCAGCGATTATGTATTTGCGGAGCAGAGGTGGCCAAAGATCTACCCCATTACTTTCTGGATTGCCCATTATATGCCCACCCGAGAGCTAAATTCCTTGATGGTTTGTTGTTACAACAAGGAACTTTGCAAGAAATCATGGTCCGTCTCTTATCGGACCAGGACCCATTAGTCACACACAGAGTAGCCCTCTTTGCATTCGCTGCCCAAAAGCTACGGGCGAAGTATGCTGAAGTTTTGCTAACCAATCCTTAGTGAATAGTATCATGGATATGTACTTTTTATCTGTTTTAAATGCTTGTTTGTTTGTTTTTTTAATACTGTAAATTATATAATGTATATTGCAAAGGCCTACGGCTAGGCAATAAAGTTTGACTATGAAGTTGAGTTGACTATGAACAAGCCTTTTAAGTGGGGATTTTTATTCCAGTCTGTATCTGTATTTGATTTGGAATTGTTTTTATTTATGATGTTTTCATTGTTCAGTTGGTTTGCAATGTTTCATGTAAAACTATTAACAAATGAAATTAAATAAATAAATGTTGGTATTCCAAACTGTGGCTTATGGCAATAGTTGAAAAATTGACCCCCCAAATTTGTTGTTATGTGCCTCCAAGTCAACTGCGACTTATGGCGACCCTATGAATCAGCGACCTCCAAGAGCATCTGTCACGAACCACCCTGTTCAGATCTTGTAAGTTCAGGTCTGTGGCTTCCTTTATGGAATCAATCCATCTCTTGTTTGGCCTTCCTCTTTTTCCACTCCCTTCTGTTTTTCCCAGCATTATTGTCTTTCCTAGTGAATCATGTCTTCTCATTATGTGTCCAAAGTATGATAACCTCAGTTTCATCATTTTAGCTTCTAGTGATAGTTCTGGTTTAATTTGTTCTAACACTCAATTATTTGTCTTTTTTGCAGTCCATGTTATCCGCAAAGCTCTCCTCCAACAACACATTTCAAATGAGTTGATTTTTCTCTAACCTTTGCCACATCGTAGGACTTCATTATGTATACAAACAAAAAAGAAGGCAGGGATCAATTATTGGCATATTTACACATTTGGAATACATGAATAATATGCAATATAATGCAAACTGTAGATGTAAACCCAATCCATTGAAGGCAGCTTGCTCCACCCAAAAGAAGCTGTAAACTCTTAACTCTGAGTGGCATTGTTTTTGAAAATGATGTATGGAATAATCTGTTGAATATATGTAAGGTAACAGAGAAAATGTTATAGATGTTTTTAATTTTGTTGTGAATATATAAGGAAAATGCATATCTATCTAATAAATTTGGAAACATTAGAATTGGAAAAGTCACCTGTTTATATTTACCTCCCTTGTGCAATGTCTTACTTTATTACAAACATTTTTATACTGCCCTTCAGTTATTGTCAGCTCTTCACTGAGACAGCAGTGTCGGTAGGGGTGCAGGCAGGGCTGGAGATTCCTTGGTAATTGCCAGGCCGTAAGTCCTCAGCCGGCAGCTTGGCTATAAATCTGCCAGGCTAGCAAGGAGGAAGCAAGATAAGGGCAGAGGCCGTTCAAAGCTTACGTGCCAAGCCAGAAATCCAGAAGAGACGTCAGTGAAGGTCCGGGTCTAGTTTGCCGAGAGATCAGTCCAAGTCAAGGTTCAGGGGATAGGAAGACACACAGTGGTCACACCTGACGTTGTAGTCAGCAACAAGCTGAAGCCAAGGTTTGACTTTTAAGGAGCAGGTTTGTCAGCAGGTGTGAGCCACCAGCGTTTTGGCCTTAAGTGGACAGGCCTGCCCCTCTTCTGCCTGACCTTCTGTTGTCTACGTTCTGCAGGTGAGGGGGGAGTATCCTGTTCACTGGCTGCGTCTGGCTGAAGGGCTTCAGCTGTGTCTGGGGTGCTCTGCAGCTGAGGGGGAGAAGGAGCTGGGTTCTCAGGAGTTTCCTCCATTTCTCCTTCTGGGTCTGCTGCTTCTGGGTCTGCTGCTGTTACTCCTGAGTTATCCTTGTCTGATGAGTCCTCTGACGGGGCCATGACAGTTATATTGGCATGGCAGTTCACTTAGTTTATTTTCTGGATTTATAACTTCATATAACAGGAGTTCTCTGAGTAGCTCATAAATGTTCCTTTTAGATGGAGTAGAATGTGCAACATATGCTGAAAACAGAACTCCCAATCTTAAGAGGTTTGAATAAATATTAGAGCCCTGAAAGCACAGTTTGGAATGTGTGTTAAATTTGCTTTTAATTACACTTAAAATGGTATGGCTCTCCTCACCTTAGGTGTTTAGGTCCCACAATTGCTAACAGGTACATGAGTGTGAAAAATTGAATACTGTACGCCAGGGCTGTGGAGTCGGAGTCGTGGAGTCGGAAGCAATTTTGGGTGGAGTCGGAGTCGGTAGAAATGTTCCGATTCCGACTCCGACTCCTTCATAAATGGCAAATGTATATTAACTAGTAATAACAAATTTACTGTAGTAAAATGGCAGCACAAGGCATTTCATCACCATCACATGAATCCAGAGCTTGGAAAAGTTACTTTTTTAAACAACAACTCCCATCAGCCCCAGGCATTGGGCTCGTGGGAGTTGTAGTTCAAAAAAGTAACTTTTCCAAGCTCTGGATTCACGTGGTGGTGATGAAATGCCTTGTGCTGCCATTTTACTACAGTAAATTTGTTATTACATTTGCCATTTATGAAGGAGTCGGAGTCGGACAGTAGAAAAATAGAGGAGTTGGAATCGGAGTCGAAGGTCTGGCGTACCGACTCCACAGTCCTGCTGTACACAGGAGAGGACGCTGTTGCACTCAGGTCCTGATTGTGGGCTTCCCACAGGCATCTGCTTGGCCATGCCCACTGTGAGAACAGAATGCTGGACTAGATGGGCCATTGGCCTGATCCAGCAGGCTCTTCATATGCTGTTAAAAAGAGACTTGCTTGCCGTACTTGTAATAAAGAAAAAAGGGGATCTTGTGATGCAGAACAAAAACAGGTTTCATTATTATTTCATTTTATATTTATATCCCACCCTTTCTCTAAGGAAATTGGGTGGGAAAATGAGATCAATAATTCTGTGATCACTTTGATTATATAAGCAGAGAGTAGGAATAAAGTGATAAATCTCCAAAATGGAGAGATGTAGGACCAAAATTCTATAATCAGTAAATAACATACATATACTCAAGCTTCATAAATTCATATTAGCAAGATCAGTAATAATAAATACTAACCAACCATTAAGTAAAACAAGATTTATTCACCTTATAACAGGAGGAACAGCTCATTGGCCATAACACTATTTTGAATTCTAGAAAATTCTAAAGGATTAGCATACTTCCCTCGACTCTATTTTACATTTATTTTCCCTTGGCTTGCATGTCTTGACCATGTAATTTAATTCCGTTTCTCTGGATCCCAATGTTTATGTACCATTCTCATGATTAAGGTCCCTCTTTCTTTTCCAATATTTCACATATATTATTCTTGCTGCCAGTATTATATGGAAAATCCACTGTTTAAAAATAAGAAAAAAGGAAGATTAATGTTTAAAATTCTTTGAACAGCTGTTTTCAACCAGAACCCCAAAATCCCTTGCCACTAAACAATTCCACAAACAATGCTGTTGAGCCCCTGCTCTTCCAGGAGAATCAGGCAGGGGAACCTGTTGAGCCCCAGCTTCCCCACATAGAGCAGGGGAAGGAATCAGAGATAGATGAGGCTTTCAAGGGCCATGAGGGAGGGGGTGTAGTTGACAGACTGCCAGTTCCCATGGACAGTTCTCCTGCTGAAGCAAACCTCGCTCCACCTACAGACACCCCAACAGAGACGTTGGGGAATGGTCTGGTGCGCACTCCAACTCCACCCCCCCAGGACCCTCCTGGTACTTCAAACGCTTTCCCACCTCCTGAAGCCGAGCTGGCACCTATCGAGCCTATACTGTCAGATGAGCAGGTGGATGCTTGCCCCCCTTCGCCCCGCACGAGACGCTGCGAGAAGGTGGGACTCTGAAGGTGTCCGAGATTACGGGCGAAGACCTTCCCTAGTTAAGGCAGCGCCCCTCTGACTTGGTTGCTGAGTCAACTTTCTTCACATGCTGCAGAGTGCTTAGGTAGCTTAGTTAGGGATAGAAGTGAGTTAGCCTAGCTAAGTTTATGAAGCATGCTGCTTTTGATGTCTCAATTGCTCTAATAAAACAAGAATTAATTCCAGTCTCGTCTCCGACTCGTGATTCGCACTCTGGGCAGGACAAATGCAGAAAATGACTACATTGTTGATTATACCTTCAACAACTATTTGAAGTGTATTCTTTGTGAGCTTCTTGGGCAGGGAGGGGGAGGCTGTGGCCCTCCAGATGTTGTTAGATTCCTATTCCCATCAGCCCCAACCAGCATAGCCAATGATCAGGGATGATGGGATTTACAGTCCAGCATTTGGGCCACAGGTTCTGCATCCCTATTGTAGGGTGTCAGGTACCATTGGGTTGTATTTAACCCTGCCCATGCCTGAGTGGAAGAGACTTGCACAACAGGACTTCTTCTCTCCCACCTACAGCTGCTGTGCACCCTCAAAATCCCCTCTAGGACATTGCAGCGGGGGGACTAACTCAAGCAATGTTTTATTCTATGCATTGTGTCCACATTTTAATACAGATCTTTCTGAGAGATACATATTGTTTAACAATATATTTCCATAGGTCTATAGAAAAACATGTTTCTAAACACGTCATGGAGCTATGTCTTGGTTTGAATCCTCACTTACCCATAAAGCTCAGTAATGTCTCTGTCACTTAATGAAGGAGGGAATATTCAGTTTAGGTAAAGCTCATGGAATATGGCTATAATATTGCCAAACTAATTGTAGACAAAGATGCTGAGCTGCATTGAGAACCCAAATTGGATTACAAGTGGGATATTCATTTTTAAAAAATACATTCATAAAATCTACCTGTTCTGCATTCTTGGTACCTGCAGTAAAGCATGGCCTATATCCATCTGTTAAGATGATACGGTTGATAGGTTTCCATCTTTGCTATTTATTGACTTGGCATTTAATGGGAAGATAAAGTCAATAACGTAGATAACCTTCCCTAAGGCAAACTATCAAGTTTCCTGGCTCTTCTCAACCAGAATTGGTGGGCATGAGAGACAGGACCTTTTCTGTGATGGCCCCCAGGTTATAGAACTCCCTTCCTACAGAAATGTGGATGGCTCCAACTCTTCACATATTTAAGTGGGGTTTCAATGCCCATTTATTTAGGGACACCTTTTCTTAATTAATCTTTTGGCTGTATCCAATGTCATTGGGATGGCTATTTCAACCTGCCTTGCCCTGCCCTCCAGCTCTGGGAACTTCAAACAAAGCTTCTTCCCGAATACTTTCTGGCCCTTTGAGTTGAAGCATAAGGGTCAGGGGGATAGAAGACATTTTTATATCAGCTTGGGGGTTAGTTTTCAATATTTTTGCATTAGCTTTATTGTTGAGCTTTATGCTCACTTAAACTTTGATGTATATTAACTTTCTTTAGTGTTGTAGTGTTTATACTTTTTATTATGTATTGTTTTGCTACAGTATTTGGACTTTTTGTTTGTGTGAACCGCTTTGAGCACATATGTGTGGAAAATGTGGTATATAGATAAATTGAATAAATAAATATTCTCAGCGTAGACTCATTGAAATAAATGGACACAACTAACAAGTGCATTATTTTCAGTGGGTCTATTCTGAGTAGCAATAGTGTTGGATACAACTCCTGTTTTTGAATGAATAGCATTTTTCTTTTGCTTTTTTGATTATTTTGTGCCTGTATTTTTCATTACTGTATTCCTGCTTTTAAATTGTTAGGTTTTGGATGTTAGTGTTTGTAAGACTTTAAGTGGGCTGTGCCTAAAAAGGTGGCCTGTAATTAATCAACTCATCAGAGTGCATACTCTGCAGAGAGGTTGCTGGACCCAGAAGCTGCTTATAGCTTTGAAACACTGAGATCATTGTGTCACTTTGACATTGACACTGTGGAAAACAAAAGGGACACTTGGCACTTCAGACTTCAGGCTTTCGGGAAATGGTCCTTTACAGCTTAAGAATACATATGATCTGAAAAAGGAGCATTGTGATTTACCCATATTAACTAAAGTAGGTCCTGCAGATCCAAATTTGCTTCTGTAGCTGCTTGGAAACGCAATCAAAATTAACCCAGAGCTGTTTGGAAGGCCAGGCATTTCTTACTGTGCCTCTCTAGAACTGTCCATAATTCCTTGCATCAAGGGGTAGCAGTAGCAAAGCTGTGACAAAGGGAAGGATTGGCCATTGGCTAAAATGGAGCAAGTTCTGATTGGGAGCAGGTGGGAGAGAAAGGTTTTTAAACCTGTGACATAATTTATAGACTGTCCTTCCACAGCAGCACTTACGCAGTCTTTTAAAACTTGGGCTGGCAGAGAGGGAAACATTTGGCAAACAGCTAGGCTACCTACTTTTCAGACAAATTCCTGGGGACGATATAAAAGCCAGAAGGGAGTGGAACAGGCCAGAATGGACCTTTGTAAAAGAAATTGATGCAAAAAACACTGGGAAGTGTTAGAGAAAGTTGAGAACAAAATTTAAGAACCAAAATAATTTTGTTCACAAGCAAAATGCCATCTAGAATGAAATGGAATGGCCCGGAACAGCAATTTGTGAGCGAGCCAGGCCTACCAAATTCACCATGCATACAAAACTAGATGAGATTGGGGTAAAAAAAAAAAAACTTCTACAAAAACCACATTCCGATACCGAGAACATTGAACCTGTTAAGGATTATCAATACCTTGGCACAGTCATTAACCAAAATGGAGACAATAGTCAAGAAATCAGAAGAAGGCTAGGACTGGGGAGGGCAGCTATGAGAGAACTAGAAAAGGTCCTCAAATGCAAAGAACATTAAAGTCAGGATCATTCAGACCATGGTATTCCTGTTCTCTATGTATTGATGTGAAAGCTGGACAGTGAAAAAGGCAGATAAGAGAAAAATCAACTCATTTGAAATGTGGTGTTGGAGGAGAGCTTTGCGAATAACATGGACTGCAAAAAAGACAAATAATTGGGTGTTAGAACAAATTAAACCAGAACTATCACTAGAAGCCAAAATGATGAAACTGAGGTTATCATACTTTGGACACATAATGAGAAGACATGATTCACTAGAAAAGACAATAATGCTTGGAAAAACAGAAGGGAGTGGAAAAAGAGGAAAGCCAAACAAGAGATGGATTGATTCCATAAAAGAAGCCACAGACCTGAACTTACAAGATCTGAACAGGGAGGTTCATGACAAATGCTATTGGAGGTCACTGATTCATAGGGTCACCATAGGTTATAATCGACTTGACGCACATAACAACAACAAATGGAAAATGGCCCAAAATGCCCACTTCTCAGTGAGTCAGGCCTATCGAATCCACCAGTCGTGCATGACTGGAAGGTATTCATGCAATAAGCCAGAAATAGGGTTGCCATATTCCAGTTACACAAATCAGGGTATGCTTATCTGCATATTATGCAAATTATTTGCATATTAATATTTGGATTGTCCAGTTGTTTTGTTTTTGTGCCTAGGAATTACCACCAAAAACTGGGGGAAGATGTGAGAAATCTTTTTTTTAAAAAAGCAACATTTTCAGCCTTAAATGCCTAGACTCTAGTTTCCAACACTATGGAATATTGATTGATTGGTTAAGAGGATTTATATCCTGCCCTTCTGCTGTTAAAAACAGAGCTCAGCACAGTTTACAAATATAATAAAAACAATAAAAATACACAATCAATATAAAAACATAATAAAAACACAAAATAGCAACAAACATAAAGTAAGTCAGGGCAGCAGTATGGTTAACCTTTGCTGGTCATTGACCAAAATATACTTATTTACATTTTTTAGTATGGTTAACCATTACATATACGATATATTTCAGAGATGTGGTGGGTGGAGAAAAACAAGAAGCCAAAATGTTAGGAAAAGGAGTCTTTCACACCACATGCTCAGTTCTAAATACTGTTGCAGCAAGTTTTACAAGTTCCTCCAGTATTCCACTGGTGCAGGCACTCGGACATTCAAAGTATCTGTATGTTTCTTAGGTTTTATAAAAGCAGAGCTTTGCTTAACTCAAAATTTCTTCTCCCTTTGATCAACCACATCTACACAGTTTCCACCTCCCTACTCAAAATGAAACTGGGCCTGGAAGTGTGCAACAACCCCACACATACCTTGCTAATTAGATTACCAATACCAGGATGTCTGTCTTATTGACTACTCTCCTGCTTCCCGCTCCCCCCGGTCATCATGAAAGACCCATTCCTGGGCTCAGAAAAAAAATAAATATCTGGTCCTCTTCAAAGTACTCATAAGCCTCTTGTTTTAATTAAAATAATAATTATAAATTCTTGCTCTTATCACTAATGGGAGTTAATTACCTTGCATATGCTGCTGTTGCTTCTATAGCTGTAACGGAGTGAGGTTAAAGATAAGTGAAATGCAAATAGGAAAAAAACAACACAAAAGGCAGTAACACTTTCCTAAATGTAATACCATACCAACCACAACAAGATTCCTATGAGTAAGGCAGAAAACTGAGCATCCCACAACCAGTCAGGATTCATAACCAAAAACCCAAACTAAAAAAATCCTAGCAGCCAGTCAGCCAAGGTCACAGAAATCCCCATGCAGCACAATCTGACCTGGGGACTGCAGTTAATGCAGAATGCTGCAGCACAATTGCTGACATGAGTGAGATCCTATCAGCACATAATACCTCTGCTCTGAAATCTGCATTGGTTGCTGATTTGCTACCAGGCCAAGTTCAAGCTGTGCTTTCCATGTTATGGGTGCCACATAGTACAGTACTTGTTCTGCTCTTGTAAGAAATCAGTCCTGTAAAGTGGCAGCACCTACGCTTTGGAACTCCTTGCCTATTGACATTAGGTAGATGCCTCTTTTCAAAGCCTGCTAAAATCAGTTTTCTTGAGGCAAGCCTCTCCAGGCATGTGGAAACTATTGTGTTTTTAAATCTGTTTTTAACTCATTGTTGGTTTTATTATTTTGAATGTTTTTAAGTATCTGTCCTTAACGCTTTTGCCAATAATTGTATTGTTTTAATTCTTTCTGTAAACCACTTTGATATTTTTTACAATAAAGCGGTATATAAATGTTGTAAATAAAAATACATAAATAAATTTTGGAGTCACTGTAGCCCTTGAGTCTCTTCCCACTTTTAGGAACCAAGGAATCTGCCTTATACTGATTCAAGCCATTTCGTACCATGATTTCTGAAATGCAATACCATACCAACCACAAGATTCCTATGAGTAAGGCAGAAAACTAAGCATCTCACAAACCAGTCAGGATTCCTAACCAAAAACCAAAAATATGATAAATGAAGAAATATTTATATAAGCATGACTATCAAATATATTTATTATTTACACAAACTGTAAAGATATTTATAGTGCAATCCTAGGTTTATTTATTCAGAAGCAAGTCCCAGTGTATTCAGTGGGGCTTACTCAAACAGGGACAGAAATGCAACCTCAAGTGATAAACAACTTCATTCACACAACCCAAAATTCTGAATTATGCCACTTTACGCTGATTTGCAACTGTTTATACTTGTTTTTATGGTTATTGGATTTTAAATGGCTTTATTTCTTGTTGTGAGCTGCCTTGGTTTCCAACCCTACCTCACAGGGTAGTTGGAAACACTCCATACACGCACGCACACACACACACACACTGCAGATGTATAAATATATACAGCCCATATAATAGTTTATTGTCAAACCAGTTGCTCATTGCAGAAAAATCAGTATTAGTTTTTAAAAAATCAGTATTAGTTTCCTACAGAATAAAAACTGTAATACCTAAGTAAACCCTGCCTACTTGCTTTAAAATAGGACTGGGGGGGTGGGACAGAAAGAGTTAGAACACAAACACAGTTCTTTTTTACATTCACTCCAAAGTTCCATTGATTTTCAGCACATTCATAACCATGTCTACTCAAAAGTAAGTCCTATTGAATTCAGTGGGATTTACTCTGGGCATATGGGATTAGCATTGCTTTTACAAAAGCAAGTATTGGGAAGGTTTTCAAAACACTGCCCAGGATCTGACTCCTGCACACAAGAGGAAAAAAAACTGAAATGTATATACTTACCCAATTTATGAGAGTTTCAGATAAATGGGGGGAAACCACCATTTTCTGGCATTGCAATGTTTTCTAGACACTGCCTCAGGTCAATCAAACTGAAACACAACCCTGGCTTCACTGATTGGCTGCAATCCTGAACGGGCGGGGTTAAAGCTACGAAGTGCTGTACAGTGCTGTTTAAAGAAAGATTTAACAGTAGGGGTGGCCGCTGACGTTTTTATGTATATCTCGAGAACCGGACCACCTAGAAACTTAATTTTTTTAAAATTAAAGCTGAGAATCCGGGCCACCTAAGGGGCTAAATGGGCGCTGGGTGGCATGCAAAGAATCCGAGTAAAACCCGGCTAACCGGGCAATATGGCAACCCTAGCCAGAAGACTTCCATGGAAGTCACATTCTGATACCCATTCCGGGCTATAATACATAGCAACTTCCCAGCAAGAGAGCCTTTTACCGCCCACCTGCTCCCAACCAGACCTTGCTCCATTTTAGCCAATGACCAATCCTTCCCTTTGTCACAGCTTTGCTACTGCTACCCCTTGACGCAAGGCATTATGGACAGTTCTAGAGAGGCACAGTAAGAAATGCCTGGCCTTCCAAACAGCTCTGGGTTGATTTTGATTGCATTTCCAAGCAGCTACAGAAGCAAATTTGGATCTGCAGGACCTATTCTAGTTAATATGGGTATATCACAATGCTCCTTTTTCAGATCATATGTATTCTTAAGCTGTAAAGGACCATTTCCCGAGAGCCTGAAATGCCAAGTGTCTCTTGTTTTCCACAGTGTCAATATCAAAGTGACACAATTATCTCATTGTTGCAAAGCTATAAGCAGCTTCTGGACTAGAATACCATCTAGTCATGTGTGACTGGGGATTCGGTAGGTCTGGCTTGTGGGAAGTTGTCATTCTGCCTCTGGCTTGCTCAGAAGTTGCTGTTCTGGGCCATTCCGTTCCAGATAGCATTTGGTTGTTAAAGGTTAATAAAATGGTTTTGGTTCTTAACCTTTGTTCTCAAGTTTCTCTAACACATCCAAGGTTTTTTTTTTTTGCATCAGTTTCTTTTATAAAGTGTCCGTCTGGCCTGTTCCGTTCTGGCTTTTACCCTGTCCCAAATTCCTGGAAGGTAAATCTATCAGCGGCTGTGTCCAGACCGCTATATGTAACCTCCCAAGTTCAGAAGCCATATGCTGGGTTAGCCTATGTAATGCCTACCAGATGTTGTGGTACTACAACTCCCACAATTCCTGCCCATTGGCCATCCCAGCAAGGGATGATGGGAGCTGCCATCCTACGTCTGTGGCTACTCCTGCAGTATGCTAATTAATACTAGTTGCTGGGGAACAACAATAGGAGAGAGCTATTGCACTCTTGTCCTGAGCAGAATGCTGGATGAGATTAACCATTGTTCTGTGGAAAACAGACCATAAGGACTCTCCTTATGTTCTCTCTGCCACAACATTGCAGCACTGGAGTACACAATAGTCATTATCAAGAGGAAGGCACAGTGGCAAAGAGATCTTCCCCCCATCTATTGTTCGGGGGCAGAATATTGTTGTGCTATTGCTGAATCTGGGCTAGCAGTACTTGTAGCACTAAGGTGATTAGGCTAATTTTTTTAACTGGAGAAAATGGCTAGAATTATGAGGAAAGTGCTCTCACCTAGATCTTAAATGGTTACTACAGCGCTTGAGTTTAATCTGACGCTAGAGGGCAGCACCAGGTTGCTTCTCTGTTCTGCGTAATCTTTGCTAGTTTTGCCTTGTGAAATTAAATTTATATCTCTCGCTCGCTCGCTCTTTCTCTCATCTACACCCACCCTTTCTCTGTAGCATATTTATCAAATAAACATATATATCAAATGAAGTGTACAGATATATGTTATCGTTCATGTAACTCTGGGCTGGTGGCAGCACCTGGCATCCCTTGGGCAGCTGCCGGGGCCCCAGCACCACAGCAGGGCTCATAGCTTACACCTGCCCTGGAACTTCCATTAAAAATAAACACCTCCAGCTAGTACTCCGAACAGTGCTGCAAAACTCGGTTTAGCATCCATATTGATTTCCTACTATGCTCCTGACATAGCATCACTTAGGGCCATTGTGGGAAATTTAAATGGTGGCTAGACTCAGCCACCTAGTGCTGCTTGTAGCACTGCTTGGAATGCTATTACTTGCCACCATCAGGAAAGTCCAAAGGACCCTACCAGCAGATCATGTAGTCTCTATGGCTGGCAGATGTCTCACTAATCTCCTCTCCAGGACAGCCTTCATAGTTCTAACTATTAAATTGCCATTTTATTATTCTTTCTCAATTTAAAAAAAATCTGGAAAATATCTGATCTCATCTATGTTGCTCCCCGAATACCTTACAGGGACACTGCACTAAGTGATCTGAGGTTACCCACGCTGTGCTCCTTTGCATATGGAAAATGTGTTTGTTCCTCAGCCAGCTGTTCTGGGCAGGCACCAGGAATGAGCCAGAATCACAGTGGGAAATTGTTCCCCTAGTACAGTTCAGGAACATGCTTGGAATCCTCTATGGAAAGGGGGAATCCTGATAGTGCAGTGTTTCTGTTCATATGGGAAGATTATAAGGGCATTCACCCAATTCATTTAGAAGTCTCCTTCAGACCATCCTGCATTGGGGCAGAAGTGGGCAGGAGTGGTGTATGTGGGGATATTAAGGGCACAGCTGCCCCTACACCCTTTGCTCATGTAGCACCTGAACAGGGCTAGAGAAGTATGCAGATGTCTATACTAAAGACTCTCCAGTAAGACCATATCTGCATTATACTTTAAAAACATAAACAGTCATGGCTTCCCCCAAAGAATCCTGGGAGTGCTAGTTTGTTGCAGGTGCTAGGAGAGCCTCTATTCCCCTCACGGAGCTATAATTCCCAGAGTTCATTGGGAAGAGGGATTGATTGCTAAACCACTCTGAGAACTGAAGCTCTGTGAGGGGAATAGGAGTCTCCTAACAATTCTCAACATCCTTAACAAAATACAATTCCCAGGATTCTTTGGAGGAAGCAATCACTGTTTAAAGTGGTATAATAGTGCTTTAAATGTATTGTGCCAATGGGACCTAAGTAAGGTAACAAACATCCAGAGAGCTAAAAAGGGCCAGGGCATTAGAAGGCAGGGTAGTAAAAGATAAACTGGTACTGCAATTGATTCTCCAGCTGCTGGTTTGTTTGGTTTTTGCTTTGGTGAAAACAGTAGGGCAAGAGGTTTGATCAGACCATGCTATGTGTGGAAAAAACAAAAGGAGTGCAACTTCTGGCTGAGATAAATGCCTGCTTTATGGTAACCCCCCTCTGAATACCACTTACCATGAAAACCCTATTCATAGGGTCGCCATAAGTCAGGATCGACTTGAAGGCAGTCCATTTCCATTTAGTTATTCAGGCCTTGCATCAGGTCTTGGGGTAGGTTACGATTTAAAAACAAAACGAGCCCTGCAACATTGGATTTATTGTACCCATAAAGCCCAGCGTTTATCAAAACGTCTGCTGACACTCTTAAAATATGCTGAGGCTCAGGAAGACATCTCCACAAGAGACTTGAAAATTGTATTAATTATGACCTGCATATTTTTGATGACAACATTGCTCAGCTGATTAGCATTGACTTTGTCCACAAGCAGGGTTTATGGTGCTGTAAAGGTCAGCATGCTCCTCTCCAGGTGGTGTGGTAGGGAATGTTTCCCAGTGTGCACCAAAACTAAGGAATATAAGACTCTGTGGCAGTATCAAACCAAACAATTTTGGCTTTAGGCAGAAAATACAGGTGACACAAAAAAGCAAAGCTTGGAAAAGTTACTTTTTTTGAACTACAACTCCCATCAGCCCCAGCCAGCATGGCGCTGGCTGGGGCTGATAGGAGTTGTAGTTCAAAAAAGTAACTTTCCCAAGCTCTGGAAAAAAGCACATGAGGGCTGAAATGCAAGTTTATCTTCCTCCATATGTCTTAATTTCCTGCACTGTTAAGTCTATATTACAGCCATTCACATATGTGGGAGACAGTTAAGAGGTTAAGCGCCAAGCTATAATCGAGGGATAGGGAACATGTGGGATTTCTCTCCCATTTGTCCCAGCCAGCATGGCCAGCAGCCATGGGTGATGGAGTTGCAGCCCCAACATCTGGAGGGCCACAGGTTTTTCATCTCTGCTACATGTGCTGGTGGTAGACCTGTCCCTTGAAATATCAGCCACATACATTTTAGAGGAAAAGGACCATGTGGATGAAGGGGATTGAAGCCTTCCCAAGTCTACCACTAACCTCCCTTTTGGCTGCATACACTTCATACATTTAAAGCACATAACTTCCCTCAAAGAATCCTGGGAACTAGTTTCTCAAGGGTGCTGGGAATTGTAGTTCTGTGAGGGATAAACTACAGTTCCCAGGATTCTTTGGGATAAATCATGTGTTTTAAATTGTGTGTACACAGCCATAGCCCCTCCCACATGTGTTTTTCTTCTAGCCAGTCTCATTCCCAGTATCAGAGACTAGGTAAGACAGAACAGTCTGCAGGGAGGTAAGCCATGAGTGGGGAAGGATTAGCACCTCCAAACACCCCGTTTCACTCTAAAAAAATCAGACTCCAACCCTACTGATTCATAGTGGATTCAATGAGTCTACCACTGTGCCCACAATGGGTCTACCACAATGCTGCCATATGTAATTGTGAACCTGTGATACGTCCAAAATGCCTTCTGTCTGGAAAGTCTTGATGGGAAGAAATTTCCACAACTATGGGCCAGTCCCGAAGACACTTCACTCATTTTCTGTGATATGAACTGTGGATGATATCTATTATCAACCCCCCCCACATAGTGCACCTCTGCTTTGCATGATGTTTAGGTAATAGTTCCTTGTACTTTGGTAAATGTCTTTCAAAGCTCTGATAACATGGCCTGGGAGCACAGTGCAAGGAAGCTGGTGTGGCATAGTGGTTAGAGTGGAGATAACCAACATGGTGCACTCCACATATTGTTGAACTTCACCTCCCATCATGGCCTATTATCAGGTATGATTGGAGTCCCACACCACCTAGAAGGCACAATATTGGCTACCCCTGGGTTAAAGTGTGGGACTAAGGCTAAGATAACCCAGGTTAAACTCCCTATTCAGCCAATGAAATAGTACTGTTTGACCTTGGGCCAGTCACTACATCTCTGCTGGGCCTCCTTCACAGGATTGTTGTGGGGGAGAGAGTACATATGCCACTTTAATATCCTTGAAAGAAAGGTGGGAAATAAATAGGAATGTGGGACATATCTGGCCGATTGAGGCCTGAAAAAGCCTTTCTCATTTCCCCCCCTAGAATTATTGTAGGACTTCCTATCATTAGGAAGAATGAGGCAACCACTTCAGGCAGCTGGTTTTGGGTGTCATGAAAGCACAACAAATTGTTAATTATTTAAGTCCCATCTGCACTATACATTTAAAGCACAATTATACTACTTGGCTTCCCCAAAAGAATCCTAGGAAATATAGTCTGTTAGCATGCTGAGAGATGTTAGGAGACCTCCCCTCTTCCCCTCACAGAACTACAATTCTCGTAGTGGTTTAACAGTATATCCCTCTTCCCAAGGAACTCTAGGAACTATAGTTCTGTGAGGAGAATAGGGGTCTCTTAACATCCCTCAGCACCCTTAACAGACTACACTTTCCAGGATTCTTTGGGGAAGCCATGAGTGTTTAAAGTGGTATGTACTGCCTTCAAGTCGATTCTGACTTATGATGACCCTATGAATGGGTTTTCATGAGGCTGAGAGGCAGTGACTGGCCCAAGGTCACCCAGTGAGCTTCATGGCTGTGTGGGGATTGGAACCCTGGTCTCCCGGGTCGTAGTCCAACACCTTAACCACTACACCACACTGGCTCTCTAAAGTGGTATAACAGTCCTTTAAATCTATTGTGCAGATGGGGCCTTAAAATATTGTTGTTATGTGCCTTCAAGTTGATTACGACTTATGGTGACCCTATGAATCAGCGACCTCCAAGAGCATCTGTCATGAACCACCCTGCTCAGATCTTGTAAATTCAGGTCTGTGGCTTCCTTTATGGAATCAATCCATCTCTTGTTTGGTCTTCCTCTTTTTCTACTCCCTGCTGTTTTTCCCAGCATTATGGTCTTTTCTAGTGAATCATGTCTTTTCATGATGTGTCCAAAGTATGATAACCTCAGTTTCATCATTTTAGCTTCTAGTGACAGTTCTGGTTTAATTTGTTCTAACACCCAATTATTTGTCTTTTTCGCAGTCTATGGTATGCGCAAAGCTCTCCTCCAGCACCACATTTCAAATGAGTTGATTTTTCTCTTATCCGCCTTTTTCACTGTCCAACTTTCACATCCATACATAGAGATCGGGAATACCATGGTCTGAATGATCCTGACTTTGGTGTTCAGTGATACATCTTTGCATTTGAGGACCTTTTCTAGTTCTCTCACAGCTGCCCTCCCCAGTCCTAGCCTTCTTCTGATTTCTTGACTATTGTCTCCATTTTGGTTAATGACTGTGCCGAGGTATTGATAATCCTTGACAAGTTCAATGTCCTCATTGTCAACTGTAAAGTTACATAAATCTTCTGTTGTCATTACTTTAGTCTTTTTGATGTTCAGCTGTAGGCCTGCTTTTGTGCTTTCCTCTTTAACTTTCATCAGCATTCATTTCAAATTATTACTGGTTTCTGCTAAGAGTATGGTATCGTCTGCATATCTTAAATTATTGATGTTTCTCCCTCCAGTTTTCACACCTCCTTCATCTTGGTCCAATCCTGCTTTCCGTATGATATGTTCTGCATACAGATTAAACAAATAGGGTGATAAAATACAACCCTGTCTCACACCCTTTCCGATGGGGAACCAATCGGTTTCTCCATATTCTGTCCTTACAGTAGCCTCTTGTCCAGAGTATAGCTTACACATCAGGATAATCAGATGCTGTGGCAGCCCCATTTCTTTTAAAGCATTCCATAGTTTTTCATGATCTACACAGTCAAAGGCTTTGCTGTAGTCTTTAAAGCACAGGGTGATTTTCTTCTGAAATTCCTTGGTCCGTTCCATTATCGAACGTATGTTTGCGATATGATCTCTGGTGCCTCTTCCCTTTCTAAATCCAGCTTGGACGTCTGGCATTTCTTGCTCCATATATGGTAAGAGCCTTTGTTGTAGAATCTTGAGCATTCGTTTACTTGCATGGGATATTAAGGCAATAGCTCGGTAATTACTGCATTCTCTGGGATCCCCTTTCTTTGGAAGCGGGATATATATTGAACGCTTCCAGTCTGTGGGCCATTGTTTAGTTTTCCATATTTCTTGACACATTTTTGTCAAAATTTGGACAGATTCAGTCTCAGTAGCTTGTAGCAACTCTATTGGTATGCCGTCTATTCCTGGTGATTTGTTTCTTCCAAGAATTTTAAGAGCAGCTTTCACCTCACATTCTAAAATTTCTGGTTCTTCATCATATGGTTCCTCCATGAGTGAATCTGTCATCCTGTCATCTCTTTTATAGAGTTCTTCAGTGTATTGCTTCCATCTTTCTTTTATTTCATCTCGGTCAGTCAGTGTGTTCCCCTGTTGATTATTCAACATCCCTACTCGTGGTTTAAATTTCCCTTTCATTTCTCTAATCTTTTGGAATAGGGCTCTTGTTCTTCCCATTTTGTTGTCCTTTGCTATTTCTATACAATAACTATTGTAATAGTTTTCTTTGTCCCTAGTCGTTGCATAGTTGCATTTAGGGTTCTGACCGTGTTTCTATCTCCTTTTGCTTTTGCTTTCCTTCTCTCTTTAACCATTTTAAGAGTTTCTTCAGTCATCCATTGAGGTCTTTCTCTCTTTTTAAGAAGAGGTATTGTCTTTTTGCATTCTTCCCTGATAATGTCCCTGACTTCAGTCCATAGTTCTTCTGGTTCTCTGTCAACTAAGTTTAAAGCCTCAAACCTGTTCCTTATTTGATCTTTATATTCTTCTAGGATGTTATTTAAATTGTGCAGATGGGGCCCTAAAATATAGCAGTAGTGTATATGCCAGGTGCTTATGGAGTTTTCTTTTGCAGGTGCCAAAATAACATGAGCAGTTTTGGGTACTGTACACCTTGACTAGGGAAGGGGCAGGCAGGGATGCCATTTACTGCTCTGCCTCAGTTGGCAAAACGTCTTGTCTTAGCCCTGAAGCTCCAGACGGAGGAAGCAAGAGCCTGAGTGTACCAGATGTGGTCTGAGGTTGAGGTGTAGTTGTCTAGCACGTAGGAATTTGTTGTCAAAGGGTTGTGTCATTGCCCTCAAGGGTCATCCTAATCTCCAAAGTGTGCCTAGATGATTCTCTGTAGACCTGCAGATGGTTTCTGGAGCCGGCAATATCCAAGGGATATCAGTTGTATCTCTCCACAAAGATAGCTTTGTTTAAGAATTCCTTTGCCTTTTGGCAGGTGTATGCCTGGTAGCAAGCCCTTTCTACAAGATTTCTCCTCCCAAAAATGCAGAACTGAGAAGGAAGGCCTCAAGGGGTCCTGATTAAATTATTTAGGGGATCCCAGGGCAATAAGAATTCCACACACACTAGGGTACAATGATCTTTGTATCTTTTGTATTACAGAGATGTCATTAATTCACACAAATCTTATTTTGCATCATGGGATAGCCAAATTAGTGTTACAGAATGAAGAGAGAGAGAGAACTTGTGTTGTAAAACAAATTTGTTATGGCAAAAGCCAGTTGAGGGGAACTTGTGGCCCTCCAGGTGTTGCTGGATGACAGCTCCCATCATCTCTGATCATTGGCCAGGCTGATTGGTGCTAATGGGAGTTGGAATCCAATGATATCTGGAGGGCACCAGATTCCCCAGTCCTGGCATAAGCTTTCCTGAACTAACTTCACTCTGTTTCTCTTGCTTTCCTAATGTGCCAAATGTATTAACTGTCCATTAGCAGCCATTTATATCAGCTGGAAAGCCTCTTAAGAAAATCAGATTAATAATAATTAAAAAAAAATATTTATGAGTCGCCTATCTGGCCGATTATTCCTTAGGGTCTGTATATAGAGTGGCATTCCAGCTGCTTTTTTCCCCACAGGTAAAATCCAAGCAAGAAAGCAGTTCTCAGCATGTGGCCATCGTCCTCTCCCCCCCCCCCATTTATTCTGAGATCCATGCTGTCTGTGTCCACAAGGTCCCCTGGTTGGTTGCCTAGCACAGAACCAGGGTAGCACAACTATCAGACAAAAAAAAAGGAGGAGCAGGAACTCCAGATGTTATAAAATAACATTGATCATGAGTTGCATTTCAGGGAGGGGGAATCAAAATGTACAAATAATGAGTTGTATCCAACTAAATCATTGTTGGAAGTGTTGGGATGCAACTCAGCTTGATGGGAGTTTGTGTAGATAGAGAGGGAAACCTCTGAGCTTCCTAGACTGTCTTTTTGACCTAACCTGTGCTGTCCTTCCTTCGGGTGTATAAAATGATTCTCTTAGGGTTGCCAACCACATTTCCTGCTCCTCCCTTCTTTGTCTCACCTTGGTAGAGGATGCGTTTTTTCATTTGTCTGTGTTTCCGTTGAGACACAAAGGAGCATTCATGGCTCCTTGCAGCTCCAATTTAGTTGGCTAGAATCATGAATTCGTTGCTATCTGTGTATGTATTTCCTATAATAAACTAAGCTTTCTTATTTTCCATACCAAATGTCTCTGAAGGATTGAGACTAAAGGGAAGGCTACTCATACAGCACTCAACATACAGCCACTTTCAAAGCTATGTGCTATACTGTGCTAAGTTACTTCAACAATCACTGCATGTGCAAAACTGGAGGCAGGAGAGGGACATGAAGTTCTGTTGCACTCACAGAATTTGTTCCACATGTGCAATGATTTAATTGGATAGAGCTCAACATAAATAAGAAAAAGGACCATCAATCCAAAATAAAATAAAAGTGGGGAAAATATTCTCATTAAAGATTCTAGAGTTTTATTCTAGTTTTCTGGAGTATACTACAAAAATGTAATACAATATATCTATATCAAAATATGTCTAACAAAACCAAGTTAAAAAACAAACTCCTGTAAATGAAACAATTCCCAAAACAATTTAAAAAACAAAAACCCACTAAAAAGATGTAAAATGTACTGAGAACTTTTTTAAAAATATCAGAATATTCTGATATTTTGGTGTTTTACCATTTTTGTGTATGCCACCCTGAACTCCTTGGCAAGATAGAAATTTAATTAATTCATAAGTAGTAGTAATAGATTGGAAAACATGAAGATAAATAGTAAAAAAAATAGGTAGCAAAACAAAACAAGGAGCAAGGGAGAAAGAATTATTGCATTATTTTTTTATTTAGTTATTTATTGTATTTGTATACTGCCCCATAGCCGAAGCTCTCTGGGTGGTTTACAGTAACTAAAAACATTAAAAACAAATATACAAATTTAAAACACATCTTTTAAGAACAATTTAAAACACAATTAAAAAAAATTAAAACAATTTAAAAAACATTTCCTCAGCCAGACCTTTAGGAATTAGTCTATGAGGTGGTTTGCATTGAATAACCAAGCCAAATCATAGTTTAGCACGCATGAGCGTTCTTCTGTTCCCAGAGTGTGTGGGTTTCTGGAAATGAGTGGACTCCTGGAGAGGAAATTACAGCCACTGTAGTCCCCACCACAGTTCTCTTGGTGTGGTGTTGCTGTGAGCTCAGCCATGGTTTGGTTTAGTGTGTCATTTGAACTGGGCTCATTGTTTGTTTTGATCCAGAAAGTACCCATCACCTCTTGGGGGACAGAGAGTCAGCTTGCTACAAATTCCCCACTGGTCTGAAATAGCTAATTGGTGGGTCCACACACTGACAGTGAACTGACCATCTAATAGGTCCATAGGCAAGCATAGTTGTACAGTGTATTTCATTGCTGCAGGTTCACATCTCTGGGTTGGGCCATTTCCTTTTTCTTTTGCCCCTAGTAAGATGGACTAAACAGAAAACTACTAAAGGGCATCTTACCTGGGCGCTAATTCAGTTTCTCAACACAGACTTTCTCTTATCTCTGTCTAGGTTACAAACAGGCCAGGCTTGTATTCAAAGATAATGCAGCAACAAAGGGGCTTTTGTTTACATATGCCTTTACCATAATTACTTATCTTCTCAAGGCTATCTCCCTGGTGATTCATTCTTTCGTTGTCACACACACAAACACACACAAACACACACAGAGCCATAGGGCAATCTCTTCTGTCCAACTGGGTTCTGACTCCTCCCTCTACTTTGGGACACCCAATCCCTTATTTGGCAAGAATCTGCCTGAGCACTGCACATTTTGCAGTCATAGGGCACTGTGCCAACATGCCAGTTTCTCTAGAAAGTCCCTCCATCCCCCACAACAAGCATGCCTACAGTCTGACTCCTCACTGAAAACAGTACAAAGGCCATCTTATTTAAAAAAAAACCCAGATTCCATAAAGTCAACTAATGCAGGAAAAGCTGTTGTCCTTGATGCTGAGTGTTGCACAAGTAACTTTATAGGGATTACTAATTGCAAAATCATCCATTCCTAATAAATGATTCAGCTGTCACCTTGGGAGGCTGATAACATAGATTGCAGTGCTGACCAATTTGTTCCTAAGAATCCAGTACCTGAGAACTTGTGAAGAACCATTTCCTCTAAGATTGAAGCTAACCAGTCTTTTATCACAAATGCCACCCTGGGCTCCTACTGGAGGTGGGTTTTTTTTTGTTCCTCAGCTCAATCACTCCTCCCCCCACCCCAGCTGACTTTTCCTGTGCTGGGCATGTGGGCAGATATTTCTGTACTTGTGTGCGGACATTTAAAAAGAAACAAATCCCAGGAAATTTGCAAGAACAAGTTTTACCAGCCTTAGTTATCATTTTTCACATTGGGCAAAGTAGAGACTTATACGTTTTTCAAGAGTGGGGCAACATCTGTCAAGAACTCACAAGTTCCCATCGGGATCATCTCCCAAGCCCAGAGCAACTGATCCCGGCCAGGCACAACTTGCGCCTCCCTTACCAGGGCTGAGTTAAACCAACACCAAGCTTGCAAGGTAGGTAGACTGCCATCACCCCTTAAACCTGGTCACCCACTCTGGACCACGGGGAAACCCATGTTATATAAATTTTGTATAAATGAGCAGAGATCATCAACCGACTGAGATGCGTGTGTCCCAGTATGTGCATTTACCTATGTGGCAGGATTTTACCCTACATTAGGATCATTGAGACTTAAAACTTAGTAAAATAAGAAAAGCTACTTTATTTATAGAAATACATGGTAGATTGAAAGCCATACCTAGTTCTAACTAACTAAGTTGGAGGCACAACACCCAGGTTTGGGAGTTGCCCTCATTGCTCAGGAGAGAGCAGAGACAAAGGTGTCTCCTCTCTCTCGGACAGTCAAAGAAGAGAAGAACAAAGGGCAGAAGGAGAAGGGACAGATAAGCTTCTCTAAGCATATCAGTTTACAAGGAAGGAAGTTAGTCTGAGCATAGCACAGGTAAAGATGGGTAAGTGTAGCCAGCTAGAGGACCCTAACTCTATGTTCCTTCTGGAACACAAACGAAAGAATCCAAACAGGAGTTGCTCTTGCCTCACTTCCAACAACCCAAAGTGCCAGAAATAGACCTACAAACGATTCCAAGAGCCAAGAGCCTTAAGGCAAAATACCCAACTATACGGTAGTCTGTGGCTAATTGGCCAAGATGCTGGATTCAGAGCCAACTTCCCCCTGAAATGAACACATACTGGTAAATAAGAGGTAGCTTTATTAAAATAAAACTGCAAACATGTAGCAGCAAAATAATTCCTTAAACCAAACACCCCCAAGGGCTAGGTACAATACAAACATTAAAGTGACAGATAAAGAGTTCAAGTCACAGATAAAAATAACAAAATTGTCTAGCCTAATCTATACTCACACAATATAGATAAACCAGCAAAGTAACTTCATGGTTCCACATCTCCTCAGAGATGTGTAGCCTGGATAGCAGATGGAAGGTAAAACCCCAACATCACATAACACTAAGAAACATTGGGGAATAAAGACCTAAACTCTTGGTTCTATTTTTATGGGGAAAAGCCCAGCAACAGCCAAGAATTAATTAGCCAATGAGGGGGCTTTCTGATGATGAAACCTTCTGAAGCTTTCGTGCCTAGTGGTCACACACTTCTCCAACCTTCCCAGGCCTGTGACCTTGAGGTATCAGTCTTGACTGATAAGCAGGTGTTTACTGCTTAATTGAGTTCAGCTGTGAGAACTGACAGTCTCATGGCCTCCCAGAGGCCCTAATTGAGGCAAGATGTTTTTTCCACAATTCCTTGCCACAGAACCATTTTAGTTAACAACCTTAGAAACCAGGCGTTCTAGACAATATCCATTTCTGTTCTGTTTCTTTCTCTTTTAATACTGAGGTCTTGCATGAGAGAGATATTTACTTGACAAAGGCTTGCACAAGAGTGATAAAAAGGTCTTGTGCAATGGCTTTGTATTATTATTATTTTTTAAATTAAAAGTCTGATGTATGTACTATGGTTACGGTGTCCAAGGTAATCCCCCACATGCACTGAGATGATGAGAGAATAGCTCCTTCTAGCTGGGTTCTTGAAATTGTCCAGAGGAGAAAGGTGTGTTCTGGGGAGAGTTCAGAGGATATGATCAAGAGGTAAAGCAACAATCTCTCTTTTGATCTTTAGTATATCCCAGGGGATCCCAAGCAGTGATCTGGGGGACCACCAGTAGTCCACAAACTTCATTCAGGAGGCCTGTGGCATGTCCATATTAAATATTCATATTGATCTTTAGTTGTATTGTTATTGCTTCTTTTATTTCTTATATTTTATTGTATTACAAGTAATTATGTTTTTGCATGTTGTAAACCGCCTTGATGGACTTTTACTAAAGTGCAGCTTATAAATACTTTATTAAATAAATAAATAGTACAATAAAATAGAACAGTGGTTCCCAAACTTATATTTCCCATGCCCCTTGAGAATTTCTGAGAGTCTTGGCAGACCACTCAAAAAGATTTTTTTTCTGCCTGTTTCAGCGATTGTAATGTGCTATGCTAGATGCTGTATGATTTTTTAAATATATTGCTATTGCCTCTTTTATTTCTTACATTGTATTTTATGGTATTACAATTTGCACTCCATAGGATTCAAGTCTCAGTACAATTATAAAACACACAATAAGAAATAAAAGCATCAATAGAAATACAGTGAAAAGTCAATATGTGTGTTTAATGTGGACATGTTGTGGACCATCTGAATGAAGCTCATGGATCACTGGTGGTCCACGGCCACAATTTAAGAAATAAAAGAAGCAATAAAAAATACAATTAAAAATCACACCACATCTAGCATGGCACATTACAATTGCAACAGGCAGAAAAATCATGAAGTGGTCTGCGAGGACTCTCAGCAATTTTCAAGTGGTCTGTAGGGAAAATAAATTAGGGAACCAGTGGTATATCCCAAGAAGGTTGTCAGGTCCAATAGACCCATGACACTGTATAACATGTAGTTCTGAATAAATTCAAACGGAGGGTGACTGGAGTCTCAACAAGTGTGCTTTGTAGCATGCCCAGCCATGTAAGTGTGTGTGTGTGTAGCTTTAAAAAAAAAGGGGGGGGGAAGGACAGGAAAGCTTAGCATCAAAGACTTCTGGACCACCCTCTACTGCCCCTTGCATATCCATACAGTTTTTCTCTCTCTCTAAACCTGTGCAAAGGCTGCAGAGGCGGGTAAGAATCTTCAACTTCTTTGCGCGGAGCAATAAGTGTAGACAGCTGCAAAGGCAATTGGCCTTTCAACTTCACTGAAACTGCAAAACCCTTTACCCGTGGCTGGCACTCATATCTCCAAGAATAATATTTATTTATTTATTAAATGTATATCCCACCCATCTTCCCAAAGGGAGCCCAGTTATGACCATAAGCTTTCATTGGAATGTATCGTTGACTCGTCACCCACCCCCTGAGGCCTTCATTCTCTCAGGTGCCAGTAATCTGTTCCTTATGGTAGTCTTAATGTCCATGCTTCATTGATGGATGGTGTCTGACCCTGAATTAACTGGGACCTTTTCAAAGGCTCTGAGGGAAAGCTGAAAGTATCTGGTATAGGGATGCCAACATTCATTTTGGCCTCAGGGCCATGTGTGAGACATTCAGGCCTATCCCCAAGTCGCATTCCTAGGACAGACTTGCTTTCAGTACATTGCTTGCATGTGGGCTCTTCATCTCCCATCTTAAACTGTTCCCAAAATTGTTTAACTATTTGGGGCAAGAGAGTAGCGTTTTCCAACTTAATTGGCTTGGGTCATTAAGTCCAACTCCCTAGCAACAACAGGAATCCTACTTAAAACATATGGAAGAGAAGACGGTTTGATAGGTTTGATACCAATTCTCTCACAGCTACACTGGCTGCCTGTATGCTTTTGAGCCCAATTCAAAGTACAGCTTTTGACTTTTGACTCTCTTTACAGCCAGGACCTAGTATCTACCCAGATCTTTAGATCTCCATCTGAGGCTCATTTCCAGGTCTCTCCTTTGATGGAGGCAGGGAGGATGTTAACAAAAGAAAGGGCCTTTTCAGTTGTAGCTCCCCATTTGTGAAACACTCTCTCCAGTGAGGAACACCTGGCACCTCTGCTGACATCTTTTGAATTTAGCTTTCCTTCTGTTAGTTGCCCTGCTAAAGCTTTCTGTTGCTATTATTAGGGGTCACTTTGTGTATCTTTTTCTTTTTTGTATTCCATGTATTTTTGTGTAAATATATATTATAAGGTGTTTTCACTGATATTTATGCTTTTAAACATGTTGTTCAGTCACTTGGGGACCTAGTTCAAATAAATAAATAAATGATTAATTAACTAACCTGATTGATTAATTAACAAACCTTTGCCAATTGGTTCAGAAGGGCCAGCCCAAAATATTTTGCCATCTGTTGAAGGGCAATATGACTCCCCCTCCAATTCTACAGACAAAATTTGAAGGAATGGGCAACTTCAACACTGGTGATGGGACACCCTCCTTCTCTACAGTACCCGAGGGCAACAAACAAACTTAGAAGGGCAGAGAAGGCTAGCTTAGGGGTCTCAGGTGGGGGGAATGGTGGGGAAACAGGTGCCAATCCCTGTCATTTGCTTTCTGAGGCAGTTGCCTCACTCTGCCTAATAGTAGTGCTGGTCCTGGCTTTTTAAAGAGGCAATCCCTCCTACTGCCCTAAAGAGCAGCTTTATCTAATCTAGCCAAATGTTTATCCAACCTGATTTTCTCCAGTGACAAAGATTTCTAATGACTACAGGTCCATTCCAGTACTCTGTAGGAAACTGCCTTTTACTGAGAGTACTTTGAGATTGGAGTTTATTGTGGAGCTTGGAAGTAATTCATTACTTTTTTGAGTAAAGAGTGGGTAATTCTTTACATTTTGATTGTAATAGAACTAGGAGTAATTTTATTACTTTTGTGGAGTAATTGTAATGTTTCCAGCATTACTTTGGGGCATTACTGTTATGTAAATTTGTATGTTTGTTAAGCACAGAACGTCAGCGGTCTGAAATGTATGTGTGTCAGTGTGCGCGTTCACCTAAGTAGCAGGCTTTTACCCTGCATTGAGATCACTGAGACTTAAGACTTAGTAAAATAAGAAAAGCTACTTTATTTATAGAAATACATAGTAGATAGAAAGGCATACCTAGTTCTAACTAACTAAGTTGGAGGCGCAACCATGGTATTCCCGATCTCTGTGTATGGATCTGAAAGTTGGACAGTGAAAAAAGCGGATAAGAGAAAAATAAACTCCTTTGAAATGTTGTGTAGGAGGAGAGTTACGCACATACCATGGACTGCGAAAAAGACCAATGGTGTTAGAACAAATTTAATGAGAACTATCACTAGAAGCTAAAATGATGAAACTGAGGTTATCACACTTTGGACACATCATGAGAAGACCTGATTCACTAGAAAAGACCATAATGCTGGGAAAAACAGAAGGGAGTAGAGAAAGAGGAAGGCCAAACAAGAGATGGATTGATTCCGTAAAGGAAGCCACAGACCTGAACTTACAAGATCTGAACAGGGTGGTTCATGACAGATGCTCTTGGAGGTCACTGATTCATTTATTTATTTTATTTATTTATTAAATTTATTAGTCACGCATCTGGCTGGTTGTCCAGCCACTCTGGGCGACGTACAAAATAAAAACATACATAGTATGTTCAAATGGTTCAAATGGTGTTTTGTTGGTTGCAGATGCAGGAAGTCGGTTCTGCAGGTAGGTGGCAGTAACTGCAGCTTCTCCCCAGTACTTTTGTGGTAACTGTGCATCTTCCAACAAGGAACAAATCATTTGTCCAAGGGTCCTGTTCATTCATTCCACAACCCCGTTCTGTTCTGGACTGTAAACAACTGTAGTCTGCTGCTCTGTGCCTTCCTCATGGAGAAAGTCTTGCATAGCCCTGGACACATATTCTCCTCCATTGTCAGATCTTATGATCTGTGGCTTTCTGCCAAATTTGTTGAACACAATCCTAACATAGTCCTTCCATTTTTGAAGTACATGACTTTTCTTTTTTAGCAGGTACATTGTAGTATACCTCGTGTAGTCATCTATAAAAGTCAGCATGTAAAAGTTTCCACCCTGGCATGGCACTTTCATTGGCCCACAGAGATCAGTGTGAATTAATTCTAGAGGCTTTTTGGTTTCTCTCTCACTTTTCTTATGAAATTTTGGTTTCACACTCTTTGTCTTTATACAGCACTCATGTGTCTCTGTGCAATTGCATTGTCTCATTTTAATGCCTCTAGCCAAATTCTTTTTCTCTAGAGCTAAACTCTGGCTAAACTGGCATGTCCCATTCTTCTATGCCAAATATGCAAACATTCAGAATTACAGGTTTCCTTGACCATATTTGCATGCATAGCTTCAAGGTACTCTAAATGCAAAAGTCCATCTTTCAATTTTGCAGTGCAACATATTTCTCCTTCATCTAGAACGTGGCAAAATTCTCCACTCATATAAAATTCACCCCCCCCAGTTCCATTATCTTAGTAGCACTTATTAAGTTGTCTTTAAAATCTGGAACATATAGGCAGTTTTTAAGTTCAAGCTGTCTTTCGCCTTCTGGCGTTTTGCAAAGCTATTCCTATTCCTTGACAAAGGAACATTTGTCCAGAATCTGTTAACACACTTTGTGTGTGACTTTTAAAACTTTTAAACAGGTTTTTATCAATTATGAGATGTGAGGTGGATCCTGAATCAATTAAAAATCTGTTTTTATAATCATCTTTCCTTTCATCAGATACATGGTAACTAGAAGTCTTTGTTTTTGCCTTTTTTCTGCCCAGTAGCTTCTCCCCCTTCAGTCTGCCTTTGTTTAAAGTCAGGCTTTGCTCCTGTCTGACACTTATCACAATCCCTTTGAAGATGATTTTGAGATCTGCATTTAAAACAGAACTTCAGTCTGTGTCCCTTGCCCTCCTGTTGATTCAGACAATGACTAATATCTCTATTCTTTGTTTGTTTGTTCCTGCCCATAGTAAGGTTTGCCTTCTCTGACAAAATTTCTTCCTGTCTCTCTTTAAAATCTTGGTCCTTCAAATATATGATCTGACTCATGTTTTGGTCAGAATTGTCTAGCACACAGGAAATTAATTTATGAGGCTCATGGAGAGAGCTCAGGAGCAGTGCCTTTTTAATTTCATCATCAGCTAGGCCCCTCCTGCATTGCTCCAGCTTAACTAGTAGTTTTGTGAACCTTTCTATGTGTGTATTCAGAGTGTCTGCTTCCTTCTCTTTCAGGGTAAACAATTCCTTGTAAACGTACATTACATGAATTTTAGATTTTCTGGCATATTTCTTCTAGCTTCTGCCACATTTCTTTTACATTCTTACATCCAATGCAAGCATTTAGTACCTCATCTGATAATGCAGAAATAAGCAGGGATTTCACCTTTGCATGCTTACATCTCCAGGATGCTGTAACAGTTTCATCCTCTGCTGAGGGTTCAGGATTGGTCCAGGAGTGCAGTCATTCAAAGACTCCAAACCACACAATTGTCCTTCTCCAGCCTCAGGATGCTTCTCTTTAGTATTGATTCTTCAGCCATACTTTCCTGTCTTATTCTGCTTTTCTTTTTCTAACTTAATGTCTCCTTTTGTTGATTTTTTTTGTAAATCACACACAGTATTTAGCCCAGTGGTTCTCAACCTTTTTTGCTCCATTCCCCCCTTTCACCATTGTTCAGAATATAATTCCCCCCTTCCCAAGATAGTCTCTCATAGCGAGTGTTTTGCGAGTGACGGTGGTGTTTCTCGTGAGAGAAAAATTTCTTCGTTTATATTATAAAAGAATTTCTCGGAGCACTTTCTGGTCTTTAAATAATAATTTAATTTTGCAAATGAAAATAATGCTGCATATTCAAGAATCGATTTTAATCTGTGACATTCAATAAACTTTATTGAATGTCGCAGATTAAATTAAAAACAAACTACAATTTTACAGATTGTACATAATCTACAGGACATCACACTTTGCTGAATAGTGGTCCCAATGCCCCCCCTGGAACCCTAAAATTCCCCTCCGGGGGGGAATTCCCCCCTTGTTGAGAACCCATGATTTAGCATTTTTAGCCTTTAGGCACAACTTGCGGTTCAACTTAGCTTACTTGGCCCATAACCCTTTGTTGTGTAAATTTGTATATTTGTTAAGCAGAGAACATCAGCAGTCTGAAATGCGTGTGTGCCAGTGTGTGCGTTTACCTAAGTAGCAGGCTTTTACCCTGCATTGAGATCACTGAGACTTAAGACTTAGTAAAATAAGAAAAGCTACTTTATTTATAGAAATACATAGTTAGATAGAAAGGCATACCTAGTTCTAACTAACTAAGTTGGAGGCGCAACCATGGTATTCCCGATCTCTATGTATGGATCTGAAAGTTGGACAGTGAAAAAAGCGGATAAGAGAAAAATAAACTCCTTTGAAATGTTGTGTAGGAGGAGAGTTATGCACATACCATGGACTGCGAAAAAGACCAATGGTGTTAGAACAAACTTAACCAGAACTATCACTAGAAGCTAAAATGATGAAACTGAGGTTATCACACTTTGGACACATCATGAGAAGACCTGATTCACTAGAAAAGACAATAATGCTGGGAAAAACAGAAGGGAGTAGAGAAAGAGGAAGGCCGAACAAGAGATGGATTGATTCCATAAAGGAAGCCACAGACCTGAACTTACAAGATCTGAGCAGGGTGGTTCATGACAGATGCTCTTGGAGGTCACTGATTCATAGGGTAGCCATAAGTCGTAATTGACTTGAAGGCACATAGCAACAACAAACCCAGCGTTGTCTGCTCTGGCTGATGGCTCTCTGGCAGAAAGAGGTCTTTTCCCATCACTTCTTATCCAACCCTTTTAAATGGAGATGTTAGTGATGGAACCTGGGACCTGCTGGACTCAAAGTGTGCACTCTGCCAGTTATGGTCCCTCCCTCTTTCTTGGAGGTAGCTGTTCCTTGAGGCGCTGGAAATCCAGTATAATTCAATCTGCTGGCTGCAAGTACCTAATGGAGGGACAGTTTCACACCAGTCCTTCCCTTGAAAGTTGCTCCACAGATCACCATGAAGTTCAATTTCCTACGCCCCCCCCAACACCGTTTTCAATATTTAATTCCAAAACATGCTTTCAGTGTTTTTAAAAAAATAGAAGTTCTGCACAAGACTCTTTATCACCCTTGTGCAAGTCTTACCCATTAGGTAAACATCAGTCTTATGCAAGACCTCACTATATTTTTAAAAAACAAAATGCAAATAGATATTGTCCCTCATCTCCAATGCACAAGCATCCATTTTGCCCACTGTGAATCACAATAACTAAGATGAGGTCACCCAGGTACAGAAATATCTGCACACATCCAGGAGTGTAGTGACAGATTCAAAATTGCAGGATCCCTTTTTGATAGTCACAGCCACATCCCCCTTCTAAGATTATACAACCTTCTAAAATTATAAAATAATCTGGCCAGGCTTGAATATTGCTTTCTGCTTCTCCATCACTGTCACCATTTGACTGTCCTTTTTCACTATAAAAAGATAATGCTTGAATTCAGAGTCTTCATGTTTATCTCCTGCTGCCACCAAACCACTTGATGATGTAGATGGGATGCTAACATCAGGATTCACTGTCTCTTCTTCTACAGATACAGAATTCTTTCCACAACTTGTCTTGGCTTTTTGAAGTAGAAACTGATAAAGGCTTGCTTGTGATTGGCACTTATTGGGACTCTTCTCAGTGGCTAACATACTCCCCTTTCATGCTGATTGGCTCGTAGGATGCTGGAGACATAGGGACCCGGCTCCCAAAAAAATAAGGGGTCTAAGACCCTCCAGGACCCCAGATGACTACATCCCTGCACACATGTCCAGAACAGAGAAAGGCAGTAGAGGGGGGAGGATGAGTGTTGAGGGGACAACCTCCCCCCCCCGAATACAGCCTTAAGATTCACCCACCGGTGTGGACTACAAATGAATAGCCATGAATTTCCATGACTGATGGGCACGAATCGTTGTGTGGAAGCTAGTCTGTGCCAAACACACACACAGAAAAATTAGTTCTGAATGATTCATCTGTGATATTAAAGCTTCCATTTGGAAGCATCCTTAGTCAGACCATTGGTCCATCTAGCTCAGTATTGTCCGTGGTGACTGGCAAAAGCTCTCCAAGCCTTCAGACAGGGTTTCCCCCATTGCCCTAGCTAGAGATGCCAGGGATTGTACTTGGGACTTCCTACTGGGAAAGCAGATGCCCTACCGTTGAACTATGGCCCTTCTTATGGCTCCTGCTACCTTAAAAGTTAGAAAGTTTCTTCCTAAATGCCCCCAGCCGTAAACCATTTTTAGCCAAGTCCATTATTATTGTACTCAATGAACACAAAAAGCTCATCCCATCTAGGACAGCCCAAGGCATTTTTGTGCCTGAGGCAGAAAACCTAGATGGGCTGCCCCATCCCTACGAATTAAAACAAGCTACACTCCATTGGGAAATTCTCCTTCTCGGTCTTTTGTTGCCATGAACAGAAGCTGCTAAAGAGCAAGCACCTTTGGGCAGGAGAGCTCCTCAGTTGGTGAAGTCAAGGGGATGAGGAAAGGGTGTAGCAGTTGGAGCTTTACAATTTAGAGGAAAGGCAAGAGGTGGTATGATAGAAGTGTATACAGTTATGCATGGCATGGAGAAAGTGGAGAGACAAAGGTTTTTCTCTCTCTGTCTCATGACACTAGAACTTGTGGACATCCAATGAAGCTGAATGTTGGAAGATGCAGTATACAGTATGGACTGCCTTCAAGTCGATCCCGACTTATGGCGACCCTATGAACAGGGTTTTCTTGGTAAGCGGTATCCAGAGGGGGTTTACCATTGCCTTCCTCTGAGGCTGAGAGGCAGTGACTGGCCCAAGGTCACCCAGTGAGCTTCATGGCCGTGTGGAGATTCGAACCCTGGTCTCCCAGGTCGTAGTCCAACACCTTAACCATTGCACCACACTGGACAAAAGAAATCACTTCTTCATATAGCACATATAACTATGAATTCCCTCCCACAATCGGCTGTAATGATCACTAACCTGGATGGATTTTAAAGAGGATTAGAATTCATGGAGGAACAGGCTATCAGTGGCTACTAGCCATGATGGCTATGCTCTGCTTCCATAGTTGGAGGCAGTATGCTTCCAAATACCAGTTGATGGAAACTGCAGAAGGGGAGTGCTCTTTGTGCTCAGGCCCTGCTTGCAGGTTTCCCATAGGCAACTGGTTGGCCACTGTGAGAATAGGATGCTGGACTAGATGGGCCACTGGCCTGATCCAGAAGGCTCTTATGTACTCTGCCATCTTTATTGGTAGCCCAAATCCACTAGCTAGAAGGGCTGCCTCACGCTACCCCTGCTTTTGCTCAAATCAACCTATCATGTGCCTGTAATATCCATTCACACCCAATCCAATTTCATCCCCCACCTTCTCATTTGCAGTTGTTACTGGTGCTGAAAGAGCAACATATTATTCCTGTTCTGCTACCTGCACAACCAACATAAAGCAACTCTACCCCCACTCCACACACACTCATATGGAAAGTGGTAATCTCTTTGTTTTATATTTAACTAGGGGGTAGTAAAAGTTGCTAGCTATCAATTTTTCACCAGGACAGCACAGGATTTGGAGCAGCTTTGGACCTGGATGATCAAAATCCAAGTATATCTGGTACAAGGCCAAATGGGCTGGAGCAGAGATGGGGAACTTGAGGCTTTCCAGATTTTGTTGGCGCTCCAACTCCCAGACAGAACCTCCAATGGTCAGGGATGATATATTTTAGTCCAATGGACATCTAGAGATAAGGTAGGAGAGAAATGGCTTGGAATGAAGGGGCTGGATTGATGCCTCATCACCCAGTCTTCGCTGGTCTCACACAGGACTTTTGCTCTCAGCAGAATCTCCAAGATCACCTCCCTCTCCGGCAATTAGGCTTGGGGGAAAAAATACTAAGATGCTTTTTCAAAGGCTAATGGCTGGGAAGGGGGAAGTGAGTATGCATGTGTGTGGTGCAACCATAATGGATGTGTGTGCATGCTCTGTGTGTATGCATGTATGTAGTCTATGGCCACACCCACTTTGGCTTGGCCACACCCTCTGCTATCATGCAGCCCCCTCCCCCGAGGGTTGACCATGAAGGAACATGGCCCTTGGGCTGCATAAGGTGCCCCATCCCCGCAGCAGTTCATCTGTAGGGTCCATGGCCCAAGAGAAAGATATACAAAAGCAGCACAAGTCAAGAAACAGCAAGAGGAGAGAAAAGGAGAGGTGGAAATCCTGCCCAACCTCTGTCACCTCCCTTCTCCAGAAATGCCTGCTTCACCTCTGGGGCCAGTTACAGCCAAGGAGCCACGTAGACCCCTAGTGGTTGGTTGGCGATCACTAATGGCCGAGTAAGATTGTCTTCCAAGATAATTTGGTTGGAAGATGCCTGTGCATGAATTTGTTTTATATACACAGTGTTATCCTCCGCCTGTTCTGCCATTGAGGACATTTTTGGATCGTTCTTTGTCTGGTTCTTCTCCCTCGACCTTACCGCCATGGGTGAACCTGCTGGGAGCACGACTCCCGGCAGCATCACTCACAGGGTTCATTGGAACACGCAAACCCACTCACCACTACAAGGTGACAATCCAGTGAGGGGAGACCCCTAGTATTGTTAGCTCAGTGGTAGAACAGCTACTTTACATGCCCCAATGGCATCTCCAGGTACAGCTGAGAAAGACTCCTGCCTAAGACCCTAGACAGCCACTGCTAGTACTATAGACAATTCTGAGCTAGATGGACCAACTTGGGCAGCTTCCCATGTTTTAGTAGCAATTTTAATGGCAGCCAAGTTTCCGTGGAAGCCAGTTTGCCCACTGCTGATGGTTCTCCCCCTGCAATGTGCAACCATGGAGGAGGAGTGTTGGAGTGGAGTTCTAAGATCCATTCTCTGTTCTCCTAAGGCAGTGGGCAAAGACAAATAGGCCACAGTGTGTGCACCTTAGAACATTGCCTAGAATCCACTGCAACACACAGGGGTTCAGTTCCATGGCACACAATTCATAATGGGCAAAGCTGCAGAATATTGAATCCACCTGCAAGAAGATTTCCAGGGTTAGGAGTGTGGGAGGGAGGAGAACTGGCAAAACAGAGGAATAGACACATCCCCACACCATTTATTTTAGCAATGTATTTTATTGAATTGCAATAAAACCCCACCCCAGTCCCTGTCCAGCACCCTCCATCTCTAGCACAAAAGATGCATTATCTCAGCTGCATTGGGTGGTATTTCCTGCCACGCAGGGGATGGGATCAGCGCTTCAGCACTTTGGTTTCACTTGTCTCCGACACCACTTTGCCATCAACGATCTTGGTGGTGTGGGTCTTGTGAGTGGTTTGCATGGTGCTTTCCAGTAACGCATCTTTCAGGCTGAAGAGAGAGACAGAAGATACCGGGGATGAACAAAAGACAGTCCTGCCAATTACACATTACATCTTGAGGAAGTTCAGTCATCTGAAGCCATTTTTAATGGCCCAACGTGAAGACTCTGGAGACTTGCAGCCTCATTTCACAGGCAAGAAACCATGGCCAAGACAAGTGGTGTTGCCCGACGCTACTGGAGTAGGTGAATATGCAAATTCTAGACTTCTAAATACATGATGAAAGGATACCCTAAAACCTTAGAATAAAACTGTTGGTCTCAAACTGTTGAGATTCGCCTGTAGCTTCCACCTGGTGTTCCACTTTATGGGTCTACTCTTAGGTACTGTAAACCATCTGAGGTATAAGTGAGAGTTGTGCCTCCAATTTCAATTTGGTCAGAACAAACTTTGTAAAGAACATGAAGAGCCCTGCTGCATCAGGCCAAAAGCCTATCTGGTCCATCATTCTATTTCCCCACAGAAGCCAACCAGATGCCTGTGGGAAGCCCACATGATCTCAGTTGCCTTCTCCCACTAATGTTCTCCAGTGACCGGAATTTGGACATATGCTGTCTCTGATCCTGGAGGTAGCACACAGCCATTCCAACTACCAATCATTTTCTGTCCCAAATTTTGGAAATGCTGTTCCAGAGCTTACTGGGAAAGGAAAAAAGGGCCACTTATACTAGAGTGACAGTGGCCTATAGGACATCTACGGTCCAGCCTGGGAAAGCCTGATCTACCAGTCATATGTTTCTGCCCCAGAAAGGATACAAGAGCAGCAGCTCACCTCAACTCCTCTCCACCCTCCAGCAGGTGTCTGTAGGTAGCGATCTCAGACTCCAGCTTGTCTTTGATGTTCAGCAGCGCCTGATACTCCTCTGCCTGGCGTTGGACATCGCTCCGCACCTGTGCCAGTTCAGCCTCGGTCCGCAGCAACAGCCCGTTGAGGTGTTCCATCTGCATGGCATAGCGGGCCTCGACTTCATGCAGGTTGCCTTCCAGGCTGGCTTTCTGTAAGGAGAGTAAAGAGAGAGACAAAAAAAAGAGGGGGGAGACTGGGTCATTCCTTGCCAAGCTAATAAACTCCTTTATTGTTCTTAAGTGGCATTTTCATTCCACTGTCTCTCCACCGTATACTACCTCCATCAGGGAACAGGGGGCACCTTTGCTCTGCTCTTGGGAACAGTATAGCTACATATGTCTGCTGCCCTCTGAAGCAGCATTACACCTTCCTCCTATGCCCAAAGTCTTTGGAAAGTAGTGTCCCTTCCACTGATGCTGCACACTCTCATTAGTGGCTCATCTCCTGCACTTTAGCAAGGCTCGTTATACCAGGTTAGACTATTGGTCCATCTAAACCCAGCGTTGTCTGCTCTGGCTGATGGCTCTCTGGCAGAGAGTTTTTTTCCCATCACTTCTTATCCAACCCTTTTAAATGGAGATGTCAGTGATGGAACCTGGGACCTGCTGCACGCAAAGTGCGCACTCTGCCACTCAGTTATGGTCCCTCCCTCTTTCTTGGAGGTAGCTGTTCCTTGAGGCGCTGGAAATCCTGCATCCCAGTATGATTCAATCTGCTGGCTGCAAGCACCTAATGGAGGGTCAGTTTCACACCAGTCCTTCCCTTGAAAGTTGCTCCACAGGTCACCATGAAGGTCAGTTTCCTACGCCGCCCCCCTTAACACCGTTTTCAAGATTTAATTCCAAAATATGCTTTCAGTGCCTTGGACAGGGGTAGGCTACCTTTTTGCAGCCAGAGGGCCACATTCCCTTCTAAGGAACATTCCAGGGGCCACATGGCAGGAGAGGGCAGGGGCAGAGGCAAAAGTGGGCAGAGCAATGGATGCATCTCTTTCTTTTGTTCAACAGGCTACATTCCAGCTGCACAATGTCAGACATTTCTACAAACAGCAATGCCCTTTTGTTCTATTTCTGTTCCATTTCCCCCCACTATGATATATACCTTGGTACTAATATGTGTGTTTTGATAATGGAGTTTATTTTTCATCTATATTTGTTTGACTGACTGGATACTCCCTGTGAGGGTATGAATTGTCAGGTGTGCTGGTGGCAGCGCCAGATTCCTTACAGGGTGAGAGCCTATTGGTGGGGATGGACTTAATCTTCCTAGGTGAAAGATGGAGAGAGGGTGTTTGTATGGTACGAGGAGAGTGATGTGGTGAAATGAATGTTGTTTCATTCTTCTATGTTACTACTGAATTGTTTTATTCCAATGATTTGGGGGGGGGTTGTATTTGATTATTGACTAGTTGCATATTTTACTTGTTTTGTGGAGTGAGAATTGACTATGAAGTAAAATGGTTGGCTTGATAGACAGCATGAGTGTTGAATGACTGTATGCGGGAAGGGAGGCATATGTTTAGATTAGTTTGTGTACGTGGTTGTGAATGATTTTGATGAGTTTATTATGATGTGTTTGTTATTGTAATATGATTTTTATGATGACATATATTGTAATTATGTTACATTTGTTGTATCTTGATTAGGGATGTGCTAGAATTCCATCCAATTCCGATTTGGTACTGAATTTTCCATTAATTCACTTATTTGTTATTTTTACATAGTGATTTTCTGCTGCTATTTTCGGAAACTGATTTTAAAAAAATTCCGTATCTAAAATATTGATATTAACTTCAATTTTGTTTAGCAATTTCCTTCAATTTATCAATATTTCCTTTCAAAATATTGATATTAATATCAATATTTTTACCAAGGGGGAAAAACAGGTTGGTAAAAGTAGCAACTTGCGGACAAAGAACGAACTCAAATCAATACCAGCCTGTTAGGTTGATGGGATGCTTTCAAACCGGCACCGGCCAATGGATCCCATCCCTAATCTTGATGTATTTTGATGACTTTTATATGATTTGCTTTGTGGTTCTTACTTGTTAAGTAGGTATATTGTTTGAGATTTATGTTGTTTAAATGTGGAAATTAATAGTAATAGAAATAAGAGTATTGCTTGGTTTTGAATGTATATTGGTATTGTATTTCTTGTATCGATTTTTCTATTGGTGTATGTAAACCGCTTAGAGATTGGAATAGAAGCAATATATACACAAACAAACAACAACAATAACAAATACACACCTCCATGATTCGCTCAGACAAGCACGAGGCAGTTATTATAGTTCAAGGGCACATTTCAGTCAGGCTCAGAGCTTGGAAAAGTTACTTTTTTGAACTACAACTCCCATCAGCCCCAGCCAGCATGGCCACTGGATTGGTCTGGTGGGAGTTGTAGTTCAAAAAAGTAACTTTTCCAAGCTCTGCATGGAGATGTGGACCAGGGCTGGCGGGGGGGGGGCATGGTCCAGGGAGACTCCCAAGAGTCAAATAGAGAGGCCTGGAGGGTATCATTCAGCCCCAGGCCAGCTCTGAGGTCTCCACCACTGGCCTAAGGCATCTGAAATAATCATTTTTCAAAAAATCATGCAGAGTACGTATCTTTCATCCCAAAGAGCACCTCTCAGTACAGAAGGAAAGCACTGACAAAGCAACACTAACAAGCAACCACGCTCTCTAAATATTATGTATTAGGGCAGAGGTGGGGAACTTTTTCCAGCCTAGAGTCCACATTCCTTCATAGACAACCTTCTGGGGGCCACATACCCGTCATGGGTGGGGCCAGGCATATATCACTCTCCATCCAGGTAAGCAAAAGGTACAATCACAATTCAAGGACACATTTCAGCCAGGTTTAAAAAAAAATCACTAGAGGAAGACACAGAAGAGGGCCAATGAGGGGTGTGGCCTGGGCACAGTCCCAAGGGCCAGACAGAGAGGCCTGGAGAGCCACATTCAGTCCCCGGGACTGAGGTTCCCCTCCCCTGTACTAGGTTTTCAAGAGGTGCTTCCACTGGAACCAATAGAGTCTATCCCCAAGAGTAGGACATACCAGGTTGCGTGCAGATTCCAACTCAATTTCCAGTGTTTGGATGTTGCGGCGCAAGTCAGTGACGGTACTATGGGCTTGCTCAATCTCCTTGGTATTCTGGTTGATCATGACGGTGCTCTCAGTGATCTAGCAGAAAGGTGGGAAGACACAACAGTAAGAGTCACTTCCTGGGTATCTCATCCTTTAATAACTCTGAAACACTATGGAGGCGTGTCAGGGTTGGAAGAGGGCAATGCCAGTTCCAGGGGTAAGCCACAAAAGAGCGTCTGCTTACCTGCTGGCTCCAGTACTTGTCCAAATCTTCAAGGTTCTTCTGAGCCAGGATGTCATACTGTGCCCGAATCTCAGCCATGATCTTAGCCAGATCCTGTGACTTGGGAGCATCTACTTCTACCGTCAGCCCAGAGTTGGCAATTTGGGCTTGTAGGCTGTTGACTTCCTAGTGGGGAGAAAGGTGGGGCAAGGAGACAAAATGAGCACAAATATTTCGGGGCCTTTGACCCTCTTCACAACTGGCTCCAGCCCTTTCCACCATAGGCAGTAACTCCTTTCCCATCAATTGATTCCTGCCACCTCCATTCCTCTCTGCCCAGTGCTCATGGTAAAGACTTACGTCTTGGTGGTTCTTCTTCATAAAGATCAGTTCTTCCTTGAGGGCCTCAATCTCACCTTCCAGCTGTAGGCGGCTCATGTTGGTGTCATCAATGACCTTGCGGAGGCCATTGATGTCATTCTCCACTGACTGACGAATGGCCAGTTCAGCCTCAAATCTAGGCAGCAGGAAAGAAGTCATGAGTTCTTCACAACAATCAATTTGTAAAGCAGGATGTATATGAATAATAAAAAATAATGAATTTTTGTTGACTGCCTTTTACCCAGAATGTGGATCCCGAGGCGGATTACAAAGATTTAAAATTGCAAAACATATGTAAAAACCATACAGAAATTTAAAAATACAAAAACATACAAAAACCATACATAAACAAATCCATATAAACTTAAAATCCTTAAAAACATTAAAACACAGGGGTTGAAATTTAGCCAAATGCTTGTGCAAAAAAAGCCATCTAAGAATATGAAGAGAGGGGGCTGATCTTACCTCAAAGGGGAGCGCATTCCATAGTCTAAGGGCCACGACTAAGAAGGCTCTGTTGCAAGTATTCACCAAGCAGGCTTCAAATATAGTAGGCACTAGCAACGGGCCCTCTTCCCTGGCTCTCGTGCGATGGGCATGACTAATGATGGCGTGCAGGTAATGCTTGCGGACAGTTCAGAAGTCAGAAATGAGAGCTAGTGTGGTGTAGTGGTTAGAGTGTCACTGGGACCTGGGACACTAGAGTTCAAATCCCTGCTCAGCCATAAAAATCACTGGCGATGGTGGGCCAGTCAGTGTCTCTCAACCTAATCTACCTCACAGGGTTGTTGTGAGGATAAAAGTGGGAAGAAGAGAACCATATTTGTATGCCACCTTAAACTCCTTAGAGGAAAGGTGGGAAATGTAATAAAATGTTGCTGACTAAGATTTCCATCAGTTTAAGGTGGATCTTTGGTGCTCTGCAGTTTTCCTTGCCCCTCTTTTATGATCAACAAAACCAGAATAAATTTATTAATGGCAAAATGCTTAAAATTACTCAAAAATTATGCAGAATTTAGAGAATTAAGCAAATTTGTTCAGCTTGCATAATTTATACAGCCTGAGGAATGAATCTTTTCTTGGCACACACGCACAAAAAAGTATTACTTGCAACCCTGTCCTCCACCCTTAGGTCAGGGGTGGGGCCATCCAGACATCGCTGAATTATAGCTCCCATCATTCTACATCACAGGCCAGGCTGGCTGAGACTAATAGAAGCTGGAGTCCAACAACAGATTTCCCACTCCCATGTTCTAGGCATAAACCCATGAGGATTCTTGAGACTTCTGGGCCATAGTTCTTGCCTTCCTTCTTTGGCTGGTTCCTTTAACCCTGATTTTGCAGGAATGCCCAAATTCTATTCATCCTACTGCCAATCAAACTGCATTAGAACTGGGATGCCTTGAGATTGAATATCAGGTGCTGAAGAAGTGAATTAGAATATTCCACAGCATCAGGTAAGCAGGACTGGAGAGGATCTACCTGGCCTTGTTTCTCCATTCCTTATGTGTGCCCAGTCCATAGGTTTTGTTTGTACACGCATACCACTCCAATTTTAAGACACTGGTACTTTTGTCCTAACTACAGACAGAGATAGCTTATGCTCTGTCTCGTAAGATGGACTCTTAAACAGATCCCAGTGCCAAACAGGCCAAACAAGGAGAAAAATCACTCACTTGACACGGAAGTCATCAGCGGCCAACCGGGCATTATCAATCTGCAGGACAACGCGAGCGTTGTCCACTGTCTGGTCAAAGATCTAAGGGAAGGGAAGAAAGCGCAAGGCATATTAATGAATGTAGTCTGAGAAAGTCATATACGAGCCCTTAGTAAGGTTGCCTACTAACCAGGATAAAAAATGGGCATAACCTGGCACTGCTCTTTTAACAACAGCTTAATCTGCAGACGTTTGCAGTTGAAATTTTTCATATCACAGAGATAATACCTGCTAACATCTGCAAATCTGCAAGATGCTTTATTAATTTATAAATTTAGTTAATTTAGTAAATATTATTGAGCAGCAGCTAAAATAGAAGTTGACAACCCTCATCTTTATGCCAGTTCATCTTGGAGAAAGTTTGGGTCACTCAAAAATGACTTTCCCAGCCTTACCTAAGAACAGCCTAACTTCTTCTTTGTTTCTCATCTGGTGAAGGCCAGTGCAACCTGAACCTACTGGTTTTCTGCCAGCCTACACAGTTCTCATTGTTTGTGTAAGCTATCACAGGTGCAATTCACTTCCCTCGTTCCCCAGGTAACAGGAGGGCGAGAGACTCTTAAAGGGACACCTCCTGATTTAGGAAAGTGGGTTTGTCGTAGGGTTGCCAGGTTCAGGGCCTGAGAATGATTCTATATCTTTAAGAGAAGAGAAAATTCAGCCAAGTGCAGGTTTTCTTGCAACACTGTAATGGGAAAAAACACAATGTTACATTCTCCCTTCCCCCTGCACAACTTTTAAAAATACAGAATCATTCTCAGACGCTGAGCCTGGCAACCCTAGTTCGTCGCCACCATCATAAGTACCAGGACAAAGCTATTTTCTTGCATTGTTAATAAGTTGTGTCCCATCCCATCTGTAACTAGCATCTAGGATTATGAAGGATTCAAAAGCCATAGATTCTACTTCATTGCAGTTCTGCTACTGATCCCTTAAATTAAGTGACTTTTGGCAAGTAAAGTAGAAGTGGCATTTTTATGCAGTGTTGTTAATCTCATGTTGATTCTGCTGGCTGTACTGTATTATTAGTATTTTGGTTCCTTGGAAGTTTGAATGCTATTCTTTTTCTGTAGAAAGGTGAGCAACAAAATTCAATAACAATAATGATAACCGCAACCTCCCCTCAATTTCATTTTGGGTGCTTGAGTATGAGGTATTGGTATGGATGCTTCAATTTTCAAAACTGACTCTGCTATTGCAGGAGGGGAAGGGCTGTAGCTCAGTGGTAAAGCATTAGCTCTGCATGCAGAAGGTCCCAGGTTCAATCCCTGGCTGCTCTAGGTGGAGCTGGGAGAGGCTCTTACCTGAAACCCAGGAGAACTGCTGCCAGCCAGTGCAGGCACTACTGAGTTAGATAGACCAATGATCTGACTCAGTATAAGGCAGTTTCCTATGTACCCATGAGAGAAATCCAATCTAGCAGCTTGAAGCTAACTGGTTAATTTCAGTTTAGCTTAAAAATAAATGTAAATGTACTGCCTACAAGTCAATTCCGACTTATGGCAACCCTATGAATAGGGTTTTCATGAGGCTGAGAGGCAGTGACTGGCCCAAGGTCACCCAGTGAGCTTCATGGCTATGTGGGGATTCGAACCCTGGTCTCCCAGGTCATAGTCCAACACCTTAACCACTACAAGTTTAACTTACTACATGTTAATCTCACCCTCCCTCAAGCAGCTTCAGCTTTTCCTCCTGTTGTTATTACTACAGCAACCTTGTGAGATGGGGCTGCATCTATCTCTCAGTTCAGCCTAAAATCACCAGTGAGCATTTTTTGGCTTCAGGGATTTGAACTCACTGGGTCTCTCTGGTGAAATGCAACACTCTTAACCACTGGATCACATTGACTATCCTATTTACAAGCCCCAATAAAAGGTAGAGTAGGGTTGCCAACTGAGGTGGGGGGAAGCAATCAGGAGCATAGCAAGCTGCCTTATACCGAATCAGACCATTGGTCCATCTAGCTCAGTATTGTCTACACTGACTGGCAGCAACTCAGCAGGGTTCTCTCCCAGCCCTACCTGGAGACGCCAGGGATTGAACTTGGGACATTCTGCATGAAAGGAAGATGCTCCACCACTGAGCTATGTTCCTTCTCCTATGCTTGGGGCTTTGACAGCTGCTTGATCTCTAGAAATAAGCATGTGAAGTTTGTCAAGGCAGAGCGATTAGCCATTATCTCCTGCTACTATCCACAGATCAAGGTATTGTTGAAGCATGGATGGGGAACCTGTGGCCCTCCAAAAGTTATTGGGCTCCATCAGCCCCAGCCAGCATGGCCAATGGTTAGGGATGACAGACGTGGTAGCCCAGGTGTGGGAAACCTTTGGCTCGCCAGATGTTTTTGTACTACAGTTCCTATCGTCTGTGCCCATTGGCCATGCTTGCCAGGGCTGATGGGAGTTGTACTTCAGCAGCATTTGGAGGGCCAAGGGTTCCCACGCCTGTTGTAGCCCAACACCATGAGGAGGGCCTCCATGAATCCCGATGGATGTGAAGCTTTTCCCAGCATGCAACAGCTTGCTGAAGCAACGGAAAGAGCTTTCCCTTTTGCATGTCTGCCTCTCATGCAGCTGTTAAAGACAGAGGAGTCAAAGAGGGCAAAAATGGCATGATTTCTTCCATGTAGGAAATCCGCCTCATTTAAAGAAGCCCTTTGTTTCTATAGCAGGAACAGGTAATAGGCAGGATAAGCTCTCTGGAGCATTGGGTGTGTTCCAGGCAACCATACCTTGAGATGTAAACTATCAGGGACCTAATTGTGCGATTCTCCTCCCTCCCCTGCCCCCCCTCCCCTTTAAGTATCCTACAGCCGCTCCCACACATACAAATGTTGGTCATGCCTAGCTTAGAAGCCTGTGTGGTGGTGTTTTTTAAGGAAACTGTGTGGGTTTCCCCCCCCCCATCCAGTTTTCCCGGGAGACCTTCCTTGCTTCTTTTATCTTTGCAGCTGCAGCCACAGCCTCTAACCCAGTTCCTTTGCCTTTTGTCCCATACACCTGTCCTTACCAGGTGTTAAAAGTTGTTTCCACAATTATCTTTTTTGTGTGGGTGCTTTGTTTGCTTATTGACTCTACATGATTCATGAGGACAAACATTTTTTTTATTAATCTATCCCCCCTTCCCTCAACCATTCTTCCTTGCAGGGATTGTCCTTTGCACCCTACTACTATAGCCTCTGGGTGTGGTTCCTCCCCCCAGCCCCACTGGCAGTGTTCCCATTTCCTAACAGTCACGGGGCATGGTGGAAATGCAGTGACGGGGAAGCTTTTTCTACCCACTGCTGCATCTGCATGTGAGATGAGGTTTTGCATGTGATTTTTTTTGCTCATCTGAGAGGGGGCAGGCAGGTGGGAGGGAAAAAAAGACAGGGTTTGTGTCCGTTTTATTTGATTTAGAAGAATTTATAAACTGCTTGTTCAGAGAATCCCTAAGTGGTGTATATAAAAACTATTGAAAGCAAATTATCAGTAGACAAATAAAATCAGCAAAATTTAAAACGGGTATGCATGTATCTACATTCTCCTGGCAGGCTTGCTGGAACAGAACAATTTGTCATGACACAGCACAAAGAGGGTGCCTGCCTAATTAGGCAGGTTAATAGGCAGGGAGTTCTGGAGCACAAGTGCTGCCACACAGAGCTCCACTCCTCACACATGCGGAGCAAACACTGTATGGTAAACTGGCAAGAGTGCATGTTTTACAGGTTGAAGAGGTCAGGTAGGCACCCAGGGGGCAAGGTGATCTCTCAAATGAACTGGTCCCAAGCTGTAGTTCAGGAGAGTGAATTTTAGCGAATGTAGCTTGCATGACAAGGAAAGTCATGTCATGCCAGTGGCAGCAAAAAAGATAAAACTAAAATCTCAATAAAAGTCCTGAATGAGATGCTGTTGCTTGTACACTGTGTACTGCATTGTATTCCTCCAGATGTTGTTGGGACTCCAACTCCCACCAGCCCCTGCCAGATGGCCAGTGGCCAAGAATGATGGGGGTTGGAGTCTAACAACACCTGGGGGGGCTATAGGTTCCCTTCCCCTGGTGTAGTGTATCTTCCCTGACATGACAGTATTTCCTTGTAATGACTAAATATAACAAAAATTGATTGACTTGCAAGAATGACAAAAAAAAAACCTAGAGGGCCTTTCCCTCCCTATTGAGTAACCCAGAACAACTCTCACTGCGGTTACCTATTTCCTTCCCCCACCCCACTCAAAGCTTTTCTGCCTTTTAACAGCCTAGTAAGCGTCACAAGACGTCACCCTAAGAGTTGGAAACGACTTGCACTATAAGTGCGGTGACACCATTACCTTTACCTTTAACAGCTGCACAACTGCCAGAATTTCTGTAAGTGAGGCTCCCCACCCCATTTCTGCTTAAAGAAGAAAGCTTTCAGTTGCTGAATGTCGATGTGCACAGAGGAGATGAGAAGCTGATAACTCAAGTCCCATATATCAGAGATAGGAGATGGGGTTAACAGAGTAGATGTGCCCTCTGGCACCTCTTGCTTGAAATGAAGCACTGAATTTCCAGTTAATGATTGACCTGTGTTACGTGTACATGACTACCAAACCATAGACCACGCTTGGTCAAAAAACTCTGTTAGGAAGGAACAAGGGTGAAGTTTATGTTGAGGATATGCGAAGGGATTTTCAGGATTGGCTCAGAAGAACCTGCCAGCTGTACACCAGACACTTTTATCCATATTCTACTTACTTCCGCCTTTTGGTATTGGTTGGTTGCTTGCTACCTACCCTCCCACCCCCACTCCCCAGCAGGGAGTCATGTGCAGAACTTTAACAGGTTAAGATTTTTCTTCCTCTTCTTTGGGAAGCCGTGAAACAGTATAAGGCGGGGAGGGGAGTGGCAAATCTAGAAGTGTAATAGGATACCCCTCTGGATCGGTTGCTTTACTGATGTAGGAGTGTGTAGTCCTATTCAAGAATTAATTAATTTCTAAAATTAAAAGCACTGGAACTCACGCTTCCATAATATCACACTCTCAGTTCTTGGGACCTCAAATCCTAACCAAAGACCTAAAGAAACTGGTTACTTAAGCTTATTTAGTGGTGAGAAGGGCACTCTTCCCATGAGCCAAAGCACCCTTTTCTCTGTTACGACAACCAGTTTTCAAGAGTTGCTGAGGCATTGAAAATAGGTTTCATCACTGAGCCCTGGTTCACATTAAAAATGCTACATATAATAGTTTTTTTATATACAATGTTACCCTAATTTTTAAAAAAGCGATTATCTGTTTTAGCACCATGTGTGCCTGGCACATGAACAAGGCGGCGAGCAGGCTGTATGATGCAGGAAGATTTCAAGGGAAGCTGCCCAATGAATTAGCAGGAAATAAATCTTTCACTAGATGCTTGTGCGTGGAGTAAAATTCTGAATAGTACTGCTGACCCCATGGATGGAAGCAAAATAGCAATAATCATTTCAAACTGCTGAACCCAGAGCAATACTTATCTGATTAGCATACATGATTAGCATACATTGGGGGGGGGCAGTTTGGGTTGTCAGCTTTTCAAATAGTCCCTGTAGCTATGCCTTTAACAGTGGCTTGATATGCAGGAATTAGAAGGGGATATGTTTTTTCTCTGTGCTGTGAAATGTTTCATTTGGTAGTTCGTGTACATCAAACCACTGCCAAAAGCAGTTTCAGGGCCATTTTGAAAAACTGGCAATCTTACTGGTGGGTTAACATTACAGGCCTCTTGATGGCTGTCTAAGGAAAATAGATAAGGTAGGCAGATTGTTCACCTCTAGCTGGACCGGACTGAAGCTGAGAGCCAGTGGCCTAAAACCACATCAGAAAAAACAGACAATCTATATCCTGACGACCAGGCCTGTTATTATATTTTAAACATCATTTTGTAGATTTCCAGGGAAAATTCTAAATTGGGATCAGATGCTGCCACTTCTGGACTAGCAGTGACCATTGTCTCCCTGGACACAATTTGAGGCAGGGCTCAGCTGGATTTAAACCCTACAGCCTCTTTTCAATATCAGAGCTCAGTTGTGGAACATATTAAGTTAATAATGGAGATGTAAGCCTGTAAGCATGTGAAAGTACCTTTTCTCTACCAGTGACCAGTTCCTGCTGCTTTTAACTTCTGCTTCGTTGATATGTTATACTGAACTGTTTTACTACAACTTGTTTTTCAGTCTTGTAAAACTCCCTAGAATATTTGATTAATGGCTGGGATTTGATTTGATTAATACATCCATCCATGCAATCAGCATGCATGCCCCTGGATTCGGTAAGAGTGGGGAGGGGTTTGAAGCCAAAACTGTGGCTTGTAGATAGCCTTGGAACCCAAGTGTTTCTAATTTTAGTCATATAAGTGCACCGTTGCTCTGAATTAACCTGGTATTAGAGTGGACAAATGCAGAGACTCCTCGCCGTCGGCGCCAAGCGCCAAGGAGTCAGCCGAGCCGTTTTCTCTCACCTGATTCTTCAGATCTTCGATGATGTCAAAGTAGTGGCTCCAGTCCCGGGTGCTGGGCCCTTTCTTCTCCATGTACTCTCTGATCTGGATCTCCAGCTTCCGATTTTCGGCCTCCAGGCTGCGCACCTTCTCCAGGTAGCTAGCCAGGCGGTCGTTCAGGTCTTGCATGGTTTCCTTCTCGTTCTGGACCACACCGGAGCCGGAGAAAGAGAAGCCGCTGCTGACTCCTCCATAGCCGCCGCCGCCGCCGCCACCGAGGTAGCTGGAGCCGAGGCTGCCAGACCTGGAGATAGAGATCCTCGAGCCAGAGCCCCCTGCGCCGGCATAGACGCTGGCAGCGCTGGCCACAGGGCCAAACTTCAGGGAGCTCCCGACTGGCCTGTAGGAGCTGGAGTAGACAGTGGATCTCGAGTAACTCATGGTGCCTGCGGAGCGAGTGGACAGCAAAGGACAAATCTGCACAAGAGTGAGGGGTGTGAACAGCACAGCCTGCCTCCCTTTGGAATTTATAGCTAGGAGCAGGGCAGAGGCAGCCGGGGAGGGCCGAGCTTGCTGCCATGCCCCACCTCTCCCCGCTCCGCCGTGTGGTTGGGAGAAGGTGCGGCCGCCGGGCTACGATAAACCCTGGGTTTGTTCTTTGCGGGTTCTCTTCCCACCCCCATCCCGGATGGCGGCGGCGGCGGCGGCGGGTCACTTGAGCGAGTCGCTTCCAAAAAGTGGAAGCAGTGAGTGGCAGGAGTCTGGTTTTACGTGAATGGATCCGTGTGCCAAAAGTAACGGCGGCCATCGCATCTAAGGGCAAGCCAGGTAGATTCCAATCATTGTAAAGCCCTACTTTATAAGGGGTAAAGAAGTGTTTCTTATTCAAATGATATCCCATCCCACTCACCGAACACTTACAGGGCGATTCACAGAAGCACTTTGGAGGGCGAGGCTTTTGTCTCCCCAACTGGTGGTAACATTTATTTGGTGGTCCCAATGTATCACCGTAGACCCAGCCTGCGCTATACATTTACAGCAGCTTCATCGCAGAATTCCCTGAGTAGAGGGATTGATTGTTAAAGCACTCTGGAAAGTGTTGCTCCCTGAGCGGTAATGGGGCTCTCCAAACAACTCTCCGCACCTTTAACAAACTACAGTTCCCAGGATACTTTGGGGAAAGCCATAACAAAGTGGTATAATAGCGCTTTAAATGTATAGTGCCGATGGGGCCTTGATTAAGACTTCAATCCTAAACCCACGTACAAGGGAGTAAGGTCATGTCCAGCCACACATTTAAAATACATGGCTCCCCCCCCCGGAAGAATCCTGGGAACTGTAGTTTGTTTAAGGTGATGGGAATTGTAGTTCTGTGAGGGGGGCATAGTAGTTCTGGGGATTCTTTTGGGGGAAGTCATGTGTTTTAAATGTATGGTGTGAATGTGATGCAAGTCCCACCTGAATTCAATAAGGCTTACTTCTGCCTAAAGATTAGTATTGCGCTGTTATTTATTACAGCAGGGTCCCGCTTTACAGTGCTTCGCTTTACGGCGCTTCGCTAATGCGGCGGTCTCAGTTAGATGCAATTAGACTAATGCTCCATGCATACTGCTCTTGTTCCCCTTTTACGGAGGTTTTCGGGCGTCGCGCACCATTCTATTACATGAGTTCTGCTTTTCAGTGGTTCTCGCTTTTTGGCAGGGGTCCAGAATGTAACCCTCCGTGTGAGTGGGGCCCTACTGTACTTAAAAGTTTCATTAGCTTTTTAGGAAGATAGCTTGATATAGATACATGTTAAATGAGCAAATTTGTAACAAACTGCTGTATGTGATTGTTGGGAAGGATTTGTTGTTGGGAAGGATCTGTGGTGCAGCTAATACATTATGGCAACATTAGGCCATGGATATTTTTAAAAAATCTGTGTTCACAATAAAATCCTTTGCTGTTGACTGGGGTGGGGCAAGGCCTTGCCCTTTCCTCCAGTGTTATCAGAGCCCCACTGGCTAGCCTTGATTTCATAACCCAAAACCTGTGTTGGACTTTGCAAAGGTGTGTCTTGCTCAGCAGCACCCTGCACTCTCCTGTGTTGGCTGCAACTAGGCCAGCCTTCTGCAACCAGGTGCCCTCCAAAGGTTTTGGACTACAACATTTCCCATCATCCCCCACCATTGGCCACGCTGGATGGGACTGATAGGAGTTGTAGTCCGCAACCTCTGGAAGGCACCATGTTGGAGATGGCTGTTCTAGACCTTTCTTTTCCCTTGTAAACATAGCAAATCAAGTTATGAAGGCTGAAAACTCTGGTGCATATGGCATCCAATTCCCGCTCCAAATCTCCACACAGATACATCCATAGAGTTTGTTGTAATTCAGAACAGCACTGTTAATTGTTTCTTGTTTTGGTTCAACTCCCATCTCTTTCACGGATTCACTGGGTCACTCTCAGACACATCGCCCAGTACTGAATTTCAAGCTGCAAATCCTGAATTCAATTCTACAGCTCAATTAATAGGAACACACAGCAGTGGCTTTGAGCAGGTACAGAGTGCCTTTCCCAGGGATGGCTCCAAGTATTTGTGGACCCTTGAGCAGGATAGTGAAAGACTTATGGTGTAAATGGAGCCTCAGCCCCACATTCAGTCTACCCACTCATACCCCAGTCAAGTATTGGCCCATGTTAGATTATTTGCTTATGCATCGCCAAAAAAAGAGGACAAAAGAAGACAAATCTGCATAAAATCTGCATGTGTTGAATTATACATATAAACACAAAACTAGAAATAATTACTATAAGTAATTATAGTGGTGAACTCTGGCTGGATGACCTGTGTACTTCTTACTCAGCCTGCTGTCCAGATGCCATTAACTGTGACGGACAACTTCAAGGCCCACTCCCTGCACTCTTCCCTTCATGGTGTTCTTTATATTTAAACGAGACTTGGACTGGACTGCCCTTCAAATAGATGGCTGTCCTCTGTAAAATAGGGCAGATAGCCATCCCAGCCCATGGTAGTGGTATCAGGGCACAGGGGTGGATGGGAGTAGGTCACTCTTACATGGTCCTGGCCACCTAGAGGCACCTGGCTAGTGCCCTAGCTTTTTTGAAATGAGAGCACACCCCAGAATCTCCTGCTGCATCGCAAAGATGTGGCTCAGTGGGCCACTGAATTGGACTAGGCCTTAGCAAGCACCTGTGTGGCTTTCCTTTGCTACTGAGGAACTGCAGCCAGCTTGGCTGGTGCTGATGGGGAGTTGTGGGCTAAAACACTTGAAGGGCACCAGATTAGCAAAGGTTGTCCTAGGGTTAGGAGATGCCGATATTTGTTTATAATGGCATTGAAAGCCATTATTATTATAATTATTATTATTAAATTTATTTATACCCCGCCTTTTGGCCAAAGGCCCTCAAGGCAGCTTACAAAGAAAAATAAACACAAGTATAAAAATACATCAATAAAAGCAATACAATGTACAAAAATTAAACTAAATAACAAATAACATTATTAAGGAAAAAAAGTCCTTTTTGTTCTATGCAAGCCTCACAAGGGTCTGTCCTGTCCTTTTGACCCTCCAGCAAGAGTTTGTTGCCACTTTCCAAAGTGGGTGAAGTTGACTTGGCATTTGGACTTCTTACTCTGTCTTAATGTGTATATATTTGTATGCTTCTGTTATAGTACCCTTAAGAAGAAATTGTAAAGTTCAAAGGACATCAGGCCGTTTTTTAAAACACAAATCAGTCTTCTAAAACACCTTTTGGATGCTGCTTCTTTTTTTGGCCATGGATTGGTTGGTTCAAGTTTGCTTCTTTCTGGTCCAATAGAGGTTAGCCAAATGCTATTGGGAAGCACACAAAGCAGGGTAGGAAGGTACCTCTCTCACTCTGTCCCTCATTGTTTGTCCCCAACATCTGATGTTCATAGGCGTGCTGCCTCTGAATGTAGAAATTCCATGTAACTATCATACGGTTCCTCCAGGCAACCTATTGAGCATTCATCCTGATTTGCTTGCATAAAGCTTACGCAGAGGTTAGATTACATCCAGTCTTGACTGAGCATTCATTCTGATTTGTTTGTGAGGTGATTATAGGATAATGGGCATTCGTCCTGCATTCATCCTGATTTGCTTACAGTGTGTTTATACATCTTCCCATTAAACATTTGTTCATTCCACACTTTTCACTTTCCTAGCAGCAAAAAGTCAAAAAAAGTTTTAAGTGGATTTGTTGCATTAGGGTGACAGAGTGCTATCATCCACTTTAATTGCACAAACTTAAATTTCCCGGTATACACTGGAGTCTCTCCTGCAAAATACTGAAAGCCTGGAGGCACCCATAGCTAGACATCTGCATGGAAACCCCTGTGGCTTTCTGGATTATATGGGGTAATTGGATGGGACTTTATATATGTATTGCTGCCAATTAGAGTGGCCAGATGCACAAACAAAAAGAAAAAGGGAAGGGGGCTCCTGCACCTTTAATAGTTGTGGAGAAGAGGTAATTTCAGCATGTACAGGCCCTTTTCTACACAACTTTTAAAGGTGCAGGAGCCTTGCCTTTTTTTGTATCTGGCTATGCTATTGTCAATTGACCAGGAAGGAAAAACAAACCAGTACCTTGGTGTACTGATGTGTCTTTAACAGCAGTTTGATCTATAGAAACCAGCAGGTAAAAGCTTCTGCAGAAGCACAGTCATTTTTTAATGTCAGCACGTTACACCACAGCATCTGAGGCCTGTTAAAAAATTGGCAACGCTTACTTGTAAGGAGAATCAACTTACCTGCTCTACACTTCATGAGTAAGAACGCTCACAAGTGCACATTCAAAGAGTGTGTGTGGCGAGGGGAATCTACCATTTTCACTACTTTTAAGCCTCCTTAATTGTGACCGCAAGAGAGTGGTTGCCCTGGAACCCTGAAACAGAATAGAGGCACACTCTGGCCCCTGCCATTGGCCAAGGGACCAAGGCCCGCTGGGAGGCTGCCTCCCAGGGAAGAACATCACAGCAAGGAAAAGATTAGTCCATCCATCAGCCACAAAAAGCACAGCTGCAAGGAACATGCTTCCCCACCACCACCACCAAAAAAGAACCCTTGGCTCCAGCTTCCAATTGCTTTGGGACTGCAGAGGGCAGCATGTTCTGACCCCATTCATCAGCCAGAAGACTAAGGGCTACTGGACTGTATGTGTGAGCTTTGGGTTTGTTTGTGTTATTACAACCTGTTGAAAGTTGCCTTGACAATAAATTGATTGAAAGTCATGGTATATATTCTCAAAATGAATAGATACAAATAATAAATAAGAGGGAGCAGCAATTGATTCTTCTTCCCCTAGGCCTCTCACCAAGCCTCCTCTCCCACCTGCTGGGGGGCAGGATAGAGGACAAAGGAGAGTTGCTTGCTCCAGCAATTGGGATGGGAGGGCAGACAACAGGGACTGGGGAAGTGTGAGGTAGGAGGAGTCACAACAATGTCATTACAAGAATTCTGTAACTAAGAATGAGTGTCTGAGTTTTCTTCTTTCCTCCTCCCTCCTAATTCTTTTTCTTCTTACGTCATGTTTCATAGATGGTAAGCCTGAGGGCAGGGAACTGCTTTATTACTGACATTTGTAAGCCAGTCTGGGCAGGAGCAGCTAGCATGGTACCGTCCATCACCCTCCTGAGGGTGGCATTGCTGCTGAATTACCAGGTGGCCATGGAACAGGGTGGCGAGGCCAGGACTATGCAGTTGCACTGTTAGAGGCAATCTGGCACTCCTGCCAGTGTGCCCCAGCCTTGCTGCCCCCCTGCCCTGCACCCCCTTGGTGAACAGCAGTGATGCCACTGTTGGGAGGAAGCACCCCACCATGCTGGCTGCTTCTGGGGGGTCTTTTCTTTTTTGCTGAAGAGCAGGATAAAAATGTTATATGTAAATAGAAAAAATATCTTGCTGTTGCAGAGCTGGCTACAGTGAAAGGCAGGATCTCTAGGCTAAAACCGAGTTACACCATTGAAAAGTGCTAACCTTATGTGATTTTAGGGATGTATCTTAAAGTTCCCTCACCTGGAAGGTTTTTTTTTCCTGTGGTGGAGGTAAACCAAGCAAACCTTTTCCTCTTGAAAAATAACTGTCATTTAGAAAAGACAAAATAACTGACTGCCCTTTGGATGATAGTTTGGCATTCTCTCCTCTTTTATTTATACCTGCCTTGAAGCTTCTTGCTTTGTGGAACCGACTCATTGGCTCTTCCAAGGGACACGTCAGCCTATAATAACCTGAATGGGCAGTTTCTGTGACTGGAAACTTCAGCTTGCCCAGCTGGTTGTAAATTCCAAAGAAGATTGAATGTACAGATTGAGAGAGACCTTATAAGTTGCTCCTGAAATTACACTGCATGAAGCCCAAATCGTGAATTTAAATGGGTCATTGACAATGTACCCATCTTTGCTAACCCAGTCAACTTACTTGATTCTGTGCTTCCTAGCATATCCAGTCTCTTCTTAACATAGCAAACCTATTCTTAATTAATGCTGTTGGCTCTGATATGTCACCTAGCACATAGAATTGTATTGTCTGTGTATGCTGGGTTTGTGTGTGCGCGCTGTTTCTGTTTCTTCATTCATGTCAACCTGTTGCTGTGTCTAATGCTCTGGAGAGCAATTAATTTTGCCAGCAGGTCATTTTTAACTGTCCCCTCCCTCCTCCGAATGTGCTTTTAACAGTGGCTTCGTCTGCAGGCAACACACTGGATCTGCATAGAAAAGCTTAACTTGCTGATTACTGTAGCTTTATAGCACAGTGGGGAGGAGAGCCTGGCTGGGAGTCCAGAGTCTGTGAGTTCAAATCCCACTCATGTCTCCTGGGCGTCAAGGGCCAGCTAAAGAACACCCCTACAGTGAGTGGCTCAGGAGTTAAGTGCCCTGCCACCGGTGCAGCCGTGGGCAAGCTGCATAGTCCCAAGGATCCCAGTTGCCTCCCAGCTGGCAGTTGCAGACAAGGAAGGGGCTGGCTGGTGCAGCTGTGGCAAGCTGAGCAGGCCCTCGCCAGCTGTGGAGGACTAGCCTCAATGGGAGGCAATGGTAAACCCCCTCTGAATACCGCTTACCACGAAAACCCTATGCATAGGGTAGCCATAAGTTGGGATCGACTTGAAGGCAGTCCATTTCATTTTTCAAAGGCAGAGGTGCAGGCTGATCCATTTTTTCCTGGTTAATTGGCAACCCTGTTTGAGAAAAGAGTGGGGTGTGGCATGCCATGACTTCAACTGGACCTTTTTCCCAAGTGGCCTGCTGTCAAATTGCATTATAATTTCACATTTCTCTTTTGGTAATTGGAATGGGGGCAGAATGAGATGATAAATCTGTGGACCAGATTTAGCCCAGGAGCTGCTGTTGCTGTTCCCTAACTTAATAGGAAAAAAGCTGTTATTCTTGAGATATCGCAAGAAAAGAAGGGTCTGTACAAACTGGGGGTGGGAGGGGGGAATGAAGGCTCAATTTTAAAATAATTTTTATTTAAAAGTATTTATATATTCCAAAATTGCTACGTAGTATACAGTCTAAAAACAAACAATATATTATTAAAACAAAAACACAATCTAAAACCAGTAAAACAGCAATATAAATACAATATTAAAAATGATGATATGGCACATGTTTTGCATGCAGAAGGTTCTAGCTTCAGTTCCTAGCATCTCCACTTAAAAGAATCTCAAATAGCAGGCATTGGTAACCTCATGGTTGGATTACTGCAATGCACTCTATTGGGGGCCTCCCTTGAAGCTGGTTCAGAAGCTTCAGCTTGTGCAAAATGCAACATCTAGGCTGCCAGTTGGTGTAGTCAATCTTGAAAGGATTACACTAGCTGCTGATTTGCTACTCCATTGTCTTATAAACAGGTGTAGTCATACAGGGTCATGGGGGATCTTGGAACCTTTACTTTTGAGGGAGCAGGGTCCCTAAGTCTCCAGCATCCTACAAGCCAATCAACGTGAAAGAGGAGTGTATTAGCCACTGTGAAGTGTCTTCTAACCTGCTTCCTTGTCCTTTCCTGGTGATTGGAGCCAATCAGAGTTGAAAGGAGGTGAGTCAAACAATGAGAAGACTCTTCTCAGTGCTAACACTCTCTTCCTTCATGCTTATTGGTTCCTAGGCATTAACAAGGATCTCATTCTCAACCCCACAGTGAAAAAAGCAGGGTGGGGGCATGGCTGTGATTGACATGAAGGGACCCTACACATCTGAATTTGCCACTACACTAACTGCTTATAAAGCCTTGTACAATTTGGGACCTGGTTACTTGAGGGAGTGCCTTTTCCCATACAGACCTTCCTCTGTGTTAAATTATATAGGGAAGGAAGGCCTCCCTGGTAGTGCCTCAGCCTGAGATACGCTATGCAGTCCCCTGAGGAACGGCCTGCTTGGTGACCACACCTCAGTTATGGGATTACCTCTTTTCTTAGATACAGCTAGCACAGACTTGTAAGAACTTTAGACCCTAGCTAAAGACACGGCTTTTTGCGTTGGCATTTGCTGGATATTAGGGCCTGTGCCTGCCTCTTTGTGGTCACTATCCAGTTGTACAGATTCGTTGGAAAATTTTTAGACCTGTTTATGTACGCTTCCTCATGGTTAGTGTTACCAGGTCTCTGTTTTTCAGCTGGAGTCTCTGGTTTTTGGGGGGCCTCTCCGGCTAGCACCCCTTAATCTCCAGACTCTCAGCTTCAATTAAAAAAAAAATTAAGTTTCTAGGTGGTCTGGTTCCCGAGATATACACCAAAACGTCAGCCCCCCCGCGACTGTTTCATCTATTTAACTGATACGATGCGGAAGTTGGTTCCTAGTTCCCAGTTCCTTATTTGCTTGAAAGTACAAAACACTAAAGAAGAAGAAGAGTTGACAACTACAGCAACTTCAAACCAAACTTAACATGCCTCTGAACCCCAAAATATATGTTGGGGTACCCTGTATGATATATCACTCGGGAGACTCTCCCTGTCAAGAATAACAATACATTTATGCAATCAAAATCATCAGGCTTCTGATATTATCATAAATACATAATGATGTCATAAAATCATAAAAAATAAGTAACTGGGGGTGCCCACCCCAAACTCTGCTCTGGGCCAGGACAAATCATATACCCCAGGAAAGGGGAGGGTGTCCTCTACGAGATGCCACTGCGTCCTGCAGGAGAAGGATGAGGGCATCTATGCAGACAGAAAGGGTAGAGAATCTTCTTACTCTTACTCATTTCTCAGACCTCTTTCTGAAGTGAAGGGTCAAATCTGTAAAGAAGTTTGGAGCAGCCACATTAAAAGATAAGGGAAGGGCATTGCAGGCAGGGGGTTGCCAACCCTGCTTGGATATGGATGTCTTTGCAGAGGATCCCTAGTCAAGCTTTACCAACAGCACAATCCAAACTATCTACTCAGAAGTAAGTCCTGTTGAGTTCTATGGGGGCTTAGTCCCTTAGTGCATGTGTTTAGAATTGCAGCCTTCAGGGGCATCCATCTTTACTCCTGAGTGTTCCCATCTAACATCTCCACAACACTAGGCTCCTTTCTTCCTACAGTGGCCTTCTGGTGACTGGCCTGGCCTGAAGGCACTTAAACCCTTCTTGCCGAAAGCAAGTAGGCTAGATTAAATGTTCCCTACCCAGGCTCCATCTTTTAGCTAAAATGTCTAGCTTAATTTCCAGTCAGATTTTTTTTTAATTGTACACTCCAAGCAACTGTGGTTGATGCTTAATGTATCATGCTTAATGACATCACTCGGGCCCACCCCGTGACATCACTCGGGCCCGCCTCTAAAATCTCAGGTTTTGGGATGCTTCTGACCTGGCAACCCTACTCACAGTCGATATCTATGTGTATAGATTTGTTGGAGTAGAAAACTTTAGACCTGTATATGTAAAATTTCTACAATGAAGGAACAAGAAACAGTTGAAAATGGTCTGGCCTTTTGCAGTAAGCTTTCTCAGATTTGGAACATCAGTATTCAAAGCTATGCTTGGCCATGGAGCTCACTGGACAGACAACATTATTGCACAAGGTCCAAAGCCTTCTCCATTGCGGCCCCCCTATTATGGAATTCCCTGCCAGTTGACATTCATCTAGCCCCATTCCTCCTATGCTTTCGGAAGCAATTGAAGACCTGGCTTTTTGATTAGGCAGTAGGAGAAATTTGTTATAGCTGTGCAGTTAAAGATGTGGATTGGTTTTTTATAGTTTATTCTGATTTTTAATCCGATTTAATTAATTGTTTGGTATTTTCTATTCTGATATGTATTACATTTCCATTGTACGTCGCCTAGAGTGGCAGGATTTTACCTGCTAGATAGGCGTCTAATAAATTTTGGATAATAATAATAATAGAAACATAGCATTGTTGTGAGGAACTACAACGGTGGGATAGGGAACAACATCCAGGCCATGACCCACCCTGCTTTTGTAGGACCGGCTGGTGCTGGGGAAAGCTTACTTGTATTTTGCCATCAGAGAAGCTGATCAGAAGTTCAACTGAAGGTGTCGGACTCGCAAGCATAGAAGGAAAGAGAGAACCAACTCACAGCTTTGTTGGGGGCAACCTGAGATGTTTCTGCTGCTCCAGGTGCCTGTACCACCCTATATTTTCACTGGAAGTTGTAATAACTGTTTTTTAATACTGTTATTTGTTATTTAATTTTTGTAAATTGTATTGTGTTATTGCTGTATTTCTATATTTGTGTTTTTCTTGTAAGCTGCGTGGAGGGCCTTTTGGCCATAAGGCGGGGTATAAATAAACTATCATCATCATCATCGTAGTTTCTCTGGTTGTTGAAAGTGATGTGATATATTTATTCCTGCTGTTTTATTTAATCTATATATGTTGTATTTCAACCCACTCTGGGATTACTATCGCAATTAAGAGTGGGTAATAAATATTTTAAATTAGGTGGCAGGGAAACCTCTGGCCTATGGGACTTATTAAGCATGCCTGGCCTCCCCATTTGGCCCATGAGGCCATTTTGGCCAAGCCATACCCACCTGTATGTGGAGCAGGTAAGGGGAGGGCCTGGCTGAAAGGGTGTTCACAGGCACTGCCAATCAGTTGATTAACAGGGCATGCAAAGCTCCTGTCAAAATACAGGGCAAGATAGCACTTTGAATGGTGCTTCTGGAGACGTCTTCAGAGGCCCCTCTCAAAGTGCTGTTTTGTGTTGTGCTTTGAATGGCGCTTTTGAAAAAAATCAGTTGTAGAAAACAGTGGGGGGAAAAGGTGACCTGAAATTGTTATCATATCAGGTGATAGGCTGGTGGGCAACTCACCTGTCAACCATGGCCCATGAGGGGTAGAGGAGACAACAATCTGGCCTGCTGGGCTAGAAAGGTTTTCCACCCCTAGGACATTTAAATTATTTAAAAAGGTAAATAAATTTTATTTATTTAAATAAAAAAATTAATAGGACAGATCCCTTGCCTTGACTCAGTGGTCTGACTTGATATAAGCAGCATCATATGTCTTTTAAAAATAGTATTGGTGTCATGGGAGAGGCCAGAAGCAGTACTGGGATGCAGTCCCTCATTAAATAACTACTTTACTACTACCTACTGGTTACCTATAGCCCTTGGACTCCACCTCCCATCAACCCCAGCCAGATTTGTCAGTGGTTAAGGATGATGGGAGTTGCAGTTCAATAACATCAGGACCACAAGTTCCCCATTCCCAGGAAGCTTCTCAGTTAGATCAGATCAGTTCAGCCACTAGTCAGCCTTGATAGCTGATCAAAATGTTAGGCCAATAATGGCTGATATGTGACCAGTAGGAGAATGCCTCTGTTCTTGAACTCTCTGCCAGCCATTTTTGTTGTGGAATTGGAAGAGAAATGGGAAAGAGATTCTCATTAGATCTGCTGAATGTGTAGCTAGGTATAAATGGCTGGGACATTGTGAGTGGTGGTATTGACTAACCAAGTTAACTAGTAATTTTATAAACCTTTATCATGCCAACCCAAAGCTCCAAGTTGCAACCTTGCAAGTTTTTCTTCATAAGGAAAATGATCCATGCACCTCTTTCTGGAGGAGAGTGAGGCATATCCGAAAGGAAGAAAGTGATTTAAGCACAAACCTCGAGGATGGGGAAGCAGGAAACCCTGTACCCATTCTGGGACAGACAGAAACTGGATGGATTATTAATCATGAGTTTGTTACAGCTCTTAAATGTTCTTATAATGTTCTTTACCCATTACACAGATAAGATTGTAATTTCAGTGCTGACCTTTGCTCAACTCCAGACAAAGGGCCACAAGCCTTTTTGGACCAGCAATATTGTTGGCCCCAGTCACAGAATGGCTGCCATGGGGACATGACATATTGCCACACGGCTGCTGTGGGGGCATTGCATAACACAAAAGTAGACATATTACAGTAATTGTTGCTTCCCCACACCCTGGACAACCTCATTTATAAATAAGTCATTTATATCCTGTTGGCCCTGATTATGGAGGTCAAACAATATTGATATTTCACACACATACTGATATTGTTGCTGTCTAGTAACAACAGGGAGTATTCCCCAGGACCAGGAAAAATATGCAGGGTGACCGCACCACATAACACCACACTCGCTCTCTCACGCACATGCACACACCATACACATGCAGACCACAGACACACATACATCTCTCTCACTTACTCATTCACTCATATGTACACATACACTTCACATATACATATCTCTCTGTCTCTCACAGACCACACATACACCCACACACCCTCTACGCATTCATACTTATAAACCTGCCCCCCCAGAAACACACACATCTCCCTCTCACAGACTTACATACCCTCCCTTCCCCCAAAGCACCATGTACACATATCCCTCTCTCTCCCAAGTGTATCTCTCCCTCTCTGACACATATGGGTGTGCACAGGAATTTTTCCAACAGGGGGGATTTTCTCGGGGGGTGCGCAAAACATTGAAAGGGTAGAGCAGGTTTATTTCTTGCACAAACAACGAGAATGGTGTCTGTATATTTTGTCTTATATCTCAGGTTCTAAAAATAATGGAAGCTTACTCTTTTTTTTTTTTAATGAAAGCTGGGAACCTAGAGATTATGGTTTATCCCAAAGGCATCAAAGACGGTCTTTGTGGGTGCCAGGTTAGTGGCCTCTGCTCCAGACAAAACCACTCTAGGAACAGAGGCACACTTACTGTGCTTCCGGTTCCAGTGCATCCCCACCTCTCTTTTCTGAAAACTGGGGCACATGATGCTAGTCAAACCCCACCCCTTTTTACTGTAAATCACGGTGGGATCAGCTGGAGCATGCTTTTTAAAATTCAGCTTCAAACAGATTTTGTAACTGATCAGCATGTCAACCTGTTGCCCTTCCAGGTGTGGCCAGTTGAAATGTTTTGCTGTAGGCAACTAGTGTGCTCACCGCTTCAATCAGTAATGTGGCTCAAGTACGGGAAAATAATTTCCCAGTGTACTAGGCCTGAGAGCATTAATCAGTGTAGAAAATTCATTAATCCAAGATTAAGTAAGATTCAAGTGGGGAAAAATCCACTTATGTTGATCCCTAATGAAAAGGTGTCCTCTGCTGATAACATAGTGAACAGTTAATCCAGTATGTTTAAGAGGATTTCCCAAACAATGGCTTACTCATCCATAGCCTTTAATCTGGGGAAACCCATACCTTTATTAAATAGTGTCAAAATAGCCATAAAATTGGTTAACAAAAGGGAAGTTAACAGATTATGTCAGACGCTGGCAATGAGAACCCCCTATCTGCCTTCTCAAGGCTTTTCTTTCAGAACTGCAGGCATACAGATGACTTGTCACAAAGTATAGCCCATGGTTCCATAAGGATAGTGGAAATGCCTTGACTCACTAGGTACAGCCCTTAGGCCTAATTATGTACCAATCATTTATACCATCAACAAGCAGCCTTTATCTTATTAATTCTTATTCAAAGTGTTGGTATTAACCTATAAAGCCTTATACGGCACGGGACCACGATACCTGTTGGATCGCCTCTCCCGATATGAACCCGCCCGTACACTACGGTCTACTACGAAGGCCCTCCTCCGGGTTCCGACTCATAGGGAGGCCCGGAGGGTGGCGACAAGATCTAGGGCCTTCTCAGTGGTGGCCCCCGAACTGTGGAATAGTTTCCCTGAGGAGGTGCGCTTGGCGCCGTCATTATTATCTTTCCGGCGCCAAGTTAAAACCTTCCTCTTCTCCGAGGCATTTTAATTTAAGTTAATTTAATTTTAAATGTAATCTGATTTTAGACTTTGTAATTTTTATATGCTCTGTTGTATTACTGTGTAATTTTATTGTATTTTTTTTTTTGTTCACCGCCCAGAGAGCTATTGCTAGTCAGGCGGTATATAAGTTTAATAAATAATAATAATAATAATAATAATTTCCACTGGGGTGGCCGTGTTAGTCTCTTGCAGCAACGTCTTGTGATACCTTCATGGGCGACAAATTTATTATGGCATAAGTGTTTGGAGGGAGAAATATCAATAAGATATGCAGACAATACCATACTACTAGCAGAAATCATCCAAATGCCAAGACTAAAGTAATGAGAACAGAAGATTTATGTAACTTTAAAGTTGACAACGAGGACATTGAACTTGTCAAGGATTATCAATACCTTGGCACAGTCATTAACCAAAATGGAAACAATAGTCAAGAAATCAGAAGGCTAGGACTGGGGAGGGCAGCTATGAGGGAACTAGAAAAGGTCCTCAGATCCAAAGATGTATCACTGAACACTAAAGTCAGGATCATTCAGACCATGGTATTCCCGATCTCTATGTATGGATGTGAAAGTTGGACAGGGAATCAACTCATTTGAAATGTGGTGTTGGAGGAGAGTGTTGCGGATACCATGGACGGCGAAAAAGACAAATATTTGAGTGTTAGAACAAATTATACCAGAACTATCACTAGGACAACCTTTTCCAACTAGTGGGCCACCAGATGTTGTTGGACCACAATTCCCATCAGCCTCAGCCAGCATTGCCAATGGTCAGGAAAGATGGGAATTGTGGTCCAACAACACCTGGTGGCCCACTATTTCAAAAGGCTGCACTAGGAGCTAAAATTATGAAACTGAGGTTATCATACTTTGGACACATCATGAGAAGACATGATTCACTAGAAAAGACAATAATGCTGGGAAAAAGAGAAGGGAGTAGAAAAAGAGGAAGACCAAATAAGGGATGGATTGATTCCAAAAAGGAAGCCACAGACGTGAACTTGCAAGATGTGAACAGGGTGGATTGTAACTAGGGTTGCCAGGTTGGAACCATTCAAAAACCTGAGAAAATGGGGGCAGACCCTAGTGACATCATGGGGCGGGCCCTAGTGACATCACGGGGTGGGGCCTAGTGACATCATGGGGCGGGCCCTAGTGATGTCATTAAACATGATACATTGTATCAACCACAGTTGCTTGGAGCATACCATTAAAAAAAAATTCTCTGGGTGCGACTTCCGGGAAGGGTGACTTAGCCTGTGCCTGCTTTTGAGACGGGCTCCTGCCTCAAAAGAAGCTTATTCAGATATATCAGTCAGATTTTTTTTTTTTTGACTGATTAAACTTCTCCCGGGTAGGGAGAAACGAAGAGATTAACCTCAAAGCCTATTTTTGTTGGGACGACCAGATCTCATTAATTTATGGGACGAGGTCCAGCCGACGAAGGTGGGACGGATTTTCAACAACAAGCTCTATCTGATAAAGCGAACGTTCATCTTATCTTCTAAGAGAGAACGCACTAACAGGCAAGCACCCTTCTTTCTATATTTTTCTTTTACTTGACTTAAATTGTTGCTGTTTAAAAGAGATTTGCCAGATTGATCGGTTTTTGACATCTCACTGGGGAGCCATAACTTCTCTCTGCTACTCACTAATTAATAGCTTATCTCTGTTTTTGTTGCAAAAAGCTGTCCTGGATTTGCATTCTAAAGATATACACAGAAGAGGGATTTCTATTCCAGATTTTTATTTTGAAGAATATTATATTGTCTGAGACTACTCTCTTTTTGGTCTATTTTATTTTGACGAATCTGTTTCCTGACGACCGCCATTAATTGTTTCGATCCTGGGAACTGCATTTTGTTTACTTAAGCATGGAGAGATAAGGCTGTCTGTTCTGTTTATACTGTGATGTCACCAAGTTTGGAGTATTAACCCAATTGTTGCTGAAATAAGAAGTGGTTTTCCTATATTTTTCTTTTAAAATGGCAATTAAGAAAGTGGCTGAGAATCTGGAAATAACTATGTTTCAGAAAATAATGGATGAGATTGAGATAACGAAACAAAACCTGCGACAGGGTTGTAAGGAGCTGAAAATTGAATTGAGTAAAATGAAGCAGGAGATTAAAGATATAGGGGTCCCTGTGAGAGAGGTGACCCTGGAAGGGGTCCCTGTGAGAGAGGAGACCCCGGAGATTGGAACAAACGTGGAACAGGAAAAAGATTTGGAGTCTATGGACTTTAGAAACAAAATCTATTGTTTGGAGACACAGGAGATTAAAGACATAGGGGTCCTTGTGAGAGAGGAGACCCTGGAGACTGGAACAGGGGTCCCTGTGAGAGAGGAGACCCTGGAGACTGGAACAGGGGTCCCTGTGAGAGAGGAGATCCCGGAGATTGGAACAAACGTGGAACAGGAACAAGATTTGGAGTCTATGGACTTTAGAAATAAAATCTATTGTTTGGAACTCAATGTTATCTCTGAAGAAATTAATGAAGATTCTAGAGATAAAGTTATCAATGGCATGGATAATCTTCTGGACTGGAATGATGTGATGGAGCCCAATATAGAGAAAATCTATGGAATTAACTGCAGCCATGTGACAATGGAAAAACTTTCAAGAGATGACCCAGTGTATTTTGAAAAAAAGAACAGAGATATGATTTTACAGCAGTATTTCAGCAACCTATTCAGAATGGATGGCAAGAAAATATTTGGGATAGAGGTAATTCCCATCAGACTCTTACTATATGACTATGGCTTTGACAGCAAGATTATTATGGAATACTGATAATGGAAGATTGGATACTGAAATTACTGGACTTAACAAGACTACTGAAGATGGAAGATGGAAAATGGAACTAATAGGGATAATAGAACAATGGCTACTGAAATTACTGAACCTAACAGATTCTGATGTGATGGATTAATTGAAATGTTTATTTTGACTATGGTTATGACAATAAGATTATCATAATTAGTAATGAGATGGATTAATCGATATGCTTATCTGGAAAAAAAAAATTGATAGATATATTTCTTAAAGAATTGAAACCTCTCTTTGACTTTTTGTGGAAAGAATAAAGTAATGTTTATGAGATTTGATGATTAAGTAAGATAACTACTGGAGGAAAGTGATTTTATAATATGACTTAAGAGACAGGATTGTTATATATTATAGACTTATAACTGATTTGATCTTTGACAAATGGGAAGTCAATATTTTACTCTTTATTTTTTATTTTTTTTTTTTGTTTTTTTTTTCTTTTTTTTTTTTGTTTAACTATTTTTGATTTTGTTTTTTGTCTTTGAATGTTTTATGATTTCGTCTTGTATGTTTTATGAAAATCTGAATAAAAATTATTGAAAAAAAAAAATTCTCTGGAGATTAAAATAGAAATCTTACCTAAAATAGGGTGTTCCTAGGTCCATCTGAAGTGACAAGGTCATTCTTTCTCACAAGCTTAGGGTGATGCAAAATGGAAATGGACTGCCTTCAAGTTGATCCCAGATAGGGTCTTCATGGTAAGCAGTACCAAGCAGACAGAGGTGGTTTACTATTGCCTTCCTCTGAGTCTGAGAGGCAGTGACTGGCCCAAGGTCACCCAGTGAGCTTCATGGCTATGTGGGGATTCAAACCCTGGTCTCCCAGGTCACAGTTCAACACGTTTAGGGAACATTTAATATAGCTTACTTGCTTCTGGCAAGAAGGGTTTATGTGTCCTCAGGCCAGGCCATTACTGGAAGAAAGGAGCTCAGTGTTGCAGAGATGTTAGATGGGAGCACAGATGGATGACCCTGAAGGCAGCAACTGTAAACATGCTTATTAAGGAACTAAGCCCCATAGAACTCAATAGGAGTTATTTCTGAGTAGATATGGTTGCAGCCATGTTAAATTAAACCAGAACTATCACTAGCTAGCCAGTACAGAGCAACAATCAAGTAGGTGAAATCTGGTTTTCCTGTTCAAAACCCATGCTTGCATAGAACTCTGTCCCAAGTTCACTAAGTTATTTAGTGGTACAGGTTGCGGAGGCAAGGTGCCTCTCATTTTTCCTGTCCTGCACCTGACTTTCATAACACTATCTGGCCACTGAGAAGGTGGGAAATGGACTGGATCCAAGTGTCCCCTTTTCCAAGCTTCCATCTGTTTACATGGCTACTTCTCTGGAACAGGCCCGGCTGAATGCTTCTTATTTGTACTCATCTGTTAGTAAAAAGTACCAATTTATACATGTTTGTGTTTTTTATCCATGACATAGAATCTTGTTGGTACAAAACTTTTAGTGCAGTTTCATACCTTTTAAAATGTTTTCTACTGAGGTTTTTAGTATTGTTATATTGGTTTTAAGATGCTGTGAAACACCTAGAGTACACATTTGGGAAGAAGTATAAAAGTATAGCTAACAATAAATATTGCAACTGGAAATCTGATCATCAATAACTCTTTGCATGCTTCTGGGGGCAGCTTTTAGATCCAAGCCTGCAGGATCTAGAACCCAAGAACTCCAAACTGGGCTAACTTGGTTTAAATGGAGCAAACGGGATTCTTTGATGTTTTTTGTTATCGTCTGTCCCCCTCGATAACCACTTTGCTTTGGCAGGGGAAAGGCTCAGGATGCACCTCAGCAAAGATGTTGATGCTAGGCCCTTAAAAGATGCAGCCCTTTGCTGTGGGCTGCAGCCTGGCAATTCTGGCACCAGATGCTTATTCTCTAGACAAGCACGTAAACTTTTGTCTATAATTAAGTGACAAGTGGGACTATAACAAAATGTTGCAGTATATCCTCAATTCATAGCAGGAGTACTTCTGTTGAGGTATCCAACCGTTCAGCCATGCCCTCTTCTGGGATGCTAGAAGCAGTAAGATACTCAAGTAGCCAATCACCTTCCTTTTGGAGGAAGGGTGGGATACAAATTTTATAAATAATAATAAATAATTTTCTAACTTCCTCTATGTACTTCTCAAGGGAGAAGAAAGGCAACCACCCTCATTTCATGACCAAGTGGGGAGTAAGGGGGGAAGGGTCTCAATGACTTTGTGGGCACCAGTGGAGGACCTCAAGGCACAGTTGTACCCACAGGCACCACAGTGGTGACCCTTGCCTTAGATCATGCACCCCAAATGTAACATTTGGAAGTGTGGGGAAATATTTATTTGCTCCTCTTTAATGGTGTGGCTAAAGCATGCCAAGGGGTAAGCAACCCCCTGGGCCAGGCGACATGCTCAGCAGAACCCAAGTGATAGTCCTGTAACACTTCGGACTGCAGGTAGGTTGGTGGGGGCTTTTAAAAAAATCTTACCTACATTTATACCCCATTTCCCAGCCTCCAAGAAAGAGGCATCTTAACAGTAAAAAAGATAACATACATAGAAAGCCAGAAATAAATAAAGAGAAGAGCTGCAAGGTCTAATTGGTTAGTCAGCTACATTTTTATCAATGAAAAGGGTGCCACAATTCATTGCAAAGTGCTTCTGATGCCACATGTACCATTTTAAAAGATGCCTAATCTCCTCCACCACCACCTTTTTATCTCGGGAGGGAACAGCTCTTCCCTCCTGCCCAGTTGTTTCTAGTATGCAACCTTTAAAAAATATATATATATATATATATATATATATATCAAGTGATTAATCAGGTGAGACTGAGAGCCCTAATAAAAAGGGATAAAACAGCCGCAGACGGCCAGTTCCACTAAAGACAGGTTGCAAACACCTTCCTGAAAGAGAAAGATCTCTTGACCAGAGTACCATGTAGGCAGAAGGGAGGTTTGACTCAGAATGCTCTCTCGCTTTCAAAACACAGTAAAATAAACACAGAAGAATCGCGTCACACAGAAAAGGCGCATGTTGGCAGAGGGGGTAACAGCGTTGAGAAGGCTGCCCCCCAGGTCCCATCTCCGGTCTCCAACCGCCCTTCCAGGGAGGGCTGGGAGGCACCCCCGGCCTGCCAATGCAGCCAACGCTGAGCTAGACGGAGCAGGTGCCCGGCTGGGTCCAAGGGTGGTTCCGATGCTCCGGAAGGCACGGAAACACCCCGATGCGCGCGTGCTTCATGGCCCGTCTCCACAGGGCCTTCCGTCCCTCACCCTGACGGCAGCGGCAGGTGCAGGCAGCCGAGGGAGAGCCTGGTCGTGGCGCCGCGCGGCCCGAGCCTGCGCTGCCCTTGCGGCTCTGCCCGCCTCACCAGCCGCCTGCGCCCGCGCTGCCCTTGCGGCTCTGCCCGCCTCGCCAGCCGCCCGCATGCCAGGCACCGCCCGCGGAAGCGGCTTCCGTGGCAGCGCGCCCGCAGGAGCCCAGAGCAGGTCTGCCGCACTGGCATTGGCACAGCCCCCCCGCCTGCGGCCTTCCACTCAATGCAACGGAAGCTGTGCCGCGCAAAGAAAGCCAGCTGCAGGCGGGGAAGGCAGAGGGGCGCCCCTCCCCCTGCCTTTATTCCTACCCGATGGGGGAGGTGTCCCCAGCCACCTACCCAAAAGGACAGCAGGACTCACGGGCAGGGGGTGTCTCCACCTCCCCTCCACGACCCTGGTCCGTCTGCGCACCGAAAACCAACGTCTCCCCTCGTCCCCCCGCCCGACACATGCAAAGGAGGCAGGAGCCCAACGGCACCTCCGCGCTGCAGGCCAGCCACACACACACCCCGAGCAGCCCTGCGAGGTTGCGCCCGGCCTCCCCCTTCGGACCTACCTTCTTTGACTCCCGGCAGCTTGGACTGGTCGATGGCATGCTGATTTCAGCCATGTTGGCCGCCCAGCTGGCTGGCTCCCTCCGGCTCTCTGTGCACCAGGACGAGGAGGAGGAAGGGGGTGAGCCCCCCACCCGGCCACTCCTTTCCCTGCCTCCGAGGAGCTGGCGTGGCAAGAGTTACGATGGGGTCCCCCAGGCAGAGACGCTGCGGCCGCCACTGCTGAGCTCCATCGTAGCCACTCCTGCCCAGCACCTGCGCCTCACTGGGAAAAGGCAGGCGGGCGGGAAGACGCTGCTTCCTCCTCCTGCACCTGCGCCTGCCAGGGAAAAGGCGGGTGGGCGGGAAGAGCCTTCAGCAGCATACGCATGCATGAATCACGCATGCGTGGCTGGGGGAGGCGCTTCAAAACCGGAGATCTACCTATTTAGCGTAAATATGGCCGGAGGCCGGAGACGGCCCCCTTTTGCCGGAGACTCCGGCAGAAAACCAGAGACCTGGCAACCCTACTTGTAACAGATGCTATTGGAGGTCGCTGATACATAGGGTCGCCATAAGTTGTGATCAACTTGAAGGCACATAACAAGTGTTTGATGTTATTATCATTAATTGAATTTGTACCCCGCCCTTCCTCGCAAAGGAGCCCAGGGTGGCAAACATATATAAAAAAAAGTTTTACTACAAAAAGAAAAGCATTCCAAAAACACAATTGCAGTTAAAAGCATTCTTTCATCCAGTGATCTCTGGGTTGCCAGGAGCAATCTCCCTCAGCCATCAAATGCCTGGGAAATGTTTCCAAATTCCTCCTGAAAGTCAATAGTGATAGAGATAAATGCAACTAGCTGAGGAAGGCATTCCACAAATGGGGAGCCATGGCTAAAAAGGCACCACTGATTAGGGATGGGAGGATCTGTCAGTTTCAGTTCTCAAACTATAAGCTTTAAAAAAAATCCCATGTGCAGGAAGGATTATTTGCTGCCATTGATCCCTAGCCACAGAGCCTTAAGTGCAGCAGCATAAGTGCATCTATTTAACATATCAATGAAGTCCTTGGTGGGAGCTGTGGCCAGACAATTGGCAAGTGCCTGCAAGGAAAGACTTGCCTTCATCACAGGATGAATGAGTTCCAGCAGCTCCGGCCTACTTACGTGCCTTGAGAGACTCTGTTGCTTAATAGGTGGTGGGTGAAAGGTTAAACCAGGAAAGACATAAGAAGAGCGCTCCTAGATCAGATCAAAGGCCTATCTGGTCAAGCACTGTTCTCCCACAGTGGAACATTGGTTGCCTCTAGGAAGCCCGCAAGCAGGACATGAGCGCAAGAACACTCTTCCACTTCTATCCCCCACCCCAGCAACTGTATTTGTGGGCCTAGTATTCAAAGGAAGCATACTGACATCATGGGGTTTTTTCCTGTTCCTGAATGTGTTTTTAATGTGAGAATCTTTTGTAAGTCATTGAGAGTTCCTTACATCTTCTTCATCTTCTTATTATCATCATCATCAGTTTGGGCAAAACCAGACACTATATGGAGATTGGGATGGAAGAAAGGCAACCCTGGATTCAGTCTCTGACCCAGACAGGTTATCATTCGCACAATATGATGAATGCTCTAGTGTCTGCATGGGTTCCATATTACCTTCTGGGCTTCACTGAAAGTCCTGAAGATGACCTACACAGTTTTATCCACCTGGGCCCAACGTAACTAACAGACTGCCTCAATTTCCATGTGCCATTATCACCTTTATGGTCTTAAGTATACCACTTTCTCAATGTTCTCTTAAGTATACCAAAAAAGCACATAAAGTCAAGGTCTAATCAGACATTATACGATTCTGAAAAATATATGTAGAAATGAATGGTAGAAAATATAGTCTATGGCTGATAGCCAACAGAATGCACAATAATGCCCAATTTCTATTGCACATGCACTTTACTACACAGAGTGTGATGTGAATTGTTGGTTCTGTAGACATGATATACATACACTTCCAATGACAACACAGCAATACAATGCAGAGGTGTACTAATAGAGAAATATAAAATGTGAAGATAAAATACACAGCAAATCTCAAATAATATGCCACACACGTTTCGACTTGAAACAAGTCTTCTTCAGTGGCATCTATTCTGAGAGCTTCTCTTTGTGCATGGATTCAGATTATATAATGCATGTGAACTATGTTGCTGCTGCAGATATCATTTATGAAAATTACTTAACAATTCTTCCGTAAAGCAGTATAATACAGTATTATTTATTTATTTATTAAATTTATTAGTCGCCCATCTGGCTGGCTGGCCAGCCACTCTGGGCGACGTACAAAATAAAAACATACATGAAAACATTAAAAATCTCATCAATTATAATAAAACCTAACCCACCCCAAAAGCCTGCCTGAACAGCCAGGTCTTCAAGGCCCGGCGGAAGCTCATCATAGAGGGGGCATGGCAGAGATCATTTGGGAGGGAATCCCAAAAAGTGGAGGCCACAATTGAAAAAGCCCTCTCCCTAGTTCTCACCAGTCTAGCTGTTTTAACTGGTGGGATAGAGAGAAGGCCTTTTGAGGCTGATCTTGTTGAGCGGCATCCCTGATGATGTTGGAGGCGCAGACTGGGATGAAACCATATAGGGTTTTAAAGGTCAGAACCAACACCTTGAATTGGGCCCGGAAAACAATGGGTATAAGCCTCCAATGTGCTAACTTCTTACTTTTATAGTCATTCCTATACAGCATGCATATGCTTTCTGTTCATATGTGCCACATCAGAATCTCGAGAGTGAGCGCTCAGTAGCTGCCCCTCAACTTTGGAATACTCTTTTCCTGGAGATCAGGAGGTTGGGGTTGAAATGAGGTTTATTGGGACAGAGAACTAGAGAGGCCAGTGTTTTTTAGCAACTACCTTCCACATCACTGCCAAGGTGTTGCTCAGTCCTTAATGCTTCCTTGTGGTCTGGATGTTGGCCCCCACCCTTTTCTTCATAAATTTTAGAGCTTATTTATCTTATCTGGAGACTTCCAGCAGTTCAGTCACAAACTACCTACTTATACACATCCCATCTGAATTTGGTGTGGCTGCTCAGAAAAAGTGTTCATTTTTACTTTTTTTGTGGCCATCTTGAGGACTTTGTCATGGTTAATGGCCATCAGGTGGGTGGATTGACATAACTGCAGCTGCTGTGCAATGGAAGCTGGGGGGAGCCAATGTGATGCCCTCTAGATGTTTTAGACTCCAACTCCTGTCAGCCCCTTCCACCATGGCCAATGGTTTGGGATTATGGGAATTGTAGTCGACAACATCTGGATGGAGGCTGTGCTGGAAGAGGAAAGGGTGGGAAGCTTGTCCACTGGAGAGTCACCAAAGCTCAAACAATGTGACACATTCAAGATGGCTTTGTCTGACCAGGGATAGGGAGAAACAAGAGGAAAACGTTACTGTGGATGGCAGTGAGCTCTTAATCCAAATAAATAAATAAACTCAGCACTTCAAGCAGAGCACAGTTCTTCAACCTTGGGTCCCCAAATGTTGTTGGACTACAGCTCCGATCATCCTTGCCATTGGCTAAGATGGCTGGAGTTGATGGGAGTTGTAGTCTGACATCATTTGGGGACCCAAGGTTGAAGAACACTGATGTAGGATCCCCAATATTGTCAGATAACTTGATAGAAAGAGCAGAATGGTGAGAGCAGATGAGAGCATATTTTAAAGCTGTGTTTGCAGCAACTGCAACAAGCCAGCAGCTTTTGAATTCTTCGTGTTTTGACTGCACATTATCCTGGGTGCTTCATATATGTTTTACAGGTGAGATAATTCATAAATGCAGCTTGCTAAATCAATAATAAAATACAACACAATGTCAAGAACTCTGCAAGTTCTGAGAATCCAGCAATGAGCATGACCCATGTTGCATCTCTTTACGCATCAGGCCAAGATGAAACGGGAGTATACTTCTGGAAACTTTTGTTGTCTCTCAGCCAAATATGTGAACGGGCTCCTTTTAAATGTGTTGCATTTGCATTGGCATCTGGTATTATGGAAGTTCTAGCTGGGGTGGTCCACCTGTGATGGCTCATTTGCATATACCAAATTTTCATTTGCAGGGCTGGTGTAAGAGACGATGTTGGTGGGTATCTGCTGTGGCTCATGTCCCTTACAGGGGGTTCCCTGCCACTCTCTGGAGCCGCAGTAGCCAATTGGCTGGGACTGATGGGAGTTGGAGTCCAACAACATCTGGAGGACACTAGGTTGGGGAAGGCTGATCTACAGAATGATCACCCAAAACAGTTGCCTCAGGGCAACTGTGTCCTAGCACAACTGAAAATACACTGTGAGTTACTATGTGGCTCTCTGTTGTCTGATAATCCCCTGTGTGCAGACCAAACCACCTCCTCCTCATTATTATTAATTTTCTGTCCTAGATGGATTAAATTTTTGTTATTATTATTTTTTATTTGTTAGATTTATATTCCACCCTTCCTCCCAGCAGGAGCCCAAGGCGGCAAACAATTGCACTAAAAACTTTAAAACATCATAAAAACCAACTTTAAAATATATTAAAACTAAACATCCTGAAAAACATTTTTTTAAAAGCTTTAAAAACATCTTTTTTAAAAAAAAAAGGTTTAAAAGCATATTAAAAAGCAATTCCAACACAGACGCAGACTGGGATGTCTACTTTAAAAGGCTTGTTGAAAGAGGAAGGTCTTCAGTAGGTGCCGGAAAGATAACAGAGATGTCTAATATTTAAGGGGTGGGAATTCCAAAGAGTAGGTACCATAACACTCAAGGTCCATTTCCTATGTTGTGCAGAACGGACCTCCTGATAAGATGGTATCTGCAGGACGTCCTCACCTGCAGAGTTCAGTGATCGACTGGGTTTATAAAGGGTAAGACGATATTTTAGGTATTCTGGTCCCAAGCTGTATAGGGCTTTGTACATCAAAACTAGAACCTTGAACTTAGCCCGGTAGCTAATACATAGCCAGTGCAATACTTTCAGCAGTGGGGTGACATGTTGGTGATACCCTGCCACAGTAAGCAGTCTTGCCATCGCATTTTGCACCAGCTGCAGCTTCCGGACCAACCTCAAGGGTAGCCCCACATAGAGCACATTACAGTAATCCAGCCTGGAGGTTAACAGGGCATGGGTAACAGTGGTCAGGCTATCCTGGTCCAGAAACTGCTGCAGCTATCTTTCCAGCCAAAGCTAGTAAAAGGCACTCCTAGCCACTGAGGTCACCTGGGCCTCTAGTGAGAAAGACGGATCCAGGAGCACCCTTAGACTATGGACCTGCTCTTTCAGAGGGAGTACAGCCCCATCCAAAGCAGGCAACTGACCAATTATCCAAACTCAGGAACCACTACCCACAGTGTCTCCATCTTGCTAGGATTCAGACTCAGTTTATTGGCCCTCATCCAGCCCACCATCGAGTCCAATTAGTGGTCCACTGCTGCGGGGGCCGAAAGACAATCACCCAATGCTACTCTCTGAAAACAACCCTGGAGATCGGAACCACTGTAAAACATTGCCTTCAATACCCATCTCACCAAGTCGGCCCCCCGTCCTTCTCCTGATAAAGGTCATCCATCAGAGCGACCAAGGTTGATTCAGTCCCATAACCAGGCCTGAACCCAGACTAGAATGGTCAAGATAATCTATTTCATCCAAGAATACTTGCAATGGCTGAGCCACAACCCTCTCAATCACCTTCCTTAAGAAGGGGGTATTTGCAACCGGGCAGTAGTTGTTGCTAACCAATGGGTCCAGGGTGGGCTTTTTCAGGAGCGGTTGGATCACTGCCCCTTTCAAGGTAACTGAAACCACTCCCTCCCACAATGATGCATTGACCATTCCCTGGATCCACTCGGTCAACCCCCCTCAGCAAGCTTTAATAAGCCAATAAGGGCAAGGGTTGAGAGGACTCGTTGCTGGCTGCATCGTTGCAAGCACCTTGTCCATTTTACTGGACCCCCGCCTTGGGTATTATTGTATGCTGATCAGCATTAACAATCAGATTTTAAAATATTTCATTATAAATTTTGAAAAAGACAATAATAAAGAAAACATACACCAAGGATAATGGAGATAATATAGAATAAAAACTAAGCAAAAGAAACTAGAGCAGCAAATATATAAAATCACTACAGGCATATGTATAGTATTCTGTGTTGCGCTCTTTCGTTTTAGGATTGTATTAGTCTGCATCAAATTCAGATGAAGACCATTGTCAACACAGCTGGTCTCCACTAGACAATGGGCATTTAGTGTCACCTGTCTCGTGCTGCAGGATGCTGTTCCAGCAGAGATTTGGCAGGCATCCTCATTTTTGACTTCCGGGCATGTCGTGACGATGCAGGTGTTTAAATTATTAGCCAATCTCTTTAATGATTATTTATATTGTTTTAATGGTGTTTTACATTTATTATTCATTAATTAATTAAATTTATATCCCACCCTTCCTCCCTGTAGGAGCCCAGGGCAGCACCATGATATAGTGATATATAAATATTTTTACAAGTAAAAAAATGAATAAATGACAACACAACAATCAAGAGAGTCCCCCTTCCTACCATTTACTCTGGGAGAATCTCAAAATGTTCCAGAAACCTTGTATTGGGATGGAAATTGGGATTTGGAACCTTCTTTATTTGTGTGTGTAATAAGATCAAGCCTGATAGCTAAGAGCCCTGACCTCTGATCCTCAGGCAGCACGTTCTATCACAGCCACATTCCAAAGTTTTGCATGCCAGACAGCCACAGGCAGATTCTTGGCACCTTCTCAATGGTGAGAAATAAGCAATGGTGTTGCCAGCAGCATGAATTTTACATGAAGTCTTTAGAGGCAATTTCCACAATACTGCAATAAAAAAAGCAGTCTGGGGTCTCTTAAAATCAGCTTTTTAATAATCAGACTCAATTTCTGCTAAGACATCTGTCGACAATATTAGCAATAGGATTTTGAGGCTGCAGTTGGATACCTGATTACTTGGGAGTGAGCCCTATTCAATTCAGTAAGACTTACTTTTCAGTACATTTATACAGTATAGAGTTGCACTGTAAATGGTCAAGATTGACTAGCATATGATCTTTTCATTTACATATTTACTTAGCAGCTTTATGTCTGTCTGTCTGTCTGTCTGTCTGTCTGTCTGTCTATCTATCTATCTATCTATCTATCTATCTATCTATCTATCTATCTATCTATCTATAGAGAGAGATAAAATTAAAGCAAACTCTCCATTACAATTCTGTATTTTGCTTTGGGTGGCCAATGACCTATCAAAAGTCTCTCCTCCCATAGAATGCAGGAGATATCACCAAGCCAATGACAAACTGTTATGTACCTTCTCCAAAAACGGCTCTCTCAACCCAAGGCATTTACCTGGCTCAGGCAGGCATCTTGGTGCCCCTATGGAAAGCCCACAAGCAGAAATGGAGCGCAATAGCACTCTTCTTCCCACTTGTGATTCTCAGCAACTGGCATTCAGAGGCATACTGCCTCCAACAATGGAGATAGTACAAAGCCCTCATGGCTAGTAGTCTTTGATAGCCTTATCCTCCATGAATTTGTCTAACAAAGCTGGCTCTGGATGTGAAGGTTCTCCATGCCATGGTGGAAGTCTGCCTGTAAAACTGCTCTATACATAACAGCTGAGGTAAGGAACATACCACAATGAGACCATTTATCTATTTATTTATTGCAAGTCTGCACAAGGCAAGAACAACTTGCTTATTGGCTCTAGGAGTGGTGAGCTGTGATCAAAATTTCCTGTGTCATAGCAGGGTCTCTGCTTAACAGTCATCATCCCATAGGGCTCCGCCAACTTTACCTGAACCTTCCTTGTGAAAAGGGAACACGTTGAGCAACGATGTGGCCATTTTGTACACATCTCAAGAACTGGCCCCTACAGCTCAAGGATAGAGCACATACTTTCCACATCCTTGGTTTAATCTCTGGCATCTCCAGACAAAAGATCTCCAACGGAAAGGCTGAGACGTGTGCTGGGCTAGATAGAACATTGGCCTGAGTCACTATCAGGCAGGTGCTGACTTCTTCCTAAGCTACTAGCAAGATCCCCATATGTAGATGTTTCTAGTAGGGCTGTGCACAGAGCCCCAAATCTTCCCTGCAGTTCCAGTCGGGGGGGGGCATCAGACTCATTGTTTCCTCGGCTCAGCAGCTGATGAGCAGAGGGTGTGATCCTGTACATTACTGGTTTGCAAGGGGCTTTCCTTGTAAAGCAAAACAGCACTCCACACCCGCAGGATTGCTCCCTGGGTATGCAAGGGGCTTCCAGCCTGATGCCCCACATCCTGACAGCCCCAGAACCCTTTGGATCATCCATCCAATGTGTAGTGATCTGTGGCTTTTTGAACCCATTTAGCTGAGGAGGCCCAAATTCCCTGGATGGGACTGCTTTGGCTTGGGCCTTGGCCAAATCCAGTGAACAGCCCTAGTTTCTAGTACTTGCCGTGGCATTTTACTGCCTGAGGCAAAGGGCAAAGTGCCTCTTCCCCTCCCAATCTACTTACATAAAAGTTGGCTGGAATGGCAATCAAATCTTACTTCAACAATGTCAATAGCATAGCATCCTCCACTGCACCAGAGAGCTCAGGGAGTGGAGAGCAGGCCATGTGGCAGACACAGCTCAGTTCTGCAACACCTCACTGTTGCTCCCTGCTCCCCAGCATCTACTGCCTGAGGCAGCTACCTCACTCTGCCTAACGGTAGGGCTGGCCCTGTGTTGTATACCAAAATCTATCTGTCTGTCTGTCTGGCCAGCCAACAGTGGATGGGGCCGGAGGCAAAGTTGGGTGGGGCCATTCCCTTTCCCCTCTGCTCTCTCTCTCTCTTTTATTTATTTATTGCACTTTTAAACCGCCCTATAGCAACAGGCTCTCAGGGCGGTGTACAACAGGATAAAACCACATTTAAAACCAGCGAATGTGGTATAAGTATAAAAACATTAAAAATAGATTAAGACAATTAATTAACTATAACATTAAAATTAAAAACTAAGACTAAAATGACACCTTTTTGACACCTCTCTTCTTTTTCCCTATTCTCATCTAGCATTCTGCTGGTGGAGGGAGAGATCATTCTTACCAGAGGTCTCAAATGATCGATGGAAGAGGGATTCTCCCCCCTCTCCTCCTTTCATTCCATATATTTTAGCTTTCATCCTGGTTCCCCACCACCACTCCTGTCCCTGGTCTCTCCCTCCAGGCTCCCCCTGCTCCAATTAAAATAGGGCAAGGGCCACATGAGATTAAGCTGAGGGCCACATGCAACCCTCAGGTCACAGGTTCTCCTGATGTAGGGGAAATGGTTTACCATTTTGCTGCCCCATGTCAGTGAGAGAACGAACGCCAAGTATCTTTCTGAAGAGCAGGGCTGGGGGACCTGTGGCCCTCCAGGTTGTTGAACTCCAACTCCCATCAGCCCCAGCCAGCACAGCCCATGGTCAGGGATGATAGGAGTTGTAGTACAGCAACATCTAGAGGGCCACAGGTTCCCCATCTCTGCTGTCAGACAATCCTGACTTTTATCAACGGAAATATTTACATTGGTGCATATTTTTCTGACTTCTTAGTCATGCCACGCCTGTGGAGTGCAGCCGCTTCGACAAAGGAGGAGTGCCGAGTGGGTGGCCATGCCCTCGGCCCTGACTTGACCCTTGGAGCAACTTATAAAAAAAGCAGGAGGCTGCGCCAGGCGCAAGTACAATCCTGTTGGCATGCCATTAAGCAAGATGGCTTCAATAACTCAGGGGAGAGCCTGTCTATTTTATCTGCTGTGAGCCCCACCGCATTCCTGGTTTATCACAAGAGGCAGCAAAGGGAGAGGCATGGTGCTGCACCAACAAATACATATCCTCTCCTGTTGTTTCTGACACCCATTTTATGCTTGCAATATACAATTCAATCATATTCCCAGACAGTTTCTTTTGTAAGGACAATACCAACTATTGTTGTCAGAGTACAAAAGGTCACAGGCCAATATTTCTAGTTCTCTGGAAGCTGGGTGGGGTGCAGGTGTGACCCACTCATGCCCAGTCTTCAAAGGATTGCATGTGTGTGTGGAGCAGTCATTTTTACAAGGTATTTCTGGGCTCATTGTTAATTCCAGCTCATTCCTGCACCCATGGAAAGTCCTGTCCTGTTGTCATCTCCTTAGCAATCTCTGCCTGATCTGTTCTTGATCTCTTCATTGGAGGAGGTATTAGGTCTATCATTGAGAAATAACAGGAAAAAATGTCACCCCCAGGTTTTGAACCACTATTTTTACCATTCCCTCCCTGAAACAGCAAAACATAGTGGTCCTGTGGAGCACCTGGCAATAAAACTGGGCCACTTGCAAACAAGGTAGAGGCTTCTGCATCCTCCAGAAACTCACAAGGCATGTGGGGGAGGGAGATATGAGTTCATAAAAATGTTTAACAAGAAGAAAAATAAAACCAAATCGGCTCATTGCCCTCTTAGGAGCTACAGCAATTTGAGGGCAGTTGAATGTCAGGTGAGGAGGGAGGGAAAACAGGTGGGGTTATAGGACTTGGGCTGGATGTCCTCACAGGATCCCCCTCCAGCCTTGTGATTCTGCTAGAGCGCTGTCCTTCAACCTTGGGTCTCCAGATGTTGTTGGACTTCAACTCCCATCATCCTTGGCAATTGGCTAAGCTGGATGGGGTTGATGGGAGTTGTAGTCTGACAACATCTGGGGACCCAAGGTTGAAGAACACCTGTGGAAGAGGAAGGCTGCTAAAATGGTCAAACCAGTTCCTTTTGTTAAGTAAATAACCCTGGGCAGGTATGTTAAGTATCCCCATTTGTAATGTAAACTAGGGCAATATATTGGCACAGGAACCAAACAGCTGGAGACACTTCAAGTATGACAAAAAAGGCATATCTTTCTCCCCCAAGTCTGTGTGTGTGTGAAAGGGGCCAATAGACTGGCAGAGGTGAAACTGAGTCTGGAAGAGACACAAAGGCCTACACTTGTTGTCTTTGTGAATTTAATGCTGTGGCATTGGGGGTTCCAACAGAACCCTGATGGACAGTAATATCTGTTGGAGTTAATGCTGTGAAGAACACTGGTCTTGAGCCTGCCCTGTGTCAACCAACCAACCAACTAACCAGATTGTTGTTTTAGTATTTTCAAATTGTATATATTTATGGCTGTAACCTGCCCTGAGATCAGTTGACAATGAAGGCTGTGACACAATTTTTTACTACAAACAAAGAAACCCCTCAGATTTGCTCAGCCTTGTGTAAGCTGACCAGGCTGAGGTTGTTTGAGTGCGTGCCAAATGCTGTTCCCTCCTTACCAAGTCATCAGCAGAAGTTTTCATACATTTATTTATTTATTTACTTACTTATTTATTACATTTATATCCCACCTATTCTCCAAGGAGCTCAAGGTGGTATGCATGGTTTCCCCCCTCCACGTTTTATCCTCACAACAATCCCGTAAGGTAGGTTAGGCTGAGATACAGCTCCCATCTTCTCTGGCTGGGGCTGATGGAAGTTGGAATCCAACAACATCTGGAGGGCCACACATGAGCCAGCCACCCTCCCCCTCCCAGCTTAAGACCTTGTGCAGAGCTGTCTCCTTTTAGAGTCTGAGCACAGCATGACTCTATATTGCATGAGGTACTCAACCATGAGAACCGACATAGGAAGTAAAAGGTGATAAGCTTATCAGTTATGACTTACTAGATGTGAGAATTCACCTTGAAGGTGTGCCCAGTCGCTGGCTGACTGCCTGCTTCTCCTCTCTCCCACCCATGGGAAGGGACTAGAGCTGAAACTAGGTGTTGTCACGTCTTCTTTTTTGCCTTTTGCTTATGTGCATGTATGTGTGGATTTATGTTCTAGTCAGAAAATCCATCCAGAGAAGCAGAAGGCGATGGAATAGTCTGTATTCCATCCTGCACCAACTCTTAGATTGGGTTTTCAGCTCAGGAAAAATGCATGTGCATTTTCTTCTATAGATGTGGATTTGGATTACAGCAACAGGTGTGCAACCAGTGGGTTGTAGCCAATGCTGCCGTTCCCCTGATGCAACAGGCTTCCGCTTGTGCAACAGAAGTTTCCCCCCTCCCTCTTGCAGCCCACCTGTGAACCTCAAAATCTGCTCCAGAGGTTCGGGGGATCATCCAGAGCAGATATTGGGTTCACGTGGGGAGAGAACAGGAAGGGGAAGCCCTGTTCTGCAAGCAGGACTCTGTTCGCAGAGCACTGGATACGGCCCAATGTTTTTACTTATTTAACAATATTTATATACCACTTAATCAATAAAAACCTCTAAGCAGCTTTTATAAAACAATTTAAAATATACATAAGGAAATATCTATCTGTGTAATTGAATATTTATTTGCTATATTCTCTATTCTTCATAAGGCCCTCAAAGCGGCACACAAGTAGAGATGTGAAAGCCCAGGGGAAAAAAACAAGAAAATTTTGGAGGGAAATGGTTCTTTTCCATTTTTTCCAAACCTTTTTTGTTTTGTTTTTGAGAAAAAATTGAAGAAAAATGGGGGGGGGAATCCAAGCCCTCTCCCAATTTCTCCCCATTTTTTCTCCAGGCCTTTACACCTTTCCATACCACACGAGTAAAATCATATGCTTTGCAGTAAAATAGCATGAACTCTGCAATAAAATAGTAACATTTTAAAAAGCCAACTGAAGCCTGCTTGTTGCAATGGATACAGAAATCATCTCGCAAGGGTGTGGGATGCTACATTTTCTCAACCCTGAAATCATAGTCTTTAACTGACAGGGCAACTTCATTCTCACTCCAGCCCAAGACATTTTGCCACCTAAAGCAGGAAATCCAAATGCCCACTGTATGCCTAAATAAATAAATAATATCAGATTATATACCTGATGCACTCCTACACACACTTTCCTGAGACTAAATCTGAATGAACTCAATAGAACGTACTTCTGATGAGATGTGTATAGTATTGCACTGTAATGGAGTAATTACCTTGCCTCATAGTAGGGCCGGCCCTGAGTGAAACGTGATTGCATTAGTGTCACATAGGTGCCTGTGATATCACAGTGGTGATAGATAACTGCTACTGGGAGAAAATGGGTAGAGAGAGTCAGTTGGGGAAGGGGAGAGAATGGGTAGAGAGAGTGTTCAGCCAGGGCTCACCTGAAGCCAGCTCAGCCAAGGCCAGGGTTAAATCCCCCCAAATGGGCATTCTGGTGGTGTGGTGGGGGCAGGATGGGGCAGGAGAGACATACCCCTATTGCAAACTCTTTTCAGCTCTTTCACATGTCCTAGCAACCCAATGGAAGGTACACTGGTGAAAAGGGTGGTGTAAGTCAAACTCTGTTGTAAAGGCTTGTTTTCCCTCTGTCAGGCTCTAGGGCTGGATCAGCCAGTAGTAGCCCTGCTCCTGAAAGAAGGGTAACTTACTCTGGCTTAATTTAGGCTGCTGTCAATTATGTGGCTTCCTACAGTTTGGATTGCTCTGCCATACATTTTACATTTTTTGGAGGTATGAGGTTTCATTTCATTTATTTATTTATTCTCTCTGTCTTTGGTCACAAGGTTTCCCATAACTAATAACATTATAAAAATCAATAAAATGTGTTTTTTACAATAAAAATATAACAGTGTTGGGCTATTATATATGTCTTGTTTAGGGTGGCTATTTACACATAGCCAAACAAGAGGAATTCTATCACCAGAAAAAGGAAGGGACGATAGAGGGTACAGCTTTGCATAAAATTTGCATATTCTAATATGTATATATAGATGTAAATGTAAAGGTACTGGCTTCAAGTCGATTCCGACTTATGGCGACCCTATGAATAGGGTTTTCATGAGGCTGAGAGGCAGTGACTGGCCCAAGGTCACCCAGTGAGCTTCATGGCTATGTGGGGATTCGAACCCTGGTCTCCCAGGTCATAGTCCAACACCTTAACCACTATACCACACTGGCTCTCTATGTATAGATACAAATATATAAATAATTACTGTAATTTAAATAGAAATACAATGTGCTTCCCCATACAGTAGGGCCCCACTTATATGGCAGGTTAGGGACCAGACCCCCGACGAAAAGCAAAAACTGCCGAAAAGCAGAACATTCCTGAGCAACAGCTGATCGATGTTCCGCTTTTCCGTGCATTGCCCTCTCCCCTCCCTCGCTCGCTCACTTGCCCTCGTTATGGTGGGGGAGCAGTGCTCCCCTTCCGCGGCAGGCTCCCTGCTGTGGATCACAGGGAGGGAGCTGCCCGTCCGCCCGCGCCTGCTTGCTTGCCCTCCACCGCCTCCCTCGCTCATCCCCCCTTGCCCGCTCGCCCTCCCCCCTGCCTGTTCACTCACGTGCTCTCCACCGTCTCCCTCCCTCATCCCCCCTTGCCCGCTCACTCTCCCCCCTGCCTGTTCGCATGCTCACTCGGCCTCCGCTACCTCCCTCACTCGTGCCCCCTTGCCCGCTCACTCTACCCCCTGCCTGTTCGCTCAGACGCTAGCACACCCTCTGCTGCCTCCCTCGACAATAAAATGGTGCCGGACGCCCTTCTTGGACTCAGCTGTTGAGCATGTCATAAAAGCTTGGAAACGTTTCTTTTTTGAACTACAACATCCATCAACCCAACTGTAGTTTAAAAAAGGAACGTTTCCAAGCCATCAATTTGTGCACTCAGCGCCTCTCTTTTCCAAGCTCTTAGCATCATATTGCAAAATCACAGCAAAAAAGGAACAAGCGCCGAACATATGGAAGACGGATACAATTCAAAACCACCGCATTAGCGAAGCGCGAAGAAGCAAAGCGCCGGAAAGCGGGGCCCTACTGTAGTGGGAAAGATTGTGGCTGCATATACACCATACATTTCAAACATACTATTTCCCCCCAAAGAATCCTGGGACCTGCGGCTTGTTAAGGGTGCTGGCAACTGTAGCTCTGTGAGGGGTAAGAAACAGTTCCCAGGATGCTTTGGGAGAAAGAATGCACTTTAAATGTATGGTGTGCACGCAGCCTGTGTGCCTGCTCATTCTGCTTTCCAGGTGCTGCTAACTGTTGAGGGGTCATTTCAAGGCCCCTTTCTGGCTTTCCCTTCTTAGGGTTCTGGGACAAGGCAGCCTTTCAAAGAGAGGACTGTCCTCTGTAGGAAGCATGGTTAACTTATTATATCTGTTCATGTTAGGAGTCCCTCTTCCTCCTCCATGTACACTGATGGCGGTATACTTGAGCATTTAACACATAGGAAAAAACCCAATCAATCAATAAAAGACAGAGCAGAGATAATAATCACAACAGCATCAAGACATACAAAATCACCAAGCGCTAGAGAACAACAAAACAAGCAAATCTGACAGCATCAAATATCACTGAAAAGGCACACTCAGGAGGAGTGGTCTTTACCCTCTGCCTGAAAGATCCAGTGGAGGGGGAGACTGGAGCCAAACCTCCCAGGGATGATTTCCACAATCTAGGTTCCGCTACTGAAGAGGCTTGCCATACATCCCTACCCATTGTACTTCACATGGCAAAGGGACATGGAAAAAGGTCTCACCTGAAGATCTCAGCATACGGACACGGTTCATATGGGAAGGAGGGATCCTTCAGATGTTCTGGAAACAAATCATTGGGACTTTAAATTAAATAAAATCTTTGGGAAGAAGGGCCATAGCTCTGTCGCAAAGTATCTGCTTTGTGTGCAGATTCTATCCTTGGCATCTCCAGGTTTGGCTGGGTGAGGGACCCCTGCCTAAAACCCCGGAAAGCCACTGCCAGTCAGTGTAGACATTACAGAGCTAGATGGACCAGTGATTTGACTCTGTATAAGGCAGCTTCCTATGTTCCTGTATGTTAAAAAGTAGCACCTGGAATTGGGCCCAGAAACTTACTAGGGCACCTTTCATGGGCCAAAGTCCTCTTTGATGCATGTAGCATTTATCTAAATGGGTAGCAGAACTGGCTTTAAGTTAGAAGGGCGCCTGGGCAAGTCCCCCTTGTTGGCCTTCTCAAATATTGTCGATCCCCCTGGTGAGCTTACCTGGTGGCGGTGGCAGCAGGTAACAGCAGTGCCGTGATTTGTGTCAGCTGCCTGCCATTTTAAATTACCCACAGTGCATCACTCCAAGGCATGTGGGAAATTTAAATGGCAGGGCCTGCCATTTAAACTTCCCACAGTGCTCCAGAGCCAGGCTACATCAGAGGCTTTGTGGATACTTAAAACAACAGGCAGCTTACAGACCCAGCAGAGTAGCCCATGAAAGGGGCCCAGTCTCATGTCAGTGGTGGACTCTGCTAGCACACAGTTGTGCTTGCATATATATGTACACATACACCCTGAGTCCTGAGAGCAGGAGGGGGAGAAACTATGTGTATTTTTTTAAACCAAGTGCAGTCAAGAGGTCAAGCAATGCAAGATAGAGAAACAGGTGTGTCACGCTACTATGCAGAGCACAAATAAATGCAGTAGCCAATCACACAAGAGTAAGATGCAATTGGTCTGGGTGTGACCCATTCCCTGCCAGTGGCCTCTAGAGATGAATAGGCAGAGCAAGATCAATAGTGTAAATACACACCTAAAAGGGGGCAATTACTTTCTGTATGGAGTTCACCACTCCTAGGATTTGTTGAGCCCAAAGTCCACAGTGCTAACAAATTCCAATATGACACATTTTTAGGGGTAGTGGATTACAGTATGTCAACTTTTAAGTTTTTGGTCCCCCCCATTCCCATCCTGATTTCTCAGCACTACCATTTTTAGCGTCCAGTTGCATCCACTTATCCTCTTGCTTAGAGACTGTTCTGTTTGGTCAGTGTTAATGGCAGAAGGGACATTGTTGGCAGACAATAGTGTATATTACATTAAGAGATGTGCAAGTGAACCAGCCTTTCATGGTATGGCTGAAGTTGTTTGGTCGGCTATCCGCAACCACATGCATTGGACAAAGTAGGCTGTAGCCCATGGATGCTCTTGCCACAATAAATGTTTAAGGTGTTGGAATATGTGGTTCAACTCCAACTTGTGGGTTGAGGCTGCATGGGTTTAAAAAGGGTAGCTTGAGAGGAGACCTGCTGATTGCTAGGCTAATACCTATCCTTTGATCTCCTGCTGTCTCTCCCTTCCTGCTAGACTGATATGCATAGGATGTTGACCACATCTCCTTCCTCCTTCCTTCTTCTTCTTTCTCTTGAGAGGGAGAGCAGACATATTCTCTTTGTCTCTCCCTCTCCTCCAAGCATGAGGACAAACACTAGGCTCAGTGTTTGCATCTCCAACTTAGCTAGTTAGCTAGATGTAGAACTCTTTCCTATCAAGTATGTACTTCCAGAATAAAGTAGTTATTTCTTATTTTAAAGCTTAAAGTCTCTGTCTGACTAATTGGCAGGGAAGGTGGAATCTTTAGCAAAGATTCAAACACATAAAGGCTCACTCAGTCTCTCCATTCCCAATTTCGCCACTCTGAGACATAAGGTGCTACAAGACACTTTTTTTGTTTTTGCTGCATCAGACAAAGGGTGCTTCCAGATAGGGGCTTAATATTGTTATTCCACCATTTGCCATCCACACAAGTGGGCTGTGCTTGACAGAATAAATCCAGCCTGGGTTCTGTTCTTGCACACTTCTGGTAGAAAGAAAGAAAGAAAGAAAGAAAGAAAGAAAGAAAGAAAGAAAGAAAGAAAGAAAGAAAGAAAGAAAGAAAGAAAGAAAGAAAGAAAGAAAGAAAGAAAGAAAGAAATGTGCATGCACTCAGGTACTCATTTGGCATGCCCGGAATGGAAAAAGGATAAGGGAGCATGCTTGCTCATGCTTTCAGTTTTAGGAAGCTGTTTTACAATGAGTCGGACCACCTCTCTCAATGTTATCAACAACCAAATGTGTAGCTCTCCAGGGAACACTCCAAGCTCTACCTAGAGATGCTGGGGATTGAACTTGGGACCTTCTACGTGCAAAGTAGATGCTCTACCATTAGGCTATGGTCATTCCCCTTTTGTTTTTAAGTGGTTCTGTTCTTGTTATGTATTTTTTATGAGAAAGCAACTGATTTTCTGTCCTTAGCTGTTATCCCCTATGACAGATGTGGGGAGCCCGTGAGACTTCAGCCCATTGTTGGGCTCCAACTCCCATTAGCCCCAGCCAGCATGGCCAATAGTGAAAGATGATGGAAGGTATAGTCCAGAAACATCTGGAGAGCCACAGGTTCCCCACCCCTGAAAGAGATGGTAAAAAACCAAAACAGAAATGGGTACCTAAATACATCTTTGGATTAAAGGTGGGTCCTGGGTCTGAAATGGTTAAATACTACTGATCTAGAGGGCTGCAGATTCCCCACTCCTGCCCTATGGAAACATTGTTTGGCAGCTGGCTTTCTGCCCCCACCATTAACCCACACTGCCTTGTTAAACTGAGGCCACACCCTGCTGCTGCCTCACTCTCTTCTTTTGTGGGAGGCTTTGCTTTGCACTTCTCTGCTGAATTTTACAGTCTCATCTCAGATCTCCTCATTCTATCTCCTGGCCTCACCCTTTGTAACTAATCTTTCTCAGTGTTTATACTGCAAATATTTGCAGATGCCTCTCTCCCTCCCTCTCTCGTGGTCATCTTCTTTGCCTGACCAGACGGATTTGTTTCTTGATCTTCTCATCCCTTGAGCATTTAAAAATGCATGTTAAGCTCTTCTCTTGTTCCCCCCCCCCTCCCTGGATAGCCTACAGGTTTCGAAGGTCATAGTTGCTCAGAATAATACATAGTATTCTAAGGTGTGTTTACATCAATGTTAAAAATTAGACTTGACTTCTTGGTGGACAACAGAAGTAGTGGAAAGTGTCCAGACCCGTATTGTTTTGCTATATTTGTTCTCTGCCTATAAGACCATGAGAATTGCCTCTCTGGATTACACACCAAAGCCCATCTGGAATTGTATTCTTTTTCTAACCACAGCCCAGCTAGGTGCTCCTGGGAAGCTCACTCATAAGGCCTAGTGGAGAATGATGGCCATCTTCAGTTGTTTGCCCCAAGCATCTGGTATTCAGAGGCATTCTGGGGAGCTGCTATTGAGTCCATATAGCTCAGTATTGTCGGCACTGACTGGTAGCAGCTCTCTAGGGGTTCAGGCAGGGGACATTCCCAGCCCTGTCTGGAGCTTCTGAGGATTGAACCTGGGGCCCTCTACATGCAAAGCAGATGATCTGCCACTGAGCTATAGCCCTTGTCATGCAGGGGTGAGAAAAATTCACATGCCAAAATCCCTATCTTTTGTGTAGCTGTTAAGTTTCAGGAGTCTCTTAAGCATTTGGTCACAGTCACGTGAGGTTATAACCCAGACAATGGACATCTGCCTCTAAATCTCCTGATGCAGCAGGAGACAAAGGGACCATGGCTTGTTTCATTCAGACTGTGAGGCATGATGGTTCATTTTAGTGATCAAGGCTAATTGCCATATCTCCTATCTCTAATTTTTGAAGCCTCATTGCTCCATGGGAGGAGGGTGATCTTCCTGTATATTGTAGCAGGAAAGGGAATGTAAGAGTGAGAGTATGTGTGTGGGTAAAAGAATGAATGGGGGAAGATGTGTGAATAAATGGATGTGCATGGATAGATGTGTATGTTTGTGTGTAGAAGTGTATGAATAAGTGTGAGAGAGGGAGGGAGGGGCCCTGCCCACTTTACTTTGACCCAGCCTACTTTTTGCTTTGACGCACCCACTTTTTGCTTTGGCCCCACCCACCATTGTCACGTGGCCCTGGAAAGTTAGCTTAAAAAGAAAAATCCCCTTCCCTGTTCCAGGAAATCATTTTAAAAAACCATTCAAGCCATCCAATATCATCCCACCTTGTGGTAATGAGTTCCACAAGACAAGCATGTGTTGCAGGAGGAAGTGCTTTCTTTTGTCTGTCCTCCTAACTCTGTTGCCAATCATCCTCATTGGCCTGTAGTACTATGAGAGAGGGAGAGAGCTGCCATCTCACCATAATTTTATAAACATCTAGCATAACCCTTCTGCCCAAAAACAAATTGTTGTCAAAAATGTCTTAGCCTTTCCTGAAATGATCTAGATGATCATTTGCCAAATAGCAACTTACCGTGTTGTGTATTAGGGCTGTAACCCTATACACAAGTTTTCTGGGGGTAAGTCCCATTGAACGCAGTGGGCTTATTTCTGAGCAGACATGCATAGCATTGTGCCATAAATCACTTCGCAAGCCAGCAGCATTATGCCAAGTGGTGAGGCAGTTTCCTTTGCTTCTCCAGATTTCTCCCTAAGTGTGTTTATATGGTAAAACTGCTCTGGCTACATGGCAAGGCATCACATACCATACCATGACAATGCTGAAGCTGGTCTCTCATTCCTTACTTGCACAGAAGTTTGAAACACAGCTCAATCAGATAAATTAAATAAGTACTAACGTTTATATGTCCCTGAACCTCAAAACAGGCATTAGCATATCCCATATTATATATCTCCATGACTGGAGGGCTGTCCCCTTCAAGATGCATAAAACGTTTCTCTCCGTGACCACCTGGTAAATTGTCATTTGAGTTCAGCAAGGATGGCCAATTATTAGCTACCATTTTTTGGTTCATCAAGACCTCTGTCTTGGTACTAAACCCTTTCATACATTGCACATCAATAATTGCAAGGTTTCCCCCTGTCATTCCGTGGCAATCAACCAATCTTGAATGTCAGATGAATTAGCCTGTGTGGTACACACATTTTCAAGCACCTTTACATGACACTTTACATTTTGAGGTCTATACATTTACAATATCTTAAAGAAAAAAACAGACACAGATCTCCCATTCCTCCCCCCAACACTTTAAGCATTTATTTTGATCAGGGTGGTGGCTGGAGGTCAGCTGTTTTGTTATATTTTAGTCGTCTTTTTTTTTAAGTATATAATTTTTATTGTTCTGTACTGAACTTTAATGTTGGGGGTCTTGTTTTTCCTTTGTGACCCATCCAGATAACTTCTGTTATGGGTTGGCTATATTACTAGTTAGTTAGTAAATAAATAAATAAGCAAACCACCCACCCACCACCACCATGCCATTTCCCTGATCACTGAAATCCCTCTCAGAAGCTGCTGGTAGTCTTGCTGGTGGGGAAAGACAAATACCTGTATATGGTGCCTTATCTTTTATCTCCTAGGTGTACAATAGCAGCTTAAAAGGGGGGGGATTTTGCTCAGGGAAACATACAGTGTGAGGAAATGGGATTTGCCCGGATTTCATTGAATTTCAGGAATTTAGAGTGGCATCTGACTAAGTCATACTCACTCATTGAAATCAGTGGACTTAGTCATGATTTCAATGAGTCTGCTCTGAGTATGGCTTAATTGGATGCCACCCTTATACCCCACCCTTTGTCAAGTTCTGGGGTCAAATGCTGACTCCTCCAGTGCTGTGATTCTAAGCCCAAACCGCTGCTTTAAATGGGGGGGAGAAGATCTGATAATGGACCTCTGGATTTCTGTTATTTTCAGTTCTCAGGAGTGCATCTAAAGAATGGTCTTCACTCAAGCATCCCTCGCCAGGGAAGATCACTGTTGGAGATGCCTCTCGGGTTAATTCTTGACATTTCCTTCCTCCTAGCCTTGCACAATCAGTTACTGTGCATCTCCCTGATTTATGAGCTGTGTGGAAGCTGGGACTTCTCACTCTCTCATTCCTGGGTGAAGTCACGAAACATTCCAGAGAGACAGAGAGCTTTATCAGTTCAGCAAGCTGCCCCCAAATCCTATAAACCCATAGATAGGACTTGCAGAATCTCACCTTGATGGATACTATTAAGAGACAGCATCTGTCAGTGGTAGCATGCATGTGTGTGTGTGTGGCCTCCCTCCTGACAAGGGTGTTGCAACAGCTGACCTAGATGGGGCTGAGGAGGCGGCAAGGTTGGGGCCACCCAGTTGTACTTTCAGGACCATTGCCAGTCTGGCACTCCTGCTGGAGCTTGCTGCCATCCCGCTCCCATCCAGGTAACCAGCAGTACTGTCACAAGAGCTGCTCCACCCCACCACACTTGGATGGCTTTGAAAGAGGATTAGACAAATTCATGGAGGATAAGGCTATAAATGACTACTACCCACAATGGCTATGCTCTGCCTCCACAGTTGGAGGCAGTACGTTTCTGAATGCGGCTTGCTAGAAACTGCAGTTGGGGAGAGTGCTCTTGCACTCAGATCCTGCTTATGGGCTTCCCACAGGCATCTGGTTGGCCACTGTGAGAACAGGATCTTGGACTTGATGGGCCACTGACATGATCCAGCAGGGCTTTTTTTAGGTTCTTACATGTCCTGCTACTGTCATCTGTAGTGTTTCCCAAATGCATGTAATTTATTTATGTAATTTACTTAAAACTTTTAATGCCCTGCCTTTTGATCGTTCAAGATATAAGAAGGGCCCTCTGGAAAGTCCACATGCAGGACCTGAGCACAACAGCACTCTTCCCGGTCATGATTCCTAGCAACTGACATTCATAGGCACACTGCCTCTCATACCGGAAACATCACTAGCAGCCATTGATAGCCTTATCCACGAATTCTCTAACCCCTTTTACAGCTGTCCAATCTTTGCTCCACGGCTGCTTGCAACATCAGCTTAAAAATTATATAATAAAACACTAATAAAGTAACAACATCCATTGTAAAACACAGCCAGGAGAAATATTGAAAGGGTATTAAAATACAGGGTTGTATTCAGCTAAGTCCAGAGTACACCCAAGAAATTAATGGACTTGTTAGTCAAGTTTACTAACTTCAGTGGGTCTACTCTGAGTAGGACTAACACTGAATACCACTCACAGCAAATTACTGGTCTTATAGAATCTGAGAAAACAGGAAGTTTCTTAGCACCTAAAAGCCATTAACTGGGCAATTCTAATACTTATATTTATGTTGGGTTTGGAGACACAATGCTGATCCATGGGGAGTGCTGGATAGGGATCCTTTCTCTACACCTAGGTGGATCAGCCTTCAGCTGGTCTTAGGATATGAACCCTAAATTTGATGCTTCACTACTGAAAGGGCCCAATCAGTGGTAGCAACCCACCTTATCTCTGAAAGTGAAGGCTTCAGAAGTGGTCCTCTGATTAAGAGAGCCCTTTGCAGACCATCACTGAGTGTACAAATGAATGCATAGAGGGGATAAGACTGAGGTTGTGCCTCTACATGTTTACTGTGCCACTTCCATGTACCCTTGAATGTACACATGCAATGCATACCTTGGAAAAAATGGAGGGTGTGGATCATGTGTAGGAAGCCTACACAGACTATGGGCATTCATGTGCATTCAAATGCGTTCAGGGGCATGCAAGATCCTATGCAAACAGAACTTTGAACTCATGGAGATTGGGGGTGGAGCCTGCAGGCATGATCCCTACTGAGCCCAAGGGCTCCTTTGTGCACTTGAGTGTCTGTGCAGATTGTCATCTATGGCCTGCAGGATGTGGGCCTATTCAGTGTCTGAACATGGTGTCCTCCCAGCACCTGGCAATACTTGGCAGGTTTAATAATATCAATATATCACTAAGTAAGCCTTGTTGCTTTCTGTGCCTCATATTTGTCCAACGTAAGAGTTGTTAATTATACTGTCACCAAATCAAACAAATCATCTATACTGCTGTCCTCTTCTAGTTTTGCAGTGGAACCCCACAGAGCAAGGCACTCCTGTGATTGCAGCACCTTGGATAACTCCAAGCGCTCAACTGGCTCCAATAAAGGTCAGAGGCAGACTGGTCCCTTTTGAACCCTTGCCTCCAGTCTATCTCTCCTAGGCCCCACTCCCCTGAGCCAACCCTCTGACCTGAAGACAGGCATTTCTCCTGCACTCCATGGCCTCCTGTCTGGTGTGCTCCTTGCATTGGTGGACTGGTGAGGAATTGTGGGAGGCACTCAGTTGCTCAGGCCCAGGAAAGGCACCCACGAGGGTCCTGGCTCTGACTCTGTGTCCTAGTGCTATAGGTGGCAGTACAGTGGGCCCTGTCTTCCACCCTCAGGTTCAATAATCTCCTGATCACCAGCATCAGGCTCAGAACTCAGAACCTAGTCTGGCCTCTCAGCCAATAGCACTGCAGCCTCTGTCAATGGTCACTGTTGGACTCCAGAGTCGGGACAGTTGCTCCTTTGCTTGAAAGCAATGATACTGCTGCAAATCTGTGTTCTCTGCTTTGGCTGCCCACTTGCTGTCAGTGGATGTGTCAGGATTGGAGGACTGGGTGAAATGTGTAAATAAAAGATTGACCAACACATCTAGTTTCTCTGATGCTTTATTTTCCCAGTTACTGTACAGGGCCAGAGAAACTAGCCATGGGTGCCTTGGGGGGGGAGGAGTTGTGCCCCCCCAATGAGCCATACTCTAATTGCCAGATTCTCATCTCTTTCTCTCTTTTTAAATAATAAGTTTCTAGCATTTGTAGAACCTGAGCTATCAGGCAAAATGTACAGGCACTCTTCTCATTTGTTTTGTGAGAAACTAGCCTGCTCCCCCTTTCAGTATTTTACTTTGTCTCCACCCCTCAAAAAATTCCTATGGACACCTATGCACAAGAGCCTAGTTTCTTTCATGAATATGGCAACCCTACATAACTATCTCCAACAGTAATTCCGAGAAGCAGGCAAAGACTCTGTCCTTCTTGCCTCCTCCCTGTGGCCCACAGTGCATTGGCCTCATTTAGGGTGATCTCTAGCTTAGCTCTGTTGAAAATCACAGAATCATAAAATCATAGAATCGTAGAGTTGGAAGAGGCCTATAAAGCCACTGAGTCCAACCCCCTGCTCAATGCAGGAATCCAACTGAAAGCATACCCAACAGGTGGCTGTCCAGCTGCCTCTTGAAGGCTTCCAGTACTGGAGAGCCCACCACCTCCCTAGGTAACTGGTTCCATTGTCTAATAGTTAGGAAGTTTCCCCTGATTTTCAGTCGAAATCTGGCTTCCTGCAAGTTGAGCCCATTATTCCATGTCCTGCACTCTGGGATGATCAAGAAGAGATCCTGGCCCTCCTCTGTGTGACAACCTTTCAAGTACTTGAAGAGTGCTATCATATCTCCCCTCAGTCTTCTTTTCTCAAGGCTAAACATGCTCAGTTTCTCCTCATAGTGCTTTGTTTCCATTCCTCTCATCATTTGTTGCACACACCCCAATCTGGTTATAGTTTGGCAATGCCAGCAACATCTGGCGCTTCTTTGATGCTGCTGTAGTTGGAATGGGTGTGGCAGTATCTATCTCTCAGATCTCTCCTCCTTTGTTTCAGCATTCCTGTCTCTATGTTGCTCGTCTCAAAATGCAGCAGGCTGCCAATAACAACAACAACAACAGCAATAGCACAAACACAATCAGCCCAGAGAATGCCCTGCTGGTTGAAGAGGGCAAAGGAGACTCTTTCTCTGCTACTAAGCCGTGTGTGTGTGTGTTTCAGCTTTGGGTTTTGAATATGACTTTTTAGTAGTTCAAAGAGTCTTTATGCCCCCACAGGATACTTATCAGATTCATCATCCTTATTACAAAGCTTAAATGGGAAAAAGAGAAGTTCTTTGTTCCTGGTATTATTATTACAGTAAAACATTGCTATAACGCAAGGCTTGAGCGACAAAGGACGTGCTCATGTTATAGGGCTGATGCTTTTATTTTTTTTCTGATGCTTTCTCAAACAGTATTTTATTCAGGGGATATCATCATACCTGCAGTATATCCAAATCCTAGGTTTGACAAGCTGCATTATAGTGCGGTTCTATTCGTTTTCCCTACCACCTTTCCTCCAAAGAGCACATGGTTTGCCCATCCTCCATTTTATTCTCACACAACAGTGACAGAAGCTTTACTGCTGAATGAGGATTTGAATTTGGGTACTCCCAGTCTAATGCCAGTGTATTTATATCACTGTCAGGGTTGGCCCTGTCATTAAACAACTTGAGGGGGTTGCCTGATGCCCTTAATTTTGGATGTCATGAAAGGGCAACAAATTATTACTACTTACATTTCATATTACTGTACTTTTACTGCCACGGAGGAAGAGAGGCACATGTGGGATTTTCTGCCTCAGGTGCCAAAATAACTTAAATGGCCTTGGTTAGGAGCCCTTGACTTGGGGAGGGCACCATGTGTTGCTCTGCCTCAGGCAGCAAAATGTCTTGAGTTGGCCCTGAGCACTGCGTTTGCTTCACTTGCTAATAAATCCAAGCTCTGCCCTGGACTGCCCCTTTCCCATCGATCACCATATATATTGAAGTCAACTATTCGTGCGTATCATAAGTTGCCCAGAAGAACTTGATAGATACCTGACCTATATGTCAGAGTTTTATATTCTGTCCACTGACAGCACTGTGGGGAGGACTGTACCATATGATGGACTATGCCACTAGACCAAGATTATAGAGGGTGGTGGAAAACTGAAGAAGGGTTCCATAAACCATAGGCGGCCCCTCCTAGCTGGTTGAGAGATATTTTTCTGTTCTTCATGTCACCCATAAAGCTTATCTCCACACTTTCCAGGTCACTGGAATTTATTTAGGGGAAGGGGTGGTAAGTCTTAGATCTGTCTCCAGAATATTTTTTTTTAAGTGCCTGAACTCAGCATTGTTCCCCTAGGTGTGGTTGGAATGCACGGAGGGGGATAGCCAAGGGCTGTTTCGAGAGAGACAATATGCTCTGCTGAAATGTGATGCTTGGCCCAAATACTGGTTTTTGCTGGTTGAAATTTGTGTGGACAGGAAACAGGATTCCACTCCCTCCAGCTCTTCTGGTTTGCAACGTTCCTCTCTAGAAACTGTGTGGGCCCTGCAGGATGATAAATGGATGCAGGCGGTGCAACACGTAGCTTTGGCGTAAACCATTTAAGGCTTTAAATCAGGGATGAAGAAACTGTGTGTACCCCCCAGATACTATTGGACCCCAAGTGCCATCATCCCTGACCATTGGCCAGGCTGGGAGGGGCTGATGGGGACTAGCAACCTGCAATATCTGCAGGGTTGCAGGTTCCCCAGCCCTGATTTAAATCTTAAAACCAGCACTTGAAATTCAACTCAGAAATGCACTGGAAACCAGTGCGGCTGATACTGCAACGGTGTTACTGAAACTGATGGCCTCACCCCCATCACCAGAGGCCATTATCTGAACCAGTGGAAGTTTCTGAACTGGCAGCCCCAAATAGAGTCCTAGACAGAAGTCAAGGTTGAACAAACTTTCCTCCTTTCTGTCCTACACAAGGTGTAGGAGTCTTGTGAATTAGGATCTTTAGACATTGGCAGTAGTGTTGTCTTGGCAGATTTACCCAACTTACACTCACACAGGTGTTCAATATGGGGATATTTACTGAGCATTCACACACAGAATCAAAACATATACATTTAACACTTCAGTGGGGAATATAGCTCAGTACCAATACATATCTATTGACATCAGTGGACATAGCTCAGTAACAATATGTGTGAGGGAATTAGCTAAATAAACCTAATCATAACTAAACTCACACACTCAAAATACACACACACACACGAAGAAGCAAACACAGAAGACGTCAGAGGAGATGGTGGGGGAGTTGAGTTCAGCACAACTGAGGAAGGCACTCAGTTGCTCTTTTCTCTCTCTCTCTGGGCTCACTTTGCAAACTAGGCCTCAGTCATGTGCAGCTGGGCAGGGAAGACCAGAGTATGGCGTCTGAAACACAGTCTCACACCCACAGTCAAAGATAGGCAGAGGGAGCAGATGTGGTGGCTACAATTTCTAGGAAAAGGACCTCCAAAAGACAGGATAGAGAACAAGATATACCTTTTCCAGCCCTAGTGGGCAATCTGGAAGTAGTACTGGAGCACACCGAAATTCCTGGATCAGCCAGGTAAGCAGCAAATGCAAGAGACGGGCCCTGAAATGGCTTCGTGGATCGCTGCTTTGGCTAGCAAAGGCCTAAAGCAAAGCAGGGAAAGTAGTGGAGCCCTGAAAAGAGCTTTTGAAGCAGCTTCAGCAAGCAGAGACCTCTGTTTCAGAAGGCAGGGATCCAGAGATAGAGAAGGAAAAGCAGAGGGGCTCAGACGCCTGGTTTCTGGCTAGCTAAGTGATTCACCAGATGATTTCAGTAGAGTGATATTCAGCAGAATGGAACTACATAACAGAACTGGGTGACCAGAATCCAGAACAATTCAGCAGATGATTTCATAGTGGAACTGAACAACCAGAATCCTGAGCCCAGAACCCAGTACAGAAAATGGCTCTAGGAGTCCAGTTTTTATGAAGTTTTTTTTCTGGATAAAAGCCTCAAAGAAGATTGCAGAATTGATTGGGTCAGGTGGGTGGCCTTCCTTAATTTCCATGCCTATTATGAGTTGTGTGGTCAGGGTAATGGTGAAGGCAGGCGGTGGCATTTACCTTTTAGCTTGCTTGATAAGATCTGAACAAAGGGCTCCTCTCCTGAGGGCCAAATGTGTTTTTGAGATTGCATTGATTGGATTGCCTGTGCATGTCCTGTATGACTGGCAACATCCTCTCAGATGAGATGACAAATTTAACCCTTTCCGCTACTTTTCCCATCAAGTCTCAAGTAGCCTCTTTGTAAAGTGAACCAAACTGAATCCATTTTAAAAATCATATAGGCCATGTTGGGGTGGAGCGTCTCTCAGGTTTATAGGCTCCTAGCCAGCCTGCCAATAGCATACAATAAAATAAAATTAACACATAATAATGGGGGGGGGAAAGCAGAGCTTGGAAAAGTTACTTTTTTAAACTACAATTCCCATCAGCCCCAGCCAGCATGGCCACTGGATTGGGCTGATGGGAGTTATAGTTCAAAAAAAGTAACTTTGCCAAGCTCTGGTGGGAAGTAAGGCAGTAACAACATGACTGCAAAACTGTGGTGACAAGTTCATTCACCTGCAACCCTGTCTTTGTACAGTAGGGCCTCGCTTTACAGCGCTTTGCTTTACAGCGTTCCGCTAATACAGTGGTTGTGAATTGTAGAAAGGCCCGGCTTTACAGCGCTTGTTCCACTTTTATGGTGTTTTTTTGGCACTGGGTGCCATTTTGGTCAATGTAAGTCAATGGGATCTGCTTTACAGCAGTTTTCGCTTTACAGCGGGGGTCCGGAACGTAACCCGCTGTATGAGTGGGACCCTACTCTACATAGAAAACCAGCTTGCCAGGTTAGAAGGCTAAACTAGAACTTTCTGGCCAGTGGGAGAATAGAGTACTAGACTAGATGGGCTTTTGGTTTGATCAGTATGTTCTCATTTTTTTGTATGTTCTCATGTTCTTAACTCTAACAGTACAATCCTATGCATACTTACCCAGAAGTAAGTTACTTACTCAGAAGTAAGTTCCATTGAGTTTAGTGGGACTTATTCCCAGGTGAGTGCATAAAAAATGTAGTCAAAATTGAATTCCTACATAGACATTTTTTTTTTAATTGGGACTGTGCATTCTGTTGTGGTTGTATGCTGCCTTTGGGGGGGTTGTTATGGACCAAATGCAGGGTATCAAATCAATTAGTGAACCTACTAATAAAAGATTAATTTATTTGTCTGGTCTTGTGAAATGTCTGGGCCTCACTAGGACTGAGGCTACCCAAATTCAAGTCCCCACCACCACCCTGTTTGCTTAAAGGAGAAGTGCAAAGGGCTTCAATTCCTGCTCATTGCCAGTGACATCAGCTGATGGGCAGATAGGCGTGGTTTGAGGGAAATGGCTTCGCAGGGCAAATTGGACCCCCTGGCGGGCAAAGATTGAGCAACAGGCAGGAGGTTCGTCACGCCTGTCCTCAAACATAGTTAACACTAACCACAGTTCTTGGTTCAGGTGAAATGAGTGACTGTGGTTAGCAAAACCTTCTAATCTCCTCCTTGCAGCTGTACCAGAAGAGAGAAGAGAGAGGGGAACACACGAGCCCAAGGCTTCTCAGGCTCATTCCTGCAGTGCTCAACTATGGTTTAGTGTTACATCTGAGCATACCGGATAACTCATATGACAAGCTTTAGTTTTTCTGCTGACAAGACAGGAATGCCAGCTGGACACACACACATGCACACACCTGCATTGGTGTACCTGGTTCTCTGATGATACAAAGTGGTGGGATGGCACCATTTTGGGGGCACTGCATGCAATATGTGTTTCAACCACACATCCTGGAGCAGTCATTCTAGGGTGAAATCATCACTTCACTTGCTGCCACTGCAGGCATATTTTTAATGAAAGATTTGGAGCCATATGACCTTGCCCCATGGTCAACAGTCAGGAATTATGGGAGTTATAGTCCAGCAACATGTGGAAGGCCAAAGGTTAGCTGCCCCTGCTGTATGTACTTACCTGGGAATAAGTTCCATTGAATGCAATGAGAATTAACTTCTGAAAGACAGGAATAGGATTGCATGTTAATGGTGTTTGCAGTTTTGGCCTTAAAATCTACGGGAGCATGGCATAGATCCATAAAAATAGCCAGCTGCAGAAGAAACACTGCAGCTCTAGAGTATTTCTATTTCAACCATACATTTTGCAAATACATGTGGTTTACATTTGTATGGAGAACTGCTCTAGTTATCACAGCATCATGCCCTAAACAAATGAAGTCAAATAACCTTTTGGGAATCAAAACCTAATTTTGAAAATAATGCTTGAATAAAGAAATGCCAGAATGCCCTACTGAAGGACTGATATTTTGGAATTTCTTGTAACAGTTCTTTAGCTTAATGCCACAGATGTACTAGATAGTGAATGGATTAAAAGGCCTGGTTATGAGCATGAATGAAAGAGTGTTACCTTGACTAAGGTACGTGCTGGCTGGGTGACGCAGGTAACCAAACAGTGTTTGCCCAAGCTGGAGGTTGATCCATCAGCACTGCACGTTCCCTTCCTTTTTTTGCATTTGCTTTTGTTTAAACAAATGAATGAGCTATCTATGGAAAACTAATAAGGCACTTATGGCTCATGGGATTACGTGAACCAGCTGCTCAGGAAATGGGAGGAACAAAAGGGAAAAGCACCATGTAATGGACAAAAAAGAGAGGCAGGCTGTGGTGCTTGGTAAATTTATTGAGGCTCAACGCGTTTTGGAGTAATCCTTCCTCAGGAGCAATGGAGATCTGTTTCTTTTTCACTGCCTGCGCAGTTCAAATTCTTTATCTAGCTACACACAAAATGAACACCACAGACCGAATTCTGATACTCCTGAGGAAGGATTACTCCGAAACGCGTTGAGCCTCAATAAATTTACCAAGCACCACAGCCTGCCTCTCTTGTTTGTCCAGGAAATGGGAGGGCCATTTGGGTATTTTATATGTTGTAATTTTTATGCTGGTATATAACATCAACTGGAGTTACTGCTAAAAGAGAAAAGATAGTGACAAGTGATGAAGTTATAGGGAAACTGACACATTAACAAGTCACTGTGCCTGAGGACATGTCCCCAAGAATGGGACCCATTTGGTCCAATTTTCATTAGTTCCAGGGCTGCATTTACCATTAGCCAAAGTAACCCAAACCCTGCAGTAATGGTTGGTCAGGTTAGGCACTGGCCAAGGGCCCCAGGGCTCAGAAGGGGCCCTTGCTGACCTTAACTGCCACCCACTCACTCAGTGCTGGGCCCAGCTCTCATCTTCAGTGGTTGGCTGCCTCCACCCTTCATCTCTACCTTGTCTGGATTCTGAGAAAAGGCCAAAGGGATCTTTTTTCTTGGAGCAAGGAATTCTGGGCAAGGTAGTCAGCCATCTCCTGTGTTGCCAACACAGTTTGCCGTGGCAGTTAGAAAGACTTTTAAAAATTAGAATTATAACCATAAGTTTTAAAAGGTCTTTCCAGCCACTGCAGCAACCATGGTGGCAACACAGGCATTCTCCAGGCCACCTTGCCCAGAATGCCTGGTTCTAAGATGCCTGGTTGTTCCTCAGCTGTTCCTTCTGAGCTCCTCAGTCGTTACCTTCTGTTGCCACGTGGTCTGTCTTGAGCCCCCTAATGACTTCATATTTGGTGGAGGGCGCTATTACGTCACCAGTGTTGAAGTAAGGTTCCGTTGCCGCCTTTACATAAACTCTTAACTTTTAAAATAGAACTTGAGATAGTTTTAGACTGTTTTTATTGATTTTAATGCTTTTTGTAAGCCACTTTTATTAAACACTGAGTGTGCTTTGAAATGAAATGGACTACCTTCAGGTTGTTTCCGACTTAGGGCAACCCTATGAATAGGGTGTTCATGGTAAGCGGTATTCAGAGATGGTTTACCATTGCCTTCCTTTGAGACTGAGAGGCAATGACTGGCGCAAGGTCACCCAGTGAGCTTCATGGCTGTGTGGGGATTCGAACCCTGGTCTCCCAGGTCATAGTCCAACACTCTAACCACTACACCACACTGACTCTGAGTGTGCTTTATTGCAATGTAATTTCACATGGATATTTTTGAAACATCTCAAACATATAGCAGCAACTGCTTGCATGGAAAGCATTTTTTAAAAGAAAAATTCATGGTGTTTTATGTAGTCCAAATGTGTCCAGGTATGCTGTAAACACACAGAGAGCAAGATGACAAGCAAGGCTATGTCCACACTAAGGTACATTTGTGTCCACACATGAGCATTTTCAATTTCAAACCTTTGAAATCTTTCCTGATGTTTCCTTATTGTGTGGTGTTTGATGGGATGTATTCACAATGTGTGTTGCTGTTCCCTCACCTCAATTACTCCCTCCCCGCCCACCATAGGTTCTGGAAACCAAAGGTCTCCATATATTTTTTATACCTGTACATGCACACCTTTTCTAAAAAATAATAATAATTAAACACAAGTTTTTCAATCTACCTGATTTGCACAACAGAACAGTCAAAACTAATGTTTAAAAATGTGTATGCCTCTCTAAACCAGGAAACCTAAGGTCTGTTGTGGGCATTGTTGTTGTTATGTGCCTTCAAGTCGATTATAACCTATGGCTACCCTATGAATCAGCGACCTCCAATAGCATCTGTTGTGAACCATCCTGTTCAGATCTTGTATAGTTCAGGTCTGTGGCTTCTTTTATGGAATCAATCCATCTCTTGTTTGGCCTTCCTCTTTTTCTACTCCCTTCTGTTTTTCCCAGCATTATTGTCTTTTCTAGTGAATCATGTCTTCTCATGATGTGTCCCAAGTATGATAACCTCAGTTCCATCATTCTAGCTTCTAGCGATAGTTCTGGTTGTGGGCATGCACACAAGTATTTGTTCACATGTATGCATCCACCTTTTTTTCAAAAAAGTATTTTTTTTAAAGAATTCAGTACATGCTTTTGGAGTCACTTGCATGGAGTTGCTTGCATGCTGTTTCCTTTCTTCCCTGCTTCCTGTACCTGCAAAGGCAAAATTTATTTTTAATACAGCTGTTTTGTGCCAGAGCAGTTCTGGGCAAAATAGCTATTTTAGGAATTAAAAAAAATACTGCGAACATGCTTCAGCAAACAAGTGGTGGAAAAAAGGCAAACTGCATCCTTTCCTTTGGGCTGATGGAAACAACATGGGGGGGGGCATGGAGACAGATGGTACCCAGCAAAATGTCATCATGCAGGTAAAAAAAAATCTGCCCACACAATGAGCTTCAGTTAATCCACAGTCATTTTATATTGGATTTTCTCCCCTTATTAGATTATCCACAGAATGGAAAAATCCAAATTTAGTGGGGGGAAGTGAAGGCTGCCACTTAGAGGAGGACATTGTGGGGAGTCCGCTCAAAGTAATAACAGTAAAAAATTGAGACTCAAGCCGTTCCAAATCCACATTTAACTCCAGTGAGGACAATCCCTGAGTTATGGGTAGATAAGAATTGAAAAAATACTGTGAGCATGTTTCAGCAACAACTGGTGAAAAGAAGGCAAACGGCATCCTTTCCTTTGGGCTGATGGAAACAACATGGAAGGGGGGTGGCGTTCATACACATGGGATGCAGCCTGTGCAAAATCATTTGCACATTGGTTATCTGTGTGCAGGGATGGGTGAGAATTTTGATTCAGTTCGCATTTCAAGCAGAATTTATCAAATTTGCAATTTCCAAAACAATATGAGAACTGAAACACAGCCATCCTTCGAAATTCGCACTTATTAGAATTTTGGGGTGCAGTTCGCTAACTAAACAACATTTACAAAAATGCATATATTGGGGAAAGTGCATAAAAATTAATATATGTGAAAATAACATGCAAAAAGGCATGAAATGATGAGGTGACTTGCAAAAATGAGTACCTTTGTCAAAACTGCCTACAAAAATGTGTTTATCTGGAGAAATTCACACTAAAATGGTGGAAGATTTTCATGAGGATTTAAAAAGTTTTTTTTGCAGATTGCTACAGAAATGTAGAGAACTGAATTTAACATTGGGAAAATGAGAAACTGAGAGAACTGAAAGAGACAGATCTTTCCATCCTTATCTGTGGGATACCACACTCTCCACACTATCACACATAATATGACAGCAAGGCTGGGGAACTTTGGGTCCAGGGGCCAAATGTAGCCCTCCAGGACTCTCTGATCCTTGAGAGTATCCGTCGGGCTAAAAAAAGTTTGCCATCCTTCCATCAGAGGCTAAATAATGACATATTAACTGTATTATTCCATGTGAGTTTGAGTTGCAAAGAATAGTGGAGCATGCTAGAGAACCCACACCACCAGCACATACATATTCCCAAGGCTTGCTTTCAGTAAAGGTTGTGTAAGACATCTTTCTAAGGGGCAAGGAAGGGAGCAACACTCTCTCATGAGCACTGCAGACCAAATCAGACACGATTGTTTTGCTTAAAATGAGGCAATCTCTTCAAAGGGGAGAAAACAGCCTTGTTGGGGTTTCCCCAAGGGAAGTCTTTGTACAGAGACAAAGACCCGGCCTATTGGGAAACTTATGCATCTTAAGCTACCAAAATCTTCATGGTGTGTTACTCAGAAATGCTAACAGTTAGGAGCTGTCAGCAGATTAAAACCATTTTATCTGATTAATCACCTGCCTTAAAGTTAGGGTTGAAATCCCCTCCTCCATTTTGCAGCCCCGTTGTCTGGAGCTCCTTCTAGTTGCTGCCATTTTTTCCTCCCAAAAGCTCCTGGGAGTGATACAGATCAAAATTTGACCTCACTAATGAAAATTGCCTCCCTAACAAAAAGCTTTTTGCTCCTTCCCATGACTAGCAGGCACAGGATCACTTACTGAAAATATTAGCAAATTGATTTGCATAATTGATTTGCATAATGTCAACAGTTTGCAGAAGCCAGCATTCCTAGGTATAAAATTTGGATTATGTGAGCAGAGGCAGGAGGCAAACCATTACAGCCTGATTTCTTGCACTACTGTTGGTTTTTCACCAAGAGGCACTCAAAAACCGTGATGGTACCCATACAAAATGGAAAAGAGTTCAACATCTTTTTGCCTAATCCTTTCTGAATTCAGTCAGGATGCATCAGGAGGCCCGTCCTGATTCAGATTGGCTTGATTTTTACATCCAGCCCTCCTAACACCCCCTTTCTTCAAATTTACCCAGACAAAAAGTGGCACTGAGGAGTGCTCATAGCAGTGCAGGTCTTGGGCTCATGCCATCATCAACATTGCTATGAGTGTGTGACATAGGGTCAAATTAGTTCAGGAAATGTAGTTCTCTTAAGTACTCTGGCCTCATGCATGGCAGCATCTGAGAAGAACAGGAACTCTGAACATGCTGCATGGCTCTGAGGACACTGATTTTTGTGTTTTGTTGTTACAGCTTTCTATTGCTGTATCTGTTGGAAAAAGAAATTGAAATTTAATTAAAAATGCATTATAAAAAAAAAGGAAGGAAGGAAGAAAAGAATGGGAACTATCTATTTCCTGGTGCCACTTTCACTCTACATTGTGCTTGCCTGCAGCAGAATCTAGGTCAGGGATGGGGAACCTGTGGCCCTCCAGATGTTGTCAGGACTGCAGTTGTTACCATCCCTGACTATTGGCCATGCTGGCTGGGGCTGATGGGAGCTGGAGTCCAACAACATCTGGAGGGCACCAGGTTTCTCATCCCTGATCTAGGCCTTACATAACTGCCTGAACTGACCCAAAACATTTTGCTATCTAAGGCAGAATAGCAAATACACACACATACACTTCTGTTAAGGTGCATAATATTAAAAGCTGATCAGATTATTTTGGCACCTGGCATAGAAAATCCTAGAGCACCTCTCTCCTGAAGTAGAGAAATCATCATCATCATCTCCAACTGGTGCAAAATGTGGCAGCCGGAATGCTTTCCTCTTTCAACAAGCCTTTTAAGTTGAGACCTATCCCAGTCTGCATCTGTGTCAGAATTGTTTATTATGTTTTTAACCCTTTTTAATGTTGGTTTTTAAAAATGTTTTTAATGCTGTTTTGTTTTAATGTATTTTAAGATCTGTTTTTATGATGTTTTAAAGTGTTTTAGTGCTTTGTTTGCTGCCCTGGGCTCCTGCTGGGAGGAAGGGCGGGATACAAAATAAATAAACATGTGACACCACTTTTTTAAACATCTGCACTGGCTGTCCATCCGCTACCGAGTCAGGTTCAAGGTCCTTGTATTAATTTATAAAGCCCTGAACAACTTAGGCCCAAGGTATTGTAGGGACCGCCTGGATCCTTATATGTCAGCTCGATCACTGAGATCATTTGCAGGAGAGACTTTGGTCATCCCCCAAGTTTGCAAAGCTCATTTAACATTGACATGAAATTGAGCCTTCCATGTCATCGGCCCAATTCTCTGGAATGCTCTGCCAACAGAGTTTCAGCAGGCCCTTTTGTTTTAACTTTTAAGTGCCTGCTGAAAATCTTTCTGTTCCGCCAGACTTATGCATGCAGTTAAGAACACACTTTTTCCGCAACAATTGACCTTTGTTTTTATTGTATTTTAATGTTTTTTATTCTATGGTTGCTGTTGTTGTTTTAAACATATTGTAAACTGCTTTGATGTTTTTATCAAAATAGCGGTATACAAATATTTTTATAAATAAATAAATAATAGTAATGTGAGCGCGCTGCCTCAGATTGCAGATGCTGGATGGTGGTTGTGGTGGTGAGGTACTGAAGAGTAGAGCATTGTGTACAACACCATCTGCCTTGTGCCACCTAACTGAGCATGCTGCCCTCAGGTATGGTGGTGGATGCTATCCCATCACCTTGAAAAAAGATTCCATTGCCACTCTGGTTGGTTTCTGTATGTGGAATGCAGTAGGGCACCATTTTGTCTTTTGACAGGCTCAAGCAGCAAAATACCTTGGGCCAGTCCTGTTTTCATAATGTCCTGAAATCAGCAGCCAGAGTCAACTACCCCACTCTACCTAACAACAGGGCTGGCTCTGCACCTTTGCCTGGGCCACTCTGGAGAAAGGGGGAGCCAATGAGGAGGAGGGCTAGCCATGGTGGGGAGTGGCCATCAGACCCTGTCATACTCCCAGTGACCTCATCGAGAGCATAATGGGCTTTGATTCTGGAATCAAGTTAAAGCAAGCTTCCCTGCCCCTTCTACTAGCCGCTGAATGTTCTTGAAAATCAATTAATGAATTTTACTCAAGACCAATCCAAATCAGGCTCGGTGGAGTTCCCATAACACTGCTCAAAAACTGGGAACTAGTGAAGAACACTGCTTCACTGAGGCTCACTTTGAGCCTAACGCAAATATGATGGTGTTTTGACAGAAGCTCATGTGAATATACAAATTCACAACAGTATAATCATTTTGTTTATTTAAGTCCCAAAAGGAACAGAAGTGTGTATTCAGCAGCCAGCCCTTCCAAAACTTCCTTCATCTCTCTCACAATTCAGAACTCCACCCCTCACCGCCTCAGTCCTAACTGCCAAGGCCAAAAATAACACTCTTTATCCCTCCTAATGCCTGGTGTGTAAATATTGCTCCTCATATCTTAATGTCTTGAGACTAAGGAGTGATATTTGACAAGCTTTACAAAATCTTTGAAAAATACTGTCCCTTGGAGGAAAATCCCAGTGTAATGGTCAACTCAGAAGAATCTAATCTATAGAGCCAAGAGAGATCCAGCTGATAGCAAGCTGCAAGTCCATTGAATCTTCTTTGCATCTTCTAGGGTCTAATTACAGAGGGTGTGATTGCAGGCCTGAGGGTGGTGTCTTGAGGGTGTCTTGCTGTATCGGCGTCTATAGAGTGCCTTCACAAAAAACAATCTGTAAAGACTCAGAAAGGTCAAAGAACCTTCATGTGTCACCTTGGCTGTACTCTTGCAAGCGGTTGCAATGCTAGTCTAAGTGGCCGGCCTGGAACGCAAATTCCAAAACGTGTGTGTATGTATGTTTGCTTGAGGGAAGCTGCTCAGATTTTTAAAGTTTTATTTTTTTATGTTATTTAGGTCAGTTTATTTCCAATGGACCACTTGAAAATTCCTGAGAGTCTTGGCAGACCACTGGTTTTTCTGCCTGTTGTAGCAATTGTAATGCACTGTGCTAGGTGCTCTATTATTTAATTGTATTTTTACAGACATGCTGCTGATCACCTGAATGAAGCTCACCAGTAATTCACAGACCATATTTTGGGAACCCCTGATTTAGTTCGTTTATATACTGCTTCATGTTTCAAATAAATCTCTGTTTTACAACATCCTAAAAAGATGACAAATAAAAGTCAAATACAAAAAATACATTTTACAAAATCCACATTTTTGAGCTGCACAGATAACAATCAGGCCCATGGCTGGCGGGGGGGGCAGGGGGGGTCTGCCCCACAAGTTTTTTCAGCCCCAATAAATTCTTTTACAAATAATTAAATTTAATAGTTTTTTCTGTGCCCCACTACTTCTCCCCCTGAAACTTTTAGACTGGCTGCGGGCTTGTAAGATATCCTCTTAAACATCAATATACACTGAAACAGCTAACATGCGGAGACCATTAAAACTGCTAGCACAGCCTTTCCCAACCAGTGTGCCTCCAGGTGTTGTTGGACCACAATTCCCATCTTTCCTGACCATTGGCAATGCTGGCAGAGGCTGATGGGAGTTGTGGTCCAACAACATCTGGAGGCACACTGGTTGGGAAAGGCTGTGCTAGCAGATCCAAAATACAGAAATACAGCTGAGACAACCAGCCCCACCCACTAAATATACAGGAGCATATTTCTAAGCAGGAGCAGTGGTCTCACTTCTGCTGACTACTGGATGTGCTGTTCCAGCACTTTAGACATCCCCCTCCACAGCCAAAATGTTGCAGACAGTTTATTTCTTTGTTATGTCCCGCTCTTCCTCCCAGTAGGAGCCCAGGACAGCCACTTTTAGGTTGCTGCACCAGCAAGATGGCCCTGTGCTGCACTATCCGTACTGCCTTACTTGAAGAGAAGAGGCTTTAGGAGAGCAGTGGGTAACAGCACCCTCAGATCCTATACAGCCACCTTTCTATTGGTTAGCATGAAGGGAGGTTCTTCTCATCATTGGTCAGGACTGGACTCCTGAACTGTGATGTTTCCCCAGCACCACCACCAAGTCTTATCTCTGCTGGCCATTTATGGACTACCAGGGTGATACTGCTGTACTTAAGTTCTACATACCATACTTCCATCTAGAGTTGCCAGGTTCAGGGCTTGAGACTGATCCTGTATCTTTAGGAGACGGGAAAATCAGCCAAGTGCAGGTGTTCGTCCAACACTACAATGGGAAAACCACAAGGTGAAATTCTCCCTTCCCTCTGCACAACTTTTAAAGATTCAGAAGACCTCTTGGAGGCTGGGCCTGGCAACCAAGAGGTCTTCTGTCTCTTTAAAAGTTGTGCAGGGGGAAGGGAGAATTCCACCTTGTGGTTTTCTCATTACAGAGTTGCAAGAACACCTGTACTTGGCTGACTTTCTCTTCTCCTAAAGATACAGGATCAGTCTCAGGCCCTGAACATGGCAACCCTACTTCCATCTGCAGGAGGGACTCAAGTCATCTGCATGAACCAAGAGATTAAAAACCATAGGTAGTTGTGTTGGTCCATTTGCCTGCTAAATCAAAATCCACAGTAAGGTAATATCGTTATTAGGTCCAACAAAAATGTAACAAAATAATTAACATGGTTGCTTGCTCACCATTTTGTGGCATTTTACTTGGTTCTTTCCTCATACCGGTATTATCCTACTGGGGGGCTTTTCAGTCAGCAGACAGAACTTTTTGCAGCATGGAGATGGTTATCACCTGCTGCTTGCTGCAGATTGAGTTTCTGCTTAAATGCACAACTGCAGGGGTGCACTGAAAAGTTGGCAACACCATCAGCAGTAAACTGTCCATGTGCCATTAATTAGAATTGCCAGCTTTCTTTGACTGCTCCTGTGCTTTTTAAACAAATTGTTATCTGCAGAAATTGATCCTGGCTTGAAGGTAAAATGATGAAGAAAGCTTTCCTTGCTACATTCCAATGTGTCAGGCTGCTGTTACAAGGCACAAGATCTGATGCTTTAATGCTCCTCATGGTATCTGAGGAGTTGTTTACTGCTGCACTTTTATTTCTTGCCCCTTATCACTAACCTTTTGCTGACTTCTTGTTTTCCATTCTGGATTTACTTTGCTGTTCAGCCTCCTCTTCCCCTTCCCTTCCTTTCCTTGCATGTGAATTGGCTGTCTCAGCAGCTGTTCATTAGTGTTATCACCACTGTGTGCCGAGCAATACAATTGGGCAAAAGGCAATCCTAGAGGGGCTGCGGCTTTTGCAGCCTGCCAACTGCCTGCATCCCAGGTGCATGGCTCCTGTTGGTGTGGTTAAAAAGCAACCCCATGGTAATGACACCTCCCCTGCATCCATCCCATCTCTCTTAATAAAGAGCTTAAGAAACTGGTGGCCTATTAAGAGCTAGCAGTTCAAAGTATATTAGTAAGTAGAGCATTCATTTTGGAAATAGAAATAATCTTAGCTAGAAATTTCCTCTCCAGTAATCACAGGCTGGTTCAGATTTGCAAAGGGGACATTCCCATTAGGGTTGCCAGGTTCTTGGCCTGAGACTGATCCTGTATCTTTAGGAGAAGAGAAAGTCAGCCAAGTGCAGGTGTTCTTGCAACTCTGTAATGGGAAAAACCACAAGGTGGAATTCTCCCTTCCCCCTGCACAACTTTTAAAGATACAAGAAGACCACTACTTACCATCCCGCCATTAATGGGCTAACTGAGAGATTCAATGGAGTTTTGAAGGGCATGATAAGAAGCTATGTTCAAGATCACCCACAAGACTGGGATGAATGGTTGGGATGCTTCTTATTTGCATACAGAGAAATCCCTCAGGAGTCAACAGGCTTCTCACCCTTTGAACTCATGTTCACTAGAAAAGTGGGGGGACCTTTGGAACTGCTAAAAAATTCATGGGAAGGAACTCTGGGAGAGTACAAAACTTCTGTAGTAGATTTTGTATTGGAATTCCGCAATAAATTAACATCAATGATGGAAGTAGTGAAAGAGAATTTGAGTCATGCACAGGAGAAGCAAAGTTACTGGTATGACAGAACAGCCAGAGAACGTGTGTATGATGTGGGAGATATGGTTATGGCGTTCATACCCAGGAAACATGACAAATTACAGGCTAACTGGGAAGGACCATATACCATCAGAGAAAGGCTTGACACAGTGACATATGTAATCACCACAGACCAATTAAACAAAAGCAAAGTGGTTCATGTAAATATGTTAAAGCCTTACCATACCAGGGATGCAAAGGTGTTGCAAGTTACCTTATTCCCTGAGGGAAGTGGGCCTGAACTTCCAGATCTGGTACAGGAAAGCAAAGACAAAGGAGGGGTAGATCAAGTGGAATGGTCAGAGGAGGTGAAGGAGGAAGTAAAAGAGGAGATTCTGAGAGTTTTGAAAACCTATAGGAATCTCTTTAGCAACAAACCTGGCCGAACCAGTATAGTTATACATTCCATTGATACTGGAGATCATGCCCCAATCAGATCTGTTCCGTACCGTGTGAATGGGAAAGTTTTGAATGAGATCAAAAAGGAGGTGGAAGAGATGCTGGAATTAGGAGTGATCAGGGAATCCATCAGTCCCTGGGCCTCAAGTATTGTCCTGGTTCCGAAAAAAGATGGAACGACAAGGTTTTGCATTGATTATCGGCTAATCAATAAAATTACTGTCCCAGATGCGTATCCTATGCCTAGGGTAGACGCTATGTTAGAGTTATTGGGGGCAGCAACCATTATCTCTACACTAGATCTCTGTAAAGGATTTTGGCAAATGGAACTAGACGAGCAATCCAGAGCCAAAACTGCCTTCAGTACACCAGATGGGTTATATGAGTTTGTGACCTTACCCATGGGACTAAGGAACTCACCAAGTTCATTTCAGAGGCTAATCAATACTGTGTTGCGAGGCATGTCAGATTTTGCAGTGGCCTATATCGATGACGTGGCCATTTTTAGCAAGTCGGTGCCTGAGCATGTCCAACACGTGACAACAGTATTGGAGGCCTTAAGAAAAGCAGGCCTCACAATAAAAGCTAAGAAATGCCAGTTTGGACTAAAGGAAGTAATCTATTTAGGACATAAGGTGGAGAGTGGGAAAATCACCCCCTTATGGAGCAAGGTGGAGGCAATACAAGCGTGGCCGATCCCCTTAACCAAAAAACAAGTAAGGGCATTTCTGGGTGTGGCTGGATTTTATAGGAAGTTTGTGAGAAATTTTGGGGAAATAGCAACCCCCTTGCATGAATTAACAAAGAAGAAGTGTTCTGAGCGTGTGGTATGGACGGATGAATGTCAGAAGGCTTGTGATCTACTGAAGCAAGCCTTGTGCCAAGGACCCATATTAATAGCACCAGACTATGAGAAACCATTCATCGTGGCTACAGATGCGTCGGACCTCGCGCTGGGAGTCGTCTTGTTGCAGGAGAGAGAAGGCACCAGACATCCAGTGGTGTACCTGAGTCGCAAGCTGACGCCGAGGGAGAAAAACTATTCGTCGGTCCAGAAGGAGTGCCTAGCGGTCGTGTGGGGACTGAACAAGTTGCGCCCATACGTGTGGGGACGAAGATTCACAGTGACTACGGATCATCGGGCCTTGTTATGGTTGCAGACTATGAAAAACCATAACACTATGCTGCAGAGGTGGTCCTGGGCCCTACAGGACTATCAAGTGGACTTCCAGTTCATAAAAGGCAAGGACAATGTACTGGCCGATGGACTTTCCAGGCAAGTGGCTGGGACTGCAGTGACGTGACCAGACAGAGGAACAAAGAAAGACATTTTTCCCATAGAGACTTTTTATTTGTTAACGCGACGTATAAATCCTGGAACAGGAATAATACTCTGCTGTTGTTTAAGGGGGGGGGGAAATGTGATGTTCCTATATTAATGTATATATGGTAAGTGTTGTTGTTTTAGAAGATACATGGTAAGTGGAGTGAAAGAGGGGGAGTGAATGGGCAGTAGAATGCGAGATGATTGGCTGAGTGTTTAAAATGGCTGAATGTATAAAAGGAAGAGTGAGAGTGGAATAGGGGGGAGAAGAGAAAGAGTGGATTGCTTGGTGGGGTTTGAGAGAGTTGTTTGCCAGGAGAGCGTGGAGAAGGAGGGAGGTGGAGTTCGGATTAGTATTGAGTAAAACCATATGCTTATGTGCCTTAAGAAGAAATCTTGTTAATCTTGTTAGCTTTGTTATCTGTAATAAATACTTAATTTGGTTTACCAAAGGCCTGATCCTTGGCTGGGGTTTCACAGACCAGAAGGGAGGGTAAGGTAATGACCAAGGCTGAAGGGGAACAGTAACAAATGGTGGCAGCGGTGAAGAGAATAACAATACCAGTATTCAGAGTCTCTGGGAATACTAGTATTGGGACGTGACTGGTGGTTGCCTAGCAGGGGGATCTGTTGAGATCTGTGCTAGAGCGGATAGGTAAACCATAAGAGAGTGCGGTCCGAACTGGTGGAGTCCCTGGTGGTGCCTAGAGACAGGCAGTAACCACGAGCAGGTAGGAACCTGACAGGGAGAGCCAGGGAAGGATGCATCACAGCCCCCCCCAATGGTTTACATAAAATAACAAAGAACAAAGCCCCATCAAGTCATAAAAATTAAACCTACAATTTTAAAATCATATACTAAAACCTTCAATCATATATTAAAAAGCCAGTCACAGCCATGCAGGGTAAGAATGTTTTTACTTTCTGCCTGTACATAATCAGGGATCGTGCAAGTTTCATCTCCTTTGGGAATGTTGCAACCAAGGTACTACAAACAGGCCCTGCTCCATATTCCCACCCACTGAACCTCATTTGGTGGTGGGATATATTGATTTATTTAAAATATTTCTATCCCGCCCTTCTACCCTACAGTAGGGCACTCAGGGTGGCTTATAATAAAATCACACACATACATAGTAGAATTATACACAATAAAAACACAAAGCATTACAGTAAATTAAAATACATAAACTACAATTAAAATATAATATGCACACACACACATACATGTATATATATGCATATATATATGGGGGAGTGATATATAACAGAACCTCCAAACAGGATCTTGATCTGTAGGCAGATTCATATAGGAGGAAGCAGCCTTTCAGATATCCTAGCCCTAAGCCATTTAGGGCTCTCCAGATATTGATGGACTACAGTTCCCATCCTCCCTGCCCATTGGTCATGCTGAGGAAAGTTGGAGTGCAACAACATAAGGAGGGTGACAGGTTCTCCATCCCTGCTTTATAGTAAGCTTCAGCACCATGATCTGGGCTCAGAAACAAATTAGAAGCTGACGCAAGACTAGTATTATATGGCAGTCTAAAAAGTGAGGACCGCGTGGATGGGGGTGTGGGGAGAAACTCAACTGTGTTTGCATTTCAAGGCAAATCTACCAAATCCACATTTTCCGAAAAAATACATGAACCAAAACACAGCTATGCTTTGGGATTCGCACTTGACCAAATTTTGCGATGTAGTTCTCCAACCAAACAGTGTTTGGACCTCCAACCAAACAATAATGCAAATGTGTTACATTGGGGAAATTCCTTGCAAAAATGTGTACGTAGTCAAAACTGCATACAAAAATGTATTTTCTTAGGAGAAATTCACACTAAAATTCTGATGAATTTTCACATGAGGATTTAAAAAAATAGTAACTCACAAAATCGCTGTAGAGATGTGGAGAACTGAATTTAAAACTGAAAAAATAAGAAACTGAGAGAACTGAAATGGATCGATCCTCTTCCATCCTTGCACAGCAAGCAATCTGGTTGACACATTTTGTACCAGCTGCAGTTTCAGCAAACTTTTAAAGGGCAGCCCCATGCAGAGCATGTTGCAGTAATCTCATTCATTCATTGGCCAAGTAAGATTGTCTTCCAAGATAAGCTCTTTAACAGTGGGTCCGTAAGTGACTGTGGAGGCCAATTCTGGATCCACAGAGCCTCCCACAGTGAGGACATAGGTTTCCAGATGGAAGGTTGTCACGATGAGGATTTGTTTGACATGCCTTCCGCTTAGCTCTTTTGTCCCGTTCGCCCTGTATTCATGCTTCTTCAAAATCCACAGCACCTTTGATAACAGCGGACCTCCATTTGGGACGTTCATGGGCCAAGACTTCCCAGTTCTCGATGTTCATGTTACATTTTTTTAGATTCGCTTTAAGAACATCTTTAAACCTCTTTTGCTGTCCACTGATGTTCCGTTTTCCATTCTTAAGTTGGGAGTAAAGTAGCTGCTTTGGAAGACGGTGATTAGGCATTCGAACAACATGGCCGGTTTAGCGAAGTTGATGTTGAAGGATCATTGTTTCAACACTGGTAGTCTTTGCTTCTTCCAAAACGCTAACATTAGTCCATCTGTCTTTCCAAGTAATTTGCAGAATTTTCTGGAGGCAGCGTTGGTGGAATCTTTCAAGAAGTTGGGAGTGGTGTTTATAAGTGGTCCATGTTTCACCAGTAAGGTCGGTAGTGCAATGGCTTTGTAAATAAGCATTTTGGTCTCCCTGCGAATATCCCGATCCTCGAACACTCTACGCTTCATTCGGGAGAATGCGGCACTCGTAGAGCTCAGACGATGTTGAATTTCAGCATCGATGTCAGCTTTTACAGAGAGATGGCTGCCAAGATAGGGGAAGTGATCAACGTTCTCCAGTGTCACATCATTAAGCTGGATTGATGGTGCTACAGAGGGACTAGTTCACACCTGTTGATGAAGCACTTCGGTTTTTTTAATATTAAGTGACACACCAACTGAGGCTTTTGATTTCTATGCATTGATGGGGTTTCGGGCACATGTGTATGTTTATGTATGTGCAAGTTGTATGTATGCAAACTCTGTATGTGTGATCCTTGCCCTGCATTTTTATATGCATGTAAGCTCTGTGCAAAGGAACCAGTCAATGTGCCAGGCTGAGGCTGGAGGGGGGCATGCCTGTCAGTGGGTGTTATCCCACTCCTCTTGTTGATTATCCTGCAAACTGTCATCGTGCACAGGGATAGTCAGTGCACATTGAACAAGTCTGACAGAAACATGAAATCTAGATTGTGGAGCCCGGAATCCTTTGGCCAAATGCAGCCTGTGAAACTGTGAGGCTGAGTCATTGCTAAAATTTGGCCTCTTCTTCCTCCAGATTTTGGCTCATCTAAATTGTTACGAAACATGGGAGCAGGACTAAATTGGAGCGGTCTATCAAACATTTACGACTCAGAAGTTGGGAGGTGGGTGGGCAGAATAAACGTTTGTTACTGCGCTGACCTTATCAGAAGTTGGGTTCTCCCAGTTTAGTTTTTTCCTCACTCAAATGAGCACTCGTACAGCAGTGCCAGGGAGCAAGGAAGGCTACTAGGCTTATGTTCCATACTTCTTTACAGCTCAGTGTGAATCAATTAAATGCAGCTGGCAAAGGACATCTGAATAGCGTCATCTCAGGTGGAGATCAGTGGAAGGGGCATGGAATGTGTCAAAAATGCCAAATGAGGTTCCAGTATGACAGAAAATGTAGGATGTGCTCAGAATGTTGCAGCTGCTTGCCAGTAGGTTTTTGAGCCATCCCATGACAGAGGGCTTTGTAGCTGGACTTTGAAAAGCTCTCCGTTTCTACAGAGATGGCTTTGCAGAGCAATATTTGGAGGCAATGGCTCTCAAACTGTCTGTCTTGGGGAACCCCTTTCCATGTCTGCTGAGGAATCCTTACATGTCTGTCATGGAACTTATGTCCGTTCCTGGATTTGAGGTGGTGCTGGGGAACCATATCCTAAGGTAGGGGCAGGCTTCAAGCTTGTTGGATCTGCTTTAAAAAAGAATAGAACCCCAAGGTCTACCAATCATGGAGCCAGGTGCAAAAGACACACAGTTAGAATTAAAGAGCAGGGTGCCTCTGAGCATGCAGTCTGAGCCTAGGGAATTTATTTTCAGTATCAGAACTGACCTGAGTTCACAGTCCTTTCATACAAAAGTATACAGTGCTGGAGAGCTTTCTTCATTTCAGCAGTCTAATTTAGGTGGGGAAAAGTCACTTTGTTGCTATTATTGTTAAGCAGTTGGTTTAAAGTTGTTTTTATTGTGAATTTTATCTGCTGTATAAGCCACCCTGTGCTCCAAACTGTAGAATAAAGGCAGGATATAGAACTATTTAATAAAATAAATACATGGATAACAATCAGGAGCCAGAAACCCTACTGCAAATCAGCTAGAACCCGTAGGTCCCACCCCTGTCCTGAGATACATACTTAACATGAGTCAGATCTGTTGGATGTCACTGTCACTCGTTTCAGTGGGAGGGTGTGTCTAAGAACATGGTGTGCTTGGATGTGCATTGCAGGAGGATGCAATGAAGTATCCTATGAAGCATCTCAAAGCGATGGTTATGTTCTACCTTCACTGTCAGACTGAGGCAGTGCCTCTGAATGCCAAAGAGGTAGGAATTGCGGGCAGGGAGAGTGCTCTTGCACTCAGGTCCTGCTTGTGGGCTTCCTATCAGGCATCTGGTTGGATCAGATGCGTCCTTGGTCTGAACTAGCAGGGCTCTCCTTATGTTCTTATACAATATAATACAAGCATATACAAATCCCAAACCTGCCAACTGATTAAGGCTGCGATGATCCTATCTACCAGGTATGGGAAACCTCAGGCCCGTGGGCCTAATCAGGCCTGCCTGGCTGTTTTGAGGAAAGCACACCACCTTTTCTGCACCCAACATCACATTTTATTTCAGTTGTGGGAAACATTAGTCCAGAGCTTGGAACTTCAAGCCTTGGCTAAAGGGGAGTTCACTCTGTGGTTTGTTTTTGTATATGTATATTATGTATAGCTTTCTGTTATTGTAAGTCGCCTAGAGTGTCCACTAACCTGGACAGATAGGCGACCAATAAATAAAATATTATTATTATTATTATTACTCCTAATTCTTTCTTTGCATCAAAAAGACATGCTTCTTGAATTTGGCACTGTTTTCTGTCGCTCTGCAAAGAATCAGGAGTATACTTAGAGTGCACTCCTGATTCTTCCTTTGGAACACTGGTTTGAATTCAAGCTAGTGACACAAAGGGAAAATGTTCCTGTTGGAAACTCCATAGTGCAGCCCATCCTTGCCCAAAGCTGGGCTTGTTGTGTCACTTGACATCATGGGTACATCAGTTCATTGACAAATGAGTGGCTCTACCCACTTGTCAAAAAGGCACCTGAGAGAGCTCAGGATCTGGCCTGCCAGACAGATCCTGTCCCCCACCCTGGATATACATACTTACTTGGAAGTAAGCTCCTTTGAACTCACCTGGGCTTACATCTGAGCAGTTATTCAATGACTGATAATAATATTTCCACTGATTAAAAAAATCAGCCCAATTTAACTAAATTGTCATGTTACCAACTCCTTAATGGAGGGCCCTTTTTAAAATACAGAGGGATCTGTAAGATAACTTACAGTGTAATGAATGGAAACTACCACTCATTGCTAGACAGAACATTCATCTTTAACATTTCACTTTCATTCCTAATTTCAGAAAATCATCAGAACCAAAAACAGCCTTTAAAAAAACTGTGCTCTGAACATGTAGCTCTCCTGTTTAAAATTTGCTATCAATGATTAAATCTGGGTGCCACCAATGAATCAACTAAAGCTTTAGTTGTTTGATCTACCACTTACAATTCCTGCAAGCTTTATTGTAGCCTTGAGATATGTCCAGTAAAACTCTCTGCTGCATGGGCTTTGATCCCAAGTAAGTATGAACAGGATTGGCAGCCTCAGTCTTTGCGGCTTTGGTCAACTTTTCTCCCATCCACCCCCTGGTTCCCACCTTATAAATACTGTCTTGGGGGATTAGTCACCTATAGTTGGCCTCCCATATGTATACTTACTAACAGGGGTTCAGTGCCTTTTAAAGCCTTTGGCACAGACTGACTCTTTTCCCAAGTAGCCTGGATTTGGCAGTGGTGAGACAGACCTTATCAAGCCTCATTCCATTCTGACAAGGAAAATTGTGATTAATTCATTTACAGAAGTACTGATGTAAGCCATCTACAAAAGCACCGAACTGCAAAAATTACTCTTTTAAGATAAGAATCAGGGAAACTCAGCAAGGGTTCAAATGAGTAACGCATTCTTCCACCCACCCCCACTGTCCACTCCCTTGTCCCAACATGAATTATTAAGAACTTGCGGATTCTGAAGGAGATTTTCATCCATTATGATCAAGGCTGATGTTGTTCTAGAATTCCACTGCTTCACCACACTGAGCAGAGAAGTGAGCATTCTCAGAACCTCAGCTTTCATTGAGAAAGGAAAGGCAACTTTTTAGCCCTTGAAAGATCAGCTGGTATAGGCAATGCCTGGTAAAATCTTAGAATGGGGATTCAGCATGATTTCCAGGTCAGCTGTCAAGGGATGGGACATCAGTGTTTCCAATAGCTCTTGCCCCTTCCAGTCACTAGCAGAAGCAATATCATGCCAGATGACAAAGTATCAGTGCTTGGAATTAGTTTGGTTTAACAAAGTTCACCAAATTAGTTCAAAACTCTGAACTGAACCTGAAAGCAGTTCCCATAATTGCCAGATGAACTGAATGTGAATTAAGTTAATTTTTCAGTAGAACTTTGAATGATTTCTAGTTCATGTTCAGTCTCATTCTCTTACACGTTTTTTACTCTTTAGACTTTTGGGCCTTTAAGTTTAAAGATTGTTAATTGTTGGGAAAAATAAATTAAACAATTCACATCCCACTGTGTGTGTGCATTTTGATGTTTTCTCAGCCTTCTTAAGTATATTTTATACTTCAGCAGAGCAGCTTGTAATATTCTGAATGTAGATTTTTTTTTGGCGGCTAAGGATCATTTGAATTGAACTGTGAACCGAACATGAATCAAAATGGTTCATCTTGAAAAGGGATAAACATAAATTGGAATTAGATCTTCTTTGGACATGATGAACTTGTACTAAAACTAGTTCCTTTTAAAAAGGAATTTCCCAAGCTCTGGAAAACATATGCAAAATTGTATTAATTATGCAAACTTCAGATTTCACCCTTTTTTCCCCAGTGCAGAATTTGGGTAAACTTTGAAGTGTATGTGTGTTAGTAAAGAATAAAACTTGCTCTGGTTATGATCCATCTGTGATCAACAGTCTTTCTTCTGCAGCTGAAAACTCTGCTTCTCATCGAATGGTTTTCTGTGCACACACAGATTCCTAGTTCAGGCGTAGGTAGGAGGCTGGATGCAGAGGGCCTTTACCTGCCTGCACCAGCCTCTTTGCACCTGTGGAGAGGGAAGTCTGTGTATGGAGACCTGTTTCCCCATTTAGATCTTGCCGGATCAGGATCAGCATCCATGGGCCCACCTGCATTCCAGACATAACAACAGGCTGTGCGTATGTAGCATTCTGTTCTCTTATCCCAGTAATGCCCATGCACCTTTGTATATGGAAACCACACCGTGGTACTTATAACTATTATTAATAATCACCATGATCCCTGGTTGTGTGTTTACACACTCGACAGTAGCCAACAACATTGCGGATATTCTAGCATTATTAACTCACTGCAAGGCCAGGTTTTCTTCTTTTCTCGTAGTTTCCCCAGCCTCTATTTACAATCACAGTGTAGGCTAGTCTACTGCAGCACTTTTTTTTGCAGGCTCAGACATACACATCCACCTAATGCTTTTCTCCATCCAGCAAATGAGACTACTGCTTGTATTACATGGCCAGCCAAGTTATGGACCTGGACAGATTGGGTACAAATGCTTTTCTCCTGAGATCTGTTGTGGCATAAAGCGTTTAATTGCCCCATTCAGTCTTTGTCGGGCTCCTTCCCTATGCCGGCCGCCGCTCAATTTTACAAGGGGAAAATGGAACATATAAGCTCTGCATTGTTGTCACTTAGTTATAAGCATTATTGACCTGGATCCAAAATTCCAGAGAGGTAACCGTGTTAGTTTGTTGTTGTAGCCAAATCCACAAAGTGTCCTGCAGTGCCTTAAAGTGTGTCAAGAAATATGGAAAACTAAACAATGGCCCACAGACTGGATATATATATCCCAATTCCAAAGAAAGGGGATCCCAGGGAATGCATTAGTTTTCAAACTATTGCCTTAATATCCCATGCAAGTAAAGTAATGCTCCAGATTCTACAACAAAGGCTCTTACCATATATGGAGCAAGAAATGCCAGACGTCCAAGCTGGATTTAGAAAGGGAAGAGGCACCAGAGATCATATCGCAAACATATGTTGGATAATGGAACGGACCAAGGAATTTCAGAAGAAAATCACCCTGTCCTTTATGGATTACAGCAAAGCCTTTGACTGTGCAGATCATGAAATACTATGGAATGCTTTAAAAGAAATGGGGGTGCCACAGCATCTGATTATCCTGATGTGTAAGCTATACTCTGGACAAGAGGCTACTGTAAGGACAGAATATGGAGAAACTGATTGGTTCCCAATCAGAAAAGGTATGAGACAGGGGTGTATTTTATCACCCTATTTATTTAATCTATTCACAGAACATATACGGAAAGCAGGTTTGGACAAAGATGAAGGTGTGAAAATTGGAGGGAGAAATATCAATAATTTAAGATATGCAGACAATACCATACTACTGTAAGAAACCAGTAATGATTTGAAACGAATGCTGATGAAAGTTAAAGAGGAAAGCACAAAAGCAGGACTACAGCTGGACGGCAAAAAGACTAAAGTAATGACAACAGAAGATTTATGTAACTTCAAAGTTGACAATGAGGACATTGAACTTGTCAAGAATTATCAGTACCGGCACAGTCATTAACCAAAATGGAGACAATAGTCCAGAAATCAGAAGAAGGCTAGGACTGGGGAGGACAGCTGTGAGAGAACTAGAAAAGGTCCTCAAATGCAAAGATGTATCACTGAACACCAAAGTCAGGATCATTCAGACCATGGTATTCCCGATTTCTATGTATGGATGTGAAAGTTGGACAGTGAAAAAAGCGGATAAGAGAAAAATAAATTCATTTGAAATGTGGTATTGGAGGAGAGCTTTGCACATACCATGGACTGCGAAAAAGACAAATAATTCGGTGTTAGAACAAATTAAACCAGAACTGTTACTAGAAGCTAAAATGATGAAACTGAGGTTATCATACTTTGGACACATAATGAGAAGACATGATTCACTAGAAAAGACCATAATGCTGGGAAAAACAGAAGGGAGTAGAAAAAGAGGAAGGCCAAACAAGAGGTGGATTGATTCCATAAAGGAAGCCACAGACCTGAACTTACAAGATCTGAGCAGGGTGATTCATGACAGATGCTCTTGGAGGTCACTGATTCATAGGGTCGCCATAAGTCGTAATAGACTTGAAGGCACATAACAACAACAACAACTGGTAGGCCCAAATCCACCCACCTTTACTCAAAGGTATTTAACTCGGAGAGCTGAAAATCCAAGGGATGTCACAGTAGTGGCTACTTTAATAAGGTTGTATGCAGTGTTGCAACCTATTTACTCTTGGCAGAACTCCTTTTTGGACTGCGACCTTCCAAACTAAGGTCTTTCTGCTAATATAACCTGCATACATAAGAGCTAAACAGAGTTTTTAACCAGAAGTGACAAATTGCCTGCTCCACTGAGAGCAAGCAAGAGATTTGGCAAAGGATGGATCCAAAGTATTTTGTATTCCTTTCAAATTAAAGGAGGTGTGGGAAGCAAAAAACTCAACCTTAGGTAGCATGGTACAGGGCAGCAGACAGATTGCTTCACAGCTCAGGAATGCAGAGGGGTACCCAAGTGCTATAGTGGCCCCCCCTCCTAAACTTCTTAACTCTTTGGAAACCTCCTTTGCTATGCAAGGGCTGATGCCTTGAAAATAGCAAACCTCCGTGCCTGCATTTCCAAGCTTAAAGTGGCCCCTCTCTCCCAGTATCTGGGATCCATACAGATTAAGCCAAGAGGGGCCTCCCACATTGTATAGGCCTGTGAAATGCATTTGGAGAGCTTAGCTGCACAATTTGCAAAGAACACCCCAACCCTTCATTGTGTGTGTGTCTCGTCCTGTGTGTGATCCTCCTGCAAGCTCTGTACCCAGACCCCACTGACAGAATATAGATATAGAAGATAGATGAAGGAATGCCTTTCTCAGGACTGAACTATACTTTCAGAGCTTTCCAATCCTGTTTCCCTTGTAAGGCAAATGCAGAGGCAGGAGTACTTCTAGGGGAGAATCAGTGGGTGTGGACTTTATCAGACAATTTTAAATCAGTTTTCCTAGTTGTAGGTGGATGGGAAAGGCCCGATTTCTGGAGGAGTGGGGTTTGCAGGAGATGGTTGGTCTGAGAGGTGAAGAGGTAGCCTTGCTCGGGTTGTCCTTGCAGGCATCCCACTGGCATCTGGTTAGGCACTTTGAGAAACGGATGCTGGACTAGATAAGCCTTTGGTCTGACTCTTACATTCTGTTTTTTTCTATTAGGCTTGCAATTCTAGGAACGTAAGAAACTGCCTATGTTGTGTCAAATGATTGGTTCATCTAGCTCCATATTATTTACACCAGGAATAGTCAGTATGGCACCCTCCAGATATTGTTGGACCACCTCCCATCATTCTTGACCATTGACTGTACTGGCAGGGGTGGATGGGAGTTGTAGTCCCAACTACATCTGAAGGGCACCACAATAGCTACTCCTGGTCTGCACTGCCTGGCAGAGGCTCACCAGGGTTTCAGATAGGGGGCATTCCCAGCCCTACCTGGAGAAGCAGGGGATGGAAGGCACCTGAGACCTTTTGCATGCAAAGTGTGTACTTTATCATTGAGCCACAACAACCCTTCCCCTTCTCTTTTTACAGTTTCTAAGATTAGATCAGGGATGGGGAACATGTGGCCCCTCAGATGTTGTTGGAATACAACTCCTCTCAGCATGACCATGATCAGGGAAAAAGGGAGCTAGAGTCCAATAACATCTGGAGGGCCACAGATTCCCCATCCCTTCGTTAGATTAATATTTCTGTTGGAGTATCCCAAAGGGTCAACCTTCAACAAACATGAAAATCGAAGACCTTTTTTTAAAAAATGGCACTGTCGTGGGGGAGAGGGCTATGTCACTAGTTAATGGTGAGATCACAGACAGAGCCCACTACAAGGTGCCTGTGACACTTGCAGCGCCACACTCCATATGGTATTCATGTTTGCAGTGGTGAAGTTGGAAGGGGGTGACAGTTTTCTAGCCAAAGCGGATTTCATTGTGGGCTGGGGAAATGCAAATTCTCAGCCACTCTTGTGCTGGCAGTAGTGAAGATTTTTGAATTCTCTCTATCACATACTGCTACCCCAGATACATTAGCTTGGGGTGAAAGCACATTTGAAGCCCCTAGAATGGCATGGCCAACATTGTGTTTCCAGTTGTTTTGGGCTCCAACTCCCATCAGCATGGCCAATTGTCAGGGATGATGGGAGTTGTCGTTCAAAACATCTGGAGGGCACTACACTGGCTATCCCTGCCCTAAAAGAACTGAGAGCTGAGTTAGGCAGGCAGTAGGATCACGTCACACACTGGTGCATGGTGAACTGTACCACTTACAAATGCAGGCGGGGGGCTATTTTATTTGAATGCTCAGGAATATGGTGTTGTGCACCACCCCAATATCCAAGCAGTGCTTGCCCAGGGTTTGGTTTCCTTGGAAAGAAGGTCAGCTGAGTCTATTTATTTATTTATTTATTGCACTTGTATACCGCCCCATAGCCGAAGCTCTCTGGGCGGTTTACAGCAATCAAAAACATTAAAACAAATATACAATTTAAAACATATATTTTAAAAACAATTTAAAACACAATTTTAAAATTTAAAACAATATAAAAACAATTTAAAACACATGCTAAAATGCCTGAGAGAAGAGGAAAGTCTTGACCTGGTGCCGAAAAGATAACAGTGTTGGTGCCAGGCGCACCTCGTCAGAGAGATCATTCCATAATTTGGGGGCCACCACTGAGAAGGCCCTCTCCCTTGTTGCCACCCTCCGAGCTTCCCTTGGAGTAGGCACCTGGAGGAGGGCCTTTGATCTTGAACATAGTGTAGGGGTGGGTTTGTATTGGGAGAGGAGTTCCATCAGGTATTGTGGTCCCAAGCCGTGTAAGGCTTTATAGGTCAAAACCAGCACTATGGTGTTTTTATGAAATGTATTTACACACATTCACAACCTGAGCATAAGATGGATGGGTTCAAAGCATTAGCAGTCCCATAGATCTTGCTTTTCCATTGGTGCAGGGAGCCAGCCTCTCTGCTTGTCTCCAGATCCCAGCTAAAAACTAGCTAAAAACACAAGCCTCTCTTTGGCCCCAGGAAGGGGGGGCTCTCCTGGAGAGTTTCAATAACAATAGGATCTCCCTGGCCCATTTGCCAGTTAATGAGCACTTGACAGACCTTTGAGCCACCTGATCACTCTATTAGATTAACAAAGGAGACTCCTCTGACCAGCTCCAGATGCGGGGTTCCAACTCAGAGGCTGGAAGGGGACTCAACCCCCAAATCCAGAACAATATATATGTTAAAAACAAAACAACTCTTTAACATTTTAAATAGAGAATCATTCATATATGTGAGTTTATTTATTTATTATTTTATTATTATTATTTTATTAATTAAGCTTATAAACCGCCCGACTAGCAATAGCTCTCTGGGCGGTGAACAAAGTACAGTAAAATCATAATACAATACCACAGGACATAAAAACAATCAAAAATCAATTACAACAATTTGTATAAATTTAAGTTAAACTAAATTAAAATGCTTCGGTGAAAAGAAAGGTTTTCACTTGGCGCCGAAAAGAAAACAGCGTTGGCGCCAAGCACACCTCCACAGGGAGACTGTTCCACAATTCGGGGGCCACCACCGAGAAGGCCCTAGATCTTGTCACCACCCTCCGGGCCTCCCTATGAGTCGGCGCCCGGAGGAGGGCCTTCGTTGTGGAACGTAGTGTACGGGCCGGTTCATATCGGGAGAGGCGTTCCAACAGGTATCGTGGCCCTGCGCCGTATAAGGCTTTATAGGTTAATACCAACACTTTGAATCTAGCCCGGAAGCTTATTGACAGCCAGTGCAAGCGAGCCAGAACATGTGCTCGGACCGCTTGGTCCTTGTTAGCAGTCTGGCTGCCGCATTTTGCACTAGCTGTAGCTTCCGAACAGTCTTCAAAGGTAGCCCTACGTAGAGCGCATTGCAGTAGTCTAAGCGTGAGGTTACTAGAGCATGTACCACTGATGTAAGGTCCTCTTTACTCAAATAGGGGCGTAGCTGGGCTACCAACCGAAGTTGGTAGAACGCATTCCTTGCCACCGAGGCTACTTGAGCCTCAAGTGAGAGGGAAGAGTCAAAAAGGACTCCCAGACTACGAACCCGCTCCTTTGGGGGGAGTGTAACCCCATCCAGGACAGGGTATATATCCACCATCTGATCAGAGAAACCATCCACCAACAGCATCTCAGTCTTGTCTGGATTGAGCTTCAGCTTGTTAACCCTCATCCAGTCCATTGTCGCGGCCAGGCATCGGTTCAGGGCATCGACAGCCTCACTTGAAGAAGATGAAAAGGAGAAGTAGAGCTGCGTGTCATCAGCATACTGATGACAACGCACTCCAAAACTCCTGATGACCTCACCCAACGGCTTCATGTAGATATTAAAAAGCATGGGGGACAAGACTGATCCCTGCGGGACTCCATATTGGAGGACCCACGGTGTCGAGCAATGTTCCCCAAGCACTACCCTCTGGAGACGGTCCACCAAGTAGGAGCGAAACCACTGCCAAGCAGTACCTCCGACTCCCAACTCCGCGAGCCTCCCCAGAAGGATACCATGGTCGATGGTATCAAAAGCCGCTGAGAGATCAAGGAGAATCAACAGAGTCACACTCCCTCTGTCTCTCTCCCGACATAGGTCATCATACAGGGCGACCAAGGCTGTCTCAGTACCAAAACCGGGCCTGAAACCTGACTGAAATGGATCTAGATAATCGGTTTCATCCAATAACGCCTAGAGCTGGTCAGCAACCACTTGTTCCAGGATCTTGCCCAGGAATGGGACATTCGCCACTGGCCTATAGCTGTTAAAATTTTCTGAGTCCAAGGAAGGCTTTTTCAGAAGTGGTCTCACCACTGCCTCTTTTAGACAGCTAGGGACCACTCCCTCTCGTAAGGAGGCATTTATCACTTCCTTGGCCCAGCCAGCTGTTCCATTCCTGCTAGATTTTATTAGCCAAGAGGGGCAAGGATCCAGTACCGAAGTGGTTGCACGTACCAGTCCAAGCACCTTGTCCATGTCCTCGAGCTGAACCGGCTGAAACTCATCCAATAAAACATGACAAGACTGTGCTCCAGACACCTCACTAGAATCAACTGCTATAACTTGGGAGTCTATGTCCCGACCACTTGTAGAGTGGTACCGCTGTTAGAGTGTTAGAACAGGGCTGGAGAGGCCCAGGTTCAAAAGCCCATCTGACCATGAAGCACACTGAATGCCCTTGGGCCACTCACCATGTCTCATCCCAACCTACTTCACAGGGTTGTTGTGAAGATAAAATGAGGGGAGAGAATCCTGTACATTGCCTTGAGCTTTGGCCATGCTGGCTAGGGTTGATGAGAGTTGCAGTCCAAAACATCTGGAGGGCACCAGGTTGAGGAAGGCTGGTCTACACTGACTGAGAGTGGCTCTCCAGGGTTTCAGAGAGGGAGTGTTTCCTAGCCCTACCTGGAGATACTGGCTGAGTGTAAAATAGATAAACTCCCTGGACAAAACACATACCTTGAAATGCCCACTGAGTTGCTTGTGCAGGGTGTTGTCACACGTAACTTACTGAAAAGGAGTTGAATGAACTGCAGACTCAGCAAAACTATGGAACTGGCAGACTCTACAAAACAGTGCAAATATACTTATTAAATAATAATAATAAAAGACTCATGCTTATTTTTGAGGTGGTCCAATCTGCATGTTGTCATCTTGCCAACTCATTTTCATGTGGGAATCCCCTGGTATGGCTTGTTGCATGGGGAAGACACACATATCAGATGGATGTGTGTTCTTAGGGTTGGCTGTTGTCACACCCTGTGCACAGCATGCTCAAGAGGCTATGTTGTTTTACTGGTTTCAGAATTGAGCCCTGACATTAAAAGCAGGTTCCCTCTACTTGTTCTGGCTAAACAGCTAATTCTGATACCTAAACTGTGGTGGAACAGACAAATCATATTTTTTCACCACCAACTTAAGACCTCTTAACTCTGAAACCCACTTTCTTTAATTGCTTCATTTCATGAAACAAACCGGTGGAGTTTGTCTGGCATGAGTGTCACGCCAACTTTGTTATCATGTGTACCCTTTGCAGATGCTAGGAGTATGTGCTAGTTTGCATTCCAAAGCCTAAAATATTTTCTTTTCTTAGGAACATAGGAAACTGCCTTAACCTGGGTCAGACCTTGGGTCTATCTTGTTCAGTATCATCTACATCAGCCTTCCCCAACCTAGTACTCTCTAGATATTGTTGGGCTACAGTTCCCATCATCATTGGCCATGCAGGCTAGCGTTTATGGGAGTTGTCATACAAAACATCTGGAGGGCACCAGGTTGAGGATGGCTGGCCTACACTTACTAGCAGTGGCTCTCTAGGGTTTCAGCCCTACCTGGAGATGGTGAAAACTGAATGTAGGACCGTTCCATGAAAAAGCAAGTGATCTACCAGTCACTGAGTTATGGCCCTTCCAGGGTCAAGTTCTCTGTGAAGCTCAAGGGGAGAGGAATTCGGACAAATGTGCAGCTCTCTTACCAAGGATTACCAACTTTTTATTTTTAAAAATTCTGGTACCTGGACAAGATCAGCAGACTCAGCCTGGGCAGGTGAAGGAGATGGAGTCTGAAGGCCTTCAGCAGGAGCAAAGCTAATAGCACAGATGGGGGACTTGTGGTCCCTTCAGATGTTGCTAGACTCCAACTCCCATCAGCCCCAGCTGACACAGTCAATGGTCAGGGATGGGGCTGATGGGAGTTGTAGTTCAGCAACATCTGGAAGGCCACAGGTCTCCCCGCTCACTTGTCTTTAGCCATAATAAAGCAATAGCAATAGCAATAGCAATAGGTTTTTATTGCGGTCACAGACCCGTAGTACAAACAGTACAGATTGCATTAAATAAGAAATAAGGACAAAGTCATTTACTAAAATAAGTAGCAAGGTACAAGGTTAAGGATAAATTGCAGTGGGGTTGAGCCTCTGGCGAGTAGTTTGGGCAGCATTAATAAATTTGGCAACCATGAGAGTAAGAGTCTTACCTGACATCAAAGATTTCAACAGTAAGTCGGGTGACTTCCCTGGGAATTTCTTAATAATAAATTCTAGGTATCTAGAACGTTCGGTGGTATAAAAAGGACAATCAAAAAGAACATGGGACAGAGATTCAATGGACGCGAGGCTACAGGGACATAGTCTACATTCGTAGGAAATGCCCTGGAAGCGACTTTCAAGAAGTGCAGAGAATAAACAGTTGAACCTAGCCTTAGAAAAGGCTAGGCGGTATTTTGGAATAACTAAGAATTCTAGGTACCGGACGGGTAAGGGAAATGCAAATCTTAAGCCTAAATGGGTAAGGGAACAAGTCTTGGCAGCCATTGAGAGGGCAGTTTGAAAGTCTATATCCTTGATACAGGTTTCAATGGAGCGTCTAGCCGTTTCCAGGTCTAGAGAGGTGAGAAGCTCCATAGAGAAACCCATTCTTGCTAGCTTAGAATGGAATGCTGTGTTCCAGGTATTTGAGAAAGCGTCAATCCAGAGAAAGGATGGATAGTCTGAGGATGGAGACGCATAGGCTAGTTTAAGCCGGTATCTAAAGGCAGCAATCCAAGCGGCACATTCAAGGGAGGGCATGCCTGACTCTAGATGAAGGGCTGCTGCAGGGATGCACCTGGGAACACCAAAGAGGGCGCGAAGAAAAATAGATAAAACAGATTCAACTGAGGGGTTAAAACTCCGGATCCAAAGTGATATTCCGAAGAACAGCTGGGGAAGAATTTTTGATTTAAAAACTTGGATAGCAGCTGGAAAATACTGCCCACCCTTGGTGTAATAAATCTTAAAATGCTCTTTAGCATGTTCCAGGCAGTCTGGACTGCAGAGCGAATGTGGGGTACCCAGGAGAGGGAGGAGTGAAAGATGACACCAAGATACTTATATTGTCTGACCTGGATGATCTTCTGATCAGCGATTGTCCAGACAGAGACAGCTTTACGCTTGGAAAAAAACAAGATTTTTGTTTTGGAATAGTTAATAGAAAGAAGATTGTCGATGCAATACGCTATAAAGGCGCGAAAAAGCAGTTTAAGCCCAACTTTGGACAGAGATAAAAGGGCTGCGTCATCAGCATAGAGTAAAAGGGGACAAGTTTGATCAGCCACCTTAGGAGGATGGAAATCAGGGGAACGACAGCAGACGCTCAGATCATTTAGGAACAAATTAAACAACAGGGGAGCTAAAATACATCCTTGCCTAACTCCCTTGGTAACGAGAATGGGGTTGGTTAATGTTCCATCTGGGCCACATCGCACTCGTATGGTGGTAGTCTGGTGTAACCGGATGATAAGGAAAAGAAGTCTCCTATCCATGGAAGTCTTCATAAGTTTGGCCCACAGCTTGTCTCGGGGGATGGAATCAAAGGCAGATTTTAGGTCAATAAATGCCACGAAGAGTCCATTACCCCTGGGGCCTTTATATTTATCTGCCAGGAAAGCGCAGTGAGACAACAATGAGTGACTGAGCACACACCTGCCTGCAGTATAAGTCTACATGCACACTGATTTCCTAAAAAGCAGGTAGACTTTTGTCCGGGTGCGCCTTGAAGAGAATCTGCACCCAGGGGTACACATCTTTATTGTTTGATGGGATACACCCAGCCTTGCTGCTGATGTCAGAGCTTTTAGGAACACCCACTGCAAAGCATTTCTATTGGACACACTTCAGAGTTGCAGTGGGTTGATTGACCAAACAGTTTTCAGGCTGGTGTGAAGACGGGTTGAAGGGAAAATGCATCCAATCTCAAAAAGCCCAGATTTTGGAGTAAAAAGGGGAGGAGCATGATGAATGTCATGTGTACCCAGATTCAAAAAACAGAGAAGGAGAAGCAAAGCAACCAGCATAATCACAAATGTGTCTGCATTCTAAAAGTGGGAGGCTGCAGGGCATAGTTTGAAGTAGATTTACAATGATGGGTAGGGCTCAAGCCTGCCTGCTGCTTAAAATGGTAGGCTGGAGCCTGAGGGCCCCTCCAGATAACCTGATGTGCTTGCGTAAAGCTTACTCAAAATTTAGATTATATCCAGTCTTTACTGAGCATTGGTTCCAGTTTATCTGTGGGGTAGTAATACAACAATGAGCATTCGTCCTGCTTTCATTCTGATTTGCTTGCACACTTTCTATATATGTCTTTCCATTAGTTATTCATTCATCCCTCACTTCTCAGTGCATTTCCCCCTCACTTTTCAACTGCAAAAAGTCTGATTCTTTTTTAAAGAGGATTTGTAGTGTTAGGGCAACAGAGCCCTTTAATCCACTTTAACTTTACAAAACAAACATTCGGGTATGTGCCTGCATCCCTCCCGCAAAACAGTGATAGTCTGGAGTCACCCCTAGCTAGACATCAGATCTCCTGCCTTCTTTCATCTGGAACAGATTAGCTGCAGGGCTTTAGTCTGCTGCTTCAAACAGCAGGCGGAGTCCTTCTCAGGTAGCAGAGCTAGAAATGGGCACTGTTCCTGATTATATCTGCTTTTCAGGGCTGGCCTGAGAGTGGGTCAGCCACCTCAGGTGGTAGATACTGAGGAGTGCAGAGCTTTATGTGCCGTGTGATCTGCCTTGCCCCCCCTTCGCCAGCCTGCTGACCTCAGGTGAAATGGAGGAGGACACAGGCCCAGGCCAGTGTTGAGATTCAACCACCATTCTGGTCAGTTTTGGTGTGTGGAATGGGGAGGGGTGCAAATCATCTTGCCCTTCACTTCAGATGACAAAGTATCCTGGTCTAGCTCTGCTGCTTTTGCATCACAGAACAGAACGGATAGGAAACTTTTTCAGCCCAAGGGTCGCATTCCCTTTCGGGAAACCTCCCAACTGGGAGCAACAAATATCTGTTTTGCCTTTAAACAGTAAACTAGGTTCTACACATCTCTCTGTTTTCCACCCAGGCAAGCAAAAGGTATCAGAATTCAAGGACACACTCCCGCCAGGCAAAGACACTCAAAGCAGGGCCAGAGAGGGGTGTAGCATGGGGAGAGTCCCAAGGGCCAGACAGGGAGGCTTTGAGAGCAGCATTTAGCCCCCAGGGCTGAGGTGCCCCACTTGACATAGGGCATCATGTGGAAACAGGACCCTCAGTAAAGGAGGACTTCCTTGCTGCATGAAAAACCAAAAAGTGCAGCACCTTTGCTGGGGAAGTATTCTGAAAAAACAGCTGGCACAAACACATCCTGGGGTGTTCCCCCCTCCCCCGCCTTTGAAGGACCCTTCTAATTCACACGGCTGATAGAGACAGGTACAGAGTGTAGCGTGTTCTCATCCCATCATCCAGGATGCTTGAAGCAGGCTGGAATGCAGACCTAGTCTATCACAACCACCACCACAAGACAGTTCCTCTTGCTTAGACCTGTCCTAAGACAACTCATGATGATCTCACTCGGGGGGCATTTCTCCTCTTAGTGGCTGTATGATTCACCACAGCATCCTCAAACTTTCAAAACTCTGAGATGTTGGCCTGGTCCTGCTTAGAGCACATTTATTTTTCCTTCCACCGTCCCAATTTTTTTTACTCAAGGCAACTACTCAATGCATGGGCAACTTCAAGCAGTTGTAGCAGAGACTCCACTAACCTCTAGCTAGCACTACTTGAACCTTCTGCGTGGATGCAGAGATGGACATGGTGGAAGCGAACAGCCTAAGCAGCAGCTGAAACTTTGCTTGCTGTTTTCTGTGCAGCAATTTGAACAACCAAGCTACAGTTTTTTGTTTTTCTTAAAGGCCAGTCTCTTCAGCAGTGGGTAATGCTGCAAAGAAACCAAACTGCAAAACTCCAGTTTTAAGTGCATTGTCCTCACCTGTGTGCATGTCCTTTCTTTGGAGCTCAGAATCTTGAACTTAGCAGTCAGGTGAATTTTGACCCTAGTGTCACTATGTGTTCTCCCACCAAAGTCAAATTGGTTGATCCTCTTTCAATCATTACAAGAACAAAATGTTTACTTGCAGCCTTTGGGATTCCATATATACTGAGCCACACTCAGCCAAGCCTGTTTTACCTGGGCAAATCTTAGAGCAGGGGTGGGGTGCATCCCCTTGGCCAAAGTGCCAAATTCCTTTGAGAGGGAAAGTAGTAGAGGCCACATACACACACACACATGCGCACCCACGCACACCCACTCACCTATGAAAGAGTGCCAGAGACCAAATTCAGAAGTCTGGTGGGCCAGATTTGGTCTGCATATCAGAGGTCCCCCATCCTTGCTCTTGAGAAACCCCCAGGACCCTTGAAAAACTTCCAGTCTGAAGATGGTGAAGATTGTTTTGAGAGCTCTTCCTCTCAAGGAGTACCCTTCCTCATAAGGAGTCCTTTACTCTGGAGTACCACAGTGGCTTTGGCCCTTCCAGCATGCACTTTATCAACCCACAGCCTGAGCTTGGTCATTCAGGCACTCAAAAAGGCTTGACCTTTCCCTCTGATTCTGCCAGAGGCTCTTCTGATGGCAATTGGACTAGAACCTACCTGAGGGCCTCTCAAGAAGATTATGTGGAGGCCATCCTAGGGAGGTCACCCTCCCTCCCAGACTTTCAGGGCTGATGATGGGAGGTCCTGACTGCTCACCCAAGTCTTTGGTCAGCAGGAGGTCTGGGTCACCATCCAAGCAGCCACCGTCTGCTTCCAGGTCAGGACAAGGCATGACAAAAGCAAAATTTAAAAGACAACCAAGAAACTAAACACAAAACTAGTTGAGCAGCTTAAAACACAACAATGGAAGCAATTTTAAACAGCAGCAAACCTGCGATGTAATCAAAGGTTGTTTGTACCCAACACTACCATTCTGCTTGTGCAACAGAGTTCCACGTACACAATGGATCTTCCTCCTCTTCTCCCTTGCAGCTTCCTGATTATACTCCAAATCTGCTCCAGAGAGTTGGGGTCCCCTCTGGAGCAGATTTTAGCGGGCGCATGTGAGAGGAAGTCCTGTTGCGTGAGCAGAGCTCCGTTCACACAGCCTTGGATACAATCCAGAGTTCTGAAAAGCCTGCCTGAATAATGTGGTCTTCCCTGCCCTCTGAAAACAGGCAACAGCTTTTAATTTTTAATTTCTAATTTTTAGGATTTTGATTATGTTTATATGAAATGTACTTTCTGCCAGATGGGCGTCTAACAAATATCATAAATAAATAAATAAATAAATGAGAACCTCTCTCAGGAGTAGGGTTCCAGGTTCAGGGCCTGAGACTGATCCTGTATCTTTAGGAGAAGAGAAAGTCAGCCAAGGGCAGCTGTTCTCGCAACTCTGTAATGGGAAAAACCACAAGGTGGAATTCTCCCTTCCCCCTGCACAACTTTTAAAGATACAGAAGACCACTTGGTTGCCAGGCCCAGGCCCCCTTCAAATAGAGGACCATTTCAAATAGAATAACTAGATGTAACACATTTTTGTTGCTGTATTTCAAATATGCACTCTGTATTTCCTTTAGTAAAAGCCAAACATTGAATTTCAGTTTTCAACCTAGGGTTCAAATGCATTATTAAGAACATCTTACTGTGAATTTTAATCCCATCCTCTCAATTCTTTGCACGCTATCCCTCCTTTGCATCTTTTACAGACTTGCAGAGCTTGGAAAAGTTACTTTTTTAAAACTACAACTCCCATCAACCCCAGCCAGCATGGCCACTGGATTGGGCTGATGGGAGTTGTAGTTCAAAAAAGTAACTTTTCCAAGCTCTGCAGACTTGATATGTATTCTTTCACTATTGTGTTTACAACTAACAATGAGTCTATAATAGAAGCCGCTCTTATCAGCTTTAGCAAGGAAAGGCTGAAAACTCTTTGGACAATAGAATTAATATTCAAATTGATCCTGAGTGGACATGGATATGATGAAATTCAGTAATGATTAATGAAAAGCAGTAAGTGTGGGAAAGAACAAAAAAAATTGAGATTCTTACTGAGCAGTTGCACTATTAAGAGGATGGCAACTTGATAGTAGCCAGTGTCCTTTTTGATGAGTCAAACGTGCAATGCTACACAACAGAGTTAAACCTAATGTGTTTTCTCTCTCAATGTTACTTAGTAAAAGATGATAGACACAATCTGGTAAGTGTTAACTGGGAACTCAGAGGGACTTGCTTCCAAGTAAACATGCCCCACTGAGACTTAAGTTACCCATTCCATTGTTTTCAGAAGAACATTAATCACAACAAACTTTTCTGGGAATTTGACCTTGAGAAAAGCAACCAGGCGAAGCTTTGCACAGCCCAGAAAGAATGTTGACATTGGGGTGGGGAGCCACTGGCCTGCAGGCTGAATACATCCCCTTCTTGCCTTGATCCCCCTCCCTCTGCAATTACTTGGAGAAAAGCCTTTGTGTGTACTGCACCCCCTGCCATAAACACATCCATGCCACAGAACTGGCTCCAATAGAACATTTCCCCCTTCCTAGCCTAATGTGTGTGTGTTGGGGGGATGGAGGATGATCTTACTGAACAGCGCAGCAGGGGAATGTTATGTGCAAATTGATTATGGGTGTATGTGTGCTGTATACATGTGTCTGTGTTTAGTGGCCACACCAGTTTTGTCTTGATCATGCCTACCACTTTCCTCACAGAGAGTTGTCCAAGAGCAAACGCGGCCCTCTGGCTGAAAAAGGCTCCCCATCCCTGGTCTGCACCTCCAGCTACTCTTAAAGACAATGGCCTGTTGAAAAGCAACTCCGTGTTGGAAAAATAATACTGACATCTCTGTAACAGGAGTGAAGTGTGATGATGTGGTAGACCAGGTGTGGGGAACCTTTAGCCTTCCAGATGTTGCTAAATTACAAATCCCCATCATCCTTGGCCATTGGCCATGCTTGGTAGGGCTGATGGATGTTGGCATTTAGCAACATCTGGCGGGCCAAAGGCTACCCCATACCTGAGGTAGACTATATGTAACAAACATAGGTGAAGTAAACATTTAATTGCTATGCAATCATCTCAGCAGAGGGAAAGACACCCCCTCCCCAATAACAAAACATACCCCTTGTTTCCAGCTGTTGCAATCAAGAGTCTTTGCAATCATCAGGGTTTACAGAGCAAGCTGATATATGTGTGGACACAAGGCATTTTTTCAACAGGCTTTCCCTCACCTCCCCCCCCCTTTTTTTTTGCAAGCTTTCCTACTGAGCACAAACAGGGCTTGGGCCTTTTGCATTCTTTTTTGCTGTTTGCAGAGAGGCTTTTCCTAGTCAGGACAGGAGATAAGCACATTCCTATTTTCTGTGCTGAAATTTCCCAGTAGGGGTTCTGGGAGCGGCAGAAACTGGGAGGTAGGTATATAATCTCCAGTGGTAATCCTGCCCCTTGTATTTGTTCCTCATCACTGTTGTTATGGAGGGGGAAGGGAGCCCTAAGGAAACTTAAGCATTATGCAACCTCATTCCTCACTTTTGGAATTTTCTCCCACAATGCTATGGTTCAGGTGCAGCTGTGGCTGGTGACCATTGGGACTGGTAGGCCAGAAAGCAGAGAGACCAGCAACAGCTACAGCCAGAGCCAATGATGGGCCACATTCATTCCATACATTTATGTCCACTATTATTCTACTTTAAACAGTCATGACTTCCCCCCAAGAATTCTGGGAAGTGTAGTTTGTGAAGGGTGCTGAGAGTTACTAGGAGATCCCTATTCTCCTCACAGAGCTACAATTCCCTGAGCGGTTTAAGTTAGCCCCTCTTCCTAGAGAATTCTGGGAACTGGAGTTCAGTAAGGGGAATAACGATCTCTTCCAATTCTCAGCACCTTTGGCAAACTACACTTCCCAGGATTCTTTTGGGGGAAATGATGATTGTTTATAGTGAAATAAATGTCCACTGTGAATGTGACCAGGGAGAACTACCCCGGAGTGACTGTAAGTAAGAAAGCAGGCAAGTGGGGGCAAGTGGAAGGCAGACTAAGGTTGGCGAGGCAGTGCTCCATTCGTCCTAATGGGTCAGCCTCCACGGTTCAGCTTAAAAAAATATTTCAATGAATTAACAAAGTACAGGAGTATCAATGGCTATTAGAGTCTCAATATTCAGAGGCAGTATGCTGGAAAGGGCTAATCACCATTGCAAGCTTCTGCAGAGGTATCTGACTGGACACTGATAGAAACAGCATACTGGACTGGATTGGCCTTGATCTAGTTGAGCATGGCAGTGCTGATGTTCTTATTCCTCTGTGCTCTGGGCACTTTCTTTTGCTCCTGCTGGTGAGTTCAAAATGATCCAGGAGATGTGCTAGCAGTGCAGGTGGGGCTCTGTTCCTCCCCCAGCTTCCCAGCACCGTGGGTTGCTGCTGCTCACTGAGAGGGTGAGGCATGGGGAGCTTGAGCAGTGTGGCAAGCAGCAGGGGAGCCAATCTGCCACTCCTCCTGCCATGCGCTGCACTGTCCTGAGCAACCCGCACCTTGCTCCTCCCACTCTCAGCCAGCAGCAGCAACTAGTGGTATTGGGAAGCTGGGAGAACCATGAAGCCCCTCCGGCCCTGCCCCACTGACTGAGTGGGTGGAAGAACTCCCCGACAAGCAAAGGCTACAACATTTGGGGGCTTTTTAGTTTAGAGAAAAAGTGAGTTAGAGAGGTGTATGGCATCATGCATAGCGTGGAGAAAGCAGAGAGCGAAAAGGTTTCCCCCCCCCTCTCTTAATACTAGAACTTGGAGACAACCAATGAAGCTGAAAGATGGAAGATTCAGGACAGACAAAAGAAAGTACTTCTTCACACAGTGCAGAGTTAAACGATGGAATTTGGAAGAGGTAGTGATGGCCGTCAACTTGGATGGCTTTAAAAGCGGCTTAGGCAAATTCATGGGGGATAAGGCTAATTAGCCACATGGCTATGTTCTACCTCCACTTTCGGAGGCGGAGTGCATCTGATTTCGGAGGCAGAGTGCATCACGGGCATCTGATTGGCCACTATGAGAACAGGATGCTGGACTAGAACTGGTGTACATTTCAACAAAAATCAAAATATACAAAAATACAAATTCCACATTCAATACAGCTGATAACAACAACAACAAGAGAGTTGATTCTCCTTGATCTCTCAGTGGCGTTTGATACCATCGACCATGGTATCCTTCTGGGGAGACTCGCGGAGTTGGGAGTTGGAGGCACTGCTTGGTAGTGGTTCCGCTCCTACTTGGCGGATCGTCGCCAGAAGGTAGTACTTGGGGAACATTGCTCGACACCTTGGACTCTCCATTGTGGAGTCCTTCAGGGGTCGGTTTTGTCCCCCATGCTTTTTAACATCTACATGCAGCCTCTGGGTGCCGTCATCAGGAGTTTTGGAGTGCGTTGCCACCAGTACGCTGATGACACGCAGCTCTATTTCTCCTTTTCATCTTCTACAGGTGAGTCTGTGGATGTGCTGAATCACTGCCTGACCGCGATAATGGACTGGATGAGAGCTAATAAACTGAGACTCAATCCAGACAAGACTGAGACACTGTTGGTGAATGCCTTCCCTGCCCAGATGGTGGATGTTTACCCTGTTTTAGATGGGGTTACACTCCCCTTGAAGGAACAGGTTCGTAGTCTTGGGGTTCTTTTCGATCCTTCCTTGTCTCTTGAGGCGCAAGTGGCCTCGGTGGCAAGGAATGCGTTCTACCACCTTCGGTTGGTAGCCCAGCTACGCCCCTATCTGGACAGGGATGACCTCGCCTCAGTTGTTCATGCTCTGGTAACTTCTAGGTTGGATTACTGTAATGCGCTCTACGTAGGGCTGCCCTTGAAGACAGTTCGGAAGCTTCAGCTAGTGCAAAACGCAGCAGCCAGACTGCTGACGAGGACCAGCCGGTCAGTGCATATAACACCTGTTCTGGCCCGTTTGCACTGGCTACCCATTCATTTCCGAGCCAGATTCAAGGTGCTGGTTTTGACCTATAAAGCCTTACACGGCGTGGGACCGCAGTATCTTGTGGAACGCCTCTCCCGCTATGAACCGACCCGGTCACTTCGCTCAGCATCTAAGGCCCTCCTCCGGGTACCAACCCATCAGGAAGCCCGGAGGACAGTTACTCGATCTAGGGCCTTTTCTGTAGTGGCCCCCGAACTGTGGAACAGCCTCCCCGAAGAAGTACGCCTGGCGCCGACGCTTCTATCTTTTCAGCGCCAGGTTAAGACCTGGCTATGCTCCCAGGCATTTTAAACGTTTAATGTTATAATTTTAAATCTTTTTTTTTGTTTGCTGATTATGTTTACTGTTGGTAGGTTGATTTTATTGTGATATTCTGTATTTTAATCTTTTGTACACCGCCCAGAGAGCCACTCGTTATGGGCGGTTTAAAAATGAAACAAACAAACAAATAAATAAATAAATAAGTAATAACTCTCTAAGGGTGCAATCCAATTGCTATTTATGCTGGGCTGAGGGGAGCTGGATATGGCGGATCCCCGCCTGAACTGGCCGGTGGAAGGTGTGAAACAGGCATTCTGGGGTGTGTGTGAAATTGGATGCTATCTCAGGGTACCCATCTAAGTAATTGCCTTGACCTCCCAGAATTCCCTTCTATCTGGGGGCTGGATAGTTTTGGGACACACCTGGCCTATCTTAAAAGGCAGTTGTGCAAGGAAGGGGGTACAAAAGATCTTGCCTAACTTCCCCCTTTCTTTACACTCAATCGAATAAAAACTAAACGAGTCCCCCTTAAAAAAACAATAATGCCCCAAGAACAACACATTGAAAAAAAGACAAATCCTAGCAGGACTAAACTACACACCACTTGGCTAAACACTTTATGAGATATCAGTTACAACTTATTCTTTTCATTCTGTTGCTTAACATCTCCTGGTTTAGGCTGCAATCCCATACCTGTCTACTCAGCAGTAAGCTCCATTGGGTTCAATGGGACTTACTCCTAGGTAAATTTCTATTGAATTGCTGCCTTAGTTTATGCCCTGGGGATGCAAGGAGAGATGGCTACATGCAAATAGCACAGATTGGTCTTTAAAACAGAACACGATAGTTAGTTGCCTTAATTGGCTGGATTGCTAGATTTGCTTCAAAAATTTGCTTCAAAAAACTTTTTTTAAATTACAAAGGGACGCTCTAAATAGAGAAATTGCACCTCAGATCTGTTTTAGCCCCTAGTTTGCCCCATAAAGACGGTGACTAGCCCCTGGCTGTCCATGAGTGTGTTCTGAAATTTCGTCTCCCTAGTCAAAATGTTTAGTATTATTATCAACTTTATTGGAGTACAAAAAACATGGCGATCACAATAAGTTAATTATTATCATTTGTTTATTAATTAAACTTGTAGTCGCTTGTTACCCAAAGGCCTCCAAGAGACTTACAACACATCTAAAAACATAAATATAAATATATTACATAAATATAAATACATTACACCATTAAAAGAGAACAAAAAAGAGCAAGGGAAAAAAAACAGGGTAAGAACAAAGACAAATATCTTCACTTAACTTGAATTGCTTTCCTTGCAGGGTGTGTAAATGAAGAACTAAAAAGTCAGAAACTCCCGGACATCAATGGAAAACGCCAGTCTGAGATAAAAGGGGGTGTATCTTGTAGGTGTAAAGAGCCAAATACACAACAAAGGATCAAATGCCCCCTCCCAAGAGCTTGGAAAAGTTACTTTTTTAAACTACAAGTCCCATCAGCCCCAGCCAGCATAGCCACTGGATTGGGTTGATGGGAGTTGTAGTTCAAAAAAGTAACTTTTCCAAGCTCATTCCCCAGGAGAAGCTGAACATTCCCATCTACCACACTTATGTCTTATGGAAGGCTGGCTCCCGCTTCCATTACTCGGCCCCTGTATATCGTCCCTGTTTAAAAACTGTGGGGCAAAGCTCACCAGCCTGCTTTCCGGTTGTAACTGAAGATATGAGGCTGCTTCGCATTCTCCGTCTTCACTGGGAAAAGAAAAAACAACCCTGCCTGCTGGGCTTATGCATTTAGGCGCAAGAATCTCTACCGAGATGACTCTAGCTTTGAGCTTCTATGCAATTGCCCAGATTTCCGTGCCCGGTTGAAGAACGGAAGGCGTCCTTGACAAGCCTGGACAACTACTGCCCTCTTTGGGGCAAGAAAGCACAACCACAGAGAGAGAGTTAAGAGGTGGGCAACTGGAAGGGGAGAGGGGGAGAGGCTGCCCACAGCATTCCTGGGTGTGTGAGTGGCTTCCCTCTACTGCTTTATTGTCAGCTTTCAGCAAGGAAAGCGTTAAATGGGCGCAGCTATCAGTTGTAGTATGACAGGTATGGGCCTTGGGAGCCGTGGAGCTCCACCCCTTGGCTCCTAAAAGGCCACTCAGGTACTATTCTTCTCTGATCTGCGGCGCCAGCTCCCGCCCCCTTGACAGGCACATATATATAATGCCGTACTCACCCAACCGAACCTTCAGCTCACAGCCTTTCTGCAGTGTCCGCCCGGCCTTGTCTCCCGTAGAGAGGGCGAAAAACCCCCCCTAAAGTAACATGATGAAGAAATCCTCCTTCCGAACCACTTCTTCAGGCCCCGTCCGCACCTTCAGCAGCCGCTCCTATACGGCGGGCCCCGTCACCGCCTCTCGAGTCAGCACCTCTTACGCCTCCTCCGGCTATGGGGGCAGCAGGTTTGGAGGCGGCGGCAGCGCCAGCAGCTTCCGAGGGTCCTCCGTCGGCGGCGGCATGGGGGGTATCACGGCCGTCAGTGTGAACAAGAGCCTGCTGGCGCCGCTCAACTTGGAGATCGACCCCACCATCCAGCAAGTGAGGACCAAAGAAAAAGAGGAGATCAAGACTCTCAACAACAAGTTCGCCAACTTGATTGACAAGGTGGGCGTGCCGGCTTCTTAACCTCCAGGCCTACCTTCTAGAGTTGACGGAAGAGGGCGAGTTGTCTGTACGGTTGCGTTTGTGTATGTGTGTTACTTGCACAGCTTCACCGGTGTGTATGACACCTTACGTGGGGAAAGTAGAAAGATCCCTGCCGCCTAGGCGCTTACAAACTAAGGTGAAATGGCGAGGGAAAAGTAGAATGGGGCAGATAAAATTGTGATGAGCTCAACTGCATTTGGGAAGGAGGACTGAGGAGAAAAGCGATAGGATGGAAGCCCAGATTGCGGAAGGGGGAAGCAGCGTTTTAAGAGCCTACCTGCGATCAAGCCTCTGTTAAGTTCAGGCGCCCTTAATGGAGCTTCTCATTTATCCTGTATGGAGAAGGTGATGTGTGTTGGGGGAGATGGAAGCACACTTAAGCCGATGGGAGTCTTCTTTAGTGAAGGCACAAGCGAGCCCTTCTGTGTTCAGGCAGGCAGACAAAGTGAAACCTGGATCCTCCTCTCAAGCGCCTGTCCTTTGTGGGGGGTGGAGGTGGTAATCCGCAATAGAAAACTAGAGGCCAGAGAGAGATGGCCTTTAGTTAAAGAGCAAATTCCCCGTTTTTCAGCCTTTCATAGTCTTCAACACAGGGGAATCCAACTTGTTCTTGAGTTGTGATCAGACCAGTCTGGTGAGCCGAAAGCTCCTCCTACAGTTGTGAGAGTCCAGGACAAAAGTTTTAAAAACCAAAGTCTGCTTTTGTGTTGAAAAAGAAAGTACATGTAGAAAACCATAAGGTCCTCAGCCCCATTTCGCGTGGTGACTCATCAGGCAACATTGAATGCCACACGCCTGGGTGAAAGGGCAAATTCCCTCTTCTGCAGAGACCATGGTCAAGATTATGAGCAATTTTTGGCTGCCAAACAGATGGGGCTTTCCCAAATGTTACTTTGAGGCTGCAATCCTATAAGCCACTTACCTAGGAGTAAGCCTCATTGAACTCAGTGGTACTTACTTCTGAGTAGATGCATCCAGGATTGCTCTGGGGCTGTTTTGCCTGATGCAGGCATAATGCTTCCTCTTGCTAATTACAGTTAAGAGATTGGGGAGTGGTGACAGGATTAGGATGTCTCTCTGGCTCTTGCTCCCCTTTGCTCTTCAGCTTGGTGAGGGGTCGCATCCCCACTGACCTGTACCGTGGTTAACACTAAGCAGGTTTCCCATTTCTGCCAGGGGTTGAAAGCTGGCCTGCTAATCAGCAGTATGGGTCCAGTTCAGACATGTATTCCCTTGTGGAGGATAGTGGATCTCCTCTGGCTGTTTGGAATCTTGGGGGACCCTACCTACCAGTGTCCTCCCCAGGAAGCATGGAAAGAGCGGGGTACCTGCTTACCCTCCTGTGGCACTCTTTCTTTCTGGGAGGGGAAAAAGGTGAGGAAGACTGCCCAGGGTCCTCCCCCCCCCCATCTGATCCATGGCTGCTGCAGCTATCTTTGTAGTAAGGAAGCAATTGTTGAGGAGTGGCTGGATTGATGAGCAAATGGGGTGGTGGTGGTGATGCTATACTATGCACCCTGAATGGGAAGCGATGTTCCATTGCACAAAATGCAATGATGAACAAAAGTCGAGGAAGGGCCATATCTGAGTGTTGGAGCATCTGCTTTGTATGCAGAAGGCCTTAGGTTCAGTCCCGACATCTCCAGGTAGGGCTGGGAGAGACTCCAGTATGAGATCCTGGAGAGTCACTGCCGGTGAGTGCAGATAATTCTGAGCTAGGTGGACTAATGACAGCTTCCTAATGAGTTGCAGCTGACTTCCAAGAGTGCATGGTGTAGGATCAGGCTTCCTGATGACTTGCTCTTGCTGATGGGTAGAAGCCTTCAAACCTCCCCAGTGGAGGAAGAATATTTAACATTAACTATGGCTAACCCAGCAATCAATGACCCAGAGTCAAGGCCCTTGGAGGAAAGGAGGAAATATGCATGTGTGAGAGGCAGGGCTGAGGGGAGGGAGCTCACACTCTTGATCTTGCAGCCTGCTCCTGATCTCTTTACCAGGGTTCAAAAAGTGGAGGCCTTATGTCTGTACAGGACCTCTGTGATGAAAGCAAAACAGAACTAGGGAGTAAACCATCATCTTGAATCCCATGTATTTTCCCAGCAATGCAAGCTTTTACTTTGAATTTCAGAGACAAGCAATGCACAATTTGGTAGATCCTTCTCATGTATGAAAAGAGTTTTCTACAAAATTCCTTCATGGAAGCAGGCTGCTTTCCAACCATGGAAGGGTGATTGTCTCCATTGTTTCATGGGCGATGCCCTTCCATGTTTTGCATTGTCCATCTGCAGTATTCAGAGTACAAACAGCCAGAGTTTGAAAGTAGGAGTATTAAGAGGCCAGGTGTGGTGCATTCCTATGCACCATATGGTAACTGCGTGAAGCCAGACATGACTCTGGTAATTATTAGGGTTAATAATCAATAATACAGGAGTTGCCAACAGGCTACACACCTTTTTAGCTTGAACAATGCTACAGCTTCAGACTTCTGGAGTCAACAGAGATCAAGTTCTCCATATGGCTAGACAGCCCACTTGGCTTTTATTTTTTAAATATCAAATACAGCGTTCTCCATGCTATCTTAAATGCGGAGAGGGCTGGACAAATTGCTGCTGCTTACCATGTTGCAAGGCTGCTGCGTTCTGCCAATAAAAATGAGTTCCTGGCCTAAGCTAGCCCTTCCTCAGATTAAGCACTCTGCCTAAAGGCCAACATTGCCTGCTCACTCTTATCTGTCTCTTGCCCTCTGGGGCACATCTACCTTATGTGCTTAAAACTGGTTTAATAATCATTTCCTCTCCCCAAGGCAGGCTTGGGATTGTAATTCTGTGAAGGTGGGACAATTAACCTCCAATAGAGAATTTATACTAATTTGAAATGACAATTCCCAGGATTCCTTTGTGTGTGGTACTGGTGGTAGGAAAGAAAGTCATGCAGTGGTACAGAACAAATAGGAAGTTTGCAAATGTGGCCACATCTGCACTATCATACCACTTTAAACAGTCCTGGCTCCCCTCCAGAATCCTGGGAACTGTAGTTTGTTAAGGTGCTTAGAGTTGCTAGGAGTCCCCTATTCCCCTTCCAGAGCTACTGTTCTTGAAGGGCATCATTCTCCAAATCAGGAAGCTAATATTCTAGCCTCCATCGCTTTGCTCTCTGAAATGCACTGGCTAGAACAGGGATAATTAACCTGCTGCTCTCCAGATATTGCTGAACTCTAATACCCATCAGCTCCAGCCACCATGGCCAAGGGTCAGGAATGATGGGAGCTGTAGTATAGGTCCCAGCAGAACCTGATTAAAAAGAGTCAGGCAAGAGAGATTAATCATGCAGAGACACAGCAGGCAGCCTCATAAGAAACAGCCTGCTGGATTAGATCAAAGGTCTCTGGGGTCCAAAATCCTGTTTCTCATAATGGCCAACAAAATGCTTGTGAGAAGAAGACCTCTCCTGTGGTTTCCCAACAACTGGTGTTCAAAGGCAGTCTTCTTCTGATATTGGAAATAATATACAGTATAGCCATAATGACTAACAGCTGTTAATAGTCTTGTCTGCCATAAGATCTTCAAAGTCTCTTTGAAAGCCAGCTAAGTTGGTGGCTGTCTCCACATCACATGGCAGTGAATTAGTTTAATATAGTTTAACTATGCTCTAAATAGGAACATAGGAGGCTGCCTTATACTTAGACAGACTAATGATCCATTTAGCTCAGTACTGTCTACACTGACTGGCAGCAGTAGCTCTCCAGGGTTTCAGGTAGAGAGTCTCTCTCAGCCCTACCTAGAGATGCCAGGGATTGAAACTGGGACCTTCTGCATGCAAGGCAGATGCTCTATCACTGAGCTGTAGCCCTTCCCCAAATTGTCCACCATTCAGCTTCATTGGATGACTCCAGGTTCTAGTGCTGTGTGAGAGAGACCTGTCCACTTTCTCCACACCATGCATAATTTTATAGATTTCTATCATGTCCCCACTTCTACTACTCTGCTCTAAAATAAAAAAAGGACCCAATATTGTAACCTTTCTTTAGTCTCCCATTCTTAATGGATGGATGCTGTAAGCTCAGAAGAGCCTGGAATTATTTTTAATGCATTTCTCACAGTACACTAGCAGTCCTCTTTTGGCGCACTAGTCTGTCTCAGTGCGCAGTTTGAGAATGGCTGGCCTGATCTGTTTGCTGCGAAGAGAAGCTGCACTTTTGCAAGCCATTGTGAACATCGGTCACATCCTCACCACGCATTGGAAAGCATAAACATCGGTAAAAATATGTTAAAATATAAATGCATTTACCCCCAAACACATTTACACAAAAACACATGCAATTCATAAAAAGAAAAAAAAATACACAAAGCAATGCTTAGTAACTGCAGCTAAATGATTTGGCAACACAACTGACAGTAAACAACATCATAGCCCATTAAAAGCTGGAGCTGGGGGAGGTGGCAAGTTTTTACGTGGTGCCAAAAAGATGTCAGCAGAGGTGCCAGTTGGACCTTACCAAAGAGAGTGGTCCACAAATGGGGAGCCACAGCTGAAAAAGACCCATTTTATCATTCTCTGCCCCCTCTTAAAGAAGGGCCTCAAATAAAGTTCTAAAGGTCTGGGTAGGTTTATATCGGGAGAGATGTTCCAGAAAATATTGGGGTTCTGATCTGTAAAGAGCTTTATAGGTCAAACCCAGCGCTTTGAATTGAGCTCAGAAGCATACAGGCTATAACACAGCTGTGACAAAAATGCTGTCAAAGCAGTCAGTTTTCTGTTTCTTTGGCAAATATGTTAATCCACACCGTGCATTTAAAGCACAATGGTTTCCCCAGAGAGTTCTGGAAACTGTAGTTAAGGGTGTTGGGAACTGTAGCTTTCTGAGGTGTAGATGAGAGTTCCCAGGAAGTTCTTGGGGGGGGGAAGCCATGTGCTTTAAATGCATGATGTGGATGGGACCACTGTGGGATAATGATGATGAACAGCATTAAGCCAAACACTGTGCCATTTTGGCTTCTGGTGTAACAGGCAAGAGAGATCAGAGGCTTACAGAGATGTGACTCTCTCTACATTGGGCATTTAACTGGATGGAATCCCCTTCTGTTCTCCCCCAGGTTCGCTTCCTAGAGCAGCAGAATAAAATGCTGGATACCAAATGGAGTCTCCTGCAGAATCAGAAAACCACCCGAAGCAACATGGACAGTATGTTTGAGGCCTACATCAACAACCTGCGCCGGCAGCTGGACGGCTTGGGGCAGGAGAGAGCAAGGCTGGATGCTGAGTTGGCCAACATGCAAGGCCTTGTAGAAGAATTCAAGACTAAGTGAGTGTGTGGAGAGGAGGGGGAAGGGGGAGTATTGGAATGTCACCTACCTTATCTTATCTTCCTCTGAGTAAAATAACAAAACTTCATGCTCCGCCCTATTGTTAAGGCTGTGGAAATTCCATATCTACTCTGAAATCTGATGCAGTATTTGACTTTCTGAAGCTCTTACATTTCTTCTTTTTCTCCTCCTCTGCCTTCAAATTAAAGTGCCTAGTCCACATGAATATTGTGAATCCCCCCCACTACTGTAATGGTAAGTGATGGCTTAGGATCTGTTTCCCCTATAACACCTTTTTGCTACCACACACTCACACACTTCTTGTACAGAGCAGGATTACAGTTGCAGCAACACACCGTTGGTAGGGGTAAACTAACCAGTCGTGCAACTGTTTGACTGTTTTTAAAATGAGGCTGACACACACGGACTGCTTGCCTGCATCTGAAGGCATACTTGACAAGGAAGGGAATGCAGTCATTAGGGTTGCAAGTTTTCCTATCTGGGAGGGTGAAGGAGAGCAGCACCTAGGAAGTCAAGGGAGGCACCTGTCAGACCTAGAGGAGGAGCCTGGCAGCGTTTGGTGATTTGACCACAACAACCTGCTCCTAAACAATCTCCAGCACAGGATTGTTATCTCCTTTCCCCATGTATTGTCTACATATATTTATGTTGTCTGTATTGGTGTCTGCGTCTCAGGCACCTTGCCCCACAAAGAGATTGGGGGGGGGGGAGAGAGATCAAAGACTGAAATAATATGTTGAAAAAAAGGGCTGGTTTAGAATGGGATTGGAATGTGGCCTATAGAAACCCTTGGGTCTATGCATATAAAGGCAAAGGCTGCAATCCTATACACCAGCGAAGAGGAATGTGTAGTCATCCAGATGGCCATGGTGGCTGGGACTGATTGGAGTTGGGAGTCCATGGTCATATCCACACCATACATTTAAAGCACTCTTGTGCCCCTTTAACACTCATGGCTTCCCCCAGAGAACTCTGGGTGCTGTAGTTGACCTCACAGTCCTACAATTCCCAGCACCCTTAACAAACTACAGTCATAGGTCAAGCAGGTTTTTCCTAGTATGTCTTTAACCAAAAGAACAAATGCTCTTTGCTTTTGAGTTGATGCAGAGGAAATGAATGCTGAGCAGAGAAGAACAGTGTGGAATGTTGAAGGGGGTGAGGTCCAGGGGGTGATCCTTGGTGTGAGAATGAAGCTGCAATCATAGGGCTGCTAACCTGGGAGTAAGCTCCATTGAATGCAATGAGTCTTGCAAAATGAATAGCCAGGCTGCAACTTATTTCTGACTAAGAGTGCCTCCAGCCAACCTCTTTATTGAGCATCCACTTAGATTTGTTTTTGGGGAGGCTAGCCAGTGCTGTGTCAAAGCAAGGATCATGTAGCTTTCCACTACATTTCTCATCATCATCACAAAAAGTTCCATCTTTTTGGGGAAGCAGGTTTGTTGCGCAAGAGCTCCAAATCTGCTTTAATTGCACAAGTTGAACTTGCTGGCATGTGATTGAATCACACCTGAAAACAGGGACAGTCTGGAAGCGCCCTAAATGCGCATAGGCTTGGAGAGTAAGTGTTACAAGAATGTCCCTGCCTTCATCTGTGGAATGTTGGAGGAAATTGTGGTTGTGATAGAACTCAAAAAGAAGATTGCCTGTCCCAAATGAGAATATTCTGAAAAAAGTGCCAATAAGCACATGCATATCTGTATTAAAAAAAATTGAATCTTTATTATTATGATGCATGTATGAAGTTCTATCATTGCCAATACATATGAAATTGGCATGTGATCCACTGAATGTTAATTGGTCTACAAACCACAGGGTCATCAAGGTTGCCATTCTGTATGCACTTACCTGGGAGTAAGTCCAATTGAACTTAGTGGGAGTTGCTTCTGAGTAGAAATTCATAGGATCGTGCCGTAAACTGCCAATACAACTACCTGGCCTTTTTTTTAAAAAAAATGATAAACGTACTTAACATGTTTGACATTTTTATGATGTTAAATTAAACTGGAAGACAGCTGAATAACACTTGAATCTTGATTTGCCAACTAGACCAGCTAAAACTTAAAATAATTTGTAAAGTGAAAGGTGTTGGGATTAAGCCTTGCCTGGAAGGCTGTGCTGTATGTCTCCTCTAATTTAGAGACCTTTGGTTTTAACCCCCAACGTATGGATTACTGCAATGCGCTCTACGTAGGGCTACCTTTGAAGACAGTTCAGAAGCTACAGCTCATGCAAAACCGGCGCCCAGATTGATAATGAAGACCAAGCGGTCTGAACACATAACACCTGTTCTGGCTCGCTTGCACTGGCTGCCAATATGCTTCCGGGCCAGATTCAAAGTGTTGGTTTTAACTTATAAAGCCTTATACGGCGCGGGACCTCAATACCTGTTGGAACGCCTCTCCCGATATGAACCTGCCCGTACACTGCGTTCTGCATCGAAGGCCCTCCTCCGAGTTCCGACTCAGAAGGAAGCTCGGAGAGTGGTAACAAGAAATAGGGCCTTCTCAGTGGTGGCCCCCGAACTCTGGAATAGTCTCCCCGATGAGGTGTGCCTGGCGCCGACATTGTTATCTTTCCGGCGCCAGGTTAAAACTTTCCTCTTTTCTAAGGCATTTTAATCTAATCTTAATTCTAATCTAGTTTTAAAATTACTGTAATTGACTTTAGACCTTTTCATTCTTTTTATGTGTTCTTGTTGTATTATATTATGGGTTCTTATTGTATATTTTTGTATTTTTTGCTGTACACCGCCCAGAGAGCTATACTAGTCGGGCGGTATAAAAATCTAACAAATAAATAAAAAATGTGGGCTGTTTTTACTTTGGAGAAGGCATAGGCACTCTGGGCAAGCTTAAATGCAATGCGACCAACACATGTTTCTAGTAGGAGTCTTGGCACTGAAAGCATGTGGCCTTGGTTCAGACGAAGCCATGTGAGGCTAACTTGTAGCCTAAACTAATCAGTCCCCTCCCTCCCCCTGACAGGTATGAAGATGAAATCAACCATCGTACTGAGAAGGAGAATGATTTTGTCCTTTTGAAGAAGGTGAGTGGCAGGTCCATCGTGTTTCCCAACTAGTCCCTTGGGAGAACTTTGTTAAAGTCTTTATTTATAATGGCGGCCTGCACTCTACCCCTTTAGGATGTGGATGAGGCCTACATGAACAAGATTGAGCTGGAGTCCCGTCTGGAATGCCTGACTGACGAGATCAACTTCCTGAGGCAGCTGTATGATGAGGTGGGCATCGTCTTTAAAGAAACAGAATTCCATCCTTGTGAAGCAGCAGAAGGTCCAAGGTTCAAATCCTGGCATCTTCAAGTAGGGCTGGGAATGTCCCCTGCTGTCAGTCAGCATAGACAATACTGAGCTGGATGGCCAGTGGTCTGACATAGAATAAGGCATTACTCCTTATTGTGTTCATTACTCCTAGTCTGCTGGGGAATAGCAGGGAGGGCCTATAAAACAGGAAGAGGTGGCATTTCTTTAAAATTGGCAGGCAGACATATCGCCAGCCTGAAATTGCTATGTAGGGGTTATAAAGGGGCTTTAGGCATTACTGATCTGTTTGGTACTTCCATGTCTGAGACTGAAAATCATGTGACTCTTTTTAGTTCCCTGGGCCCTAGTCTTAGTAAGGGTCTGGTTTTTCTATTAGTTTTGTCCCGTTGAAGTGATACTTTTATTTGCAATATTTAAATACTCTGCCACTTGGGTTCCTAAGAACCACCCAAGGGGGCTTACCGGAGGCTTTGCTAGGGCCTATAGATAAACATTTGCATGTGCTAATTTAAATGTGTAGATGCTAATTTAGAACGTCAGTGTCATAGAAGGCTAGCCAACTGATTTCCCATCCAAATCACCTCAGGTAATGTCTTAAAGCCACCTCAAATAACTTTCCAACAGAATTTGCACAAAATCATTTTGATTCCCCTTCAGTTCCCTCCCATCATGTCTAGATAAAGTAAACTTAAATTAATATATTTCCCCTAAATTAATGTACTACCCAGGTCACCCTCCTCAGTTCAATTTTCCTTGGATTCATTACCCACCCACAAACACTCAGGACCCTTAGAAAAAGATTCAGATTTCATGCTCATGGGCCAACCCCTAGCAATGCCCATGTGGTTTACCAAAGTATTAAAATGATTATTAATACACAAAATGGCAGTATAAAGATATTTTTAAAAGGTGGGGAAAAGAGACTGCCACTGTGAAAGAAAAGTAAGTGTAGAAGTAGCAGCAGCGTGATGCTTCTACAGTAGGGCCCCGCTTTTCAGCGCCCTGCTTTTCGGCGTTCTGCTAATACGGCGGCACCAGTGGGGCGATCAGCTGTAGCGTGGGGAGCTCCAGCCGCCACTCTCCAGCTGACAGTGATCAGCTGTAGTGCACGAGCTCCCTGTGCTACAGCTGATTGCGCACTGCAGCTGATCACTGTCAGCTGGAGAGTGGCGGCTGGAGCTCCCCACGCTACAGCTGATTGCGCACTGCAGCTGATCACTGTCAGCTGGAGAGTGGCGGCTGGAGCTCCCCACGCTACAGCTGATTGCGCACTGCAGCTGATCACTGTCAGCTGGAGAGTGGCGGCTGGAGCTCCCCACGCTACAGCTGATTGCGCACTGCAGCTGATCACTGTCAGCTGGAGAGTGGCGGCTGGAGTACAGTAGGGCCCCACTTTCTGGCAGTTTTGCTTTTTGGTGGGGGCCTGGAATGTAACCTGCCATGTGAGTGGGGCCCTACTGTACACATTTGCCCCATGGGCCTTCCTAAGTAATGTGGTTTTAGCTGCTCACCAAAAGGATGGCTTTGAAAATTGCTCAGAAACGCCAGTTCAAAATGCAGCAGGCAAGGCAGTCTAACTGGGGCTTGCTCTGCAGGGTAGAGGACTCTTGATTCTGTTCCACCTGTGTTCTACATTGGATTTGTTTCTGGGCTGATTGGAAAGTGCCAGTTTTGTCCATAATTTGCCACTCTACTCTAAAATGTGCCCACTCTAAAATGGGGAGTGCTTCTAGAGAAGCTGTTGACCCTCTAGATCTAGCTTTTGAAAAATTCCAAAACGGAAAGATTTAGGGTGTCTATCCATAACAGACTTAAAATGGTTGAATTATCCTTCCCAGAGGACTCTGGGAATGGTAGTTCTCTGAGGGGCGCTAGGAATCTCACCAAATGACCGTTCCCAGGAATCCTTGGGAGGGGGGAATCTGACCGTTAAAATCTATGATGCAAAAAGGATAATGAGTTTTAATCTTTCTTCAGCAGTGTCTGCAACTTGCCCATCATAAACCCAGTGTGGTCAGAATGTATATATTTTGGTGCAAGTTTACTAAGTCTTTTAGCCAAGATGCTCGTAAAGAGTATGGCATCCTGGTTCCTTAAACTTTTAGGTCTGTATGAGTCTACTGTGGATTTACCAGGTTTTAGTATCATTATAATTTTGATAGTTGCCAAGGCTCTGGAACTGGAATGCTGTCTAAAAGGTTATTAAACAGTCTATAGAGGTAAGGAGTTAATAAATCTCAAAATGTTTTAACAACTTGCCCATCAAGAAAGTCAAGCAAAGAAAATTGGAGTATATTTTTAACATTTTCATTAAATCAAATCACAAATTGTAAGCAAAAAGCAAAATCATTATGAAGCTTCATGATATCAGGCAGAATAGTAAACTGGGATGTTTACTATTGTACACAGCTGGGAAATCCTTATATAAGCCCCTCTTAGTTTAGTTCATTGGGAAATGAATACCTCCTTGCGAGACTGTGAATGTTGACTTCCTGAAAGCTCAGGTTTAGCAAAGCTCATCTTATTGGCCTGTGTAGGTGCAGCCTTTGTGTGGCAAAGTGTTTTGCTTTCATCTTGGAGCCTCGCCTCTTGGAAATTATGCTTTACCATTAATAGCATGACCTAAGCAATATCAACAGAGGTGATGGGATAGAACAGGGAAGGGGAGCCTGTGGTCTTCCAGCTGTTGTTAAACTCCCATCAGCCCCAGTCAGCATGGCCTATAGTTAGAGATGGAGTCCAACAACATCCACAGGATCACATGCACCCTGTCCCTGGAACAGAATTAAAGGCAGAAGTCAGTTCTTGAAATAGAAGAGGGAGAAAAATGTTAGACTTTGTAGATCTGATCAGGAAGCTTTGAGGCTTTTCTTAATTCTTTAGGCCTGTCTGCTTATTGATCGTGGATAATTAAGAAAATGCACCTCTCTTCCTTGCAATGCAGGAGCTGCGTGTAATGCAGTCTCAGATCAATGACACTTCTGTGGTCTTGTCCATGGATAACAACCGCAGCCTGGACTTGGATGGCATCATTGCCGAGGTCAAAGCACAGTATGAAGACATTGCTGCCAAGAGCCGGGCTGAAGCAGAGAGCATGTACCAGATCAAGGTGAGCCACCACCCCCTGCACACATACACCTGGTTTACTACTGGGTGATGAGGGCTGGGCTGGGTTGGTGAGAGTCGCCACTCATTCTTCGTTTTACATATAAATAGTACATTTTAATGTGTACTATTAATATTTATTGATGTATTTTGCTGCTATTTTGATTATTTTTGTTTGATTCCATTGTATTATTGTATTTATATATTCTCTGATTGCTTTATTGTTATGTACACCGCCCAGAGAGCCCTTGGGCTTAGGGCGGTATATAAATTAAATAAATAAATAAAATAAATTCGTGGATCCTTCCTGTTTCTGGAGCAATCTGCATAATGGGGACAAAGTCCTTTGGATCTGTGTTTGTCCATTTTTCTTGTCATTGATGGCGATTGTTTCCAGTTAGACATGAAACCCCAGTGGACAGCCATCAGCTTAATGTGAGTGGGTCTGAGGAATCACAGATTGTGTTTGTAGTAGGCTGAATCAGTCAATGGATCACCCAATGGATCACCCAAGACTGGGAGAGGATGTATTATTGCTGCAGTCCTCACATCTCAGAGAGAGTGAAAGTTTGCACAGCACCACAGATGTAAAACTTCACCTTTTGAAACCTCAAATTACTTACAAATGTTTCCTAGGAGCTGCTTGCTGAAAGCAAGCAAGCATCACCTAACCTAACTGAAACGATGGGGCTACAAACTGGTGATAACCCCACCCTTAATATCCTACTTCTTTTGCCCCAGTGGTATGGTAAATAGCTAAGGACTATCCAGTTAATAGCTTGTTTCCTTCCAGTAGATGATCTAACTTAGTATGTGAAGTTCTTCAGGAAGAATCCTGCATCTTGTGACTTTTGCATTCAGGGAGAGTTGCCCCATTTCCTAGTGTGGCCTGTAGAATGTCGTTCTGGCCAGTGATCAGTACATTCCTTTCTGAAAGACCCCTCAATGCCATGCTCTGCCTATCCTGACTTCCATGAAGGGGGGTGCATTTTTAAATTGGAAGTGAACAACCTGAAATCCTGGGAATGTGAGAGAGGGGAGAATGATGGGGGAACAGGGCTGCCAAGGAGGGAAGGCAAAGTGGGTAGTTTGGGATGGCATGCAGTTCCTTTAACCAACCAGGCTGGTGAGCTTCCATATTTGAGATGGGGGGGGGAAGGGAAGAGTTGCTCTTTGACATCCATCATGTTAATCCTCATAATTTGGCACAGAGTAAGAGCAGCATGCATAGCACATTATCTTAGGTACAACAGTCCTGTATTGTTCATGATCATCTTCATGTTGCAGATGGGGGAAGGTGGGGCTCAGAGCTAATAGCTTGCCTAAGGCTACCTAGGGAGAGTTCATGGCAGAGGTGAGATTTACAAGGGATTTCCTAGCTTCGTGACTCACTCCTCACCGCTCCAGTATGCTAGCAGCTCTTTAGGAAGAGCTAGAAATCACAGGAGATGACAGCTGCGTACACACCTGACCTTTATTGCACATTCAAACGCATTTCCCCCATTCGCCCAAAGAATTCTGGAAACTGTAATTTACTCCTCACAGACCCACAATTCCCAGGAACCCTAACAAACTACAGTTCTCAGGATTCTTTGGCAGGATGCGGGTGGGGAATATGTGCTTTGAACATGTAGTGTGTATGCAACCTATGCAGAGCACTTTTTCTTTTTGTATTTCCCCTGGTCTCCAAGAGCTTCGGGGGCTGATCCTATTTTGTCTTAGGTAAGGTAGGCTGAGAGCGAGTGGCTTTGCCACAGCCCACACAGTTTGTTTCATGCCTAGGCAGAGGCTTAGATGCAGGTCTCTGCTCTTTAAATATTTCCAATACTCTGTACTAGGGATTGGGAACCAACTAGCTTGTCTCTCGGGCCTCCTTATCTAGCCTGCAGTATTCCCTCCTCTCCCCAACAGAAGGTTTTAATCCCTCAAGCTTATCTGTGGCATGGGGGCATTTGGGGAGGGGGAGGAAAAGGTTAAACGCACACATCTCCATGTTGAAGAGGTTGCCCTCTCCTGATGTGTGTGCGCAAAGAAATGATGGCAGTGGTTAAAGAGCCAGCTTTCCATTTGAAGGTCTGCACAAGTGTTTCCTCATTGTATTCATGTGATTCTCTGTCTCTCTCACCTTTTACCACCAGCCGCCTTCCCACAAGCTCTTCCTAACGCAGGTCGTATTTGTCTCCTTTAATCTCCTCCCTGTAGTACGAAGAGCTCCAGACAGTGGCGGGCAAGCACGGAGATGACCTCCGCAACACCAAGAACGAAATCAACGAGCTCCACAGGATCATCACCCGAATACAGTCAGAAATTGACGGTCTGAAAAGCCAGGTCAGGAGGCAATTGGTGGCGCAGAACTGAGGGCCTTTTTTGTGATGAAGACAACATCACCTGAGTTCCCAGCGCTTTATATAATTACATTAGCAAAAGAGGTGGGCCCCTGACCCCATGGAACTCAGCAGTCTACATTTTGATAGCCTGCTTTGTGTCAACGTCCCCTTCCTTGCAGGCATGTGAAGCCCCAACTGTAGTCTGAAGTGGTACAGGCCCAACACAGGCTCACAATCTCCATTGAGGGCTAGGCCTCAATAACAGGGCAGCTTGACAAGCTGATAGGCTGTTGCTGCTTTAGTGCAGTTGTCGCCTGGGAAGACGAGACATACAGCCCTCTTTTATGCCAGTGATATCACAATCTGTCATGCAGGCCTGGGGAACCTGTGGTTAGCCCTCCAGGTGCTGTTGGACTACAACTCCCATCAGCCACAGCACAAGCATGGACAATTGTTAGGGATGATGGGAGTTGTAGTTCTGCAACATCCAGAGGGCCACAGGTTCCCCACTCCTACTGTAATGAATTTAACTGGTCACAGTAGGCTAACACAGAGAGAAGTAATTTTTGCCTGCCACGTCACATAATTTTATCCAGCTTTTGCTAACTGTGGGAGGGTTGAGGACACTGTTACCTAACCTGCACCCCAACCACTGAAACTTAATTAGATTTGTGGCTTTTGGGCTTTCAGCAGGCGGAGCTCCCTTCCAGTCTCCCTGCTGCATATTTGTAGATAGATGTCAAACCATTGGACGCTCTTCTCTTTCCTTTCCTCTCCCTTGCTCAGCGTGCTAACCTGGAGGCTGCCATCACTGAGGCCGAGGAGCGTGGGGAGCTGGCCGTAAAGGATGCCACAAACAAGCTGGCTGAGCTGGAGGCTGCCCTGCAGAGAGCCAAGCAAGACATGGCCCGCCAGCTGCGGGAATACCAGGAGCTGATGAATGTCAAGCTGGCCCTGGACATTGAGATCGCCACCTACAGGAAGCTGCTGGAAGGAGAGGAGATCAGGTACATAAGAACATAAGAAGGGCCTGCTGGATCAGGCCAGTGGCCCATCTAGTCCAGCATCCTGTTCTCACAGTGGAGGGCCCCTCCAGACACCCTGCACAAGTTTCAGGCTGGACATACGGCTTTGTTTCCAGTCAGTGCATGTTCTGTAACTTCATGCTGAAATCTTGCAACTTTTAATACTGCAAAAGTTCCGGTTTATGTTGTGTGTGCGTGTGTGTTTGCTTTTGTTGTGCCGTAAGGCAAGAGTGCTGGTCCAGACGGCAATAATGTGGTAACATTGGGACACTATCACAGAACAACTAATAAAGCAGAATGATGTCTGGACGGTCCGTTATAAATCTGCCGTCACAAATGCACTATTATCGAGTCGATGGCATGTTGCAGAATATACCTGCAAAAAAATTTACCAGCTTGCACACCACACCCCCAATAATTGTGCATTCTGGCAGTAATGCATACTCCATTGATCTGTCCTGTAGTGCATGTGCAGCAGTTATGATTGCTGGCACATAGATGAACTTTTCCACCTTCATGGGGGCTGCAGCCTGTTTTCAGCAGTTATGTTTCTGTTGCCACTGCTGCTGTTCCTCAATGATGATTTTGTTTTTGGCTTTCTCTTCACCCCTCCTTTGGCAGGCTGGAGTCAGGGATGCAGAACCTGAGCATTCAGACCAAAACAACTGGCTATTCAGGTAAGCAAACTTTGCAGCTTTGTTTAAACAGAAGCATAGAGCAAATTCATAGGGCTGTGTTTGAGGCATAGGTTATAGAAGCTATACTTTCTTTTTTTCCTACCCTCGGAGGATCCCTAGGCCTTTAACATCCATACAACTGGCAGAAGTTCCAAGAAGCAAAGATTTTCCCATCGTTGCTTCTCTATGCCAGAGAAAGTTCCTCCTGTTGTGCAGCTGCAAAAGGCTCAAGACCCAACCAGGCAAATGCAAAATATGGACAGATGCTGGGGCTGCGTAAAAGACTACTTCCATTTGGCTCCTCCTCTCTTTCCTTTCAAGCTGCATGCCATAAGAATTGTTGTGTTTAGAATTGGGAGGGGAATACAAAATGTCATCGGCCCCCACCTCTAGCGCTGGAGCCTCACTGTATATGGTTGTAGACCAATGATCCTCAAACAGTGTGCCAGGACATACTGATATCAGTGGAAGCTGGTGCCTAAAGGGACTGGTAGGGTGGAAGGGCTAACAGTAGGCGGAGCCAGAGCTAATGACAGGCAGAGCCAACTCATTCTAGTTTTGCCTGCAATGTCACGGCAGGCAGACGTGGGGGAATCCCACAAGCATCACTGCTGCCCTGAGCACAATTCCATCCCTGAGCCCTGACTGGGTGGGGTGGGGTGGAATCCTGGCTCGCTAGGCAGCAACATTTTAACTGGACAGTCCCAGAGTTACATGGAAGTTGTGCATTGTTCTAGGAAGTGATTAAGAAAATGCATATGTATATAAGCTGCTGGATCATCCTCTGGGGAAAAATGCTGCACCAGGTATTTAAAACTGGGAAACCCTGCTCTGTCTCTAATGACTTTCCTCTCTGTCCCATCCAGGTGGCCTGTCCAGTGGCTTCAGTAGTTATGGGGGTGGCTACGGCTCCTCCTATTCAAGTGGTGGATACTCCATGAATGCTTCCCCGCTGGAGAGCTCAGCAGTCACCAAATCGAGGGCCATTGTCATCAAGAAGATCGAGACCCGGGATGGGAAGCTGGTGTCCGAATCCTCAGATGTGCTGTCCAACTGAGCAGCTCTTTGCTTCCAAAAAGAGAAACCTCTAGCAGTTTAGAGTGCCTTAATCCAATGAGCCTTCCTTTTATCTAGCCAGGTTGAAAGATCATTGGGAGAAATGGGAGAGGGCCAGGAGGATGGTGGGAAAATGTTCTTCCTTCTTGCTAGGCTACCAGATAATCACAAGTGGGACCTGCAGCAAAATGTTGCAGTGTGGTAAAACTCCTGTTTGAATTCAAGCCAATCTGTGCTATCCCCATCCCCAAAGTGAGCCAGAATTCTGTGGCCACTGAGCATGCTCAGTCTTCTTTGGTTTTTCCCTACCTAAAGGTCTGGTATCCCTTCAGGCATGCTGATACCTTTCTCTTGGGCATGCATAGTGCCATTTCGGCTATGTAAGAATCTACACTTGGAGAATGAGTTTGCTATCAGTATATATAATTCCTTCCTTTCCTGCCTCTCCCCTTCCCTTCTTTATAAACAAGTGGTTTGCGTCTTAAGTCCCACACTCACCAATCTTTTCTCCTAGCCGTGAGACACTCCCATTTTGTTCCAAGAACTAAGACTGGCAATTTTCCAGGGGTGTGTGCGTGTGGGTAACAGAAGCTAAGGCTGCTCTTATTCCTTCAGTAACCTCTTGAACTGTAGAAAGGAGACAAAGCTGTTCATAGTAAAGAGCAGAGCTGAGGAACTTGTGGCCCTCTAGCTGTTGTGGGACTCCAGCTCCTATCAGTCTCAGCAAGCATGGCCAGTGGATGGGGATGATGGGAAGTGGAGTCCCAACAGCATTTGGAAGGCCACAAGTCTCTTTCCCCCCCCCCTTCCTTCTGTAGGCCAAAAAGATAACCTGGGGTGAGTTATAGCTGTTTTGGTGACTTTTCTATCAATGGGGAACGAAGCTTGATCCAATGTTACCTAGCCCTTTCTGACCCGTACATGCATCAGTGGAAAGCCCCACCAATGACAAGATACTCTTCTCTGCCTCCTTGGAACGGTTTTCTACATAAACTCCTTAGCCTTTAGATGGGTAGATACTAAAGAAGGGGCTTGAATTGCTGCTTTTTTGGAGGTCATGGCTGATCTTCCCATTGTGGGATCCTTAGATAAACCTCCGTAGAACCCCAAAAGCTTTTGGCTAGATCTCTTCCCCACTCCCCAGTTCTGTGGGTCTTTCCAAAGACCTACATGCAAATATACCAGACCTCAGAAAGCTGTTGCAGTCTCCCTGGTCCAAACTCTCCACTACCTGTTAACGCCATGTAAGCCTTCTGTCTGGGTAGTCAGTTGCTGGCTACTCTCCTGCTCTGCAGATGCCACCAGCAGTTCAGTTGATTTGCATGATCTCGGGTATCCTTCCTTTTAGGAAGCTTGTTGTGCTCTAGCATAGTCCTCCCTCCCCTGCCATGGGCGTCGCCAAGCTTCTTTATGAAAGCTGCTAAGCGGATCGTTCCTGAGCAGTTTTATGCAGCAGTGAGCCCTGCTGAATTCAACAGGTCTTACTCAACAGCAGTAAAAATGGACGGAAACTGCAGCCTTACAAGTACCACCTTTATTCCTCCAAACGTTCAAGACTGTAATGGGGGGGACTTGGTTGTATACAAACTACCATTCACTATTTGATATACTGTTTGGTCAAATCAAGAGGCAATTCATCTTGCTTAGGAACACAGGAAGCTGCCTTATCAGACCATTGGTCCATCTGGCTCAGTATTGTCTACACTGACTGGCAGCACTGTCCAGACAGGAGCTTTCCCCAGCCTTACCTGGAGATTCCATTGAGGACTGAACCTGGACCATTCTGCATGCAAAGAAGATGCTCTACCACAGGACCATTGCTGTCCCTTTGCTTAAGGCCACAGGAGTGTTAGGCTAGTCTTCCTAGTGAGAAAGCTCAACCTGGACTGGTTTCTTTTAGGCCCCCTTAAGCAGAAGTGGGCCAGTAACAATGGCTGTGCAGTCACAACCTATATGGAAAAGGCACATTCCTTTGATGCCAGTGGGATTTATATGTGAGCAAATGGGGGAAGAGGAAAAGAGCATGTTCCTTTCAACTCTGGGCTTTTTTTTAAAAAAAAAAGGCTTCTTCAAAAACAGAATGGTTGACTTTCCCCCTAGCTTTTATGTTTCTTCTTGGCTCCTCAAATGGTCTTCAGTGCAAACCTCTCTCATCTTCTCCCCTCTGAGACCTTGTTCAATAAAAAACTATATTAATTACACAAAAATGTCAATGTTTCTTTTCTGTGACCAAGAAGAATTCATTTTTTATAGGAGGCATGAAATAATCTGGAGTGTTGGCATTTTCTGGCTTCACTTGGGTTGTGTTCTTAAAACCAGATTGATCAATGCAAGCAGGTAACATGGAACCAAAAGAGTGATGGTGATCAGGGTGAGAGAAATAAGGCCGTTTGGTCTCTGGTTTGTTTTGTTCATTTGCTCATAATGCCACTAGTGACATTGACATGTGGCATACAGGTTAAGAAATGTCTCGATTTCAAGCTCGGACAACATATTCACTCCTGCTGTTTCCAAGGGAGCCAGGAAATTCGTCTCTAGGCTGTGCTGTGTTACCTCCCTTGAGAGGTCACAAGGAAACTTGGGATGTACAGCTACAACATGATTCTCCATTTGAAGTTTAATCAACCTACTTTTCAGGGTATGCACTTTGGCAAGAATCTTTGTGGGCACATTCATTATCAGGAAAATGAATGAAACACTCTTTGTGCCTATATACATCAGCAATGGGGAACCTGATACCTGACAGGTGATGTTGGATTCCCATCAGCCTCAACCAATATGGCCAATAGCGAGGGATGATGGGAGTTGTAGTCCAGCAACATTTGGAGGACTGTGCCTTTGATATACACTCTCCCCACTTCAATCCTTAGTCCTATCACTAGGCCAGACCTATGGAGATGAAAATGACAGCTAGTGTGGGAAAATATAAATGCTCTGTCACTGTCAAAAGGATATTTATTCCCAGGAAGCATATTTACACCATCAAAATCCCAATCCTCACTTACAGGAACAAGCAGTAGAGTGTTTCAGCCATACTCAACCTCTTGCTGCTCATTGTTACCAATAAAATAAGAAGACAGTATGAAAATACGGAAGCATTTATTGCACATGGACATTTTAAATTAAAAAAAAGCAACCCCTCTCTCTGCCACTAGGAGGCGGCAGCAGCTTCCTCATTTCTTTTAATTAAAGTGGCATCTGAAAAATAAAATCTCTAGCGGTTTCCGGAGATCAGTGCGAAGACAGTCGGCGAGTCCGGGCCGACACCGGGCGATGGCTTGGCTTCCTAATGTGGCAAATCTTTGGCATTGTGGGAGCACCCGGCTTTCCCAGCTTAAGTCTCTGTCCCATGTCATCCCCCCACAGGAAGCAGGCTGGGGGAAGACAGGAAGTGAGAGCCCAGGATCCTCCGTGTCGGAGAAAGAGCTGGGACTCGGAGGTGATTGTGCTTTTTCCTTTCAGCCAATATGTGGTTATTTCAGAGGAGACTGGCAGCTTGGAAACTGTCCAGGGCAACACTCCCTTTCCCCACAGATGGACGGAACAGACAGCTTGAGATAGGGGGCCTGAGATCAGGCCAGCACCGGCCGCTCCAGCGGCTTCAAGTATTCCCTTTTTGGTGGGAGCAGATGCCTGCTGCAAACCCCCAGCTGAGGCACAACAGGTTTTGTAGGATCCGAGCCCCAGGGAAACGGGGGAGAGGGAGGGCATTGGGCCTCCAGCCTGGAGCCTCTTTCTCTGTGAGGAGCAGAGGGGCTTGGACTCTGCAGCAGTCCGTGGGGCCCAGCGTCTGTGGCACTGCCCTACATTGCCCTGCTGGTGTTGGCTGTGCTCCCCCCGTTCGTGGCGCTCACAGCAGGCGATCCTGGTGCCTCTTTGCAGGGCAGCAGTGACAACACACATACATGAGGGCAACGCTGGGCCTGCTAGGCCTCTGAAGCTGCTTGTGGCTTCAGCTGAGCCTTCTCCATAGCCGTGCCATAAGGAAGTGAGCGCTTGAAAAAGCCCAGCTGTGAAGGAAACAGACAAGATCAGGACCTATAAAGCATAACCTAGGTGTGCAAGAGCACATCTGTATATTCAGTTTTGTTATAATGGGACTAGTACAACAGAAATTCCCAGCAGATTTTTCACCCACAACAGTAGAAAAGAAGAGATGGACAGCTCCATTCATCCATTTTGGGATTTTATAATACACAGCACTAACTTGCTGCATTTTATAGATCTTGCCTGTTGTTTTCAGACAGATCTCCAAACCCATGAGGACTAGAAACATCCATAAGTTAAAAGCAGAGGTTTTGCTCCAGGCACCAAAATGGCCAAAAAGATAAAGACCTTACCTGCAGGGCTGTACTTTAAAAAATAAAAATAAACCCACATTCTGCAGTCAGAATAAATCATGAAAATTCAGTTCACTTAAAGCTCAGTCACACATGTACATCACTGAGTCTCAGCTGAATGTGTGAAATGACTCCATTGAAAAGCACAGTCCTTGAGGTGATATAGGGCACAATGAAAATGTTTTTCCTGTGCCAGCCCATTTTCACATGCAAGGCACACATGCAAATCACCACTCCCTCCTATAATCATAAGGAGTCAAGGATGGATTCATACATGGGATTCTAAATATTTTTTCTTGTACACTAAAGCTTTGGTTTCCACTATCCAAACAGGCAAAGAATTGGGAAAGTGTAGGCAAAAGGCATGAAACACTGCACACAATGGGAACAGCAAGCCACTCTACATGCCACAGCTACTGATTGGAATGGCTGCCGTGCAGAGGCTGCTTGATGCAGCTGCCATCATTGTAAAGGCACACATTACACAAAATGTTATGTGTGAATGCAACAAGCACATGTCTGCAAATATATCGATCACTTGAGGTGAAACTCCTTCAATCAGGAAATTCTGGATTTACCTCTGTGCAGTGTGTGAAAGTGCATACTGGGGCAGGGCTAGAAATAACAGCTGTAGAAAAGGGAAGGACTAGGAGCTCTCCAGGGTACTGATGCCACACCCCTTCACCACTTGAAATCCTGTGCTCAGCTGGTTCCTGGAATTTCATTATTGCCCTTATTGCTTCACATGTGTTTCTGCAATCATAAGGTCTAGAAGCATGCGGTTAAAAAAAGCACTTGAAAGTTTCTCGGCAGAGTCAGCTCCAGAGAAAACCAGCGCATCCTATGCAACCATCCCTTCTGACAAACTCAGTCCTTACAGTTCTGCTTGCACTTGGCACTTCAGAGATTCTAACACCCTCCCACCACCACCTGCAAACTGCCACCTACTCAGCTACCCTACCTTGTATAGTACATAGATGAGCAGTGCCAAGAGCAGCAATCCAATCAGAATGGCTAAGATGATGATCCAGAGAGGAACCCCCTGGCTGGTCTCTGTCTTGGCCCAGTGCAGTGATGTTGACACCTGTCAGCAGAAAGGAAGCAAGATAAGGCAATGGCACAGATTAGGACTGATCTTATATCAGGAGGCAAGCCGGCCCAGAGGCTGTGAGCCGTTGAAGTTACACAGAGCATCCATGCACTATTCTTCTCAGTATCAGGTGCTGGGGATGAGCAACAGGGTCAGGGGGAGGCCATCCCTTATTTTGGAACCGGAATGCTGTAGATGGCCTTTGGTCTGATCCAGCAAGATGAGCAAAACTCTCCCCTGGATTAACAACACAATCCTGTGCATGTCAAAAGCAAGCCTCACTGAGTTCAATGGGAATTACCCCCCACGTAAGTATGTATAGCAACAGTGGGGAAACACCGGCCCATGGGCCTAATTAGGCCCTCCAGTTCTCCCCATTTACTCCGTGAAGCTGTTTTGGCCAAGCCATGTCCCAGATCTGGTATAGGGCAGTTAAGAAGGTGCAGCTAGGGTGTAAAGGGGTTTGCAGGCACCACCAATCAGCTGATCATCGGTGCCTGAAAAGCCCTGTGCAAAGTGCCCCACACAGAACTTAGCCAGTGTCAACAACCAGCTGATTACTGGGGCTTCCGCACATAGTGCTTTACAAAAATGGGTCATCTGGCATCACAGTGACATCAGGTGATTGTCAGGTGGGTAAGCCCGCCCATCTGTCAAATTTGGTCCATGGGGGGGAGGTTGAGGAGCTAAAGATCCGGCCAACTGATCCCTGCTTCTGTTGTACAGGATTGCAGCCTATTTTCTTTAGCAGTTTAAAAAGCAACAAAGATGTATTCCCAGTTTAACTGTCCCCTTCCCACAAAAGGGCCATCTGCTACCAACTGACCTGTGGTAAGGATCCTAAAGAACTGCTTGTTTTTCATATTGCCTATTGCAATTTTATAAATGATTTCAATGTTACATGCAAGTCACCATGGAAGAATTTGTATGCTGAAAGTCCAGAAATTGCTATTGCTATCATCACCACCACTACTGATAAAAAACAGGAACAATCATGAATAAATACTGACCTTGAGGTTAGCGGAGGGTTGCTCTAGAGGTTGGATTTTGTAGGGCACTTTCTCGACATGGTAAACCGCTTCACACTGTATGGTGTGGGGGGTATTCTCTCTCTGCAAGAAAGTGTGCAAAGTGGAGGGAAAAAGCGGTGAGGGATGGCTTTACACAGATCCTGGGATGTGCAGATGTGTCTGTGGCAAGCTAACCCTAAAGAGACCTGGCGTAGAGTCAAACATACCCTCTGCCCAAAGGATGGCCCTGCAAAATTAAGTGTAAAAGCTATCTCCCATTCTAAATAAATGGAGGGGTGTGGGGGGGAGGGCAAGGCCCTTTGTTAACCGCAGTTACTATTTTATTTATTACATTGTACTCCAAGTATTTGCATAAGCAAACAACGTTTCCCTACAGGACAGAGGCCAAATGGCAGCCTATGAGCTGAATCCAGTCTTCCCAACACCCTACCAGATTTGGATCAAGGTGTGGCAAAACATTGGCCCGTAGTTTCACTCATGCAATAAACATGTTGCAAAGGTTTCATGTGGCAGCGTTCTTTGGATATTGCATCTAATGCCCCTGGCTGTGCCTGACTGCACGTCTTCTACTACCGTGGAAGTCATACTGCAAGTAGATGGTTCCAGCCTTATCACAGAGCCTGGCCATCCTGTGAAGTCCTGCTTATGGGGCTTCCTCTAGAGTGACCCCTGGTTACTCACTGTTAGAGCAGGATGCTGGACCAGATGGGCCTTTTGCCTGATGCAGCAGGGCTCTTCTTATGAGGTCAGTCTATGGCAAAATAGGACCTCCAATGCCCTTCACTCTCCAAGGCCACTGCCTGGAGAACAGAGCAGCCCCTGAGATTCCAAAGAGTTGTCTCATTTTAAACCTTGCCTGTTTCCTCAGTGAGGACAGAAGGCACGCTATAGGCCTGGGGTTAGGGTTCATGTGAATGTGGGCCTTGCTCTGGGTAGATCTCCTCTTCAAGAAGATTGCAAGGACGCCATGTGGGGACCAAAACAAAACAGCTATCTTTATTACAAGAGAAAGTTCACATCCGGCGTTGCCAAGCAACACACTTCCCTGAGGGAGGCTGTTTTACCTGGAGATGCGGCAGGCCCCACAGGGATAGCAGCAGAACACCAGAGAGCTGGAAAGAGGCTTTGAACACCACATCCCCACCACCCCACCTGTCTCTCTTTTGCTCCAGCACCAAGAGATAATTCCTTTATACTTACTGATGGTTACAATCTGCTGTAAGTCACTCTGGGAATCATTTGATTGAAAAGTGGGATGTAAATCTTTATCATAAATAAATAATCTCATGTGGATCTACTGAGCCAAGTCAAAGAGAGAAGAGGGTTCTGGAGAGGTGTAAGAGCAGGGGGGGCGGCTTCAACACCTTACCATCAGGTGCTATGAAAGCCAAGCTAGCACTTAGCAGTCTCCCTCTCCCTCTCTCAAGTTGATTCCTAAACCTGAAATTAAATCTCCAAAATGCAAAGTGAGGGCTGGCAGACTCCAGGCAGGCACTGTGCTTACCTGCTGGAAGCTCTTGGACCAGACACGGAAGTAGAGGCGCAAGCTGACACTTTCCTGACGCTGTAGTGCCCCCATGTGGCAGCGTAGCTGAAAACACTCCTCGTCGTTACATTTCTGCAGTGTAAGAAGAAACCGTGATTAGAAGAGAGGTCTGGGGCTGAAAACGCCCCACAACCCAATTACACTACCAGTGACGATGTCTCCTCCAAAGGCAGAGAGTGGATACAGCAAATGTCTGAACCTATTTCTAGTGACTAAAATCTCTCTCTAAGCCAGTGGTTCTCACCCCTACCCCCCAGGGACCACTTGAAAATTGCTGAGGGTCTTGGAGGGCCACTTGATGATTTTCCTGCCGTTGTGTACGAATAGCTTCTTTCCTTCTCGCTGTTCCCTTCATTCCCATGCATTGACTCTCCACTCCTTTCAAGTGCCTTGTCAGCCTTTTTTTCCCACTCGGGATCTTTCCCCTACCTCGCTGTCAGCCGCGGCTTTATTCCTCTGAGGAAGGCAGAGCCGCCTCCACCCTGTCACTTCCACAGACCACTTGAATTAAGTGAATGGGCCACACTTTGGGAACCCTTGCTCTAAGCTATGGCTGGGAAGGACAAGGACAACTTGATTTGGGAACAAGCTGAAGAACGGTACACAGTGCCTCTAGGATGCAAGAGAGGGAGGAAGAGAAGGGACGCAGGACCGCTCCATCACCTCAGCTGAGAGATCAGCGACTTTTGCTCCTTCTCTCCATCAAACCTTTGTTATAAGAACTCTGTAACTAAGAACTATTGTCCCAGTTTGCTTTTTTCTTCCTCCTTCCCCTTTTGTTTTAGTCTTCTGGACTGAAAGTCGGAAGGCAAGGACTATCTTATTGTTGACTGTTGTAGGCCACTCTGGGAGACTTTTTCAGCCGAACAAAGGATTGCCAGTGGGGTGGGGGAACTACAAGCTTACCAGGCTGCTCCAACCTCCATCTTGTCTCTGCACATAGTGCTGTTCTGGCCAAGGAAGAGGTGTTGGGATCTGCTCCAGCTAAGCATCCAGAGAGAGAGATTCCTTCAGCACCTTTGTAAATAAGTTCTCAATAGCCACAAGCCTGATGTGCTAGCCTAACTGCCTACACAAACCACATACTTACCTTAGTTGTGTGTAACTCATTTTTGGGGGGAGGGGCTGGTTTTGTATAAGGTATCTAAGGTCTTCTGATTAAGGTTTATTCAAACCTTAATCAGGGCTGTTGCCCTTGAGACTGGGCCTCTGTTATAGTGATGGGACACACCTCTCTTGCTGGGCCTTGCTTTGTAGCAACATTTCTACATAACCCTTTTCTTCTGTCTATTACCCCACATCAGGGCCAGATTATCCATTAGGCTTAGTAGGCTGAAGCCTAGGGGCCCAGAGCTCTTGGGGGCCCGTGTAAGAGCTTCCGAACTGCCCGCCATCCCCCCGTTTCACTTACCTTTTTCTCCACTGTTTTTTTACGGTTTGCCATCAATCAAGATGGCAGCCAACGTTTCCTTAAGGGGCTGAAGCCTCTGCCGCCATCTTAGTTGATGGCACGCATGCGTGCTACACGCGCGCATTGCTGCCATCAACCAAGATGGCGGCAGAGGCTTCAGCCCCTTAGGGAAACCTCGGCCGCCATCTTGATTGATGGCAAACCTGCATGCGCAGTGCGCGCAGCCGCAAAAAAAGCAGAAAGGTAGGTGAAGCGGGGGGGATGGGATGGGATGGCGGGCGGCTCAGAAGCTCCTGTCCTGCGATCCCTCCTGCGGCTGTTTCCGCGGATCTGCCTAAGAGGAGAAGGGCCCCCCAAACACCAATCAGCCTAGGGGCCCTCCTCAGCTTAATGCGGCCCTGCCCCACATGAGTGTATCTGCCAAATGAAGATAACAATTCATGCAGCTCCCCCCCCCCCCCACACAAAAGTTTTGCAACAAAAGGCAAAGATATATGGGGCAAAGAGAAAGGGAAAGATATTGGGAGTGGCAAACCATGGAACGACGAGTTGTGCAGACTCAAAAGCTGGCACCCTGCACTGCGAGCATGTGTCATTCTCTCCCTCCTCCCAAAAGTTACTGCCCTCTTCCCTCTGCAGTTTTATTCTGGGCTACTAAGCGATTGTGAATGGTTGCACTATTTTGAATTTCACAGCTCCTGTCCCCAAACACACATTTTTATTTATTTATTATTTGATTTATATCCTGCCCTTCCTCCCAGCAGGAGCCCAGGCCAGTCCTCCCCGGAAGGCCCTTCTGTTCCCACCTACTTAACAACCGTTACCTGCAGCCTTGATGGGTTGATGACGTGGCTGGAGGTACAATTTGCCGGCACCATGTAGCGTGTGACGTACATCACAGCTCGCCCCTGCATCCGGAGCGGACAGCTGATGTCCAAGATCCCCTCGCTGATGGCGCTTGGCCCCTCGTTCACAAACTGCAGGACAAATTGGAGAGGGAGGGAGGGATCACAGGGACGTCAGAAGCTGCCTGATGCCGCCAGGACAGATTAGCAGGCCATTTAGTCTGCTGTGGCTCTCGGGGGTCTCAAGCACTGAGCGGCTTTCCCCCCATCACCTGCTGTCTGAGAGCCTTCTAACTGGAAGTACCAAGAGCTGATCCTGGCACCTTCTGCATGCAGAGTAGAGGCTCTGTCACTGAGCTACAGGATCTCTCCTTAAAGAAGTGGCAGCCATCCCCAAACGGTGAAAGTGATGAGCAGGGGGTGAGGTTGGGAAAAAGCACAATGACCTAAAAATGGTGGGTGGGCACAGTGGTTACAGAGAAAGGAGGACAGACAAACTGACAATGCTTTCAGCCGTGGTTAGCCAGCTGCTTCCAGGAGGTATCGCATGCAGGGTATGAAGAAAACAGCTCCCCCCTGCAGTTTGCCCTTCAGCAACTGGCATGAGCTGGTGTGGTGTAGGGTACAGTGCACTGGGCTGGGACCTTGGTTCAAATCTCCTCTCAGCCATGAAACTCACTGGGTGAGTCGCTATCTCTTAGCCTAACCTACCCCACAGGGTTCTTGTCAGGATAAAATGGGAAGGGAGAAAGCCATGTATGCTACCTTGAACTGCTTGGAGGAAAGGTGGGATATAAATATGATCATAAAAACTGATATTCAAAGATACACTGCCTCTAAACCTGGAGGTTCTATTTAGCTATCAATGCTGCCAACTGACCTGCCTCCACGAAAGATGTTTAATCCACCTTGAAAGGCATTTATAACAACATGAGAATTCTTCAGGAACAGAGAAAAAACTCAGAATGTAGTACTGGGCACAGGATCCAGAATATCTTCTGTCTTTCTTTCTTGGTAAGCTAGTTTCAACCATTATGGCTGTGAAATGGTGCTTCCAAAAGCAAGTGTCACCCTTCCTGTGCATGAACTACCACCACTGTGCCAGCCTCTTCTGTCCAGCTGGCAAGACCCACCTCATAGACATGGCATACACCAGGGCCCACTTCTTGCTCTCGCTGTACCAATCGACCTGGGACCCAGCCAGAGCCTGGAAGGGACACGGTGTCCGGCATGGATGCTCTGAGGAGAGAGGCAGAGAAGTCATGGAGACAAGCAGAAAAAAAGATTTTAAAGAGGCCAGAGCAAATGGCTTTCAAATAATTTAGGCAGTTCAAAAATTAGGATAATTGCAATAAATGTCCTCTTGCAAACTTCAAGATCAAAGCCCGCATGAGTGGCATGAAGCTCTCTGGTATAAGAGTGGTGTTTATTGGGATTTTTTGTTGTTCTCTCTTTGATCATTCCAAAACAAAGATCCTTTTCCTAACCCACTGCTCTTCAGTAAAATCAAACAATAAGGCTCGCCATTTAGCATCAGTATTATTTATTTATTAAAACATTTTTACTCCTGCTTTTCCATCAAATGCCCAAGGCAGCTAAGAACACCTAAATCAATAAGACAATGATAATAGCAAAGAGGAAAGAATAGTCAGCGATTGCCACATTAGTACTAAAGGATAGAAAATACATTCTTCTATTGGGCCTTCACATAGTTCTTCAAAGGCATTACATCAGTGTCCAATATGTTTTCAGCTGTAAAAATAGCTAATCATCAGCAAAATGCAATGTTTCAGTCTTTTATGTCACTTTATTAAGTACATCTTGCCTTTATTCTGTCATAAAACGCAAAACATTATAAAAAACTTTTCATCCTGCTTGATGAAGAGTTCAGTGAAGCTCAAAAGCTTGCATACTCACACCAACTCATTGCATTTTAAGGCAGCTTCTTAGGTGTTTGGAACTAGATTTCCATATACCTAATATCTGAAATTAGTCTATCCCTATACTATTTAATCATACTGTGTTGTATTCAGCTAACTTTTATTCAGAGTAGAGTCACTGAAATTAATGAGCATGTCAAACTTAGGCCTATTAATTTTAATTTACGTTAGTTTAATACAACCCATTATATTTGAAATTAAAAATCTGTGACATCCTGGACTTCAGGCTGACTTAAAACCAGAAGCGTCTTGCATGAAGTTGGAAGTTCCTGACAAGCATGCAAAGTTCATGGCATGACACTGTCAAAATTTACTTAAGCTGGAGGTTATGTTAATTAGATAAGATCTTACTACCTATCGAAGAGTGATTACTCTAGCTATTCTTGCAAAAAGCAACTATCCTGTCTGGAAGTGGTGCTGGGTGTGATACTGAGTTGTTTCTTGGAAAACTACTGGACTTGGAGGTTGCTACTAATGGGGTTAGTGATAATTGTTTGGAAAGAATGTGTGTAATCAGGAGTGCATGTGTACCTTTCTTGCTCAAGAACATGCTAACTAATCAAGTGTATTTGCTCGACACTGTTCTCCAGGTTGACAGTTGTCTCTTGAAAAGTCTTCTATGTAACCTGAAAGCTGACTCGGCAAATGGAACACTGCATTGTCTCCCCTCCCTGCAGTGGAACCCTAACCCTACTGTCCGAATGCCTCATTGGATTGCAGTGAGGAGGGAACCCTGTGGCTGTCAGCTGGGGAAGGGCTCAGCAAAAGAGCACATGCTTTGCAGGGTCAGTTGCTGGCATCTCCAGATAAGGGCTTGGAAAAACTCCAGCTTTTCAGATAGGAGAGCCACTACCAGTCATCCTAGAACAGCCTTCCCCAATCTGGTGCCCTTCAGATGTTTTGGACTACAACTCCCATCAGCCTCATCTAGATAGACCAATTGTTGGTTTAAGGCAGACTTCCATGAAAGACCCTAAAATCATAGATCATAAGACAACACATTCTTATGTTTTTTCCAACATGGGCATCATGGCATGTTCCCTGAACCAAGGGGCAGCTCTCCGAGTAGAAAGCCTCAAGACATCTCCTCCACTCCTACCAATGATGCTGTTAATATCTCCTTTCCAAACCCACATTCATTATAACTGAACACAAATTGGTAATTGTTTGCCATGGATGGAAACAACAGTGCTCGCTTGTCATTGGTGCAAAATGTGATTTTGCCTCAAAGCATCTCAAGATCCACAATGTGCAAGGAACTGATCCTTCAGTTGTGGTAGCACCTACACTGAGGAACTCCCTGCCCACTGATATGAGGTAGGTGCTTTTGCTGCACCGTTTTCAGCACCTACGGAAAACTTTTTTTGTTGTTTAAGCAAGCTTACCTAGAAATGTAAATCTGACATGTGTTGCAATATGTCGTGTGTGTTTTTTGGCAATGTATATTTTAAAACGGATGATTTTATTTTGAAAGTTTTTAAGCTAGCTTGTTTTTAACATCTGACTTTATTGGTAATGTTAATGTATATATTATATTTTAGTGTAAACTGCTTAGAAGTTTTGATGTAGATAAATCTTGTAAAATCCATAAATACAAAAACAAACTTCAGGTAAGAAGTGTAAGGGTCTTACAAATCTTTATTGATTATTGAATGGTAAGAGGATCACACTGTGTTCGTGAAACAGTATGTCTAAGCCCCCAAGAGGGAGCTGCTGATTTATTGTGATCCTACACCTAGTCAGTGTTCTAATCTAATTAATGTGGACTGCTGCCATTGAGTTTGGCCTTAAAAATAACAGAAAGTAATAACTGGGGCGGCCCCTGAGCATGTGCAGTGTGTTTCCTCAGCTATAACAACCACAGCCTGCCATCACGCCTCCAGGATTACAAGGCAAGACTTCCAGGTAAGCTGAGACCTGGCACTTCTCCTTGGAGGAACTGCTAATGAGAGTTAGTGTGGCGTGGTGGTTAGAGAGTGTGGGCTAGGAGCTGAAAGACAGGGTTCAAATCACCACTCAGCCCATAGAGCTCACTGGGTGACCCTGGGACAGTCACCTTCTCTCAGCCTAACTTACCTAACAAGGCTGTTATGAAAATAAAACGGGGAGGGGGAGAACCGTGTAGACTGCCTTGAACTCCTTGGAGGAAAGGTAGGATACAAATGTAAGAGCTAAATAAATAATAAAATGAATTATTCATGACCAGGATTTTTCAAAGTTGCAAGCAGGACTCATCGAGGATGAACCATGCCAGGTTGCTAGAGGGAAGCTGGAGGTCCTCCCTGACCCCATTTTCACAGTATCCCTCATGTGGGTTTTGGCTGGAATAAGATCCAATGCTTACACTCTTTTCTTTTCATGTGATTAAGCCATTACAAGATAGGTGTAATCTTAGCCCAGTGATTGGAAACCTGTGGCCCTCCAAACATTGCTGGACTACAACCATCCCACATAGTTAACCACGTTGCCTGGGGCTGATGAGAGCTGGAGTCCCAACAACATCTGGAGGGCCACAGGTTAAGAATATAGGAAAATCCTTTATATCACTCAAACCCTTGGGCCCATCTGACTCAGTACTGCCAACACTGAATGGCTGCAGATCTGCAGGGTTACAGTCTTTGCCGGCCCTACCTGGAGATGCCAGGGACTGAGCCTTTTGCATACAAAGCCTGGGCTCTACCAACGATCCACAGTTCCCTAACCATAGTCCTAAAATATGGCCTGGATCATTGTGTTTCCATTTGATTTACTAAGCTCCCATGGAAAAACAGAGTGAGTGAAACCAGCTAAACTTAATGTCTGGAGTTTTGTCTTAGAGCTGTTTCCAGTATTCTCTCTCTTGACACAGATGTTGAAGACCTGCTTCTTGGGGCTGGTTCACATGTGCATGGTCCTCACTGTGGGGACTGCAGTACCAAGATGTGATTTGTAGGTGTGAACATGACATCATAGATCAAACAGTACAGGCAAAACTGCCACTGCCTTTGAGTGGAACGAGTTCACGCATTCAACAGCAAGTCATTAAGAGATGGAATCTACATGTGTGTGAATTTGCCCGGATGAACTGGGTCAAAAGCAATTTGGAATATTTAAGGTGCAGATCAGTAACAGGCCAATTTCACTCACAGATAATACCAGCATGCTTTGGGAGTGCTTCAACATACAACTATCAAGCCTGCAGTAAAGACTGATGTAGAAAACGTGCATCATACAGAGACAACATTTCCCCCTCATGGACGGCAACTGGATTTCTCTTCCAAAATGAAAACCAAGACCAAGGTGTCGCTTGAGCCAGGATGTAAATGGATCTGAGCATCACAGTGCCAGGGTTTCACCGGAGAATAACTATAATTTGTCCTTAATCGCTGGTGATTAAAGAGCAGAGTTTCTCAGACAGAGTTCACAGGCTGGTTTGGGAAGCTAAACCTTTCTTATTCAAAAAATTAAGCACCGTACCAGACCCTTTGATTCCGGCATCGCACTCACCCGTGGGTTGAGAGACGAACAGCAGCCTCGACACGCATTAGGAAGGGTGCCACCTCACTGTGGGAATTGTTTGCGTTCTTACTGTGGAGAAACAGACACAGTTATGCGTGACTATATGTAAGGCTAGTCCCCTGAAGAAAAGCATACACAAGAACTACCTAGGACAGGGGAGGGGAACCTTTTTTTAGCCGGAGGGACACATTCTTTGCTGGACAATCTTTTGGCCACATGCCAGTGCTGGGCGGGGCCAGAGTCAACAGTGGGCAGAGCAATGAATACAAATGTAACCTTTGTATAATAGGCTAGCTTCTACACACACTCATACAACCCTCTCTATCCTCCATCCAGGGAAGGAAGAGGCATCATCAGAGTTCAGGACACCTTCCAGCCAGACAAAAACACTCAAGGAGAGTGTGAAGCTGGGGTAGTAAGGAGTGGGGGTGACCTGGAGAGAGTTCCAAGGGCCACATACAGAGGCTCAGAGGGCCACATTTGGCTCCCGGGCCTGAAGTTCCCCACACCTGATCTAGGACATGTTGATGCATAATCCTACTCACAATTCTCTATTCAGAATATGGGCCACCCAGGGCTTCTCTATGGTGCCAGGTGTTCAGAGTGTGATGCACGCCAGGATGCCTTCCCAGAAGTCTTGGAAATCATCACCCCAGGCTCCCCCCAAAACCCATTCTGTGTTGCATTGACCCCCTATTGCCTTAAAACTGTTCTGTGGGGTCCTGTGGCTCCTCTGTCACAGGGATGAAGGACCTGTGGCCTTTCAAATGTTGTTCGACTCCCATCATCCCCAGCCAGCATGGTCAACGGTCAGGGATGATGGAATTGTAGTCCAGCAACATGTGGATAGGCCACAGGATGCTGATCCCTGCTTGATCAGTAATGGTAGGCAAACATCCCTGAAAGACACCTTGTCCGTTTACTTCCAAGTCTTCCCTTGTAATGCACAGTGCATTGCTGGCCGGGCTGTCGGCCTGGGGTAGATAAAAGAGGCAACTAAAGGGAGCAGGTTGCATTGGGGGAATTCTGCTGTGCATTTTTACCTGTGGATCTGAAAGTCAAATTGGATGGATTTCTTAGCATCAACGAGGCGAGGCACAGTAAAGCGCAGGCCACCCCAGAGCTAGAAGAGATATGCAAAAGAGGGTTGTTAGTATCTGTCCCCTCTTCCCGCTACCCACCTCTCCTCTGTCGATGGCGGCATGTCATGGATGCAAGAATGCAACTGAAGCAGGTTTCACCTTAGACCTGAGGTTCCTGAGGAGCACAGTGGGCCTCTCTAGAGAGGTGGCGTGAGCCCCCTTCCCTCCTGGCTGTTCCCAAACAATAACTAACTGCACATAAATCTTGGTAAGAGGAAGCTCCTGTCATCCTGTCATCTTGCAGAAAAAGCCATTTGTAACCCTTGAGGTTACTGTACTGGTGCTTGCTAGCATGATGCAAGAAATAAGTTATGGAACCCATCATACCCACCTATAGAGGAAGCTACCCGCCATGTCTCTGCATGATTTACTAGTGTGGCCTTGTTTCCTCCTAGACAACCTCTGCCACATCTCTGTATGGGGTGCAACTGTATCATTCCTGATACAGAGACACAATGGAGATCCCTCCCCTGAGAGGAGGCTGTCTGTTGCATCTCTGCATGAGCCATGGCTATGGACACATTTACTTCCATTAAGGAGGCACATCAAAATCAGTGGCTCATGCAGGGACAGAAAAGGTGAGCTCACCTGAAGCTAGACCATTCTTAATTCTTATATATGCCCAAAACAGCATATGTATTCAGATGCCGGGCAAAAATTAGGCATGACTTTCCAAATCCAAAGCTAACAAAATAGGAAGATGACATTATTCTGCAGGGCCGGCCCTAAACTTTTTGTTACTTGAGGCAAGAGACAAAACAGACCCCCCCCAAAGAAAAAATCAATGTACAGAAGCCAACTGGATTAGCAGCTGCATCTTACCTTGACACTGGTGATCAGTGTCCTCTACGGCACCTGAAGGCAGCCTTGCTGCTGCCCTCAGCATCTGCTGCCTGAGGCATCTGCCTCCCTCTGCCTAATGGCAGGGCCAACCTTGCTATTCTGGGTGAGATTAGCTAGCACCTAACCTAAATGGCTGATCCCCACACAAAGGTGACACCAGAGAAGGGTCAGAGGAGTGAATCCCCTCCCCGACAAGTAGCCCCCCTCCCATTGCTAGACCCCTCTGGTTACTGGAAAGAAAAGACACTTTTCCCTTGCTGCCCCCTCCCGTGCCATACACGTTGCCCCCTATATGCTCTCCCCCAATTTTTTTTTCGGGAGTCACCACTCTCCCCACTTGGTGCATCCAAAAGGATACACAGGGCTGATCCCACACTTTGTCATTGCGTCTCTCATTACAACTAGATTCAAGAGGCTTTGGTCACAACTAGCCTGTCTTCCTCCTGCCCTCTCCAATGGGCAACCATGACACACCATTTCCCTTCACCATAGCAGCATGCTCACGTCGTGCTATACTGGGCTCTCCTAATGCACCCCAAGATGCCACGGAAGTGGCTGTACAAGTCCCTTACTGCCTGACCCATAGAAGCCCCCTCGCCGTGCAGCGTGGACACTCACACTGGTTCCTGCCTTCATCGGGTTGCCGAGGTCACAGATGACTATGTTGGTGTCGTTCACCGTGTCATAGTTGCAGCTCAGGCTGGAAAGGTTCTAGAAGACAAAAGAGGAACAGCCATCAGAAGGGAATGGTGGAGCTGCCTCTTGCTCTGCAAGTGGGACGGGAGAGGATGGGCTACTGCAGCCTTCATCAGCCTGGTGCCCTCCAGATGTTTCAGAGTACAACTCCCATCAGCTCCAGCCAGCACAACAGTGCTGATGGGAGTTATACTCCAAAACATAAAGAAGGCACCAGGCGGTTGGGGGTTGATGGGAGTTGTACTCTAAAACGGCGGTGGGGAATCTTTGGCCCTCCTGATGTTGCTGAACTACAATTCCCATCAGTCCTAGCAAACATGACCAGTGGCCAGGGATTATGGGAGCTGTCGCTGAGCAACATCAGAAGGGCCAAAGGTTCCCCACACCTGCTCTAAAACACCTGGAGGGCATCAGGTTGGCCAAGGCTGGGATAGTGGGTGGAGTAATCTTTCCAGCCCCGTCCACAAGCTTCCTGGCAGGCTGCATATGGGGAAATAAAGGAGCAGGAAAGCACCAGGAGGGCATAGCTATGCTATGGACTTCTAACTGGCTTAGCAGCCGCTCCTTCTCCATCTCAGGGACCCAGAGGAGAGGCTCTAGTTCTGTGACAGGAGGAAGAGGGATGCGCTAGGGACTCTCTAACTGAGAAATGCTCAGAACCATCACTGAGTAGAATGGCTGCCTGATTAAAGGAGTCTTAGCTGACTCATCATATGCATCTGAATCCATGACATCTGCACAAAACCGGGATGGGGGAACCTGTGGGCCCTTCCAGATGTTGTCCCATGAGCCCAGCCCTGGCCACTGGGTCAGGGATGATGGGGAGTTTATAGCCCAGTCACATCCAAATGGTTCCAAGTTTCCCAACCCTGGCACATGAATAGGAAGAACTATTTACTTAGATGATGGACACATGCGACAACAAATAGAACTGTCACTCCCTTCTGTGTGTGAGAGAAGGAGGGAGACCTCTTCCAAGACGGTGCTTTACACCTGTAATTTTGGAAATCGTTGGATTAATTTTTTCTAATTAATTCTGCCATTTGATTAAATCAGAGGTATTTTAAAAAAACCTAAATAGATTAACCCAACCGATTAAACATTGCAGCCCATATCCTCAGTCTCTGGATCCTTCAGGGGACAGCAGTGATAGTTATAGCCATAAAACCAAATATTAATTTGTAACATAGATGTAACATAGATATACCCACTGAAGATGCCTGCCACATGAGGACTAGAGCCTTTTCGCAAAAAAAAAAAAAAAACTCATTTCAAATAGATTTCCATAACCAATGAAAGCTAGGAACTTGCTGCTGCTTTCACATCATGTATCCGATTTCAGAATCATGCTTGTGGGAGAGAGGAGGTGTGTCTCAGTACCAAGCTTTCAGGAAGGACAGTCTCTTTATTAAGCTCACCCTCTATCGTCCCAGCCAGAAGGGTGCAAGACTGTTTGCTTGGGGGAGGATGGAGACACCTACCCCATGGTTCCGCAGAACCCCTGTATAGTCTGCTTCAGGTGGGACAGTGACATGGAGCTCAGCTTCATAGGCACCCCCTTCACCGCGGTTCTGTGCATGGAAGGAAAGATTCAGGGCATTCTTGTCTCCCAGGTAGACAACGTTGTGGTCCCTGCAAAGGGTCAGACCCAGAAGAGCATGAGAATGAGTCCACACACCAAAGCTACGATTCAGATCTGCCTACTAGACATCAGGAAAAACGTCCTAACTGTTAGAGCCATACAACAATGGAACCAATTACCTAGAGAGGTAGTGGGCTCTCCGACACTGGAGGCATTCAAGAGGCAGCTGGACAGCCATCTGTCGGGAATGCTTTGATTTGGATTCCTGCATTGAGCACGGGGTTGGACTCGATGGCCTTATAGGCCCCTTCCAACTCTACTATCCTATGATTCTATGATTTAGGGAACAGAAGGTAGGAAGCACCTTCCTCCCTCCATTTCAAACTATGTGATTCTGGGTGTTTCCACACATGGGGCTCAGATCAGTTTGAGCTTAGAAATCACTCTACAGTGGCAGGAATTGTATTTAATTTCTCCTCCCCACTCCATTTGGGACTAAAATGTGGTACAAAGAGCACCAGAGAATTCCAAAGGTGAGTCATAGGGTCATGGCTCAGGTGCAACTACATCTTCAAACAGCTCACAGGTTTTAAACACATGGCTGTAAATAAAAATAGGCCTGTATGATCAGAACGCATGTCAGACACACATCCTTCTGCATTAAAAGAAAGAAAAGGAGTGTCTGTTTTGTCCTTAATATGAGTGCTATATTTATTATGAGACTGGTGGAAAATAAAAACAAAGACTTCTAAGAACATTTATTGCGGTTATCACAGGTGCATCTCAAATGCACACAATACTGAGCATTTAGAGTTTGCTTAACTGAATTTTTGAGTCTCTGCACCAGGGGAGGGGAATCTCAGATCCGGGCCTCTTTGGGCAGATCCACACCGTACGTTTAAAGCACACCCAATGCAGGTTTAAAGCTCATGACTTCCCCCAAAGAATCCTACATTCCTAAGGAAGATCCTACTGAGCACATTCAGGCCCCTTTCCATGCTATTCCTCTTTGCAAACAGAAAGGGTCCCATTCTATGGTGTACAGCAGGAGCTACAAATTTATTATTTGTTTGTTACGTTTATACCCTGCCTTTCTTTCACCATGGAACTGAAGGCGGCATACATATGGTTCCCAGGCGGTCTCCCATCCAGGCACTGACCAGACCTGACCCTGCTTAGCTTCAGCAAGGTGGTGGCCTCATGTGCCTTCAGACCATTGCCTGGGACCAACACCCTTAACAAAAATACAATTCCCATGATTCTTTGGGGGAAATCATATGCTTTAAATGTGCGTTGGATGTGCTTTAATGTATAGCATGGATCTAGCCCTTGGACCACTCCCCAGGCGATCCCCCTCACTGTCACTTCTTTGCACCCCAAGAGTTTTGCCAGGCTGGAATGTGCCCTTGTACTCTGATAATGCCTCTTTCGTCTGGACGGAGGACAGAGAGGGGAGCAGGAGTATGTGTAGAAAGTAGCCAATGGAACAAAGGAAAAATTTACATTCACTGCTCCACCCTCTTTTGCCTCTAGTCCTGCCCACCACTGGCATGTGGCCCTCGGAAGGTTGTTCAGAAGGGAATGCGGCCCTCAGGCTGAAAAGGTTCCCCATTCCTGCTCTACACCATGGAATGGGACCCTTGTTGCAGCTACAAAGAGGAACAGCACAGAAAGGGTCCTGAATGTGCTCAGCAGGATCTTCCCTAGAAATGTAGGAAGCAGCCTTATACAAAGGCAGACCATTGATCCATCTAGCTCAGTGTTAGTGGCAATTCTCCAGGCTCTCTTGGGAGTCTGGGGATTGAATCTTGAACCTTACGCATTCAAAGAAGATGCTCTTCTACTGACCTACAGCTCTTCCCCATTGACTAAAGGCAGATTCACATAGGGGTGGCTTGATGCCGATGATTAAATTTATTACCACCTTTCACTTTATGCTGCCCAGCTGAATATGATGCCCTCCTCACAATACATAGCTCACTTCTTTTATATGACTTTTTTTTTTGCACATCTTATTCCTTGACATTATTAGACAGCTGACTTTTTGTGTAGATGGACAACAATGTGCAAGATGCTGCGGACACAACATAAGAAGTGATCTAATCCCTATCTAGGGGGCTTATAATCTTTACTAGGTGGGAAAGATACAGGGGAGGTCAGGGAAGGATCAGCTAACAGTGGAGAAACAGGAACCATGACATGGGGGAATAAGGGCACAGTTTTGGCCTACTTTACCCTATCCACTTGTGCTTCCATTTTACGCCAGCAGAGGGAACCAAACTGCCAAAGGAGAGCCCTGCCAAGTGCAAGGGAGATCACGGCTCCATAGACCCTCCAATACCAAAGGTGCACATGGGTGTGTGTGGGTGTACATGCAAGCATGCGCTGGATGCAGATGGTAAGAGGGAACAGTTGATCAGCAAGGCAGTAGACTCCTGGAAGAAGGGGAGGGAGATCAGGACTGCTGGAGAGGAATTTGACAGCTATACTCCCTAAATCCCCAAAAGCAAGGTTTGGTGTTCAACATGTGTGCAAGGATGCAAGCGATAGGGGAAGGAGGGGGGGGTCTGTCTAGTTTTTCTGGGTGGTGGATAAATCGACAGAACACAAGCGGCATGCAAATCATCTGGCTTCATCCATGCTTGTGACACAAAAGATCAAGGCAGGGGAGAGCCTTACCCAAAAACGTCAAGCTGGAGGTCAGGGACACAGACATTGTCTTCGCCACAGTCAAGCTGGATCTGAGCCTGGTGGGCAAAGAAGGCCAAGCATGAGACAAAAGCACCTCTCTCTCTCTCTTTGCCTACATCGGAAGGAACAAGTGAACATATGTTGACTTCTCCCCAAAATGCTGGCCTGCATTCAGGTGCAACGCTAAACCATGGTTTGGCTCCACGTGAATGAGCTGCAGTGAGCCTTGGCATTGCACACTCCCATGCAGGCAGGAGAAAGAAGTTGGCAGCATCTTCTTACTGTGCCCTGGAATCTTGGCTTGTCGTTGGGTCAAAACCGGGGGTTGTGATCGAACCCCTACTTCATTGCTGTCTTGTTTTGAAACTGACTATTAACTGTGACGATGAACAGCATACGAAAAAAGGAAGCTGCCTTATAGTGAGTCAGACCATTGGTCCACCTAGCTCAGTACTGTCTACACTGACTGGCAGCAGCTCGGCAAGGTTCTCTCCCAGCCCTACCTGAGGTTGCCAGGGATTGAACCTGGGACCTTCTGCCTGCAAGGCACATGCTCTACCATTGAGTTAAGGTCCTTCCCAATTCAGCAGTTCTTCCTGAACTGAATGGTGACATACTGTAGGAAAAGTAAGGGTGAAGAGAGCAGGGACCTTGGGCTTCACTCTCTTGTAGACCCTACATATTATTGGGGATTTTCCTGCTAGGTTGAGTGTAGCTGCCGTGCACTCTACCCTGCTCAGGAAGGAGAGATGCGCTTTCTGAATCCACAGAACCCAAACGTGTGTTCACGGAATGCCAGGCACCAGCACTTGGGAGGCAGGCCCAGCCCTACTACTGGGCAATCTTCCATCCTGACAGTCAGTACCTTTTGCTCAATGTAGTTGTGTGTGAGGTAGTTGAGGATGGGCTGCAGGCCATGTGCATCCGGTGGGGCCTCTGGATCCAGTGAGAAGTTGAGAGACAGGTGGATGGGGGAGAGCTTGTCACGGAATTCAGTCTCGTTCTAGAGAAAGAGAGAGAGTATGGATAGGGTGACAAGTGCATTAAGGCAATGGCACAGAGACGGCATGCCAAATGGGATCATCAGCGCTCCCCTGGTTCCTCAGTAAAACTGCAGGGGATGCAACAGTCCTGCAGAACGAGCCACATCCCAGCTGAAATATTATAATTTGTATCAGTGGTGTGGAACCTTTTTTAGACCAAAGAATGCATTCCTTTTTGGGCAACATTCTGGGGGCGACAAGCCATATAAAATTTGGCCTTGGTACAGTAAGCTACCCACACGCATCACACCCTTCTCCCTCCAGGCGAGCAAGAGGCATGATCAGAGTTCAAGGGCTTATTCCAGCCAGGCAAAAACTCTCAAGGAGGGCGCAAGGCTGAGGAAGAGGGGTGGCCTGAGGTACCCCACTCCTGACTGATAATGCCAGACATGTCCCAGGAGATGGCTATGTTTCGGTCTATAAGCAGTTTTTAAAATTTTACATGTGAAGGGGCCTTTTTTTCTAGATGCTTCTCTTTAAATTGCCACACACATAGATGACACTACGTCAAAGATCATTAAAATGCATTATGTTTTTATCCTACCCTTCCTCAAAGAAGTGCAGATTGTTGTGTATGGCTCTACACCAGCTTCCCCCAATTTTATCCTAACAACCCTGTGAGGTAGGCTAGACTGAGCGGGAATAACTGACCCAAGGTCACCCAGTGAGCTTTTGTGGATGAGTGGAGATTTGAACTCAGATCTCTCCACTCCTGGTCTAGCACTTCTAACCACTACACCCAATCCTTTTTAGTGTATTTTAAATAAACATTCATCTTAGCTGAACTACAGTTATATAGGCTTAGAGTTCAGCAGGCAGGGGTCTTCATTATTTTTATTGATTTATTTATTTATGTTTGTTTACGTGCTTAAATAATTGATATACTGCTTGATAATGTCGTTTCCAAGCTGTATACAACAGGGGTACAACAAGCATCATAAAACCCTGGACCCAAGTTGTTAAGGGCCTTGTAAATTGATATGAGAACCTTGAACTTGGCTTATGGGCAGCCAGTGGAAACGTTTAAGCACCTGAGTAATTCCATCAGCAGTTAAGCACTCCAAGCATGCAACTCTGCAGCAATACTTCATCTGGAACGAATCCAATATCCCTCACTATTTATTCCTTTATTAAATTAAATGCCAAATGCAATTCAATATAAACAAGTGTAAAATTATGCATATTGGAGCAAAAAATCTGAATTTCACATATACGCTCATGGGGTCTGAACTGGCGGTGACCGACCAGGAGAGAGACCTCGGGGTTGTAGTGGACAGCACGATGAAAATGTCGACCCAGTGTGCGGCAGCTGTGAAAAAGGCAAATTCCATGCTAGCGATAATTAGGAAAGGTATTGAAAATAAAACAGCCGATATCATAATGCCGTTGTATAAATCTATGGTGCGGCCGCATTTGGAATACTGTGTACAGTTCTGGTCGCCTCATCTCAAAAAGGATATTATAGAGTTGGAAAAGGTTCAGAAGAGGGCAACCAGAATGATCAAGGGGATGGAGCGACTCCCTTACGAGGAAAGGTTGCAGCATTTGGGGCTTTTTAGTTTAGAGAAAAGGCGGGTCAGAGGAGACACGATAGAAGTGTATAAAATTATGCATGGCATTGAGAAAGTGGATAGAGAAAAGTTCTTCTCCCTCTCTCATAATACTAGAACTCGTGGACATTCAAAGAAGCTGAATGTTGGAAGATTCAGGACAGACAAAAGGTAGTACTTCTTTACTCGGCGCATAGTTAAACTATGGAATTTGCTCCCACAAGACGCAGTAATGGCCACCAGCTTGGATGGCTTTAAAAGAAGATTAGACAAATTCATGGAGGACAGGGCTATCAATGGCTACTAGCTATGATGGCTGTGCTCTGCCACCCTAGTCAGAGGCAGCATGCTTCTGAAAACCAGTTGCCGGAAGCCTCAGGAGGAGAGAGTGTTCTTGCACTCGGGTCCTGCTTGCGGGCTTCCCCCAGGCACCTGGTAGGCCACTGTGAGAACAGGATGCTGGACTAGATGGGCCACTGGCCTGATCCAGCAGGCTCTTCTTATGTTCTTAAATTTATATCCTGCCCTTCCTCCCAAAAGAGCCCAGGGTGGAATACATTTATTTCTTCAGAAACCACGGGAAACTCCATGGAGCACTGATGAAGAACTCGTTTCCTAGAAACTTTTTTAAACACTCAACCAGGGACGAGGAACCTGTGTCCTCCAGATGTCAATGGGACTACAGCTCCCATCATCCCTGACCATTGGCCATGTTGGATATGGCTGACTGGAGTTGGAGTCCAACAACATCTGGAGGGCCCACAGGATCCCCATCCTTGCACAGAACAGTAACTCCATTTGGGATGAAGAGCAAAGATATCACCAGCTGTTCCCGAGACGTTCCCCATTCTGGTGAAGAACACCTATGCCCAAGAGAAGAAGACGGGGCCAGTTGGCACAGATTGAGACTCACCCTGAGGTAGATTTTCATCTCGCGGCACTCGGAGTTGGCACCATTGCGGATTTGGAGAGTCTGGACTAGGTGAGGCTGGCGGGAACGCAGAAAGAGCGCCCTTTTCACTGCCCCTTTCTGCTTGAAGTGGTCGAGATGCAGCTCCACAGTGAACCCTGCCCAGGTAAGAAGATGAGGCCAGTTGAGATGCAATGGTGCCATGCTCCAGAATTCAGCCCAACAGGGCTCCCAAGATGGTCTCAGAAGAAGTACTAATCATCCAGAATGCTATATATGGGGCTCTTGGTTCCTCAGCAAAAGACAGGAGCCCCTCCAGACTGGCGTTCTTTTTGCCAGTATATTCTGCACCATGTCACTGACGCAAAAATAGTGGATTTGTTGTGGATTTATATTGGACCATTCTGACATCATTCTGCTTAATTAGTTGTTAGGTGATGCTTCCCCAATGTTACTGCATTATTGCCATCTAGACGGGCACTCTTGCACATAAGCACAACAAAAGTGAACAAACAATAAATTGGAACATTTGTGGTGTAAAGGAAGGAAGTTACAGGACATGCACTGACTGGAAACGAAACCGTATGTCCTCCCTGAAATTTTTGTAGGGACAAACAGTATTGAAAGTGGGATCGTGTATAACTCCCAATACCATCATGAGCACAAATAATCATGAACCCACATCTGGAGGGGCCTACAGGCCTTGGAAAACAGCATCTTACCCAGCCCGTTTTGGGATTATGCCTGAAAGGAAGCTGACAAAGATCAATTCTGACACGAGGAGGGAGAAAGGCCCATCCATTTCCCAGAGAAAACTTAAAACTATGTAGATACTAAATGTTTATTGGGAGCCAGAAATTGAGATTTAAAAAATCAATCAGAAATGCAGCTCTCCCTTGCACTCTCTGAGCCGCTGAGATACTAAATTTGAGTTTCATCCCGCCTTATTAAAATACATAAATATATATATCTGTGCCCGAGGTGACATTGCAACAATAAACATAACATCCTCCTCTTGAAAAGGAAAGCGTCCAAAACAACACTTATGCATGCTATTAAAATGCCAATGTTTAAAAATTTAACAATCGGCTGTTCCCCATAAAATTAAAGTACAAAGACCCTTATTAGTCATATTATCATCCTGATCAAATATTATTCAGATGATTGGGAAAAGGAATGAAAACCAGCTCTCCTGGTGACAGTTTTAGAATTCCTTCAAGGGCTCAAAAATCCATCGGAGTTTGTGATTATTTTCTGATAAAAGATTTTGCTACGCTCTTTTGGGATGTGGCATAAAGGGCGTTGTCCTCTTCATTTGGGTCATGGTCTGCATTTCCACGGCTGTGGCGGGAGGGGGGACGGCTGTGGGGCTTGAACAAGGCCTCTCTTAGGAGGGAGGGCACCCCCTATTGCACAGTTGCTTTCCTAGGCATGTTAGCTTGGAACGACAGGGCTTAACCCAAGCTAAGTGTGTTTAGGATTGTGGCAAAAGCCTCCCTCTTGATGCCAATCAAGTTTGCAAGATAGCAGGAAGAAAAAGAATCTGTCCAGTGCTTTTTTATTTAAAAAAAGGGTCCCAAGAGACCAATCAAATAGCAAGTACCCAGTTATAGGAGAGAATTGGTTCATCCTCTAACAGTGCAATCCTAACCATGTCTACTCAGAAGTAAGTCCTATTTAATTAAACTGGGCTTGCTCCCAGGTAAGTGGGGTTAGGACTGCAGCACAAGGCACAGTCTTCATATTACTCTTTCAAGAGATGGGCAGGGAGTGGTGGATTTGAGCCCACCAGCTGCAAGTTGGCAGGTCCTGAACAGAGACCAGCCCCCCAATTCATGCCACCGCCCCCCAGTTACTCACCAATAGAGTCAGGCACGTGCTTCCCAGATGCATTCAGGCAGAAGCTCAGGTTGATGCTGTTGACATGGGAGAAAGGAGGGAGCAATGAGCCACTGTAAGAAACCTGTGAAAGACAGTGTGGTTGAGTGGGCAGAGAGTCAAGCTGAAATGGGAAGGCCCGGGGTTCAAATCCTTGCTCAGCCACACCTCCACAACAGTGGACTAGGATTGTTATTTACAAGAGGGGTTAGCCAACATGGTGCCCTCCATATTTTGGTGTGCTCAAACTCCCATCAGCCCCAATTAGCATGGCCTATGAGATGATGGGAGTTGTAGTGCAACACCACCACCTGGAGGGCACCACTTTGGTTATCCCTGATGTACAGCCTACCTCAAAGGACTGCTTGAGCATGAGTTAATTACTGTAAATCACTTTGTTGTTATGTGCCTTCAGGTCAATTACGACTTGACCCTATGAATCGGCAACCTGCAATAGCATCTGTTATAAACCACCCTGTACCGATCTTGTAATTTCAGGTCTGTGGCTTCCTTTATGGAATCAATCCATCTCTTGTTTGGTCTTCATCTTTTTCTACTCCCTTCTGTTTTCCCCAGCATTACTTTCTTTTCTAGTGAATCATGTCTTTTCATGATGTGTGCAAAGTATACCTTAGTTTCCTCATTTTAGCTTCTAATGATAGTTCTGGTTTCATTTGTTCTAACACCCAATTATTTGTCTTTTTCACAGTCCATGGTATCCACAAAGCTCTCCTCCAACACCACATTACAAAGGAGTTGATTTTTCTCTTATCCGCTTTTTTCACTGTCCAACTTTCACATCCATACGTAGAGATCAGGAATACCATGGTCTGAATGATCCTGACTTTACTGTTCAGTGATACATTTGAGGACCTTTTCTAGTTCTCTCATAGCTGCCCTCCCCAGTCCTAGCCTTCTTCTGATTTCTTGACTATTGTCTCCACTTTGCTTAATGACTCTGCTGAGGTATTGATAATCCTTGACAAGTTCAATGTCCTCATTGTCAACTGTAAAGTTACATAAATCTTCTGTTGTCATTACTTTAGTCTTTTTGCCGTTCAGCTGTAGTCCTGCTTTTGTGCTTTCCTCTTTAACTTTCATCAGCATGCGTTTCAAATCATTACTGGTTTCTGCTAGAAGTATGGTACAGTCTGCATATCTTAAAATTATTGATAATTCTCCCTCCAGTTTTCACACCTCCTTGTCTATTGTCCTTCCCCAGTAGCTTGCTGAGTGCCTTCTGACCTGAGGGTCTCATCTTCCAGCACTATCTTGTGTTGGATTTTGGATACTCTGTTCCTTGGGTTTTCATGGTAAGAGGTATTATTCAGAGGTGGTTTACCATTGCCTTCCTCTGAGTTTGGATGCATCTTAATCTGGTATCTCAGCTTTGACCGTTCCGCCTTGGGCGACTCTGCTAGAAGTCTAGCCTCTATGTAAACCACTGTGTAAACCACTATGATGTGATTTTTAAAAAAAGGAAAGTCGGTATGTGTTAGAAATGTAGGCTGGCACTCAGTATAGGGTGGCCACTCATACACAACTTCACTTACAGGAACATAGGAAGCTGCCTGTGTCAGACCAATAGTCCATCTAGCTCAGTATTGTCTACACTGACTGGCAGTGGCTCTCCAGGGTTACATGCAGGAGTCTCTCCCAGCCCTACCTGGAGATGCCACTGCTGACTGAAGCTAGGACCTTCTGCATGCAAAGCAGATGCTCTACCCCTTAGCTACGGCCCCTTCCCAATCCCAATGGCGTATGAGAAAGGAGATCTAGGGAACGCTACTTCACTCGAAGACCATGTTGCAAAGGCAAGGAAAGCGAGAGGCAGCCAGGAAGGCCATGTTTCTCAGAAAGAGATGGCCACGGAGATGGCAAAGATGTACCAGGCTCTATCAGTTCTGTCGGGAAGGTCACAGGACAAGACAGCAAGGGGAATCAGGGCCTTACAGCCAGGGCGACAGGCATTCCAAGCTTGTACAAATTAAAATGCAGAGAAGGCAACGAGAAAATGCAGTTGGCCTGGCCATGCGGCTGTTCTGGGCGGGGAAAGAGAAAATAATTCAAGAGACAGCCAGGCGGAGTCTCTCAATGCAGCTGGGGGGGGGGGAGAGGGAGGAGAGCAGTTAGCATCTGACTGTGTGGGGTTCCTGTCTGGATGACTCAGCCTCTCCTCCCAGCCATGTGGCCCCAGCTGGGTCACCAGCCCTACTATAATCACCCATTCATAGGCGGGTTAGGCAGGTGGCCAGGATGCCCCCCCCTTCTTCCCAGTTACTGAGCAACTAAAAAACGTAGTCCATAAATAACACACACACCCGTCCTTCTCATGTCAAGAGGGTCAAATACAGCGCTTTCTTAGCCTGAGCAGATCTGAAAGACACATGTTGTTTTTATCACATGGAGACCACTTGAAAACAGACTCCACGTGAGAGCTGATTCCACTGCAGCCATAAAATGCCCCAAGAGCCCAGCTCCTCTTTGCCTGGAGGGAACAGGCTAGCACTAGCTCGGAGGTGCTTCACGTGCTCAGGGAAGGGTTCACATGGGAGCCCCTGAATGAGACTCTATATGGTCAGAAGCCTCCAAGTAACTATAGCGGCTGTTTGGTTATGACAGCTGCTACAAGCACCCACAGAGTGCCCCCTTCCAGCTCTCAGCACTGCTGCCCACTGATATGTAGACCCATGGATATAGTTTTTTTTTTAAATGAGCAGTCTCCCATGTTTTAAATTATTGTGACAAGAGTTCAGGAAGGCATCCTCTCCAGTGCACCAAGGTGCTGGTGGTTGAACCGGAAGGTGAGCCAGTTGGACCGGAAGTGATGCTGCAGGGAAGCCTGCTGAGGATGCAGCCCAACAGAGGATAAAGGAGGGGCGAGAGAAGTATTGGGCGTGGGCCCCAGTCACCAAGAAAGAGAAGGGCAGGAGCAGATGAACCGATACACAGGAAAGAGTGAAAGAGTCAGCAGCAGAGCAAGGATGAATGGAAGCCTGTGTGAGAAGAGAGTGAAAGAGTCCGTGTGCGTGATGGCAAGATGGGAGCCAGGCATAGAGAGAGTGAAGAGGAGAGCTGCGGGAGGGACTGGAATGGAGGACAGAAAGAAAGCGCAAAATGTGTGAGTGAGCATGGAAGAGGAGGAGTGAGCGGAGAACCTGGTAGTAAACAGGCAAAAACCAGGGAAAGTTAATAAGAGACAAGAATAAGAAGAGTCCTGCTGGATCAGGCCAGTGGCCCATCTAGCCCAGCATCCTGTTTTCACAGTGCCTCTATGGGAAGCCCCCAAGCAGGATCTGAGCACAAGAGCACTCTCCCCTCCTGCTGTTTCCAGCAATGCGTATTCAGAAGCCTGCTGCCTCTGACCTTGGAAGAAAAGCATTGCCATCATGGCTAGTAGCCCTTGATAGCCTTATCCTCTATGTATTTGTCTAATCCTCTTTTCATTGGTGGCCCTCACTGCCTCCTGTGGAAGTGAATTCCATAGTTGTAACTATGTACTTCATGAAGAAGTACTTTTGTCTGTCCCGAATCTTCCAACATTTGGCTGCACTGGATGCCTACGACATGTCGTAAGACAGACACTGACTAAAGCAGGGATAAGGGAAAAGAGCATCAGTTGTGGGAAATGACAACAGGAGAGAGTCCAGCTGAGTCAAAGGGGATGGCAAGTACCACCAACGAGGGAGGAAATAGATAAAAGAGAAGGAGGAGGTTTGTACGGTCGGGACCAGCATACCCCAGTAGCAGGAGTACAAACCAACCAACCAAAGAGTGTGCCTACTGATGAGAAGAGCCCTAACCTCAAAAGGGGGAGAGTCTCACCAGGCAGCACTGAAACTGAGAGACATGCCAGAGCTCTGAAGGCACTTGGGACCCACAGGGAAATAAGGCAGGAATCCTCACAGTCATGTTCAAATTTTACACACCATTTTTTAAATAGCAAACAAAAAAGGACACATAAATACTGATGTAGATTTAACAATAAAGGGCCTCCCTTCTCAAGACTCACTTATTTATTTATTATTTATTAAATTTCTATACCGCCCCATAGCCGAAGCTCTCTGGGCGGTTCACAACAAGCAAGACAGCAAAATACAATTAAAACCATTTATAGAACAATTTAAACATACTAAAATACAAATATACTAGCATACTAAGATGCTAAAAATAAGTTGAGATGTTAAAATGTTAAAATTAAAATTATTAAATTTATTAAAATGCCTGGGAGAAAAGGAATGTTTTAACCTGGAGTCGAAAAGATAATAATGTTGGCGCCAGGCGTACCTCCACAGGGAGATCGTTCCATAATTCGGGGGCCACCACTGAGAAAGCCCTTTTTCTGGTTACCATCCTCTGGGCTTCCCTCTCAGTAGGCACCCGGAGGAGGGCCTTCAATGTTGAACGAAGTGTACGGGTAGGTTCGTATCGGGAGAGACATTCCATCAGGTATTGTGGTCCCAGGCCATGTAAGGCTTTATAGGTTAAAACCTATATTGAGAGGTAAGCCCCAGTACTGGTCTCATATGGGCCTAACAGTCACAACTCTCTGAGGGCTTGTCCACAGAGAGTATTCTCGCACTCCCATTGGGGAAACCCCAGGAAGTATCTGGGTGGAAGGTGGGTAACTTGTCCTCACAATACTCCTTTACTCAGTGTGGAAAGCTGCTTTGAAAATAGGTTTAACTGTCTCAGGAACACAGGAAGGTGCCTTGAACGGCAGAGCTGGTCCGTCCAGCTCGGTATTGTCTATACTGACGGATATTGGCCTTCCAGAGTTTTAAAGGGGGCTATTTTCCAGCCCTACTTGAAGATACCAGGCACTGAACCTGGGACCTTTTGTGTACAGAGCATGTGCTCTGCCACAGAACTATGGGTGTACCCTCCATAGCTTACCCCATGGAACATAGCTTGGAAAAGGCCAACAAAGCTACAGTTGCCAGGAAAGCGTAGGAAAAAACCATGACAGTACGTTGCAAAGCTGTATGTTCCCATATGGCTTCCTTGCAATATCACTCACCAAGCAACCGGGGTTCCAGTCCCCTCCAGGGTGCATGCTCGCTCTTCGGGGTTAAACATGGCGGGGAAGATGCTGAGAGTGGCACTGGCATGAACAATGGAGCGGCCCCTGAAGAGGGAGATACAAGAGGGAGGCAGAGAGAAATAATTCTGTGATAGGTTTACCATTTTATCTGTAATTCTAAACCCAAATTCTCTTCTCCCTAACCAGGTAGAGGGGATTTGTCTGAATCCTCACCCATAATCCTTATGCACAATGCTTACCTGTAAACCATAGCTGTGTCCACTCCAAAGGCTCCCACAATCAGATCTGCAGGGCAGAGAGAGAGAGAGAGAGAGAGACAGACAGACAGACAGAAGGGGACAAACTGTGAGCCCAGGAGGTTTTTGGCAGTCAAAAAGTCTCACTACAGATTTTGATACAATTTCCAGGGGATTTGTTTCTAAAGAGAAATTGAGCTCAAGGCTGCCCAGACATCACATCCTTTTGACCTGGAAAGCCCTACACCTGAATCCCAGGTTACTGTAGTTTCTCAGTGGTTATGGAAGAAATCAGCTGGCACATGCTCAGAGGCACTCTCCTTTATTGTTCTTTCATAAGAAGCTGACTAATACTGAGAGAGGCATACACCCCCCCTAGGAGGTTGGGGCAAACCAACAGATGTGTGTTTAGGACAAATAATTTTATTATCAGTGAGTCTTTTCAGGATTCAACTTACATAAGGGCGGTAACCCACTTGTAGCTGCAGAGGTTTTAACTGTTACTGCCTTTGGGATGAGAGTGTGTACACACAATGCATTTAAAGCACATTTTCCCCCTTCCCCCAAATCCTGGGAACTGTAGTTTGTTAAGGGTTCTGGGAATTGTAGCTCTGAAATGGATAAACTACAATTCCCAGGATTCTTGGGGGTGGTGGAAATGTGGTTTAAATGTATTGTGTGTATAGCCAGAGTCTCTTTGGAAACCTGCTGAGAAATGCCCTTTATCAAATGGCCATTTATGAATGCCATTGCAGAGCGTTTTGCAATACCATTTAAACACTTTCTTCCTTTCACTATGCCTTTGAGAGGACATAGGTGTCAAAGATTGCCCCCTGGGGTCCCTTGACCTCAGCACCCCAAGGGGGTTCTTTGCTTCCGAGAACAGCCCCAGTTCCCTGGGGTTACTGCTTCCCGGGCAAACTCTAACCTTCCCAGGATTAGTTACACCCAAATACCAGTCCTGGAAGGGTACACTGCCATCACCCCTTTATTAGCTTCCTCTCTGAATAAGGGGAATTCAGAGCACTAATGGAGATCCTAGAGCAGACCTATTGTTACACCCTCTGCTCTAGGGCATTAACCCACACTAATTGACGGTAGTCAGTAGCGACCAGTGATCAAGGACTGCATTTAGAGTCATAAGCCCCAAGCAATACACACCATTAATAAAAGGGTAGTTTATTTAAAAGAAAAGAAAGGCACATACAAAAAGAGAGCAGCATATATTTCCTTTAAAGCTGATTGCCCACAACCGGGCTAAACAAGAGATACATTTGCATAATATTGTGAGAGATTCAAACAGGCAATTAACACAACAAACCTAGCCTAACCTATCTATATACTCACTTCAGTAAATGCCTGGTTTCCAACAGGTCAAAGTAGTTGGAATAAGGCAACGGAAACAAGTAACTGAAGGATCACCCTTCATTTTATGGGGTTTAGCTGGCAACAGGGAGGGGGCCAATCAGCCATCCTAGGCACCCCTTCCGTGATCACCTCCTCTGAAGAAAAGGGGAGCTAGACAGTCCCACCCAGAAGTCCTGATCTGCAATACCCATTCTCCCTGACTTTCATCTCAGGAAGCAGATAAGAGATAACAGATAAAATTCAGTTGCACCTTCTTGACATTAGCAAATTGCCTGCCTGGCACTAAAGCCTTGGACTTCTCCAGCAGAATATCCCAGGGATCAACAAAACTCCCAGAATTCCCTCTGGTTGAACCATTTTAGCTTGACCAACTTTAGCTCAAAGTTAGCTATTCTTGACAATAGGGAGTTTTTATTTACCTATTACATTTCTATTCCACCTTTCCTTCAAGTAACTCAATGTGGCATATAAACATGCTTCTCCTCCTCCCAATTTTACCCTCACAACCACCCTGTGAGGTAGGTCAGCTGAGAGACAGTGACTAGCCCAAGGTCACCCAGTGAGCTTCAAGGCTGAATACGGATTTGAATCCTGGTCTCCCAGGTCCCAGTCCGATGCTCTAACCACTATACTACACTGGGTCTCACCCAAGGCCCACATTTATACTGGATATCAACATGTGCCTTATGATAAAGATTCCAAAACTAGAACAGGCTGTTGGATTACCCATACAGTGATGAGTTACCAGGAACATAATCATTCCCTGTATTTCCAGTGTTTAAGGTCTGAGTGTTGTTGCCTACATAGCCAAACCAGCATCACCCATGTCATTACAGAGGGAGGTATCTGCAGGTTTGAGGGAGCCGTAAGGTTTGCAGAAGTACAAAAATCTTAAAGAAAAAAATCTCTAAAGGGGTGTGGGGTGTGTATGGGGGAAAATGCCAGGTAGTCCAATGAGGACTTTACTTGCTCAGTGGCCACGGATTGCTGACTGTTTTGGGATGGTGTGGGAGACAGGGATAGAGGAATAACATAATGGAGCATCCTAGAGGAGGGCATGGCTGACTAAAACGGTGAACAGGAACACCGACAACATTTTGTTGTGCCTTCCACTTTTATATAGTATTTGGATTTCCTTAAGCTATTATATAATCACACCCATTTGAACTGTAGGTGAACCATTTTGCCTCTATGTCAGGGACAGCTAACTTGGTGCCCTCCACATGTTGCTGGGCTATAAGTTCCCATCATCCCTGACCAGTGCTGGCTGGGGCTGAAGGGAACTGGGAGTCCAGTAATGTCTGGAAGGCACCACCTGCTTTATATGATAAAGAGTTCACTGGATCTTTTTTTTTGTTTCTGATTTAAACTAGAGCCAGCAGGGACCAAACTTGGGACCTTTCCATGCAAACTGTGTGCTCTACCAAACAAGCTATGGTAGTCTTTACCACAGCTGTACATATCATCCTCACCTGGGTAGCCATTTCCATCCAAGTCCTTAGCCCCACGCATGGCAAAGCCAAAGAAGTCAGGGGTCTGGCCAGCTGGCCAGTGGCCCTGCAACACCTGAGAAGGCTTGGGGTGCAGTCCATTATGTAGGCCATTGTAGACATAGACCACACCTTGTTGGGCCTGGCCGCCAAAGGGTGCCCCAATGGCCACATCTGCAGGAACAAACACATTTATTTATTTGAAAAGATTTATATGCCGCTTAATCAACAACAACAAAACTCTAAGCGGTTTACATAAAACAATACAACATTTAAAGTTATAGATAAAAATCAAAATGTAAAAACAAGCAGGTTTTTTAAAAAATTCAAAACAAGCAAAATCAGCAGTTTAAAAATATATGTGCATAATAAAATAAAATGACATGTTAAAATACATGTCAAATTTATAGATCTGGCTACGCTTGCCTAAACAAAAAAAATGTTTTTTATCAGGGGCTGAAAAGAATACAGCAAAGATTAGTTAATGGAAGAACTAACAATATTATCATTATCATCATCATCATCATCATATGTTCGTCACCTAATACCAAGCGGTCTCTAGGCAACTTTGAGCAGATTTAAAAAATGAAACATACAGAACTTTAAAACAAGAATCATGGATAAAAACACATACAATCAATAAAATCTAAAATAAAATAAAATCATATAGAAAGAAGTGCATAATTTATATTTGCTGATCATCTTATAATATTAATTCTCTAGGAGGCATACAAAAGTTAATATAAAACTCAAAACTATAGGATGGGACTCCTGCATGATCTTTAAACGAGGAAAGAAAAAAATGTTTCCTAGTGAAAGGAGTATATAAGCTATCTTTTCCCAGCTGGCAAGTGTAATGTGGCATACGATTTGGTGGACCACAATATGCCATTGGTCCATTTCGCTCAGTATTATCTACATTGACTGGCAGTAACTCACAAGGGTTTCAGACAGGAGACATTCCCAGTCCTGGGGATGCGGATTGAACCTGGACCTCCTGCAAGCAAGGCAGATGCTCTATCACTGAGCTACGGCCCTTCTGCACCTTGGACAAGATGCAGAAGCCTCTCAAGGCAGAGCAATGGCTCTAACTGTGGTGGAAAGGAAAGGGCCTCAGATAGCTCTATCACTCTTAAATGCAATAACTCTGCTCCCCACCCTGAATCTACACCTATCACCCCTCGCACTGGGTTAAAGCCATAAGAATTGGCAGTGGTGCAGTTAGGTGAGTTTAGAGGCTGGGCTTAATAGTCTTATGGAGCCCCCTTTCCCCACTTTAGATGGTAATGTGTATTATTTCAAAATGTGGTAAGACACCCCCACTGATGGAGGGTCCCTTCCTTCTCACTCTGTTGAGTTCTGCCCTGAAGTCCTGCCCTGACAGCATCACTGGGAATAGGATCCAGGAAAAGTCAGGCTAGCCCTATTAGTTTTTTGACTGAAAACCACACTGACAGCCAATGTGGTGTAGTGATAAGAGTGCTGGCCTAGGACCTGGGAGACCAGGGTTCAAATCCTCACTCATCCATGAAGCTGCCTGAGTGACCCTGGGGCCAGTCACTATCTCTCAGCCTAACTTACCTCACAGGGTGGTTGTGAGGATAAAAAGAGGATGGGGAGAACCATGTACACCACCCCCTTGAGCTCCTTGGAGGAAAAGTGGGATATAATGATGATTAAAGATGGGATATAATGATGATTGCTGCCCCGGGCTCCTGCCGGGAGGAAGGGCGGGATATAAATAAAATAATAAAATAAATGATGATACAGTCTCACACCCCCGCTTCCAATTCCTGTGCCCGCTACAGGAGCCCAAAAGTTTTCACAGGATTTGTACACAAGAGTGCACACTTAACTCGGGTTAGTTTTAATTTTTGCTTTTACTGCTGTCGCCGTTAGCTTTTTTTGGAATTCCTTGGGTTTGAAAGGAAAAATATTTGAAACCAATAAATGAAAACAACTGAAAAACAAGAAGGATCAAGCTTCAGCAAGCCCTCTCATTCTGGACTGCGGCAGAGAGCAGGAATTTTAGCACCTGCTCCAAAGTGTGTCCAGATGGAGATGGTCATACTGCAGGCATGGCGGAAGGATTAGCCAGCAGATGGCAGCAAAATCGTATGGCGGACTTTCCTTTTCTACGAGAGGGAAATACTTGTAAAACTTTTGCACTTGACTGCGTGTGGATGTGGATCAGAATCCAGACTTTGTCCATAAATGTGCCCTGAAAGGGCAGGAAGGATCACTGCCCTTTGATGGTTCTGTAGCCTCTCAGATTTGCGTATAGCAGTGGTAAAAGGGGAACTAGTAGGAAAAGAGGAAGACCAAACAAGAGATGGATTGATTCCATAAAGGAAGCCACAGACCTGAACTTACAAGAGCTGAACAGGGTGGTTCATGACAGATGCTCTTGGAGGTCACTGATTCATAGGATCGCCGTAAGTTGTAATTGACTTGAAGGCACATAACAACAACAAATCTATGCTATCTTGAGAATGCACACTATGTCTAGAGTGGGGAGCCAAATCAGACCCACTCTTTCTGATTAGCACCTATTCTTTCATTGCACCACATTAAATTTGACCCCACCCTGCTTTGTTCTGGTCCCTGTTCCCGTTTCGGGGTCTAATTATCCAATTGGTTCAAGAGGGCTCCTTAAAGGGACCCTACACTGCAGGGAGGGTTGATCATCAAGGGTTCAGTACCTTTAACAGTTAATAGATAAAAGGGGAATTCAGTAAGTGCACCTTGTGACACTGGGGGGGCAAGGAAGGGGGGACAAAGGTTTGAATAGCTGCCCTTGCCTAAATTCTTTCATCTACACAACTGTTAACGGTACAAGAGTTCAAATGTCGAACTGCTGGTCCTGACCATTTTGTACCTTTACCTACAAAGCGGGCCATGAGATCAGTACACTGTAAATCCAAAGCTGCATCCCAGGGCACACTAGGGCACTGTGAGAAATCCATCAATTAAAAAGCAGGGATAAGGAACCTGTGGCCCTCCAGGTGTTGCTGGGTTAGGATGTTGCTGGGTTACTGCATCAGGTGTGATGGGATTGTTCAGTCTCACTCTTTGATTGTTCAGAACTGCCTTCCCCAATCTGATACCTTCCAGCTATCTGGGACTCCAAATCCCATCAGCCCACAGCCAGCATGACCAATGGTCAGGGTTGACGGGATTGTAGTCCAAAAACATCTGGAGGGCACTAGGTTGGGAAAGGTTGTTCTATGGTCACACAGACACTAATGACCATTCTCTTCTCCTCCCCGCCCACCCTTGCCCTGCACCTCCCGTTGAAACATCCATACCATTGTAGCCATCCTGGTTGAGGTCCCCCAGTGGGGCAATAGCGCTGCCAAAGCGGCCAAATTCTTGGTGGCCGGTCAGTACGGCCGAGGCAACAGACTCCATGCCGTACAACTTTTGCAGGAAGATGTAGACCCTGCCCACTTCCTGCACGCGGCCATCTTCCGTTTTCTCCATAAACAAGGGGGCGCCGATCAGCAGGTCGTCTAGGCTGAACAAGGGGGCGAGCGGGGAGGAGAGTGATTAACAACCTTAAAACCACCAGATTCAAGAGATACAAAGAGCTCCCTACTGGGAGTCAGAGAATCACTGGTGGAAGTGGGAGAACAACAAGGTCATGAGGAGCAGAGCTGCCCTCCTTCACCCCACCCAGAGTATCTCTTGGGGGGGGCTGAACTGCCCTTCTCTCTTCCATCCAGCCCTCCCCCACCCCTCCTGCAACTCTCTGCTGCGCTTCCTAGACAGCACCCTTCTGACGCTCACCGAAACCTCCCCAAACCCAGCCATGCTATCAAACATTCCCCCCAGCTTCTTCTAGAGTTGAGAAAAGCCACTTTACATTCCCCACCTCCATCTACGGACTGAGGTTGCCCCTCCTCAATGCTCACCTGTCACCGTTGATATCAGTGGCAGCCACGGCGTACCCAAAATAGGCAGCCATCTGTTGAAGAAAATGACAGGCAGTCGGTGAGGCTGAAGAATGTCAACATGGGGCAGGCATCCTGGAATCATGACAGACCGTCTGCCCGCAGCGGTGCTCTTGAATTCCCTAAGCCTACACAGACATTCCCCCTCAGACCCAGCCTCATCATGGTATCTGCACACCTCCGTATTGCCTCTTAGGAAAGGGGAAGGATTTCCTCAGAGGCAGGCTGGTCGCTAGAATTTTTGAGGTTCTCTAGGGCAGCTTTCCCCAAATGGGTGTCCTCCAGACTCCAGTTCCCACCATCCCTGACTACCGGCCATGCTAATTGAGGCTCATGGGACTTAAAGCCAAACCACAGGGCTGGGAGGATCCTGCGGCCTTCCAGATGTTGTTAGGTTACAACTCCCATAATCTCCAACTGTTAGCTGAGGCTGATGAGAGTTGGGAGTCCAACAACATCTGGAGGGCCACAGGTTTCCCCAGCCCTGCCCAACAAAATCTGGAGGGCACCACATTGGCTACCCTTTCTCTATCCGACTGCCCCCCTACAGCCTTGGCATGGTTCGAGTACAGGTTCTTGATGACTACAGGAGGTGCCTTCCCCTCTTGCTGTGACTTCTGCACAGGCAGACAAGTGCAGGGCCTGTATGCTCTATTCTAAAAATCAGATTTAAAATCCTGCACCCAATCAGTCCAAATTCTGCACTTTTGATACACTATTGCTGAATCACAGCATAGATGAAGTCCTGCCTAAAGGCCTCAGGTAGCCTGAAGGCTAGCTTTTCGGGGAGAAAGGAAATGGGACAAAGAAGCACAGAGATGCTTGCAAACCATCATATGCTTCCTCTTTTTTGCTCCCGCCCCTTCCTGGAATAAACCTCAGACCCTCTGCCAAGTGTGGCCTTTTGATGGCAACCTCATTAGCACAGTAGGGGAGGGCAATTGATTCTGGCTTGAGGGATCTGGGGCTTTTTGTCAGTGGCTGGGCCCAGCCCATCAGTTGCATTAAGTCCTCCTTCCTGACTTCAGTGTGGGCACTGCAGCCATTCACCTGCTCTCCAGAAAAGTTGTATAGGGGCCGAATGTCACTTCCATTTAGAATTGTGACCTGGAAAAGAAAAAGAAAAAGGTAGAGAAAATATGATTGGTCAGTCAAGGTCTCCCACAGGGAACTACCTGAGGTCTTCGGCAACTTAAGAGATGCCAAAATGATCCAGCCATCCCTAACCAGGGACTGCCAGACTACAGCTCCCATAATTCCCATCCAGAATGGCCAATGGTCAGGGATGATGGGAACTGCAGTCCAACAATGCTCAAGGGACTCAGGTTGGGGAATGCAGCTATGACTAAACAGTCAACCCAACTTTTCCTGACATGATTGGAAAGGCAATCTAGGAGCTCTTGGCTCCCAAGCCCCATGGCCTCTGCTCTAGCCAGAAGTTGCCAAGATACAATCTTTTCCTTTTCTTTTTTTAAAAAATAATAGTATATTATTCAAATCACCATAATTTATTCATCTTGCCGCTAAGACATTTTCATCCCTCCATCCACATGGTTACCTTTTCACAGTCACTGGCAGTATGCATATGTACACATGCACGTATATGAATGGGCATAGGGACATATATATGCACGTGTTAAAATTTCCTTGAGTAGCCAGCCATTTCAATGATGGTTTTGTATTGCTTTTAATGTTTTCCTTAATATTTTTCTATTGCTGTACACCGCCCTGATATTTTATGAGAGGGCGGTATATAAATACTATTATATAACAATATAAATACGTGCATATGTGTGGGTGTGTTTGGGGAGCTGGGGGAGAGAATGGCCCTGACGCAAACTGTTTCTGTTTTAACTTGGGATTCCTCCTGCATTTCATGTTCCGCACTACAGCACCAAACTTAGAATGCAAATATAAACGTCACCCGAATGATACCACAATGCTGTTGAAACTGAGTTGGCAGGTGCCACATTGTGAAATCTTTGGGAGGATGGTGCCATTAGCACAATCATGCTTTAGTCAAGAAGCAGTGGCTGTGGTTCCTCTCAGACTCTTCCGTGGGTTGTTGAACGTGTCACAGCGAGGTCACTGAGAGAAAGGGTACGCCAAGAGGAACGGAGGCCATGTCACATGTTAAGAGGCGAAGGGAATCACAGCCCAATGTAACCTCTATAACATCATGGGTTCGTTCTTGGTCACAGCCAAACAGTTGCAGGGAAATCAGATTTGTTCAGTTCAGGGCCTCTACATTCCTCTTTTAGAAATACCTCTGTTACTATAGCAACCCACAGCATCAACAATAAATGCGCAGCACAGCAATGCCAAATCAGGAGTGAAGGGGGAGGAGACAACATGGTGGTGTGTTATGTGTGAGGCAATGCCTTACTTAGTTTACAGTGAGTGAACTCATTTGCCCTGTGTCAGGACAAGGGCCAAAACTGCAAGGGATCATGGGAGCAGAAAAACAGCCAGAACAGGCCAGAGTCTTCAGGTAGATTTGTCTACTTTTCACATGCAGGTCAGAAGGTCTTCCTGTAGGTGGCGCTCTCCACCATGCACACAGGTAGGGGAAATCTGAAGGGGCCACTTCCAGTAACAGACATACTGATGCCACCGCAGCATGAAGCACAGAAACAGTTCAGGGGTGTACTCGCTGCCTGGAAGTGGTCAGGCTTGGCTCTCATTGGACTTCTGTGTGCGGCAAGCACTAGCAGTGGCCGATGCCCTTTGGGACTGATAGGGCAGAAGGCAAGGGAGGTCAACAGCCAAGGACAGACAGAACCAACGGATTCTGATTTTGTCCACATTCCCTTCCCTGCTGAGTTCTATGAGGGCAACACTGAGACTAAGGAGGAGGAGGCGGAACAACGCAGGCAGTGCCACTCCTTGGACTGGTTGCAAATAAGAAGACAGACAGGTGGAGCCTGACTGAGGGCACACTGAGATTGGTGGGGCAGCACCCCATCTGCCCTAATGGACCAGCCTACACTGCTAAGAAACAACGCACATTGGGTGGAGGGGAACTTTTAAGTCAGCTCATGGTAAAACAAAAAAAAGAATGTATTGAGGTTTGAGGTGGTTGCGTAAACCTTTTCTTAATAACCATGCTGCCATTCCTGAGGTTTCATGACAGAGGAGGGCATAAATTGAAAACAGGTAAAATCATCTAGGAAGCTCTACAATACAGTTGTAGTAAGATATAAATATCTCCTTATGGGTGAAATCTCCCAGCTATTAATTAGCAACCCAAGCAGAAAAGAGGGTACTTCAAAAGCAACCTTTGCCAGCCTGGCAATCTCCAGATGGTGTTGGACTCCAACATCCGTCAGTCCCAACCAGCATGGCCAATGGTTAGCAATGATGAGAGTTCTAGTCCAGGAATGATGAGAGCCAGCTACATTATATGGGGCACCAGTTTGGGGAAGGCTATCTAAGGAAGCTGCTGACTTTCAGCCTTTGGTGAGCTTCCAGGGGAAGGGATTTCCCAAGCTGTGGATCAGCCATTGAGAAGGCCTCATTATAGTCCCTTCCTGGCTAAAAATTATGGCGGAAGTTGTTAAGAGAATGTTCCTGGTTAAGAATGGCAATGGGAACATAAAGAAGCTGTTTATCATTTAAAAACAACAACAGCCTTACATATGACCTTGTACACGGAAGAACCCAAGGAACCTCACGTGCACCTGCTGTTGATGGTGGGTGGGCTGGCAGGAGGACTTTTACTAGAGTAGAACATGCCTGACATCCACATCAACAACAGGTGAGCTGCCAAATTCTGCACTAGCCCCTCAAGCAGTTTTTTAAGGGGATTATTATGACCAATTCTCAGTTCTACAAGCTGGGGGAGGGGGGAAGAGAGAAACAGACTCCACCCACACAAGATGATTGCAAGGAAGATGTGAGAGGGACAGCCACACACAGAAAGGTGGGTGTGGGGAGAAAGGAGACACAGCATTGGCTCTTACATATCCATAAGTCAGGTTTCCTTTAGGAACGCCAGCCACAAAGTCTGCAAGAGAGCAAAGGAACACAAGGCCATCAGCAGCAGCAGAGATCTGTATTGCTGCAAGCACACCACCAACAGTGGAACAGAGCATAAAACACAATCTGGTAGTGTAAGGCACGTTTCTAGTCCTTATGAGAGAAGAGGAAACATATATACACACATATATACAGTACGATCACTAAGAAACTAGACAATAGTTCAGAGGTAAATGGCTGGGAATTCCACACTATTGACATTTCCAAGCCTACACTATGAACCCCAATCTCTCTCCTATTGCCCTTACAAGAGTACTGCACCCACATTTTGCATTCCAATATTTCCTCTACAGTCTCTAACAAAAAAGGAAAACAAATTACAATATATTTCAAAACTTATTATTTTGGGGCGGTATTATACAACATTTTGCAAAACTGATGTGAATAATTTATTCAGAATGCAATGAGGTCATATATTTTTGGACGCAGGGTACACCTAAGCCTGGCTCTTTACTCTCCAAACAATGCACAGATGTCAGCCCTCCCACCCGCATGGAAACTATTTTCCCTTCCTAAGCTTATTAAGTACCTTCAGTGGAGTCTCCGCTGAACTCACCAACAGCCACAGAGTAGCCTAGGAATGAAACACAAGGGACAGCATGATTAAGAGAAAAAAAAGTATGCCATGCTACACAGACTAGGGCCACCAGATGGTGCTATTGCTATTTCCAAGCATGCCTTGTGGCACCACACATTGCCATAGGTCCCATAATGCCAACTGGTTAGCCAGCATCAATCTGGCCACATACTGAACATCCCTAAGAGACAAAACCCGCTCCCCTTCTAGGAGATGAAATAAGGACCCCGTACGCTTGCTGTCATTGTAGGTTTCTCTAGAAGTAAGTGGATGCAGTTATTTTTACAGGGAAATGTCAGAATGAGTTGATAAATTCCTGTAACTGGGGTGAAATAAAGGTAAAGCCACAGAAAAGGGACAGTTAAGAGTCAGAGTTCACCATCACATGGTTGTTATCCTGATATAACAACATCCATCTTTTAAGAGAAAGGAATTCCAGAGTACTTGGGGAATTCCAGGATGACCTTGCTGACTATGGTGAGTTATTTATAGGTCACCATGCTCACTATTTTTGAACTCCACCTAGAGACATCAACACTGTTTCCACAACCCTCCCTGGATGAAACAAGAGGTGGAATCAAGAATCCTTGAACTTGCAGAGGTTAGTTGACTCTGAAGCTCAAGCCAACCTCTGAATCACTGCCCAACTGGTCAAATGCCACTCATTTTAAACCAGGCCCATGTTTTCAACTGAGCAAGTGTTGAAGCGCTAGCAACACCAGCTCCGCCCTCTGGCTCGTTCCCACCCTAGCTGAGACACGGGCAAAGGGCTCATTAGCCCTCCCTCCCCCACTACCATTTCTGTGCGGCTTGGCACAATTATTGGAAAGAGAAGTTGATGTACATAAATGGGGGAACTCCTGCTGGGAAAGGAGGGGTTTAAGAGCCTTTTGCCTGTGTCCCTGGGCCTCTAGTAGCCTGATGTAGACAGATCTGAGGATGAACTAAGTTGAGAAAAACTAATCCTGTGAAACAGGCCCCAAAACCTGGATTTTTGCGCAGAACGGGCAAAAAGCAACCAGCCACCAGAAGAAAATACTACGCTAAGGCAGAGATGGGGGAACTTGTGACCCTCTAGAGACGTTGTTGGGACTCTGACTCCCATAATCCCCAGCCAGCATGGCCAATAGTCAGAAATGATGGGCATTGTAGTCTAGCAACACCTGGACTGGGGCCACAGTCCCCCCAGCCTTGCCCTAAAGCAACAATATTCTCTTTTCCAATCCCTCCCTTCCTTCCGGCACTCACCGAGATAACTGTCATCAGCATTGATGTTAGCCTGCCGCGTCTCAAGTTGTCCTCGAACCACCAGGACTAAATATTCAGGGTTATAGGACTCTTCAATGGCATCCTGTGTTGCTGATAGCACCTGGCCTGAAGAAAACGTGTGGGGCAGTGGTTAGAGTGCTTGACTAGGACTTGGGAGACTAGAGTTCAAATCCCCTGCTCTGTCAGAAAGCCCACTGAATGACCTTGTTTCTTAAGCCTAAGTTACTCCACAGGGTTTATGTGAGGAAAAATAATGGTGTTGGTAAATTTATTTATATAATTTCTAAACAAAAGAAAATTCCTTCTTAAATAGAGATCCCAGGGCAGTCAACACATCGCGACAAATAAAAGCCACAAATTACATAATAAACATTAAAGGGTACACTACTGTAATTCCACAATAACACAGAAAAGTGTGCAGAATTTGTGCTAACAAATTCCACTTCCTGTGAATCTCAGCTTTAATTTTGCTTTCCTAAAAAAGAAAAGAGAACAAAAAAGGAAGTCACTAGCCCTTAGGGTTAAGATGTGCTTGAAAGTAGGGCTTGCATTTGATCAATCAGGGGAAGAAGTCTTGATCAATTAGACCAGTGAAATAATGATCAAATAAATATTGCAAAGTGATGAAAGTTTATTAAAATGGCAACAGAGAAGCTGGAGGGGGCTCACCTTGCCAGAAATAGCTTCCAGGGCCACCAAGAAGAATACGTCCAGTCTGCCGAAAGGAAAAAGTATTAGTATTCATAAATAGTATCTGACTCAGTGCATCCAGCTTGCCTTTAAATAAATTTCTTTAAACAAATTTACACTGTATCCTGACTTTTCCCCAATCAGTTTCAGGTGACATGGATAGAGTTTTCCCCTTGTATCTACACAACCACCTTATGGAGTAGGCTGAGGCAGACTGAGGGACAGCACCTGGCCAAGACCACCCAACAAGCTTTGTGACTGCTGAAGGGGTTTGAAACAGTCTTGTGTCCATCACGGTACCTGCTACATCACACTCATTTGTAACACCCAGCCGTCGGCATTCCCATCATCACACCCAGAGGTTGCTCCTGCCTCACTGGACCACTCTAATCTCAACACTCTCTCTGTTGGCTATCAGGCTGTGACTTACAAAGGTCACACAGGCGCCATCAATGGTGCAGCAAGAAAACACCTAAAGGCTTAGAGTTTAGGCATTGGATCCAACTCCCAAGGTACTCATTGGTAAGCCTCAACTGAACACAGGCTGAGGAGCTCTAAGATTCGCAGCAATACTCAAAGCATTGCTTGTTTTTTATGCAAAGATCTTAGAAAGTAGTATCTTAGGTAATAACAATAGATCAGCTTTGTAAATAAGTTGCTAGCCTGAAAAATAAATAAATAATGAGCTTTTTACCAGCCCTCTCGCTCACCTGCATGGAGTTCCCGGTCACCTATGGCTACCAGGCGAATTGGGAAATACAAGCCTGATAATAGGTCAAGTGTGTTTCTGAGACAGCCAGTTAGTGACAGAGGAACAAACAGCAACGTTAGCAAGGGGAAGTGGATCAAAAACAGGACAGGGTGTGGAGTGGAAGGCTGTGAAGGACAATCCTACAAAGGGCTGAAATCAACAATCCAGATGCCCAAGATTGATGTGTGTATGTGCACAGGTTTGATAGGGAAGGAATCCCCAAGCAGCACCCCACAAACTCTTAGTACTTCTTTTCCTACATAACCACCGCACTACTAATGAGTGAGTGGCTGGATGGGAAGGAATAAGCTGAAGCTGAACCCTGACAAAACCAAGGTACTGTTCGTGGGAGACAAGAGAAGGTTGGGGGATGTTAACTTGGTGCTTAATGGGGTACAATTGCCCCTGAAAGACCAAGTCCGCAGCCTGGGGGTCATTCTTGACTCCCAGCTGTCCATGGAGGCTCAGGTTTCGGCTGTGAGCCGGGAGGCGTTGTATCAACTCCATCTAATACGAAGGCTGCGCCCCTACCTTCCAAACCATCTGCTCCCATTGGTGGTACATGCCCTGGTCTCCTCTTGCCTAGACTACTGTAATGCGCTCTACGTGGGGTTACCCTTGAAAACGGTCCAGAAGCTGCAACTGGTACAGAATGCGGCGGCTTGCCTGATTAAGGGTAGCCGCCGGCGAGACCACATCACTCCTGTGCTGAAGGAGTTGCACTGGTTACGAGTTGCTTTCCAAGCCCAATTCAAGGTGTTGGTTTTGACCTTTAAAACCCTGCACGGTTTCGGCCCAGTCTATCTGGAAGAGCGCCTCCAGCATAATCAATGTTGCCACCCAACAAGATCAGCCTCAAAAGACCTTCTCTCCGTCCCACCAGTTAAAACAGCAAGACTGGTGAGAACTAGGGAGAGGGCTTTTTCAATTCTGGCACCCACTCTGAGGAACTCCCTCCCAAATGACATCCACCATGCCCCCTCCATGATGAGCTTCTGCCGGACCTTGAAAACCTGGCTCTTCAGGCAGGCTTTTGGGGCGGGTTAGGTTTTAGTGTTATTGTTGGAATTTTAAGGTTTTAATGTGAATTATATGTTTTTATGTTGTACGTCGCCCAGAGTGGCTGGTAAACCAGCCGGATGGGCGACTAATAAATTTAAATCTATCTATCTATATCTAATAAGAGAACTAATCCTCCTGGGCACAGAGATGGAATACACATTGTCTAGTAGTTGATGGGGAAGGGAAACAACCTAGATCAGCCTTCCACCACCTGTTGCCTTTCAGATGTTGTTGGACTCCAACTCCCATCTGCCCAAGCCAGCACGGCCAATAGTCAAGGATGTTGGGAGTTGTAGTCCAGCAACATCTGGAGGCACCAAGTTGAGGAAGACTGACTCAGGTATAGGATGATCTATACTCCTACAACTTGCACTACTGTGGGCTTCACCCCACTAATTATCTAGTTTACAGACATGGCTGATGGGGACCTTTCAAAGAACAATACAGGCTACATCCTACGCACAGCAAACTTCTTCCTGCTATTGCAGAGAAGTACTAGGTTTCTGCATGTGTTTTTTCTCCCGAGGCCATTTCCAGAATTGCACTACAAACTGGGACTGCAGACAGCTGCCATGTGGTTATAGCTATAGTACCTATTTTGTATCTATACCTCTCTATGCCACACTCTCACCCAGCTTCCAAATACAGGAACATACTGCCCATGTCCTCAGCAGGGATGGAAACTCACCTTTGTGAATTCAGCACTAAAGCCGCTTTGACAGTAGCCTTGTCCACGGGCTGAGTTCAGGTCTGACAAAAGAGAGAGAGGAGACAGAAATTCAGAGGGATTGGAATTAAGTAGCACAGAACCTCTCAGATGCCAGAGATGACTGAAACGCAACTGTGCACTTGCACAGCTGCCGAACTGAGCACCGGTAATCTGAGTTTTTGAATTTGATCCAATAAGCTTCTGTTTCACATATTGTGCATACTCTCTTACATTTGGATGACAAATAAATAAATATAAGGTGTGGCACAGAGTGGGAGTGGGGCATGGCAGAGAGCCCACTGCCACGGGGCATCCAGAAGCATGCTTTCAAAAGGAGCCCTTCCACAAACATTGTCCCATTAAAATAAAGCCACCCTTTAAGTGGAACCAGAACTCACTGCAGCTTAACAAACAAAGATTATTTTTGGAAACCCAAAGCATTGTCATGAGATAAGAATATGACCCTGCCCACAGGCTTACAGTCGAATTACTTTCCTCAGAATACATTTTTATTTTATTTATTTATTTGTTTATGCAATTTGTTAAGCAATGCAAATGTAGTGAAAGGGCGAGATAAGAAAGTAAGTCCTCAGTCTGACGGCAAATGGCCAAGAAGATGCTCTCAAGTTGTAACTAGGCTTTAACAACAGGACAAACAAAATACAAAAAACATGATCTAGCTGCGCTGTTTCCAAAACAAAAACCATAAAATATGGCAACAAAGATGGTCTCTGAGCATGGGAAAAGTGCCATTTGCCTGACCACAACCAGACTTTCAGGCATACACATTCTTTCAGAAACACTGCTGCTGCTGTGACGAGGCACCAGAGTGTCAGCAGGGAATCCAAGCCCTGCCCAGGAAAGAGGTGATCTATTCAGTAGGAAAAGAATCTCTTCTCTAAGGCAGAAAACACCTTCGCCCTAAAGAGTAGACCACAATAAGAGACTCTAGGCTTCTATGCCCATCCTTCTCTGGTCTAACCATCCTCTCTTTAATAAGCCGGGGGGGGGAACAAAGGTAGAGAAAGGGGGAACTTGGTTTGAAAGCTGATGACAGACTTTAAATGCAGACAGACAAGGCCCATCCTTCTCTCTGCCTTCGATTCAGCACTATGACTTCACTCAGGGCTCATAAGGGCAGTTCTTGGTTTGGGGATCAGGAATGCAACTTCAGGAAGTCCCCCTCCCTCCGCTGATCTCAAGCTATTTGCTAAACTCCAGCAAGTGCTGCCCCTTCTGGCTCTCAAGAGACCAGTGGAGTGGCCACTGTGAGAACAGGATGCTGGGCCAGATGAGTTTCTGGCCTGATCCGGCAGGGCTTTTCTGACGGTGTGGGGGCTGTGCTGGTGGTACAGCAGCCGTCCAGTGATCACTGCATGGGTGTCCCAGGGGAAACGCTCCCAGCCTTTCCCACACCCACTTCCTATTGCTCCTGATTATGCGTAGGAAGCAGCTGGCTGGCCGGCCAGCCGGGTCTTCAATGGTTCTGTCATCTTCTTACGGCAGGAAGGGGAGCTTTTTCCAAAGGGCTAGTATGGAGTACAGGAAAGGAAATTCTATAACCACTGGTCCAGTTTGGTGGCCAGCTCTCGCCATGTGCAGCTCCCATGCCCTTGTTGTACATCACATGCAATGCAGTGGGGTGCAAGTCATCTGCACACCGGCACACAGCCAAGGCAAGGTTAAAAAAAATAATCTGCCCAACAGATATGCCTCCATGGAGAGATATCCACGGATCAGGGTATCTGGTTGGCCACTGGACTGACCAGCAGGGCTCTTCTTCTGTTCTTAACCCCAAAGCAATGCAGCATGGGCACTTTGCCCTGTCTTGTCTCTCAGGAGGTTGAGATCACCCGCCAGCACTTATACCTGCAAGCCAAGCACCGTCCCCAGCACCCCTGTTACCTGAGCGGCAAGGTGCGTATTCGACAAACTTTGTGAAGTTGTTGATTGACAGGTAGCAGGTGCCCACAACCTCACGTTCAGGCTCATCCTTGGTGGTCCGCCAGCTGTACAGGGGGGCACAGGCCTAGAGGAAGAAGATGAGCCTGGTAAGCAAATGGAAAGGACTCAACAGACTTCATTCATTTGAAGCATTTATACCCCTCTTCAGCTGGAAAAGCTTCCAGAGCAGCTTACAAGTCAACAACAACAACAACAAAGTCTCTGCCCTCAGGCTTACAATCTAAAAAGACATGACACAAAAAGAAAAAGGAGCAGGGAGGGAAAAGAACAACAAGCAACCTCAAGCACCCAACTCTTAATGTTGCGAAGTTCTTATGATGACCAGCTTTCAGCTTTGATGTTCCGAAGTTGAGAGCGGTAAGATCTTGTGACGTGTGCCAAAGATCTCACAGCTGGAGACAGATCAGCCCTGTACGAGTAGGATCAAACAGGCTGGCTTCAGCGAGAGCAGCTACTCCACAGAGATGTGCCACCTTCTGAAGATCAGTGCCCTGCAACATCCAGGTCTAGCTCATGGCCACCATCCTTCCCAACATCCTCATCGACAAGTAGCCTGCGTAGCACATTGCCCTGAAGTGGCGACTCCCAAACTGTGTGCCAGAGCCATGAAAGGCACCATCTTGGATACATCCACCAATCATGCTCTCTGACAATTTATATGAGCACTGACATCATCCTGAGGGAACCAAGGATGCCCTGGAATTTCCTAATGCAGCTTCTTCTGTGGCTGACAGGCACAGTAGAATCCTAGAAGCATCACTATTGGCTGAAAGAGAAAGTCTCTTTCCTAAGCAGGCAATGGGGAGAGGAGGCAATATTAACTGGGGCTACCCACAGTTGGAAGGAGAATGCTTTCCCATTGTCCTGGGACCCAAGACTGATAGATACACACACACACACCACACATCATTTGGGGGAGGGCCACAGCTCAACGGCAGAGCATCTGCTTTGCATGCAGAAGGTCCCAGGTTCAATCTCCAGCATCTCCAGGTAGGGTTGGGAGAAACTCCCTGCCTAAAACCCTGGAGAGTCACTCCCAGCCAGTGTAGACAATATTGAGCTAGATAGACCAATGGTCTGACAGTATAGGGCTGCTTTCTATGTTCCTCCTATCACATATATACACCTATACATACACACGTGTCCATATTCCTTATTATGGCAATTTGCATTTTTTACTGTTCATGTTTTTGTTCTGTAAACTATCCTGGAATCAAATAGGTTGAAGGGTGGCATTAAAAAAGTTTCAAAATAAAGAAATAAAATGAGTGCAGATTGAAGTGTGTCTCCGGTTTTAATCCAGAAAAAAAAAGCAACAGTAATTAAATGTTTGGGGGAAGCACCAACCTGCAGTGCAGGAAAGGCTGAATTGGAAAGAAAAGGAACCATTTCCTTTTGAACCATTTTGTTATAGGCAATCAAAATGAGAGGCGGGGTGTCCTAGTGAAGCCAGGGAGTTGCTAGGAGAGGCCCAAGCTTCTCCCTAATTCCTGCCTTACGCAGTGGCCAAAAAAACCGTAAGACACTCCTGCACAGAAAGAGTTTGCTTTTCCTGCCATTTTGACTTCACCTGCCCCCCCATTCCTTCCCCAGTTGTGAGAGTTTAGAACATTGAAGCATTTAAATAACACTTTCCAGTGCAGCAGAGTAACAAAACATTCCTAATATTATTAGTGATTTTCATCATTCAGTCCTTGCAGATGGCATGACGCAAATGATACAGATCTTAGTACGGAGAACAGAATCCAGGAAGCTGAAAAAATCACTTTAAAAAGGCTCTAGCCCTCATGGTGGAAAACATTAGCTTGAAAGTGTTTGGGCAATGCCTGATGAGATCTTAGAAAGCCAAGGCTTGTGTTAGGGTGGGTGGGTGAGATCTGAGCAGGATTGCTAGCAGTCAGAAGTGTCAGGGGCTGGCCCTCATTTATTTATTTACATTTATATTCCACGCCTTTGCTCCAAGGAGCTCAAGGTGATGTATATGGTCCCCCTCCCTCCATTTTATCATCACAACAACCAAATGAGGTAGGTTAGTCTGAGAGGCAGCGACTAGCCCCAAGTCACCCAGTGAGTGTCATAGCTGAGTGGATATTCAAACTCTGGTCTCCCAGGTCCCAGTGCCCTTCTCAGCTCCGTAGCAGGAACAGAATAAATAATCTGAATGAACAGAATACATGCAAATTTACAGAAGCCCCAACATTTTGATCTCTTCCCATTTTTTAAAGCACAAGATATACATAACTCATTTTATAAAATTCACTTTATATGGAAGAGTGATTTAGAATAACTTGATCCCTCCATATAACGTTGATCTGCAGACCTCTGGGTTGAAGACCTGAATGGGCCCCATCCTTATTTGTTGTCACTGTAACGGGAGAGACCAAATCTTCGGGGGGGGGGGAGTGTTGTGTGTGTGTGGCTTGAATCGCGACTATTTTGTAGCAGATATGGGAAGCTCTGAAACAGAGGGCTTGCCCTGAAAAGCTAAGAGGAGGTGAGCCTAGAGAGCAAAGAATTGTAATGGAGGGAGATGGATAACCATCTTCAAATACTTGAAGAGGCTGCCCCAAAGATGATACAGAGCAATTATTATCTTCTCTGCTGCTACAAACAATTGTACAAGAGGCAATTGCTTTAAAAGTAGGTAGGTAGGTTTAGGGTCAATAACGGGGGTGGAAAAAACAAGTATTTCCTAGCTATCAGGCAAACAAGTTCAGTTGTTGAGCACATGCTTTGCATGAAAAAAGGTCCCACGTTCAATCCCAGCCATCTCCGGGTAGGGCTGGGAAAGATTGCCTGTCAGAAACCCTGCCAGTCAGTGTAGACAGTACTGACTTAGAAGATTGGCCTGACTCAATACAAGGAAGCTCCTTATCTTTCCATGTTGTCTAAGCTAGAATATACTTTGTTTGGGATTGCAAGCTCAACTGAAAAGAAAGATCACATTGGGGTATTCATAACTTCTATTACTGAATCTCCTGGGGGGGTGGTGACACACAGATGACATGTGACCATACAGTCTCACTCAGACGTCCTAGTGCAAGGAGCTGATCATCATGAAGTGGGTCAAATCTTACCACTCTCCATGCTTTGAGCACAGTACAGGCCAGGGATGGGGAACCTTTAGCGTGGTAGTTGTGACTGTAGTCCAACTCCTGTTAAACCCAGCCAGCATGGCCAGTGGTCGGGGATGATGAGAGTTGTGGTCCAATATCATCTGGAGGGCCAGAAGGTTCCCCATTCCTGTTATAGACAATGAATTGGCTCCCCATGCAGTCAGACATGTTTTAAGCAGTGAGCAAGTGATTAAATGTTTCCACCCCACCCTTAAGTCACAAGGCAAGGTACACGCTAAGTGCAGGCTTGGGTAGACTGTATATTCTCTGCCATGTGGATTTATACAGGGTAGTTCAGCTTGTCTAGGCCTCTCTCACCTCAGTACAGGACAAGTGTTTAAAAAGCGCAAGCACATATTGGACAGTCTCCCAGAGCATGGCGCTAAGGCAAGGTAACGAAAATTCTGCACCAAGAAAAACTGAATTCTACAGCCTGCATAAATTATGCAAGATAAGTGAATTTACATATGTCTGCTTTGTTTTGCATAATTTATTCTGCTTGGATATTAGGAGGGGCAAGGAGCTATCTGGAGCACAGAAAGACTCCTCTTTGATGTTTATAATTTTCAAGCCCTTCTTCATAGCAGTAAGAGCTAGAAACCTGCATAGTTTTTTTTAAATGAAAGCAGATTCTGAAGATGCTGACTACTGTACCCACTAATGAATTACATACTTTGATGGCAGTAGCCTCCCCCCTCCACTAAACCTCTTGTAACCCTAAAGCAGACTGGAGGTGGACACCTAGCAATCTCAATAACTGAGAGATTAGGGTATATATGCCAAAATGATTTTTTTTAAAGTACATTAGGAAGGGTTTAAGAAGGAGATCAAATTTCCCCTGGTTCTTCATCCCTTTTTAGTGAAGCCAGCCAGTCTGCCTGCCTCTTTTGAGAAAGCCCAGCATTGTCATCATCTGAAATCTTCCTTCAAATCTGTATCACTTTGTCACAAACTTTCTCAATATGCTGTGACCACAACCGGACACAGTGTTGCAACCGCAGCCTAAACAAAATTTCTGACGCTGGGGATGCCTGGCCTCCCAATGTGTATGTTTCCATATGCTTTATATGCAAGGCATCTAGAAAGGAGGGAAAAGAGTCCTTACAGTAATATCCTGTGCATTTTTTACTTAAAAATATGGCACTTTGTTTTGATGACTCTCAAGTAAGGGGGCACAGAAGTGCAGCCTTAAAAGAACTATAAATCTGTGGCAAGAAATGGAAAGAGTGGCTCTTTCCACTTTCCAGCTCAGGGGTCTAGTTTCATCAGTGCCAATACACTGGCACTGTAAGCCTTAGTTAACCAAGATGTAGGAAGTAGGCTATTTGGGGCCAACGTATTCACCATACTGAAGTCAACTTGTAGCATGCCAGAACAACATATAAGCCAGGAGTCTGCAAAGCTCAGCTGTGGCAACTTCAGAAACTACTGAACCATGCTGATCATGTTAGCATGCTGTCAAAGCTTCCTGTGGTGCGCCCGTGCGTGCGTGCGAGAGAGAGATTAACTTTTTCATACAACACTTACAATTCATAGAGTATGACTTGTAGGTGTTGTATGGAAAAGAATTAATATATGATTTCTCTCTATTATAATGTTTATGTATTAAATGTAAACCACTTGGAGACATTTTAGGTAACAAGCAATGAATGTCAAATTTATTATTATTATATTATTATTATTAACAACAACAATAAGGATGGTGACTGTGTCCCTACACTACAGATTTTCTGTGACTGAAAGAAAAAGCAGCATAAGACAAAGCCTGACCCAGGCCTATGGTCATGCTACTGAGGGCCGCTCCAGACAACCTATTTATGCAGCCTTCATCCTGATTTCCTTGCACAAAACTTACACAGAGGTTAGATAATATCCGATTTTTATTGAGTATTCATTCTGATTTGTTTTCAGGGAGGATATATGTAATAAGCATTCATCCTGATTTGTTTGTAGGGTGTTTAAAACATCTTCCTGTTACTCATACATTTATCCCACATTTTTCAATGCATTTCCCTGTCACTTTCCAAACAGTAAAAATCCACTTCTTTTTTTAAACTGAATTTGTTGTGCTAGGGTGACAGAGTGCTTTAATCCACTTCAGTGGGCAAACCTAAAGTGCTGGTGTGGCTTAAATCCCTCCTGAAAAGCCCTGACAGTCTGAAGGCACCCTCAGTCACTCAGTTGGTTATGCCCTTCATCAAAGCCAATGCCACAACTCAACTCTTACCAGGATGGAGCTGCCGTGTGATCTCACTGTGGCTCCAAACCACTGCAGGGATTTGAACTCCATTTGCTCCATCGTCCCGTTGAACTCATCCACGCGAGATCCTGTGAGGTAGAGAACACATGTCAGTCTACATCAGCATTTCCCAAGCTTTCAAACACCTGAGACACAGCTTCCTTCCATCCTTCCAGATTAAAACCAAAGGCAGACTTTACTCTCATAATTGAAAGAAAGTGGACAGGTAGCTATAGATTATATATACATTCTCAGTCAGCCCCTAGAACAACAGGAAAGCCTGTCAGCGGGACTTCCGGGAAGGGTGACTTCGCTTGTGCCTGCTTTTGGGACGGGCTCCCGCCGCAAAAGAAGCTTATTCAGATATAAATCAGTCAGAACATTTTTTTTTTGACTGATGAAATTTCTCCCGGGCAGGGAGAAACGTAGAGATCAACCTCAAAGCCTGTTTTTGTTGGGAGGACTGGATTTCATTAATTTATGAGATAAGGTCCAGCCAACAATGCCGGACGGACTTTCTAACAAGCTCTATCTGCTTAAGCGATACGTTTATCTTTTCTTCAAAGAGAGAACGGACTAACAGGCAAGCACCCTTCTTTCTATTATTTTTTTTACTTGGTTTAAATTGTTGCAGCAAAAGGAGATTTGTCAGATTGATCGGCTTTGGACAACTTCTGGGTGAGATATAGCTCTTCTCTGTTATTCACGAAATTAACAGCTTATCTCTGTTTCTGTCGCAAAAAGCTGTCCTGGAAGTGCATTCTAAAGATAATAAACAGAAGAGGGATTTCTATTCCTGATTTCTATTCCGAGGAATATTATATTGTCTGGGACTATTCTTTTTTTGGTCTATTTTATTTTGACGAATCTGCTTCTTTACGACGCCACTAACTGTTTTGATGCTGGGAACTAAATTTGTTTTGCATTCTTGCACAAGAGAGATAAGGCAGGTTGCTCTGTTTATACTGTGATGTCATCAAGCCTGGAATATTAACCCAATTGTTGCTGAAATAAGAAGTGGTTCTTCTTTATTTTTGTTTTGCTTTGTTTTCGTGGTTTTAAAAATGGCAATCAAGAAAGTGGCTGAGAATCTGGAAGTAATTATGTTTCAGAAAATAATGGATGAGATTGAGATAACGAAACAAACCCTGCGACAGGGTAGTAAGGAGCTGAAAATTGAACTGAGCAAAATGACGCAGGAGCTTTAAGAAATAGGGGACCCTGTGAGAGAGGAGAATGAGATCAGAGATGAGAAAAGAAAAAATAAAGGGAAGATACAAGCCCTGGAGATTGGAACAAATGTGGAATTGGAAAAAGATCTGGAGTTTATGGATTTTAGAAATAAAATCTACTGTTTGGAATTTAACGTTATCTCTGAAGAAATTAATGAAGATATTAGAGATAAAGTTATCAATGGCTTGGATAATCTTCTGGACTGGAATGATGTGATGGAGCTTGATATAGAGAAAATCTATGGAATTAACTGCAGCCATGTGACAATGGAAAAACTCTTAAGAGATGAGCCAGTGCATTTTGTAAAAAAGAAGAACACAGATATGACTTTACAACAGTATTTCAGCAACTTATTCAGAATGGATGGCAAGAAAATATTTGGGATAGAGGAAATTCCCATCAGACTCTTATTATATGACTGTGGCTACAACAGCAAGATTATTATGGAATACTGATAATGGAAGATTGGACACTGAAATTACTGGACTTAACAGGACTATTGAAGATGGAAGATGGAACTAATAGGGATAATGGAATAATGGCTATTGAAATTATTGGACCTAACAGATTCTGATGAGATGGATTAATCGAAATGTTTATTTGGACTATGGTTATGACAATAAGATTATTATAATTATTAACGAGATGGATTAATTGACATGTTTATTTGGAGAAAAATTGATAGATATATTTCTTAAAGAATTGAAACCTCTCTTTGACTTTTTGTGAAAAGAATAAAGTAATGTTTATGAGATTTGATGATTAATTAAGATAACTACTGGAGGAAAGTGATTTTATAATATTATTTAAGAGACAGGATTGTTATATATTGTAGACCTATAACTGATTTGATATGTGACAACTGGGAAGTCAACATTTTATTTTATTTTATTTTTTTGTTTAATCATTTTTGTTTTGTTTTGTTTTTTGTCTTTGAATGTTTTATGATTTTGTTTTCTATGTTTTATGAAAATTTGAATAAAAATTATTGTAAAAAAAAAAGGAAAGCCTGTCAGCAATAGAGCATCTTCCCTGCATCCAGAAGGTCCCAGGTTCAATCTCTGGTGTCTCAGGTAGTCTGGGAGTGACTCCTGTCTGAAATCCTGGAGAACCACTGTCAGTCAGTGTGGAAAATACCGAGCTAGATGGACCAATGGCCTGACTTGGTATGAGGGAGCTTCCTATGATCCTATGCTGTCTTCCTGCGGGATAACTCAAGGAATATTGGCCCCAGGTGTCCTGCTCTCCCCTTTGCCCCATCTGTCTGGGTTCTGGGACAGGAGCATTATTTGGGGACAAGGGAGATGCTTCTGGGAATCCCCTGTACCTGTCAGACGTAAAACAAACAATGTCAGGAAATAGCTCCCTCTTGTGGGATGATATCACTGCCCATATATTGGCAGAAAGAGAGGAAAATCAAGAGGCCTAGAATGATAGGTCTTTCTAACAATATACATATTTTCAAGGCACACCTCAGTGCCTTTCATAGCCCAACATACAATTGGATAATTTCTGGCCTCTTGAAGGAGAAGAGGAAGCTGCCTTATACTGAGTCAGACCACTGGTCCTTCTAGCTTGATAACGTCTACACAGACTGGCAGAGGCCCTCCAGGATTTCAGACAGGGGCCTCTCCCAGCCCTACTTGAGATGACAGGGATTGAACCAGGGACCTTCCACATGCAGAATTGATCCTCTGACACTGAGTCAAATGCCTGGTCATAAGAGACCAAGTGCCAGGGGATCTTGAACTGGAAAAAGGTGTTTTGCCTGTGAAGATGCACCCTGACACAAGGAGCGGGGGGAGGCTGAGACCTGCTTGAACTCGCATCACTCCTAACTCTATGGGATACTAGGCCAAGATCAGAGTAGCGATCAAACAGCCAACACACTTGTGGTCTTCTCTGCCCTCCCTTCAAAATTCTCCACTACTTTACTGGCTGTTTTCCTAAGATACAATCATTGCCTGGACTGGTTGATTCCCAAACTACATGCAAAGATATGCAATAAAACTAATAAAATCAATATAGTACTTATTTACGACATGTATTTTGTGTTTTTTATACTTCCTTGCACATCACCCTAGGCTCCCTTGGGAGGAAAGGCGATCTAGAAATTTAACAAATATAATAAATAAATAGCATTCCCCAAAGGAACTGCTAGCATGTGTTGAGGGATAAAAACCTCATTAAATAAAGGTGCCATGTAGGCCCAAAGTATCCAGGTGAGTTTGCCTACTCTACCCCTGCATGAGTTACTGCTCTGGCCTTGCCTCCTTCCAATCAGCCTCTGAGGGGCGGGTGAAGGGACTGGGAAATTCTGCCACATCTCAACCCCATGTGTGCCTAGATCATTCAGTCACCCCCATTGCAGAGAAGCTACAGAATTACCCAGCCGCAGAGGATGCTGCCCATTACATCCCTGCATGATTCCCTGCTCCTTCCAATCAGGAGGCATGTCCAGATCATGCAGAAAATGTACAAAATCTTTGTGAAGTGGGCCTCCAATTTTAATTTTTTTGGGGGAGGGGAAAGAGGTGTCTCAGCTTTCAGGAGGGAGGGAAACAATGGCCTAGATCCTAGGCTTAGCACTCTTGTCTTTGGGTTCAATCCAGACCACAAGAGGCAACCCCAGCCTGCTGGCTCTGGTTCAGGCAAGGCCACTAATAACAACCCAATGGGATATAGTGATGCGCCCTGCGATCTCACACAAACAACATCACTTATCCTCTTCCCGCAAACACACATCAGGCAGTGACCCCAGGCAGTGCTCTCGATCAGGTATAAAACAAATGCAAAGGCTCACAGGCTACATCTGGTCTATTAAAGGCCTTTCCAATTCTCTTTTCTATTTATTTGAGAGGACCTGCCAAAAATATAATTTCGTTCCACGTGGATATCCCCCCCCCCCTGGTTTAATTCATATCAGTGCCTGAAAGATCAACAATCCCTGCAGTTTACAATTTCAAAAATCCCACAACGCTGCTGTGAACAATACTTCAGAAATTCCTCCCCTGTTTATTCAGAGAGAAAATATTTCACAACACAATATTGCTGCCCATTTTCCTCCTCAAGATTTCCCATTGCTCCCATCTGGTGGGCAGGAATCAAAATAAAGATTGGAACAGGAGGAGGACTCAACCTTCCCTAACTATCCTATCTCTAGCCTAGCCATTTTCAAACTGAGGTCTAGGAAACTGAGGTGCCTTAGAAGCCTCTCACGATTTCTGCAGTGATCAGCCATAGCACTCTTGATTCCCCCCCACAACTAGCAGCTTGAAGGCAGCGTGGGCTGTGATGTAAGGAGTCTTAATTCATGCTAGACAACAGATTGGCCAGTATACCTGTTCAGTGCCTCATGTGACCTAAAAATTCCTAGAACATTTCCCACAATCCTTTGCAACACACAAGAACTCCTTGTAAACATGCAGACTCCTCAGCAGGAGAACAGATAAGGAAAGGATTCCCTCAAGTAACATAGTTTTAAAACCTCTGCTTTACTCCATACGGACATGAAGAACCCACAATATAGGAACATAGGAAGCTGCCTTAAACTGAGTCATACCATTGGCCCATCCAGCTCAGTAGTGTCTACACTGACTGGCAGAACCTCTCCAGGGTTGCAGACAAGGAGTCTCTCCCAGTCCTACCTGAGATATTGGGAACTGAACCTGGGACCTTCTGCATGCAAGGCAGATGCCCTACCACTGAGCAACAGTGAAGCCAGTGTGGTGCAGTTGTTAGCATGTCTGATTAGGATTGTTGAAGCCTGGGTTCAAAGACCTATTTGGCCATGGGTGGCCTTAAGCTGAATACCTGTCAGCCTAACCTACCTTATAGGACTGTTGTAAAGATAACTGGGGATGACAACACTATGGGTACCACCTCAAGCTCCTTGGAGGAAAGGCGAAGGGGATTAAAATTTAAATAAATGAAACAAAACACAAACAAGGAATCCCCACAACAGGAATATCTATCCTACATCACATATCCAATTATCCCTGACCATTGGCCATGCTGGCTCAGGTTAATGGGGGTTGGAAGTCCCATCAGTAGCTTTTCCAGCTCAAAATCTGCAGTAGATTTTCTACCTCAAAATATTTTAATCCTTTTTGAATTGTTTGTTTTTACATTGCCATTTTCATAGTTTCTCACAATGCCATTTTCATAGCTTCTGGAGAAGTATTCTATTTTAAAAGCCCAGAAACCAATTAATGTCCTTGTAATGACTTATTTTTTCTAATCTGAACAATTCTGCCTAAAAACAAGAAATCTCAGTGTAAATAAAATGCTTGCTTGCAGAATTTTGAAGATTAATTAGGTCAGGTAAAAAAGTATTACCCTGCTTTTGCTCTTGACACACAGGTACTTAAGGTTTTACCAGCCACCTGAAAACTAGTTCCCCAGATTCAGGGCTACGCAGAAGCCGGGGTTCCCTGGGCAATGTCCTGTTCTGCTCCCTGACTGGAATGTGATCTCTTGTTCTCAGCTGAGCCAAGGAAACTCTCTTTGGCCCAGTTCCACTGGGTATTGCCCAAGCCAAGTCTACGCAGAGCCATGTGCCTGGCCAGAAAAGCCCCAGGCCAGTCCGCCAGATGAAAGCCCATGCCTTTCTGAGCTGTCAAGGGGATGGAAAGGTTGGACCCTTTCCTTCTCCCACCAGACAGAATGCCTTAGGGCCTAAATAAGCACTGTCAAGATTTACGTTATTCTGTCTGTGGTCGCCTTTTAACCTCTTTATTCAGGAGCTATTTGTTTATGGATTTATTATGTTTTTATTCCACCCTTCCTTGAAGAAGCTCAGAGCAGTATACATGGCTCTCCCACTGCCCATTTCATCCTCACAACAACCCTGTGAGGTGGGATAGGTTGAGAGACAGTGTCTAGCCTGACATCTTCACCAATTGTGGAGGAGGGCTGTAGTTCAGTGGTAGTGCACATCCTTTGTTTGCATAAAGTCCTAAGTTTAATCCCCAGTATCTCCAGGTTGGGCTGGGAAAGAGTCCTGTCAGAAAACCTGAAGAGTCAGGGCAGACAGTACTGAGATACCAGTGGGTCTTAGTTAGTGTAAGGCAGCTTCCTATGTTCTTTTGTGTCCATCAACATTCATCTTCTTGGGGACTTGAACTTGGGTCTTACCAGTCCCAGTCCAATAGCTAACCCAGGGGTTGCTAACATGGTGCCCATGGGCACCCATGGGCACCCATGGGCACCCATGGGCACCCATGATCCCACAGAGGCTTCCCTGGCACCCACAGGACCTCCTCTTCTTGCTGCTCCTGTTGTAGGCAATAAAATAGGTTGTGTAGTATGCTTGGTTGCGAGGTGTGTATGGTGCCCACAGCAGTTTCTTGTGTTGGCAAGTGTGTGTATGGTTCCAAAAAAGGTTGGTGGGCCCTTCTCTAACCACTATACCACCCAGTTCTCTAGGGATTGCATCACTCTTCTACCCTGTGCCCTAGAAGAGAAGCCTCACACACATTAACTCCTTCTGTCAGAAATACACATATTTGAGGTTCCTGTTAACACACACACAGAAATAAATTTATAAAGAACCTACGAGGTTGCCTGATTTAATATGGAGCTGGGCTCCTTTGTCTTTAACAACAGTGTAGGCAGGAATAATTTTGGCAGGTATATCTGATCACAGTCTTAAGATGAGATGTGGGAGTCGGTAGCAAACATTTATTTGTTAAATTTATATTCTGTCCTTCCTCCCAGAAGGAGGCTAGGGTGGCAAACAAAACACTAAAAACACTCTAAAACATCTTAAAAACAGACTTTAAAATATATTAAAACAAAACATCTTTAAAAACATTTTTTAAAAAAGCTTTAAAAACATCTTAAAAAGCAATTCCAACACAGAAGCAGACTGAGATAAGAGGAATATCTTCAGTAGGCTACAAAAAGATAACAGAGATAGTGCCTGCCTAATATTTAAGGGGAGAGAATTCCAAAGAATAGGTGCCACAACACTAAAGGTCCACTACCTATGTTGTGCGGAATGGACCTCCTGATAAGATGGTATCTTCAGGAGGCCCTCACCTGCAGACAGCAATGATCGACTGGGTATATTAGGGGTAAGGCAATCTTTCAGGTATCCTGGTCCCAAGGTGCATAGGGCTTTGTACACCAAAACTAGAACCTTGAACTTGGCCCAGTAACTAATGGGCAGCCAGTGCAATTCTTTCAACAGTGGGGTGACATGTTGGTGATACCCTGCCCCGGTGAGCAGTTGTGCTGCCACATTTTGCACTGGCTGCAGCTTCCAGACCAACCTCAAGGGCTGCCCCACATAATCCAGCCTGGAGGTTACTAGTGCATGGATAACAGTGTTCAGGCTATCCTGGTCCAGAAACGGCTACTGCTGTCTTACCTGCCAAAGCCACTGACGTCACCTGGAGCACCACAGACTATGAACCTGCTCTTTCAGAGGGAATGTGTCCCCACCCAAAGCAGGCAACTAACCAATTATCCGAACTCGGGAACCACCAACCCACAGCGCCTCTGTCTTGCTAGGATTCAGACTCAGTTTACTGGCCCACATCCAGCCTACCACTGAGTCCAGGCAGCGGTCCAGGGCTTGCACGGCCTCTCTCGATGCAGATGTTACAGAGAAATAGAGGTGGGTATCATCAGCATACTCCTGACATCTCACCTCAAATCTCCTGATGACTGCTCCCAAGGGCTTAATATAGATGTTAAACAGCATGGGGGACAAGATGGTACCCTGCGGCACCCCACAGCACAATCACCATGGGGCTGAAGACCTGGCACCCAATGCTATTCTCTGAAAACATCCCTGGAGGTAGGATTGGAATGACTGTAAAACAGTGCCTCCAATACCCATCTCACCAAGTCTGGCCAGAGGGATACCAAGGTCAATAATATCAAAGAGAGATGAAGTAAAAATAACAGGGTCACACTCTCCTGTCCTTCTCCTGATAAAGGTCATCCTTCAGGGCGACCAGGGCCAATTCAGTCCCATAACCAGGCCTGAACTCAGATTGGAATGGGTTAGATAATCTGAAAGATAATCTGTTTCATCCAAGAGTACTAGCAATTGCTGCTTCATAACTCTCTTGATCACCTTCCCTAAAAAGGAGGTATTTGTGATCGGGTGATAGTTGTCACAAACCAATGGATCCAGGGTGGGCTTTTTCAGAAGCGGTCGGATCACCGCCTCTTTCAGAGTAGCTGGGACCATTCCTTCCCACAAAGACACGTTGACCACACCCTGGATCCACTTGGTCAAACCCCCTCGGCAAGCTTTAATAAGCCAAGAAGGGGAAGGGTCCAGAAGACACATTGCTAACAGCAGCATCACAAGAACCTTGTTCTTGTCATCAGGCTGCATCAATTGAACCTGATACCAAGAAACTGCAGCAGACATGGCATTATGCACCTCACTGGGGACTAGAGTAGATGTGAATGGGACATCAAGATTGCTACGGAGATGAGCAACTTTGCCCTCATTTAAGGCAGTATCATGCCGCTGGAAACAGTCATGGTTTCCCCCAGAGAATCCTGGAAGCTGTAGTTTGTTAAGGGTGCTGAGAGTTGTTAGGAGTCCTCTATTCACCTCACAAAACTACAATCCCCAGAGTTCCCTGGGAAGAGAGATTGATTAGTAAACCACTCTGGTCATTCTGTGACCAGAAGCAGAACCCTACCACATTGCTCTGTTTACCATCTAGCCTGATGAAGAGTTCTGGAGTACTCAAAAGCTTGCACGCCATTTTGGTTGGTCTAATAAAGGTATTGTCATACTACGGATTTTGGAATTGTTCTTACAGGCGAACTTGGCTAGCTTTACTTTCTGAGTTAAGAAGTCAAGTAAGAGGGGGAAGCGGGAGTATGGGGAGCATGCACTATAAAACAGAGTACAAATCTGAGGAGGAGGAGGATGGACAAGTAGTCAGCCAGTCCCTACCGTGAGCCCCTCCTCACCAACCTGCTTACCTTTGCTGCTATCAAATTCAATGGGCGTACAGATGCTCTTGCCAAGGTGCCAGGGACAGTAGTAGACAGCACCCCCCTCCATCACTTCCACCTGGCTTGTTTTGGCTTTCGGTGCTCCCACGAGAACACTGACACTGCGGAGAGGAAGAGGCAGGGGAATAAACAGAGGACCCTAAACCAGAGACACACCCTGATCCTCCCACCCTATCCCCCATTTCCTCGCAAGCTCACTACACAACCCACCAGTCAGTGAGAGTCTTGACTCCTCCCATATGTGCCATTGCAAAGGACACTGAGACAGAGGTTTACACATGCTGGAGGATGCGGTGGGAGAAAGCACTTCAGACTGCAAGTAGGGTGACTCTCTGAACAATCCCCACATGTAAAACACACACACATACCCTGTAAATAGAAAATAATGTGCATCAAGAAGGAAGGCTCTAACTTAACTCTTTGACCACTGTGCAGCCCCGCTGCCGCCGCCACCTAACTTTCAGAATATGTTTGTTTTTTAAACACAGGGAAGGAATAAAACCATCACATTATGGCCACTTTGTTGTCCTACACAGGAACAGTAGGCATACAAGGGCCTATTTGTTTTAAAGGGGAAAGGCTTTATAGAGTACAAGTGAGACCTGTAACAAAATGTTGCAGTGTATGGTCACTTCCTACCAGGAGGGCTCCCACCAAAGGTGCAGACATACCCTCTTCCAGGATATTGCAAGCTGTAAGGAGCTCAAGCAGGGCATTCCACTCTCCTTTCACACAGTTTTTCCAGTTTTCTTTTCCAGCTTACATTCAACATTGAAGGCTATGGAGTATGCTCAGTTCTAATTGCACTATCTGAGGGGAGGGTGCCCTCTTAGCTTTCTTTTTTTTAAAAAGTACTTCAACAAACCATGGTTCTTGTGAGCATGCTGATACCTCCCCTCTGGCTTCTTGCTGGGTCCATCTTGGCTCTTTTTCTGTTGCCACTCACCACCTGAGTTCACTATTAGACGGAACTATGGTAATGGCCGAGCTAAATCAATGCAAAACCCACTGTGAAAATCTCAGAGACTTGTTTCTTTTATTGTGGCATGAGGTTTGGTAGGCCACAAAAGGAACTGAGAAGACCAGTGCACCATAAGGGTTATGGAAATGAGCATATGAACAGGGCTGTATTGCAGAATGTGGCTTTGGCTAAATAACGCAGCTTCTTGAGAATTTCAGCTCTCTTTAAACAGAGCAAGTTTCTAGCCATTATGGCTGTGAAGATATGCTTGAAAATATATAGGCAACACCTGCTAAAGTGTCAAAAGGGGAGGTTGGCTGAATAAAATTCCCACTGGTTTTGTGCAGAGGCTTTCAAGCTCTGCTCATAATGCTCAGTTCTCTTAGCCTTCCCACTAAGACCTAGGGAAACCAGAATTATGGAAAATAATATGATGCAAATTTGCTATTTGCTTGATTGATACCGGCTTTCTCATGGGGCAGCTGCTGAGGTGCACTCTGCCCTGGTATGCATGTCTTGTTCTGATGAGTCAGTCATTGAGCCTTTGGGCTCCATAGCTTCTGCTATACACTCAATGGCTGCTGCTGTACCTTGCTCAGGGACTACCATTAACCCTTTTCTCAAGGCAGAAACACAGAATCAAGTAGCACTGCATTCACCACCCCTGGCAATTAGGTACCCAGACCAAAATAAGATCCCGCCCCTCCATGATTATCCTCCATTGTCTCCGTGTTAGATCTCCCAGTGCCATACTGAGCAACAGCAATAAATTATATGAAGTCCAGGTCTAATGAGGAATGTCTCAGTGGGAACTTCCTAAAGCATGTCAACAGACTCCCTCAAGGAACTACGAACAGGTTGCCTCAGACCCACTGAGTCTCTGATTTTTGGCCTACTTTCCCCTCCCATATACGGTCCCCATAATTTTCTTGATTGGCACCCCCATCCCTCCCACCTGTCATTGTCTCTTTATAAAAAGATAGCAAGATCAACAGGAGCCTAGGCCTGAGATGCCAGCAGCCAAAGCAAAAAGCATTATGGGAATGGGGAAAACAATAGCCTTTGGAGAAACATGGCAGGACAAGGGAGAAGCAGACCCCCCCCAGCTGACAATAGAATTGTAACAATGACCTAGGCCATGTCCACGGCCATGTCCACAGTAAAAACCTAAACTAGATGGAAGCCAGTTTAAATACCAGGGTTTCTAATGAGTAGTTTTGTGAGGGTGCAGAGAACTCTTCTGTGTGTGTCTGAGTGCATGTGTGTGTACGAAGTACTTTGGTTTCCTAAGGTAAGAAAATGAGACCTGCAACAAAATGTTGCAGTGTGCAGTGTTTCTGGTCACTGTTCTAGTCAGTCAGTCATGCCCTTCTCCAGGATACTTCATTCCATTCTCCCTACCACCATGTTTCCCACTTCTCTCCTCAGTAGTCAATCAGCATTCCATGGCCACGGAGCACACTCTGGTCTCACATTTTGGAGAGGTCTCCCCCGCTTAGGGTTTCCCCCCCCTATTTTTTTTTGTACTTTTGCAAACCTTGAGGTTCCCCAGAACCCGCTCATGCCTCCGTCTCGTGGGGTGGTGGTGCTGTTCTTGCTACAAATGCAACGGCACTCATACCTGAACACCAATGGAATGATAGATTTTTGAGTCCAGAACAAGGTGGGCTTGAAGTGAGATATGCCACTGCAGTACTTACAGGGAAATGCACTCCTGAGTAGTGAAACCGCTTGTCCTTCCCCATATAATTTACAATGATGCATCTCAGTATTCCCCTGAGAGCTCACTAGCCACTAGTGAGTCTGTTCGCTTTTGGAGTACCTGCAGGCTCAAGCTATTTTCTTGTGGCTTTTATTTTGCTTGGAACGACATTCACGGCAGGCTCCTTCCTTGCTCTCTGCTCCCCAACTCTTGACAGTCTCCCTGTTTGCCCTACCCCCACGCACTCCACAGAGCTCCCTGGTGCAGGACAAAGGGCCCTTGTGCAGGCAGCCAGGTGTACAGTTTAGCAGCTGCAAGGAAGGCAGGGAATCCACCCCTCCTGGGGCCCACAGGCCTGGGAAAGAGCTTAAAATACCCAGCAGTCACAGCAAGAGCCCCGCCATATCAGAACAGCGGGGGCGGGTGGGCCAGCAAACGGAGACTCCTCACTGCAAACCTGCCCAGCACATTCAACGTCATCAGTGGGAACCAAAAGCCGCCACCCCTTTCAAATCTCTGCAGGGGGCCGACGGCTGATTCATAGCAAGACCAAAGCAGATGGGAGAAGAAGAAGTCTGCTAGGATTCCCAGCCTGACTTCAAAGTCTGACGGAGAAACTCACACCGCTGAGAACGCGTGAAACGCTTAAAATCTCCTGGATCATGAGAACCAAGGGTGGAATTAAAGGGAAGGAGAGATGGCAGGGGGGCACATTTCGCTCCCTGCAAAATCAGCTGAGCATCCTCCTCCTTTCCCTCCCACCAGCAACAAGCATCAATGCAAGCCAAGCCAAGCTGCACCCAGAGGACAGACCAAATGTTCATGTAGAAATCCTAATAATCTGACTAGCTCTGCCATGGCAGAGAGAGAGGAAAACAAACAAACAAAGGAACTTGGGTGGGAAGATATTTGATGATTCCTACATGGAGCCTTGGTTTGGCCTACAATTGGGGCTTGGCCTGCAAGCACCAAACTCTGGAGATGCTAAACTGTTTGGGAAGTTCTGCAAAGCTTTGTTGTGACCACTAGGGCATCCTGTGGGGCTTGCTTTTGCTAAAAGGGAACCAACCCTATTGAACCTGTCCACTGGATGGCACCACTTGGGGTGTTCCCACATTACATTCAACAAGTGTATAATCTGTGCTCACAAAGAGCTGTACAAATCAACAAGTGTTACACCCTTTCACACAAATGTACATATGTAGAGATAGCTTGTGCATGTGTTCAGTGTAACATGTGAACAAGCCTTCTGTGTCCTGAATTCAAGGGGGATGTTGAAACTTAAGGGGGGGGGACTTCTTGCTATAAGAACACCAAGAGCATCAAAATTCAATCTCTCAACACATCGGCGAAACAAAGCTAAGGACAAGTGTAACCAAGGGAAGTACCTTTTTCACAGAATGCATAATTAAAAACCTGGAACTCATTGCAACAGGATGATATTCTCATGGTTACTAGTCAAATGGCTAAAATGTTTTTACAAAAATAGAGGGAAGATCATGTTTGGGGCATACAACCCATTTTAGTGATTGTGAATAAAGAACCAGGGGGTGGTAGTTTTTCCAGATTAATAAATCTGGAAGTAATGACACATGATCTTGTTGATATGGACCACAGCTCCCCTTGCTGTACACAATCCTCAGAATTCCTTTAGCATAGAGTATCTTTTAAAGTGGCTTGAATTCATTGTAAACACCTTTTTTTAAAAACAAAAACCTGCCCCTGCCTAGCCTGACCATGACTTACAGTTCCAGCTCCACAAGGAAATGGGGACCCAAGGCTAATGGGTAGGTACACACTCGATTCTTCCCTTCCCCAGCTAGCTTCTCCAGTGATGTTTATGTAGATAGGCGCCTTCAAATCGAAACCCTTTATCTAATCTTTGTTTGCAGAACCTGCTCCAGCTAATCGACATCAAGATAGGCAGTGGAATACATTTGAGTCTCTCTTTCTCTCTTTTGGGGGCGGGTGGCAGTGGGGGGGGGAAAGGTCACACAAAACAGCTGAGGGACAAGAGGTGTCATTGGCATTGGGAGTAAAAGGCTGCCCCTGCGTTCTTAACATAAACTGCTACACAGCTGTGACAGTGGGCAAGATTCCACAACAGCTACTAGACATGATAGCTATGTTCTGCTTCCACTGTTTGAGGCAGTGTGCCAGTAGCTGGGGATCACAAGTGGGGAGAGTGCTGCTGTTCCATTCAGGTCTTGCTAGCGGGCTTCCCATAGAGGCATCTACTTGGCCACTGTGAGAACGGGATGCTGGACCAGATGGGCCTTTGGCTTGATCCACAGCAGGACTCCCCTTATGTTCTTAACAGGCCAGAAGAGATATGCCAAAAGACACAGCGTTGTTTGTTTCCATCAGACCCTATATATTATCTGAGAGCCTGGTGGAGGGGTTTATGGTCCAAGCAGCCACAGGTAGGAACCACATACGAGATAAACTTGCACCAGATGGATTCCATTGCAGATTACCTCCCTGGGAACACTTGGGCAAGTTGTTCATTATAAAGTTATTTCAGTTGCCGGAGGAGAGAAAACCAACCTCACTGCTATACCCCAGTGGTGGGGAACTTGGGGCCCTCCAGACCTTCCAACTTCCATAACCCCTAACCATTGGCCATGCTGGCTGTGGCTGATGGGAGTTGGGAGTCCAGCACAAGATTCCCTGCCCCCTGCTGCATCCTATCATATGTGCCTGAACTTGGCTCTTGAGTCAGCAGTTTGTTACTTGTTGCCTTGACAACAGCATCACATGAGAACATTTCCACGTGTGAACAAGTCATTCACATATTAATCACGGCAGACAGAGTTATCATCTTGCGTGTGGCCAACCCAAACATGATTGATTTTCTACAGAAAGATTTACACACCCTCTGCTGTGAGTCATCATGTTGAGTAATCAAGTGGTAAGCTACCAAAGTAACTATGCGTGTGAACCAGCTTTAGTCTGCCACACACATACACAAGACATCCCCTCCCCAAACAAGGGACATAATTTATCCTCTTTGGACTGTTTCTCTGTTGCATCCATGGGGGGGGGAGAGTGAGAGAGAGATTGATTTCCAAACAGACATAGCACTTTTTGTTTCCACTGATACTGGCTTACAAACAACCTGCTCTCTGACCTCCCAGTTACTGCGGCTGTCTCTACATGTATTGTTGTGCCTGAAATTTCAGGCTTTACGAGTGACCAGGTCCTTCTTACTATAGGGATGGGGGATTGGTGGCCCTCTACAGGTTGCTGGACTGGAATCCCCAGCATCCCACCCTTAACAGACTGGCTGGGACTGGTGGGAGTTGGGGTCCAGCCACAGGCTCCTCATCTACAGGCTTACTAACTGGATCTTTTAAGGCTGCAATCTTCTGATCAGATAGAGAGTTGGCAATCATCACCTAAGCCTCACTAACCTCAAAGCTAGACAACTTTCACTAGAAAAGATAATAATGATTCACTAGAAAAGACAACAATGCTGGGGAAAACAGAAGGGAGTAGAAAAAGAGGAAGACCAAACAAGAGATGGATTGATTCCATAAAGGAAGCCACAGACCTGAACTTACAAGATCTGAGCAGGGTGGTTCATGACAGATGCTCTTGGAGGTCGCTGATTCATAGGGTCGCCATAAGTCGTAATCGACTTGACGGCACATAACAACAACAACAAAGACAACTTTCAGGTGTAAAGGGTGCTTTGCATCGGGCAGCCAACAGTGTGCCCTCCAGACGTGTTAGACTCCCAATTCCCATCAGCCCCAACCAGTCTGGCCAACGGCCCAGGATGATGGGAGTTGTAGTCAAACAACATCTGGACAGCACCACGTTGGATACCCCTGGTCTACATGTTACCAGATCTATGCGGCAAGCTGCAGTGACTTGAGAGAGGTTCCAAGCTAGTGAAGACATCTCCAAGAATGCCCATTTTGCAAGCATGGAAACCTTCCACATTATAGCAGGGCATGAAAAATCACCCATGGAAAAGCAGCTTACTGACACAGAGATCTGGCATCGTACCTGAAACACATGTCATCGATGCTGTAGGATCTGCATATGTTCCCAGATTGCCTTCTTGAGACAATTCAAAGTGCTGCTTTTAGATTTATAAAGCCACTGAAAGGCTCAGCTCTCACATACCTGAGAGACTCCTATATCCTGTCAGAGCAGTGCTGTCTTTTTGACTGCATAATCTGTGTACAGAATCCAAGCGATGTATGTTTGTATACACGCATCTATAGACACACAACTGAGAAAAGGCTCAAACATACTACAACTCCCATCAGTCCCAGCCAATGGCCAGGGATGATGGGAATTGTCATCTAGCAACTTCTGGAGGGCCAAAGGTTCCACACTCCTACTTGATATGCTCTCTGCCATAGCCTTCCGCCCATCAGGAAACAGTACAGCCTCCCCAGCATCCTCGCTTCCCCCCTGTTGTGGTAGAACTGGTTCTGGACGTCCCAAATTAAGTCTCCAGCCCGGCAGCCAGTCTGTGTCTATTCCCCACAATCACTTTGTTGTAGTCTCTCATTCTCTTCACCTTCAAGCTTCCAGCTAAATCAAAAGAGCTTGTTTCCGGAGTAAACAGGAAACTGACATGGCAGGTGATAACAGAAAATGCAGCCTCAAAAGGAAACACATGGGGGGAGGGATGAAATGTGTTTAGGAGGCAACTTGCAGATGGAGCACTAGATTTAATGGGTTGAACAGCCAGATTCAGAAATACCTACAAAGCTCTCTGATTAGACCCGGGCAAACAAGATGTTCTCTCAGACTGCCAGACAGTACTGTAACAACAAAGACGGGGTTAAAGTATATTCTGTGACTCTACCCCAAGGCTGGGGAACCTGTGGCCCTCCAGATGTTGTTGTACGCCAACTTGTGTAAGACCCAGCTAACATTTGGAGGGTCACAGGATCAGAGGAAAAAACAATGGATTTATTGAGGTCCAGTGCGGCTATTCCAAATGGTTTATGCCTCAGGGCAGTGGTTTTCAAACTTTTTACCCTCAAGAACACCCCCACCGCAAGATCCCTGTGCTCGCCATGGAACCTCTGAACCTCTGTTAAGGAACTCCTGCACATTACAGAGGATTCAGGGATACGCTTTAGGGCAGGCATGTGGAACTTGTGGCCCTCCAGATATTGTTGGGCTCCAGCTCTCATATCAGCCCCAGCTAGCATGCATAGAGTCTTATGACAGCCTTCAAACAATAGCAGATTTATTGTGGCATGAGCTTTTGTGGACCAGAGTCTGTGCCATCAGGTGCCTAAAGTGTTACCCTAAATACTGGCAGGGATATATATGCATGAGTATGGGCAGATTAATGGTGGAGCCAAAAGGCCATGAAATGGAAGGTGTGTAGCCTGTGACATTTATTATTATTATTATTATTATTATTATTATTATTATTATTATTATATTATATTATATTTATTAGTCGCCCATCTGGCTGGATGTCCAGCCACTCTGGGCGACGTACAAAGTAAAATACATTAAACATTAAAATGTTAAAATATTAGAACCCAACAATAAAAACTTAACTCAACCCAAAGGCTTGCCTGAAGAACCAGGTCTTCAAAGTCCGGCGGAAGCTCATCATCGAAGGGGCACAAGAGCATACAAAAGAAATCCAGTGGCTGTTCACAAAAGCAGAACTGGCAATAACAAAATCCTTATAGCTTATTACTGCTGTTGTGTACACCATGAGCACACTGGTCATCCACATTTGAGAGTTGCATAGAAATACCAGACTGTGTGTGTGTGTGTGGGCGCACACCTCATACCTGTCATTGCTCAGAAATGCTAAGAAACAAACAGAGAAAAATCAGTGCCATAAAATTAGTGCATTTTTCAAAGTTTCACTCCACCATCTTCGTTCAAAATGGTGTCCAACTGTATCCAGACATAGATGAAAACCTGCTCAGGAACCATCATGCAATGTTTGAACATGATGTCTTAAAAGGTGACCAAAAGCATGGCAAACAACTAACTTTCCAAAATATATAGCTGTGTGTGTCTGCGTGTGTCTGTCAGACTGTACCCCTTGCATTTCATGGCCTTTTGGACCCACTGTTTTTCCTCTATACCCATGCACATGGATCACTGACAACCAAGGATAAACAATAAAGTTGTTTGTCTTCAGGGTGACTGAACAATCTTGGTGGGCTTTGTTGCAACACGCTAGCATGCCTACATCTTTGGAATTAATCACAGGTGAGGCACAACAGCTGAAGAGCTCAAATCCAGATATCCGTATCTTGAGAGCCCATCTCCGAACAACAGGTGATGTTGGCCGGCCACAGGTGGACTGGCTATTGCCTAGATGCAGAATGCAATGGGTGCTACTCACGGGCCAGCTGCTGGGGAAAGAATCACACTGGCCTTTTGTTATTAACTGCATTGTGTATTCTGCCACCTCTTAATAAACCAAAAGGGAAAAAAGACAACCTTATAACAATATCCAGCGTTTCCCAACCTTTGGGTCCCAGATATGGTTGGACTACAATTCTCATCAGCCCCAGCAGCATGGCCAATGGTCAGGAATGATGGGAAATGTAGTCCCTCAATGAAAGGGGAGGGGAAGGGGAAAAATGAATCTGATAAGCAGAGCTGCCTTCCTTTCCTTCTGCCAAAGGCTCCCCCACCCTCCCTACCTGCAAACTCCTGCTTGGGACCATTTGGTCAAATGCCAGGAGTCCAAATAGATCTGACAGAATGAGGCTGCACCAGCCTCCAGGCCATGGCCATTCCCTAGACCTTCCACGGCAGCCTCTATTCTCAGGTAGGTGAATCAATAGCCAAAATTAAGCAGGGCTGGTTAATCTGCAACCTGCTGGAGAGGCAGCTGGTCCCCTCAGAGGCCTTTGATGATGATAATGGTGGTATGTAACCTGAGCTGGACACCATAGTCCCACTCCCTGGGAAAGGGAATGCAGAGTATGCTAGCTAAGGCTTTAAATGGAAGACGCAGGGACATGGCTCAGAGATAAGAGCACAAGCTTTGCATGCAAAAGGTCACACGTTCGATCCCTGGCATCGCTGGGTAAGGTTGGGAAAAGTCCCCAGTCTGAAATCACGGAAAGCCACTGCCAGTCAGTGTAGGCAATACTGAGCTAGATGGACCAGTGGTCTGAACTGGTATGAAACAGCTTCCAGAATTCCATAGTAAACTGGCTCATATATATGTGCTGCCTTCTCAGTCTGTTTCATTAAACTGAGGAAGGATGTAGTTGCCTACAAAATGTCACAGGAAACCAGTAAGGACCAATTTGTACAGGCATGCATATTCCCATAGTGCCCCAACGTTGGATTTTGCACGCATATGAATTCTCCCTGCCCCATATAGATAGTTTTACATAATCCCGATTACAGTCATTTGAATTTTGTTATCTGCCACCGCCTTCTTTTCTCATTCACTCTCACCAGCCAGTGAACCATGCTAGATCAGGCCAATCGCCCCTCTAGTCCAACGTCCTGTTCTCACAGTGGCCAACCAGATGCCCCACAGGAAGCCAGCAAGCCGGACCTGAGTGTAACTCCCCAACTTGTGATTCCCAGCAACAGGTATTCAGAGGCATATCGTCTTCAACAGCAGAGGTAGGACATAGCCATTGTGGCTGGCAGCCATTGTAGGCTTATTCTTCATGAATTTCCTCTTTCAAAGCCATCCAAGTTGGTGATTATCACTACAGTTTCAAAGGTGGGAAACTGAGGCTGAGAAAAATGCCACCCATGTGGTCTTCCAGATGTTGATGGATTCTGGTTTCCATCAGCTTCAGCCAGCGTGGCCAATGGTCTAGGGCAGCCTTTCCCAATTAGTGGGCCACCAGGTGTTGTTGGACCACAACTCCCATCAGCCTCAGCCAGCATCGCCAATGGTCAGGAAAGATGGGGATTGTGGTCCAACAACATCTGGTGGCCCACTAGTTGGGAAAGGCTGGTCTAGGGTGATAAGAGTTGGGAATCCAGCAACATCTGGAGGACCACAAGGTCCCCACCCCTGACACAGAACAGCGCATACCTCCACGTCATGGCTTGGTCTGCTGAATTATCAGCAGCAGGGAAATGTAGACCGTTGTTATGTCACAACAGGGGTTCCATGTCAATACGGCTTACAGGAAAGAAAACGGGAGAACAGCTGCCTCAAGTTCCCTTCCTAAACATGTATGTGGTACCCCCCCCTCCGTCTTCAGATCCCACCTCAAAACTCACTTTTTGCATGAAGACTTTGGCTCAACACCCTCAATCCTTACCCTCAACTGTAACCAAACTATAACTGCTTTTGCTCACACTCCTCCTTTGCTGTGCTGCCCCAGGCATCTTTGGAGGAAGGCGCAGGATATGAATATAGTAACAACAACAACTTCTTTCATCATCCTTCCCTCTTTTTGTCTTCCCACCTGAAGGCCTAACTATACTGCAAATGTCCTCTTTAATCAAAGTTTCACTGGAAGAATTCTGGGAACTGTAGCTTGCCAAGGTGCCAAGACATCTATCTTAGAAATCCCTAGCCCCTCCTCACACAACTAAAATACCCAAGGTTCCCCAGGAAGAAGGAATGAGTGTTAAGCCAGCTTAAGTCAATAGTGTGGAAACAGCCTTAGAACAGGTAGGGAACCTCAGGCCCAACGGCTGAATGTGGCCCTCCAGATCTCTTTATCTGGCCCTTGGGACTCACTCCAGGCCACACTCTCTCTCTCTTCAAGCCATACCTCTCACTAGCCCTCCTCAAGTGCTTTTCCCTGCCTGGAATGTGTCCTTGAACTGCAGTGATGCCTCTGACTTGCTTGGATAGAGGAAGCCGGGGTGTGTGTGCAGAAACCTCTTCTCTGTGGCTGGAACGTAGACTACTACCCAAAAGTAAGAGACAAAACCAAGCCTCCACACGCTTTTGCTTCTGGCGACACCACCACCATCACCGCCACTCAAATTTTGCCCAAGAGGGAATGTGGCCCTTGGACTGAAAACAGTTCCTCACCCCTGGCTTAGAACTTAAGCAAAAGAATGACAGGTCCTTGCCCTATAAGGAGCTCACATTCTAAGGCAAGAATGGGGAAGGCTGTGGTCCTTCTATGACATTTTGTTGCCTGAGGCAAAGGACAAGATGGCACCCTCCCAATTCCATTCATAGAAGCTGACTGGACCGGCAACTGAATCTTACTTCAACCACAGCAATGGAACAGCTTTTTGTACCCCACCTTAAGGCAGCTAAAGACCCTCAGCATCTGTTACCTGAGGTAGCTGTCTCACTTTGCATAATGGTAGGGCCGGCCCTGCCTCTCATCAGTCCTAGCACGCAAGGTCAAAGATCAGGGATGACAGGAGTGGTAGTCGAGCGACCTCTGGAGGTCCACCGCTTCCTCACCCCTGCCTTAGAATGTAAACTTCTTAAGGGGAAGAGACCTGCCTTTTTGCTTGAGTATCTCTGTAAAGCACTGGTAGCACTGTATAAATAGAATTAGAATAATTTATTTCGATCAAAGATCGGCACATAAAAAAGCATGAGTAAACAAGATCATATAAAGTACATAAAACCATAAGTGAGTAAAAAGTACAAAATTAAAATCAGTATAAGATTTCCTATACAAGGTCATTTATCATTGTTTTCCGACATGCGATAGCAGGAGCACAGAAACTAGCCACTCTTACTGTAACCTGGGGACTCTTGTGAACTGTATAAATAAACAAATGGACACAAGGAATACTGTTGTCAGTGGCAACCCTGTATTTCTTGGAGAAGATGGCATCCAAGCATCCAAACATGGACTGAAGCCCTTCAAAGCCAATCCAGTAAGCGGCTCAAGCCGGGCTTGCCCAGAGAGCCCTTTATAGGGGACAGAGAAAAAGGATGATCCCAAAGCAACTGAGATCTAACTGGGATGCAGAGCTTGGAAAAGTTACTTTTTTGAACTACAACTCTCATCAGCCCCAGCCAGCATGGCCACTGGATTGGGCTGATGGGAGTTGTAGTTCAAAAAAGTAACTTTTCCAAGCTCTGGGGCTGGCCAGCACTGCAAGCAAGTTGACAACCCCCAAAGTAATCAGTTGCGGCTGGGGAGTGTAGATGCCGCCTGTAGATGAAGGAAACACTTGCAGACATTTGGCACTGTGCAAAATACAGGCGTGCACAGGGCCTAGCTGGAGGGCTTGCAATTCAGCCAAGAAGATGGGAACAGTGGTAGAGGTCAGGAGTTAGAGTGGGAGAGGTCAACGATTGGACAGGGGTCAGGGAGAGGTCCTTTTCTGATCTCCCATGTAGGCTGACCCTCCGCCACAGCTGAAGAGTCGCTTGAGCAACAGAAGGGATACTACCCCAAACCTGTGTCCTACCCATTGTACCAATTCTCCGAGTCAAAGTGGAGCAACTGTGTGTGCGCGTGCATGCTAGATGCATCATGCATAAATTGGTAATAGGGCCACAGCTCAGTGGCAGGGTATCTGCTTTGCACACAGAAGGTCCCTGGTTCAATCCCCAGCAGCTCCAGGTAGGGCTGGGGAAGATTTCTTGTCTGAAACCCTAGAGAGCTGCTGCTAGCCAGTGTAGACAATACTGACCTAAAAGGACCAAACGTCTGACTCAGTATAAGGCAGCTTCCTTTCATATAACAGGAGCAGCAGTCTAAATAATTTTTATTCCATAATGGCAGCCGTTCATGGAAAGGTACACTGCTTAATACCCTTCTCATCTGAAGCCATAAACTTCCCCCCTCTTTCCTCTCCTTTCCGGCATTTGAGGATGGTAAGTTAAACTGAAAGGGAAACGTGTCGAAGAAGCACGGCCGGTGACCATCTGTTCAATCCATGCTGTCATACCTCTATGCCAAAAAGTCCGTAAAAACGTTCAGTAATGCACACACAAAGACTTAATAAAGGTGATCGGCACAAGACTTTCAAACCCTCAGCCCCACTCCACTTTCTAGTCTCTCATCCCTGCGACTAGGGACCCTGCGCTCTTCAGATCCAATGCCAGCCTGCCTTCAGTGACGCTGCAGAGGGAGAGGGAGCGCAAAGCTGCCTCTGGCCCAGTGCCGTCTGGGGTCAGGCCAGCTGAGTGGGGAAAGGAGGAGCACACCCCTGGCTGATGAGCAAAGAGGAAAGCTGGCTCTAGACTAAACCAGGAGCAAGCAGAGTCACTGGATGCCAACAAAGCACTCCCCCCTCCCCAACTCTAAAGGCTTCTCCCCCCCAAGAATCAAAGAGAAGGAGTGGCCCTACCACACTAGCCAGAATCTCAGCAGTGGGGCTGGATGCCACCCTACACCAATGCAACACAACTTCTGCTCTGTTCCTTTAAACTGCCTTGCAAAAGACCCCCTGATTTGGCAACCGTTTGCTTCACCTTGCCTGCATCTCTGGTTCCATCGGCCTTCCCTAACCACATCCTTACCACTCATTGGAATTCCCCAAAGTCTGTCTTACACACCCCAACAACCCCATCCTTGTCTGGCTTCCCTAAGGTAGAGCTTAGTCCCTTGGAAAAGGAACAAGCCCCTTCATTGTTGTTGACACTCAATAACATAGCAGTATTAGCTAGCACAAGACTAGGAGCTCCTCCAGATGTCCTTTTTATTGCACATTCATGATTTGTACTATGGCCCTTCCCCTAACAAGAAATATTCCCCTAATTTGGAGAGGCTGCGGGTCATATAATTTTGTACTACATTCATGGGACAAACAACCTGCCCCACCCACCCCTACAGAAGCATAATCATTACCAGCATCCCAGCGCAGAGCTAGCAATTGTAGATAACTGGGCTTGGGGCCGTAGACATTTCCAGACAGTGCAAAGGACAGATCGGAACATGGCCAGGAGATTTTTCCAACAGGGAGTCAAAAGATGGCTATGCTGGTGATGATCATCTATGGTTCCTGAACCAACCCTAACCTTTCTATGCTACTCTGACTTGCCCCATCCACACTGCTAATCTATCCAAGGAAAGCTTAATCCAAGCAAGAAAAAAAAGGGTGTGTGCTTCAGGCCAGTATTACAGGCTTAGTCATTCTGGAGTGCCTCTGAGGACCATAGCTCAGTGGTACAGCATTGGCTTCACATGCAGAAGGTCCCAGGTTCAGTCCTCAGCAGGTCCTGGTAGGGCTGGGAAAGACTCCTAATCTAAAGCCCAGAGAGCAACTCCAAATCAAGAGTAGACAATACTGAGCTAGATGGACCAATAGTCTAACTCAGTATAGGGCCGCTTCCTATGTACATGCAGAACGCTTTTAATATGAGCAGCTCCACTGGATGAGACCAAAATCCCATGTAATCCGCTACTCCGTTTTAAATACTGGCAAGTCAGAAGCCTTCGGAATCTTACAAGCAGGGCACAAAGGCCACTCCACTCCCCTTCCTGTTTGTCTCAAGCGTCTAGTTATTCAGGGGTATACTGCCACTAAACAGAAAAGTTCCACTGAGCTATTTCCCACAGCTACATAAGCACAGCCTACTCACGCACCACCTGAGACTAAAAGGGCAAGATGTCCAGATATGCAAACAGTGGTGACTTCAAGGTAGACCTGATCCCTGGAAACTTGCTTGTTTAGAAATTCATAGTGAAATCCTGTGCACATCTACTCAGAAGTGTGTTCAACGAGACTTGCTCCAAAGTAAGTGTGTATAGGACTTGAACGCTTTCCTGGGAGTAAGCCCCACTGAACAAGTGAGAGTTGTTTTCAAGTAAACATGTGCCACGATTGTACTATCAATGCTGCACCTTTGCTTTGGCCATCTAGTATAGACTGTAAGCTCCTCTGGGCAGAGACCATGTTATTTCCCTAATACTTAGCAAACAAACAGCTGGCATAAAATATGCATGCTTAGTAGTAGCAGCTTATTGCAGGATCTATCAGCTTCTAGGACAGCCTTCCCCAACCTAGTGTGGCCTCTGGATGTTGTTACATTACAATTCCCAACAGCCCCAACTGGTATGGCCAATGGTCAGGGATGATGGGAGTTGTAGTGTGAACCATCTGGAGGGCACCAGGTTAGGAAAGGCTGATCTAGAATTATTGATGGCTCCTTACTGTGAAGGTAAAAGCAAACAGTGTAGCTCAGCGCAGCCACAGAGCAGGTAGCAAGGAAGGGCAAGGAAACTAGGACCACCAGCATACCCTTTCTGCACTGATGAAGGCTCTTCTCTATCTGCTCAGCTCTATAGGAAAGCTTTGTTATACCAAACCAGCCCACTGGTCCACCCAGTTCAGTACACTCTGCACTGATCTGCAGCAGCTCTCCAGGATTTCAGACCAAGAGTCTTTCCAAGGCCTACCTGGAGATTCCAGGACTCAAACCTGGGACTAGATAGCCAGATGCAAAAGAAGACAGGGCACCTGCAGCTTCAATAGTCATCTAGAAGAGGGAATTTCAGGCAAACTAAACCTGCTGAAATTCCCTCTTCCACACAACCGTTAAAAAGACGGAGGAGCCCTTTTGCATCTGGCCACCCTAACCTGGTGCCTCCTGCTTGCGAAAAGTGTTCTGCTACTGAACTATGGCCCTTCCTCCTCCCCCCCCGCCTAGAACCCACAGCCTTGGGGTTAACAGGAATAGGCCCCTACTCATTGAGCCACCAGACCCAGTGGAGCCTAAAGCTATACAGTGTGTTCACAGACTCAACAGCAGCTGCCTTGCTCTGGTTTTGGAAGCAGTCTCTTTGTAAAGTTGCCATAAATTCCCCACCCCACTTTTTAAACCTTAATAGAACGTTCAGTCTGACAGTGGATCTGGTTGTACTTATAATGGAAAAACTGCCACATTCAGTCAGATTTACTATCTGGATAGGCACAGTGAGGAGAACGAAGGAAAGGGAGCAATAAACCAGATTTGTGTGTCCATACACATATATTTACATGCATTCACACCCGGTTCAAGACACATGCATCTTCCTCCCCAACTCAGAGATTTAACTCCTAGAGACCCACAGAAAGAGGCTAAAACCTGGAGGCAGGATATCTACTGCATGTGTATGCACACTTAAATATTTTTCTGAAGGCATCCTGAGCCCCTTTCGAAAAGACAAAAGGAAGACAGTGATTTACCAGGGACAGGAACCATAAAACAGGAACAGTTGGTGCATAAGCACCAGACCCGGGTTGCCTGCCAGGAAGTGACTGCTGTGCACACAACCCACCCCTTGCGCCAACCAGCCCTTCCTGCAATAAAAAGCTAATGCTGTCACTTTCCGCCCTGGAATCTGGGCAAGAAACTTTGTCTCGGCAAACCATAAAAAGGTCACATTTGCAGGAGCTGCAGAGTGTTGCATTTTAAAAGTGTGGCCAATTTGAGGGAAGGGCCACAGCTCAGCGGAAGAGCACATGCCTTCCATGTGTGAGCCCCAAGTTCCAATCCTTCTGCACCTCCAGTTTAAAAGATCTCAGGTAGCAGACTCAAGTAAAGACCTCTGCCTGAGATCCTGGAGAGATGTTGCCAGTAAGAGTAGGAAACACTGAACTAGAAGGGACTAAAGGTTTCACTCTTTATAAGGCAGCTTTCTATATATAATTGATGTTCACTGTCTGCAGCTGGTAAGAACCTATTATCAATTGTCTCCAGGGTCTGGAAGGGCCTCTCTCATCCTGTTCTTTGTTTCTACTAATTCATTCCCACCTATCATCCTATGTTATGATTATTGTAAGTAAAGCTACACCCGAGTTTTAAAATAAAAATGAAACCCCATAAAATGATGGGCTTTCAAATATGAAACATTTTTCACTGGAAAAAAGTACCTTTTTCACTGAGCAGAGGGGGAATCAAGGATTTGGCCCTCCTTTTTGTGTGGAGGATTTCCGTGGCATGCGCATGTCTTCTGTAAAAAGCGCAGGCATCTACACGGCAAGTCCAGTGACCTCTTTGCATTTCAGGAAATCAAACCATGTGATTCGGCACATGCAAAAAGATGCCACACAGCACATGGAATGACATATCATTATAACACTTGACATCGAGACATCACCAAAGACCCGTCCAGTTAGAACACACACACTGAAAACAAATATTTTGAAAGCAGCAGGTTTGGTGGTAGCAGAGGGGAAAGCAGATTAAATGTGATGTGTTTAAACGGCTTGTATCTAAGCCATTAAGAAAAGGCCCATAGGTAAGAGGGTGAATCGACTTCCCTATAGTTATGCACAGATGAGATGTACATATATCACCAAGAGCTTGAAAGGACAGAGTTTGGGCCCTTCCAGACTAATTGGGGGGGGGGGTTGCATGTATATTCTGCAACATCTCATTGACACATTAATAATGCATTAGCGCTGGACTTATCCACACATCATTCCACTTTATTAGTTGTTCTGTGATACTTCCCCAGTGTTACTGCATTATTGCCATCCGGAGGGGCACAGTTGTACTATAGTATTTATTTATTACATTTCTATCTTGCCTGCCCTTCCTCCCAGAAGGAGCTCAGGGCGACAAACAAAAACACTAAAAGCACTCTAAAACATCTTAAAAACAGAAATATATTAAAACAAAACATCTTTTTTAAAAAAAGCTTCAAAAACATCTTTAAAAGACTGGGATAGGGCCTATAGAGCAACAAAAGCAGGAGAATCCCCACTTCAGAATATACGTGGTATGAAAAGTTACGTGATTACATAATTATATCAGGAAGTTACGAGACATGCACTGACTGGAAACAAAGCAATATGTACGTCCTGAAACTTCTGCAGGCACAAACGTTATTGAACGTGGGATTGCATGCAACCACCCTGATATTACCAAGAGCACAAATTGTCATGAATGCACAATTAACATAATATCTGGAAGGGGCCTTTGAGAATTTTGCCAAGCATTTGTGTAGGGCACATAATATGCAACCTGCTTACAGATTATGATGGGTGCATTTCACTGCATTTGCAATGTGCTACTGCACTGCAGCTTTCCAGTGATTCTGCATGCTATGACATACGTACATGCGCAAACATCATACATGATGATCCATGGGCAGGGCTTTGAGCCGGCCCCTGTTTGCTAAGCACCGCTAAAAGATCCTCACCTCAAAACCTGCTTTAGACCTCAAAACGTGCTGCTAATGGTGAAAAGAGAATATCATTTCTTGTGGAGATGCCTGCTTCAGGCCACAGTGGTGGAGGCAGAGAAAATGCATCATGTACTGCACTGTCCTCCTGCTTCCAGGCAGCCCTCCTAGAAAACTGGAGCCAGAAGATTTGAGTTGCTGCACACTTCCAGCCCATCCCTGCAGAGGCAGGGAGGGTCAGGCCTCCTGGGATCTATCTCTGTCTCTTCGGAAGAGGAGAGGGCATGGCAGTTTGCAGCAACATTTGGCTCACAGCCAGAGCTTAACACCAAGCAAAGGCTCAGCTCACAGAGGGCACCACCCAGTAGGAATTTTTCTAGTGATGTGCAAGCATGACCAGAAACTGCAAAAAAGGAACTTCTACCCATTTGTATCTGAAACCTGGTATATATCAGCTTATGTCCTGTTTCTGTCCCACAGCTGCACATGTGCATCTGGCCATAAGGTCACTCTGATTCCTCCTGCTTGTGTGGCAATGTAACTGGGATATTGTGTATTTAATGGGGGAAATGGGGAGAGTTTCATCAAGACTGAGAAGAGCTTATTTCCTTCCTTCGCCCCCCCCCCAAAAAAAACTCATTAAAGAAGCAGATTACACGTGTCACTTGCATGACAAGGCATATCCTGGGGGCAATGACTGAATGCAGGACTAGTGCCAGCAACTAGCAAGCTTGGGCAGCTGTGAGGGTCCCAGAACCTTGGCAGGGCCCATAGCGATGCCTCCTTGGGCCTCCCTTCAGTATTATTTTTCAAGACCAGCACACCAAGCAGCTGGATCCAGTCCCCACAGTGATTCCCCACAATGCCCCCAACCTCACATTAATCTGGGGCAAGGTAACCAACATGGCACCTTCCATATGCTGCTGGACTCCAACTCCAATCAGCCCCAGCTGACATGCAGCTATTAGTTAGGGATAATGGCAGCTGTAGTCCAGCTAGCCTGTTCTGGAGCATTAAAATTAAAATGAAGTCTAGACCCAGACACCCAGGATGAACGGAGTGCTCAGGGCCCACTGACAAATGGAATGGCTTAATGGAGGGCACTTTGCCCGGGGCTCTCACAAACCTAGAGCTGGCCCTGGCGGCATGGAACATAGGAACCTGCCTTATATTGAATCAGATCACTGGTCCATCTAGCTCAGTACCAAACATCAGCTTCCCAGGATTTCAGGCAGGAGTCTTTTTCCAGCCCAACCTGGGACCTTCTGCGTGCCAAGCAGATGTTCTACCATGGAGCTATCACCCTTTCTCGAGGAGGAACCAGACACCAGTTGGAGAGACCTATTGCCACCACCATCCCAGGAGATGTAGCATAGGGGACAGAGCGTTGGCCTTAGACAAGGGCCGCCTTTCCCAACTAGTGGGCCACCAGATGTTGTTGGACCACAATTCCCATCTTTCCTGACCATTGGCAATGCTGGCTGAGGCTGATGGGAGTTGTGGTCCAACAACGTCTGGTGGCCCACTAGTTGGGAAAGGCTGGACTAGGGGAATTGCCTTGAATTTTACAAGGTTCTCTCAGGAATAAACCTACCTCTGAGGATAACCATGGGAGATATCATGTATGATGTCTTGAAATTCTTGGAGGAAAAACAGGATAAATACGTAAAAGTAATAATCACCACTCCCATCCCAGAGTTAGCAGCACTCAGCAAAAGGTGTCAGGGGATTAGCCAAGGAAATCTCTACCAGGCCAAAAGAAGGAATTTGCAGAAATGGGGCTGGAGTGGGAAAGCTCTGGCCCTCCAGATGTTGCTGGACTGCAACTCTCATCATTCCTGGCCATTGGCCATGCTTGTAAGGGCTGATGGGAGTTCCAGTCTTCTCCCTCTCTCATAATACTAGAACTCATGGACATTCAAAGAAGCTGAATGTTGGAAGATTCAGGACAGACAAAAGGAAGTACTTCTTTACTCAGCGCATAGTTAAACTATGGAATTTGCTCCCACAAGATGCAGTAATGGCCACCAGCTTGGATGGCATTAAAAGAAGATTAGACAAATTCATGGAGGACAGGGCTATCAATGGCTACTAGCCATGATGGCTGTGCTGTGCCACCCTAGTCAGAGGCAGCATGCTTCTGAAAACCAGTTGCCAGAAGCCTCAGGAGGGGAGAGTGTTCTTGCACTCGGGTCCTGCTTGCGGGCTTCCCCCAGGCACCTGGTTGGCCACTGTGAGAACAGGATGCTGGACTAGATGGGCCACTGGCCTGATCCAGCAGGCTCTTCTTATGTTCTTATGTTATGTTCAGTTCAGTGACATGAAGGGCCAAAAATTCCCCACACTTGGGCTACAAGTTCCATATCCCTGACCTAGACGGAGGTCGTTCTTTAAACACCTCCAGCACAAACTAGGCAGGGTGCCCAGGGCAGAAAGAGCAAAAGTTTGGCAGACGCACCCCTCCTTTCTTCCAAGGAGTTTTAGGCTAACTACATCAGGTGAGCCAGGTTCAGCTGAGAGTGATTTGCTCCCCAAGTCACCCACTGCCTGCAAGCTTCACAGGGCAGGGATTTTGAGCCTAGGTTTCTCAGCACTTTTAAAGCCAAGCACTCTCATCACTGAGCTATGTTGGCTCTTGTAAGCATCAGGCACAATTTGCCACACTATCAGGGTGCATCCTAAAGATCACTTATTGCAGGTTAGTTACTGCTTTTTTTCCTTTGGAAAGAAATGCTCAGAAACCATTCTTTTCTCTGCACAATCACGGGATGTTGAAAGAAACTTGAAAGGGTGGGGTTTTTCCTCCCCAAACGCTCCTTCAGTGCATATTTGCGAGCAAGTGGTTGTTCTCATCTCAGCAGCAGTGTGGGTGGCAAGTACAGAATGAGGGCACAGCAGATATTCTGCGCTGAGTAACACAGAGTGCAAAGTTAGGTGGGTGTACTAGTTCAGAGATTTACAGACTGATCCAATGCCAACTTCCTTGGGAGGAAGTCCCAGTGAATTAAATGGAACTTACTCCAAGGAACCGTTCACAGGGCTGCAGCAGGATTTAAAGCAGGGATTGAGGGAGCTTTTAGCTCTCCAAATGTCACTCAACTAAAACTCCTATCACCCCTAGCAAGCATGGGCAATGGCTAGGGATTGTGGAAGTTGTAGTTCAGCAACATCTGGAGGGCCAAAGGTTCCCCACCCATGCCTGATTTAAAGGATCTTCTGGAAGGGTAAGCCAAAAGGAGACACTTGTAGCTAACTCCACTACTTTGGGAGGAGGTGGTGCTATTCAAACATCATAGTGGTGTATGTTACGTAATTTTAGACACAAATCGATAGCTATATGGGGAACCCTCTAATAAAATCTCAAAGTATATTATTTCAAAATGTGATACAGCAGCTCTCCTGCATTTGGGGGCCCTTCTGATGATTAGGGCCCTGGACATCTGCCCCAAAGTCCTGACCTTATGGCGCCACTGGAATGTCCAACCCACTCGCCCAGCAATCGCATCTCAGTCTGGAGGTGAAAGATCTCCAGTCTAGTACATTCAGAGACACCACCCAATACTCCCCTTTCTGCCACATGCCACACCCCACCCAAGCAAGACTTGTATATGCCTTTCCAGTTACTGGTGTGTGCCCAAGCAGGAGGAGCTACCAAGCTCAGTTTGCCCCTCCATTGCAAGGATGGAGAGATATCCAGTCACAATTATTCCCACCATCTCAAGCAGCATCCTTTCCTTTTCCGATTACCAGGATGCAGATGTGTACTCAACACCCAACCCTCTAGATGCCTTGAACATCCTGGCCAGAGAGGAAGGAGATCCGACCATGCTTTTTCTGCTAGACACCATCAGCATGGGCAAGTCTGGCTCGTGGTGATGGTGGCTCTGCTCCATATTTGACTTCTTGTGCAGCACATAGCTAAGTAGGATACTGCCTTATATTGAGCCCGACCATTGGCCCATCTAGCTCAGTATTGTCTACACTGACTGGCAGCAGCTCTCCAAGGTTTCAGAAGGGATCTTTCCCAGCCCTACCTGGAGATGCCACTGGGGATTGAACCTGCGTCCTTCTGCTTGCCAAGTACATGTTCTACCACTGAGCTATGGTTCTTCCCAAAATCAAATTAGGCCCATCTCAAATATGGGACAGGAGATCCAGAATAGGATGTTCCATCTCATCTTAAACATTTTGCCTTACCAGATTCTCTCCCCCCCCAAAAAAAACCCCATATGAAACGCCTGGGGGAAGAGACTAAGTAAATTTGCTACTTCACCGACCTCCTTTGCTAAGCACACCTTTGTGTGTGAAAGAAAAGTCCGACCAGGACGCCCGCCCACTTCCACCGCTCGTCCCAAGCCAGAGATTCACTTCCCATAACCTGTCCCGACAAAAAGGTTGCTACGGACTCTCTCCCGCGCCCCCCTCCCATCAGCTCCTTCAGCCCCAACCCGACCCCCCTCTTCTTTTCTCTTCCCCCACCCCCCAATCCCTGGAACAAGAGCGGCGGGGATGAGCTCCGATTACAGGAAATGCTTCGTTCCGAGCCTGTTGGGGGCGAGAGCGAGTGGAGAGGCGAAGACGAGGGGGGGGCGCGGAAAATCCGCCACTCTCGCCTGCGGCGGGGTTGGGCCGTCGCGCGTTCCTCCCGTGGAACAGCAGCAGCCGCTGCCGCCACCAAAGGGGAGTGTGTGGGGTGGAGATCCCGAGTAACGGGAGCGGGTTGTGAGGAAACGCAACAGGCGGGGGACGGTGGGTCTGCAACCACTTAGTGGGGCTGGAAAGAGGGAGCGGGCGGCAGGCCAGCCGAGTGGAGGGGAGGCGTGATTTGGAGTGGGGGGAGGAGAGAGGGAGAAAGCCACTTCTTCCAGGCAGTGCAACCTACGCCAATTCAATTTCGTTTTCCTTTCTAAGTTATCCAAACAGCGCAAAAAGTGGTCTTCCCACCTCCACCAGTGTGCGCGCTTCCCCGATCAGTGACCCCCCCATCTACTCCCATCTCCGGAGACCATCCGAGTCCCCGGATTAATGGAGGGTGGTTTCAGGTTGTCCCACTATGCCACCCCTTCCCCCCTCCAAAAAAAAAGAGTGTGTTCCGGCCACGCCGCCTTGCCTTGACCTACCTCTGCGCCTCCGGGAGGTAAAAGTCCACCGAGAAGCCAAAAAAGCTGCCTGGGGGGCCGCGTAAAAGCGCCGGCGCCTCGGCGTCCAGGTTGAAGCCCCAAGCGCAAGGCACGCTGAAGAGGAACAGCAGGGCCCGGGGAAGCATAGCTGGGCCTGGGCGTCGGAAGCGGAGGGAGAGAAGGTTATCTGGGTGGACGGAGCGAGAGACGAGAGCAAAATCCCAGCCGGGCTCCAAGAGATTCCCTCCCGGGGATCGCTCGCCTAAAGTCTTCTTTCTCCAACCCGCCCGGAACGTGAGTGCTCCGGAGGCTCGCCGCCTCCCTCCCCTCCTGCCCCCCTCGCCTCTTTGCCCGAGAATGAGTCACAAAAGGAGGAGTCTCTCTCCCTCCCCCTCGATGGGACAGGGGGCAGGATGGATCTCATTAAACTCCCAGCGCTGGGAATTTTGGAGGGGAGCCAGGAAGAGCTCCGATGAATATTTGGAAAAAGTTTTGATATATATTTGAAGAGGGTTTTCCCCCTGCTAAACACGCACACGCTCACAACGAGTTTTCATAATATATATATATATATATATAATGTATATATTGTCCGCTTCGTTTTTGCAAGTGGTGGCGAACTCCTTCGGCTTTGCAGAATTGATGATGTCATGTTGGGGTTTTCCTTGCTTGAAGGAAATCGAGCGCTCTGTGCCAGTTTTTTTGGGGTCGAAAAGATTTGGTTGTGATTGGTTGCCCTGCGTTACCATGAAAACGCTGTGAGAGTCAACCGAGTGGAACGAAATTTAATAAACCGAGTCAGGTTTTACGTTTTGTTTTTGCTTTTTGTTTTGTTTTGTTTTCAAATAAAAATCAAGAGGGCTGCATTTGAATCGGACTGGGTTTTAAAAAGAGAGAAAGCAGAAGGATATCTGAAATCTTAAAACATTCCAAAAACCTGTCACTGGTACAGAGGAGAGTGCAATTTTCCTGCAAGAGTGTAGTGGCAAATTCAGAAGTGTAGGGTCCCTTCATGATAGTCACACCATGTCCCCACACAGCCATACCCCCTTTTCCATTTCCCCTTGTCTCTTTTGCTCTCCCTGTCATCTTGCAAGTTCACATTCCACTACAACAGATGTCCCTAGGAGCCAATCAACATGAAAGGGGAATCTCTGTGTTAGCTACTGAGAAGAGTCTTCTAAGTGGCTGACTCACCTTTCACTCTGATTGGCTACAATCAGCACAAAAAGACAAGGAACAAGGACTCTTCTCAGTAGCTAACATGCTCAGTAGCTAACATGACTAGCTCATACATAGGGACCCTACTTCCAAAAAAGTAAGGGGTCTATGACCCACCACGATCCCAGACAACTACACCCCTGTTTGCACAATCCAATTATTGTAGTAAACCGATCTGTTCAATGACCATATTTGGTCACCATTGTCCCTCTCCCTGTGCAACAAGTCCTACCCCCCTGCCACTGATGCATTTGCTGAGTTAAAGGCATTTGAATTCTCAGTCAACCTTGAGTGGATCTGTTCACATGCCATCTGATATTTGGGGTTTCTCTTACTCTTGATGTCACATCTATACCCTCGATATAAGGGAACAATCACACTCTGCACATGCTGTGGGGCACTCCATTTTGCACATGCCAGGACTGAGTCCCTTCACTTCAGTTAAGTCTCATTTCAACAAGAGGAAGCCATTTCATCAGATTGGAAAATCCTTGTTTATTATCAGATTCAGGAGTTTACCTCAGATCAAGGCAGAGTTGAAGTTGGTTGAACCAGTGGCTAATGTGCAGCTTCTTTTCCTGCTTCCAAAGTTTACTCTACATATCCTAAAAAAGAATCGGCAGCTGGGTTGGCAGGATTCAAGTTCGGTATAGTTCTGAACTTACAGTGCAGCACACTATGAAAGAGGCTGCAATGCACTGCTTTTGCATTGTCCCCCTTAGCTCCTGTTTTTAGAAGCCTTTGAGGGTGGTGATTAGGCTAGATGTGTTGCCTTGGGGATTTCAGAACGTTACCATGTTCTCTCATCATTCAAGCACTGCTGGGTAGGATGGCCAGATGCAAAAGAGGACAGGGGGCTCCTGCACCTTTAGTAGAAGAAGGATTTCTGCAAGTGTAGCCAGTGTGGTATAGTGGTTAGACTAGTGTTGGACTATGACCTGGGAGACCAGAGTTCGAATCCCCACACAGCCATGAAGCTCACTGGGTGACCTTGGGCCAGTCACTGCCTCTCAGCCTCAGAGGGAGGCAATGGTAAACCCCCTCTGGATACCACTTACCACGAAAACCCTATTCATAGGGTCGCCATAAGTCCGGATCGACTTGAAGGCAGTCCATTTCCATTTTAGAACTATTAAAGGTGTAAAAGCTTTACCCTCTTTTTTTTTAACCTGTGCACCCTGCTGATGAGATGGACATGTAGCTGTTATGGCTTTTGTGAATTGGGCCTCTTCGATTCTCCTTCCTGCCCCCCCCCCAACCACAACCCATTCTTTGCCTGAGCACCAGACCAATCTCTTTTCTACCTGACAAAATAATTTGGTGTTGGTTACAGTTTTTGTGTTTTTGTTATTTGCACAGCAGGGGTGTAGTCATCTGGGGTTGCGAGTGGTCATAGAGCTGTTCCTTTTTAGGGAGCAGGGTTCCAGGCAGGTCCCTTTGTGTGAGCCAATCAGCATGAAAAGGGAGCCACTGAGAAGAATCCTTGTCCTTTCGTACTCATTGGAGCCAAACAGAGTGAAAGGAGGTGAGCCAGCTACTGAGAAGACTCTTCTCGGTAGCTAACACAAGCCTCCCCTTTCATGCTGATTGGCTCCTATGGGCATCTGTTGTAGTGGAGTGTGGACTTGTGAGATGACAGAGGGATGAGGGAAAGTGGAACACGGGTGTGGCTGTGAGGGTGTGTGGCTTGACTATCATGAAGGGACTCTGCACTTCTGAATTTGCCACTACGCTACTGTTGCACAGTGGAAGATCTTTACATTGGGTTTCAACCTGAGCTTTGTGCAACTATGAAAATTTCCCATGTGGACTTTTTTTTATTTTTTAAAGGGGAGGGATCATCAGAACACTTGAAGCTGCCAGCTGGCCCATCTAGTCCAGCGTGCTGTTCTCGCAGTGGCCGACCAGATGCCTCTGGGAAGCCCACAAGAAGGACCTGAGTGAACAGCCACTCTCCCTTCAAATGCAAAGAACCAGCACTCAGGAAATCTGGAGAGACCCACTTCATTGCTGTATAAACAAAGACTCTACTAAACTCAGCAGCGGATAGTGGCGTAGTTAGGTCAGAGGAGCTAAGTGCTGTACAGAACAGAGAAGTGACACAGTCCCTGTCCAGAAACCTTTGAGTTTTTCAGTAACCAGACTGATTGGGGAGAAGCCCAGAACTGACATATGGATTTTGTGGATGCAGTGGGAACTGAGTGGTCACAATAGAGATGTGGCTTTGGTGGCTCAGGAAAGGCTGTGTTGAGTTCCCACATGCAGGCAATTGCTTGATTTCTCATCATGTTACTCTGTGCTTGAGGATTTATCTTCAAGCATACACAGTGGAATGTGTGGATTGACTTGTGCTTCAAGGGCTGCAAGGGGGAACTGTTCTGTCTGATCTGTTCCGGCTGCAGTGGTGGTGCCAGGACAGGAATTTATGGCAGGAGTTTCAGCAGAATGAGCAGGAGGGCCCCTGAACACAGCAGGGCTGGCTTACATTTTGAAGTAAGTGAAGCAATATACTTTGCCGTCTACCCAAAGAGGGACCCCCTATAAGATGATTAAGTCCAGAGTCTAAAATTATCTAAACCACACTACATGCATTCACACATGCAGAGTTAGTTACCCTTTGATCAAGTGATGAAATGTGCGTGTGAATCAGCTTGAAGGGTTGGCTTGTGCTTGTGAATCTGTCATCTTGAATTAAATGCAACCTGCTGAGTGCAGCTTTCATGCCTCCTCACATCTCATATGTAGCTGCATATCAATGACCGATGAGATTCTGAGTGGTGAAACATACGTGAACACGTATATGTATGTATGAAGGGAATAAGCCCAAAGAAGTTGGTCTTGAGGAGGGACAACAGGAGAGAGGTAGGTGGATGGAGATATGTCTGGCTATTAAAGCTAGTGTGGTGTAGTGGTTAGAGTGTCAGACTATAATTTGGGAGACCAGGGTTCAAATCTCCGCTCAGCCATGAAGTTCATTGGGTGACCTCTCAGCCTAACCCACCTCATAGGATTAGTTTGAATATAAAATGGGGAGACCCATGTGTACCACTTTGAGCTCCTTGGAAGAAAGGTGGGATATAAATGCAACAGTAAACAAAATATAGTGGTGTCGTGGTTAAGTTGCTGGACTACAACCTGGGAGACCAGGGTTCGAATCCCCACACAGCCATGAAGCTGAATGGGTGACCTTGGGCCAGTCACTGCGTGTCAGCCTCAGAGGGAGGCAATGGTAAACTACCTCTGAATACTGCTTACCCTGAAAACCGTATTCATAGGGTCGTCATAAGTCGGGATCAACTTGAAGGCAGTCCATTTTTCAAACAAATATATTGGCAATTGCAAACTCAAACAGAAAGTTATATTCTAGATATAGGAAGCAGCATGATGGAAAGAGAGTAGACAATAGAGATGCAGAGGGCTGACCATAAGTGAGCTTGTGCAGAAAAGGGGGCGTAAGGGTAGGCAGAGGAGATAAAGTTAGGGGCAGAGAATACTGGGAACCTGGGAAAGAGGGATGCTAAGGGGAAGGGCCATAGCTTAGCGGAAGAGCATCTGCTTTGCATGTAGAAGGTCCCAGGTTTGATCTCTGGCATCAGCTCCAGTTAGGAATAGGAAGGACTTCTGTCTGAAACCCTGGAGAGTCCTGTGTTCAAGCCTGCCTCTGCCCACTGCCCTGGACATCTTGTGTGGCTACAGTATCTTCAGCCTCAGCTTCCCCTAGTTGTGAAATGGGCATAAGAACAACCTGGCTCACAAGGGTTATTGTGAAGCTGAGCAAATAAAACATAGGTAAAGCTGTGAGCTATTTTTTTTTAACTGCTACAGAAATGACTGGTTTCCCTGCCTTTCCTAAATAGAGAACTGAGCTAGTGCTGGCAGAGCAAAGGCAAGACCATACAGGGATCCCAGCCTCAGGTCAACAGAAGGGTGGAACTTTGGTCTCTGCTTCTCCATGCTCAGTCAGGCAGGGCTTGATCAGCTTGTCCATCCTTTCCTAGCCAGGCTCCAGGGTGGGGTGGAGGCAGGAGCAGGCAAGACCTCTGCTTTTGACTCTGAGCTCATGGAAAAGAATGACACCGAATGTTCTCCGAACACTGCAAAACATTCACTTAGGCAAAAGCCTCGGAAAACATTGTATGGTAATAATGAATAACTGGCTGCCCCGTGGAGGTGAGAATCAAACTGGCGGTGACAAACTATTCCCAGAGTTTGCAAATACACAGGCCAGATGCAAAGCAGCATGGGAAAAGGACACTGTCTTATGGTGCCCCACAGTCCTGCAACCTGTTAGGAATATAGGAAGCTTTGCTGCTTTATAGCAAATCGGACCGCTGGTCCATCTACCTCAGTATTGTCTGCATGGGCTGGCAGTGGCTCTTCAGGGTTTGAGGCAGGCGACATTGCCAGTCCTACCTGGAGATGCCAGGGATTGAACCTGGGACCTTCAGCATGCAAAGCACATGCTCTGCCCCTCAGCTGCAGCAGGCCTTCCTTTGCTTTGAATGCCTGTGCTCAACCTCAATCAGAGAGAGAAAAGCATGTTCCTGTACGTGTGCAGAGTGCTTTTCTCAAAAACATGAATACACTGGCTTTTCAACAATAAGATTTAGAGTTGACCTAGCCCATTCCAAAAGTGCCAAACACTCTGCAGAATATCGTCCCTAGAAGAGTCCTGTAGGATAGAGTATTCTCTACATATTTTAGGTCCAAGGTCAAGAGAATAGTGGTTTGTTGCCTCAATCTACCTCAGCCTTTCCCAACCGGTGTGCCTCCAGATGTTGTTGGACCACAACTCCCATCAGCCTCAGCCATTGGGCTGATGGGAGTTGTGGTCCAACAACATCTGGAGGCACACTGGTTGGGAAAGACTGATCTACCTAGTGCAGGAGTGGCTAGCCTGTGGCCCTCTGGATGACGTTGGACTTCAACTCCCATCATCCCTGGCCATTGGCCATGCTGCCTGGGGCTGATGGGAGTTGGAGTCCAACAACATCTGGAGGCCTAATGAGTTCATAACTGAGAGGAGATTTGAACTTGGGACTTCTTACCTCTTTGCTCACCCTCTTTGTCATTTATCTACATCTAGATCTGTAGCATAATCTGCTAGCTGAGAGGTGGGGGGGCAGAGCCAGTGTTGAACCTTATGGTGAGTTATGAATAGAACCAACCCAAAGCTTGAATGTATTAGCTTTCCAGACTCCTATACAGTATTAGCTAGGCCAGGAAAATCCTGACTGCTTGGAAACACTTAACTGGTTCTGGTGACTCCTTGGTGAGGGGAAGGCACTCTGCACATGCTTTTGAGGCACACTCTTCCTCCATATGTTCCAGGCCAGGTCTGAGCCCTGACTCAGTTTAAGCTCCCATGAGAAATAATGAGAAATAAAACGTCCCTATACAAGGACAACACGCTTTCTCTCACTCTCCTTTGGCAGTCTCCCTCTTCTGGAGGTAGGAGGGCAAAGGGGATGCTAGGTCATAACATGTGGCTTCAGGCAGGCTTTTAAGAAACTAACACCAGATTAGAGCTTGGAAGATTACTTTTAAAAAGTAATAAATTACAGTTACAATTGCATGGCCCCAAAAAGGAGTAATTACCATTACAATTACAGTTGTTCTGAAAGTATCTGATTACTTTACTTTTTCTCAAAAGTAATCACTACAATTACATTTCAGTTACTTATTTTTTTAAAAAACCCGCCTACAAGGTGCTGGCCTTGGCTGCTGCACATCTAAGTAGCCTAAAACAACATTAAAAATAAACATACACATACAGAGGTAGTATAATAATTCCTTTTATCCATAAAATAGCAATGGTGGTCTCTCTGCTGAGGTCACTACTCAGATCTTTGCATGTCAAACCAAGTGCAACCCACCCCCCACTCAGCCAGCAAGCATAATCTCTCACTTAACCACTTCCCAGACCCTGCCCTGCCAACCAACTAAGGGACACTCACCCAAGCAAACATTTTTCCCTGAGATGCAAAAAAGTTAAAATACTGAAAATGCAGCACAGTAGTCAGAGAGGGTGGTGGAGGCCACTTTGTGTGCCAAGTGCAAACACAGTATTCACACTCACACACATCATCTTTCACCTCCACAGTTCTTTATCTCCATTCTGCTGCTGCTTCCTTCTCCATGCTAGACATGATAGAAGTGTATAAAATTATGCATGGCATTGAGAAAGTGGATAGAGAAAAGTTCTTCTCCGTCTCTCATAATACTAGAACTCGTGGACATTCAAAGAAGCTGAATGTTGGAAGATTCAGGACAGACAAAAGGAAGTACTTCTTTACTCAGCGTATAGTTAAACTATGGAATTTGCTCCCACAAGATGCAGTAATGGCCACCAGCTTGGATGGCTTTAAAAGAAGATTAGACAAATTCATGGAGGACAGGGCTATCAATGGCTACTAGCCGTGATGGCTGTGCTCTGCCACCCTAGTCAGAGGCAGCATGCTTCTGAAAACCAGTTGCCGGAAGCCTCAGGAGGGGAGAGTGTTCTTGCACTCTGGTCCTGCTTGCGGGCTTCCCCCAGGCACCTGGTTGGCCACTGTGAGAACAGGATGCTGGACTAGATGGGCCACTGGCCTGATCCAGCAGGCTCTTCTTATGTTCTTATGTTCTTATGTCCCCATTTATTCTTTTGTACAGAGAGACTAGCCTGTTTGTCTTCTGTAGAATGACAAAGCAGAATTGCTGACAGATGTTAGCCCGTCTGAAAACACAGCAACTGAAAGGGTCAATGCATTTGTGGAGATGACTTGGGCGTGAAAGAGGGGGGAGAAATGTGAGCTGGGTATGTGTGAGTCAGATTTCCTTTCATCTGCTTGGTCCATCTCCATAGAGGACTCGCTAATCAAGTGGACCTACATCACACATGCCTGAGCACTATGGGGCCAGGTAGTATGAAGGCCCGGAGTGTGGTCATCCAGGGTTGCAGGGAGTTATCGACCCTTTACTTTTTTGGGAGCATGGTCCCAGCCAGGTCCTTCTGTATGAGCCAATCTGCATGAAAAGGGAGTGTGTTAGCCACTGCGAAGAGTCTTTGTCTTTTTGTGCTAGTTGGAGCCAATCAGAGGGAAAGGTGGTGAATCAAGTGCTGAGGAGACTCTTCTCAGTAGCTAACACACAGCCTCCCCTTTCATGCTGATTGGCTTCTAGGGACGTCTGTTGTAAGGGAGTACGGACGTGGGAGACGACATGGAGAGCAAGGGAGACAAGGGAAAGTGGAAAAGGGGGCATGGCTGTGGGGGGTGCGCCGTGACTTTTCTGACGGGACCCTGCACTTCTGAATTTGCCACTACACTACTGATCAAGGCACAACCATTGCTGCTGGCATCATATTTCTTCCACACAGCTGCCTGGGGTCCTAGCCTGGTTCCTGGTTCTTGCTTGGCCACATTGCTGCTGCTGTGTTGATTATATCCATTGCTGTTGCTTTTAAGAGGAACAATTTGTTGGGTCTGATTGCCAGTATTTATTTAGTTATTACCAGACTTGGCTCTTGATGTCTTTAAAGAGCAGCTTGATTCACAGACATTGGCATATTTATCTCTATGCTGTGAAAAGCTTCACTTACTGATTCCTGGAGATCAGGGTGCTGCTAAAGACGTAGGAGCAGACCAAACCATTGCTTCTCTGGTTAGCTGTCAATCCTGGGGAGCTGTGTGACAGTTGTTGTTTTGAGACGGTCTCTGTTAGATTTGGGCTTGATAGTTAATAGCTATGTTATGCTTTAGATCCCACTTAACAACGTTAGTTTTGTTTGATCTACTCCACCGGGAGGCTTGAGGGGGAGGAATTGTGTTCTCCTCCTTTGGGGATTTCCCCAGTTCATCTGCTGTCCCTGGAACACGGACACTCCAGGCAGCCCACCTGAACAGCCTCTGATAAGGACTGCAGCTCATCAGAAGAGCATCTGCATTGCATGTGGAAGGTCCCAGGCTCAACTGCCAGATTCTCCAGGTAGAGCTGGGGGTATCCTGTCTGAATCCCTAGAGAGTGTCTGCCAGTTGGTGTAGACAACACTGAGCTAGATGGACCAATGGCCTGATTCAGTATAAGGCAGTTTCTTATGTTCCAGTAGATTGGGCCAACTCTGGTCACAGTCTATATTTGCCCTGCCTGTGCTTTTCTGTTATGAATGCTACTGTTGCCTCTCTATATCAGCGTGAAGTCTGTTAAAACAACAACAAAGGCACTTTATTAAATTTATTTATTTATTTATTTCATTAAACTTATAGACCGCCCCATAGCTGAAGCTCTCTGGGTGGTTCACAAGACAAGAAATAGCAAAGTACAAGATATGTATCAATATAAAACATATAAAAAGTTAAAAATTATTAAAAATTAAAACAATGTCAGCGTATACTAAACATAATTAATTAAAAAGCCTGGGTGAAAAGAAAAGTTTTGACCTGGCGCCGAAAAGATATTAACGATGGCGCCAGGAGTATTTCCTCCGGGAGATCGTTCCACAGTTCGGGGGCCACCACAGAAAAGGCCCTTTTCCGCGTTGCCATCCTCCGAGCTTCCCTATGAGTAGGAACTCAGAGGAGGGTCTTTGATGATGAACATAGTGTACGGGCAGGTTCATAACGGGGGAGGCGTTCCAACAGGTATTGTGGTCCTATGCCGTGTATGGCTTTATAGGTCAAAACCAGCACTTTGAACCGGGCCTGGAAACAAATAGGCAGCCAGTGCAAGCAGGCCAGAGTCGGAGTTATATGGTTGCACCGTCTGGTCCCCATTAACAATCTGGCCGCTGCATTCTGCACAAGCTACAGTTTCCGAACCGTCTTCAGAGGCAGCCCCACGTAGAACACATTGCAGTAATCTAATTTCGAGGTTACCAGCGCATGAACTACTGAAGCGAGGTTCTCTCTGTCCAGACAGGGGCGCAGCTGGGCCACCAGCCGAAGCTGATAGAAAGCACCCCGTGCCACAGAGGCTATCTGAGCCTCAAGTGACAGGGATGGATCTAAAAGAACTCCCAAGCTACGAACCCGTTCCTTTAGGGGGAGTGCAACCCCATCCAGAACAGGTCGAACATCCCCCAATCCCCCATGTGCAGTGTCTATCAGAAGTTGCTGGACTACAGCTCCCATCATCCCAGACTGTTGGCCATGTTGGCTGGGATTGATGGGAGCTGTAGTCGATTAGCATCTGGAGGGCACCTTGTTGGCTATCCTTGGCACAACAGAACCATCAAGCCAGACAGTCTGTCATGAACAGCAATGGCCACACACCAGATTTTATGTCTCTTAAGGCCGCTCTAATGAAGAGCTTTGCAGCTGCTGTCTGGTGAAACTGCTTAACCCTTTGTCCATTGGGGTTCCTGGATCTTGCTTAACTGACAGTTCCGTTTAAAGCAGTGACAGGGAATCTTTGGACATCCAAATGTTGCTGAATTACAACTCCCATCAGCCCCAGCCAGAAAGGCTAATGGTCAGGGATGATGGGAATTGCAGTCTAATAACCTCTGGAAGGCCACAGGTTCCCCATTCCTGGTTTCATCCAAGAATGGGGAACTGCAGGCCAGGGGGCCAAATGTGGCCTCCCAGGCCTCTCTGTCCGACCCTCAGGGCTCTCCCCAAGGTCATGCACCCTTCCTAGCCACACCTTGTACCAGCCCTGCTTGAGTGTTTTTGCTTGGCTGGAATGTCTCCTCAAACTCCGATAATGCCTCTTGCTTGCCTGGATGGAGAATAGGGAGGGGCAAGTGAGTGTGTGTAGAAACCAGCCTACTGTACAAAAGGTAAAATTCACGTGTGTTGCTCTGCCCACTTTTGCCTCTGGCCCCGCCCACAACTGCTATGAGGCCCACAGAACAGCTCTATGAGAGCCTAGGTTTCAGCACTTCAGAGAGCGCCTTGAAAGTCCGGGCCAAAACCCAGAGCGGATTCCAGTGCCCCACTGGAACAGTTGCCCAGAAGGGAATGATGCCCTCAGGGTAGAAAGGTTCTCTGCCAGTGGTTTAAGCCATTGCCTTAGTTCTCCTTTAAAATGTAAAGAGGGCTCCTGCACTTTTAACTGTTGTGTAGAAGAGGAGAATTTCAGCAGGTGTGGCTTGTCATTCAAGGAGCTCCGCCCTCTTTTCCTAAGCAGCAATCATGGCATATCTTGGGCCTAGTAGGAAATAGCAGGCAGCTTTCTGTCTGCATACAAATCCCTTGGTAACCAACAATAATGAGAAAGGGGATGTGAAAGTGAGTGATGTGTGGGAATGTGTGTGTATAGCTTACTCAGCTGCTGGGTGGGAGATGTGCCCAGTACCAGTTCTGGATATCATCAGCTGTCTATTGTTGTTGTCAGTGAATCCTGGCTTGACATATTTGTGACCAGCCCCTGTTCTTGTTCCTCTAACAGCACCTTGACCTGCAAATATTAGCTGATGACAATCCCGGCCGGAGTTCGATTCCAACGGAAGTCAAATCTCCAGTAAAAGGGTTCGAGGTCCACTCAGCCTTCCATCCATCCGTGGTCGGTAAAATGAGTACCCGGCATATGCTCGGGGGTAGAGAAAGGCCGGGGAAGGAACTGGCAATCCCACCCTATATATACGGTCTGCCTAGTAAACGTCGCAAGACGTCATCCTAAGAGTCGGAAACGACTCGCACTATAAGTGCGGGGACACCTTTACCTTTTAAAGGTCTAATCGAGCCTGGCTGGTCATTTTTTCTGGTCATTTGGCAACCCTGTTCTTAGGTTTGCTGTCTGCTATGATTTTGCAAAGACAGGCTGGAAAAAATGGATTAAACTATGGAATTTGGCAAGCTGATGCTTAGCGGTATTGCCTTCAAATGAATAATCAACATTTAGGTGGTGTTTTTTTTAACCATCACTCAGAGTGAAAATTGAAACATTTTGAAATGGCACATTTGAATTGTGAAATGTTGCCAGCTTTCACATTTAAGTGACCTCCTTCCAGCTGCAGTGATCATCCTGCTCCCATGAATGCCAGTGGAAGTAACAGAGAGGAAATGTTTGTCATTTGATAATAGTCCCACTTCCCCCTTGAAAGCATATATGGTGGGGAGGAGAGAATCAGAGTTCTGATGTGTTTTTATCTCTGCCTGCTAAACCTCTTGCCATCTACCCATTTCCCATACCAGGATTTGCTCCCTCTCTTCCCACTCTCTCTCTGTGATCTGAATGGAGAGGAGAGGGGTGGAGGACACTTGGGGAAAGATAATAAAGGGTGTGGGAATAAGGTTGCCAGTGCCAACAACAGTAAACCGTATTTGCATGTGGTTGTGAAATATTGAACCAGATGAGAGGGCAAGATTCCCTTTCAGCCTTCTGCTCCCTTCATCTCCCTCCATGTCTTCTAATTACTCCCCCATCCAGTCTCTTCCGGCCACCTTCTTTTTCCTCTTTCTGGCTCCCACCCCAGGAGCTAGCCACCCTTGTGTGTGAAGGAGTGCTGCCCTCCGGGCATGGCATATGGCCACACAGCTCTGAAAATGCTGCCAACACCCCCCACCCACTCCCCAAAAATCTCCTCCCTTCTAAAGTCCAAGCTGTTTATAAACACATGCTCTCCATTTAAGGCCTGATCTAATAAGCATGTTTGATCCTCTGTGGCTGAGGCTGCCAGATCAAAACTGGAAGAATTAGAAGATGCTGATCTGCTTCTCCAGCATACTATGACTGGAGAAGGTCTATTCTAATCTCAGATCATAGACATGGAGGGCAAAAAACGACTCCTTATCCGCAGGCCAGTTTAGGGAACAGGCAACCCATGAAACTGCCAATCTTAGAGAGTGAGAGAGTGCTTGTCAGGGGCAAAGGGGGTGGCATTCAGGATTCATGGGAAGCTGCTAGGATCCTCAGGCCCTGTGGCAATTATACCTGCCCTGGTGTCCCACAGCAGGTGGCTATTTAGTGAGCCACTGCTAAAACTTTCCCCACAATGCCCTGGAATGCCTGATGTGTCATTCACAGGCACTATGGTCAGTTAAAACGACAGCCCCCCATTTGAATTTCCCACAGTTCCTCAGGGCAATCTCAGCAATGCTATGTCGAGCACTCCTCAGCATTGCGGGAAATTTAGAATGGCAGTCTCTCAACACTGATCAGAGGGGCAGCCTTCTGGCCTTCAGTCGTAGGGCTGCTGTCAGGTGCAAGTCTACATAGCCGCCACCGCTTTGGCGAGTGGCCCTGTTTTGGAGCTGGCCCTGTTTTAATGTACCCCTTTGGGTGTCTAAAAGTCACCTTCTCACAGGCATTGTACTTCTGTCTGTGTTCTGTCTGCACATGTGGATCAGTTGTGATGGAAATGCAACATCTTGCAGGTCAGCACGTATAAGGCAGGAGCACAGTTCAATGGTGGAGCACAGGCTTTGGATGTTGAAGATCCCAGATTCAGTTCCTGGGATCTCCATTGAAAAGAAAGATCTGGTAGCAGGTAAAGCGAAACACCACCGGCTGAGATCTTGGAGTGGAGGTTCCCAAACTTTTCCTCCCACAGACCACTTGAAAATTACTGAGCGTCTTGGTGGACTACTTGATAATTTATTTTCTGCCTGTTGTAGCAATTGTAATGCATGTGCTAGATGCTGTATGATTTTGATTGCATTTCACGGCTACTTTAATTGCATTACTATTTGAATTCCATAGAATTCCAATTGTTAGCGACACCTGAATAAAGCTCTGCAGACCACAGTTGGGAGCCCCTGGCCTGGGGAATTACAGCAGGCAAAGCTTGATAAAATAGAAAATAGTCTGACCTTGTACAAGGCAACTTCCTATTCAAATGCATGTATATGTATTTATTATACTAAAGCTGCAATCCACACCCCTGATCCTTCATGCTGGGAGTAGGGTAGTGGTTTGGATGGGGTGGAGGTCTTCCCCCACCCATTGCAAAACAGCTCTTCAGTTTTCTATCAATGGAGTGACACCAATATCACCTCTCCAGTGTGGAGCTCCCTGTTTCACCTTCTAATGGGATTCCCACTAGTAATAGCTGATGGAAACAGGCTGTGGTCCACTGGATCCTGAGCTGGCCCCACAGCTATCACTTGATGGCATCAGACCACATCACTATGCCAGATCCAGGCAGGCACTGCACAGAGCAGGGTTTTGCCCACTCCCCTGCCTTCTGCCCCGGCTGACATGTGTAGCGGGGCTGTGGATACGGCAAAGGCTATGCAACTCGGTCTCATCTTGCTGTCTGTCTCTGGTTGGGATTGCTCTGAAAGTCACCATGTAGTGCAGGGATGGGATCAGTGGCCCTTCACATGTCGTCTTACTCTCAGCTAATATGGGCTGGAGGGTATGGTCTGAAGGCACATGAAGCTACCACTTTGCTGAAGCTAAGCAGGTCTGGGTCTGGTCAGTGCCTGGGTGGGAGACCACCTGGGAACCACATTTATGCCACCTTGGGTTCTATAATGAATGAAAGGCGGGATATAAATGTAATAAAAACAGCCTCCTGAATCAGGCCAGTGGTCTCATCTAGTCCAGTATCCTGGTCTCACAGTGGCCAACCAGATGCCTATGGGAAGCCCGCAAGCAGGACCTGAGTGCAAGAGCACTCTCCCCTCCTGCAGTTTCCAGCAACCCGCATTCAGAAGCATGCTGCCTCCGACTGTGGAGGCAGAGCATAGCCATCATGGCTGGTAGCCATAGATAGCCTTGGCCTCCATTAATTTGTCTAATTGTCTTTAAAGCCATCCAAGTTGGTGGCCACCACTGCCTCCTGTGGGAGCAAACGCCATAGTTTAACTATGCACTGTGTGAAGAAGTACTTTCTTTTGACTGTCCAGACAGACGGACGGACGGACGGACGGACAGACAGACAGATAGACTCCCATCAGCCTCAGCCAGCTGTAGGACATAGTCTGCCATTTTAGTGTTGAATGATAGTTGATAACAACATGCTGCAGCATAGGTCAATGATGTTATTCCAGTATATCCTGAACCAAAAGAACAAATGCTGATACTCCAATATTTCACAGACAAAAATAGCGGCTGTGTACACACACCTGCTCACTTTGCATCCAGTGCACTCTCACTGCTGGTTTGGGAAATGGTGTATGCACAAAATTAGCCAGAATCCATATCTAACATAAGAAGATCCTGCAGGATCAGGCCTATGGCCCATCTAGTCCTGCATCCTGTTCTTGCAGTGGCCAACCAGATGCCTATAGGAAGACCGCAAGCAGGATCTGAGCACAGCATCTATCCTGTAATTTCTTGTGAAATATGTGGTTTCCTCCAGACCAGGTTTGATCCGAACTGAGAAAAAGACTGATCTAGCAGCTGGTGGTGCATTTTAAGAAGGTAATGTGTACACAGACAAAAATTGTGACACCGCTGCATACTTGTTGAAATACCCTTATCTTCACACCAGGGACCAAATTCCTGAAATTTCTCCCATTTTCGTTGAACATGGCTAAAAGTGTTTCTCTGCCAACTCTATGCCGTTATTCGTTCACTCAGCCAGAGACCTGGTTTCACCCTGGCTTCAGAAGCAGGGTGTACTGCTAGTAAAATTAACCATAATGTTAAAAACAAGCAAACCAAACTTTGCTTGCCCTCTGCTCCTACGCATGTTTACTCGGAACAAAAGAAGTGCGCCTAGGATTGCAGTCACATGTACGCAAGTGTATCCCACTTTCCATTTGTGAAAATGGTGGAGGGTCTTAATAATATCTAGGCTTGGAGCTGTGTCTGCGGGATGGCTTGTAAAAGTGCTAATCAGCTAATGGAGCGCATGAGGCCCAGCCACAACTGTGAGTGACATGGAGCTGGGGTTGTGGTAGGGAGAGTGATAAACTGAAGCCAAAGGAAACGGGGCCTTGTAAAGGCCTCTTTCTGTTCTCTGTGTGTGTGCATCAATGGGGGGGGGTTTGCGCAGATCAACTGCTCCCGCCACCTGGCTAATTATGGTGATACCCATCCAAGGCCCTGTGTTTACAGTGTGCTTCCTTTGAGTCATCACTTGTCAGCAGCACCTCTGTGCTGCAGGGAGCCAAGCCTGACCCAGCCTTTGGCAGCCAGCGAACACAGCGTGCAGACCCTATATAGCCATGGTAGGCTGACTGAAGCAAGGCAAGTCCTGCTAGCGGGACGTGATTTCCTTCCATTGCCTCTCTCTCCCTCAGCCGTACAGTGTCCAGGCAGCAGACTGTTCCTGGGCAGGGTGGGAGGCAGAGCGTGCCTGCATGTGTGAGATCAGGGGGTTAGGCCTTCTGATATAGGCCAGAGCCAAGCCTGCTCCCCACTCAGTGCTGCCAGGGAGGGATATCTTGATTTAAGGCTGCACAATCCTATGCATACTTACTTGGGAGTATAAGTCCCTTTGGACACGTGGAACTTCTGATTGTGTAGGGCTGTCTTGTGAGAAGGGAGTGTGCTATCCTAAGATTCTGAAAAACAGACCAAGTTCACATGAATGGTCACTTCATTATCTATTTATCACTGATTGCTAGGAAATATTTAAATTACATGGAGACATCACAAAATTCAGATAAGTGTGAGTTTCCAAGTCTGTCTGTGTCATGTTCACCAACTGTATGCAGAGATTCTCGGTTTGTTTAGTTTCTCATATTTTCGGAATATGTGAATTTGATAGATTCAGCTTTAAATGTGAACTGAACTGAATTTCTCCCTCATCCCTAGCTATGTAGTAGGAGAGCTAAGAATAACTGGCCCGAGGCCGGTGCTTTGTTAGCTTTATGGCTGAATGGGGATGAACCATTGGTTGTGTACACACCATACATTTAAAGCATATGACTTTCCCCAAAGAATCCTGGGAACTGTAGCTTACCCCTCTCAAAGCTACATTCCTAGTGTCCTTAACAGTTCCCAGGATCATTTGGGGAAAGTCACATGATTTAAATGTATGGTGTGTACACAATCTCAGTCTCTCTGTTCCTAATCTGAGGATCGCCAACTCACTCGCTGCAGGTGCCATATCACCTGCAAAGGCCTTCAGTGGCACCCCTAGCAGGTAGCCCAGAATCTGAGCTTTCTTTAAAACAAAAAAGTCTCTAGCCCTCCTAGAAGGAAAGTTATGGAGCAAAACGTGCAGGTACCCTTCTAAGCGGTTTCTGTGAAATGAGCCAGCCTGGCTGCTCTTGCCTGTCAGTCTTATTAACCAATGAGTGAAGTCAGAGCTGTGATTGATAAATGAGTTGTTTGAACCCCAGGCAATAGGAATCACTGTGATCCTAAAGAGCTGCTGTTTTCCCCTCCCTTTTAGTGCAGTTTTCCTGCTTCTGTCCATTTTTAAAAAATCCTTGGAATCTCCATGGTTTATATTTCTTTTTTCCCTAGCAACCAGGACGCATCTTTCCTGTGCTGGGTTTGCCTGAGAACCAATAGCACCTAGAAGTTATTTTCTGCAAATACTACACAACAAGTGTGGGTGAATGTTAAAGAATTCCCCTCTCCTCCCAAGACAAGTATGAAATCTTTGCAAAGAGACTTGGGCATGTCTCTTTCATTGCAGGAGCTAAAAACCATGGACTCATGAAGAATTCAGTGTATAATTAACTTACAATACAATGGTATTTATATTCTTACTGAAAAGTAAGTCTCTTCATCTTTAATGGGGCTTACTTTCAGGTAAGTGGGTACAGTTTGGCAGCCTAGGCTTTGATTTAGGGTTGGCATTGAGGAAAAACAGGGTTCTTGGTGCCATTAATAGCTATGTGGCAGGCAAAAATTCAACAGGTCTAGTATAGTATTTCTAGTATGGAAATACAATTATAGGAAAAGCTTCACCATGACTACTCTCTAATCTTGTGTTAGGCCAGGCCCCCATGGCAGCCATTTTGTGTTATGCCACACCCTCCATGGCAGCCATTTTGTGGTTGGTAGCCCTAGCACTCTCTCAACATTTGAAATGTGCCCTCTGGTCCAAAAAGGTTGGTGACCCCTGTCTTAGTTCAACACTAAGCACTATACCACACTGGCTCATAAAACTCTTTTGGATAGTTTTATGAAGGATACATGGTGTTCAATTGTGGCCCATTGGTAGGGTTCTATCTAGTTTTCAATTTCACTGCACTGCTCAAATTGACGCTGGGAGCATTCATCCTGAGATATTTGCAGGGTGATTAGATGACATTGGCTATTCAATGAGCGTTCACTGTGATTTGTTTGCAGGGAGGCGAGGTGCCATTGTGTCAAAGCAAGGGCTATGCCCTACTTTCCAGTGCATTTTCCCCGTCACTTTCCTTCTTGCAAAAAGTCCAATTTTGGGGGAAGTGCATTTGTTGTGCAACCTGAATTTGCCAGTATGTGACTGAAGCCCACTTGAAAATAATGACAGCCTGGAAGTGCCCTGAGAGCAAAATTCAGCATCCTTAGAATTTCAGCAGTTTTTAAAAAAAGAAACAAGTTTCTAGCCCCAAGGCTACGAAGAGAAGCTTAGAAGTATGTAGGCAATGCTGGTGGAGTCTGAGGTGGGCAGGGTAGCCTGTGCACCACCAGTTCCCCATCCCTGCCTTAAAGCACACTCAACCAATGCTGTCTCCAGGATTGTTTTATGTGTGTGTGTGGCAGGGGGAGGGGGTGGCTTGAGCAGGATCCGTTCAGTGGGGCCACTCTTTGAGTAGGCTCCCTCGCCTCCTCTTTGCCACTGTCATGGCAGCCTGTTCACTTGCCCTCTCCCTCCATGAGCAATCCTCACAACCACCCAGAGGCACATTGCAAGGCAAGAGACAGAGGAGGCTGCTTTGCCTCTTCTCCTTCTTGGCCCAGCTTGGATTGCTTGGAGAGGTCAGATGAGCAGGCAGCAGCAGCAAGGAGGAAGGATAGCAAGATGAAGATGTGCTATCGCTGCCTTTGGCAACTTGTCCCCCTGCAGATGCTTTTCCCATCAGCACCATGCTGACAGGGGCTGATGGGAGTTGCGGCCCAAAGCATCTGCAGGGGGCCAGGTTGCCTCAGACTGCTCTATTGATTAGTTTTTGCATGGATACATGCAAATTATTTCTTTAACACATGTCTGCACCGGGTCCCACAGGCCCCATTGACGTTGTGGTCTGACTGTCTGCTTCTGACATGATTTATTTTGGGGGAGTGTGCACCTCATATATTTTAATGAATCGCATGTGAATGCAATGAGCAGGTGTTTGGATGCAGGTGTATCATTCTGGGACAGTCTCCAGAAACCTGGGGTTAGAGTTGGCTCCCTGGGAAGCATACGCTTGATGGGAGAAGCCTGGATTGCTGCTAATACGTGAGACAGCCCTCAGGGTCCTCTCTAGAGTCCCTCTTCATATATTTCCCACTTTGATTCCACCCCACCTCACCCCCCCCATAAAAACTGCTCCTAATCTGTACACAGATAACACTTTGCTGTGAAATAAATAAAATACTTTGGTTGGGGAAGGGGCCAGCCTTAGGGTGTTTCCAGACTGCAGGCTTCTAGGACTATCTGCCTAGATGGCTCCCAGGGAGTTCGAGGAAAACTCTTTATCAAGGGGAAAGTTTCTGTAAAACCAAAAGCAACATCATACACTTGTGCTGTAAAACAGAAGCTGATTTTTCAGAGGTGGAGTGATAGTGCTTTGGTCACATCCACACCATACATTTAAAGCATATGGCTTCCCCCCCCCAAAGAATTCTGGGAACTGTAGTTTGTTAAGGGTACTGGGTGTTCTTTGAGGGGTAAACTACAGTTCCAGGATTCCTTGAGGGAGGCCATGTGGTTTAAATGTATGTTGTGAATGTGATCTTGTGTGCCTGGCTCTGAACATCCTATCATGTTCCAAACACATTAGAGGCTGTAACCCAGCCATGTGGGGTGGGGAGGCACAATGCATAAGTGCATCGTTTTAGCACTGTGTTTTTAATTTTTTTTAAATTGGATTTAACCTTTGTACTAAATGCTTTTTTGTGTCAGCACTGTTGTGTAAATCGGAGACGGGGAACATTTCTCAGCCTGCGGGACAAATTCCTTTGTGGGCACTCTTCCAGGGGCTGCGTGCCAATGGTGGGCAGGGCATAAAATGGGTGGAGCTGGAGCAATGGGTGTGACTCTTACCTTTTGTACAGTAGACTATATCCTAGCCACACACAAATCAGAATTTTCTACACACGTGCATGCACTCACATATGTGTGTGTGTGTGTGTATGTATACATATGCAAGAGCCAGTGTGGTATAGTGGTTAAGGTGTTGGACTACGACCTGGGAGACCAGGGTTCGAATCCCCACATAGCCACCTTGGGCCAGTCACTGCCTCTCAGCCTCATGAAAACCCATTCATAGGGTCACCATAAGTCGGAATCGACTTGAAGGCAGTACATTTACATTTATGTATACATATATACACCCTCCATCCAGGCAAGCAAGATACATTATCACAGTTCATGGCCAAATTCCAGCCAGGCACAAGCACTCTAGAAGGGCATGGAGTAGGGAAGAGACTGGGGAGAGTCCTAAGGGCCAGACAGAGAGGCCCAGAGGGCCATCTTTGGTTCCCACATCTGAATTTCCTAACTACTGGTGTAAATATTTTAATTTTTCTCAACGGAGATGAAAAAATGCAATTTTTTTTTAAAGTTAGAATTTGTGGGCTCCTTAAAGAAGCAGCAGCAAAGGCAGAATGGTAGAGGACGGTGCCCTGTAAAAGATGAGCAAACGACAAGTGGCATTTTCAGAATAAACACCATGTGTGGAACCACCCCCAGCTGACCCGTGGATCTGAAACTATCCCTGTAGGAGGATCAGATCCCATTTTCTCCCATGTCTGCAATGACATATCAGCCTCCAGACTGAGGTTCTGTAGCTGTCAGGGTCATATGAGTCAGTCTCTCTGGTGAGTCGGGATGGGTGTGAATCAGTGCTTGCTTGAGGGACTCTGAGCTGTGACGCAACATCATGTTTCACCGCAGTGCTTTAAAAACAGAGAGAACCGGCTCTGATCACTGGGGTGTTCAAGACACCAGGGGAAAATGTGGGTTCTCTTATGTCTGGGGAACATGTAGGTGCCTGCTCCCATCTCCTGATTCCTGGCACACACTTTCCACAATATGTCAATCACAGCTCCACAGAGCATCTAAGGGAGTTTCTGCTGGCACACGGCCCATTGAGCCCCTTTGGCATCGATACCTCAGCTGCTGTTCAGACTGCCTCATCCCTGGGGATCTAGGCTGCGTTTACCATACAAGTAAAGGAATGTGAAGCTCCCCCATCACTCCTCCTTAGTCAGAGAGACGGGCAGAAAACGGGAACCCTCAATGGCCCCGTTTCCAAGAAGGGAATTTATTACTCAAAGTCTGACAGCTCTAATGGCACTAACATTAGGTGCTTCTCTGGAAGGGCAAACAGAGTGTGTGCGTGTGTATGTGAAAATGCCATTTTCCTTGCTGTTCCTGCTCAGGCAGGGGAGATCAAGGGCTTCCCTGGCTAAACAAGGCAAGAATGAAAGGCTGTGCAAATGCTGAAGTTTCACATTAGGGATTTGTTGTTCCCTGCCTCCTTATCACTGAGCAGTGAGTTCAGAACTGATCCTGAAGTGAGGTCATGATCAAGCATCCCTGGCATCTAGGATTTAGCTTCTAAGAGAGGTACAGCAGTCAAAGCCTCCCTGGATATGTATCAATTGCATTAACATCCCATCCTACCTCCAGGGACAGCAGTGGAATGGACATAGTTCTCCACCTTCTCTCAATGTTATCTTCAGTAACTCTGTGAGGTAGTTTAGGCCAAGAGATGGTTTCTGGCCCAAGATGAGCAGGAGTGGGAGTTCCATCTTAGTCTTCCCAGTCCTCATCTGATACTCTGTTTAGCCCAGGTATGGGGAACTTTTGGCCTTCCAGATGTTGTTGAAGTACTACTCCTATCATCCCTGGCCATTGGCCATGCTTGCTAGGGCTAATTGACTTGTCATTCAGCAACATCTGGAGGGCTACAGGTTCCCCACACCTGTATAACCCACTACACCATGCTGGCTAATCACATTCCTTAGCCTGTGAACTATTGCCTACGAGTTCTGGTGAAGGATAAATAGTAAGAGAATGCTGTCTGAAGATGCTCAGATATTTTGTCATGGGCTTCTCACCTCCCCAAGAAGTGAGAAGTTCCAGGTTTTAGTTTTGTTTTTGTTTTGTTTCATTTGGACAAAAAAGAACTGGAGATTTATGAAAATGAAAGTAGAGTCACGAGCTCAGCTTCAGGGTTGCCTTGGCTCAAATTAAAACAAAGAGGGGAAAAAATCATAGGTCCCATGGGAGTAGACCATTTCCCTCATTTTCACAATGTGTAGTCATTGGCTTATTCCACTTCATCGATGTGGGATTTAAGGAATCCTTGGGGCAAGACTGCCATGGACAGCATTCTTCAACCTTGGGGGTGCCCAGATGTTGTAGGACTACAACTCCCATCAACCCCAGCCAGCTTAGCCAATGGTCAGGAATGATGGGAGTTGTAGTCCAACAACATCTTGAAGAACACTGGCTTAGAGGCAGGACACACCACTCGGGAAACTAGACAAGCACTTGATTATCTCTTTTTAAAGACAATTTGAAACTCCTGGTGCCACCCAGCTCCCTTACTGATGCCTCAGTGTACCATTCTATCCCAGCAATGACAGTGCTCAGAAGATGGATGCAGCCAACTTGATAGTCTTTTTTCTATGCCTCACCTAACCACTATGAGTTATTGCAGGGGTAACCAATGCGCTGTCCTCCAGATGTTTTGAACTACAACTCTCATGAACCCCAGCTAGCATGGCCAGTGGTCAGTATGATGGGAGGTGTAGTCCACAGCATCTGGAGGGTTCACATAGGTTGTCCCTGAAATATGGGACTGGAGGGGAGTCAAAAGAAGATTAGATGAGCCCTGGTGAATTAGAGACCAAAGACCTATGTCAGGGTCAGCCAACATCTGGCTAACCAGATGGCACAAGCAGGACATGAAGGCAACAGCTTTCTCCCACTGTTGTTTGCCAACAACAACAGGTATTCAGAAGAGCAGACTTCCTCTGAACCTGGAGGTAGTATAGACCTCTAATCACTGGTAGCTAAGGATGGAAGGATCTGTCAATTTTGGCTCTCTCAGTTTCTCATTTTTTCAATCTTAAATTCAGTTCTCCACGTTTCTGCATCAATCTGCATTTTTAAAAAATAATCCTCTTGAAAATTCTTAAAACATTTTAGTGCAAATTTTTCCTGCTAAACACCTTTTTGTATGCAGTTTTGACTAATGCACACATTTTCGCAAGGAATTTCTCCAAATAAAATGCATTTGTGTATGTTATTTTCACTAATATGAACACTTTCCCCGAACATAAGCATTTTTGTAACATTGGTTGGAGAACTGCATTGCAAAATTCAAATAAGTGTGAATTTTGAAGGATGATTGTGATTTGGTTCCCATATTGTTTTGGAAAATCAAATCAATTCAGTTTATTGTACTAGCCAAAGGCCATGACAAATACATTAAAAACGTAAAAACATACAGAGGTATGTAGAAGTATACAGAGAACAAATTGCTGTTGCAACCAATAATATAAAAGAATTTCAGAGTTACCATCAGCGAGCTCAGTTTAAGACTCTGAATCTCCCAAACAATTTGTAGCAATTTTATCTAGTTCTTTCTTTCTAATCTTTTTCGCAGCAAGCGCAAAAAAAGCCACTTTGTATGTCACGTAACCATTAGTATCGCTCAGGAGGAATTGTACTGATTCTACAAGGGCATTCCCACTTCCCTGAGACAACAGAGGTTTCAAGAATATCTTTGCTGCCTGTACAGAGGACAAATTAACCTATAATGAACAATGTTCTCCGCCTGACATTGGTTGCAAATACATAATCCATTTTCAAATGGGACCTTTTTGTAGCATCCATCTAGTACTGCATTTGGCATGACTTGGAAACATAGTTCCATAAAAGCATTTCTTAGGGAGACTGGCATTAATTTGGTCAAATAACTGGCTCTAAAATGTTCAGTTTGTTGGAAGTGGGGCAAGAGCAACTCCTGTTTTGTTCTTTTGTTTATGTTCCAGAAGGGAGATAGAGATAGGGTCCTCCAGATGGCTAGGCTTGCCTACCTTGACCTGCGATGCTCTGACTGACTTCCTTCTGTCGTTAGACTGATATGCTTAGGGAAGCTTATCTGCCTTTCCTCCTTCCACTCCTTCCCCTTCTTCTCTTCTTCAACTGGACTGTCTGAGAGAGAGGAGACACCTTTGTCTCTGCTCTCTCCCTCCTCAGCCATGAGGGCAACTCCCAAACCTGGGTGTTGCACCTCCAACTTAGTTAGAACTAGGTATGCCTTTCCTATCTACTATGTATTTCTATAAATAGAGTAGCTTTTCTTATTTTACTAAGTCTTAAGTCTCAGTGATCTCAATGCAGGGTAAAAGCCTGCTACTTAGGTAAATGCACACACTGGCGCACACGCATCTCAGACCATTGACAATCTCTGCTCACATTTATACACATTTACATAACACAGTTTTCACAGAAGAGAACAATGGGGAAAATCCGGAGATCTTAATTAATTGTAAGTCCCTTCTAGCATCTATCCAGAAAAGCCAGCCCCTTAAATGCCTCTTATCCATACCCAAGAGAGAGTTCAGCTCAGGGAGGTAGTAACTGTGTAAGAGCCTGTGGGAAGTTAACTTCCAATTTTGATTGTTAATCATTTCCATATAGCACAATGCTGGAAGGCATTCATTTAATAGAGTGGCTATTATTTTAAAATACTTTAACTGTACCCACTCTGCTGTTGTCTTTATTGATGGCCAACCAGATTCAGTTCGCAAGAAAGCTACCAGAGTTCCTGATGGAAGAGAGTAAAGTTTTCAGAAAAATGTATTCTGTACAGTTTCAGGGCTTTAATGGTATCAATATCAATCCCCCCAAATTTCTGCACTGTAAAGCATTTGTGTAATCACTTTGCTACAGAAAATTTTTAAGGCAGGTTCAATCAACTGTCCTCCATTGTTATAGTAGATCTTCATCAGTGCCCCTATCGTTTTCTCTGCTTTCAGCTTCGACACCTCTCTGTGCCACTTCCATGAGAGGGACTCGCTGAAGATGATGCCCAAATATCTAAATCAGGGGTGGCCACCCCGTGGCTCTCCAGATGCTGCTGGACTACAGCTCCCATCATCCCTGACCATGAGCTGTGTTGGCTGAGACTGATGGGAGCTATAGTTCAGCAGCATCTGGAGAGCCACGGAGTGGCCACCCCTGATCTAAATGAACCGACTTGCTCTATGACCTGTTGATCTAAAGTCCATTTGTACCTTGGACTGTGTCTCCCAAAGACCATAGTTTTAGTCTTAGAGTAATTTATTGCTAGATGTTCAAGTTTACAGTAGGCGCTAAATGCATCCAAAAGATTTTTAAGGCCCAAACAAGAAAGGGAGATGAGCACCAAATCGTCCACATGCATCAGGATAAAGATCTTTCTAGTCCTAATTACTGGGGAAGGGGAATCGACTCGAGCTAGCCAAGGCACCAAATCGTTAACATAAATATTAAAAAGGGTGGGAGCCAAAAGGCATCCTTGTTTCACACCTCGCGTCGTTTTAAAGGCTTCTGTCAGAGTGCCATTTAAACCAGCTCTAACCCTCGTTTCTGTGTGGCTGTATAGTTCTTGAATCAGCTTCAGGAGTCTGCGGTCAATGTTAGAACTTTGTAAGTTATCCCATAACCTGGTTCTGTTGATAGAATCAAAAGCAGCAGAAATATCGATGAAAGCGGCAGAGAAGCTGTTTATTCTTAGTATCTTTCCTTATGATGAAATTTAATGTAAAACATTGATCTATAGTACTATATCCTCTCCTTTTTTTTATAATTTTTATTCAAATTTTTCCAAAAACAAACAAAACAAAGTAAAAAAAACATAACAATACAACAACAAAAAATGAAAATAAAATAGTTGACTTCCGATTTGTCACAGATCAGCTATAAGTATATAATATACATCAAACCTGTCCCTTAATATATACATACAGAATCCCTTTTCTCCATAGGCTGTCTTAATTAATCGTCAAATCCCAGTATCATCATTTTATTTTGATCTTTCAACAAAAAGTCTAAGAGAGGCTTCCATTCCTTGAGAAATGTATCTGTCGATTTTTCTCTAAGTAAACATGTCAATTTATCCATTTCTACTAAGTCCATTAATTTCAATAGCCATTCTTCCATTGTTGGTGTTGATTCCATTTTCCACTTTTGTGCATATAATAATCTTGCTGCCGTAATCATATATAATATTATTCTTCCATATTTCTTTTCTATTTGTTTATCCATAAAACCCAATAAAAAAAATTCTGGTTTTGACTGAATATTTATCTTTAGAATTTTTTGCATCTTCCTACCTATCTGTGCCCAAAATGATTTTGCCTTTTTACATAACCACCACATATGATAAAATGATCCTTCTTGTTGTTTACATTTCCAACAAACATTAGAAACATTACTATACATTTTTGATAACTTTTCTGGAGTCATGTACCAACGGTACATCATTTTATAAAAATTTTCTTTAAGATTATAGCATAGTGTAAATTTCAAACCTTTTTTCCACATATTTTCCCACTGATCCATTTGTATATTATAACCAAAATTTTTTGCCCACTTTACCATACAATCTTTTACTTGTTCTTCCTCCATATCCATTTTCAATAAGAGTTTATACATTTTCGCAATTATATTTTCATCATTTGTACACAGTCCTATTTCAAAATCAGATTTACTTATTTCAAACCCATACATTTTCTTGTCCATTTTATATCTTTCTAACAATTGTAAATAGGCAAACCATTGAAAACTATATCCTTCCTTTGTCAGTTGTTCTCTCTCTTTCATTGTATATTCTCCATGTACATTTTCTAATAGTTCTTGATAAGTTAACCATTTCTCTTTTCCAGCCATTTCTCTTCTATAAAACGCTTCTTGACTTGAGACACATAATGGTATTTATACCTTGGTTTATATCTATTCCATATTTTCAACAGAGGACGTCTTATAAAATGGTTGTTAAAGTCTACATTTACTTTTACTTTGTCATACCATAGATATCCATGCCATCCCCACTTCAGATTATGGCCCTCCCAATAGTCTTTTATTCCTCAATAAGATCCATTCCTTTATCCAGACTAGACAGCAGGCAGCAAAATAAAGTCTCAGATTTGGTAATCCCAGTCCTCCTCTTTCTTTGGCATCTTGTAGTAATTTAAATTTGACTCTTGGTTTTTTTCCTTGCCATACAAATTTAGAGATATCTTTTTGCCATTGTTTAAAAGGTAAATCAGAGGATATTACAGGTATTGTTTGAAACAAAAACATCATTCTCGGTAATACATTCATTTTTATCACAGATATTCTACCCATTAATGACAGTTGTAGTTTATCCCATCTTAGCAAGTCTTTCTTAATCTCTGTCCATAATTTTTCATAATTATTATGAAACAACTTTGAATTTTTATTTGTCATAATGATACCTAAATATTTCAACTTTTTCTCTATTGTAAAATCTGTCTTGTCCATTAACTCTTTCTGTTCCCTTAAAGCTAAATTTTTCACCAACATCTTTGTTTTTTGATTGTTGATCTTAAATCCTGCTAACGGTCCAAATTCTTTTAATTTGTCCATCAATACATTAATTCCTTCCAAAGGATTTTCTAGTACAATTATCAAATCATCAGCAAATGCTCTCAATTTATATTCTTCTTTTTTTATCTTTAATCCCGAAATTCTTTTATCTTGCCTTATATCTCTAAGCAGCACTTCTAAGACCAGAATAAATAAAAGAGGAGATAAAGGACATCCCTGTCTTGTACCCTTTTGTATTTCACATGAATCCGTTAAATCTCCGTTAACAATTATCTGAGCCTTCTGGGATGTATAAATCGATCTAATCCATTTTATAAAATTGTCTCCAAAATCCATTTGCTCCAAAACCTGAAACATAAATTTCCAATTCAAATTATCAAATGCTTTTTCAGCATCTAAAAAAATCAAAGCTGCTTGTTTATCATTTCGTTGTTCTAAATATTCCAAGACATTCAAAACATTCCTGACGTCACGTAATTGTCTTTTAGGTAAAAACCCTGATTGATCTTCCTGAATAAATTGTTGCAATATTATTTTCAATCTTTCTGCCAAGATCATTGTAAAAATTTTATAGTCATTATTCAATAGAGATATTGGTCGATAATTTTTTGTTTTAGTTAAATCTTGCTCCTCTTTAGGTATTAATGTTATATTAGCATTTTTCCAACTATCCGGTATCTTTCCCTCTTGCAGAATAAGATTCATTGTAGACTGTAAAGGTAGTAAGAGTTCTTCCTCCAAACATTTATAATACATTGCAGATAACCCATCTGGTCCTGGTGCCTTTCCTAATTTAATTTTGTTTATAGCTTCAGATATCTCTCTTAACGTAATAGGGCCATTAATAGCTTGTCTCTGAAAGTCTGTAATTTTAGGCAAATTCTGTTTAGATATATACTCTTCTATTTTTTCAGATGGAATTTCCTGACATTTGTACAATGTTGAATAATATTGATGAAAAATCTTTTTAATTTTTACATTATCTGTCAACGTCTCATCTCCTTCTTGTATCTTTAAAATGATATTTTTTTGACGTTCTTTTCTTAATTTATATGCTAACCATTTCCCAGGTTTATTTGCAAATTCAAAAGTCCTTTGTTTAGCAAAATTTAGTTTTCTTTCAATTTCTCTAACTGTCAGCATTGATACTTGCTTCTGTAACATTTTGATTTGATTTACAATAGAAACTTTAGTTGGATTCTTTTTCAATTCTTCCTCTTTTTGTTTTATTTCTTCCAAAATTAATTGCATTTTCTGTTGTTTCTTTTTTTTTAATTCAGAGTTACATTTAATAAGATATCCCCTCATAAATGCCTTACTTGTATCCCAAACGATATTTTCACTTGTTCCTTTATGTAAATTATGTTCAAAAAACTCTTTTAATTTCTTCTTACATTCTTGTACTACTTTGTCATTCTGTAATAAAGATTCATTTAATCTCCATCTAAATCCAAGATTTTTCTTTTTTAAAGTTAATATCACAGGGTTATGATCCGAAAAAGTTTTTGGTAATATATCCATTTTAAAAGTGTCCTTCGCTAAAATTTTAGACATCCAAATCATATTAATCCTCGAGAATGTTTTGTGTCTTTCTGAAAAATAAGTAAATTCCTTTGCATTATCATTTATATATCTCCAGGTATCCACCAATTCTAAATGTTCCATCAGTTCAAAGCAAATCTTCGGTAATTTACCCTGTGTCTCTTTGATATTTTTTTCAGAAAGCCTATCAATTTTTGGTGAGATTACCCCATTCCAATCACCCATAACGCACCAATAGTCATATGAAAACTCTGACAATTTTTCCATAAGTCCTGTGTAAAACCTTGTTTTATCTTCATTGGGGGCATAGATACCCACTATCAAAATGTTTGTACCTTGTAGAGTAATTTCAACCCCCACAAATCTACCACTATCATCCAATAATACCAATTTAGGAAGCAATTGTGGGTTAATGTAGAGAACAACTCCATTTTTTTTTTTTTGGTCCAGCCGAAATAAATTCTTCACCCAAATTTTTACAAATCAAATATTTGGAATCTTTCTTCTTAATATGAGTTTCTTGTAAACAAATTATATCCAATTTTAATTTTTTCAAATAGTGAAACACTTTCTTTCTCTTCTGCGCCGTATTAGCTCCATTTATATTCCAAGTTAGATATTTGTAATCCATCTTTAAGCGTGTATTTTAAAATGTGCCTGATGCTCCTTTTAATCCATCATCTTCCTTCCCTTCCTCTGCATATCTTTGTTGACTTTGTTCCCCAGGAATTATATCCATATCTTTGATTTTATCTTCTTCCATATCTTTTGAAGCTTTTCTCAAGAAGTCCCTTGCTTTTTGAACAGTATTCAATCTATATTTCTGTTGTCTGAATGTAAAGATCACTCCTTCTGGAACATCCCATCTAAATTGAATTTTGCGTTGCTTAAGTTTCTCTGTAAGGAAAGCATATTCTTTTCTCTTACGTAAAAGTCTAATAGGAATTTCTTTCATCACCAGTATTTCCTTACCATCAATTTTAAAGGTATTTTTAAAGTGTTGCTGTAATACCATATCTCTGGTCGTCTTCTTTATAAAATGAACAAGCACATCTCTTGGAATTTTATTCATTGTTGCATATCTGGAATTAATTCTATACACTTTGTCTATTTCAAATTCCATCCGATCTTCATTCAAATCCAGAAATTTTACTAGAGCATTAACAATTTTATCTCTGATGTCTTCACCTGTTTCCTCAGGAATTGCACGGAATCTCAAACAATGTTCTTTATTTCTCATTTCAGTCACAGCCATATAGTCGAAGTTTTTTTCTAATTCCAGATTTAATATATCTGTTCTATTCTCCAAGATTTGTACCTTTTCTTTAGTGTTTTTTGCATCCTCCTTTATTTGCCCAATTGTCCCTTTAATCTCATCCACTTGTGTTTTAATATAGTCTTTTATATCTGTCAATTCAGTTTTCATTTCCTGTTTTATATCATTAATCCCTTCCATTATTTTTTGAAACATATCTGGGGGTATAGCCCCTTCCTGTGGATCAGTAGAACTTCTTCACTCCTGGGCCTTAGTTGCTTTTTTAGTTGTCATTTTCAAGAAAAGCCTTTAATTTCTGATATTAATCACTGTTCCAAAACCTAGAGGCAGTCTATTTCTTTTTTTTTCCTCCACCAACAAAAGAGTTAATATTCCAGGCCTGTTATTGAAGTCCAGCCAGCACAGCACAGTTCTTATCTACATCCAAGAATGCAAAACAATTCTGGTTCCCAACACCAAACAATTAGTAACATATACGAGCAGCAGATTCGTCCAAAAGGAAATAGTCCAAAGAGAAAAATAGTCCAAAATATAATAATGACCTCTCATCCGTTTTTAAACTTTAGGACTCCAAATTCAGGCCAGCTTTTTGTCGTAAAAAAAGTATATAAGTTGTTTACATTTTCTTTCATCCTTAATTATATTTAAAAGAGAAAAAGTATGACTCACCCAGATTTCTCAGTTGCTGATTCGTAAACAAATCCCTTTTATTGTAGTAATTTAAGCCGAATGATAAGATTTAGACAGAAGTAGGCTCGCTGGTTAAGAACGTTTTTTTTAGAAGAAAAAAAGAACGCTTCGCTTTTTTCCAGTACAGCTTGCGTGGAAATCCTGACTCCGTCTTCAGCCTGGCTTAAATGGACTGGCTTAAATGTTCTCCAAGGTATAGGAGAACCGATCAGATTTTCCACAAGACTTCGTTGAGCTGTCGGCGGCTGGAATTGATCAGGAAATCCCTGAGATAAGAAGGCATGCCGATCGGCTGAAGACGGAGTATAGTACTATATCCTCTCCTGAATCCTGCTTGTTCTTCGTGCATGATTTGATTTTCTTGCAACCAGTCCATTAATTTTTGAAGCAGATACTGAGCATAAAGCTTTGAAGGAATATCTAACAAGCTGATTGGCCGGTAATTTTGTGGGTCATTCCTATCACCATTCTTGTAAATTGGGAATATTATAAGTGTTTTCCACCCGAGAGGCATTTGTCCAGTGCTGTTTATCGTGGTGAATAATCTGGCAAAAATAGGTATCCACCAATCTGTATTTTCTTTGAAAAGCTCCGGAGGAAGCATATCTTCTGCTCGGGCTTCCTTTAGTTTCAAAGATGAGATAAGGGTCTTTACCTCACAGCTGGTAACTGGTTGCCACTCAGGTAGGTTAGTGAGATCTTTATGCACCTCTGTCTCTACCCCATCGCTAGGCTGTCCACCAAATATGTTAGAAAAGTGATTGATCCATGTAGAGGCAGGGACTGAAGCCTCCAGAGTAGACCTTGTCTCTTTTAGACCCCGGGTGACAAGTTCCCAGAATTTATCTTCATTCTGTTCTGTTACCACCTCTCCCATTTCCTGCCACTGGGTTTTTATATATACATCTTTCTTATTTTTAAGCAATCTTTTGTATTCCAACCTACATTTAATTAAATTTTCAGTTGTTTCCTCAGATGATTTCCTGTGAGATTTTGGAAAGTGCAAATTTAATTGATTCAGCTTTAAATGTGAACTGAATCAAATTTCTCGCCCATCCCTACTAATAGCCATTGACAGTTGCATCTGGTCAGACCCCCACCATACATTTAACACACATGGGTTTTCCAAAGAATCCTGGGAACTGTAATTTGTTAAGGGTGCTGGGAATTGTAGCTCTGTGAGGGGGAAATTATTTGCAGGAAGCCACGTGCTATAAATGAGCTTTAAATGTATGGCATAGGCATTCTGAGCTGTCACCATATTTTGTGGTAGTGAATTCCATAGGTTAAGCCCAGAGTCATGATGCAGACGTTGGTCCTGGTAGGCAAATATGCAGTACTATGTTCAGATTAACTGCTAAAAAATACCTGGAGAAGTTAGGAATATCTGACCTCTTTCTATGCAGAATAGGGACTCCTGAGCCCTGCCTTGAGTACAAGGATGGCCAAGGCTGTGGACAGATCCAGGGCTGGTGCATTTAACCATCACAGGGCACTGTAAGCTTTGCTCTGGAACAAACACAAAAGCCTCATCAAGAATCTACTCGGGAAAATGTTGGTAATGAATTATAGACACTGGAAGAGAGCCATGTTTAAACTGGATGTACACTGTAGGCAATTTAAGCTTTTCATTTGAATTACAGATGCAAGGGCTGTAAAAAACTGATTTAAGCATCACTTGTGAAAACTACCCTTAGGCTTTATTGCAATTTTGTAACTTCTTTACAATGCCCTGGGCTCAAGTGCGCCTGGAAATCAAACCCTCTGGCATGGAAAGTTTTTCAACAATTCCCAAGTAGTATGTGGGAGCTGGTTGTGGCTATGACAGGCAAGGATTCTACCTATACTCAGAGAATTCCTTAATATTATCCCTTCACATTTTTAAGGGCTAAACCTTGCCATTCAGAACATTCATGATTTTTTGTGAGGTGGCTCAAATTACGTTTAGAACAGACAAATGGGGCCTGCAACAAAATGTTGCAGTGTAATCTTTGCCTCCTAACAGGTGTATTCTCATCCGTGGTCCCAGCCAGCCAGCCACGCTCTTCTCCGGGAATTGGGATGCCTCACTCCATTTCCCCCCTCTCGTATTCTGTCCTTTCTCCAACTGACATTCAGCATTCTGTAGCTACTGAGGATGCTCAGTCTTTGTTGGGCTGTCCTTTACGTTTCTTAACAATGTTTTGTACTTCTGTAAACACTGGGCAGGCTGATTCTTCTCCCTTTTTTCTCAATGGCTGACTTTTGGCTGCAAAGCCACTGGCGCTCATCAATGGAGCTCACTGCTATAGAGTGATTTGCTACCTGTGGGGTGCAACCAAGGGAAGGAAGTGGCCATTCATTCTTTGCTCATAAGAACATAAGAAGAGCCTGCTGGATCAGGCCAGTGGCCCATCTAGTCCAGCATCCTGTTCTCACAGTGGCCAAGCAGGTGCCTGGGGGAAGCCCGCAAGTAGGACCCGAGTGCAAGAACACTCTCCCCTCCTGAGGAATTACAACTGAAACAGAATGCGGCGGCACGATTGATTAAGAACAGCCGTCGCCATGATCATATCACTCCGGTGTTAGTAGATCTACACTGGCTGCCAGTTGTTTACCGGGCCCAATTCAAGGTGTTGTGTTGACCTATAAAGCCCTATACGGTTTCGGCCCAGTTTATCTGAAGGAGCGCCTCCAGCATCACCAATTATGCCACCTGACGAGATCAGCCACACAAGACCTTCTCTCAGTCCCACCAGGCTGTTCAGGCAGGCCTATGGGATCTCTGGTGTGGGTTAGCTTTTAATACTGTTATTAATCAGAACTGTAGTGTTTAGTCTAATTATTGATTGTAGCTCTCATTGTTTTATATTGTATTTTATTGTATTGATGTACGTCGCCTAGAGTGGCTGTTAATTCGGCCAGATAGGCGACTCATAAATAAAATTTTATTATTATTATTATTGAGGCTTCCGGCAACTGGTTTTCAGAAGCATGCTGCCTCTGACTAGGGTGGCAGAGCACAGCCATCATGGCTAGTAGCCATTGATAGCCCTGTCCTCCATGAATTGGTCTAATCTTCTTTTAAAGCCATCCAAGCTGGTGGCCATTACTGCATCTTGTGGGAGCAAATTCCATAGTTTAACTATGCGCTGAGTAAAGAAGTACTACCTTTTGTCTGTCCTGAATCTTCCAACATTCAGCTTCTTTGAATGTCCATGAGTTCTAGTATTATGAGAGAGGGAGAAGAACTTTTCTCTATCCACTTTCTCAATGCCATGCATAATTTTATACACTTCTATCATGTCTCCTCTGACCCGCCTTTTCTCTAAACTAAAAAGCCCCAAATGCTGCAACCTTTCCTCGTAAGGGAGTCGCTCCATCCCCTTGATCATTCTGGTTGCCCTCTTCTGAACCTTTTCCAACTCTATAATATCCTTTTTGAGATGAGGCGACCAGAACTGTACACAGTATTCCAAATGCGGCCGCACCATAGATTTATACAACGGCATTATGATATCGGCTGTTTTATTTTCAATACCTTTCCTATTTATCGCTAGCATGGAATTTGCCTTTTTCACAGCTGGTGCACACTGGGTCGACATTTACATCGTGCTGTCCACTACAACCCCGAGGTCTCTCTCCTGGTCGGTCACCGCCAGTTCAGACCCCATGAGCGTATATGTGAAATTCAGATGTTTTGCTCCAATATGCATAATTTTACACTTGTTTATATTGCATTTGCCATTTTCCCGCCCATTCACTCAGTTTGGAGAGGTCTTTTTGGAGCTCTTCACAATCCCTTTTTGTTTTAACAACCCTGAACAATTTAGTGTCGTCAGCAAACTTGGCCACTTCACTGCTCACTCCTAATTCTAGGTCATTAATGAACAAGTTGAAAAGTACAGGTCCCAATACCGATCCTTGAGGGACTCCACTTTCCACAGCCCTCCATTGGGAAAACTGTCCATTTATTCCTACTCTCTGCTTTCTGTTTCTTAACCAATTCCTTATCCACAAGAGGACCTCTCCTCTTATTCCATGACTGCTAAGCTTCCTCAGAAGTCTTTGGTGAGGTACCTTGTCAAACGCTTTTTGAAAGTCTAAGTACACTATGTCCACTGGATCACCTCTATCTATACGCTTGTTGACACTCTCAAAGGATCTAATAGGTTACTGAGACAGGACTTTCCCTTGCAGAAGCCATGCTGGCTCTGCTTCAGCAAGGCTTGTTCTTCTATGTGCTTAGTTAATCTAGCTTTAATAATACTTTCTACCAGTTTTCCAGGGACAGAAGTTAAGCTAACTGGCCTGTAATTTCCGGGATCCCCTCTGGATCCCTTTTTGAAGATTGGCATTACATTTGCCACTTTACAGTCCTCAGGCACGGAGGAGGACCCAAGGGACAAGTTACATATTTTAGTTAGCAGATCAGCAATTTCAAATTTGAGTTCTTTGAGAACTCTCGGGTGGATGCCATCCGGGCCCGGTGACTTGTCAGTTTTTATATTGTCCATTAAGCCTAGAACTTCCTCTCTCGTTACCACTATTTGTCTCAGTTCCTCAGAATCCCTTCCTGCAAATGTTAGTTCAGGTTCAGGGATCTGCCCTATATCTTCCACTGTGAAGACAGATGCAAAGAATTCATTTAGCTTCTCTGCAATCTCCTTATCGTTCTTTAGTACACCTTTGACTCCCTTATCATCCAAGGGTCCAATTGCCTCCCTAGATGGTCTCCTGCTTTGAATGTATTTATAGAATTTTTTGTTGTTGGTTTTTATGTTCTTAGCAATGTGCTCCTCAAATTCTTTTTTAGCATCCCTTATTGTTGTTATCGTTTATGCTCGAACCCACCCAGGGATTAGGAATGTAGAAAGGTGGGATAGAACTGAAAATAAATAAACAAGCAAGCAAACAAAGAGCAGGCCAGCAGCCCCACACAAAGCTTGCAATGCAGTCCGTTTGTAGTACTTCTCATTCATGGCTTTGCAGACTTTGTGCAGTAAGAAGTACACAAACTGAATAATTAAGGCTGTCGTCCTAAACACTCTTGGTAGCGAGTAAGCCCAGCAAATGTGGCGAGACTGAGGAAATATGCCCACTGATTGAAGGGGCTGCCTGTTGTGTATCTACATGAGTCACTGCTCTGGTCTTGCTTCCTTTTCATCCATTTCTGTTGGGGGATGGCTGATTCTGCCATGCCTCTGCATCAGTCTGATCAGCTCATGCAATTACACAGCAGCGTTACCTCCTGTCATGCAGCGAGGCCAGATTCAAAAGAGGTCACTTGCACATGACAAACCACACTTGCTAACATTTCCTCTTCTACACAACTATCAAAGGGGCAAGAGCCCCCTGGCCTCTTTTGCATCTTGCCACCCTACTCTCAAGAGAGGCTGCCCCTCTATGAGTCTTACCTCTGAGCTTGCCTTCTTCCCTATTTCATGAGGGATACTCAGGTAATTGAGTCATGCAGAGATACAGGAAGAGGGTGTCTCAGCTGAGTCTGGATAACTCAAACTTTGACACACTATAGATGTAAAACCTTTCAGCTATGAGGTGCCTCTAATGTTAATGCAGCCAGGAAGGGGAGAATGTACTTCCACTATAGCCATTTGGGAAACACTGCAATGATCCTTACAACAGTCATGTAAGATAGATCAGTGTGATCATCCCTATCCTTTAGATCAAGGATGGGGAAATGTGTGCCCCCCCAAAATGTTCAACTACAATTTCCATCATTCCTGACCATTGCCCATGCTGGCTGGAGCTCATGGGAGGTGGAGTCCCAGAAACATCTGAAGATCCACAGGTTTCCCCCATCCCTTCTTTAGATGGAGAAAAGGAGATGGAGGATAAAAGAGAGTGGCTTGCCTAAGATCACCTATTGAGTTCCTGGCTGAAGTGAGAGTTAAACTATTTTTTCAGCTCACAACCCCAGCTGCATGCTGCATTCTCTATACTACACTTAGCTGCTGTCCCCTTCAATATTTTACAGTGAAAAATAAGAACACGTGTTTTGTATTAGGTGAACAAGCAATTCATAGTATGATGATGAATGAGCCAAATGAGTGAGCCACTTCCGTGGAGTTTGGTGGTGTGCCCTGCCAAAGGTTTGTGTGTGTGTGTGAAATATTGTTAACTTTAAAATGTACATGCTCCTGGAACCCTAAATGCACCATTCTGCATTTCAGTTATAATCCATTTTCTACAGTCACGTGGCACATCTCAGTCCCAAAGTATTAAATGGGTCCAAATTTCAGTTTTAGCCAGATTGTGTGATGCCCTTCCCTGCAGTCAAAGAGTATTTGCCTGCCTAAATAAGTTCAGTTGTTGCCAAGTGAGCCCCAGTATTAGGTACAAACTGTACACTCAATGAAAGAGTAAGTGCTGTGTCAGTTAGGGTGAAGACAAATGTGCCATTTGTAGGGCAGTATGGGTTATTTGGAAGCACCCTCACTGCATTCAGTCTCTCCTTCCCTTCCTTATTTTGGGGTGAGTAGTGTGTGTGTCTGTGTGGAACATTCAACAGCTTTTCAAAGTGTTCCATTATGAATGAGGAAAAGCCAACTGGGGATGGCACCAATCTATTAATTCCAAATGGGACCTGCAATAAAATGTTGCAGTATGGAGTTTCCATCCCCCACCCAAAAAAGTCCATCAGCATTCCTTGTCCACTGAGCATGCTCAGTCCTCATTTGGGGGGTTTCCTCCATAGGGTTTTCCCCCCTAATGATGTTTGTGCTTCTGCAAATGTCAGGGCTCCTCAAGCCGGCTGCTATCTCCCTCTTGTGCATGTATTATGCTGTTTTTAACATAGGAAGCAGTACTCACCCTCTGAACATCAGAAATATTATTTCTTTAAGGTATGTATAAAGAGACCACTTTTTTTTACAAAGTCAACTACAAGGAGGAAAAATATTTTTGATTTTCCCTTATGTTGCACTGTGGTGGCAGTTGTAGAAATAGTCCTGTGATAGCAATTGGCTAACATCTCTCCCCACACCCTTCCTAAATCATTACAAGAAAGGTGGGTTGTCCACTTGACTTTTGAGAGGATGGGCGAGACTGATCCAGTATTTGACTTACTATAAGGTGGGGGGAACCTGTGGGCCCTCCAGAAGTTTCTGGACTTCAACTCTCATCAGCCCCAGCTAGCATGGCCAATGGTCAGGGATGATGGGAGTTGAAGTTCGGTAACATCTGGAGGCCTGCAGCTTCCTAATCCTGGATTTACTGGTATGAGCGTGTGCAAGGCAGGCTACTAATAAATAAATAAATACAAACGCCTGGTGAATTCTGGTTTGTTCCATGAGTGAAGAAATTCTATGCCTACTTTCACCATTAGATAGAGCTGGAGAAACGGATGGGATTAAATAGATTTATATGGCAATAGGCAAGCAGTGACATAATTGCAGGAGAGTGGCCATCCATCCTCTTTTACATTTTCTCTTCTATTTGAGAGCCGAACAGACTCCCAAGAGGGTCACTGGAGTTGTTGCAAGGGTTGCCACCTCGTAACCCATTTTATTGGCGCAGTCATGTCCCCACAATGAAATGTACTGGGGTATGAAGAGCCATTCAAGTTCTAAGCCTGCTCAAGATTTGGAGGTTTTGGGCCCAACCCTGGACTGTGCTAGCCTGGGCCTGCATCAGCACCTGGCATCCTTGGTCAGCTGCCAGGGCCCACCACCAATCCTGGTCTTGGACCAATGCATACATTGAGAACTCTGGGGCTTTGTGACAGATTTAAAATGGGAGCCAGGAGCCCACTGATGTAGGCCTCAAATCGAGGGCCAGCCAGCTGATGCTGTCTGTGACCTGCCAGACCCTACCCCTTGACACACCAAGTTCCATCCCATTTCCTCCCCCCCTCTGGACACCCCATCACCTTGCTTAGGAGACCAGTATTCTGGGACTCAAAAATTGGAAGGTGGGTTGGCATATTGCTCAGTGTAGCTCTTCCTCTGCACATGGAAGGAAGGGTGGGAAGAAAGGATGGTGGGCTAGATGGGGAAGGAAAAGGAAAAGCAGGAAAAGGGATTTATCGGGGAATGATGAGAATGGAATTTAATCCAGGTGTTCTCAAGCTTCCTTTTTTTTTTTGGTGGACCACATGAAAATTGTTTCAGTGGACTACTTTAGCACTGGCATCATCACAACTAGTGCCATATTGTGTAAATCAAGGGTCCTAAGCCAGGCTGCTGAGAAGTGCCTCTGTAACTGGTGGATTTGCAGGGGGGAAATTCATAGATTGCACCAGCACCATATTATGAAGATCACAGGCCCTAGGCCAGGATGTTGTTACCTGTTTGATACATCTGGCCCTAGTTAAAACAGCCAGTGCAAGTACAGAAATTATTTCTTGACTGTTCAGTAACCTTTCTACAGACCACCTGGATCATGCAGCTGATGGACCACGAGTGGTCCATGGACCACAGTTTGAGAACTTCTGGCTTAGTCATTACAGCATAACTGACCAGAAAACAGTCTGGTTTGCTCCTCTTTCCATCAACTCAGTCTGCAGAAATCAGAATCAGCAGGTGAAGCTTGTCACAGCAGCACAGAGATGAGTATTATTACCTAATGCAGGTGTGGAGAACATGTGGCCCTCCAGATGTTGTTGCACTACAACTCCTCTTGTTCCTCCATAACCATTGGATGTGCTGCCTGAGGCTGGTGGGTGTTGGAGTCTAACAACATCTGGAGGCCCACAGATTCCCTGTCCCTGACCTAATGTCTGCAAGGCACAGGAGCAGGTTTGGTAAAATAGTTGTTAACCCTCAGCACAGTCCAAGAAGCTTGAGATCAGCTCACGGATCTGCTGGAATGTTTTTTTTTAACAAGCCCTCATATTCCATGAATGGCCAAAAGCAGATCTCAAGTTGCTGCTTATTCTCTGTTGCTCTGTGCTTCTTTTTATTGATTAGTTTTATTAATTTTTTAATATGCCAGTTCTTGACTGATTTTATTTATGATTTGTATTGCTGTTCTGGTCCATCTCAAGAGCCCCAAAGAGGCAGAATGATGTGGTGTGTACACTTTTAAAAATAGGATTTTATGATGCCTGTTTCTGAAGATACAGATACACTTGCACACACACAACATAAAATATATTAAAGTGAGTTAATAGTTAACTTCCTTATATATTTATAAGCACAATTATTATTTTTCATTTATATAAAACACTGCCCAAAATGCTTCTGAGTCCACACATACTTGCACTGTCCTATATTTAGGACATGACACAGAGTAGGTTCCTATGTAAGAGGAATCGTTTTCCTGGGAATTACTTCAAGCGGTAAAAGCCATCTTGCACTATACCCTCCTGGCTCTTCCCATTTATTGCTTTGACCTCTGTTTAGCAGGTAGAATTGGCATCCAGTTCCAAAAAACACAGGATCAAAGGAGAATTGCTGGTTTGTGGCTGGAGACAAGTAATAGTTTTTAAGAGAGATTAATATGGTTTGAGAGAGGCCCCATTTCCTATGACGGACAAAGATAACCCTAATTTTTTCTCTCTTTTTCTAAATCAGCTATGCAGATTTGGCAGGTTTTTGAAACAATACAGAAACCTGCAGAACCTATTTACCAGAGGCAAAAATGGGATGAGTATACACACCATGAGCAGTGATCCTCTGATTGTATACAATGAGCTGCAACAGAGGGGTCACAAAATAATTCCACCCTGGGCAGTGGGGTTAGTATATAAATGCAAAAATAAATTAATATAACTAAATAAAATCAATATTAGTATAAGGCTGTTTGTATGATCCCTCTTTCACATCCCTTTCAGACAGACATCTATCGCTTGCCTCCAGACTATATGTTCTGGTTCAGAACAAAAGGAAGGGGCCATAGTTCAGCGGCAGAGCATCTGCTTTTCGTCCTGAAAGTGGAGTTCAGTCTCTGACATCTCCAGGTAAGGCTGGGAAGCCCTGGAGAGCCACTGCCAGTTGGTGTAGTCGACAAGTGTGAGCTGGATGGGCCAAAAGTCTGACTCAGTAAAAAGCAGCTTCCTATGTCCACACCTATACATTTTGTCCCATCAACTAATGTACAGAAGACGTGCTTAAAATACTTCTTGAAGACAGCATCAACAACAAACTCCCTAGCCAGGTGGCATATCTGACACACACACCCCCGACTTTTGGGCTGTGCTATTACGGCACAGACAGGAAGTTCCTGTGGGTCATTTCCTCCTGGCACGGCTATTTCCTTGACGACTCTTGATTTCCCACAAGGCCTTTTTCTCCCATTGCACTGAGGGAGTGAAAATGTGTGTGGATGTAGAGGTGGGAGTAAGGTCGGAAGGAGGCCTTTGCTTGTAAAGCCAACGCAGGTTTCTTTTAGGAGGCTGAGCAGACAGTGGGGTACCGTTGTTGGTCCCAAATGGCAGAAGGTTCAAAGCACAGGGAATGGCTCGGCACATAGCCAGACATGTAGACACACACACACAGTACGTCAGCATTGGAGTTTCACAGAGCAGTTTAAAGCTGTGCTGCGTTTCTACTGGTCTGAGAGGAAAAGTAGCTCAATGGTAGAGCATTTGCTTTGCATGCAGACGGTCCCAGGTTCAATCCCCAGCATCTCCAGGGCTGGGAAAGATTCCCTGTCTGAAACCCTGGAGAGCTGCTGCCAGTCAGTGTAGACAATATTAAGCTAGATAGACCAATGATCTGACTCAGTAGAAGGCATGTTCCTATGATACCCTCCAACTGGCACCTCTTTATTAGCTATGGTTCCAGATGTCTCATTGGCCCATTGTAAATGTAATGCCGCTCTGTCACCTAACTCAGCACGTCCCCTGAGCTTGAGCTCTTTCTCACATGGGCATTCTCTCTCCCACAAACCTAATGCTAACCGCAGTTAGCCTAGATAGCAAACCGACTTTTAACTATTGTAAACCATGGTTAGCATTAAAATTGATGCACGTTTTACACTAACCATAGTTAGCTTCCCAAGTGAAGTGAGGGGAGGGTGCCAGTGCAATAAGCGATGGGGAGTGAGAGGAAAGGAGCACATCAGTGGATGCATGGGTGCTCCTGACTGATGCTTAGATAATTGAGAAGCATTATGTCTGCAATGATCCATTAGGTGTACCACTTTCTGCAACCCACTAAGAGCACAAGTTCCCTATGAATAATCTATACTGTAATGTGCTAAGGCAGGTATGGGGAAGGTATGGCCCTCCAGATGTCGCTGGATTACAACCCCATCATCCCTGACCATTGACCATGCTGGGTGGGGCATGGGAATCCAACAACATCTGGAGGGCCACAGGGTTTCCACCCCTGGAATAAGGGATTTTGTGATGGATTGGAGCTGGAGTCTCTTGTTATTTGTCTGGCTGACATAGATTGATATAGCAATCTGAAGGTCTGTTGACTGTGAGACTTAGGCTCCCTGATTGGCTAGGATGTTTCTATTGTAAGTGTTTCTAGCCATTGGCTGAACTGCTCTGACCCCAGAGAGAGGTAAAGCAAGCAGAAAAAGCCTTGGAAAAGGAGGAGAAAACTTATGGTTTAAAGAGATAATCCATGCCTAGACATCTTTCCTACATGGGTGACATTGGTATTCCCACCTCCTGCCAAGATCTTTCACTGTGTGCCTCAATCCTCTTGAAACCTCCCCCCACACACACACACACCCTCCTCTCTTGCAGTGTGATGTTTCCTTATCAGGAAGAAAGGCTGGGTTGCCTGTAAAACAGAATTGCCTGCTTGCCTGTGTTTAATTTTCAGAGACTTCAAAGGAAAGAATCAGCCACAAAAGCAAACAATGGCTCTTGTCTTATGTTTAGAACTCAGTTTCCGTTAGGCTCAGCCTGGATCCAAGGGAAGAGGGCTACGGTGGCGGAGTAAGGAAACCCGCCACTGTCTGGCCTGATTGAAAGAATGCAAGTGCCACTCCTGATGCTGGGAAAACACCCGCTCTGAACAAGTAATTGTAGTGTTATTCTCTCCTTCCCACAAACAAGTAGATGTGGCAACCCATGGATTAGGGTGGCATAATATTTTTTAAATTGTGTTTTTAAATTGTTTTTTGTGTTTTAAAATTTGTATTTTTGTTTTTAATGTTTTTAATTGCTGTAAACTGCCCAGAGAGCTTCAGCTATGGGACGGTATATAAATGTAATAAATAAACAAATAAATAAATAAAATAATACCCTGGAATTCTATAGAGCAGGATTTAGGGTGCCTCTTCAGAGTATCACTATTTTGCAGGTAGGAAAATAGGTCTGTGCACATAAGTTACCACATCCCCACACCATGTATGGGTGCATGGCTTCCCCCAAACGAATGCTGTGAACTGTAGTGCTGTGAACTGTAGGTCTGTGAGGAGTAAAAGACTGTTTCCAGGATTCCTTGGGGGAAGCCATGTGCTTTAGATGTATAGTGTGGCTGTGACATAATCTGTTGCCCTAGTGCAACGAACCCACTTTCGAAAAGAAACAGACTTTTTGCGGCTTGGAAAGTGAAAGTGAAACGCATTGAAAAGTGTGAGATGAAGGACTGACTAGCTGGAAGACATAAAAACATAAGCAAATCAGGATGTATGCAGGACACATGCTCATTGTCATGTAATGGTCCTGCAAACAGATCTGAACAAACGTTCAGTAAAGGGCGTATATAATTTAACACCACGTAAGCTTTGTACAAACAAATCAGGTTGAACGCTTAGCAAACAGATCATCTGGAGGGCAAAATCACTTCTGGTCTATGTGTCACTCAGGTCAGTCCTTTTCTCATCAATGGATAACTTACAGCTGATGTATGAACCGGTTGTATAGTGATGTGGTTGTTGGATGATAGCATCTTAGGGTGCTTATGTGTTCTGCTTTGCAGATAGTCCTCACTTTGAAGGGCTACTTGCCCAAGTTCAGTTTAAAGATAAGGAACCTTAGAAGGGAGAGCAGGAGGGGCCTTGAAATTGGCCATCAGGAGTTAGCAACACCTGGACATCAGACTGAGAAGGAATCACAGAGCAGCTGGTCACAGTCTTCCTGACAATGATGCGCTGTATTGTTTGTTGTTATATGCCTTCAAGTCGATTACGACTTATGGCGACCCTATGAATCTTTTTTGGATATATTCATAGGGTTTTCACGGTAAGAGGGCTTCAGAGGTGGTTTACCATTGCCTAGCCTACGGCACCCGGTATTCCCAGGCAGTCTCCAAAGTACTATCCAGGCCTGACCCTGCTTAGCTTCTGAGATCAGATGAGATCAGGCGTGTTTAGGGTAGTATGGCCGTAGGCAAGCTGTACTGTATTTCTATTTAAAGTCATTATTTCTCAGTTTGCATCTATACATATAAATAAACATGTGCAAACTGTAAGTAAATAGGTGTGCTCTTCTTGTTCTGTTGTTGAGTGATGCATTTCCTCTTTTTTTGGTAATGTGTAAATGGCCATCCTTCTGTCAGTTCTATCTACTTGATCTGTGGTGGAGCAGTTTAACTGGGCTGGTGCAGGGCATCATAAGCCCTGGACCAAAGTCATTCGGATATACAAGTCACTGCTTGATGCTGCCATCATCCACGTATACGTCGTACTCAACTCCAAGTGTCGAATATTCAAGTCATAGGAACAAAGGAAACTGCCTTATGCCTTTGGTCCATCTAGCTCAGTACTGTCTATGCTGACTGGCCATCTCTACCTGGGAGATGCTGGGGACTGAACCTGGGACCTTCTGCATGCAAAGCAGATGCACTGAGCTATGGCCCTTCCCTTGATGAGAGAGTGAATAGCATAACTGCATTCAAGCTGCCCTCTGAAACACATGGACGTAGCTCGGTGGCAGAGCATCTGCTTGGCATGCAGAAGATCCCAGGTTCAATCCTTGGCATCTCCAGGTAGGGCTGGGAGAGAATTCCGGCCTGAAACCCTGGAGAGCTGCTGCCAGTCAGTGAGAAAATACTTAGCTAGATGGACCAATGGTCCTATGCACATTGTCTTTATTGAGATGTTTTGACCAGGCCACTGCAAGCCACTTAAAAGAGTCCTTGCATTGGTATGGTAAAAATTACCTGAAATGCATGGATGCAGTAGGTAGAGGGGAGACCCCACAAATAAATGACTTGTCATGTGAAGTAGCCTCCAGATGTTGCATTTCTGGCACAGACATTCATTCACACAGCCAGGGTCAGCCCAAGACACTCTGCTACCCAAGGCGAAGGAGAAGATGCAGGCCCCTTCACCCATTCCACGTACAGAAGGAAAGTGGACAGCAGCTGAATGTTCCTTCAACACTGACAATGAGACAGCATCCTCCACCACCACTGAGGGCAGCAGGCTATTTTAGGGGGAGCAGGACAGGCTGCACACACAATTCTGCCCTCTAACACCTTGGGGCTTCTCCCTAGCATCTCCTAATGGTAGAGCCAGCTCTATACACAGCAGACTAACGGTAGGGCTGGACCTGTACACAGCTAACAGTTTTGTCAGGCCCTTGACTGGGGTCATCCAGAGCTGCGGGTAAGATCAGGCCCCCTCTCACAACTCCTCTGCTGTCTGTGCCGAGATACATTGCTCCTTAATGGGGAACCTTAAACATATTTCTTTACTCGCTCTGGATTCCAAGACATGCTGCTGTTGGAGGTCGCTGATTCACAGGGTCGCCATAAGTCGAAATCGACTTGAAGGCACATAACAACAACATCCTGAGACATCTACTGTCTCCTGGTGAAGGAATTCCAAGATTCTGTGGCTCATTTCACAGGATGCTGCTGCTCTTTATGGAACTCTGGTCACCACTGCATTCTAGAGATAACAGCCCTGCCATTGTTTACATGATCATTTATCCAAGGATGAAAGAGAGGTGAGTCAAGATAGAGCTCCCCTATCTTGCCAGCTTGTCTGTCAAGACCAGCCTCTGATTCACCCCGAAATGTATAAACAAATGGAAATGTTGACGTGAATCAAGGGTCTGGTGTTGTCCTAGAATAGCAGTTTACAGGCATCTACAAAAGCATCATCTATATTAATAGAGCCCTGTTGTTGTCCGGATGGGGAGTGTATGTGTGATTCGGCTCCTTGGCATTTTGGAGTCTTGTCTAAACACTGCAGTTCAGCTTGTGCCTAGGTTTCAACCATGGTAGATAATATACTTGTGGTTTTCATACTTTTTTTTTTTACCCATATGGAAGCCTTTCCTGTTTGATTTGTATGTGGCAGACCCCCTTGCGCATTTGCTTTGGGATTTACTGCACATTCCAGAAGATTAGGAAGACAGGAAGCTGCCTTTATGCTAAGCCAGACCGCTGGTCCATCCAGCTCAGCATAGTCTATACTGTCTGGCAGCTGCTCTCCAGGGTCCCAGGCAGGGATCTTTCCCAGCCCTACCTGGAGATGCTAGAGATGAACCTGGGACTTTCTGCATACAAAGTAGATGCTCTGCCGCTGAGCTAAGGCCAGAAGGAGACTATTCCTGGCACCCCAGAGATCACGGAATGGAATAATGTTTTTATCTCGAACTGTTTTTAGAATGCTTTAAATTGCTTTTAGAATGCTTTTTGTTGTCATTGTTCAAAAGTCTGTTGATGTGTTTGCCACATTGGGCTCCTTTGGGAAGAAGGGAGATATAAATTCTAATAATAATAATAATAATAATAATAATAATAATAAAGTGTGCATACTAGCATGCCAGACTTAGTGCTGCCTGAGGCAAAGGACAAGATTTCCCCGCCCTTATTTCACATACAGAAACTGAACTGAACTAGTAGTTGGATCTCAGTTCAACACTGGAAAGAGAAGAGCATCCTCCCACAGCACTTGGGTGCAACTGGCTAGCTTAGAAATGCTGGGCAGGGTGAATGACACACACAGCTCCATTCTGCAACACCTCACTCTTGCTCTCCAACTCACAGCATCTGCTGCCTGAGGTGACCGCCTCACTGTGCCCACTCTGAGGGTCAGTCCTCAGCGGCTTACTGTTTAACTTATTTATCTGTTTATTTTTATTTTAAATATGTTTCTATCTTGCTTTCCTATGAAACATCTCTAATACAATTAAAACAATCTGAATTTAACAATACTAAATAGCACAAATTTTAAACGGTTAAAAAAATTAAAGTAAGATCAACAACACTCATAAGAAGCGGCTTTATACCATGTCAGGCTGCTCATCCATCTAGCCCAGTCTTGTCAGCTCTGACTCGCAGCTGCTCACCAGGATATTAAGATATTTCACATCTTGCTACCTGATCCTTGGAAAAAACAATACCAGGGATTGAACTTGGGACCTTTTGCATTCAAAGTGTATGTTCTGCCTCTGACATACCATTCCTTTCCTCACATTTATTTTATTTATTTATTTATTTATTTATTGTGCTTTTATACCGCCCTTTAGCAATAAGCTGTCAGGGCGGTGTACAACAATAAAAACAGGTTAAAATACAAGTGAGTATAAATAAAATGCACTATAAAACATATGTGAAAACAAGATTGCAACAAAAAAATTGAAATTAACATTTGAAATTTAAAATTTAAATTTAAAAAGCCTGGGCAAAGAGGTAGGTCTTTACCTGGCGCCGAAAAGATAACAAAGAAGGCGCCAGGCGTATCTCGTCAGGGAGGTCGTTCCATAATTCGGGGGCCACTACTGAGAAGGCCCTAGTTCTAGTTATTGCTCTCCGGGCCTCGCTATGCATTGGAACCCGGAGAAGGGCCTTCGACGTCAAGCACAGCGAGCGGGTAGATACATAGCGGGAGAGGCGTTCTACCAGGTATTGCGGTCCGATGCCGTTAAGGGCTTTATAGGTAAGAACCAACACTTTGAATCTGGCCCGGAAACATATTGGTAGCCAGTGCAGTTGGGCCAGAATAGGTGTTATATGGTCAAATTTCTTTGTCCCAGTAAGAACTTTGGCCGCAGCATTCTGACCAGCTGAAGTTTCCGAACCGTCTTCAAAGGTAGCCCTACGTAGAGTGCATTACAGTAATCCAATCTAGAGGTTACCAGAGCATGGATAACTGTGGCGAGGTTGTCCCTGTCCAGGTAGGGTCGTAGTTGGGCCACCAACCGAAGCTGGTAGAACGCATTCCGTGCCACCGAGGCTACTTGAGCCTCCAGTGACAGGAGCGGATCTAATAAGACCCCCAAACTACGGACCTGCTCCTTTAGGGGGAGTGTAACCCCGTCTAGGGCAGGTCGGACATCAACCATCTGGGCAGAGAGCCCCTCCACCAACAGCATCTCAGTCTTGTCAGGATTGAGTCTTAGTTTGTTAGCTCTCATCCAGTCCATTATCGCGGCCAGGCAGCGGTTTAGTACATCAACAGCCTCACCTGAAGAAGATGAAAAGGAGAAGTAGAGTTGCGTATCATCAGCATATTGCTGGAAACGCACTCCAAATCTCCTTATGACCTCACCCAGCAGCTTCATATAGATATTAAAGAGCATGGGGGACAGAACTGAACCCTGCGGGACCCCATATTGGAGTACCCAGGGATTCAAGTAATGCTCCCCAAGCACCAACTTCTGGAGACGATTCTCGAGATAGGAGCGCAGCCACTGCCAAGCAGTGCCTCCAACTCCCAAATCCGCAAGACGCCCCAGAAGGATACCATGGTCGATGGTATCAAAAGCCGCTGAGAGATCCAGGAGAACCAACAGAGTTACACTCCCTCTGTCTTTCTCCAGGCACAGGTCATCATACAGTGTGACCAAGGCTGTTTCTGTACCAAACCCCGGCCGAAAGCCCGATTGAAATGGATCTAGAAAATCAGTTTCATCCAAGAGAGCCTGGAGCTGGCGAGCGACCACACGCTCTAAAACCTTGCCCAGGAATGGAACATTTGCTACCGGTCTATAGTTGTCAAGGTTTTCAGGGTCCAAGGAGGATTTTTTTAGGAGCGGTCTCACCACCGCCTGTTTCAGGCAGGGTTGTACCACTCCCTCTCGTAAAGAGGCATTGATCACCTCCTTGGCCCATCCGTCTGTTCCATTCCTGCTAGCTTTTATTAGCCACGAGGGGCAAGGGTCCAGAGCAGAAGTGGTCGCCCGCACCTGTCCAAGCACCTTGTCCACATCCTCGAGCTGTACCAACTGAAATTCATCCAATAAAACAGGACAAGACTGTGCTCTGGACACCTCATTAGGTTCAACTGTTACAATATTGGAGTCAAGGTCCCGGTGGATGTTCATGATCTTGTCTTGGAAATGTCTCGCAAACTCATTACAGCGGGCTATTGATGGTATTATTGCGTTCTGAGGACCAGAGTGTAAAAGTCCCTGAACAACTTTATAAAGTTCCGCTGGGTGGTTAGAAGATGACTGAATGGAGGCAGCAAAGTACTGCTTCTTCGCTGCCCTCACCGCTTTCACACAGAGCTTGGTAGAGGCCCTCACAAGTGCAAGATTACATCCGTCGGGAGTTCGTCTCCATTTGCACTCAAGCCGTCTCCTTTCTTGCTTCATCAGCTCCGGGGTAAACCACGGAGCCAATTGAGCTCTGCAAAGGAGAGGGCGCACTGGGGCGATCGTGTCAGCTGCCCGGGTCATTTCTGTATTCCACAGATTGACATAGCAGGTAAGACAGCAGACAATATAACCAATGGATCTGAAACCAGCAGCAGGAGCATAATTCAGTTTAAATCCTTAGTAAAAAGACTTAATCTGGCACCATGCTAAATTACAATAATGCAGTCTCCTCCCAAATATGTTTGGGGGAAAGTCTTTCAAAGACCACAGCAAAGACCCTGTTCCTGGACCATCACTGTCTGACTTCTGGTGGTGGGAGCACCTACTGCAGAGAAGAAGGACTTTGGAAGTTGAGCTGAAAGATCAGGGAAGTTTATATGGGAGCATGTTGTCTTTTAGGCACTCTTGGTCCCTTCCAACGTGTTGAGAATTTGAAAGGTCATGACCAGCACTTTTCATTGTGCCTGGAAACAAATTGGTGGGAAAAGCACTCACACTTTAGTACTGCCAATTTTTACATTAAAAAAAAAAAAGTGATACCCGGACCAGGCCAGGAGCAGAATTTGGGGCAGTTGAAAGTCGGAGCCTAGAGGAAAGGGGAGGAAGAGTTTGATATTGGCACCAAAACTAATAGCAGAAGCTTTCTTATCGTTTTACTCCTGGAGTTGGTGCCAGCAGATATAGCAGGCTGCGTCTTTGCTCTTAGGGCCAAACTACGTTATATTAAATGTGTGATTGTGTGTATGCTTGCTTTCTAAACAGAAACTGGGTGGAGGGGGCAAGCTGAATTGGGGCTGCACACGAAGAGGTGTTTAAACCCTCCCCACTGATCCTAATGAAAATGGTCCCCCAAACTGGTATTTGTCGCAGAACCAATAGCAGCTTCCCTCCCACAGCAAGGGGGGTATCTTTGTTGGGCTGCAGTGCAGGGGAGAAAGGGTTAAATGCTCCTCCCCATGGCCTGTAGTCCCAATCCTGATCCCTCCCCTGGTTACTATTTGTAAAAGAAACAGACACATTAAATGTCACCTTGCATTTAACATAATGTGCCCTTACGTTCTAGGGTGGAATGAAGGACCTGCACCAGTAAGAATTATCTCCACTGATGCCACTGCCAAGTTGCTTGGCTTTACTGCCTAAACAGAACCTCATATGTTTCTCATATGAAAATAAGAGTTACTTTGATGTACTTATAATACCCCCTATCAAATTCACACCAAGAATTAGTATCATCATCATTACCTACTCTGCTCCTGGACCTGACTTGGGGGGAAGAGCACTTCAGGAGAGGGGCTGCTCTTTATCCAGGGCAAAACAACCAGAATAGCCACTGACACCATATGTGACTTTAAGAACTGTAACTTCACTGTAACTGTAGCCTCCTCCCTCCTATTCCTTTTTCCTTATGTATCATGTGAGCCTAAGGGTAGGGAGCACCTTAGAACAGATTTTCGCAAGCCACTCTTGTGAGCCTTTTTGGCTAAAGAGCAGGGTATAAATGCTGTAAATAAGTAAATATTACATTCCAATCCTCACCCCAGGAGTAAGTATTGCTCACACATTATTTATTTATTATTTAAAATTGTTACTACTAGTAGTCCTCATTCAGAAGATCACTGCTTGCCATGTGCTATAATCTGCAATAGCCTCTCTTGCTCTGGCTTCTACAGCAGGAAGTGTGAGTAAACTGACCACAACCATTTTCTTCTTTAAAACAGAAGAATGTTTAATAGAGTGTTTAATCTAACAGCAGATCTGGTTGTACTTACTCTAGAATAGCTGTTACTCAACCACATTCAGCATCATTTACTAGATGGATTGGCAGTTATTTGGGAGTGAAAAGGTGGCTAGAAAGCTGATAGACTCTGTGCGCGCTTAACTACAGCCATACACATACACGCACATACACAAATACATATATGCCGCCAATTCTGTCCAAAAATCAAAATAGGGATAGTGATGTACCAGTAACAAATGCCAGGAAACAGAGATTATCCCTGATAAATACAAGCAGATGGAATGTACTAGTGGGACTTGCAACAAAGTGGACTGCCCCCATTCAGTATACTCCATTCTGTTCCATATTCTACTTGCTTTTCCTTCCACACATCTCAACAGTCAGCTTTCTGAGCCCACTGGACATGCTCAGTTTCCATTAGGGTGTGTAGGGGTCGCTTCCTCCCATCCACCCCAATATTTTCTGTACTTCTGCAAACCTTAAGATTTCCCCCAAGCCTGTTGATACTTCCTCCTTGTGCATGGGTTTTGGCTACATAAGGACTGGCGCTCGGAGAATAGAGTTTGCAGCTATTATATATTATATGGCGGTGATGATGACAATTGAACCTGTGTGGCCTAGGGAAGAACACAGAGTCACACTATAGGCTGCCATGCAACAGCAGTTTGTTGGAGCTGATCTCGGCAACCTGGCTGTTGGGCACTAACATGTTACATAGTTCAAAGATGAATACTGAAGTGAAAATGCTGCCACTGATTCCTGCTCCAAATATACCCACTTTATTCAGTATATTCTGGCAGCTGGTCCAGACGTCAATACATTGGCCAGCCACTTTGTCCCCTTGGCTGGCTGACAACTCTGGTGTGAATGGAACACCCCCCGCAAATGGTTGCCATTTCTTTTTTTTAAACTGGCCCTGTTTCTGTGTCCTTAACAGCAGCATGGACTGCAGACATTTCAATGGCGGAATATGGAAGCAAATGGTAGGAAATGTTGTCCCTGATTAAAAGTCCCATGGCAGGTTGCTGTTGAAGATAAAGGGATGGGACCTGTTCAAAAACTGAGAGGCCCCAGGTCTATAGAAGCTGCGTTGCAGAACCCAAGAGCGTAAGAAGTGCCCTGCTGGATCAGGCTAGTGGCCCATCTGGTCCAGCATCCTGTTCAACTTCTCACAGTGGCCAACCGGATACCTCTGGGAAGGCCATAAGCAGGAAGGACCCGAGTCCAACAGCACTCGTCCCACTTGTCATTCCCAGCAATGAACAATCAGCAGAGGTGGGCAAAACATCTTTTCAGGGAAGTTTGTCATGATTCAGCTGCTCATCAAGGACCCCTTGCTTAGCTTTCAAGGATTCCTAGGGTCATATATGCAACACAGTTGGCAGATCTCTGGGGTCTAACCAGTTACGCGCAGCATTTATACATGACAAAAGTCAAAGATTTTGAAACATATGAATGGTTCTCAGCTTGGAGGAGCTTCCTGCAGCACCAGGGTCAGTAGCATCATGGGTCAGCTATATCAGTCATCTGCCAAGGCCCCTGACTGGTAGCAGGGGCTCCATTGCCAACCCCAGAGCTCCTGAGTCTTGCTTTTGCTGCATGGTCACTTGCCCTCTACATCTTGTGTTAACCACAGAATTTGCACTTAAGCGCAGGATTGGGACCCTGGGGGGTAGGTGTGATTTGTAATCTTTGTCCCTTGCTGCAATTCTGGATCTGGGTTGGGCCTCCTGCACCTACATGGGGGAAAAGTTCCTCTTGGAGCAAATGGGAACTCCCCCCCTAGATCAGGAGTGCAGTGGGGGGGGCAAAGGGTTAATGTCCCTCACCTCCCGTCCCAGAGTCCCAGGCTGGCTTTTTGTGAAAGAAGGATCTTGCACTAAAGGGCAAAACAATGCAATTGACACAGTGTGTAGCTTGGCTTTACTAAGCAACTGAGACGCAAGAAAGGAGTAAGGAGAAGGAGTAGCAGCCTCTGGGCAGTGGTACCGATTGGGTCAAACAGACAGGCAAAGAAATGGGCAGCAGCAGCGGTGATGAGGAGGAAATGGGACTACTCAGGGAAGAGGCTTCTGAGGGCCTCCTGCATAAGGTCCCCTAAAATGAGAAGTCGACACAGTGTGGCAGCCCAAGAATGTTAACATTTGCCATGATAAAAGTGCATTGTCTGGCTCATACATAGCACTAAATCATGGCTTGTTTAACAAACCACGAGTTAACCATGAGTTGCCCCATAGAGGATCAAACAAACCAAATATTTTTTTCTCCAAAAATTGTTTTGTTTTTCAGCTGTTCTAACATTGTCCCTTTGTAGCTTCGTGAGCATCTGCAGTAGAAGGGTCAAACAAACCATGTTTAAGGAAGGGATCTGGGTTCACATGTAATGTCAAGCCATGGTTAAAACAAACCAAGGTTTGTAAGGCTACAACAAGCCATTGCTTCAGATCCATGTTTATTATCTGTAAGCAAGCCATAGTTAAGCAGCTGGGGAGGGTTCACACATAACACTAATCCATGGTTTAATAAACCATAGCTTAGTGTCATGTACGATGCAGGAATGGAGCCACGCACATGTCTCTGGACATGCATCTTGGAGCTATGGACAATTTTTCTTGTCTGTTACATGTTCCTGAGTGTTTGGGGAACAGGCATTTCCTTTTTAGACTTAATGTGTTTACCGCAGCAGACAATGGCAGAATTGGTATCCATGCTATCATGTGAAGTGTCTGTCAAAGAAGTCCTGTTAGGGATCCAAAACAGGAAGCCCAGGGCAACAGAGAAGCCCTGTTATGTTTGCAGAGATAATCATGGCAATATAGGCCCTTTGTAATGTTTTAACTTATATAGCATGTTTTTAAAAGTTTTTCCCCCTCTCCAAAACATGGTTTTATTTCTTAACATTATTTTGCATGTTGCTCTGGGTATTTCAGTAGATAGGAAAGTGACTAATACCATACTAAGTGGATAAAAATATCTCTGCCAGATAAAAGAGGAGAGAGGACAAAGTATCTGTCCTTACAGACAGTTTTTGTGAACCTACCATGCACTGAATGACCCCTTTGTGAAGATACGTAGCCACTATTGACAGTGGCTTGAATGACAGCAGACTTATTTTCCTGAATCACTAAAAATCCAGACTGTAGGGTGCTTGAGAATTTCTTCCTCAGACACCCCATTGGCTTGAGTACCTGCCTACACGTTCCACCCCCAGCAATGATTCATGGCAAGAGATCATCAGAGCTTTACTCGCCATCAGCAGAAATACATCCATGCCTGCGCATTGGCAAGACCAATGTTACCACTACACAACCACAAGAGTTTAGGGCAGTGCTTTCGCTGCAGTGATAGATGTTAAAAGGCTTGGCCTTGGTGCTTTTGCAATACATTCTTTTTGCTTCTGCAACAGAATCATAGAGCTGGAAGGCATCCCCAATGGTAATCTAATCCATCCCATGGCCAATGCAGGAAATCTATTGCTACAGCATCCTGCTAGGTGGCCATCCAGCTTCTACTTAAAACCTCTAATGAAGGAGAGTCCGCAGTGTTAGTCTGATTCACTGTTGAACTGCTCATACCATCAGGAAGATCTTCCTAACATTTAGTATACAGTAAGTCCTTTTTCTTGTAATTTGAACCCATTGATTCATGCCCCCCACCCTGGGGAAAACCAAAAACCAAATTTGCTGCATCATTTATGTGACAACCTTTCAAATATGATGAAATTATCATCTCTTAGCAGTCTCTTCTCCACACTTTTCAGTCATAGCATCTCAGCTGTGGAATTCCCTTCCCTTCCTGGAGCCAAGCTTTATGCTTTTTAGGTGTCAGGAGACAAAATGGGATGTACCCAGCATTAGCCATGCCCCACATAGGGCCATTAATTTCATTGAGTGTACTTTGGGTAGGACTTAGCTTGGGTAGGACTATAACCCAATGCTCTTTTTCCAGGCTTGTAATCTGATGTTGTTTTTGTATGCCAGCTGAGGGGCTATAGGATACGGTGGAAGACCTAATATGCCAGCTGAATGGAGATACGCCACTGCTAGGAGATACTGGCAGAGCTGCAGCATGGACTGGCCAAAATGGGGCAGAGACTTGGGAGGGATAGAATTGTCACCAGTAGTGGCTGGTGCCTATTGGGATTGGTATGGCCGAAGGCAGGCCGGCCAATAGTAGGTGGAGCTGGAGCCAATGAAAGGCAGAGCCATTCCCTGATTGGTTGTAAGTAAGGGGGCAGGCAGGTCTGGGCTGGCTAAGGGCAGTGCCCCATTGGTGGGGCAGTGCCCCATTGGTGGGGCAGTGCCCCATTCGCCCTGATGGACCAGCCACCAGTGGCTGCCACAAGGGAGCAGCAAAGATGGAGATGCCCCGACAAAGATCTAACAGTAAAATATTTTTGCACCATTGACATGCATAGCTGGTGTGTTGGTCCATTTCACTGCTTATTACACCAGTGGGGAACCTGCATTCTCCAGATGTTGTTGGGCTCCAGCTCTCATCAGCCCCAGCCAGCATGGCCAATGGTCAAGGACGATGAGAGTTGTGTCCAGAAACACTGGAGGGTCCATAGGTTTCCCCATCTCTGTTTTGTAACAGTGATTCTGAGTCTGAAAAAAACAGAGAACTGGCCAGCAATTCAGGTTCTCTTAATTTATTTTATTTTTTATTTTATTTATTTATTGCACTTGTATACCGCCCCATAGCCAAAGCTCTCTGGGCGGTTTACAGCAATCAAAAACATTAAAACAAATACACAATTTAAAACACATATTTTAAAAACAATTTAAAATACAAATTTAAAATTTAAAACAATATAAAAACAATTTAAAACACATGCTAAAATGCCTGGGAGAAGAGGAAAGTTTGGACCTGGCGCCGAAAAAATAACAGTGTTGGCGCCAGGCGCACCTCGTCAGAAAGATCATTCCATAATTTGGGGGCCACCACTGAGAAGGCCCTCTCCCTTGTTGCCACCCTCTGAGCTTCCCTTGGAGTAGGCATCCGGAGGAGGGCCTTATATCTTGAACGTAGTGTATGGGTGGGTTCGTATCGGGAGAGGCATTCCATCAGGTATTGTGGTCCCAAGCCGTGTATTCAACTCCTCCAACCTCTCCTCGTAGGACTTCATCACCCTCCATTAGATACATTCCAATTTGTCTTCTCCCAAAATCTACACACTTGTTTTCTACATGGAAAGAATATTTTGGGCAAGGAAAAAGCATTCAGTAATGACAGCCCACCCAATCAGAGTATGTAGTGCTACAGTTCAGACATCGGTTTTGCCACCTCCATGAGAACTAAACCTTTGCTCAAGGACTTACTCTAAGCTCTTCCTCTTTAAAATCAGAACTGCTACATGAATTGATGCACAGCCTTAGATATATCCAATTGTGATATGACTGAGATATTACATACAGATTAAAGTAAACATTAACAAAATATTGCAAAAAAAAAATCAAAGCCCAACTGTAATACCTGCAAAAGAGTTCCCATGAGCTTACTGGATAATGGCATTTTGGCACCATAAATTAATTTGTCTAAGTAAAAGGTGAAAATATTCAAGTTCTACTGTAGAAAACGAATGGGAAAAAATAGGGCAGCAATTCCCATTCCCATCTTTTTATTTTAAAGAGTATTTTTATGCTCCCTTTCAGGAATTTGGTTATAAAATGCTGTTAACTGCTTGCCTCTCCCATGCACAATGCTATTGTTTAGAAGATAAATGTCTGGCAGCATTACACATGCAGAGGGGTGGGGCTAGGCCAGGAATGTAATGTTTTATTTCTAGGCCGCCTTTCGGCCAAATAGGCCCCCAAGGCGGCTTACACACATACAAAACTACAAATACAAAATACAAATAAAAACAATACAATTTACAAAAAAAAAAAATCAAACTAACGAACTCCTAACTTATGCAGTAGCTAATTTCTAACCGAAGAGGTGCAATCTGAAACACAGGGAGGGGCAATGGCTTCCCTAAATGGTGCCCCAGCTGGGTGGTAAAATGTTTGCCTAGTAGAATGCAGTACCCCAAGTTACACAGGAGAGTTCTCTGTTTGGATGCTAGGGAGTGGAATATGTGAGATTCCTAAATGCAGAAAGCTAGCATGTCATGGAGAAGAACCATATAGCCCTATCCCTACTCTGCTATTGTTCTATATGCAGCATGGGTGGGTACTTGGAGATGACGGTAAAGCAAACAGCTCCCCTGAAGTAGCACAATCCAAGATATCTTTTGCCACCCGATTCCACTAAATGTAAAAATTGGTCCTTCAAGAGTCTACTGACACCTTACTTGAATGGTTAGTAGCACCAATTTAATCTTTGCCCTAGAGCAGCAAATATCTGGCAAGGGCCATGAGAGGAGGAGGAAAGGCTGAGCTCCTGCAGATCTGCCTTAATGGGACAACTCCCTTAGCTTGGCCTTACATGACCAGCCATTAGCAGCCAAAGCAAAGGCATGGAGGGCATATAGCCCTCCCCCTCCCCCCTCCTCTGGTTTGTTTGCCTGGTCCTGTGTGGTTCGTGCCGCTTCAGCTGGGCAGGGCCGCCCTCTCTCATTTCCTCTGCACATTGTTCTGAGTTTTTCAATATGGGGAAATACACACAAATTATCTCCGTGCCTTTGCCAAAAAACAGATTGATGGGGAATGGAGCAGACACCATCAAATAATAATGGCAATTGAACACTGACTCCCAAGACGAGGAGGTCAAGCATGTGGGTAGACTCCTTGGGCTATTTCATGATGGCATAGCTCTAGTGCAGGGATGGGGAACTTGTAGCCCTCCAGGTGATGCTGGACTCCAGCTCCCATCAGCCCCAGCTAGCATGGCCAATGGTTAGAGATGATGGGAATTGGAAGGCCAGAGTTGCCCATTGCTGCACAAGTGAGTAGTGCTGTTAGCTAGCGTAGGATAGTAGTTAAGTGAACAAGCTATGAGCTGGGAAGTCTTGATGTCAGATGTCACCTTCGCTATGCATTTACTGAATCAAATCAATATTTATGATTGTTGTTGTTGTTGTTATTTAATAGGAACATAGGAAGTTGCCTTATACTGAGTCAGACCATTGGTCCATATAGCTCAGTATTGTCTACATTGACTGGCAGCAGCTCTCCAGGCTTTTAGGCAGGAGTCCTCCCCAACCCTAACTGTCAGGGTTTGAACCTGGGGCCTTCTGCATGCAAGGCAGATGCTCTACCACTGAGCTATGGCCCTTCTCCTAAATGTAAATACATCTGCAGTGAACTTTAGTCTCTACATTGCCTCTGAGGGGGAGGGGGGATGTCCTGCTTGTGTCCTAGCATGTTCATGCTCAAATATGAGTGCAAATACCCCCTCCCAATTCCATCCTTTCAAAGATTTCAAAATTGTATATTAAAAGTGTGCCAGATAACCTCACTACTATATATCTTAATGAGATGTATTGATTCGTGCGTCCATTTCAGACTGGTACTATTATGCTTGCCCATTTAGGAACTATTGGAACAAATTGTGCCAGGGATCCACTAATCAAAACCAGAAGGAATGTCTATAAGAACACCCAATCAAGCACCCCTGCTATAAACCTCTATTTACTTCCCTTCCATGCACAGTACATTGCAATGTGCAGGGACATCTAGTGGTTAAATAACTGTACTGGAAGGATATATATATACCGTCATTCCACGGACCAGGATTGATTGGTTGGTGTAGGGGCAGCGAAGTAGTGCACAGACCCTTCTTACAACAGCCAAGGACTTCTAAAGGGTCTGGGAAGCCAGCTGGGCCAGAACTGGAAGGAACTGCCACTGCAGCCACTGATGTTGCCAAAATGCGTTAACATCCTGGATGGGGGGGAGTCCGGCTTTTAATACTCTACAATTTATTATGCATAATTTTCCCTGGAATTTCTTCTCCAGCTTGGAATATAAAACAAGATTCTGCATATTTTGGTAGATAAAGAGCCCATAGCCAGCACCTTTGCAGTTCTTTAAGGCTGCCCTTTTACTCTCAGCATAAGGTCTCCTTGATTCAGGGCTGGTCCAGGACATCTTGGTAGCAAAAAGCAAGGAAGAAAGCACCCAAAAACGTTCCAAACAAAGGGAGGGAGACCCTCAAGGTGCCAAACCAGCAAACAGCAGAGAGTAAAAATTAAGATTTTTTTTTATTGAAGCCAATTTTTATTGAAGGACATCTTGATGCCTGAGCTGAAAGACAAGATGGTTCATCCTCCCCATTCCATGTACAGAATCTGACTGGACTAGGAGTTGAATCGTACTTCAACAGTGGTGACAGAATAACATCCTCCACCACACCTGTCCTGAGCACTGCAGGACAGATTAGGGCCCCCAGGTTGTGTTGCAACAAATGGGAATGTCTGTTACTGCTATCCCCCATCATCTGCTCCCTGAGGTAGTTGCCTCACTTTGCCTAACGGTAGGGCTATTCTGCTGTAAACATAAGTGGCTAGACCATGAGACCAAGCACCCTTTGGGGAGGTAACTTCTTTATTTTAGTCAAGATACTCAAATTTAATTATTTATTTAGTTTGCTGTGCTTTTATGTATTTGATGTCTGTCCCTAATCCGAATATAAAACCCTGTCTTGTTCCCGGAAGTGTTTGTTTTGGGAGGAAGGAGCAGTCGAATTTCCAAGTGGCTCTCAGCCATGGTTGCTACTGAGGATCTCTGTTTCTCCAGGGACAACAGAATCAAGTGCATGCATGCGACACAGTCGTTGCATATGCACCAATATTGCAAATGGGAATGGATGTCTCAGGGCACTAGTGAGTTTTTCCCAAACACTTTCTGAAATGCCAACTCGATTCTGAATTGAGCTGAGGAGAGTTCACTTATCACTAAGTGTAAAAGCCCTCCTTCAAGATCCATGTGGGTCCTAATACTAGATATGGACACCTGTTATCACCACACAAGCTACCCAAGCAGTCTCCTGGGGTCAGGAGCTGCAGTATTGGTAAGGATATGAAGCAGCATGCAGTCTGAGAGATAAGACTCAGAACATATGAAAAGCCTGCTGGATCAGGCCAAAGGGGGCCCATCTGACCCAGCATCCTCTTCTCACAGTGGCCAACCAGATGCCTATGGGAAGCACCCAAGCAGGATCTGAGCTTGAGAGCACGCTTCCCACCTGTGATTCCCAGCAATGGGTATTCAGGGGCATACTGCCTCTGACAGTGGAGGGAGAACATAGCCATGGTGGCTAGTAGCCACTGATAGCCTTATCTTCCCATGGATTCTTTGCACTGCTGCAGAGACAGATCCTAGGATGAAGCTCTCAGATCCTGGCGCACCACGGCTTGGGGTCAGCAAAAAGTCTTGGGCTGCCCTTGTGTCTTCTGTAGCTCATCAGTCATCTCAGCCAAGAGTTTCCTAGATTCACTTTTCATCACTGTTCATGGTTACTCCAGTGGCATAGCTATGTAGTGTGATGCCACAGCTCTTCCATTTCCCCCCCCAGTCAATCCCAGTTTCTCCTTATACACTCCTTTTTATCTGTTTTATAGGAGAAATCATGCATTACTCATGTGAAAAAGTACACCTCCCATATCCACCACCCCCATCTCTGCAACCATATATAAGGAAAGATGCCTTGATTTCAACCTTCCCTCCATTACGTGGCTGCCGCACAGTTGCAACACTTTGGGTTTCAAAAGAGCTTTGTGCCTCCTCCATCCTCTTTCATCATGTTCATTGCTAATATTTGTGTGACGGAGGCAACTCTGCTTTCGTTTTGCATATTTAACTGTTACCAGGTAGACTCCTAGCACATTCTTTTCTGTGAAGGGTTCTGCAACGCTCCCAACTTGCTGCTTGACTTGTTCTCCTCTGGCTAGTAGATTATGGGCTGTTGCCTTAGTTCTCGAGCCAGCTGTCTGAATATCCATCTATATGATTTTCTGGGTCCCCAACTGAACAGATCACACAGCAGCAACATGCCCCTTGATTAAGTGTGCCCTGTAATTAGACTCCGCCACAAAAGAGGAGGGCTCCTGCTCAGCCAAGCCACCCACCAGACTAAGTTTCATCCTAAACCATAACTGAGCTGGAGGGAAGGTGGGGGAGGTGACCCTAAATGACAGCAAATTTACCCCTGGTCCCCTGTCCCAAGATTATAATCTGTGGCATGCTTGCACTCCCTTCCCCATCAAAAAATATGCATACGTGGTATTTGCATGCCTTCAGTTATTGTATCTGTATAGTTTTACATATCATTTATTTTACATACACTTTTACTTTAAATTATAAATAAAGAGGGGTAAAATAAACGGAGACAATGAGATGATGCTCTTCTGGTTCAAGGCAAAGTGAAACCTGGGCCAGCCCAAGATACACATCTCGCCTCATTCCACATAAGGCTCCTCCAGACAACCTATTCATTGAACGTTCATCCTCATTTGTTTACACAAAGCTTATGCTAGGTTAGATTGTATCCTGTCTTTTTTCAGCATTTTTTTCTGATCAGGGAGGTTATATCACAATGAGTATTCTTCCTGCATTCATCCTGATTTGCTTATGGGGTGTTTATATGTCTACACACTCCATATTTTTCAATGCATTCCCCCCCCTAACACTTTCCTGACTGCAAAAAGTCCATTGTTTTAAGTGGGTTTGTTTCACTAGGGCAAAAGGGCACTTTACTCCACTTTCATTGGACAAGTCTACATTTCCCAGTATGTGCTTGAATATCTCCTGCAAAATCCTGACAACCAGGAGGCACCCTTTGGCTAATGGTAGGGCCAGTCCTGAGTAAAATCAGATTCTGGCATTAGATCCCCCATGCTATGGATGCTGTTATCATAATCACAGGTTAACTTGTGCGTTTTTTAAAATTCCAGATGAACACCATTAGTCAGCTTCTTTCCTCTCCCCCACCCTCAACCTATTGCTCTATTTACCAACTAGCCGGAAGAAATCTTCTGGAGAACTCAAAAGCTTGCATACTATTTTATGATACTTTGGTTGGCCCAAATATGGATTTCATATGAACTTACTGGAGCAAATGCCATCCTAGACATACTCCTGAAGGCTCCAGCCACATCACCCACCTCTGTCTCCATCATTCATTCTTAATTTTCCCTTCTGTAGGAGAAAGGCAAGTCATTTGGGCCTCTGTTGTGGTTATCTAGCAACCTCAAGCAGACAGTGCCCCTTCTCCTAAACCGGGCAAAATGGCAGAGACAAAGTGGGACTGCTGCTCCTAGGAATAAATGATTTCTAATAAAAGAGGTGCAGGCTCGAGTCTCCCTGGAAACTATAGGAAGCACCAGGGCCCAATCTTAAAAGCGTGCCAATAACAGTTTTGTTTTTTTAAGTAATACAGTGGTGGCTCAGGAAGGACCAAAGGCACTTTGTACATGCGTAGAGACCCTCTCTTTTATTGTTACTCCATGCGTTCCAGCAGAGGCAACCCTAGATGTTTTCCTGCTTGATGCATTACCAGGACAGGATTTAACCGGAGACCTTCCACATGCAAAGCAGATGCTTTTCCGCTGAGCTAAGGCCCTCTCACTTGCTGATCAGCTACAAATCAGTCAGAGATTTGCCAGGAGACCCTTACCTGCCTTCTGCCTACCCCTGAACTACCCTGTGTGTCTGCTAGGCTGCCTTTCGCATTGTGGGCCCCAAGTGGTGCCCTACCCTGGAGCTTTGCCCCTATCTCCTGCCAGGTGACCTGCCCTGGCCCACCACGTCAGTGGCCGGCCTGCCAGTTACCATTATTCCCATTGTTGCTGCTGCCGTTTTCCTAAGGACAAGAGGAGGAAAACCTGCCCCATTGTCGACCCCATCTCAATTCCCACTCTCCCAGCCTGAAGTCATCTTGGTTACTGGTGTGTTTGTTTACACTTCCCCTCATCATCTCCTAGGACCCGCCTCTCTCTTTCTCTCTCTTCCCCCATGTAGGGCCTCTTCTGGACCCTACACAGGAGCTGGGGATGGGATTCTGTGATGAGTCACCTCAGGGGGAGGGAGCGAGGGGAACTGGGGCTGGAGTACAGGCCCTTCTTCCAGTCAGCGGCTCCAGGGCCATTTCCACCCCTGAGGAGTCCCGGGGATCATTCCTCTGCAGCTGCTCCCTTTGCCAAAGCGAACGCGCTGCACGTGTCACTGGGCACCTTGCCCAGACCTCTGTGACCACAGCAGCTCCCTACTCGCTCTCTTCATCCCCCTACCGCATCCCACCCCCAGGGAAACAGGAGGAGGGGGAAACCCCACAGCTTAAAAGCAAGTCTCCCACCCAGGTCGAATGCCAAGGAATCCTGATGCTTTTCAATCCATTCAAACCAAGATCCTTAAGCAGAGCGAAAGTAGGCTATTATTCCGTCACCACCACCACTTTATACTCCACTGTCGCTCAGTGGTAAAGCATCTGTTTTGTATGCAGAAGGGCCCAGGTTCAAGCCCCAATGGCATCTCCAGGTAGGGCCTGGAGAGACTCTCATCTGAAACCCTGGAGAGCCACTGCCCATCAGTGTGGGCAATACTGAGCCAGGTGGACCACTGGTCTGAATCAGTCTCAGGCAACTTCCTATGTTCCCATGAAAAGCAGGCTCATCTTTTGTTTGTGTTATCAAGGAAGGCCAAGTGGTCTTCACTCGTTTGGTTGTGCTAATGGGACCAACACAGAATATTAAGTCCCTCGGGCAAAAGCGGGGAATCTTTTTCAGTCCTTGGGCGGTATTCCTTTCTGGGCAACCTGCTTTATTATTCCAATGGTAGGCAAGGTCAGAGGCAAAATGGGAGGAGCAAGGGATATAAATATTCTTTTTGCAGAGTGGGCTAGTTTCTACACACACTCACACACTCCTCTCAACCTTCTATTCTGGGCCAGCACAGGGCACTCTCAGAGGTCTGGGACACATCCCGGCTGCTAGGCAAAAATGCTCAGTGGGAGTGTGGCCGGGGAGGGGGATATGGCCTGAGGAGAGTCCTGAGAGCCAGACAGGGAGGCATGGGGGGCACTTTCAGCCCCAGGGCCTTTGGTTCCCCACTTTTGCTCTCTGGTGAACAAGTGCAGAGGAATGTGGTTGTGCCAGAATCCGGGTTCAGAGTTGGCCTGACTTTGGGGCAAACTCTCTCACAGGGACTAGCATTTGGGGTGTGCACCTCCCTGCTTCACATATTCACAAATACCTTAGTGCTTTATTTTGATCATATCTTAGCCCCAGGAGGGGCGTTGCTCAGTGTTAGAGAATCTGCCTCGTATGCAGAAAGGCCCAGGTTCAATCCCCTGCGTCTCCAGGCAGGGCTGGGAAAGTTCCCCTCTGAAATCCTGGAGAACCAGCTGCCAGTCAGTGTAAACAACACTGAGCTGGATGGACCAGTGGACCGACTCACTGTAAGGCAGCTTCCTATGTTTCTGTTTCTTGAATACTCAACGTTTGGGATTGGTTCATGAGGACAACATATACGAGGATGATGGTAGCACCAATGGTCTGATCCAGGTTCCCATGGTATCTGCCTCCCAGTTGTCTAAGGATACTACCAGCTAAAAAGCTTCTCCCACCCCTTACTTAGGTTGCTGGGGTAGGAATGCGTGGAGGAAAACCAGGAGTGGAATTTTGTACGAAAGGATTTATAAGCTTGGTTCGGGTACTGAGCACAACTTTCTGGGAGCAGCATTTGCTCCACTGAACTTTGTTATCTAATTCTTACTTTACGTCTGCCCAGCTGAACTGCTGCTTTGCACCTGGTTCCGGCTGGTGGATCTCAGGGTTCTAGTAGTAAACAAAGCCTAAAGTCTGTCCATCCCTGGCGTAGCTCAATCAACCTCCTGCTGTTGTTTTTTCTGCTTGCCTAGCACTGCAAAAAATTGGGGGGAGTCAAGTAGTTTGTATGGGGGCCGGGGACAGGGTGCATTTAGCTCGGTGGGTCAAAAAATTGTGCAGATGCTGGCTAGTCCAGAGATGGTTGGTATGAACATACTGAAGCTGCCTTATGTTTGTTGAGTCAGACCATTGATCCATCTTGCCCAATCTGTTTTTCCCAGGTCTGCTACCCAAGGTCTTTATAAGTGAAGATGTGTGAGACTTAGCTTGGGACTTTCTGCATCACGCAAAGTGCATGCTATCTAAAGCTGAGTTATAGTCCCTTCCCTTGCATTGAATTTGTCTTTGGGTCTTTGCAAGCATGTCATATATATAAGCTTGTGATCCAGTTTATTGATGGCATTATTATTTCCTTCTGATTCCCACGCTTGTGCTGATATTCTACAGATACACAAAGCAGGCACTACATCAAAGTCATGGCAGCCGTGTCGAGCGCGTAAGACAAGAAAACAAAATGTGAAACATTGGAATCACTATCTTTATTCTGGATCAAACCTGTTTGAAACACTGGAAACAAGCTTTTGAGTAACGGAACTCTTCAAAAAACTTAGGTACAGTACAAATATGTGCTTTAACTATACCCTTACCATTGGCACATCCTGGTAAAGGAACATATTCCATATAATATAATGCAGAATAATTTACCATCTTATTTCCAATGTTCAGGCTATGAGTGCTGTTGCTTATTTAGCCAAAATGACACCATCCATTTTGGCACAAGAGCGAGATAGCACCAATTTTGGGGGAATCTTGAGGTTTGCAGAACTGCAAAAAAAATCTTTAGAAAACAAATACAGGGCAGGGGAGAAACAGCCCTATGAAGACTGAACATGCTGATTGGCTTTAGAATGCTGGCTGACTATGCAGGGAAATGGAACAAAGTGGCTAGAGTCCTGAACAGCAGCAGTCCACGCTGCAACATTTTGTTGCAGAGCCCACTAGTTATCTCTTAAAATAGAATAGCCACGCTTTTGTATGCAGAGCCAAGGCAGTAAATGGGTTGGTGGATATTTTTTCACCACTCATTGTAAATGAAGTGTGAATAAGGATTATTATCTGTACTTAGAATTTGTGGCTATAGACCTAAGAGCGTGTATTCCAGATGATTTTGTACCAAGCATAAAGGTGCAATTTCTTGCATATGACAATAGGCATGGTTTTGCTAGTGCCATTTCAATACTGTATTCTAGCCATGTATCTGCAACTGGAAAGTGTTCTTTCTTATAGTACATACCTCATTAAAACACTATTTATGAAGGGTGACCTCTTTGTCCAGCATTTATCTCATTATAAGTCTTTACTTGACTGTACCACTCCATTTTGCAAGGGGGAGAACCACATTTTTAATGCTCATTGTGCATAAAAAAATTAGTGTATCAGGGAAAGGGCTAGGCTTGGCCCTTTCTGGTGCGCTTAATTTTACATGAAAAGAGATTCTTTTGTGTCTTGGGGGGGTGGGCATTGAAGAATGCAACTCCTCACCTGCATTCTGATTTGGTTGAATCAGAGGAGGACATGGGGATTTGGTGAATATAGTTTAGCTGTAAGTGACACCCCTGCAGTTGAATCTCACGAACTCAATGCCTTCCTCAGGCCTGGAGTTAACTGTTTTAGCTATACCTTCCCACTTGGCACACTGGTTCTTAGCTACACCCTCAAAGTTGGAACACATTATCATAGCCATTCCCTTGCCACCGGAACATGCTGTCTTAGGCACACCTTCTCCAGACCATTGGACTTTAATATGCATACTTATGGGCTGATTCACACATTCATTCAGTAACACATCAATTGATTACTCTCAATGAGACTCAAAAAATGCCTCAATTGAAAGCTTTTATGTCCAAAAGATAAGAAAGCTCTTTGCGGTGTTTGACTTGGGATGGAAGTTTTGCACTTGCAGGCTATCACTTGATGCTGTTTCTGTCACAGGTTCAGCCATTGTCCATCTAGCACCAGATCTTTTATGACCAATACAAAGGAAATTGGAAGCTTGCCATCATGAAGGATCCCCTTTGTCCATCTGTGCATGAATGATTTGTAATCTCTGGGAGTTATACCAGCTTACTGATATATCAGGCATTCTCAGCCTTTGCACAGATGTTGTTGGTCCATAATTCCTATCCTCTGATAATTGGCCATGCTGGCTGGGGGCTGATGGGAGTTGGGTGGCTAATATCTGGAGGGCTACAGCTACCCTACGCATGCCCCAAATGATTCGAGGAGGCATGATGTAGTAGTAATGGAGGACTTTAATTATCCTGATATCTGTTGAACGTCAAATTCTGCCAAACACACCCCCTCCAATAAATTCCTGACTTGTGTTGGAGATAACTTTCTCTTACAGAAAGTGGAGGCAGCAACTAGAGGATCAGCTATCCTTGACTTGATTCTAACCAACAGAGATGACTTAGTAGATGAAATGGCAGATACAGGAACTCTGGGGGAAAGTGACCATGCTATACTAGAGTTCTTGATTTTAAAGGAAGCAAAAGCTGAGGATAGCCATACACATACCCTGGACTTCAGGAAAGCTGGTTTTAATAAACTCAGAACAATGGTAAGTAAGATTCCGTGGCAAGCGACCCTAATGAGAAAAGGAGTCCAAGATGGATGGGAGTTTCTAAAAGAGGACATTCTAAAGGCACAATGGCAAACAATTCTGTCAAGGAAAAAAGGGGGAAGATAGCAGAAGAAGCCAATGTGGCTTCACAGAAAGCTTAGAGAAAACAAACAAGGACACATACAGAAAGTGGAAGGAAGGCCAAAGCTGAGAATGAGCTGAGGTTAGCGGGAGATGCTAAAAGCAACAAAAAAAACTTTCTTCAGGTATATCTTTTTTTTTTACAATAATTTTTATTCAGATTTTCATAAAACAAACAAAACAAAATCATAAAACATTCAAAGACAAAAAACAAAACAAAACAAAAATGATTAAACAAAAAAATAAAATGTTGACTTCCCATTTGTCGCAGATCAGTTATAGGTCTACAATATATAACAATCCTGTCTCTTAAATTATATTATAAAATCACTTTCCTCCAGTAGTTATCTTAATTAATCATCAAATCTCATAAACATTACTTTATTCTTTCCACAAAAAGTCAAAGAGAGGTTTCAATTCTTTAAGAAATATATCTATCAATTTTTCTCCAAATAAACATGTCGATTAATCCATCTCGTTAATAATAATAATAATCTTATTGTCACAACCATAGTCCAAATAAACATATCGATTAATCCATCTCATCAAAATCTGTTAGGTCCAATAATTTCAATAGCCATTATTCCATTATCCATATTAATTCCATCTTCCATCTTCAATAGTCCTGTTAAGTCCAGTAATTTCAGTGTCCAATCTTCCATTATCAGTATTCCATAATAATCTTGCTGTCATAGCCATAGTCATATAATAAGAGTCTGATGGGAATTTCCTCTATCCCAAATATTTTCTTGCCATCGATTCTGAATAAGTTGCTGAAATATTGTTGTAAAGTCATATCTCTGTTCTTCTTTTTTACAAAATGCACTGGCTCATCTCTTGAGAGTTTTTCCATTGTCACATGGCTGCAGTTAATTCCATAGATTTTCTCTATATCAAGCTCCATCATGTCATTCCAGTCCAGAAAATTATCCAAGCCATTGATAACTTTATCTCTAATATCTTCATTAATTTCTTCAGAGATAACGTTAAATTCCAAACAGTAGATTTTATTTCTAATATCCATAAACTCCAGATCTTTTTCCAATTCCACATTTGTTCCAATCTCCAGGGCTTGTATCTTCCCTTTATTTTTTCTTTTCTCATCTCTGATCTCATTCTCCTCTCTCACAGGATCCCCTATTTCTTTAAGCTCCTGCGTCATTTTGCTCAGTTCAATTTTCAGCTCCTTACTGCCCTGTCGCAGGGTTTGTTTCGTTATCTCAATCTCATCCATTATTTTCTGAAACATAATTACTTCCAGATTCTCAGCCACTTTCTTGATTGCCATTTTTAAAACCACGAAAACAAAACAAAACAAAAATAAAGAAGAACCACTTCTTATTTCAGCAACAATTGGGTTAATATTCCAGGCTTGATGACATCACAGTATAAACAGAGCAGCCTGCCTTATCTCTCTATGTTCAAGAATACAAAACAAATTTAGTTCCCAGCATCAAAACAGTTAGTGGCGTCGTGAAGAAGCAGATTCGTCAAAATAAAATAGACCAAAAAGAGAATAGTCCCAGACAATATAATGTTCCAAAGTTCATATTTTTTATTTTTTTCTCCTCGGAATAGAAATCCCTCTTCTGTTTATATCTTTAGAATGCACTTCCAGGACAGCTTTTTGCAATAGAAACAGAGATAAGCTGTTAATTTTGTGAATAACAGAGAAGAGTTATAGCTCACCCAGAAGTTCTTTAAAGCTGATTCATTTGACAAATCTCTTTTTGCTGCAACAATTTAAACCAAGTAAAAAAAAAATAGAAAGAAGGGTGCTTGCCTGTTAGTCCGTTTTCTCTTTGAAGAAAAGAAACGTGTCGCATTAATCAGATAGAGCTTGTTCGGAAGTCCGTCCGGCATTGCTGGCTGGACCTTTTCTCATAAATTAATGAAATCGAGTCCTCCCAACAAAAACAGGCTTTTGAGGTTGATCTCTACGTTTCTCCCTGCCCGGGAGAAATTTCATCAGTCAAAAAAAAAATGTTCTGACTGATTTATATCTGAATAAGCTTCTTCTGAGGCGGGAGCCCGTCTCAAAAGCAGGCACAAGCGAAGTCACCCTTCCCGGAAGTCCAGGTATATCCATAGTAATAGACAGAGAAAGGAAACAGTGGCACAGCTACTCAATGAGGATGACAAAATGATAACAGATGACAAAGAAAAGACAGAAGTCCTCAATTCCTACTTTGGCTCAGTCTTCTCCCCAAAGAGGGTCTGTGACCCTCCTGGGAAACATTAAGTTGAAGGGGCAGGATTGCAGCTTGAGATTGATAGAGAACTGGTCAAGGAATACCTAATCTCTTTGAACGAGTTCAAATCAGCAGGGCCCAATGAGCTGCATCCTAGAGTATTGAAGGAATTGGCTGAAGAACTCTCAGAACTGCTGTCTGTTATCTTTGTGAAATTGTGGGGGATGGGTGAAGTGCCCGGATGATTAGAGGAGAGCTAATGTCCCTATCTTCAAAAAGAGCAAAAAGGAGGAACCTGGGAACTATAGACCAGTCAGCCTGACATCGATCCCTGGGAAAATTATGGAGCAGATTATAAAGCAGTCAGTCTGTAAGCACCTTGAAAACAATGCAGTGCTTACTAGAAGCCAACATGGATTTATCAAGAACAAATCCTGCCAGACCAATCTTATCTCATTTTTTTATCAGGTAACCTCCCTGGTAGGCTATGGGAATGTTGTGGACATAATACATCTTGACATCAGCAAAGCTTTTGACAAAGTGCCCATGATATTCATTAGCAAGCTAGCTAACTGTGGACTGGATGGAACAACTATCAGGTGGATCCACAGTTGGCTACAGAATTGTACTCAAAGAGTGCTTATCAATGGTTCCTTCTCAAACTAGGGGGAGCTAACAAGTGGAGTACTGCAGGGCTTCGTCCTGGGCCCAGTGCTGTTCAACATTTTTATTAATGACTTGGATGAGGAGGTACAGGGAATGTTTATCAAATTTGCAGATGATACAAAACTGGGAGGGATAACTGATACCTTGGAAGACAGTCAAAATGATCTTGATAGGCTGGAGTATTGGGCTGAAAACAACAGAATGAAATTTAACAGAGATAATGCAAAGTTCTATACCTAGGAAAAAGAAACCAAATGCAGTTATAAGATGAGGGATACTTGGCTCAGCAATACTACATGCGAGAAGGATCTTGGGATTGTTGTTGATCACAAGCTGAACATGAGCCAACAGTGTGATATGGCTGCAAAAAAGGCAAATGCTATTTTAGGCTGCATTAACAGAAATATAGTTTCCAAATCACATGAAGTATTGCTTCCCCTCTATTCGGCACTGGTTATGCCTCAACTTGAGTACTGCATCCAGTTGTGGACACCACACTTTAAGAAGGATGCAGACAAACTGGAATGGGTTCAGAGGAGGGCAATGAGGATGATCAGGGAACTGGAAACAAAGCCCTATGAGGAGAGATTGAAAGAACTGGGCATGTTTAGCCTTGAGAAGAGAAGACTGAGAGGCGATATGATAGCACTCTACAAGTACTTGAAAAGGTTGTCACAGAGAGGAGGGCCAGGATCTCTTCTCAATATCCCAGAGGGCAGGACATGGCATAACTTCCTAACTGTTGGAGTGGTACAACAGTGGAACCAATTACCTAGGGAGGTAATCTGTTGGGTATCCTTGAAGTTGGATTCCTGCATTGAGCAGGGGGTTGGACTAGATGGCCTTATAGGCCCCTTCCAACTCTATGATTCTATGCTTCTGTTCTGTGATCCTAGGAAGGTTAACTAAGAAGTCCCACTGAGTCCAGCGGAACTACTGACGGAAATGGATTCTGACCATGCTAGTAGGCATTTATAGTGATAATATTAACTAAAGCTTCAGTCCTGTACACACTTAACTGGGAGTGAGTTTCACCAAACTGAATGGCACTTATTTGAGGAGACATGCACAGGATTGCACAGCCACGCAGTCACCTATGGAAGAAGTCAATAGAATGACTTTTAGTCAATCAATTAAATCTGTACAAATATATTTAAGAATACATAAATATGAATACATACTTTTAAGAATAAAGACTACTGTTTTTATTTTCTGCCTGTATGTGACATAGCAGGCCCCATCACAGAAGAAGTATTCCCTCACTAGCCCCCTATGATAGGGAAGGGGAAATGGTGCCTGCTATCTATAACTTTTGAAAGTGCTTGTACTGAAAATATTCTTTTAGTTTCAGCCCGATTAATCAGCAACACCTTTTAAATCAATTAATCTAAGTGATTAATCACTGAAATAGTACATGATCATCATTCCACATGGCCCAGCCTCAGTGACGGCTGTTTCCTCCCTCTTCATCATTAGAGAGCATGTGAGGAGGGTTGGATTCCTCCTGCGCATCTCTTGGAGCTGCAGGACTCAAACACTTTGTGAAATGTACAGACTGCAAGAGCTGCATTCCACCCTGTGAAAAAATGCAGCTGGTCCTTGACGGTGGGCCTGCAGCTGTGGAGGAGGCAAGGACATGCAACTTTATACAAGGACTGGCAAGCCAAGGAAGGCATGCTGCATCCAGTTGGGAGTGCACAGGGAAATGTACAGTGGTGGAACATAAGCAGAACAAAGTGGCCAGGACAGCACATTAGCATCCTGATATCATTCATTCCCCACTCCCCTACCCCACTGCAAACCTTCCAGGTCTGAAATATCCATCCCCTGAAGCTTCTGTTGCTCTTTTGCAGCCGAAACATTATTCCTAGCACATGTAAAATACATCCTTTAACACAGTACTTGGCAAATGTGTATTCCTGCTTCCGTTCTTTGTCTGGCCAGTGTCCAGAGCCCAGCAGGGGCTTCCTTACATTTTGATGTCCTGGGGAGAGCAGCTGAGGATTGCTAGAGTCATCACCCTTCCAATAAGAGGTCTGCTCTGTTTGATTTTAATTTGAATGGCTCATCTCCCCAGTGCTTACGGCTACTGAACAATGCATTTTTAAAAACACGGGATTCACTGTTCACATCTCCGTTCCACTTTTCCTCCAAGGAGCTCAAGATGGCACACATGGTTAATAATGCATTCACCCAGGGCCAGCTCTAGGTTTGAGGGAGCCCTAGGCAGTGTGTCTTCTGGTGAGCCCTCCTCTGTCAGTGAGCCCTCAGCCCTGGTGGGCTTACCTGGCTGTGGTGGAAACATAGAAGCACTGGAAGCTGCCCTATATTGAGTCAGACCATTTGTCCATCTAGGTCAGCATTGTCTATTCTGATCGGCAGTGACTCTCCAGGGTTTCAGGTAGGAATCTTATCTAAAGATGCCGGGAATTGAAGCTAGAACCTTCTGCATTCAAAGCAGATGGTCTACCACTGAGCTATGGCCCTTCCCCATTTAATTTACTGCAATTCCCCAGAATGATGCTAGGTCAGGAGCAATGCAGCATGGTAGGAAATTAAAAGAATGGCTAGATCCAACTGCCTAGCACAGTTCAGAGTGCCATAAATAATGAAAAAAATAGTGAGGTGCTGCCACAGTCTCAAGGAAATGCTAATATAGGGCTGGAACCCAGATGTCATGTATATAAAATAATCTAAGATGTTGGACTTGCAATAAAAGGTTGCAGTGTAGAGTGCTCCTGTGCAGAGGTCGAGCCAGCTGGTCATGCCCTCTTCCAGGATAATCCCCCCTACCTCCCAGTTTCCACCTCAACAGTCAATCACTATCCTGTGCCCACATGCTCAGTCCTTATTGGACTGTTTTAGGTTCTATCACCTCTTCATAGAGCTTCTGTCCTGTCTGTCCAAAGATGTTTTTTAAGACTGCAAACCTTGGGGTTCCTCAGAGCCTGTTGATGCTTCTTGTGCATGGATGGTGTCTCATTGGTCACATAAAGACTGGCACTTGGAAAATGGAGCATATTTGTCTATATGATTATTCTTTTTAAAAGGAGCCTATTAACTCAGACATCTGCAGTGGCTCTTGCCTTAATAAGTGGACCATATTTGCCAATGTCATCATTTCAGCAATCTCTGCAGTTTATCTAATCAGCCCATCATTTTAGGTGGTGATGCCTGTTACAATAGTGATCTCAACCTCAATAAGGGCATATCTACCCCACAGACTTAGAATGGGTTTTGTGCCATTTTTGACTGCCATGAAATCCCCTGAATGAATCCTGGGAATTGTAATTTGGTAATGGAGCTGAATATTCTGTTAGGCATATCTAGCCCCCCTCCCACTTCCTGAGCCATGATTCCCAGTGTTTTCTAGGGAAAGGGAACAAACCTGATTGTGATGTAGATTCACCCTAAGTGATTTGCTAAAGAAAAAACCCTATCCTAACATCCTTACTGAGCTTTTAAAGTATCCCAGGCGAAGAACAATAGGATCCTACACTGATTCATATCCATTCCACTATCTTATGAAGTATTTAAAAAACAGCTGTTCAATTCCTGGTTTTATGACATAATATAAACCAGTGTCATGCCATAAAACATCATTCCCCTGATCACTGGAATGAAAGCCATCTGGATGGACCCTTGGTGAGACATAACCCAGGGTCTCTCCTAAAGTGACAGTCTCACAGAGACCCAGTATCATCTTCTATAACATTCCTAACGCATCACACCCTGTAGCTGCAGCACACAATAAGACATAGGGAAAGAACACACACACAGAGAAAACGCAGTCCCAAAGCCAAGGCACACCCTTCATGGACTTGAAGGTGAGTGTGGTTTCCATGTGACATTTCAAACACATGCTGTTGACTCAGCCTGGGTGGGAACCCTGCGATTGAGGCTTAGGAACAGGCAGGACTAGGAGGGAGGGATGCTGTGGCACATGGGGAGCATAACCATGCTCTGATCCAATGAGCATCCATCAGCACCCCTTACAGCCTTGTACAGCTGACTGACATTCAGGGCCTTAAGGACATAAGAAGAGCCCTGCTAGGGCAAAGGCCCAGCTAGTCCAGTGTCCTGTTGTCCCAATAACCAACCAGATGCCTATGGAAAGCCCTCAAGCAGGACCTGACTGCGAGAGCCACTCTCCTCACTTGTGATTCTCAGCTACTGGCCTTAACTGTGCATCAAGTCTGCACGCCTTGTGATGCATTAGTCTGAATGAAGCCCACCAGGCATGTGGAGCAGCTTATTTGGTGGTGTGATAAAGTTCCTGGTTTTACTGCCTATCTGGGCCTAGAAAACAGGGTGATGATTGTCAAACATCTGACAGGCCACAATACATGCATAGCGGGCTGCAGGGCAACTACAAGTTCATGGCTTCTCTGGCAGGGCCTGGAACGGATGCACGTCATAGGCCACCTTTTACCTGTCTGAATGAGAGCAAGATGGCTGCATCTGGGAATTGTCATTTAAATTTCCCACAATGCCCCCTGGCATAGCATCATTCTGGGGCATAGCATTACTCTGGGCCAATAAGGGAAAATTAAATAGAAACAACAACAAAACAAAGGAAAGGGTCTAGGAGTCACCATTTTTATTTCTCACAACACTCTGGTGTGACACTAGGCATCTTCTACCATTTGTCTGACCGTGCAAACACTGCAGCTGTGGAGGCAGGCGCACAAGCTCCACTACCAATGTCCCTGTGCACATCACCCTGTGTACTGTGCCCCCAACCATCCCTGTGATGAGCAGGGAAGGCCTGCAAAGGGATGGGGAGTGTTTCACGTTTGCTTAAATGCATGTAGAACCCTCCTCGTGAACAGGGACCCCGATAAGGCGAGACTGTGTAAGGTATTCTACACATAAGTGGAAGCCCCCTGTAGACCTTCTCTACTCAGCACAGGGAAGGTTGGGGACTGGGTAGTGGGTGCGAGGATGTTGGGGGTGAGGCTTGCATGTGGGCCCCTATCCTTGTCCACATTCTGATCGTTCACGTGTTAGGCTCCATTGTGGAGCTGCTGTTCACGACTGCCAGGTACATCTGCAGTGCTGGGAGGCTCCTTCAATACAGAAGGGGGACTATCAGAGGGCACTTTGCTGAGGACCCCCTCCTACCTGGAGGTGGCTCTGGTGGGCTTGTGCAGCTTGGTGGATCACAAATCCTGCAAGTCTGTCTTAAAGCCAGACAGACAGCCAACCATCACTGGGTGTATGACCATGAGCTTGGATGGCTTTAAAAGGGGTTAGACAAAGGCCCCATCTGCACTATATGTTTAAAGCAGTATAATGCCACTTTGTGGTGTAGTGGTTAAGGTGTTGACCTACAGCCTGGGAGACCAGGGTTCAAATCCCCACACAGCCATGAAGCTCACTGGGTGGCCTTGGGCCAGCCACTGCCTCTCAGCCTCAGAGGAAGGCAATGGTAAACCTCCTTTGAATGTCGCTTACCACAAAAACCCTATTCATAGGGTCGCCGTCCATTTCCATTTTTTAAATACCACTTTAATCAAACATGGCTTCCCCCTTAGAATTCTGGGAACCACAGGCTGTTAAGGGTGCTGGGAGTTGTTAGGCCTCTCTTTCCCTCACAGACCTACAATTCCCAGAGTTCCCTGGGAAGAGGGATTGACTGTTCAACCACTCCACATTTGGCTCAGTTTGGGTCCTATAACTTGTGCAGGGTTGTGCTAGGTAGATCAACACTCTTTTCCTCCTGAAAGAAAGGGAAAAGGAGATTCTTCCCTGTAGGGTTTTCAGAGCAGGAAGCCTCCCAGCAGAGCACACTCTGGTTGCACCTTATTCTGTACGGGACAAAAGGCCAGAGGGAAGAGAGCAAAGGACTAGACAATTGGCCAGATGATAGGAGAGAGTGAAAGAGCCTTTGCTGGCGGGCTCTGAAATGACCTCTCTCTGGGTCAGAGCTCCGATTGGTCTGGGAAGCTGGACACTGAAACAATCCAGGTGTCTATCCACCACTGGCCAGCAATTACAAAGCTTCCCAAGGCCAAAGGATGTCATCACACTCTTTTGGCTCTGTAAGAGCTTTCAGGTTCTCCTCCCCCTTGCCAGAAATTCATTAGTGAAAGATGCTTCTTTCATTTGGGAACTTTCTCTTTCATTGTTGATTACTAAACAATGTGGTCATTTGGTGGGGTAAGCAAGAGAGAGGCAGGGGGATGTGGTGCTTAGATTGCTGAACCAGAATCTCAGCATGAAGCTCACTAGGTGACTTTGTTGGGTCACTCACTTATATCTCCGCCGAACCTACCTTACAGGGATGTTGGGGGGATAAAATGGGGAGGGGGAGAACCATGTACACCACTTTGAGAGAGGAAAGGGGGGATATAAATGTAATAATAGGAGCAAGATCTCTGTTCCTAGATTACAGCAAACAGCTAACATAGTACTAATGACATGATCGTTGGGTATTCCACTCCACTTCCAACCAGCCCATGCTTCTTCTTCCCAATTGCTGGGGAGAAAGAGCATCAGCTTGTGCCAAAACTGGACCAGCAGAGGCAGAACTGCTGACTTCTTTCCCTCTTACAACTCAATGATGCGTGCTGTTGGGGTTGCTGTTGTCTTTGGAGGTGTGGGGAACCAAAAGTATAAAAACAATAATGTGACACCAGCAAGACTTAATATCATCATTAAGTGGCATTTGTCACCAAGACTTAAAGCTTAGTTTTTAAGAAGTACCCTTCAAAGTTCAATTTCAAAAGTCAATTTCCATTTTTTTTTAAAAAAATGGAATTTTATGCTCAGATTCTGAGCTGAATTTCATGTCCTGCTGGTTACTGCATTGGTGGTATCAATAAGGGGCAGCCAGTATAGTGCAATGGCTAGAAAACTGGACTTTAATCAAGGAGATTGTGTTCAAGCGCTTCTTTCTGCCACAGACTCATTGCATAGACTTGGGCACGTTATTTTTTCACAGACTCTGTTTCCTTTCCTGTCTAGACAATGGGAATAAAGGAGCTTCCAGACTGTCACTGTTCTGTGGGAGAGATTGAAGCTCATACTAGAACTTTAGGTTTGGCCAGTTAAAGCCCTCTGTCACCCTAGTACAACAAATCCACTTTTAAGAAAACCACACAGACTTTTTGCAGTTTGGTAACTGACAGGGAAATGCATTGAAAAATGTGGGATGAAGGAAGGACTAGCAGGAAGACATTTAAACACCACATAAGCAAATTAAGGTGAATGTCGCATGAATGTTGTTTGTCATATAACTGCTACATAGACAAATCATAATGAATGCTCAATAACAACTGGGCATAGTCTAACCAACATGTAAGCTTTGTGCAAGCGCATTAGGATCAATGCTGAATAAACAGGTAATCTAGAGGAGTCCTAATAGAATCCCAACATTACTTTTGCCCAGGGATCACAATTTCTACAGTGAGTTCGCCCCCAGCCATATCATGAACCAGAACTCACCATATGGTTGAAAGGCCATCATCATACAGCTACTTTAGGCATGTGTTATTGACATGGATTGTATGGGAAGTGAGGTGAGGAGCAGGGTTTGCTCTAGACCAAATGGTGCCCCAGGCAACAAGCACCCTTCCCTGTAATCCCCTTCCATTTGGTCCAGCTTTTAAACACATTGGTTTTTTATTGCACTTGTAGCCTATTTTGGTGCACAATTTGCATGCATGATTTATCATATAAGGTGATCAATGTGCAGACATGGATGTCATCAGAATTACACCATTTGTTGAATGGGCACTGATGTTGTAACTAATTCCTCACACACACACACACCAGCATCACCACCAAAAACAATCATAACCATTAGCACACTGCCAGCCCCACTTGGCCACCCTTTGGAGCCAGCCCTGTTTTGGAGTGTTCCTGGATCCATCTTTGTCACTGGAGGCTTTGGTAGCCTCAGTGGCTAGGAGTGCCTTTTACCAGCCATGGCTGGTAGGCCAACTATGGCCATTCTTGGCGAGGGATAGTCTGCCATGGTAATCCATGCAGTGATAACCTCAAGACTAGATTATTGTAATGCCTTCTATGTGGGGCTACCCTTAGGCCTACTTCAGAGGCTCCAGCTGCTGCAAAAAGCTGAAGCTAGACTGTTGACAGGAAGGGCTGGCCCCAGACATGCCTTTGGGCACCAGCTTGCCCTGGGTCCTGGCACGCATGTGCACACGCACGCATACACGCATACTCGTGCCCAGGGCCAGCCCCAGACATGCTGGAGCCCTTGGGCAAAAGCCTGCCCCAGGCCCCAGCACTACCCTTCCATGACTTGTGCACGGCGAGAGCTTCGGGACTCCACCATTCCCTTCCTTAACTTACCTTGTTCTGCGGTTGCGCACACAGCGGTGCCCTTAAGAAAGATGGTGGCTGAGGTTTCCCTAAGGAGCTGAAGAATCCTGCCGCCATCTTGGTTTATGGCAGGGATGCGAGCGCACAGCATGCATGCGTGCCATCAGCCAAGATGGCGGCAGAGGCTTCAGCCCCTTAGGAAAACCTCAGCCACCATCTTTCTTAAGGGCACTGCTGCGTCTGCAACCACAGAACAAGGTAAGTTAAGGAAGGGAATGGCGGAGCCCCGAAGCTCTCGCCCTGTGATCCACGGCAACGATCCTGCCGCGAATCGCGGAAGGGGAGCAGAGGGGCCCCTCAGGGGCTCCTGTAGCCTCAGGGGCCCTCAGGCCAGTGCCCCACCTGGCTGCCTCTTGGAACCGGCCCTGTTGACAGGGACAGATTATTACTATTACATCATTCCAGTGCTCAAAATCCTTGCGCTGGCTGCCCATACACTACTGGGCCTGGGGCCCTTAACAACTTAGGTCTAGAATACATCAGTGACCGCCTGATCCCTTATATTCCTGCCTAATTGCTGAGATCTTGGAGAGAGTCACTGTGAGTGGTCCCCCATGGCTCAGATGCATGGCTTATATTCACCAGGAGCCACACATTCAGTATTGTGGGCCCAATTTTATGGAAGTCTCTTCCAGCTGAGGTCAGACAGGCCCCCGGCATGTTAAACATCTGGTGCCTACTGAAGACCTTTTTGTTCCAGCAAGCATTTTAACTGAATTTTGATATTTTAATTTTAATTGATTTTTACTTCCATCATATTGAGTTTTTTATACACTACTCAGAGACAATTGTAATTAAATGGTATAAAAACTGTTGAAATAAATGTGTCAATTTAGACAAATCCCAGCATTTCCCATAATCTTATGATTCCACATTCTTTAGCATTTTACTAGGTATGATGTTTTCTTTAATCTTTTCATCAGCAAACTGTTCCAAGTGGCCTGCATGGAGTTGCTCTTTTCCATCCTGGTCCTCCATTTTACTCCATCGTGGCAGCTCTGCTGTTTGCTGAAGCTGACGATTCCTCGGGCCTAGCCAGAGGAGCTATATGACATTGCTTCATACATCCCAGGCTTGAATCCTGCTACTAGGAGCAGGTTCCCAAGCTCAGCCCTGCCCTGTGTTAAACCCCAAACCAGTCGTGAGAAGACTGCCCGACACCTGTTTGCACATAAGCTCTCCCTGGAGCAGCCCCTTACCCAAAGCAAGGAAATAACACAAAAAAGGTAATTGATTGTATCCCGCAAAAGTAAGCAAGAAATGTGTGAGCAATCAGGCAAGCACATGCTCCCTCAGCTGGGAATCATAAATCCCATGTCCCCGTGGGATCTTCTGGGAACGGAAGCTGAGTGCTGGTGTACCGGAACTGCATGTTCTCCCAGGATGTCTTCCCTGACATAGCTGACAAAGCACACAGCGCTAAGTGCCTCTGGTGGTGTGGCTCGCAACAGCCTCCAGCTTTCTTCTTCTAAACTCTCTGTGATCCTTCCTTTGCCTCTGTGATGTGGCAAAAGACCCCAGAGAGTCAAGGAAAGGAGTCAATCGACTCACAGCAAGATTTTTGACGGCTGAGCAGAGGAGCCGGGCTTTGGACTGAGCATGTGCAGAGCTACGGAGCTTATTTGCTCCCACACATCTGGATGAAGCACTGGTTCTGTATGACCAGCAGGAAACGCTCTTTCCTTCCTCCCTCCCGTCCCCCCCAAAACACCTCACCACAAACCACGGCTGGGTTCCCGCGCTGCAGATGCTTTTTACATCTGGGCCGAAAAAGATACGTTGGGATGCTCCATACCTGTAGACCTATGAAGTTAAAAAAGGTCCCCTCTGGGTTACAAGGCATGAAGGCTCTTTGATGAATTATATTATAATGGCCAAGCTACAGTGTATGCAGCGTGGGAGGAATGGTAATGCGTTTCCAATCCTTAGAAGGGGTTGGATTGTGAGTGCAACTTGGTGGTTAACGCAAGTCAGTTAAAGGGCCTATATTGAGAAACGTTTAAACCCAGTGTATCACCCATAAAGCCCTAGGATCTTTGCAAGCTCTTTTGAGTTCCCAAAGATGCTAATTGATTTATGGGTGAGCTCACTTCTGTCACTGAGAGACCAGGGCACAAATCCCCAGCAGCATTTGAAGACAGGGTCTGGGGGCGAGTATAAGCTTGGTTGTATAAGGGCCAACTACATGTTACATTAAGGTTGCACTCCCCCCTTAACTGGGAATAAGCCCCACTGACCTCAATGGAACGTCTCTGAGTAAACATGTATAAAAGTGCTTCCCAACCTGGGGGTTGGGAAGCAATCCCAGGGAGGTTGCAAAGAGCCAAGAATTATTTATTAATTTTAAACATTAATTAATGGCTGGTCTGTGCACCACCAACTGTGCACGCAACTACTTTGCCTCCCCTCCTTTCCAGCCGGCAGCGTCACTTCCTGCCACACAGAGAGCTGAGCAGCACAGTACTCCAGAGAGCGCATCAAAACAAGGGGCCAGCTGGGCTTATTTAAACTCCAGCCCCTCTCCCCACCCCTTTTATCAACAGCAGTGAGGGACTATATACTGAGATGGTTGGCTCTAGCTGTAGAGACAGAGGGACCCTGGGAAGGGGCTGCCTGCCAGCCAAAAAAGTAACGGGACGGAACTCCCAGAGCATCCCCCCACAAATGCACACCTGGGCACTCATTAAAAATTCACTGTATAGGTAACCTATAGTACAATGTATACATGTCTACTCAGAAGTAAGTCTCATCATATTTAATGGGGCTTACTCCCAGGTAAATCAAATTGCAGTAATCAGATCAGACTAAGATTCTGCTGAAGATTCTGTGTGTTTTTTTTCCAATTAACAGAGGCTAAAATGACAACAATTAGCATGTCGGGGTCGTGAAATTTTTTGAGGATACAAAGGGGGTCTCGTACCCATAAAGGTTGGGAACCACTGATGTAGAGGATTGTCCTGCCAACATATTACTGTACTCAGTGTGACTGTTTTTAAAAACATACAGTAAATAGCTGCTGTAGAGGAACAGGGATCCAGTTTGGGGCCAGATAGACGGGAAGGGGAGGGGGATTAACCCTTCTTCCCATTGCACTCCCTATAAAAATCGCCTCCCCCAAGTGGTCATCTGTATCGGGAGGAGAGCTCTCATTGAGGCCCTCTCACCACCTCCTGCAATAGTGATAATTATCAACCCCACCCTGAGCCTGTTGTTTGCATTTTAAAAATGTGTATATTAAATGCAAAGGTACATTTTATGTCACATCTGGTTTGGCCGTCAAGCGTGCCACATACTTTATATGTAGAAGGTCCCAGGCTCAGTCCCTGGCAGCTTCAGAGAACAATCTACCATAGAATGGGAAACAGCCTGGAGGGGTGCTGCCAGTCAGAATAGACAATACTGGCCTAGATCAGGGAGGGGAACCTCTGGCCTTCCAGATGTTGCTGGACTCGTCCCAGCTCCCATTGGCCCTAGTCCGCATGGCCTATGCTGTAGTCCAACAACATCTGGAGGGCTACAGTTTCCACTTTCCTGTCCTAAATGAACTGGTGGCCTGATAGCATAAGACAGTGTGTTCATATAGCGGTGACCACATCTCTGGTATCATGCCAGAGACCTATACTAAGATCTTCATCACAGGCCCTTCTTCAACTGCTACCACCATCTGAGGTGAGGCTATCTGGGGAAGGGCCTAACTCATCCTGTAAAATGCTGTCCCCAGAGAGGCCCAGTTCTGGAACTCCAAACAAATCCCTGTACTTAGCAGCTCTTGCAGGGGACAACGTGTTTTTTAATTCCAGGTTCACGCCTTTTGCACTTTGCTCCAGTTGGTAGCTCTTGGGCTTCTAATAAAACTGCAAAGTAAATCCTGCAGGCCTGCAGTCTGCCCTGTCCTGATGTAGGATATGGCATATGTGTGCTCCTCTCCCATGCTGCCCCCATCCCACCCACAAATCTGACCCGCTTTTTGCCACTGCATTTTTGGCACTGGCACGTCCTGCCAGCATAACCGAGTAGTTGCACCAACATGCCTTTTGTTGTGCTGCTATATCTGGTGTTGCACTGGAGTAACAGGGCTTTTGCCATATTCTATAGCCTCAGTGCCTACTGCAGGATTGCACCTAAGGCTGCAGTCCCATGTACATGTAGCTGGGAGTAAATTCCATTGAATATACTGGGAGCTGTTTCCAAGTAAACAGGCATAGGGCTGCACTCTAAGCAGCTTTAATAATGAAACTAAGTATACAAAAAAGCAGAGCTTGGAAAAGTTACTTTTTTTAAACTACAACTCCCATCAGCCCCAGCCAGCATGGCCACTGGATTGGGCTGATGGGAGTTGTAGTTCAAAAAAGTAACTTTTCCAAGCTCTGCAAAAAAGTAACATGGGAATACGTTTTAACAGTGGCCACAATGTGTGGTAGTGGTGTGTGTTGGCAGCTCTGTCCGATTAATACAATTAAGTGTCCACTCTGTCTAATTAATACAATTAATTATACATTTTAACCTTGGACATTAGCACTGTTTCCCCCCCATCTACGAGGCTTGATCTGGGAATCCAAATACCACAACAAATAATTGTAAAATTAAAGAAGGTAAATAGGTCTGCTCGCTTGTAAACCTCTGTGGCCTCCTGCCAGAGAGGTACAAGATGGGCGGCAGCAGTAGCAGTCACCCTCTGCCCATTTGTGCACTGCAGAAAGTTTCAGACCAGGGAATGCTGCCCCATCTTGCCAAGGACCTGCCCTTCCTTTCTCCCCTCCTTACATCTGCTCAACATCAAAGCCCTGCCCATTACAAATGTCACACATTCACACCGGAAACTAAGGCCAAATGTTTCCCAGCAAGGGACTGATTAACAAGCTTCCCCTTCACTACAAGGGCATGTGAGGTTCTTTTGCTCAGCTGGTGTCCTTATGTCCAGTGAGAGGCAGATTGAACGAATAAGCAATGAAAATATAAAATTGTGCACTTGGGATTTGTTTTTATTTTTAAAAGGAATCTTGCTTTCCTCCCCTAGTCAGAGCAAGCTGTTCATACTAAACCAGGGTCTTATAAACAACTGGCATGATAAACCTCCCAGATTCCAGAAAACAATGGAAAGATTCAAGGAGAGAGCGAAAATACTAGTTTATGTGATCCTACAGTAACCTGTGGTTCTCCAGATGTTGGTGGACTACAGCTCCCATCAGCCCCAGCTAGCACAGGCAATGTTCAGGGATGGTGGTGGTGTAGTCCAGCAACATTTGGAGGGCCACAGGGTCCACATTCCTGCTACGGCGGCAGCAAATTCATAGGAATATAGAAAGCACATACATGCTTACAGGTGCTTTTTTGTAGCACAATCTAAACTCAAGATCTGCTGGGATGAGCGAGTTTGGAATAGGTGGATCTTGGGCTGCACTGGCTCAGCCAGGGCTATGCTGTTGTAACACCCTCATCCTAGCTCAGTCAGGGATACCAGTAGAACTTAAGCCAGTGGAACTTAAGCTGATGTAAGTCCAATAAAGTTCCAGCATATGGAGAGACTTACAACTAAACCAGTCACATGACCTGGCAACATAGCAGAACATACCCAGGCAAGGTGTAAGTCAAACTGTATTTTAAAGGCTTGTTTTCTCTCTGCCAGGCATGGGCTGACCCAGCTGGCAAGAACCCAGCTCCCGAACGGAGTTTTGAACAGAGGTACTTCCACAGGCTTCCTATATATTTAGGATTGCTCGGCCCATTTCCTGCTCTTTTTCCATCTGTGGTCTGAAAGTGGTATAGTCCATTCGGCCACGTCACCACTCTGCCATCCCTGTTGACCCAATCCGAAACAGTGCCAACCCTAGTGAACGCTAAGGTACACATGCAATGCTGACCCCTACTGGTCTCAGGGCCAGTAGTGAGGTGGCTACCTTTGGCAGCAGATGCTGAGGGGCAGGGAAAGGGCAGAGTTGCGTGTGCCATATGGCCTGCACTGTACCACCTAAGCTACCCTGCTACCCTCAGATGCTGTGGAGGACACTGCTCCATTGGCAGAGTTGAAGTAGGACTCAATGGTCAGTCCAGATGGATTCTGTACATGGAATGGGGAGTAGGGGTGCAATCTTGTCCTTCACCCCACCTCAGGCAGCAAAAAAACAACAACGTAGGCTAGTCAGACCCCCTTGGTCAGGTTTTGTTTCTTGGGCTTTGCCTTAAGTTGCACTCCCATGCATCTTACCTGAAAGTAATTCCAGTGAACACAGTGGGCTTACTTCTATGTAAACATGCATAGAAGTCTGTGCTCCATATTTCAGCCCTTGTCTTGCATTTAGCAGTCAGCACATTACACATAGAAACAGTAGTCAATATCTCTTTAATGAGATGACATTAATTCACTTTTTAGAAACATCTGACAGCTCAGAAACCTGACAGCAGAGAAAAGTTCTCTGAAAAAGGCCAGTGCAATGGATCTAGTTATGAGGGCTTCTACAAATAAGGGGCCTTCACAGAAGAAGACCTGTGGTGCTTCCTGGTGGGTACCAATTTAACACTTCCAGTACTGGTAGAACATGTAAAACGGGTGTGTAACCGATGGCCCTACAGATGTTGCTGGACTGGAGCGTCCATTATGTCTGATGACTGAGGGCCACAAAGGTGGGTGCGCTACAGGGACAGTTTTGCTTCCAGAACATTTGAATGTTGTTGTTGGGAGCAACTGGCAACATTTGGAGAAGGGGAGGTAGAAGTAAGGTGATATGATGGAAGTACCAATATGTGGTTTGGAGGTGAGACTTTTTACCTCTGGGTTATGAGTTCACCATTGTTTGGACTATTGAATCCTCTCTGTCAGGAAATGCTCCTGGAGACTTTGTTGTTTGCTCTTATGTGCCTTCAAGTCAATTACGACTTATGGCAACCCTATGAATCAGTGACCTCCAATAGCATCTGTTGTAAACCATCCTATTCAGATCTTGTAAGTTCGGGTCTGTGGCTTCCTTTATGAAATCAATCCATCCCTTGTTTGGCCTTCCTCTTTTTCTATTCCCTCCCTGATTTTGCCAGCATTATTGTCTTTTCTACTGGATCATGTCTTCTCATTATGTGTCCAAAGTATAATAACCTCAGTCTCATTATTTTAGCTTTTAATGACAGTTCTGGTTTCATTTGTTCTAACACCCAATTATTTGCCTTTTTCACAGTCCATGGTATCCACAAAGCTCTCCTCCAATACCACATTTCATTATCCACTTTTTTCACTGTCCAACTTTCACATCCATACATGGAGACTTAGTGAGACACATTTTGTGTCTTCATCCCAGTGGTTTGTTGTGCTGTGTCCTGTGCCGAGGATGGGTGGGAAACCTGTGGCTCTCCAGATGTTGTTGGACGACAGCTCTCAGCATCCCTGACCATCATCCCTGGCCATGCTGGTTGGGGCTGATGGAGCTGGAGTTCAATAACACCTGGAGGGCCAGATTCTCCACCCCTGCTGTCAAAGGGCCTTCCTTCTTGATCACAACTTGCAAAGGGCTGGTTTTTGGGTTTTTTTTTTCATATTCAGAAGGGTCACTCATTCAAATACCCTGGATCTAGGCAGTTAAGGACTTTAATGTTTAATGTGAACACATTTCGAGGGCATGCATTCTTTATTATGGGGGGGATGCAGAGTTATTACTCCTAGGCACCTATTTTATGCAATTGCCTGGAGCCAAAATGGACATTTCCTATTGCCCTAGGCTGAAGCCAGCATAACTCCAGAGGCATAAATCACCAGGAAAAAGTCTGAGGGCAGGCGCCAAACCTTCTTGCGACCCTATTCATCTCCTTAGACATGCTGGCTGAACTCAGGGCCCATGACAAAACAGAGGCGCCTGGGCTACATGTCAGAACTTAGCAGAAGCATAAATTCTCCTATAAGAAGGAGCCAATGGAGGAGCCCCGCCAAGTTCTGGTGTCTGCAAAGGGGGCAGAGAGAGGCAGCCAAGCTGCAGCCATTCAGTCCTCATGGGCCAAAATGGATCTCTTGGGGCTAATACATTATGTCCTGAAATTACAGCCATGAGGGAGGAGGGAGTGTCGAAAGACAGGGACCGGACAGCTGTCAAGAAAGACAGCTTGGGTCCTTGGAATGGAAGGGCAGGGGCTAGGAAAGTTGCAGCTTAGTCAGTGGGAGCAGGCCAGAACCATAGTCATGGAGTCAGGCTATTGTTAGGTCATCACATAGGGTTGCCAACTGATGGGGGGAAGGTGTGCATTTGCACCTTTAATAGAAGTTTGTGATGCGGAAAGTCAACACAATCTTGGCATGCAGATAAATATCACCAGCTAATTGTTCCAGATCTAAGTAGGGTTGCCAGATCTCTGGTTTTCTGCCGGAGTCTCTGGCAAAAGGGGGCCATCTCCGGCCTCTGGCCATACTTTGTGTGAAGACGTTGATCTCCGGCTTTTGAATGTCCCCCTCAGGCACGCATGCATGATTGACACACGCATGCGTGAAGGCTGTGACTGGCCACCTTCCCACCCTTTCTCATTGAGGCAGGGACTGGAGAGACAGGAGGAGTACTTGAGCCAGTGCCCCTGCAGGCCCCCCCCAAGCAGCAGCCCCTGCCCACTCCTGCCACCCAAAGAAGTACAGGTGAGGGTGGTGAGTGGAGGCCGTAGCCGCGTGGCCGAGCAAGGTCAGCCTCCTGGGCCGCGTCTGCCACGACATGCACGCCTTCGTTGATTCGCCGCCCCTGCAGGGCCGCCCCCCCGGCAGCAGTGGCGGGTGTCCGCTTCACCCCTCATGCCTTCACCCCTCGGCGCGACGACTGCCCAGTGAGGGCCTACAAACGAGCCGGCCTCTAACCAGCTCCTGCCACCCAGAGGCCTTCTTACCCCGAGCGGATTCGAAATGACGAGGTGCTCTGGTCGCCGCTGGCCGACAGCGGCCGCGATGGGGACCACAGGCAGAGACTGCTCAGCCCCATCGTGGCCACTCCTCCCACCCAGAGGCCTTCTCTGACCCCGGAGCCGATTTGAAACAACGAGGTGCTGTGGGCGCTGATGGGCGGGAGCGGCCGCGATGGGGCTGAGCAGTCTCTGCCTGCGGTCTCCATCGCGGCCGCTGTCAGCCAGCGGCGACCAGAGCACCTCGTTGTTTCAAATCGGCTCTGGGGTCAGAGAAGGCCTCTGGGTGGGAGGAGCGGCCACGATGGGGCTGAGCAGTCTCTGCCTGCAGTCTCCATCACGGCCGCTGTTGGCCAGCGGCGACCAGAGCACCTCGTCGTTTCGAATCGGCTCCGGGGTCAGAAGGCCTCTGGGTGGGAGGAGTGGCTGCGATGGGGCTGAGCAGTCTCTGGCTGGGGGGGCCATCACGGCTGCTGCCGCCCAGTGGCGCCCACAGCATGAGGGGTGAAGCATCCGTCCGTCCTTTCCAGAGCAGGGGAACCGGCTCTGGGGCTAAGAAGGAGCCGGCCCTGCCTGGCCTCCACTCCTGCTGAGGCTGGCAGGCCGCTCGGACGCCGTCTCCTAGCAACCGCTGCCGAGACGGCGCCCACGTGGCCTGGCAGCCTCAGCAGGAGCGGTGAAGAGTCAGTGGTAGGGGCCGTCTCTCTCTCTCTCTCTCTCTCTCTCTCTCTCTCTCTCTCTCACACACACACACACACACACACGCACACACACACACACACACACACACACACACGCACACACACACACACACACACGCGAGATAAAAAGATTCAGGCACAAAGATTAAAACATGCACAAATGTAAACTTAACTTCTTCAGTAACACACAACTATCATACTAAAAAACTAGAGGAACAGTTCTTTCCCTTAGATGTGCAAAGTAGCACTTGACAGTTTTAAACATTTATCAAAGTATTATTGAAATAAGCTTAGGCCCATCATCTTGGCTGCTAGCATTCACGTCTTTGCATTAAGATTCAGTAGCAGCAACCTATACAACTTTTTTTCTGCAATGACAAGTTACTATATTTCAGCTGATCAAGGTCATCATAAGATCCTCTCTCCAAAGCACTGCTACTTCTTGGTACTCACAGTTTATTTTAACTATTTCAAGTGTTCAAAGTGCTTCACGTGCACCATTTCAGTAATCATTACACCACGTTAAGGCAGAAGCAACTCACCCAGCGGAACAGATCTACAATGCCAATATCTTAATGCCTCATCAGTCGCTGAAAGCCGCTAGAAAGTTAGCATTGCAGCTCCACCCCACATGGTGAGCCGCTTCTGCTGGGAGGTAGGCCGCAATAATCATTCTCATACTGCAGATGGGGAACCAAGAAAGATTCCATCAGCTATGGGAGAAGAAAAGAGACGGGAGTGCATGCTCTCCCCTTCCCTGCTGTACAACCAGCAACTTTTGGCTCCTCCTGCTCTTGAAATCTTTCCATTTCAGCTGGTGATTACAAGAACTCAAGAAACAGTAGCAGTTTTCTTTCTTTTTTCCTCCAACTCCCTTTTCCTTTTGTGGCATTTCTTTTTAGATAAGGGATGGGGAACTTCAGGCTTCTCTATCTGGCCATCAAGACTCTCCAAGTCATACCTCCTATCCAGCCACACCAATTCTCCCAGGCCACATCCTTCACAGGACCAGCTCTGCACCCTCTGTGAGTGTTTTAGGCTGGCTGAAATATATCTTTGAACACTGATAATAATTCTTGCTTACATGAAGAATAGGGAGGTGTGTGAGAGTGCAGAAACTACCCTACTGTTCAAAAGTGAAGTGGACATTCAGTACTCTGCCCGCTTTTGCCTCAGCCCCACCCACCACTGGCATGTAGTCCCCAGAAGTGAATGTGGTCTTTGGGATGAAAAGGTTCCCCATCTCTGCTTTAGACTGTAGGCCTGAGGGCAGGGACTGTCTTACATTTGTAAGCCACTCTAGGCGTAGTGGTTAAGGTGTTGGACTATGACCTGGGAGACCAGGGTTCGAATCCCCACACAGCCATGAAACTCACTGGGTGACCTTGGGCCAGTCACTGCCTCTCAGCCTCAGAGGAAGGCAATAGTAAACCACCTCTGTCTGAATACTGCTTACCATGAAGACCCTATCTGGGATTTATTTATTTGTTTCATTTATAGACCGCCCATAGCGAGTGGCTCTCTGGGCGGTGTACAAAAAGGTTAAAATACAAAATATCAACAATAAAATCAGACAACAAACAATAAGCACAAGCAGCAACAAAAGAAAAAAAATAAAAAATAAAAAATTTAAATTATAACATAAACGCTTAAAATGCCTGGGAGCATAGCCAGGTCTTAACCTGGCGCCGAAACGATAGAAGCGTAGGCGCCAGGCATACTTCTTCGGGGAGGCTGTTCCACAGTTCGGGGGCCACTACAGAAAAGGCCCTAGATCGAGTAACTGTCCTCCGGGCTTCTCGAGGGGTTGGTACCCAGAGGAGGGCCTTAGATGCTGAGCGAAGTGACCGGGTAGGTTCATAGTGGGAGAGGCGTTCCACATGATATTGCGGGATCAGCTTGAAGGCAGTCCATTTCCATTTTGCATCACCCTAAGCTTGTGAGAAAGAATGACCTTGTCACTTCAGATGGACCTAGGAACACCCTATTTTAGGTAAGATTTCTATTTTAATCTCCAATCAGAGAATTTTTTTTGAATGGTATGCTCCAAGCAACTGTGGTTGGTACAATGTATCATGTTTAATGATGTCACTAGGGCCCGCCCCATGTCACTAGGGCCCGCTCCGTGACATCACTAGGGCCTGCCCCGTGACGTCACTAGGGCCCACCCCCATTTTCTCAGGTTTTTGGATGGTTCCGACCTGGCAACCCTACATCTAAGTGCTGTAAAAGGGACAGCTGCACTGGCCAGCTCCATTGTGTGGAGCTGCAACGAGTGCAGCCACTTCACCTGCTGAATTTCTGTCAGAGATAAGCTTCCCAGAAATGGTTACAATTATCTGGGCTCACCTTACCACTAGGCCCATCAAGATGGCTGCCTTGCAGGGCAGTAATGGCGGCCCCCTCAGGCTTTCCTGTCTGTAGGAGAATAGAGTGGTATGTGTCCCATGCCTTGCCCAGCACCCCCTGCTTTTGGTTGTTGTAAGTTAGAACTGTCCATCCAGGCAGCTTCTGTATGTAGAAGGGGAGGACAGTGGGGAAGGCCATCTTGTCTTGGACTGGCCCTGCCAGTCATATCTCTTATTGTGGAGGAGATGTGTTTAGAGAAAAAGAAACGGGATGTTTTAAGAGGATGAGCACTCAAGAGTCTAAGGTTTCATGTGAGGAGGAAAGTGACAAGAAGGGTTTGTTGTAAAAGAGCAAGAGAAAATGGATGGCAGAACACTTGTGGAAGTTTGTGTGAATTCCATTTGGCTTGTTATGCCAAAATTACAGATTCCAGAATCCTGTGTGGGTTTTGGGGTTCTGGGAATCCAAGCTGTTTTTATCTTTCAAGTCGCTAGCCCTCATAGTTACAGGGAAAAAAATTTCTGGGAACACTTCCATTTCCTATCCTTTCCCCATCTTCACCACATTCCTTGCCCCACAGTTTCATTTCTTTAACAACTTGAATCACACTAGCGGTAATGAATTAGGCAACTCCAAGCAAATCTTTATGTATACATATTTCCATTTTTTCTGGTCACAGGATGTTAGTTTCTGCGCTCTTCATTTCCTGTTCACAGAATGTTACTGCTGTCATTGCTGATTGTTTTGAAATGCAGCCTTGCTTTAGGTCCTCATGGTCCACAGCAACATGCAGGGAATCGGGTGAGACTGTGGAAGGTCCACGTTTGCAAAACTTCAGGGTTTTATCCCTAACTCTGCTTCTGATTCTGTGAAACAGATGAAGTGGAGGAGAAATGGCCTATAAATCAATCCCAGCCCCAGCAGTAGCTGACAGAGAGATGGATGGAGTAAGCTTAAGAAACTGCAGTCTTTACTTAGCCAAGGAGGGAGATTGAGCAGCTCAGGCTGTTTTGGCTCCATGGGTTATCTCAAACTGTCCGCTCTGTGGCTGGAAGCCATCGAGCATGAGAGTGAGCCAGAAGGGAGGCACAGATCTGCTTAGTGATGCCCTAGCAAATGTTGACCCTACTTAACGAGCAAAATTGTCAATTTTAAGGCAGTGTGTGGAGGGCTTGTATCTGCAACAGAGATAGAGAATCTGTGGCCCTCCAGATGTTGTTGGGACTCCCAACTTCCAGCAGCCCCAGCCAGCCTGGCTGATGGTCAGGGATGACAGAGTCTAGCAACATCTGGAAGGCCACAGGTTCCCAATTCTTGATCTACAAGGACCCTGTGAGTGTGTGTGCAAGCAAGCACAATATGTTATGCGGACAGAGACACATTGCTCCCCCCCCCGGATCCTTAACAATGAGGACCTTTGAGAGCCCTCAGGACAATGAGCTGCATGGTTTGGGAAGCTCTTGAGCAAGATGAGAGCCAGTGTGGTTAAGGTATTGGACTACAACCTGGGAGACCAGGGTTTGAATCCCCACACAGCCATGAAGCTCACTGGGTGACCTTGGGCCAGTCACTGCCTCTCAGCCTCAGAGGAAGGCAATGGTAAACCCCCTCTGAATACCACTTGCCATGAAAACGCTATTCATAGGGCCGCCATAAGTCGGAATCGACTTGAAGGCAGTCCATTTTTTTTTTAGCAAGATGGCCTCACTAGGCCCATCCCTCCTGTCTGCCATCACTCCCTCACTCTCCTTTCCACTACCACCACCCAGAGGAAAAGGTAAGTAAGGGCTTATCCAAACGGAGTGGGATAATCCACAGTTTCCATATTTGGTTTGTCATCTGATAGTCCTCACTTTGCCTTTTAGTTCGCTCTTTCCCAATTTAAAAAACCTCTTTTTTGCACCCGCACAACGCAGCGGTAAGACCCCTACATTTTCCATGCTCCGCCCCTAAAACCTTCCCCTATCAACCAATTGGTCAGCAAAAAAATTACGTATGCTCCTCTCCCCCTTTGCAAGGAAGCACAATATGGCTGTAAAGAAGTTCTCGCCTGGGAAGGAAAGGCTGCTGGTCAGTTTCACGCCTGCCTTGTTTGTATTTACGATATTACGCTTAAATGAATGTATGCTTTTCTGCCTTTATTGATATTTAAGGAGATACACATGCTGGCAATTGCACTTATTTCTCCAAACAGCAAGAAACGTGTCAGGCACACCCTCCTTCTCCCTTTCCTTCCCACAGGGAATGAAATTGACAAAGCTTTCAGGAGCAGCCTTGAAAGGGACCACTTAAAGAATGTATGCTTTTCTGATTTGAAGCAAAAACCCCAGCAAGTAGAATGAAATTGACAAAGCTTTCTCGACCACCCCCCCTTTCCCGCTTGCTGTGCATTGCAGATCTCACCCAGAGCGGCCGCCCAGTTTGCAGACTGGCAAAAAATAAAATGCATCTGTGCAGTAGTTGCAGACCCCCCCCAACACCCCACCATTGCGATGATTGGTTCAATTTTCCCGGGCTTATTCTCACACATGCACAAAACTGCAGATACGTGATTGGCTGGAATGAGGAGAAGGGGAAAGGGGAAAAGCCCAAGAACCGCCCATCAGCTGTAAAGTCCATGGTATTGCATCCTAACTCCTGAAGGCACAGCGGATGATTCCCGATTTTAAACAGCAAATCGCATTTTTGCCAGTATTGCAAGGACCGGATTTAACCCGCGAAAATGCGTGAGAGCGCGAGATGTCATTTGGACGACTTAAAAATAATGAACACACATAGCAGGCATATCACACATTTTGCAGTCGTCTGGATGAGCCCTAAGTGTGCAAGAAGCAGCAGCAGTAGCTGCTGCTCCTTCTAAATTGTTCACTTGCTCACATTTTCACTCTGGCCCAACAGGATAGAGCAGGTGGCCAGAACAAAGCGGAGAAGCTGCAGCAGTTGGGGCCCCTGACAGGGATGGATGAACCTGTCAATTCTGGTTTCACTCCACTTCTGTTTTTTTTCAATCTTGAGGTCCATTTGCCCTATTTCTGCACACATTTGCGTTTTTTAAAAAGTGCATATGAAAATCCGTCCTCACTTTCATGCACATTCCTAATGTACGAATCTTTCAGTATGTGCATTTTTGCAATGCACTTTCCCCCAATAGAATGTGTTTTTGCCACTAATACATGCATTTTGTGTGCATTTTTCATTAATATGTACATTTTTGTGTACATTTTCACTAAAATATGTTTTTGTATGCATGCTTTGTTGGCTAACTGCACTGCAAAATCCAAAGAATTTTGGAGAACTGAATTTTGGTTCATGCATTGGTTTGGGAAGTGCACATTTGATAGGTTCATATTAAAATGCAAACTGAACAAATTTATCTTCTCTCATCCCCTTTCCCTTGATGAGGCATGGGACTTTCAGTGTCAGCCCTGGGGCCAGCCCTGACTTGCCACAACAATGCCCCCAATCAATGCTTTAGTTTCCCATTGGAGCAAATGGTGATCTCCACTATTAAGAATCAGGCCAGTTCCTATCTGAAAACCAGGCTTCACGTTTCTAGGTCATTCCAGAATCCAGAGAGAGTGTGATAGCATGTTGGAAGAGTGTGATATGGGATCTTGGAAAACAGCTTTTATAGCCGCAGGCTCAGTTATCCTTGATTTGTAAAGCACTTCACAATCTCTTAAGCGCTCCACTATTCTTCCTATTTTGCAAATGGGGATTGGAGGCTGAGGCCACACACAAATCAGGGAAATGCAAGCAGATTTCCACCTAAGAATCAGCTGTAGTGAGTGTGCTGGAGGACAGACAGAGGGGAACAATTGCAGACTGATATGCATTTGGACTGATTGCAGTGAGGGTGCTTCCAGAGCAGCCTTGCAGCTTTTTGCAAAAAAAATGCTGTCTTCAGCCTCAGATCTATGTGTGAGGAAGCTGATTGGGGGTATGGCAATGCTAAGCACAATCCTTTCTATGTCCCTTCCCGCACCCAAATTGCACTGATGCCTTCAGCCCTGAACATGAGCAGTCAGTCTCTCTCTCTCTCTCTCTCTCTCTCTCTCACACACACACACACACACACGCGTGCCAAGGCCAATGCAAAAGGGAGAGGTTTCCCTTTTTGGCAAGTCCAGACGGTCATCAAGGCATAGCACTGCAGAGGTAGGGAAAACTGAAGCTGCTAATTTTTCCCTCTTTCATGTTACTATTAAAAGTGTAAAAACCCTATCCTCATGTGTATGTGTTCAGGGCTGACCCAAGACATTTTCCTGACTGAGGTGGAATAGGAAATGGTGCTCCTGCGCCCCCTCCCCAAAATTAAAATGCACAGTCAGTGTGGTGTAGTCTATAGCGTTGGGCTAGCTAGGACCTTGGAGACCACCATTCGAAACCCCATTCTCATGAAGCTCACTGAGTGACCTTAGGCCAGTCCCTCTCTCTCAGCCTAACCTACCTCACAGGGTTGTTGTGAGGATAAAATGGGGAGGAAGAAGAGAATCATGTATGCCAGCTTGAGTTCCTTGGAGGACAAACAGTCCATAAATGTAATGTAATTAATTAATTAATTATCATAATCCGAGCCTGGACATTTTGACACCTGAGACAGAAAATCCCACAAGCACCTCTTCTCCTCCCCTGCAGTACAAAATACAACAATAATACATTAAATAAGCCTTTGCTGCCCTTTCATGACACCCAGAATCAGCTGCCTGGGGCAGATACCTCACTCTGCCTAATGGTAGGGCCAGTCATTACTGTAACTCTAGCTCAAAATAAGCCACACCACCTCCAAGATCATACAAATAAGTAACAATGTTATGCCACACACTGGGATGGGAAACCTCAGGCCCGGGGGCAAAATGTGGCTCTTCTGGCCTCTCTGTTTAGCCCTTGGGTCTCTTCCTAAGTCACACACCCTCTCCAGCCACATACTCTCCTCCCAGGCCATGCACCCCACGCACCTTGCTTCACATCCTCCCTGAATGTTTTTGCCTGACTGGAATGTGTCCTTAAATGATTAATGCCTCTTGCTTGCCCGGATGGAGGATAGAGAGGGGTATGTGAGTGTGTGTAGAAACTAGAGTAATATTTACATTTGTTGCTCCACCCACTTTTACCTCTGGCCCCATCCACCTCTGGCACATGGCTCCCAGAAGGTTGCCCTGAAGGGAATGTGGCCTTCCTTCTGAAAAAAGGTTCCCTATCCCTGCTATAAAGAGACCGAGGACTGCTACAAATGCCCCGATGTTAAACAAAAACGCAGAAACTGGACGTGTGAGCTCACGTGTGCTTCCTGTTGCTTGTTGGTCAAGCCTCTAAAGCTGTCGCAGCATCCATGGGAAGCAGCCTTCCAGGGCTGGCCCTACCAGTAGGCAGAGTGAGGCAGCCACCCCAGGCAGCAGAAGCTGAGGTGGAAGTAGGTGGGGAGGGCAGAGTTGTGTGTGCTGCCTATGTCAGCCTGCTGCCAGGTTTGGCTGGAAGGCAGGGAGGCCAAAGGTAGGTGGAGCCAGAGCTAATGACAGGCAGAGCCAATTCAGTCTACTTCCTCCTCCTCCCTGCTGAGTTCTACAAGGGCAACCCTGGAACTAAGGAGGAGAAGGCAGACGGCCAGGGCCACCCCCTGCACTGGTTGTAAGCAGGAAGCCAGGCAGGTGGGGGCAACTGAGGTTAGAGGGTCAGTTCACCATTTGCTCTAATGGACCAGACTCCACGGCCTGTTGCCCTCAGAAATGTGGAAGACACTGCTCCCGTCTGCGCTGTACATTTAAAACAGCATTATACATGTTCAACAGTCATGGTTTCCCCCAAAGAATCCTGGGAACTGTAGTTTGTTAAGGGTGCTGAGATTTGTTAGGAGACCCCTCGTCCCCTCACATGAGAATGTGTCATATGGCTATTCAATGTTACAAGCGGGGGTCTGTAACAAAATATTGCAGTCTGAAGTGCAGGACTCCAGCCAAGCCAGCTAGGCTCTTTTCCAGGATACTACACGGCAGTCTCCCTGCAGATCTCAGCCTCCTCCCTTGCCCCACATTCTGCTGAGGATGTTCAGTTGTCATTGGGCTGTTTTTTGGGGGGAGGGGGGTCCCCCTGAGTTTTTTCCTAAAGATTTTTTTACTTTGCAAACCTTGGGTTTCCCCAAGCCTGCTGACAGCTCCATCTTATGCATGGATGCTGCCATTTTGGCTACATAAAGATCCACATTTGAAGAATGCATGTGCTCTCTCCTTCCTATTCCCACATTCCTGCCTACCTCTTGGCAGCAGGTGTTAGGGGTATGTGGTGGGGCAGGGGCAGCAGCAGCCCACTAGTCATTCCTTCGGTGCCTTTAGCCATTCTCCTCTGTTAGAGGACAGAACTGTGTCCTGCACTCACTAAGCTAGCTGGCTGTCCTCAGGTGTTGCAGAAGGGGGCCTTTTCAATTGTGGACCCCACTCTGTGGAATTCCCTCCCAGATGATCTCCATCATGCCCCCTCTATTATGAGCTTTCGCCGGGCCTTGAAGACCTGGCTCTTCAAACAGGCTTTTGGGGTGGGTTAGGTTTTATTATTATTGTTGAGATTTTTAATGTTTTAATGTAACTCCATGTTTTAATTTTGTACGTCGCCCAGAGTGGCTGGATTGCCAGCCAGATGGGCGACTAATAAATTTAATAAATAAATAAAATAAGATGCTGTCCTGTTGCCAGTGTCGAAGTAAAATTCAATGGCCAGTCCAGTCAGCTCCTATATGTGGATTGGGAGGGGGAGGCACCTTCTTGTCCCTTGCCACAGGCAGCAAAACATCTTGGGCTGGCTCCAACTGGAGGACGTTTGCCAGAGGGAGCTGAGATTGATGTAGATGACCCACCTGGTGGAATGTTATCATCAAAGCTTTGCTTTGTGAGGAGACCCATCCCAGAAGCAGAGAGCGGTGCTTGGGGATAACCAAATTAGGAGACTCCCAAGAGTTACAACCCTGAGGCTGGGCATTAGGCCAGGACTCCCAGTCCCTGGCCAGGAGAAGTTGAGCACAGCTATATATGGGCAAGCAATAGGATAATGTCTTCAGAGCCTGTGGGAGGATGCATTCAGGGTTATGTGGGTGACATTAGTATGAGGTGCTCAACGTTTTGGGGGGACCCAATGCAAAGGGATGTGCATGTCTGTCAGTTATAGCAGAGCAGTCCAACTTCCTAAAGCCAGAACTGGGAAGGCAGGGGTTTAAGCCACATATCATGGAACTATAAACAGTGCTGCATTGCACAGTCGGTTCGGGAGAGAGGGGCACAAGGAGGCTGTGAGAAGAGCCAAACAGTGGAGGCTAGACTGTCAGGGAGAATGAACCACTGCTCCACCAACTTCAGTCTCAGCCAGCCCTCATCTGCCTGCCTTCTTGCTTACAACCAGTACAAGGGGTAGCGCTGACTGTCAGTTTCCTCTACCTTAGTCCAGTGTTCCTCTTGTAGAACTCAGCAGAGAGGAGGGTGGGGGTGGAATTAGAATGAGTTGGCTCCGCCTACAGTTTGGGCTTCCTGCCTTCCGCCCTACCAGTCCCAATGGGCAGCAGCCACCACTGGGGCCAAATGTAGGCTTTTTGCTGCCGTAGGTAGAGTGGGATATGCAAAAAGCAAATGTACGCCAGAACCTCCTGCAAAGCAGCAAATTGGGAGACTTCTGGAATGCACTCAGTTCATGCAGAGAGCTGGAATGGTGGGCATTCTCTTAATTGTGCCTTTTAATCTGTCTGTTTGGTTGGACCAATCTTGGCTGCAGCCCCCTATGTTTTTTTTAATGTCACCACCGACGGCAAAGGCATTGTTGGGGTGTGTGTGACCTAGCTCTTTCGCATTGGGCTCTGGATCTCCTGCCACTTCCCCATTAAAAAACTTTTAAGAAGCAGTAATAACAAGTTTCTTATAGGGCAGTCTTCTCTCTGAAAGTTGGCCTAAATTTGCATCTGTACGCATAAATCAGTGTAAGCAAATATTATGCACATTTGTGTGATGGGCCAGGGCCCTGAGTCATTGAAGGACCTTGCAACAGCCCTGCCCTAGAGATGCGAAGTTGGACTTGCAGTGGTGTGGGCAGCTTGAGAGGCAGCAGAGGTTGAAGAGGACTTCCATTTCTCAATCCTCTGCATTGCTTTTTGTCCTTCTGGAATGGATACTATAACAATCCCCACCCTCATGGCCCCCACTTCCTTCTGGCTCCAGTCCCTATATCCTTTCCCCCCTTTCCTCCTCCAAGCGAACTTTGGAAGCAGAATAAATTGGGCAGATTACCAAACATATATGTACGTTTAAAGCAAACGTAATCATTTCCTTCTATTGCTAAAGTTCAGAGGTGAGTGTAGATCTCTGTGTTGTGGAAACGACCCCATCCATGCACAAGAGGGAAGAATCAGGGGGAACCCTAAGGTTTGTAGAAGCAGGAGGAAAAAACCCTAAAGGGGAATGTGTTTCCTAGAAATCAACAGCAGTAGTCAAATGGAGACTGAGGGGGGAGAGGAACAGAAACATCCATACTGCAACATTTCAATTTCCATTTGTTATTCTAATTGCCAGATTTGGTCTGCTCCTCTAGCGTATAATTCCTTTTCATTTGTTCCATCTATACAAAGCACTGACTGAGTACAGCCTAGTTAGAGAGAGAATGTCCCGTGCTTATTGACTGTTCAAGAGTGTTACACAGGAAACCACAGAGTCAGATTTTCCAAGTATCACAGGAAGACTGGATGGACATTAATCACATATCAACTGCTGACTCAGAAGAGTAGGCCATGCGTTCCTTATGTACCTTCCAACAGCATCTCACTTGCAAGCTCTGCACAGACATGGCTGATGGTGATAAAACTGCTGTGGGGCCATGGGATCTCAGTAACTTCACAACAGAGCTGGAAACACATGTGAAGGGAATTTTAGAATATTTCTTGGGGGGAGGGAACAGAACCCCAACAGTAACAAACTGAAACTTCAGTTGTAAGGTAATAACGGCCAGGAAAAAAACCCTGGCTTCTGCTACTGGCTTCCTCTGTTTGCCGCAGTTAGTGATGATGACATGTTGGCTGCGCATTTTTCCCAACCCTTTGGAGAGAGGCTCAGGTGCTTCATATGTGGGAGTCCATTTTAAGTTGTATGAAATAAAGACGTTTCCTTTACTCAAGGATTTCTGCTTGTGCAACAGAACTTCCTCTCCACTGTGTGCCCCCTAAATTTGTTTCAGGGTTACCCCAACCCTCCTGAGCAGATTGTGCAGTGGGGGGGGGGACAGATGGACAGGGAGAGGAAGTTCCTTTGCACAAGTGGAAGTCTTGCACTAACGGGAGAATCCCAACTTTCCATGACCGCAACTTTCCAGATTTAGCATCAGGGCAGGATTTTTCATCAGGTCAGTTCAGCTGGTGAGTCTGCAACATAGATTTATTTATTTCACCTTTTTTACAAGCCACAATACAGCTAACAAAACATATATATATTGTTGGGGCTAATGTGAGTTGAACATTAGAACTGAGCTGTTAACTATCCAAATGCATAGAAAGCCATCTTATATACCAGCCTATTTGTCCATCTTACCCAGTATTGTCTACTCTGACTGGCAGCAGTAATCCCAGGGTTTCTGGTGGTGGTAGCGTCTGTTCTGTCTCTAGCTCCCTGCTCCTTTTAAAGTGGAAATGCCAGGGATAGAACTCGGGACCTTCTGCATGCAAAACGCTGAGTTATTGTCATAAAAGGCAATCAAACGTCATCAAAAGCCTGAACAAACCAGGACAACTTTGCCAGACATCGAAAATATAGGTACCTAGGGAAGCAGATGTACAGTTTGGGTGCCTCCACTGAAAAGGCATTTTCTCTGATATCCATCTGCCTAACCTTAGCATGTGGGAATACTTGAAGAAGGGCCTCCGATGAAGATCTTAATTGATGTGCAGTTTTGTGGGGGACAATGTGGTTCATTTTGCTTGCCTTCCTCTGGAAAGTTCAGCTTGGCTCACTTACTTCCATTCCCATCATCCCTGACCATTGGCCATGCTGGCTGTGGCTGATGGGAAGTGGAATCCAACAACATTTGGAGGGCCACATCATTAAAAACGTTAGTTTATTGTTTATAACTATTGTTTTGACTGTTTACGTTTTGTTTTAGCTTTATAACTGTTAAGAGTGTATGTATTTTTTTATGTTGTAAGCCACCTTGAGCATGGTTTAACTATGGAAAGGTCAGCATACAAATAAAAGATGATGATGATGATGAACATAAGAAGAGCCTGCTGGATCAGTCCAGTGACCCATCTAGTTCTGCTCTCACAGTGGCCATTCAGATGCCCATGAGAAGCCTGCAAGCAGGACCTGAGTGCCAAAGCACTCTCCCCCCTTGTGATTTCCAGCAACTGGTATTCTGAAGCACATGCTTTCAACAGTGAAGGTAGAACATAGGCATTGGGGTTAGTACCCATTGATAGCTTTACCCTCTACAACAAGTTCCCTACACCTACACTACAGGGACAGTTTTGCTTCCAGAAAATTTGAATGCTGTTTCAGGGAGCAACCAACAACATCTGGATAAGTGGAGGGACGCAGAAGCAAGGTGATATGATGGAAGTACCAATAAGTAGTTTGGAGGCGAGACCTTTTACCTCTAGGTTATGAATTCAACTTCACCATTGTCTTGAGTATTGAATCCTCTCTGTCTGAAATGCACTTCCAGCAGACAATGCTCCCTGCAGACTAGTGGGACATGCTTCTTGTTTTCATCCCAGGGATTGTTGTGCTGTCTCTATGCCGGGTTGTGTGCGTGGGAAACCTGTTGCTGGACTACAACTCTCATCATGCCTCACCATTGGCTGTGCTGACTGGAGGAGATGGGAGTTGTAGTTCACCAACATCTGGAGGGCCACAGGTTAACCACCCATAACCTAGAAAAAACATGGACACACCAAGGACACTGAGCTCAGAACTCTCATAGTGGGAACTTTCAATCATGTCCCATGCCTTGTGTAACTGCTAGACTCCACTTTCTACATCCCTCCTCTGGGAGAACTGTTCATATATTCTCTGCTTCCTGTTTCTTAACCACAAGAGGACCTCTCCTTCTGATCCACAAGAGGACCTCTCCTCTTATTCTATGACTGCTAAGCTTTGAGATACTTCATGAAGTACTTCGTCAACAGGATCACCTCTATCTATATGCTTGTTGACACCAGTAGCTATCATGACTAGTAACAGTCAGTTAATTACTAGTAACAGTCAGTTAATTACATGACCCTGAAAGCCTATTTATGTGCCCCTTTCCAGGTTATGCAGTTGCCCCAATTGCCTTTCCTTAGTGTCATTGCTGCATTGTCTAGAATCTATAGTTAATGTTTGCAGCAAATGTTGGGCTCTTTGCCTCATTTCCAGTTGCCCGTCATTAACTTGCTTGGCAGAGCCTAATCAGTTTAAAGGTACTTAATTACATTTCTTTGGGGTAGACGAATATGGGCATGTTTTTCCTTATATCTCCTTAAGTAAGGCAAGAGACCTCAGGCAGCAGATGTGAAAATGGTTCATCAACATCAGGCTCCTCCCTCATCTGGAGAAGATATTCCACCAGGCTTTAGGGGACAGTGAGTGAGTGAGAGGGTGAGAGAGAGAGAGAATAAGATTTCTCCATCTGCTCTGCTGTGAGACCACCTACATCATCACCTGCCAAAAATAGCCATTCCATCAGGCTATAGGAGAGAAGGAGAGAGGCAGGGTTGCAACAGGGTTGCCTCTCAATCATCTCTGCAGACACCCCAGCAGCTTTTGGCTTCTTCCTTCCGTGAAACCTTTCCATTCCTGCTGGTCCTTATAAGAACTCTGCAGCTCTGGGCCCATACATACCTAACAGCAAAATCCATGTTTTCCATATTTGGTTGGTGGCCTTGAGATCCATACATGTCCTGTTTGTGGTCAGATTATTGTGAAAACCCGATTATCAAGCATCCATGTTTGTGGGCTTTTTTTTTGGTCTAAATTGCTTTAGCATTGGCCACTCCCCTAAGTCCACCCCTTTTCAGTGATTGGTCCATAATGGTCATTTGCTTTTCATGCACTTTTTCAGACGAGCACAGAAACGTAATTTTTTATTAAAAAAATCCCACGCATGCGCAGAGATAGGCAACTTGGTATATGACAGAGGAACGCCCATGGACCGCCTATTTCAGGAAAGTCCATGGTATTGTGTCCGAGCACATGGACGTTAATGCAATTGATTATCGCTACAGGAAAACATAATTTTTTTGGTGGTATTTCTAATGTGAATTTGTGAATGGGAAAATCCGTATTAGCTTGCAACATCATATGGATGACGGTGAATTAATGAGGACACAAACCAATAACACTGTAGATTATACAGCCGTATGGACGGGCCCTAAGAAATAATGCCTGTGTTTACTTTTTCCCTCTTCCCTCCCAATCCAGTTTCCTTTTGTGTTGTGTCTTTTAGATTGTAAGCCTGAGGGCAGGGACTTACCACTGACATTTGTAAGCTGCTCTGGGAGCCTTTTTTGGTCAAAGAGTGCTTTAAATAAAACAAACAAACAAACAAATGGCAAAACTATGCTGAACTCTACCATTTCAAGCCACAGATAGAGGGTTTTCTTTTTGTAATATTATATCCCCCCCCCACCTACCTAAAGTTGGAAAATTAGTGTGTTATGGAGAAGGTTGTCTACGTCCATACTACCCTGAATATGTCCAATCTCATCTGATCTTGGAAGCTAAGCAGGGTCAGACCTGGTTAGTACTTGGATGGGAGACCACCTGGGAATACCGGGTGCCATGGGCTTAGAGGAGGCAATGGTAAACCACCTCTGAATACCTCTTACTGTGAAAACCCTGTGAATACATTCAAAAAGATTCATAGGGTTGCCATAAGTCGTAATCGACTTGAAGGCATATAACATGGAGGTTGGGCCTGGATTCTTCCTCCTGACATCTAAGCCAGATGGGGAAGGGCCATAGCTCAGTCAAACATCTGCTATGCATGCAGAAGGTCCCAGGTTCAATCCCCAGCATATCCAGGTAGGACTGAGAGAGACTCCTTGACTGAAATTGTGGAGAGCCACTGTCAGTCAGTGTGGGCAATACTGAGCTAGATGGACCAATGGCCTGACTCAGTATAAGGCAGATTCTTATGTTCCTAAACCCCCTTTAAGTGTTCACTGGGAACAACTGGAGCGGGCAGCAGGGCCGCACATTCAGTCACCCAGATTGTACAGAGTTCTGAGTTGCAGGGAGGCTTCTAAGCATGTTCAGCTGTATGTGCTTAGAATCCCCCTTCAGACCTTGCTGCTTAATGTAGTGGAGCAGGTGGAGATGAGGCTGTTGGGGGCAGACGCTCCTGCGCTCCCTACAATTCATTAGGGCTCTATAGTTCTATGAGCAGAGGGTACTTTGTACAGGGGAGCATTCAGTGATGTCATCATACCCACCACCTTGCTTGAGGGATGAAGTAGTACGGTGCATGAATAGTTTTGCCACATGATCACCTGTTGCCTAGACAGGTGTTACTTACGTCACCCACAAAATCCCTGCACGGAGGGCAATTTGGTGGAGGCATGCCTTGTCGGATGTCATGTATCGTGATCCTTACATCTGGTTTTCAGCTATACATGCACTTGGTGATATCAAGCCATGAAGCCAATCGCCATGCCTCTCAGTCTGTGCAGGACTCTGGTAACGCGTTTGTGTGAAACAACCCACAAACTGAGCTTTGCATGCTGGGAGATCCTATTAACGCTGTGTAGGGTTAATATCAGATTTTTTTTTTTTTGCTTGTCCTTAATCTCTTCAGAAACAGCTTAGCAAATTGCCAAGGAAATGGAGACGAGGGAGGATTTGGGGTTGGGTGGGATTCAGTCAGCTCCCTCGCTTGGCCCATCTTGTTTGACTGAAGCTTTGCTGTGATGTGACTGCTCCTGCAGGAAAGTTGGCATTAAGCAAAGCAGCTGGCTCCTTCTGCTGTCACGCGGGCTCTTTCAACACTTTGGCAGCATTCACTGCTGGGCAGCCGTCCACCCGTCTCCCTGGCAGATCGGCCAAATGCAAGCTGTCCCCTTGGCTTTTGTCCCCAAACTGCTGCTGCTAAATCAACATCCCTTCCACTCCAGGGACTGAGGTGCTGTGACAAGAGACACGAGTGACACTGGCCTTTCTTTGTGTAGACCCAGGAGAGATGGGAGAGCCAGACCTGGGAGCTAGATTTAGGCATCAAGATCAGAGGAGGAACAGTGGAGAGGAACAGAGGCAGGAAAAAGGACTTTCCCAAGTGTTGACAGAGGACCTGTTGTTATTCCTGTTTTTTTTTAAAAAAAAAATATTTAAAGTATCTCTGTACATAAACTAACACAGGAGAGGCACCAGATTGCTATGAGCCTTTTGGCTATGCTGGCTGGAGCTGATGGGAGTTGTAGTAGCACACCATAATCAGCATAACAGTACACATCTAAAATAGTAAAAGGCAGCACAGAGCAGAAAACTTGTTAACAATTCTAAGTCTTAAAATTGGCTATAAAGTTGTCAAAGTTCTTCTGCAAAGCATAGCGGCAGCACAGAAACTAGCTACCTTTGCTGATATCTGAGGAGTTTGATCCGATAAGAGGAATTCGGCATAGAAGGCCTCGTTTCTGCCAGGAATGTTTTGTAGCATTGGGATAATTAACACAGATCGGAGGTCACGATAGCTTGGTGAAGGCTGATCCGGTTGATGGGGGACAATGGACACTCATGGGCAACTGGCTGCAGCATTTGTCCTGAGGATTTGGAATGTGTTATTTGCTTGTCAGAGTGGAGGCTGGGATCATAGGAGTTGTCTTAGATGAGTACTAAGGCAAATGTTGTGCAATGGAACGTTCTCCCCCTCTCCTCCCTCTGTGCACCCTCTAAATCTGTTCTCCCAGCTCAGGATGGCATGGGGTGCATACGGGGGGAGGAGAGTGGGGGAAGTCCCACTGAAGTAGCAGAAATCCTTGCGTGTGCGCAACTATTTAGCTGAATGCTGCCTATATTTCCGTCATCTGACAGAACTGCTAAGAGGTTTCTGGGGAGAAGTAGTTAAAAAGAAAAGAGTGCTGATATGGGACTAGTCCTGCCTACCTGCGTGCTTGCTTCTGTGCCCATATAAGGAGCTTGGTTTCCCTTGGAGAAGAGACCACCAAAGATTTACATTGCCTTTGTAAAACATGTGTTTATAAATTAACCAGAAAGTGCCCCAGGGACATGCAGATCCTCCATTTCCCCCAGTGTCAGGAGCAGCCAAGACACAAATGAGGAACTTTCTGGGTGGTCTGCTGATGTCCCTTGGGATGAACCCCTCAAAGACATCAACAGAAGGAGCAATTCCGTCTTCTTCAGACTGCAGCGTGCCTCTGCACTCAGAGACACCATTGGCTTTTCCTAGGCTTAGGCTGCTTATAAACATTCCCAGGCCAGGCCTCAGTCTTTGCCTGAATGTCTGATTCAGGCCTTATTTCCTTGGCTTACAACCCTCTGGCATTTGCCTACCACATGCTCCCTCCTTCCAGACTGGTGTTTTATTGCAGTTGTATTCTGCAACATGTTCTTGGCAGAACAGTTGTGGTGGATTTATTCTGCTTTAGTTTGTTCTGTGACACTTCCTCAATGCTACTGCATTACTGCTGTCTGGAGAGGCCCTGAGGGAGCATGTGGTAGGCAAATGCAAGAGGGTTGTAAGCCATGGAAACAAGGCCTGAATCAGACATCGCGTATAACTGCTCTGATACCATTATGATTACAAATCATCATGAATGCACAATAAAAAGGATGTCTGGAGGGGCCCTTAGAATCATAAAGGGACCCAAATGCCATCTAGTCCAGCCCCATGCTAATGCAGGAAATCTGCTACATAGAATCATACTTACTTCAAAGCAAATCGCCCTGAACTTGATTAGACTTTTTTTGGCAAGTAAACATTTATGTTTGCATTTATTGCAAAGCACACACACGAGGGCTTATCATAAAAATAAAAGCAGATAAAACAAGATAGAGCAGACAGAAGCAATAATAAAACAACCAATCCTAAAATATATTTGCTAAAACAAACACCTGCAACACTCACTCACTTAGAAGGCCCTCTTGTTCCCACCAACCAAACATCTCTCTGTGATGGGATGGCAAGAAAGTCCAGTTTCAACATGCATGCTGTCAGGCCATTGGTCATCTAGCTCAGTACTGTCAGCTCTGACTGGCAGAAGCTCTCCAGGGTTTCATTCAGAGTGACTTTCCCAGCCCTACTGGAGACTGAACCTGGGACCTTTCGCATGCAAAGCATGTGCTCTGTGGCTGAGCTGTGGCCCTTGGGACATAGAATTGCATTGCCTACCTGAGTTTATTTGAAAATAACTCACATTGAACACATTGGGACTTACTTCTGAGTAAACATGTTTAGGATTGGGAGAGTTTATCTCATTTTTTGGGGACTTCTTTCAGATTGAATCCACACTAGTCAATGGCAAAATCATAAATGTGGGTTCATTGAAAGTAACAGTACCTTTTGCTACCCCTCTGAGAAAGGTGTTCATTCTAGCTGGTGATGTTCACATTCAGAGCCCTGGAACTCTGGCTCAATTTAGGAAAATGTGAAGTAACAACAGCATCTGTGAGCATATTTGGAATGCCTTTTCCTGAACAATGAGAAACCTTAGTGACAATTTCCAGAAGGGTTCCCGTGTTAGTCTGTTCCAGCAAAAACTACAAACTAAAAAACACACATCAAAAGCCAGTGGTTATAGTGTGGAACTAAGACCTGGGAGACCAGGGTTCAAATCCCCACTCAGCCATGAGGCCCATTGACCTTGAGCCAATAACTATTTCTCTCTCTCAGCCTAACCTATCTCACAGGGTTGTTGAGAGGATAAAATGGGAAGATGGAGAACCATGTATGTTACCTTAAAATATCAGCCTTTCCCAACCAGTGTGCCTCCAGATGTTGCTGGACTACAATTCCCATCTTTCTTGACCATGGGCAATGCTGGCTGAGGCTGATGGGAGTTGTGGTCCAACAACATCTGAAGGCACACTGGTTGGGAAAGGCTGCCTTAAATACACAGGGGGTATGGTATCCCTGCAGGCATGTATGAGCCCTAGAAATGAATCCTTGGTGGTAGACTGAGGGGTTTTTCTTAATGCTATGTAGAATATTTTTTTTAAAGAATGATTTGTTTGTTGCAAAGGAGAGCTATGGAAGAGCTTCTAAAAATCTCACCCCCCCCGCTTTTCCAGTCAACAACAGAATGATAAAAGTAAGGAAGAAAAATAGGGTTGGTGGTGATTCTGTGAGGCACATTTATTAGCATTTCAAAGCCCCAGACATACAATGGAAGTCAAGTTGGCAGAGTTAGTAAGGTCGTGATGAAAAATTCACAGCTAGCTAGCTTCCTTTTGCATTTGTGTTAACAAATAGTTCAAACAGAAGCTTATCGCTTCCACTGACTCATGAGGGATGATTCCTATTCACCTTTTGGTGCTAGAGAGTGTATGTGACTCCCTCCCTACCCCACCCTGGCCTTTTAAATGATCCTCAGTTGTATTCATGTGGGGGAATGTTTGAAAAGTTAGCTTATCCATATATATTTTAATTGGTTATCCAGCTGGTTACTTTCTGTTTTAATTTCATTTTAATTTTCATGGGTTATACAATGAGCCAGAAGGACCCTATTATTTCTTCAGCACTGTCACAAATCATTTGCATTTTAAGAGCACACAGCCAGGCATAGTTAACCACTGTTCAGTCCTATTAGTTTCAATGATAGCATGATGCACGTGCTCAAATCTCTCCCACTGAAACCAAATGGGACTTAGAAGTGCTTTACTTTTGCTAGATTTACAAAGTGCTTGTAAAAAACAATGTTGTGTCGACCCTCAGGACAAATGAGAAAAGTGAGCCATTCTCACTTTTACAAATTATTATTCCCATTTTATAGATGCCAAACAGAGGCAGGAAGACACCACGTGACTGTCCCTGTCTAGGGCACTACAGGAAGAGCAGGAGGCCAAATGAATGCTGCAGACAGTGCTGGTATACAACAACTATTATTGTTGTTGTTCTTCTTCTTATTATTATTTATTGAATTTATATCAGTAAGGAGCCCAGGGTGAAAAACACATCAACAAAACAATTTAACAGCAGTTAAAAATATTCTAAAAAACAGTTCCAGATAAAAACATTATTTCATCCAGTGATCTAGGATCCCTGATTGGTTATCAATGCCTTACTTAATTGCTGGAGGCATTTACTAGATTGCAGCAATCGCGTTAGGCTTGGTAGGACAAGATTTATCAAGAGCAATCTCTTAACCTGCTGAGCCAAATTGAACCAAACTTTCAGAACAATCCTATGCATATTTACTGAGAAATAAGCCCCACTGAGAGTAATGACATTTACAGACAAATTACAGATTTAGGTTGCACTCTTATGTACGCTTGCCTAGAAGTCAGCCCCATTGAACACAGTGGGGCCTGACGCTCTCAGTAACCATGTAAAGGATCGTTCTGTAACTCTGTGCTGCTAGTCCCTCTGAAACTAATGAAACCAGTCCCATTGCTTTCAATAGGATTTGAAGCTCAATCCTAAATCCCACCCTGTTCAATGTGGCCTACTCCCATGAATAATGCATCGGTTTACTGTCTTTGTTCTTAGAAGCACCTCCATTTATGGGGCTCTCCCACGCTCCGCTTGCATCACACAGGTCCCAGCTCTCAGACGAAAAAGGAAACCCAACTTGCTGTGTTGTAAACAATGCAGTAGAAGGAAGAGGCCCCTGGGCCAGACCTGCCACTGCTGCTTTCCAGGCACAAGGTGTTTCCTGCGATTCTGCCAAGGGCACGACATTCCGTCTCCAGGAATTGGTCTGGAGCTGAGGAAAGTACACTGCATGTGCACATATACATGGGGGAGGGGGCTATTTGTTTTAGTGATCATGTTTATATTGATTACAGTAGGGCCCCACTCATACGGCGGGTTACGTTCCAGACCCCCACCTAAAAGCGAAACCCGCTGAAAAGCTGAACTCCGTCAATAAAATGGTGCCCGGTGCCCGAAAAATGCCGTAAAAGCGGAACAAGCGCCGTATGAGTGGGGCCTTACTCTAATTGAAAGCCGCCGTGTGAGCAGAACGCTGAAAAGCAGGCCGCCGAAAAGCGGGGCCCTACTGTATATTCATGCAATAAAATTACACTTCCTGTACACAGTGCATACAGAGAGAAGGTTTTCTTCCTCTCCTGTAATACTAGGGGCCATCCAATGAAGCTGGGAAGGGCCATAGCTCAGTGGCAGAGCATCTGTTTTCCATGCAGAAGGTCCCAGGTTCAATCCCTGGTATCTCCAGGTAGGGCTGGGAATGTCCCCTGCTTGAAACCCTGGAGACTCTGCGTAGACAACACTGAGCAAGATGGACCAATTTGTCTAAGTCCCTATAAAAGTCTGTCTTCCGATGTGCATAAGCTGATTGGTGGGAGATTCAGAACAGACAAAAGGAAGCTGTTCTTTACACAGCACATAATTAAAACTATGGAGTTTGCTGCCACAAAGTGGGGTGGTGGCCATCAACCTGGATGACTCCGAAAGGGAATTAGAGACATTTATGGAGTATAAGGCTATCAATGGCTGCTAGTTAGGATGCCTATGTGCTACCTCCAGCTTTCAGAGGAAGAATGCCACACTATATCAGTTACTGGAGCAAGAATGGAGGAAAGCTGTTGCCATTGTGTCCTGTTTGTGAACTTCCCATGGGCATCTGTTTGGCCACTGTGGGAAGCTGGGTGGTGGACAGGATAGGTCTTTGATCTGATCCTGCAAGGCTGTTCTTGTATCTTAAGGACGGATGTACAGTACCACAAAGAGCAAAGCCTACATTTGCCTGTGCTCATGTGTTCTTGCTACTGTGCAGATTCATTTGTAAAGGGAAGGCATTTTTGCTCCCATTCAAATTTGCACAGTCAGATTCTCAGTTTTCAAACTCCCATGTGGGAGATCCCAAGGTTTCATCATCTCAATGTCAGATCTGTGGTTTTCATTTTTTTAAAAGATGTGTTTTCACTTTGGGGATAGATCTGTGGTAAGGTCTCTTTACAGAAAGCTGCATTAATATTCCCTGGAGAAGGTTTAGCATGCAAATTTCGAGCCTCCTTTTCTTCAAGAAATGATGCTTCAGGAGTGCCAGTTAGAACAATGTTGCCCCCTAGTGGCAGGCTCTGCTTGAATTCATTGTCATAATCCTCCCCACTTCCCCCACCCCCCAGGACTGGATGACTTTATTCCATAAATAGAAAGGGTTGGAGCAACACAACACTGGGCAGGTGCAACTCCTCCACTCCCACCCCTCATCCCATCATCATCCAGGCAAAGCTGCAGCTGTGGAACTTTGACCTTCATCAGAGCTCTTCAAGAAGAGAACTGAACACAGAGCTCCCTGGTCCAACCAATTTAATTATCAAAATACTAGTATACCATAGTTTCATAAAAAAAATCAGAGCAGCTTACAACAATTATATGTACACATTAAAATAACATACATTTAAAACTATAGGTCACCTACTAACTATCAGTCAAAATATTTTTTTAATTGTCTGCATAAGCCTGGCAAGCATAAAGTTTTCAGCAAACATTTAAAGGGTAACATAGAAAATACCTGCTCAATCTCTATCAGAAGAGCATTCAATAGGACTGGGCTAATGACACAAAAGCTCAGTTTCGTGTCCATATCAAATGAAGCTCACCAGCCAGTGACGCTCCTACAGATGATCTCAGTGACTGAGCTGGAATATAAGGATTCAGGCAGTCCCTAAGGTACCCTGGACCTGAATTGTTCAGAGTTTTGCAAATTAATATGAGGACCTTGAACCTGGCTTGGTAGTAGATGGGCAGCCAGTGCAGATGTTTTAACAATGGTGTCACATGTTGTTGGCTTTGTTCCCCCATCTGCAGACTGGCTGCTGCATTTTGCACCACCTGGAGCTTCCAAACCAGGCCCAAGGGCTGTCCCACATAGATGCTCCTCATTGCCCTTTTTACTCAGAATTAAAAAATAAGCACACTTTTACATGGTGTAGTACAGCTGTGCGGAATGTTGGTCCAGGACCAAAATGTGGCCCTCTAGGTCTCTCTCTCTGGCCCTCAGTACTCTCTCCAGGTCTTACCCCTCATTGGCTCAACTCTGTGCCCTCAACCAGGGCTGGCACAAAACTGTAGAAGGCCCTTGGGCATCAGACTGCAGTGGGCCCTTGGCAGTGGTGGGAAGTGGTGCAACCCATGCTGGCGGGAGGAGGGGTGTTGCCTGGGAGGGTGGCTCCCATTCTGCAATCCATGCTTACATTGTGTTCTGAGGTACATGGTCCATGACCTGATGCTATGATGGATCACAGAATGGGAGCTACATCTACCCATCCCCAGCAGCAAGGGCCCCTCTCAGCCACAGGAGCCCTCAACCAGTGCCCAACCTGGCCACCCTCTGGCGCCAGGCCTGCCCTCAACTGCCTTCCTGGAATGTGTCCTTGTACCTCTTGTATTCATTGTCTGCTTATGTTTGCCTCTGGCCACCCCCAGTTTTTGCATTGGGCCCCACCTACCACTTACATGTGGCCTCAGGTAGGTTTCCCTCAGAGGAACATGGCCCTCAGGCTGATAAAGCTGCTTTGCCTGTCATGCAGTATGCACATGTGTGTTCCAATCTTCACTCAGCCATGAAGCTCACTGAATGACCTCGGGTGCATCACTCTCTCAGTCTAACCTGCTACCTTACAGGACAAACTGGGGGGGGGATGGGGAACAGGGAAACTATTCATACAACCCGCTGAATGCCTTGGACTCGGAGAAAGAGTGTGATAAAATAATATAAACAAAAGAAATAATAAACCACTTAAGCCCTACCCATTAAAACACACACACTAAAGCTGCAATTTTTAAAAAAAGACACATACTAGGAAGTTCCTTGAACCGAATGGCGCTTACTTCCAAGTAAACATGCAAACTATTGCTCTGCGTGTCATTCCTAGTTTATAGGCTGGTGAACTGAAAATGAGTGACTTCTTCAAGGCTACCCAGCAAGACCATGAGTGGATTAGCCAGGGTTAAATTAAATCCACACCTATTCGTTGCGCCACAGCCCTTCTGACAGCTATCCCAGGAGAAGGAACTGTTTGCAAGCAGCATTTGGTTACATTGTTTTATCAAGGACATCTTGAGAGCATCCAATGTAGCCTTTCACCCTCCTAGCTGACAATTATATTTTGGAACCCATCACACTTCCTGGTTTTGCATTTCAAAATGGGCTCCACTTCTGGGACCTCCATTGTTTTGAGATGTGGGGGGTGTTGTTGTTCTCTAATGGTGTTTTATCAGGAGTAGTTATTTTCCTAATGATGCTGTTGTGTAAGATTTCTGGGTTGGATTCCTTTGTGTAAATCTTGGAAAGAGCCAGGTTATATGTCTCTCCCCCCGCTATTCTCCCATCCTGGATTGCCTGGCTTTGTTTTTGTTTACTTGGCTTACGTTCTTTCCAGCCTTGCCAGCAGAATCTGGTGTCTATTGCATCTCCAGGCAAGGCTAACTTTTCCCGCATGCTCTGACGTTTTGGGCTGGAGCACTGGGACATGGAGTCCTTGGGTGTGTGTTGTCCAAGGCTTTAGTGTCATACAGGCAATTTGCTAATGTCAAGAAGATGCAACTGAACCTTATCTGTTATCTCCTATCTGCTTCCTGAGATCTAGGTCAGGGAGAATGGGTATTGCAGATCAGGACTGCTGGGTGGGACTGTCTAGCTCCCCTTAACTTCAGAGGAGGTGATCATGGAAGGGGTGCCTAGGATGGCTAATTGGCCCCCTCCCTATTGCCAGCTAAACCCCATAAAAATGGTGATCCTTCAGTTACTTGTTCCCATTCCCTTATTCCAACTACTTTGACCTGACTGATGATGCTAATACGCTGTTGAGAACCAGGTGTTTACTGAAGTGAGTATAGATAGGTTAGGCTAAATGTAAATGTACTGCCTTCAAGTCGATTCCGACTTATGGCGACCCTATGAATAGGGTTTTCATGAGGCTGAGAGGCAGTGACTGGCCCAAGGTCACCCAGTGAGATTCATGGCTGTGTGGGGATTCAAACCGTGGTCTCCCAGGTCATGTCCAACACCTTAACCACTACGCCACATTGGCTCACTAGGTTTGTTGTATTGATTGTCTCTTTGAATTTCTCACAGTATTATGCAAATTTATCTCTTGTTTAGCCCGGTTGAGGGCAATCAGCTTTAAAGGAAACATATGCTGTTCTCTTTTTGTATGTGCCTTTCTTTTCTTTTAAATAAACTACCCTTTTATTAATGGTGCGTATTGCTTGGGGCTTATGACTCTAATTCAGTCCTTGATCACTGGTTACTACTGACTACTGTCGATTAGTGTGGGTTAATGCCCTAGAGCAGAGGGTGTAACAATAGGTCTGCTCTAGGATCTCAGTCAGTGCTCTGAATTCCCCTTATTCAGAGTAGGAGCTAATAAAGGGGTGGTGGCACTGTACTCCTTCCAGGGTTGTATCTGGGTGTAACTAATCCTGGGAAGGTAAGGGTTTGCCCAGGAATGAGTGGCGCAAGGGAATTGGGACTGTTCTTGGAAGCAAAGAACCCCCTTGGGGTGCTGAGGTCAAGGGACCCCTGGGGGGCAATCTTTGACATAAATGATGAACTAAGCAAATGGAAACTAATTGTGGAAAGCAATTGGATTTTTTTTTACTGGTTGTTGGATTGACTTTTCTGTCCAGAAATCCTGAAAAGGCCTCATACTGAGCTGCACATATTGGGAAAATCAGAAATTATGCCTGAGTTACAGCTAGCTAACTGTAGTATACACAGCAATATTTCTATTCCTCTAGGACTGTTTTCAACCTTTGCCATCAAGTAATCAAGAAAAAGAAGAGAAAGAATAGCCATGAGTATAATGAATGCTTTAAAAGAGTACAGGTAGCTATTTTTTCAGATCACTTAAGTAAGCTCTTTCTTTCACTCTTTAGCAATTTCTACTCATTAAAATAAATGCAGAATAAACAAAACTCTTACTTCTTACTGCAGGCAAACAAACATGGTTCTTATTGCTGGCTTGGTAGATAGCACAACTGAAACCGAAACTGAAAAGCAAAGCAATGGAAAGTCCAAGGGGTGGAGTCTAACTCTAGCCTATAATACAAAGTTCTAACTCTTCAAGGGTCTTGTTACTATATACATGCTGGTTTTTTCATGACCACTTAAGTAAATATAGGCTGGTTGTGTTAATGAAAAATCCGCCCTCAGTCAAGGAAAGTCTTGAGTGAGCAGATTTGGGGGTGGGGGTGAGGCTTTTGTTGTGCACTCGCCCTGCCTTATTCACTGAATTTTTTCAGAGGGCTCTATTCTTACATTGCTTCTGTTCTTAAAACAAGCTGTCATTCTTTAAATGGAGATTGTCATTGTCTGTCATGTCACAAATTAAAAAGAAGTCAATTTCCCAAAAAATCGTAGGGGGAGGGCGAAACACAGCTCTATATGCAGCAGCGCCCCCCTTCCCCCCTTCCCCAGCTACAGGCCTGCTCAGAAATGATGGGAGCTATAGTCTAACAACAACAGGAAACCAAAAGTTGAGGAACCCTAGCCTAGAAGAAGAGGTAAAACAAAGGAGAATATTGTGACACCTTAAAGATTAACACATTTATTGTGGCCTAAGGCAGTGGTTCCCAACCTTTACGAGTACGGGATCCCCTTTCTAAGCTCAAAAAAGTTTGTGACCCCCCTCCCCCCAGGGAGGCAGGCTGGCTGCCAGGAAGGAAAGGGGAAAACAGCCTTTCCTTGCAGCCTTGCTTCTTTTTGCTTCACAAAAAGCCCTCTCCTCTCGTTCTGAGTAAAGGCATCGTCGGCAGCGGCAGAGTGAGGAGACAGGAGTCAGTGATAGTAATCCCCTCTTCTTCCTGGTATCTCAACCCTCAGTCTCCTTTGGCATCTGCCATGTATTTTATAGGCAAATGCCTGCCCTTGGTGCGCCTGAAACACACTCTGGCACTTCAGCAAAAGTCCTCCCCTCTTGTTTGGAGCAAGGGGGAGGTGTCTTCTGCAGCGGCAGTGGGGAGCAGACAGTGTCAGGGAGTGAAAACTTTTTAAAAAATAATAATAAATAATTCATTTCTTTACTTTTCGTGGCCCCTCTGGATTTCTTCATGGCCTCCCTGGGGATCACGGCCCCCAGGTTGGGAATCACTGGCCTAAGGTGAGTATGTATAAAACCCTCAGGGTTTGAGACTGGAGCGAGAAGATACATTTTTATGGACAATGTAAGCTACATTAATCGGCCTATTTTATTGATGGTCATATTAAAGAATAGTAATTTGTGCTTCCAGAACATTCTAAATCTTAACAATGAAGGTTTGAAGCTCATTGGTTTGACCCCCTCCTCTGGAGCTTTATGTGCAACAGTCAAAGCCTCTGAATAAACAGGTTGTCTGGAGGAGCCACTAGTGAGGACAGTGGTGGTGGTGGGAGACGAGACACAGCCTTTCTAGACACAATACAAGACACAATTTTCCCCATCCCTAGGAGTTCTGAGAAATTCCTCTGGGCATGGATTTAAGAATCCACCTCCAGAATGCAGGTAATTCCAGATTTCGATAGTTTGCATTACTCCATGAATTACCCAATAAGAATCTTTCTTTCACCCTGTTTACTTAATAGACACTGCTTATAATTACATATGGATAACACAGCCAGCCTTCCGTTGGTCCCACTGATGCTCCAGATCTGGGCTGTGCCAGAATTCTCTTGCCTTCTGGCTTCATACAAGCCAGAAAAATGAACAATTCAGTCCATTGTAAGGCTCAGTGGGATGCTTTTGTCTAGGAAGAACAACATTGGTTTTTCCTGGTCTGGTGGCACATGACATCCATGCTGTGGAAGTCTTGCCATGCAGTGTCTCATCACAGTTAATGGCCTGACAATCCTTGGGTGGAGCTGGCAACTATGGAAGTGAGGTTAGGAGAGAGCTCTCTGTGTGTGTGTGTGTGTGTGTGAGAGAGAGAGAGAGAGAGAGAGAGAGAGGGCTGCATTTTTTTGAAAAGAGAGTGCAATTTTCCATCCCCCCAGAGGAGGAGATTTATTTGCTGTTTCCCTTTGGCCCAAGCTGTTTCCTGCAGCACCTGGTTTTGCTATGGTTGTTCAGAGGGAGGTAGTGGGGATGTGCTCCAAAGAGATGCACTTTCTCTTTCCCAGTCCCTGGCACTTCTGTGTTAACAAGGCACCCTTCCAGTCTGGGTGTATTGAAAGGTCCTCCTTTTCTGTTCCCCACACTCACTTGGCCACTTTTGCCAAACACCCAGGAAGAAGGAGGCTTCTGCTAGAGGGGCCCAAAGAACTGGATGCAGCAAAAGGCAAGCAGGCTGCCAGCTCATCATCTGGTTTGCACTTCCCCAGCACAACAAGGAGCATAAATCCAGCCTGTCACAGCCCTGGCTGAGAGCAGCGGCTTTTCTTGGCCTCGTAAAGAGCCAACAGATGCAGCGAGCATGCGTGGAGAGCAAGCGGATGCCTGCATTGTGGACAAGAAGACATGGCTGCAGACTATGTTCCCCATAAAAAAGGTCCTGAGTGCCCTGTATCACATGTGCAGAATGTGCAGAAACTGACAAGGGAGCCAACCAGCAGGAGGGACAATGGGGGGCAGGGTTCTACCCTTTCTCTTGCTTAGTAAGCGGCGGTGGCTGCTGCCCTTTGGGACTGGTAGCGCGGAAAGCAGGGAGGCCAAGGGTAGGTGGAGCCAGAGCCAATGACGGGCAGATCCCTAGCCTATAACAGACAGAGCTAAGGGGTTCCATTTTTGTCCTCATCTTCTTCTTTGCTGAATTCTACAAAGGCAACACAGACTAAGGAGGAGGAAGCTGATAGGCAGGACCACCCTCTGGGCTGCTTATAGGTAGGCATCTGAGATTGGCAGGGCAGGGTTTACTTGGGGGCCAGGGCATACTTGGGGCTCAGCCTCTGTCTTCATCACCAGGGTTCAAAATCTGACAGTAATATTACATGCAAGAATAGATGAAAGGACCTCTGAGCAAGTGCAGAGTTCAATTTCTTTCACTTCAGAGAAGCCACACACGAACCAAGGATTAGGGGGTACACAGTGCCCAAATCAGAGAGTGTATCGTGGCATCTCTCTTTCTAGAAATGATGTGCCACTAATAAGCTCTGGCAGGAGTGGGCTCGGGTCCTGAACTTGTGAGACATTTTGCTTCCACTCATGGACAAGTGCAGCTCCATTTTATGGAAGAGGGAACACACAAGGGGAGAGCTACACCCAAACGGTCAGTGAAGAGCCAGAAATAAGAGTCCATAGCAGGGACAGGGATGCTATTGGCCTTCCAGAATCACTGGACTACAGCTCCCATCACCCCTGAACATTAGCTATGCTGGTTGTGGCTGATGAGAATTGAAGTCCAACAACATTTGGAGGGCCCACAGGTTCCCTGTCCCTGGTCTGCAGGAAGGAGATTACATGTGAATACACGTCGTACATGTGAATAATTTGGCACAGCCACAAGAGGGGGGGGGATGATGCATACATAACGCCACCCATTCCAAACATGCTGTTTTTTCAGCCTGTCTTCACAGGTCCCCCCACCCATTCCCACCCCGATTTGGGCTGCTTGTGCCAGGACTTTATGAACTGCTTGAGGGAGGGAGCGGAATGAAGAGGTCAGTTAGCCAGGGAGGAGGGAGTAGCCCAAAAGGAAACAGATCACACCTCTGTGTTCTTTTCCATTCTGCCACTGATGAGTCTCTTGGTCTTGAAGAGTGGGGCTATAACAAGAAGCCATCAGTGGCATGGCGCACATACACTGATATGCTGTTGCATGTACCAGTACATTTACTTGCGCTCGTGTGCGACTGTGGCTCTGTGCACACTTCTCTCAGACATAAGGCTTACGCATGCACAACTTGGATCAGTTAGCATAACTAATGTTAAATTGTGAATGAGTGAGAGGCATGAACCGGTATATAGTAGCAACCAAAGAATTGGCCGGTTGGTGAACATTAGAAGGTGAAATGTAGGCTCCCTAAAAATCCTGGCCTGTAAGCACTAGAAAAAAGTGTGAGTCATGATAATTGAGATGCTGTGCCCCCCAAAACCCTGCTTGTTAAGCTAACCAACAGAGGCTCTATTGTATATTCTACCAACTCCCACACCCCACAGTATGTTGGCTTGGCACCAGAGAGAGGGCCTTCTGTTTTGGAACACTATTCAGAAGGAAGCCTGCCATGCTCTCTGGCTTTAATGGACTTTCTCCTGGTTCACACATAACTCTTAAGCCATGGTTTGTTTAACAAACAAGTCCCAGAGATGATCAGATAAACCATGGCTTGTTTCTTCAAAGGTTGGTTTGTTTTCCAGCTGCTTCGTAGCTTTGTGAGAGTCTAGGGCAGGGTGGCCAAACAAACCATGGTTAAGGAAGGATGATGGGCCTCAAGCCATGGTTAAAAATAGCCAAGGTTCATAAGCCAGCAGTAAACCATGGCTTCAGATGATGATTTGTTGGGAATAAACAAAAGCTGCTGAGCAGGATTTATACATAATGCTAAACCATGGTTTAGCATTATGTGCGAACCAGGCGGTTGCAAAATCTTCCTTTTTAGAAAGCCTTTGAACCATAAGATGTGTTAATTCTCCTTGTAGTTTTTATTCTGATAGTTTTAAGAAAAACACGGACCATAGAACTGAGCAAACATGAACCCCCAAAATGCTCTACCTTCTTTGCAGGCAAATTTGGGGTGCAATTTTGTTGAATATTCTTCAGAGGGAGAAGAAATTCTACAACAGTTTCTTGAGGGCAGGGCTGCCCATGACAGCAACATGGCTTCTTTTTTCCTAAGGGTTTTTTGTTTTTGTTTTGCTGTTGCTACTGCTACTGCTGCTACTCAAGCAACAACAATGGCAACTTCAAGACCATCATTTTGCATCTCCCACAATGCTGCAGACCTAGCATATTAAGGGGAAAATGGCGGACAACACACACGTGTTGAAAGTGTCATTTGTTATTTTAGAATTGTAAGCTGCGTTTGACTTTTTAAGTTAAGCCAGGATATAAAATGTATAAATAAATGTAAGTGTGTATACAGCTGTGAAAATGTCCCAACAATTCTGCTCTGGAGAAAACAAAAAAGGCAGGCCTGCCCAATGCTTGACCACACAGTCTAAATCAGACATTCCCAGCTAAACACATCAGCATTTCATCCCTTAGAGAATCAGGCTGGAGGTGGAAGTGGTTAATGGTGTCACTGTTTGGCTTCAGTCTGAACAACCCCAGTGGTCACCACTTCACTGAGGGATGCTACCTAGGCTCAGACTGGCCCTGCTCAGCCACTTCCAGAAGCTCTTGGGCCCCTTTGCCTCTGCTACAATTCCCAGAGCTCCCTGGGAAGAGGGACTGATTGTTAAATCACTCTGAGAGGGGAAAAGGGGTTTCCTAATAACTCTTAGTACCCTTAAGTGTCATACGCTTAACTACAGTTCCCAGAATCCTTTGGAGGAAGCCATGATTGTTTAAAGTGGTATGATACTGCTTTAAATGTATAGTGCAGATGGGACTCTAGTCCTGCCCCCGGAGCACCAGAGAATGTTTGCCCTCTTCCATGTGATAGCCCTTCAGATATTTGAAGAGTGCTGTCATGCCCACCTCAGTCTTCTCTAGGTTAAGTACACCCAACTCCTTCAACTTTTCCTCATACAACTTGTTTTTCATACTGCTGATCATTCTGTTGCTCTCCTGTGAATCTGCTCCAATTTGTCCACAACTTTCTTAAAGTGCAGCACCCAGAACTGGGCACACTACTGCAGATGAAGTCTGACTGGAGCAGAATAAAGTGGTATGATGACTTCTCATGACTTGGAAATTATGCTTCTATGAATCCAGCCTAAAATTGCATTCACCTTTTTTGCAGCAGCATCATACTGTTGACTGTCATGAGGCTTGTGTTCAGCTATGATCCTGAGATCATTTTCAACGTGCTGCTGCAAAGTCAGGTATCTCTCCTCCTGGAAAATGGACCGCCTTCAAGTCGATTCCGGCTTATGGGCGACCCTATGAATAGGGTTTTCATGGTAAGCAGTATTCAGAGGGCGTTTACCATTGCCTTCCTCTGAAGCTAAGAGGCAGTGACTGGCCCAAGGTCACCCAGTGAGCTTCATGGCAGTGTGGGGATTCAAACCCGGGTCTCCCAGGTCGTAGTCCAACACCTTAACCCAGCCTTTCCTAACCAGTGTGCCTCCAGATGTTGTTGGACCACAACTCCCATCAGCCTCAGGCAGCATTGCCAATGGTCAGGAAGGATGGGAGTTGTGGTCCAACAACATCTGGAGGCACACTGGTTGGGAAAGGCTGCCTTAACCATTACATCACACTGGCTCTCTATCTCTCCTCCTACACTGCTGCATTTGTTATTTTATTTTATTGCCTAAATGCAGCACTTTGCATTTTTCTCCTGTCAAATTTCAATTTGTCAGGTTTCAGCATAATTTTGAATTTTTTGAAATTTTGTTTTTGTCTTCTAAAGTGTTACCTATCCTTCCCAGTTTTGGGTCATCCAGAAATCTGTAAGGCTTCCCTCCACCCATCTAAGTCATTGATACAAATGTTGAAGAACATTAGGTTGAGGTGAGGACAGAGGCATGTGGCTTGGACACGGAAACAGGATGCATGTAGATAGCTGCATACCAGAGGACACATTCTGTGATCTGACAGCCAACACTCTGGCTGGTCTTTGACTGTAATAAAGATATTGTATTGTATTGTATAGCCAACACTAAGTAGTTCATAGGTTGCCCAATTATATTACAGAACAGAATGTTGCCAATGTGTCCTCAGAGATTTGATGTGAATAAGTGGAAGTGTCTGCACATAATGGTATCATCTGATATCATATAATCTCTAGGACAGTAATTGGCAGGCATTCTCTAAGGTCACATGGAGGCTGATGGAGCAGGGGCAGGCCCGACACACCTGTACAAATTGTTGCCGAACTCTGATGATTAAAGTTCAGTTTCATGCCAATCCTCATCCTGTGTTTTATGGACCTCAAATAATTCCAGATGCAAATCTTCAGGTCAACTGAACTGCTCTTTGAGGCCTTTGTGCAGCCTAGTATCTTCTGGCAAGGCACTGCGCCTCTCATCCAAACAAGTCAGCTAGAATGAGCTTGGAACTATACTGGATATAGGGAGTAACGTGTGGGACTTGCAACAAAATGTTGCAGTGAGGAATGTCCTTGTTCAGGGTTCTGGCCAGCCAGCTAGCCAGCCATGCCCTTTTGCAGGATATTCCTTTCTATTCTCCTCACCCCTACCCCAACAGTCAGTCAACATTCCATGACTATGAGCATGCAAATTGGGCTGTTTTGGGTCTCCCCCTATTTACTTTTTTTCAAACTGCAGTTTTTATACTTTGCAAACCTTGGAGTTTTCCTGAGCCTGACCCCTCCCCATTGTTCATGAGTGGTGTTGTTTTGGCTCCATAATAAAGATCCACACTTGTATATAGGATTTTCCCTCCTAGTTCCCCAATTCAGGGGTCACGTCCTGGGTTTGAATAGCCCTCCCCTCTCCCAGTGCAGATAAACCCATTATACTTGAAAGAGCCGCAAAGTTTTGAAATTGTAGCTGCCTTCTTAACAAGAACAAGCAACCCCAGCCCACAGTCTTGGAATCAGTCAATTCCCTGTTGATGAGCTGCTCAACCCTGAAAATGCAGAGCTAGGGATCTGCCCACAAGTCCGAGCCAGATTCTTCACTGTGGGCAGCTAGAACCACCTACACATTGAGCTGGCCAGTTAGTGAGGTCACTGTGGGAATTCTCTCTGGATGTGCAGAAGAATGCTGTGTCATAGATCTACCACTGCTGTGCAACATCTCCCCACCCTCGCAAATGTGCTGGCAAAATTTACATCCCTGATTCAGAAGACAAACATTCTCGCCCTTTGTATGAAGCCGCAAGTCTGGCCTTAAGTCATCAGAGCCATAATTGGCAGCTAGATTAAAGGCAGCGTAGGGAATAAGAGTGGCGAGGATAGCAAATCTATTGCTGATGCTAAGAGGACTTCATCCACTCTTTCCTTTTCTCTTACTCCTCCAAAGATCTCCAGTCTTTGCATCCTTTTGTATGTTTCCCTTAACAACCATGTTTCTCAAACCACCACCCCATACACAGTACTGGCCTTTCATCTTCCATCCCCTCCAACAGAGATGGGAACCTCTGGCCTTCCAGAGGTTGCTTGACTCCAACCCCCATCAGCCCCAACCAGCATGGCCATTGGCCAGAGGTGATGGGGGCTGTAGTCCAAAACCATCTGGAGGGCTTCTAGCTTCTCTGCAGAAGAGGGCCAAACTAGAGGTGATGTTAAATGCATTATTGCATTTAAGAATGTAAATAGCTCTTGCTCAACAGGATCATTTACATGAAAGGTGGGACTTTAACCCTTTCCCCCCAGTAGGATCCCAGCGAATCACACACACCTACCACAGCCACTGCTATTTACATTGGGAGAAAAGCACTCCTGGGTATCTGATGGGGAATAAGGGAGGAGAGAAGCAGGTATGTAGGTGTGCAAGCAAGCATTGTGGACCTGTTTGGTAAGTCTACTGACAGCTGTGTGGGACAGCTTTGGCCTATGGCTCACAGTGTGGTGCAGTGGTTAGAGCACTGGACTAGGACCAGAACCTGGAAGACCAGGGTTTGAATCCCCACTCAGCTATAAAGCTCATTGGGTGACCTTGGGCCAAGGTCTCAGCCTAACCTACCTCACAGGGTTGTTGTGAGGATTAAAATGGGAGAAGAGCAGTGTTCATCACCTCGAGTTTCTTGGAGAAAAGGAGAGACAGAATGTAATAAAGTAAATAAATAAATAGTCCACCACTGGATTGGAGCAGGCTATACAGAGGCAGACTAGATGTTGTCACCGTCGCCCCCTCATTACGATGGGTTAGATCCAGAGCAATTGAGTCCCATTTAGGTCCCACTGAAACCAGCATGACTAATTCAGTGTGATCTAACTTCCCTGGAGAAAAATCAGTGCACACAGTAAATAGCCAACATTGGTCACATCCACACCATATATTAAAAACATATCATTTTAACAAAGAATCCTAGGAACTGTATTTTAAGGATGCTGGGAACTGAAGCTTTTGGGGAGGGCTGTAACTCAGTGGGAAAACATCTGCCTTGGATGCAGAAGGTCCCAGGTTCAAACCCCAGTGGCATCTCCAGGTAGGGCTGGGAGGGACTCCCCATCTGAAACCTTGGGAGAGCCACTCCACTCGGTGTAGACAATGCTAAGCTAGATGGACCATTGAGTTTGACTCAGTTCAAGGCAGCTTCCTATGTTCCTAAGCTCTGTAAGGAATCACCTAATAGGTCTCAGCACCTTAACAAACTACAGTTCCCAGGATTCTTTGGGGGAAGCCATTACAAGTAATAAGAGTGTTTTAAATCTATGGTGCGGATGTGGCCCATGAGCTACCCGCAAACAAATCAGGATGAATGCTCAATAAACAGGTCAAGAAGTATGGCCAAGGGCCATCTGCAGTGGCATCTGACATGGGAGGCAATTGCCTCCCTCTGCTTAATGCTAGGACTGGCCCTGGCCACAGCAATTCAACTCCAAAGCATCCCTTTCCACTGGCAGGATGCTACTTTCAAACCTACATAGTAATAAGAGTACTTCCAAGCATGCACAGAGTGTGAGTCACTCAGCAACCATAGTAGCGCTCTCTCTCCACACACACCCACACGCACCCACACGCACCCACACACCCGGGGGGGGGTCAACAAAGAGGACTCTGCTTTTAAAAGCTTTCCTTGTGCTACGTCAATTGAGATATTAAGCACAGGTGTTATTTAACTTGGATAGGCTTGACCGTGGTTGTTCTTGTGATTTAGGGAGGCACCCTATGACAAACTTCAAAAACTCTGGCTGGGTCAATGGACAGGCCAACTCTAGCCAGGGGCTTGCCATAAACTGTTTCTCATCTGTAGGCCTGCCTAGGCTTCTCACAATAGCGTTTTGGCCTGGCTGTCAGGAGTCCAGCATGTGGAGAAGGAATGCAGTGTTACACTGCCACCTATTGGCAGACTTGAGTACTATATTAGACTTTGGCTCAGGCGCAGCCTGTTGCAACCTGGAGCACTTTGGACGACAATGCAAAACAAAACCCAAGGCCAATAAACATCTTTTCCCAAAGCTTCCTTGCAGCTGCACAAAAATGGCTTCAGCCCAGCCAATCCATTACTTTGGTTCCAAACCCTGGAGGGACAGGAGTGCTGAAAAGTTCTCCCTCTCTCCCTCTCACTCACACACACAGAGGGGGGGGGGCAGCAGCTACAACCTGCAAGTCAGCTGCTGTTAGATATTGCTAAGAGCCAGAGGGATCAATGGCCATTAAATGAGAAATATAAAGCGAGTGCTAGGAACATCAATCGAGAGCAGCTGAGCATCAATGAACTAAATGGAGCAGAAGCAGGGACCAGAAAAACTGCAGACAACTTCACTAGCAGTAACCAGGCTTCATGTGAATGCAGGAGTGCGATGTCTGTAACTCCTTGCACTGTTGCACACAATGTGCGGGTGCTTATACAAATCTCCTTCATGGGGAACCAATGACTAGCATAATGCATCCCAAACTCTGGAAGAGCCAATGTGGTGTAGTGGTTGGAGTGCAATCCAGGAGATCCCCACCCAGCAATGAAACACATTTGCACACGTAATTCTCTCCCAGCCTAAACTACTTCACAGGGTTGACATGAGAATAAAATGGGGAAGGGGACCACACACGCCACTTTGAACACCAAGGAGGAAAAGTGGGATACATATGTAGTAAATAAAACAGTGGAAATGTTAGCTTCAAAAATGTAAATGTCTGTCCATACACCAAGGATAGCCAATGTGGTGCTCTCCAGATGTTCCTGGCCTACAACTCCATTGGTCACGGTGGTGGGGCTGATGGAAGTTGCAGACCAACACCATCTGGAGGCACCATGATTGCTATCCCTGCCATATACTAAGAGGGAACTCATTCCCCAAGTGTGGCTCTGTCTGTAGCCAAAACAGCACCATCCATGTATGAAAGAGAGATACCAGCAGGCTTGGAGGAAACCTGAGTTTTCTGCATATGTATATAAAAAATCTGGGGTGGGAAGAATTCCCCCAAACTGTCCAGTGAGGACTGAGCATGTTCAGTGGTCACAGAATGCTGGCTGTTGGAGGTGGGAGGCAGAAAACTAGGGAGAGGGAATGGCATGGAGTATCCTGAAAAAGGGCATGGCTGGCTGGCTGATCAGCCTCAAATTACCTCCTTTGAATTGATTGATTGATTGATAAAAATATTTATGTATCACTATTCATAAAAAAGCAAAGCAGTTTACAAAAATCAAATACATATATACACATACAGTAAAACCATATAACAATTTAAAACCAGAAATCATTGATTTAACCACTGCAGAAAGATTTCTTCCCAATTGTCAGCATAAGCCTGGCAGCACAGAAAAGTTTTCAGCAGGCATTTTACAAGTCAAAACAGAAGGTGCCTGCTGAATCTCTATTAGCAGAGCATTTCACAGGACTAGGCTGATAACACTGATGATACTCCTAAAACTTGGGTCTAGAAATTTTGCAGCAATATGATCCAACACTCTACTAAAAAAAAACAACACTCATGATTCTGAAACAGAAATATATATATAAAAGGTCTTGTCATCCCCCCCCCATTATTCCAGTGAAAAAAATTGCAGAGAAATCTCCCCAAATGACTCCCCTCGCCCCCAACATTCCCCAATGCCCTCTCATATCTAGTTTTAGATCTCTGGTTTCTGCCAAAGTATCACATTTGTGTCTTTTAAGTGGTGACGTCACCATGACTTTTAGGTTTTTCTATGTGGGAAACCTGGCTGCTCTATGGAACTATCTGCAACATGTAATTCCACCCAGAGGCCATCCAGAGAGGAGTGGGAATTTGAACCTTAAGATAAGATGACTTAACTTGGCTTCTTCCATCCAAGCTGAATAGTATTAGGGAAGGTGATTGAGAAGGTGATTGAGTTTGTTCACCGCCCTGAGAGCTATTCTGCTAAGGGCGGTATATAAATTGAAATAAAATAAATAAATAAATAAATAAATAAGGTTGTGGCGCAGCAATTGCAAGTACTCTTGGATGAAATAGATTATCTTGACCCATTCCAGTTTGGGTTCAGGCCTGGTTATGGGACTGAATTGGCCTTGGTCGCCCTGATGGATGACCTTTATCAGGAGGAGAGGGGGAGTGCAACCCTGTTATTCTTACTTGATGTTACCCTGGTATCCTTCTCAGCCAACTTTTGTTTTTAAGATGTTTTAAAGTACTTTTAATATTTTTGTTTGCTGCCTGGGCTCCTTCTGGGAGGAAGAGTGGGATAATAATTTCATTAATAATAATAAAATAATCATATAGCTACTGAACCACAATGACGGTCAAACTACATGCCACAGTAAAATGCTGCATGCTCCTGTTTTTATCTGCAAATAGCAGCCACCAGGGTTGGGACCGCAATGGACAAGGCAGGGTTGCAATCTCAATAAAAACATCACTGCTCCCAAGCGGCTAATAGGAATTTACCTCCCAATGTGAATAGCAGCTTTGGAGGGGCAATTTTCATCAGGAACCCAGCAAGGGTGTGTGGAAGTGTTGAAGTTCCCCTCCGTGTCCACTGTGGTCCTGATCTGTTGTTAAAATAGATACATGCCATGTCACACTACTTATCTAATATTACATTTAGGCAGCATACAAACCATAAATTTAAAGCACATTTAAAGGACATTCCCCACCTCCGAGAATCCTGGGAACCGTAATTTACCCCTCATGGCACAACAGTTGCCAGAATTCTTTTTTTTGGGGGGTAGGAGTAGGAACGTGCTTTAACTGTATGGTTTATATGCAGCCTACGTGGCTCTTAAGGAAAACACGGGGCTGGCGGCTGGGGAAACATTTATCTGACTGTGGCTGAGGTATTCAAGAGTGAGAAAGAAGTATGGATGTTTCCTAATGCAGAGACTGACCTCTCCGACTCAGTCATGGCAGGAGCAGCAACGCTCCCAGCAGGTCAGCTGTATTTCACAGCCAAACGCAAGACGCATCTAGCTGCCAAAGGTAGAAATACATGCAAACGCTCCTTATAGCAGCACAAATCATCCGAGGATATTCAAGACGCAGGTCCTGGAGCTTGCCGTGATGGATGAACAGCGTCAGCGGAACAGTGCTATTTCTCCCTCTATGCCGACTGATTGCTCTTTGTTGAAATCAGAACGTAATTCTTAAATCCGTTGGGGGAGAGTGGGGGGGACGGGAGGACTAGTGCCACTACAGAGGAAAAGGTAGTTTGAAAAACAGGTGACATCCTCCCTGTCACTGAAGCCCTCCCCGCCTACCCGGCACAATCCTCTTTACAAGCCAGGACAAAGGAACCGGGTGCAGTAATTGGAAAGATGAGTGACGCGGGAAATAGCCCATAAGGCAAGGCCGTGGCTTTAAATACGTCCACTTAGGGACCCTGGTGACTACGCATAGAAAGTGGAACTGACTACCCAGAAGCGATTTGGCCATGCCAACGTGCCAATGTCGCCTGTTGCAGCTCATCCACCCAGAGTAATAAATAGAGACCAACAGGTTTTTATAGTGTTTTGTTTTATTTTATTCTGTTTTTGGATGCTGTAATAATCTTTAAAGTCTGGTTTTATTACGTTTTAGAGTGTTTTTAGTGCTTTTGTTTGCCGCCCTGGGCTCCTGCTGGGAGGAAGGGCGGGATATAAATCTAATAAATAAATAAATAAAAATAATAGTGGGAAGGGCCCTAGATCAGAACAGATGCTTTGCACGCAGAAGATCCTCCCAGGTTCAATCCCCAGCACCTTCAGGTAGGACTAGGGAAGTCCTGAGATCATGGAGAGCTGCTGCCTGTCAGAGCAGACAGTTCTGAGCAAGTTGAACCAGTGCCCTGACTGGGTATATAAGGCAGCTTCATATGAATGAGCTACAGCAGTTACGTGTCACGATTATAAACTTGTGCATACACACATGCACACATACTTGCATTCTTGGGTGCCATACAGTGTTTCTTTCACCCCAAGGCAGCTTTTATAAAACAGCATCTAACTACGTTAGGGCTGCTCCTATTACAGCATGAAGTATTGTTCAGGGGTAGCATCCCCACCCCTCCAACCCTCTCCCCTGTTCTTATTTGGTCTCTGAGGCTGTTCCCATCTCATCTCTTTTCATCCCATCTCACTGCTACCGCTGCTGGCAATTGGGTGGACCGTAGTCCTCTCCCCCCCAGGACTGTTCTTCAGACCTTTTCCTTTTGGATTGCAGGTCTTTCCACCATGCAGGGACAGAGAAATGTAGGAGCCAAGTGCAGCAGCTGGGCCTTGGGTTTGCTAAGGAGTGATAGCAGTTAGAAATACCAGCTACAGAAGCAACAAGTTTTAGCATCCCTCCGTATGTTACATTTTTAAGACGGACATTTAAATCTTAGGCGCACACTTCAAAACAAAAGTGGGCTTGTGAGAAATAGCTGTTGTTGGAAATGTGTATCATGCCAGTGTATGTCAGAGAGCATTAGGGAATGGCACCTGCTAAAGCCCATGCCTTAACAGTGGCCCATAACTGACCAACAACAGCTTCATACAAACATGATGATTTCTTATACCTCACCTTTCCTCCAAGGAGCTGGAGGTGGCATATATAGTCCACCATTTTGTCCTCACAACAACACTATGAGGCAGGTTAGGCTGAGAGACTGTGAGTAGCCCAGCTTCCTGGCTGAGTGGGGATTTGAACCCTGGCCTCCCAGATCACAGTCTAACACCCTAATCATTACACCACACTGGCTCTCCTAGTGATAAGAGCCCTATGGAATCAGACCAAAAGCCCGTCTGGTCCACTATCCCATTTCTCAGTGGCCAATCAAATGTCTGAGAAGTCCTTAAACAGGGAGTGAAAGCAATAGCCTGCTCCGTCTGCTGTTCCCCAGCAACTGCTATTGAGAGGGATGCTGTCTCTGATCCAAGTGGAGGTACTATATAGACATAATGACTTGTACATATAGATAGCTTCTAATATTTTACTAGTCCTTCTGCTGCACCTCTTGCTATTTCTGCCTGTTTTTTTCTTGTAGCCTAGGAGAGTATCAATTGCTGGCTAGGACTGATACGAATTGGAGTCCAAGACATCAGGAGGGCTCTGGGTTGGCAAAGGATGGTGTACAGAGTAGCACCAGCAGATATCTACTTGCTCATTTGTTCTTTCCCGCTAGGCCAGGAGTAGGGAATCTGGTAGACTTCTAGATGTTACTGGATTACAACATCCACTGTCCCTGACCATTGGTCATGCTGGTTGGGGCTGATGGGAGTTGGGTCTCTAACAGCTGGAGGCCCAATTCCCATAAGCAGGAATTGATCCCGCTGAGGGAGTGTGAATGCGTGATGACAGAAGGAGCAGGAGGTTGCCCCCCTGAGGGCATCTTGCGGACAAAGTTGAGTCTGCACTGTCAGCATTTACTGGAAGTGTGAAGGGTCTTATCTCATTTGCCTTCCTAGTTACCCCATAACATAATAACAGTGAGAGATTTCAGTAATATCAGCAACTCTGTTTTTATATTAATAGAGTTTTTCTATAGACACAGAGATTAGATAACATGCAAGATTCGGTAATTATTATAGAATGTTTAGTATGAATAAGATGGGTGTATCCAGCCATTAGGCTACGTGTCGAAGTTAATTGATAGTTTTATAAAAGAGTGAATACTAGGACTTGTTTGGGGTCTATGTTACTTGCACGACTTGCAATGCAATCCTCTAACTGTATACTCAAAAGTAGAGGTCAGTCCCATTAAGTTCAATGGGATTTACTCCTAGCATGTATGGGATTGCAGCCTTGATACATTACTGTTTTGAAAGGAAATTTTAATTTTTGTATTTGTGTTGCTGATTCAAGTATTTTTATGAAACTGTAAAAATACAAAAACTTTGTTAAAGAAGGGAAATTATGATCATCACCGTTTCCCACAGGATGTAACATTTCCAGAATATCTGTACTCTGATAGTTAACCACAGCCATTCAATATTTTCCTTTTCTTTCTCTCTGTGACCTCTGACTAAATACGTCACTGTAGTTAACAAGCCAGTATTCCATAACCTTCTCAGGCAGCTTTCAAAAATACAGTCCTCACTTTCTCCATTTAGAAGAGCTTCCATTCTAGTTACTGTTAATTCAGTTCCAAAACTGTTTCCCAAATAACTCAACAGAACTATTTTTGGTTCAAATGTAATTTGAACTACTGTGCTGTACAACACCATCTCCCAATATTTGTTCATTGTGGAACAGGTCTACAATGTGTAAGATTCTCACCTTCTCAGGACACCAATATTATCGATGGATATTTTATAAACTGGCGGAAATTGAGATTAAAACATAGTGATATGGCCATGGCCATATCTCAGTGGAGCTGAGTTGGAGGCTGGAAGCTAGCCAGGGGAGAAGCACATATATACTTCAAGAAAGGGGGCAATAGCTCCCTCCACTGTTTTATTATACTGAATTTTTAATGGTATGGTTTTATTCATTTAACTGTACAACATACTGCGCTCTCATTATTTATTTAGGAATTGTGTATCTCACCTTTCAGATGATCCTCAGTGCAGCATACAATAGATTGCAATTCTCACGCAGAAAGGCAGCTAGTATGATTTCTCCAGCCACAAAGTTAGGTGTCCTGTTGGAAAGCTGCCATGAACTCATCCACAAGCCACACAACTTTGTGCTAGCTGGAGCATCTCCAGGGGCAGAACAGCATGGAGCGCGTTATAGTAATCTCATCTAAAAGTTGCCAAAGAGTTGTCAGAGTGCAGGACACGGAACAATGGGCTCAAGTTATAGGAAGCCAGATTTCAAGAAAAAGCTTCCTGTTTTAGTGGTATGACAATGGAACCAATTACCTAGGGAGGTGGTGGGCTCTCCAACACTGGAGGCAGCTGGACAGCCACCTGTCAGGTATACTTTAACTTGGATTCCTGCACTGAGCAGGGGGTTGGACTCGATGGCCTTACAGGCCCCTTCCAACTCTATTATTCTATGATAGCATGGATGACAGTGGCCTCCCCCTCCACGCGTCACACTAAGCTAAACCATGGCTTAGCGCAGATACACAAGCATGTGAGCTGCTAGGGAGGAGATTGCAGCCTCTTTTCTCCTTCTTGGCTGTTTTGGTGCTTAGCCTGTCATCTAAACCTGTGCTTCTTACTTGCCTTGATGGAATAGAGAGAGGGACGTGCGAGTAGGTACAGAAACCACCCTATTGTATAAAGGTAAAATTTTTCACACATTGCTCCATCCACTTTTGGCTCCGGACCCACCCACTACTGGTATGTGGCTCCTGGAAGGTTGTGCAGAAGGGAATGTGGCCCTTGGGCTCAAAAAGGTTCCCATCCCTGCGCTAAGTCAAACTATGGCTTAGCTCAAGGTGGCGCAGCAGCAAAACACCTGGGGAGGAGCAAAGTGGCCACAATCTCCTTCCCAGGAGCTGCATGTTCATACATTCAGGCTCAGCCATCGTTTGGCACAGCTCAACGTGTGAACCAGGCAAATGACTAGGTCTATTTTGCCTGAGTGGGGCGGCAGAAGAACACTCTGGCATAGCAGGCGAGCAGAAAAGACAGCGAGTGTTCCTCAGTGTGCCTCACCCTGAAGATTCAGCCTGCCAAGAACCACAGAGTACATGCTAGTTCCAATATATAGGATCCACATTTGTTTGAGAGCTGCTTTGGGAGATATTTGAATAGAAAGTGGTACAGAAATAGAATAAATAAAAGCCAGCAGGCCTTGGGTATAGAATAAACTGAGATGGTCAGATATTTTGTGATGAGGGGGTCTACCGGGGGGACACAGGGTATCAGAAGAGAACCACTACTTCCTAAACACAGGTAGTAGCCCAATATAAAATAAAAAGTCTTATGTTGTGTGAAATTAAAGAGGCTCATTTTTGTCCAGCATTGCAGCCCCTTTGCAGTTAGCCAGAACAACAGAAAGGCAGGTTATGGTCTGAAGGCACACGAGGTCCCCACCTTGCTGAGCAGATCTAGGTCCGGGTCAGTGCCTGGATGTGACACCATGTGGGAACCACATATGCCACTTTAAAAAGTCATGGCTTCTCTCAAAGAATCCAGGGAACAGTAATTTAAGGGTGCTGAGAAACGTTAGGAGACCCATAATTCCCTCCACAGAGTTACAATTCCCAGAGTTCCTTGTGAAGAGGGACTGATTCTTAAACCACTCTGGAAACTGTAACTCTGAGGATAATAGGGGTCTCCTAACATCTCTCAGGACCCTTGACAGACTACGGTTCCCAAGATTCTTTAGGGAAAACCATGAGCATTTTAAGTGGTATGATACTCCTTTGATTGTATAGCGCAGATAGGGCCCTATGCTGAACTCCCTTATCTGCACATGTAGAGATGCCTGTAGACTAAGCAGAACAGTGCCTTGTTGCTTTCCTTGGTGCACATATAAGCCCACTTCACACATAGCAGTAAACCAATCCACGGCTAGGTATGAATATGGGAGTGTGCAGGTACTCACAATGGCTGCTTTGTTCTTACTCGGGCATGCTACTACCATGCTACCAAGAGTTAAGCCATGGTTTGGCTTAAGGTTACATTTGCACCTAGGCTTGTGGCTTGCCTTGCTCCAGACAGAGGGAGGTCCACAAATGTGTCCTATTTCCACATCCAGCCTCTTTCCCACTCCTTCAAGGATGGCGCCTAAAGAGAAAGATTGTGCACAGTTATTTATTTATTATTTGATTTATATCCTGCCCTTCCTCCCAGCAGGAGCCCAGGGCAGCAAACAGAAACACTAAAAACACTTTAAAACATCATAAAAAGAACTTAAAATACATTAAAACAAAACATTTTTAAAAAGCTTTAAAAACATCCTTAAAAACAAAAAAAGTGAAAAACATTATTAAAGAAAACATATTAAAAGCAATTCTAACACAGACGCAGACTGGGATAGGTCTCAACTTAAGAACATAAGAAGAGCCTGCTGGATCAGGCCAGTGGCCCATCTAGTCCAGCATCCTGTTCTCACAGTGGCCAACCAGGTGCCTGGGGGAAGCCCGCAAGCAGGACCCGAGTGCAAGAACACTCTCCCCTCCTGAGGCTTCCGGCAACTGGTTTTCAGAAGCATGCTGCCTCTGACTAGGGTGGCACAGCACAGCCATCACAGCTAGTAGCCATTGATAGCCCTGTCCTCCATGAATTGGTCTAATCTTCTTTTAAAGCCATCCAAGCTGGTGGCCATTACTGCATCTTGTGGGAGCAAATTCCATAGTTTAACTATGCGCTGAGTAAAGAAGTACTTCCTTTTGTCTGTCCTGAATCTTCCAACATTCAGCTTCTTTGAATGTCCACGAGTTCTAGTATTATGAGAGAGGGAGAAGAACTTTTCTCTATCCACTTTCTCAATGCCATGCATAATTTTATACACTTCGATCATGTCTCCTCTGACCCGCCTTTTCTCTAAACTAAAAAGCCCCAAATGCTGCAACCTTTCCTCGTAAGGGAGTCGCTCCATCCCCTTGATCATTCTGGTTGCCCTCTTCTGAACCTTTTCCAACTCTATAATATCCTTTTTGAGATGAGGCGACCAGAACTGTACAGTATTCCAAATGCGGCCGCACCATAGATTTATACAACGGCATTATGATATCAGATGTTTTATTTTCAATACCTTTCCTAATTATTGCTAGCATGGAATTTGCCTTTTTCACAGCTGCCGCACACTGGGTCGACATTTTCATCGTGCTGTCCACTACAACCCCGAGGTCTCTCTCCTGGTTGGTCACCGCCAGTTCAGACCCCACGAGCGTGTATGTGAAATTAAGATTTTTTGCTCCAATATGCATAATTTTAACTTGTTTATATTGAATTGCATTTGCCATTTTTCTGCCCATTCACTCAGTTTGGAGAGGTCTTTTTGGAGCTCTTCGCAATCCCTTTTTGTTTTAACAACCCTGAACAATTTAGTGTCATCAGCAAACTTGGCCACTTCACTGCTCACTCCTAATTCTAGGTCATTAATGAACAAGTTGAAAAGTACAGGTCCCAATACCGATCCTTGAGGGACTCCACTTTCTACAGCCCTCCATTGGGAGAACTGTCCGTTGATTCCTACTCTCTGCTTTCTGCTTCTTAACCAATTCCTTATCCACAAGAGGACCTCTCCTCTTATTCCATGACTGCTAAGCTTCCTGAGAAGTCTTTGGTGAGGTACCTTGTCAAACGCTTTTTGAAAGTCTAAGTACACTATGTCCACTGGATCACCTCTATCTATATGCTTGTTGACACTCTCAAAGAATTCTAATAGGTTACTGAGACAGGACTTTCCCTTGCAGAAGCCATGCTGGCTCTGCTTCAGCAAGGCTTGTTCTTCTATGTGCTTAGTTAATCTAGCTTTAATAATACTTTCTACCAGTTTTCCAGGGACAGAAGTTAAGCTAACTGGCCTGTAATTTCCGGGATCCCCTCTGGATCCCTTTTTGAAGATTGGCGTTACATTTGCCACTTTCCAGTCCTCAGGCACGGAGGAGGACCCAAGGGACAAGTTACATATTTTAGTTAGCAGATCAGCAATTTCACCTTTGAGTTCTTTGAGAACTCTCGGGTGGATGCCATCCGGGCCCGGTGATTTGTCAGTTTTTATATTGTCCATTAAGCTTAGAACTTCCTCTCTCGTTACCACTATTTGTCTCAGTTCCTCAGAATCCCTTCCTGCAAATGTTAGTTCAGGTTCAGGGATCTGCCCTATATCTTCCACTGTGAAGACAGATGCAAAGAATTCATTTAGCTTCTCTGCAATCTCCTTATCGTTCTTTAGTACACCTTTGACTCCCTTATCATCCAAGGGTCCAATCGTCTCCCTAGATGGTCTCCTGCTTTGAATGTATTTATAGAATTTTTTGTTGTTGGTTTTTATGTTCTTAGCAATGTGCTCCTCAAATTATTTTTTAGCATCCCTTATTGTCTTCTTGCATTTCTTTTGCCAGAGTTTGTGTTCTTTTTTATTTTCTTCATTCGGACAAGACTTCCATTTTCTGAAGGAAGACTTTTTGCCTCTAAGAGCTTCCTTGACTTTGCTCGTTAACCATGCTGGCATCTTCTTGGCCCTGGCGGTACCTTTTCTGATCTGCGGTATGCACTCCAGTTGAGCTTCTAATATAGTGTTTTTAAACAACTTCCAAGCATTTTCGAGTGATGTGACCCTCTGGACTTTGTTTTTCAGCTTTCTTTTTACCAATCCCCTCATTTTTGTGAAGTTTCTTCTTTTGAAGTCAAATGTGACCGTGTTGGATTTTCTTGGCAATTGGCCAGTTACATGTATGTTTAATTTAATAGCACTGTGGTCACTGCTCCCAATCGGTTCAACAACACTTACATCTCGCACCAGGTCCCGGTCCCCACTGAGGATTAAGTCCAGGGTTGCCGTCCCTCTGGTCGGTTCCATGACCAACTGGTCTAGGGAATAGTCATTTAGAATATCTAGAAACTTTGCTTCTTTGTCATGACTGGAACACATATGCAGCCAGTCTATGTCCGGGTAGTTGAAGTCACCCATTACTACCACATTTCCTAGTTTGGATGCTTCCTCAATTTCATATCTCATCTCAAGGTCTCCCTGAGCATTTTGATCAGGGGGACGATAGATCGTTCCCAGTATTAAGTCCCTCCTGGGGCATGGTATCACCACCCACAACGATTCTGTGGAGGAGTCTGCCTCTTTTGGGGTTTCGAGCTTGCTGGATTCAATGCCTTCTTTCACGTATAGAGCGACTCCGCCACCAATACGTCCTTCCCTGTCCTTCCGATATAGTTTATATCCAGGGATAACCGTATCCCACTGGTTTTCTCCATTCCACCAGGTCTCCGTTATGCTCACTATATCAATGCTCTCCTCTAAGACCAAGCACTCCAGTTCTCCCATCTTGGTTCGCAGGCTCCTAGCATTAGCGTACAGGCACTTGTAAGCAGTGTCTCTCTTCAAGTGTCTTTGACACTTGTGGTTAGGCCTGTGGTAATTTTGCTCTTCTGAATTTATATCCTGTGCCCCTGCTCTCACAATGCCTACTTCTAGGCCTACCCCCTTTAAAATTTCATCATTTCTTTGGTTTTTATCCCAGGGGGGAGGTTTATTCCGAACCGGACCTTTCTCAGCTCCTGTCGGGTTTCACCCCTCAGTCAGTTTAAAAGCTGCTCTGCCACCTTTTTAATGTTAAGTGCCAGCAGTCTGGTTCCATTCTGGTTCAAGTGGAGCCCGTCCCTTTTGTACAGGCCCGGCTTGTCCCAAAATGTTCCCCAGTGCCTAACAAATCCATACCCTTCCACCCGACACCATCGTCTCATCCATGCATTGAGACTGCGAAGCTGGGCCTGTCTGGCTGGTCCTGCGCGTGGAACTGGTAGCATTTCAGAGAAAGCCACGTTGGAGGTCCTGGCTTTCAGCATCCTACCTAGCAACCTAAATTTTGCTTCCAGGACCTCACGGCTGCATTTCCCCATGTTGTTGGTGCCAACGTGCGCCACGACCACTGACTCCTTCCCAGCACTGTCTACCAAACTATCTAAATGACGGGCGATATCCGCAACCTTCGCACCAGGCAGGCAAAACACCTTGCGGTCTACACGCCCATCACACACCCCACTGTCTATGTTCCTAATGATCGAATCACCCACTACAAGGATCCCTCCACCCCCTGGAGATATATCCTCGGCACGAGAGGATAGCTGCTCATCCCCCAAGAAATGGGTCCCTTCTAAGGGATCGTTTCCCTCTTCCTCAGCTGGATGCTCTCCTTCCCCGAGACCATCGTTCTCCATGATAGCAGGAGAGCTATCATCGTTGGAGTGGGACACAGCTATAACGTCCCTGAAGGCCTCCTCCACACACCTCTCTGCCTCTCTCAGCTTTTCCAGGTCCGCCACCTTGGCCTCAAGGAAATGAAGTCGTTCCCGGAGAGCCAGGAGCTCATTGCACCAAGAGCATACCCACGACTTCTGTCCAACAGGCAGATAGTCGTACATGCTGCAGGCGGTGCAAAACACTGGAAAGCCCCCACACCCCTGCTGGCTTCTTACCTGCATAGTTTTGTTTAAGGTTTATTACGTCAATGGGTTGGAGACTGTGGTTTAGTTGAGGTCAGGGAACAGACGGGCAGAGTGGGGGGCCCTGGCCTCCTCACCCTGCTGCCGAACTCGCTCTGCTGCTTAACTCGCCTTGACGCTTTGTCAGCTGGGGCTCCCTCTAGCTCGTGGAGCAGGCTCCCTCGCTAGGGTGCTCTGACGTTATACGTGTGGCTGGTTCCTCCCAGCTACTGCTGCCAGCCAATGATGTGTTACTTGAGGCTGATGGCTATCAGCTGGGGCTTAACTCTTTAGTATTCTCTCAGGCTTCCTTCCTGAGCGAGGGGCGGGGCTGTTTAAGCTTTTGGCTGCTTTTAATCTCAGCAAGGGGCTGCGCCTTCCAGGCAAGTCTTTTGTGTTTGTTGTTTTCCCACCTAGAACAGCCTGACCTTTCTTTAACCTAGGGAAACAGAGCTTGTGGTTGTGTTTCAGGAAGGCTGAAGCTGCCCTTTTTAGCAAGGACTGAGCTGACTCTCTCCCTGTATGTATCGGTGGAGTTTCCTTTTCCCCCTTCTCTGCGACTGGAATTTAGCCTTGTTTACAGTGTCCCCTGAAGCTTTCCTGCTAGGGTGGTGTTGAAAACTAGCTTTCTATACGCTTCCTTCTCCTTCTCCTAGGATCTGTCTCCTAAGATATAGGTTCTTTCAGGATTTGGCTCCTAGCTCAGGGTGACCTTGGGCTGCCCTTATTAGTTATTGCTCTGAGCTGTTTTACTTCAATCAAATAATGGACTAAATGGGAGCTACTTACCCTCTTTTCGCTCTGCTGCTTAACTCGCCTTGACGCTTTGTCAGCTGGGGCCTTGACGCTTCGTCAGCTGGGGCTCCCTCTAGCTTGCGGAGCAGGCTCCCTCGCTAGGGTGCTCTGACTTTATATGTGTGGCTGGTTCCTCCCAGCTACTGCTGCCAGCCAATGATGTGTTACTTGAGGCTGATGGCTATCAGCTGGGGCTTAACTCTTTAGTATTCTCTCAACTTAAAAGGATTGTCTTCAAAAGGAGCCGAAAAGATAGCAGAGATGGCGCCTGCCTAATATTCAAAGGGAGGGAATTCCACAGGGTAGGTGCCACTACACTAAAGGTCCGTTTCCTATATTGAGCAGAACGAACCTCCTGATAAGATGGTATCTGCAGGAGACCCTTGTCAAAGAATTGTCCCCCTGGGGTCCCTTGCCCTCAGCATTCCAAGGGGGGTTCTTTGCTTCTGAGAACAGTCCCAACTCCTTTGGGTCTCTGCTTCCCAGTCCCAACCCTCCTTCCTGCAGGAGTAATTTCACCGTAGTACTGCCACCACCCCTCTTCCTGGTTCCTTTCTCTGAGTGAAGGGATCTCAGAGACCTATGTGACTCTAAAGGGATTAACCCTCATTAAACAATGGTAATCAGTAGCGTTTAGCACTCAAGGACTAGATTTAGAATCGCTAGTTCCAAACCAATACACACCATTTATAAAAGGATAGTTTATTTAAAAGTAAATAGAATGGTATATACAAAAGAGAGAGCAAACAAACCCTCGGACGGGTTACAGGAGGTACATTGGTATAACAAAGGTAGGAGGTTCAATACAGAGCAAGCAAAACAAATAACTTTCTAAGCTAAGATCTTATACCCACTGTAGAATAGATCCTATTCTCCCAGCAGAATAGCCTGGTTCCCAAAAGGCTTTTCTTTGTCAAACTTCAGGCGAGTTGAAGTAGATGGAAATAGGGAACAAAGGCTGAAGGAGCATCCTTCATTTTTATGGAGTTTATCGGTCAACATGGAGGGGGGGGGAGGCAAAACACCATATTCTGCCCCTGCCATGATCCACTCCTTTGAAGCCTTTGAAGATAAGGGGGCTAGACAGCATCACCCAGGGGTCCTGATCTACAACACGCCCTCTTCCTGACTTTTAATCTCAGGAAGCCGATAAGGGATAACTGCTAAGGTTCAGTTCCATCCTCTTGCAAGGTTGCAAAATGTCTGTCTGACATTGAGCCTCGGATCTCCCCCAGTAGGGAGTCCTAGGGAACCACAGGCTCCCAGAATTATCTCTGGTTGACCCATTTCAGCTTGACCAAAGTTAACTATTCTTGACAGCCCTCACCTGCAGAGTACAGTGATCGATTGTATATATAAGGGATAAGACAGTCTTTACGGTGTTCTGGTCCCGAGTTGTATAGGGCTTTGTAAACCAAAAATAGAACCTTGAACTTGGCCTAGTAGCAAATGGGCAGCCAGTGCAATTCTTTCAGCAGCAGGGTGACATGTTGGAGATACCCTGCCTCAGTGAGCAGTCTCACCACCGCATTTTGCATCAGCTGCAGCTTCCAGACCAACCTCAAGGGCAGCCCTACACAGAGCACATTACAGTAATCCAGCCTGGACAACAGCGGTCAGGCTATCCTGGCCCAGAAATGCCCACAGCTGTCTTATCAGCTGAAGCTGATAAAAGGCACTCCTGGCCACTGAGGTCACCTGGGCCTCTAGAGACAAAGACGGATCCAGGAACACCCCCAGACTACAGACCTACTCTTTCAGAGGGAGTACGACCCCATCCAAAGCAGGCAACTGATCAATTATCCAAACTCGGGAACCACCAACCCACAGTGCCTCCGTCTTGCTAGGATTCAGACTCAGTTTATTGGCCATCATCCAGCCTACCACTGAGTCCAGGGCTTCCACGGCCTCTCCAGATTCAGATGTTATGGAGAAATAGAGCTGGGTATCGTCAGCATACTGCTGACACCTCACCCCATATCTCCTGATGACTGCTCCCAAGGGCTTCATATAGATGTTGAACAGCATGGGGGACAACATTCCTCTTGACGGTTGCCTGGCAAATTACAAAAACAAGCAATTCCAAGAGTTTCTTAGAGGCTTTGAAAGGAGGCTGGATGCTTTTGCAAATCTATTTGTCTTGTTGGGTTCAGAAATTACAACCAAACTCTGGCTAGCAGTTACAAAACTGTGGCAAACAGCAATATAATCAGTGTGTGCGCTAACCAAGAGAAGGTGTGGCCTGTCCCAAGCTGTCTGAAAATCAGGGCTGCTTTACAGGTAAGATTTCAGAGACAGGGACATTCCAGCCACTGAGCATAGCTGACAATATTTGATTGAGTATAAAAATGTGCTAACAGCATACCCCTGTCTTAACGACAAAACACAGAAGTGCCTCTGGAATTCATTGTGGTCTTTCTAGACATTTAAGGTCCTCCCTGCATGACATGCTCATGCATCTGCATTTTAATTACTTGAATGAACCACAATCTCAAACATAGCTGCTCTGGTAGCACTAAAGCCATTCGAAGTACATAGCAGACAGCTACTGTTATACTGACCCGAGAGAAAAGATAATCTTCTTTGATCAAGTCAACTTCTATTGATAACAATACACAATATTTGACTTGAAAAGACTAAACTCTGCATCAACTTGATGAACAGCTCGGGGTGTGTGTTATGTGCTTTCAAGTCAATTACAACTTATGGCAACCCTATGAATCGGCAACCTCCAATAGCATCTGTTATAATCCAGATTCAGTTCAGGTCTATGGCTTCCTTTATGGAATCAATCCATCTCTTGTTTGGCCTTCTTTTTCTATTCCCTTCTGTTTCCCCCAGCATTATTCTCTTTTCTAGTGAATCATGTCTTCTCATGATGTGTCCAAAGTATGCCCCTTGCTGGATCATCACCTTGTAGTGGTGAGTGGGCTTGCGTGTTCCAGTGAACCCTGTGAGTGATGCCGTTGGGAGTCAGGTACTCCCAGCAGGATCACCCATGGCGGTAAGGTCAAGGGACAGGAACCAGACAAAGAACGATCCAAGAATGTCCTCAACAGCAGAACAGGCGGAAGATAACAATGTGAATGTTACAACGGCTGTGAAGGCAGATGAAGGCTGCAGCAGATAAAGGACTTCCAATTGTTGTGGTACCCATGCCATCGGATCAAAGCCTTTTTCTGCCAAGATTGTGTTGATCGTGGTGCACCGATCTCCCCACATAAAATAAGTTCACTCACAGGCGTCTTCCATAACAGAAGTCCCATGGCGGTCAGCGAATGATGGGGGCAGGATTGTGAAATCCAGAAGCCCCTAATCATGAACTGGTACATCAGCGGTGGATACAGATCCAGACAGATCCTTTGTTAAAGACTTTATTTTGGAAAACAATCTTACTCGGTCATGAGTGATCACCAAGAGAAAGTATGATAACCTCAGTTTCATCATTTTAGCTTGTGGTGATCTGGTTTAATTTGTTCTAACACCCAATTATTGTCTTTTTCGCGGTCCATGGTATGTGCAAAGCTCTCCTCCAAAGCCACATTTCAAATGACTTGATTTTTCTCTTATCCACTTTTTTCATTGTTCAACTTTCACATCCATACATAGAGATCGGGAATACCATAGTTTGAATGAACCTGACTTTGGTGTTCAGTGACACATCTTTGCATTTGAGAACCTTCTCTAGTTCTCCCATAGCTGCCCTCTCCAGGCCCAGCCTTCTTCTGATTTCTTGACTATTGTCTCCATTTTGGTTAATGACTGTGTGAAGGTATTGATAATCCTTGACAAGTTCAATGCCCTCATTGTCAACTTTAAAGTTACATAAATCTTCTGTTGTCATTACTTTAGTCTTTTTGACGTTCAGCTGTAGTCCTGCTTTTGTGCTTTCCTGTTTAACTTTTATCAGCATTTGTTTCAAATTGTTACTGGTTTTGGTATTGTCTGCATATCTTAAAATTATAAATATTTCCTATTTTCACACCTTTATATTGATCCAATCCCACTTTCTGTATGTTATGTTCTGCATATCGATTAAATACCCTTTAAGATGAGGAACCAATTGGTTTCTCCATATTCTGTCCTTACAGTAGCCTCTTGTCCAGAGTATAGGTTGCACATCAGACAATCAGATGCTGTAGCACCATTTCTTTTAAAGCATTCCATAGTGTTTCGTGATCTATATCAAAGGCTTTGCTGTAATCTATAAACCACAAAATCTATATAATCTATAAACCACGAACACCCTATGAGCAGAGTATCCAAAATGCAACATGAGATAGTGCTGGAAGATGAGACCCCCAGGTCAGAAGGCTCTCAACAAGCTACTGGGGAAGAACAAAGGACAAGTATGAGTAGCACTGTGACTAATAATGCAGTTTGGACAAAGCCGAAAGGAAGCCCAGCGGCTGATGCGCACAGATGCGAGAGTCCAGAGTTGTACGATGCACACAATAGGAACATGGAATGTGAGAAGGATGGGCCAGGGAAGTTAGAAATTGTCAAGCAAGAAATGGAACGTACCAACATTACAATACTTGGTGTGAGTGAATTAAAGTGGACAGGAATGAAACATTTTCCATCAGGCAACTATGAAATATTTTATGCAGGAAACCAGAAATTAAGAAACAGGGTTGCTTTAATAGTGAGAAGTGATGTAGCAAAAACAAGAGCTATAACGCAAGGTCTGAACAGGTGATATCAATGAGATTATATGGGAAACCTATTAACGTAACCATCATCCCAGTGTATGCTCCAACGGCAAATGCAGAAGAGGAGGAATTGGAGAAATTTTACGCAGAGGTACAGGAATAAATTGATCACACACCAAAACAAGATGTGCTGATAATCATGGGGGATTGGAACGCAAAAGTAGGAAACAGAGAACTAGAAATTGTGGGGAAATGGGGCATAGGAGACAGAAATGAAGCAGAAGACTTATTGAATTCTGTGAAGCCAATAATTTGTTTCTCGCAAACACATTTGTTGAGCAACCGAAAAGACGACTGTATATGTCGACATCACCAAATAGTCAATATAAGAATCAAATTGATTATATAATTGGTAGCAGAAGATGGAGAAGTTCCATACTTTTTGCGAAAACAAGACCAGGAGCAGACTGCAGTACAGATCATGAACTGGTCATATAGAATATCAGAGTAAAGCTAAACAAGAACAAAGCAATCCTAATGCCAAAACACAATTTAAATAACATCCCAGAAGAATATAAAGATGAAATAAGGAACAGATTTGAGGCTTTAAACTTAGATGACACAGAACCAGAAGAACTATGGACTGAAGTCAGAGACATTACCAGGGAAGAATGCAAAAAGACAATGCCACTAGTTAAAAAGAGAAAGACCTCAATGGATGACTGACCTCTTAAAATAAAACAAAAGCAAAAGGAGACAAACACGGTTAAAACCTTAAATGAATCAATACAGTGACTAGTATGTAGGGACAAAAAACTATTAGAAGTTACTGTATAGAAATAGAGGACAACAAAAGGGGTAGAACAAGAACCCTATTCCAAAAGGTTAGAGAAAGTAAAAGAAAATTTAAACCAAGGGTAGGGATGTTGAAAAATCAACAGGGGAACACACTGACTGACTGAGATGAAATAAAAGGATACACTGAAGAACTCTACAAAAGAGATGTCAGGATGACAGATTCATTAATGGAGGAACTGTATGATGAAGAACCAGAAATTAAGAGCAGTGGAAGCCGCTCTTAAAATGCCTGAAAGAAACAAATCACCAGGAATAGACGGCATACCAACAGAGTTGCTACAAATGACTGAGATTGAATCTGTCCAAATTTTGACAAAAATTTGTCAAGAAATATGGAAAACTAAACAATGGCCCACAGACTGGAAGCATTCAATATACATCCCAATTCCAAAGAAAGGGGATCCCAGGGAATGCAGTCATTATTGAACTATTGCCTTAATATCCCATGCAAGTAAAATAATGCACAGGGTCATTTTCTTCTGAAATTCCTTGGTCCTTTCCATTATTCAACGCATATTTGTGATATGATTTCTAGTACCTCTCCCCTTTCTAAATCCAACTTGGACCATATATGGTAAGAGCCTTTGTTGTAGAATCTTGAGCATTACTTTACTTGTATGTTATTTAAATTGTATTTTGGCATTATGATTGCTTTGTTGTTCTTCTTTAGCTTTACTCTGATCTTCGATATGACCAGTTCATGATCTGTACCGCAGTCTGCTCCTGGTCTTGTTTTCGCAGAAAGTATGGAACTTCTCTGTCTTCTGCTATCAATTATATAATCAATTTGATTCTTATATTGACCATTTGGTAATGTCCACATGTACAGTCATCTTTTCGGTTGCTCAAAAAATGTGTTTGCAAGCAGCTCTACAACTTCTCAAGTATTTAACACACCAACAGAAATGGTCCGAGGAAGAAGTACAGTTCAGTTCCAGAACAGCTGACCAAGATAGTGCCTATGAGTAGTCTTTTACGTACAAAACATTTTCAGTTATATAACCAGCAGTAAATACATTAGAATGCTACTTTACAGACCTCGGCTTTCACACTGGGCATTTACTATGGACTAGCCAGACACGGTTCACTCGCTTTTTATGGGGCATCTACATGACATCATGAAGAAAGTATCACTTCTCATTTTTACCCTGTTCAACTTGTTTTTTTCAGAGTTGAGAAAATCAGACTGTTAAAAAAACCTCAGTGAAATACCAATGCAATTTCCCGGTGCAGAGGATCTCAACCATCCTCAATGAGCTTTACCTTTAAAGCAGTTTCCTTTCCCTTTTCTAAATTGCAGCCCACCCAATCAAAAGGAAATCACCCCCATAACATTTGGGGCTGAGGAAAGTGGGACTGCCCACTTAGCTACACAGTGTTAAAAGGTCTGGGAGAGAGCAGTTGCTATTCTGCTTCCAGCTTAAAGAAAAACTATGGGGTATTGCTAAATTGTCCATGTCTGGAGGCACTCCTAAATATGCTCCTGCCCTCACAATTTCTCTTACCATGCACAAAAACCACCACAGGCCCTCAAGACACGCCTGGGGTGCGTGTGTGTCCTTGAATGATAAACCATGCAAGTATGAAAACAAAAGTGCCATATCCACATCTGCAGTATCCTGTATTGGGTGCCTTTTGGTTTTCACTATAAGTGCTCTTTCTTGAATTAGAGATCAATGAGGCAACACTTCATTATTACTAAGAATTCTTTTAATAAATGTTGCTTTTAAATTCTTTACAGTTTATTCCTATTTGAAGAAACAGTCAGAAAAAAGGAAATTTAAACATTTAACAGAAATCAAAGAAACAGTTTCTTTAGTAACTAGAATTATCATGCCAACAGGAAAAATAGTCTACAAAAAGCTTACCAAAAAAGAAAATTGAGGTTGGGCATTTTTCAATGAATTATTGGAAAGATAAAGGCCAAACCCAGTGCCTTTTTAATGGCATTATCTTTATGATCATGCATCGTTAGGTTTCACCACTGACATGAAAAGGGAAATGAAAGAAAGCAAGTAACTTCTGCTGCAATAGATCAGATACAGCTTAACCCTTAGGCATGCCAGGAGATGGACTAAAACAGTATGGGTTACTTTGTCACTCAGATTAAGCAATAATCTCAAGGAATCATGGAAACAGATGAGAAATACCTATGCCCTTCACTCCTAAGTCTGTTGTGGAGCATCCAGATAATCATGTCACTAGCAGTAATGTAATATGCTGTCCTGACCACTTCAGCTCATTCCTTGATATGTCAAAAAAGGTTAAAGAGGTGTCAGCCCTAACACAGCGACAGAGCACAGACACAATACTACTGGTTGGCTTGTACATGTTATGTTTTTCCATCCTGCTCTTAGGTTCTTCCAGATGCCCCTAGCTGTGTGAGCAGCTCCCACCTAGTTAGGTGAACATTAAAAATGTCCTGAATACATGGGTGGGGACCAATTGTGTGGGTCCTTTCTAAGAAACTGGCATGCTCCAGGAGAAAGAGAGAGTACCAATACCATAGAAAAGACCCATACATTTGTATTCATTTAGTGGTTCTCTCAGCTACATAGGACCTGTTAAAAAGCCTCTCATGGCTTTGAGTACATGTCTGAATGGCATGGGTGTATGCCAGCATCTTTTTTCACTTCTTGGAGGATATTCCAAAATCCATTGTGCTTTCTGATTAAGACACTGTATTAAATAGCCAAGCTTCACAGGGTAGAAACTTTTTATGCCTCTATTCACTCCACAAAAGGGCACACAAGCGCATAAAGGGAGGGTTAGGTGGATGGCAAAGAAGAGAGCAAAGTAACAGATCTTGCAGCAAGGGTGGCAACATCACAGTCATAGATTGTGCCACATACTATTTTCCCTTTATTTCTACCTGGGCTTTACAAATCAGTGCTATTTCCAATGGTCATGAAGCACTTTAGTATGGAGATGTTTTTCAATCATTTTCTAGGAAAGATGGTGGAATACACAACTATGGACCCAGGTGATTATTAACAGGGCCAGTTTTAAAGGGTGGCCAGGTGGGGCACTGGCCCAACGGCCCCTGGAGCTACTAGGGGGCCCTCTGCCGCCCCATGGCCCCCCCACCTACCTGTCTGCTGTCTTTTACCATTCAAAGATGGCGGCCACAGTTTCCCTAAGGTACTGAAGCCCCTGCCACCATCCCCTTAGGGCAACTGTGGCCGCCATCTTCGTTAAGGGCAATGGTAAAAGACAGCAGACAGGAAGGGTGTGTGTGGGGCGTGCACGCAGGGACACAGGGCAAGCTGATGCCTGAGGGCCCAGGCATGCCTGGAGCCGGCCCTGATTATTAATATCCCCATGGGCATGAAGAGATCTCTTGTGACTTGCTTTGTAAAACAAGCAAACTCAATACAGTAAAGTCCATAGGCGTAATGTAGTAACCACCGAGTATCACAACTCAGAGCTACAGAACTGGATCTCATTGTGTGCCAAGTTGATTGTTCCCCCTTTTAGAGGGGAGTCATCCTGAATCTTCATATAAGGCGTTTCAACCATTTCCATTGACTGGGAACTTCTAACACTCATCATATTTGTTTTTGCAAATGGCCCATTTACTTCACTGGGCTTCTGAAAGAGGAGTTCCTGGAGCACAATGCCTATTAACTAACACAGCATAGGTAACTATATTGTTAACTGCCACATTTAGGATTAAGACTTTTAATTTTCAGAGGTTGTTTAGTTTAGCCAAACCAAACAGGAACACAGTTCAGTCTGAGTCTCTTTACTGGCACACTGATCTTTCTAAGAGTAGATAATGAGCACTTGATTGCCATTTGAATGGACAGTTTCTGCCATGGTCTTCAATTTCCAGCATCTGCAATTAAATTAAAAGCAAGCAATTTAGACCCTAAAATAGAAGCCATCATAATCCATACACAATGTGTCAGGCAAAATGGTTTTGTGATCCCACTAATTATCTCAAGAAAAGCATCATCAATCCCTTCTCACAGTTTGTTTGCTCACAGATATATATATGCAAGGGCAAAAATACTCCAACAGGTTAAGACTGAAAGCTGTGAGCGAACTCAGAATTTGTACCACACTTGTTGATAAGCTTCACAGGCAAACACAGCATAGAACTTCTTTTAGCCATATGAGGTGGGGAAATTGGGGAAGGGTTTTACAGTCCTCTTGAATAAAATGAGCTCTGTCAAACTATCCTTTGATTGAACATCAGGCAGAGAATGCATTCTCCAAGGAGTTCTCTCTACACTAAATTTGTTGCTGCAGTTCTGGAGAAACTCTGGAGAAAGCCTTACTAACCTTGCATGACTATCACACTGAGATAGGCACTATCACTTCCTGTGAAGCAGTGAAACCTTCAGACAGTTCCATCTTGTTGATTCAAAAACAGGCTGACAGCTGAACAGTTAACTGCTTTATCTGAGCACCAATGGTGATTTATTCTTGAACAAGGTATCCAGATGCAGGGCCGGCTCTAAAGGGCGGCCAGGTGGAGCCCTGGCTGAGGGCCCCTGTGGGCCCCCGTGCTTCCCTTCTACAATCTGTGGCAGGATTGCTGCCGCGGATCACAGGACAGGAGCTTCCGAGCCACCTGCCATTCCCCCGCTTCACCTACCTTTCTCTCTGCTGTTTTTTGCAGCTGCATGCACTGTGCGCGCAGGGTTGCCATCAATCAAGATGGTGGCCGAGGTTTCCCTAAGGGGCTGAAGCCCCTGCTGCCATCAACCAACCAGTGTGCGCAGCCGAAACAACAGCACAGAGAAAGGTAAGTAGAGCGGGGGAATAGCAGGTGGGTTGGGAGCTCCTGCCCTGTGATCCGCGGTACTCATCCTGCCACGAATCGTAGAAGGGGGGTGCTGGTGCCCGGGGCAGGCTGGTGCCCAAGGGCCCTGGCATGCCTGGGGCCAGCCCTGTCCAGACTACCTAAATATGCATATTTACAAAGCTGGGATTTAGTAGTTAGCACTCTGAAAGTTTGATATTGAACTACTGAATTCTCCACTATGTTTCAGGTATCTTACTTTCAAAGCCTTCAATTTCAAGAGATTTCACTCTGCCAAAAACTCACCAAGCTACAGAAAGCCAAGATTCTCAGCAGGCCAAGCGGATTTATCAGAGCAGAGGCAATTCTCCTGAACACTGCATGGCCCAGTCTCTGAATTTGGGACGAGAATTGCCATCTTTTGAGCATTTGGAAAGCTTTATCATTTCCACTCTTCCAAGAAAAAGCAAAATCACCAGAGAGTGCCACTTAATGCTAAGATGACATTAGCTTAAGGGATTAAAGTTTTACATACTATATTTTACAGTACAGTTTTCCTCCATCTTGTACATCAGGAGAAATTAGACATGGAGCACCAATATATCTTGTACTTTCTTGAAGAATGTGAACCAAATTTCTCTCCCTCACACACACGCCTCCTGCTAGGCAATCTTTTCTAGATGGTTCAATTAGAGAAATTAATGAAAAAAGAGAAAAGATGTTTGGATTGCTGTTCTAAAAACATTGTGCTTAATGAGGCATTTTGAAGTGGAGAGCTACTTTCAAATGCACTATGACTCAACCCAGCTGATGTTGTTTCCTCCTTGATTACCTTACACAGACAACATTAATGCCTTTCACTCCCATTTACTAAACTTGGCTCTACACAACCAGAGGGGAAGTTGATGTCCACACACATCAGGAAGACTGGCTAAAGGGCATTTTGAAGAATTTAAAACTGGTGATAAATGTAGGGAGAGGTTTTGAGGGGTGTTGAAAATCAACAAGAATGGCAGGGTGACTCTGATTTCACACATTTGCCCAGCTTCAGATCAGCCATCGTTCCCTCAAGTCTTTTGGTAGGGTTTAAGAGCCCCTTCTCACCTTTGGGGGATGGTCCAAGGAAAACTACTTGCTATTTATGCCAAGCTCAATTTTCCTCCTCCTCCAATATTTTATTTCCTTGAACATTTGTGCATACAGACAAGGTTTATTTATTTATTTTGCCAAAAAGCCCAAAGCACTAACTCTAATCTATAGCACATTGCTTTATAAACCGAGTTGTATGGTGTGTCTTAACTCACGCAAGTAGCTATTTTGGCTTAGTACTTCCTCTCTGCAGGATGGACTTCTTTAAGAGAGGGGTTACAAATGTTTGCTCATAGCATTTGCCAGTTCTTCCCAGAATGCTGTTGCCCACAGAGATGGGACGCTTTCATTCTAGAAAGCAGAACAGAGAAAAACCCTAGGATATTCTCCCACATCTTCACTGTCATGATCCTTCAAGTGGAGAAAGCAGGGAATGTATCCCTAGACATGAAGTGGGTTCATGGTAAGCCACTGGCCTGAGGCACACAAAAATGATTTCTAGTAACTATTTATCAAACCAAAGTTATTAGAAACTTGAAGGAAAACATGAAAATGGTTCTAGCTAAAATGTAGCTCCCCTTTCTATGTCAAGCCTCCATGTGCAGAAGCAGTATTTGAGGACCCCTGAAGAGCTCCCTAGCCCAGTTCTTATTCTGAGCCTCAGCAAGAGTTCTTTACCAGCTTTGCTACCAGGGGTTCTGGAGACTGCCCTTCAGACCCTGAGTTTGTGTGAGAAGCACAAGTTCTGTCATTGATCTAGGAACCGTTCCTACAGCCACGTGGGGTTAAACACTCTGCTCCAGACTTACTCCAGCAACTGAAGGGAACACACTGGTCTAACACACTGTGTCTGTGTTAAAATTGTTTAATAAATTTTTTTAATAATGTTTTTAACCCTTTTTAAAAGTTTTTTTAAAAAATGTTTTTAACGCTGTTTTGTTTTAATGTATTTTAAAATCTGTTTTTATGATGTTTCAAAGTGTTTTTAGCACTTTGTTTGCCGCCCTGGGCTCCTGCTGGGAGGAAGAGCGGAATACAAATTAAGTAATAAAATAATAAATAATTAGGCCTCTTCCTGGAGGAAGACAAGAGTTGGCAGACCAAAGAGTGGCAGCTGGAAGCTTATCTCTGGCCTATAGTTCTAGCTGATAGCTGAGATTAACATCAGCAACCTGTAGATAAGGGCCAACAACAGGTCAAGCACACTAAACAGCGACTGTACTGTGTTCATGGTACAAAAACAGTGTACAGTAGGGCCCCGCTTCTCAGCGCCCCACTAACATGGCACCAGCGGGGCGATCAGCTGGAAAGGGGGCTGGAGCTCCCCGCGCTCCAGCTGATCTCGCCGCAGGAGAAGAACATAAGCTGTAGAGTGCTACAGCTGATCTCCTCCTCCTCTTCTGGCGTGATCTCACACTTGAGCTGACCACTGATCTTCTCCTCCTCTGGTGCGATCAGCGGGTTAGGTTCCAGACCCCGCCGCTACAGCTGATCCGTTTTTTGGCGGGTGTCTGGAACCTAACCTGCCATATGAGTGGGGCCCTACTGTACGCAGCTGGCCTGCTGTCCATGGCAGAACTAAACAGAGGTAATGTTTTAAATTGGAAGCCCGCAGCCAAACAACTGGCAGCTTACTCCATCAATATGAAATTTTCTCAGATTCCTGTTTCTCAGTCACTTGCATAGTCTGCTCTTTCTTTCAGTTACCTTGCCTCTGAATTCTCTAAGCCTTTCACGTTTTTTTTTTTTTTAATAATCAGGACTTCTCCCTGTCCCTAGCGCCTGTGGTTGTTTATTCTCAGTCTGGCTGCATTTAATCCAGATCTTTAAGAGAAAAGAAAATTGTCAAATTGTTTCAGCTGTGTCCCCCAAGCAACAGGAATGTTTATGAACATTCTGTGCCATCACACCAGCTCAACTACTTGCCTGTGCAAGTGAGCTTATGGAATTCCATCCAGGTCAGTGAGTGGGCTGGCAAAGGAGGGACAGATCACTCTGCTCCTCCTTTGCCAGCTTGTTTGCTTTCTTGCTGGCCACAGAGGAAGTGATGCCTGGGCATGAGGCAGCTGCTGCTTACTACCTTATTCTCAATGCCTCTGAGCATCGCCTCCAACATGTATGTCTGGGACAAGGCCCAGAGGATTTGAGAAGAAAGAAGTCAGCAGCAGTTGCCTTGTGCCTAGCTTCCATTTACAAGCACTTGGCACAATGCAGCCAAAGTCATTGCTCACTTCCTTTTCCTTATTGTCTCCGGGCCTTGCTCATGACATGAAGGTTGAAAGTGAGGCCTAGAGGCACTGAAAATAAGGATGTGAGCAGCAGCTGTGGCTGCCTCATATCCAGCACTGGGCTCCTGAGACTGTACTGGGCAGTTGGGAGCAGAGTGTGCTCCCTGCTCACCGCTGCTGGCCCCTAGCTGCACCCAAATAAGGGGTGCGGGAGGATTACCAGAGAGGTGCTGGGACTCCACCAGGGCACCTTGCTCAGGGCTCTTATCAAACCTGGAGCTGGCCCAGGCAGCCATCACACATCAAAAATGCAGACAGCTGGCAAAAGAGGAAGCCATCCTTCAGCAGCCTGCAGTATTTCCAGCCTGCAGCGTATTTCTTTGTAACCAGTCTGGTTTTGATTCGTAAGGGGTTGGCAAAGGATAGATGGAATATTTTGTTCATCCTTTATCAGGCCCTCTTATGAGTAAAAAGCAGGCAAATAAGACTATTACATGCTAGTAACTTTGGAGGACTTACTAACAGGACTGAGTTTCACCATCACAAGCGTAACACAATATAACTTGCTGCAGATTCACTTGATAGTTGGACTCTCTTGGACCTTAATGACAATCAGTGCTGAAGGAGCTCATTTTGCTCCATTCCCAGAACTGCAACTCCCGAGAGCTACTTTCTCAAAAACAGAGAGGCTAAAAACTCTCACTGCATTCCTAATTATAAACAGGATTCTAAACATTGAAACAAAAACGGCCAGCTGCTTGATTAGCTGGTCACCTCCAAGAATACAGATTTAAGACAAGCATCCATTAGCTCCCCCAACCTACTCCAGGGTGTTATTCAAGTAAATGATTTCACATTTAATTTAGCAAAGCCATGAAAACTACATAGCCAAGAAGAACTGATAGATGTCCATTACTACAATCATTATCCATTTAAGTGCCTACCAGAGGGAATGCCTGGAGAAGGGTAAAGAAACCAATGTTTTGTTACAGTATTTGTAAAAAGCTGATCTTCAGTAAGATATCCCATGCCCTGCGGCCAGGTATTTGCTTCAAATCACAGCTTCATTTTCTATTTCCAACAACAACAACAGGCAACTCTAAGCTCCTTTCACTGCAGAGTTGTCTACATTTGAGCATTAGTTAGCTGTTAATCCATGTTTTCCCCATTCAAATTAAACCAGAGTAGTCCACACCCACAAGTATTTAAATTTGTATGAGGAGCAACTTCAGTCTTTCCCATTTACACATTCCCTTTTGAGTTTGTCCCTGCCTTCTAATTTGCAGATTCTGCCAATTAAGTACCAACAGAGCATGTGCACCGATAGCTGTGCACACATGCTTTTTTTTAAAAAAAAATCCCAGCCCAAGAAGTGTGCAAAAGCAGTCAGGCAATTGTAAATTTGCTTGTGCAGTTTTCTGACTATGTGGAAATCTGACAGATCAAAAGAAACTCCTCCGTTTAGGAGCGCCCTGGAAATAGTTATGAGCAGAGTAAGAAATGAAGTAAACCCTCAAACTCTTCTCAGAACGCTGCCCAATATCTGGTGTGGAAATTTTTCATGTGATTTCGCTTGTGCAGTTCTGATTTTGTGCATATCTGAGCGATCAAAAGAATATATATTCTACCTTGCACTGCTGGAAAAGAAATGAAAGCACTAAGAGAGCAGCAGAAAGCGATGACTGATCTGACCACCCAAAAACACTGAAACAAATCATCTGTGACCCTGAGTGAGTGGAGCCCAATTTCCCCCAATTTATTGAGATTACCTTTGTATCGGGTAACACCAAATTTAGAGGGTAAAAGCATCAAGACTGGGAAGTTTGAGTGGAACATCTTGTGGACTATGCAAATTAAATGGGAATGCCAACAGCTGCAAACGCACAGTAAACTGTGGGATGGGATAGCTTTGGCCTAAGAAGATATTTACACAGCAGCCTGGCTTAAGATTTTAGAACCAGAGCTTCCCATTCCAAGGTGAAACTCACTCACTTCTCCAAACCATTTCAAATTACCTTGGTAGGGATCGCTGCTACCACCAACAAAATTGCTCACCTTGAACTCTGCAATCAACCCAAGAGCCACACCACACCCTAGTTTCCCATTCTCAAATTGTAAATGGACTAGAATGCCCCCTTCAAGCTTAAGCACATATTAAATGAGTGAAACTGCCACTTTTAAATCAATTGCACTGCAGCCTTTCCCAACCAGGTACCCTCCTGATGTTGCTGGACTCCATTTCCCATAAGCCCCAATGGCCAGGGATGATGGGAGTTGTAGTCCAGCAACACATCTAGAGTGCCACATCCTTCATCCCTGGCTTAAGCCCATCTTCATTGGGCAGAACGGGACTGGGGAAGGGGGCAGGAGCTCAGAATTTAGCTTTCTACGGAAGCACATTGGGGAAGGCTGGATTACAGGATAATTAAAGGATGTGAAGGATAACTAATCCATGAATGACCCTGGGAGCACTTTTTCAGACACAGCAGAGGTCAGGCACACAGGTGAGGCAAAAGTTCTCCATTTCTCTACTTTCAGCACTGAGAGGCACAGGCTGGGGAAAGCTCACAAGTCCCTGCAGGAAGCTATAGCACACTGAAACCAATTCAGTTATTTGCAGCTGTTGGTACAGGAGCAGTCTCCATACTGCATTAAAAAGGGCACATTCACACACATGGCATGATGAGAAGCTAAAGCCCAGAAATAGAAGAATGCAAAGACCTTCATCCTCCTCCTATCCATTCATAACCCTAAGAGACGGAGGGGACATTTTGCCACCTCAGAGACGGAACAAAGGGAGGAGAAGAACGGCAAGCTCAGTCATCTCCCTCTTGCTCCACCCAAGAAGGGACAATAATAATTCCAGACACATTCCTGATTGTTACTGCACGAGATCTGAAGAGGTGGCAGCTCTGGAAACCAAGCCTAATGCAGCTGTTCACCATGAAGCTCCACTGAACTTAACATGAGTGAATACTGAACCCCCTCCTCCCACAAGTGTCTTGGGCTCACTTAAATGCCAGATACTATTTATGCTCCCAGACAGGCTTCTTCCAAAGCACTCCTAAACTTGTATTTCAGGGCAGCTGATGGTGCGGAGGCAGAGGCAAACAGTGCCCTCTCTTATCCAGTAAGAGTAGAGCAAAATGAAAACTCTTCTTTCACTATCACCATTTATATAGGATCAATGGGCACAGTGCATTACAGAGTACTAACAAGAGACCTAACAACACTAAGCCAAACTATGGCTTAGCGCGAACAAGCTTGCAGTTTCCAGAGCAAAGATTTTGGCCACAGCACTCCTCCCCTAGTCCTGCTGTTGCTCAGGTACCTGGGGCTAAGCCATGGCTCGTTTTAGTTATGTGCAAACCTGGGCTCATGGTTTGTCTTGCTCCAGACAAACCACAAGACCTGGTTCTGGTTTTTCTATGATTTGGGAGAGAAAAACCATGAACCTGGTTCTAGCCATAACACTAAGCCAGGGGCGGAGAACCTCAGGGCTGGGGGCCAAATCCATAGTTCCAGACCTCTCTATTTGGCCCTCGGAACTCTCCCCAGGTGACACCCCTCACTGGTGCTGCTTTGCACCTCAAATGTTTTGGCCTGGCTGGAATGCATCCTTGAACTCTGATAATACCACTTGCTTGCCTGGATGGAGGATAGAGAGGGGTGTGCAAGTGTGTGTAGAAACTAGCACATTGTACAAGGGTAAAATTTACACCAATTGCTCCATCCACTTTTGCCTCTGGCTGGGTTCACCACTGGCATGTGGCCCTTGGAAGGTTGAAAAAAGAGGGGAGGGAGCCCCAGAATGACAAAAAAGGACATGTGGAAATGTCAAAATGGTTTATTTGTACACATATATCTTAAAAAGTCTTTGTAAAAAGCCCAACGCGTTTTGGCTATCAGTGTGTAGCCTTTCATCAGGGGCAATTACAGATTGTCTCGAAAAGATTCTTTTCAAAGTATTCTCAGAAAAGTGTTGTGGTCAGTATTCTATTTTTCTAGGCAAATCCTGCCAGAATACTTTGAAAAGAATCTTTTCGAGACAATCTGTAATTACCCCTGATGAAGGCTGAACACTGATAGCCGAAACGTGCCGGGCTTTTTACAAAGACTTTTTAAGATATATGTGTACAAATAAACCATTTTGACATTTCCACACGTCCTTTTTTGTCATTCTGGGGCTCCCTCCCCTCTTTTTTAGAGCTTTGTTGGATGACCTCCACTTTTACCTCAGTCCCTTGGAAGGTTGCCCAGAAGGGAATGTGGCCCTTGGGCTGAAAAAGGTTCCCCATGGCTTAGCTCACAGCTATGGCAGCAGGACTGAAAGTGGAGCAAAGTGGGCATCGTCTTCTATCCACAAACCTGCATGTTTGCTTATTCACACTAAGCCATAGTATGGGTTATGTTTACAGGTCCAAAAGCAATTATGAGCTACCACTAATGACTATTATGGCATCATATAAATGTTCCCACCAGGAGTTACCAATTCTAATGAATATCAGTTATATAATATCAAAAGAGATGCATATTAGAAGGCTTCCCAGGCTCTTTACTGGCCTCATCAGTCATTTGGCATCTGATGCCATCACTTATTGTAACCACGGAAATAGAGGCTTCTTTTAAAAAAAATAAAATAAGTTTGAGATTTTGAGAGATCTTAACAAGAGGTAGCGTGTCACACTATAAGTGCCAGGGGGCCTCATGGTACACAGCCCAATGTGTACTATGAGAACAACACTGTTACTTACAGTTTTTCCACGGTAGTACATGTGGGAAGGACCTGGGAGCTCGTAGTCCTGAAGCTAAGTGGTTCTTATGTCCCATAGTTGTGTTTGATCCAGAACTTCCAGGGCAGAGGTGCAAGAGAGAAGGTGGAAAGAAGGAAAAATTAATGTGTACTCATTTTGATTTCATGTATGTACTTTTTACAGGGAAAAAAGGCTTAGAAACATAACTCATTAAGAAGAAAACCAAATCATGGGCACCTTTATAAATTCTAGCGGACAGAACACTTCTGCAAGACTTGTTCTAAAACACGAATATATTTTAAAAAGCTGATTTGCTAATGCCATCTACTACTATAATACTATTTTGCATTTAAATAGTGCTATTTCCAACAGTGCTCTACACACAGCAGCATACACTAACTAATCATTTGGCCGGTATTATACCTATATTAGGGAACTAAGGCTGAGAGACAGTGGCATACTAAAGGTCACCTGCTGAGTTCATTAAGAATAACCTCACTTCTGAGGTGCATCTCACCTCGACACTTTTTGCAGGCAGGTGAAGATGCACCTTTTTGTCCAGGCTTTTGGAGAGGGGTGAGGCACACTGGGTACTGAGAGTGCTTTGTAGTTTACGGTTCTGTGATTTGGCGGGGGGGATTATTATATTATTGTTCCTGTATTTTGTTTTAGTTTTATATTGTTAATTTGGGTTTTTAATTTTTTTGTGCCTTGGGACCTTCAGGTGAAAGGCAGATTATAACTGTTTTTAATAAACAAAGTAAAAGCTCTAGTCATCTTAATATTAACGTTCAAAATATTGAAAGGCAAATTTTGTTAATTAGTCTTGAGACATGTTCAAGTGGACTTTGTTTTGGTGTTAAATGGGACACAGATAAAGGCAGTTACTGATGGCCCACAGCTAATATATTGGAAGCTGTCAACTTACAAGGCTGAGACAGAGATAACGACCAGACATTACACTTCATTTCCCACCCTTAAATTGTGGTTCTATTTTGTAGGTCGTAAGATTATTTTCAACTCTGAGCACTAATGGCCTACAATTCCCAGTTGTTAAGAATTATTTGTGATGGGACATGACAGATGAAAGCCACTGTCAGATTTTTTTTTAAAAAAAATAGCATCCTGACAGCAGACCAGCTGAAGCAATGCTAGGGAGGAAGATATGCAGAGAATTGCCTACCACAATCAAGACTTGAGGCTGTCAGACCCAAAATATAGGAAGCAATGCCATTATTAGGTACTGGATCAAGTATATACGCAGTTCTCAAGCCAAGGATGAGCATCCCCCAAGGCTCATTACTAGGAAACAGTACAGGTCTTCCCAGAGATCTACAGATTGTCTGAGCTTGGATGCCAAACAAAATTTGTGGCTGTTGTCAGGATGGCTCCCTCACAAGAGATGAGGTCTTGTCCAACAGATCAGAGACTACACCCCACAGCTCCAAACTTGGAGCTGAGGGGACTGTTTCTGCAGTTCTGCTGTGATCCTGAGGTGCTTGGAGCACAACACAAAATACACGGGCCAGCTCCCCTCTCAAAGCTGGAGACGGCAGCAGATCATCCCTGGTGAAGTTTGGACTGGCCTTGACTCAACCTCCCTGCACAGGTGGGAAATTTGTTAAAGTTGGCCTGCTCCCAGACTGATGTCCTGTGGGGTTCTCCAGGTGACACAGCTGGTGCTCCCAGTGAGGCCCAGAGGATGGACAGAGAGATGGACAGAACCATTAACATCACTGCTCCTAAGTGCCTTCACTGGCCAGAGAGCCCAGGAGGCTCCTTAGTTTTTTGAGGGGACGAAATAAGGTGGCCCCGGCTAGAAAAAATCTCTATGTGAATTTAACCGAACACAGGTACAAGCATATAGTTGTACATGCCATGCAGCAGCAGCAGCGGAAAAGAGAACATACTTCCCAGCCTCCACTGTCTCTTCCATGAACCGTGCAGAAGAGCTGTTTAGAGTGGTAAATTGCCTGGTTTGGACCAGTGTGCTATCATTAGCAATAACCCACTCAATAGCTTACTATGAGAGATTTGCAAAGCACTTTGGAGGACAAAACAGCTAGGAGTCATGCTGAACCTGGTGCCAAAGTTAACGCATGTCCACTGGAGGTCCCTGGAGCACCATCTAGTTACAGCCTGTGGGATGAATTTCAGTTGTTGCAGTGTGACAGGACACTTGCAGTGGTGAGGCCAACTATATGCCCTCTTGATTCCTGCCCATCATAGTGGAGAAATTTAGGAGGGGATTGAATGAATGGGCCCAGGGCATTATGATCAGTGCCCTGAAAGAGGTGGTGGTGCAGCATCTCCTGAAGAGGCCTCCATGAACCCACAGGTTTTATGAAACTACTTCTAAGTCCCTAATATTCCCTTCGTGGGTAAGTGATCGAGAGGGTGATGGCTGGCTGGCCAGCCACCTACAGGTGTGCCTGGAGGAAGCAGATTACCTAGATCCACTTCAATATTGTTTCAGGCCTGGTTTTAGCATTGAAACAGCCTTGGTCACCCTGTTCAATGATCTTTAATGAGAGAGATGGAGAAGTGGAATCCTGTTGGTTCTCCTGGATCTCTCAGCAGCTTTCAAGATCATTAACCATGACATCCTTCTTGAATGAATCAAGGGGTTGGGAGTTGGAGGCACTATATTCCAGTGCTTCCACTCTTACCTGCAGGTTTGTTGCCAGAAAGTAGCACTAGGGAACTGTTATTCGATCCTATGGTTTTTGGCTGTGGGATCCTGCATGAGTCTATTCTGCCTCCTATACTATTCAATATATATATGAAACTGCTGGAAACAGTTATCCAGGGATTTGGAGCACTGTACCATCATTATGCCAATGACATATAGCTCTATCTCTCAATTTGATCTAAATCAGGAGAGGCTGTGAAGGTGCTAGACTGGTGCCTGGAAGCAGTGACTGACTAGCTGGAGGCTAATAAACTAAAGTTGAATCCTTGTAAGATGGAGGTGCTGTGAGTGGGTGTTTTTTGTCCCTGGGAATTAAGTGGACGACTTGCTCTGGGAGGGGTTACACTCTCCCCCATGAAGAACAGGGTCAGTCTGGGAGTACTCCTGGATTCTGATCTGTCTTAACTGACCTCTGTGGCTAGGAATCCTTATGCCCAGCTTAGGCTAGTTCACCAGCTATGGCTGCTCCTGGATCAGGATAGCATGACCTCAGTAGTCCGTGATCTTGTGGCCTCCCGGCTGGATTACTACAATGCCTTCTAGTGCCATCTCTGTGGTTGGCAGAAGCAGCCATTGCAGCTCGAGCTGGAATGGAGGGTGGCATTTCCTCTTGTGCTAGGGAGTCTAGAACCCACCATAGCTCACTGCAGGCTCTAGATGGGATTGATTCCTGTAATATAGTTGTGCTGCTAGTGAGTAGCACAATGTCTAGAAGCTTCAAAACTAGCCTAGCTAGCTAATCCATTCTTTCCCAGCCTGGTGCCCCCTGGATGTTTTGGATTATAACTCCCATCAGCCCCAGGTTGGGGAACACTGAGTAGGAGGAAAAAGGGAGGAAATTACATTTGACCATCTTAGGCAGTGCCCAGATACCATAACTTTACCTGTTTACCCCACAGTGGCTTGTGCCCCAAATGAAGATAGAGTTCGATTGATCTGTTAGATCTGTCAAGGAAAACGAAAGCACCATCAAAGCCACAAATGAGAAGCATGGAATGAAAAGTTAACTCCACACTTTACTAAAGAGAATATAATTGATGCAGTGTTGCTTGAAAAATGGGGCAAATGCAGACATTTAATTAAGGGATATGATAATTTATATATATAATTATAAATACATATATGATTTTCTTCCTACAGCAGTTGATGGAAAATGGATGAGGAAGAACAGATGTTTGGTAGAAGTATACCTTCACACTAGATTATTAATTTCAGTAGGGGAGGAGCTCTGGTCTTGCAATTATTCCATCAAAGTACCCACCACATCGGTCTCACCTCTGTCCCAGTCTTCTTCACATGGAGGAGATTGCCAGGAGCTTAACACATTCACCTCTCTTCCGTGGTTATCCCTCTGACTTGCTAGAACAAAGAAGGTTCTTCATGAGAAAGAGCACCTTTATGAAGCACCTAGTAAGTTGTACTAGGTACCCAGCATGCCTTTTCTGGAACTGCACAGCCCTTCTTTTCTTATAGGCATGATAGAAAAATAGAGCTAATCCCCAAACAGACACCCTGTCTTAAGTTGCCTAATTCTGTAATGACCATGTATAGGCAAATTTTGAAAACTGACCAGTTAAAGCAGGGAGTGAGGGTGGGGAGAGGAAGTTAAAAGCCTGTCTCCCAATTTGTTACTCATGGTATTATGGCTATGCTGGCCCTGTAAGGCTAAGTTTTCTTTGTGGATGAGATCAGGGATCTGAACCCAGGTTCACGTCCAAAGCTGTCCAAGCTGTATCGGTTCCGTTTACATCTTGCCCATCTTGGCACAGCCAAATACCTGCTGGAGAAGAGACCTCAAACACCTCGTGTGTGTATAGCCACAAGTATTCCAATGTAACAAGAGTAGTACACTGTGGGTTTTGCTTTTTTTTTTTAATCAAAGGAAAAAGATCAAGCAAATTAAAGATCTTTCTCCTTGCAGTATCCCTTCAGCTGAAGCATCTCCCAGGAGTAGAAAATCAACCTGTAGGTATGAAGGTAACCTTCAGTTGAAGTACGTGCTTTACATGCCCTTTAGATATAAACCGGACTGTAGTTCATTTACTTAACAAAAGGGCAGGTATATACAGCTCACAGGTGTTGTGAGTGACCCAAGATTTTTATTGCCCTGACTCTTCTCTTATAGTAGTAACTCAAATGCCAAGTAGGTTTCATCTTAATTCAAGTAATTTATGATACTGTCAATTTACAATAAAAGCCAATAATGTATGAAACCAGTAAGAAAAGAAGTTATCCTACTTCAAATCTTGGGGGCGGGGGGGACCACACCACAGAGTCTGTAACACATGTAACAGATTCTGAAAGAACTTCAGAAGACTAAGAAGAACAACTGTTTTGAAATGTTAACAGCAAAGCTAAAGGCCAGCTGCCAACCATCAATTCACACAGATGAATTTCTTACCAATGTCTTGCTCGATACATCTTTTATCATCACAGCTTGATATATGTTGGCTGATCTCTGCTCTGGGGACTTGATGACGGGCATTAAATGGGCATGTGACCAGCTGCTGCACTATATCAGGATGGTTCTAGAAAGAGAGACAAGTATTGATATTTTAAAACTATGCAATACAAATCTAACTATATACACTTTTCTTTGGCAATCCTTATTATGCACATGACAAAAGTTATTAGCTGGAGAATAAGCACACCAAAAAGGAAACCAGAGTTCTGCCCTAGCAGCACAGTATCTTCACTTGTACATAACAGGGGAATTTTGTAAAGGTGGAAGTACAGCAACAGCTATGGTGCTTCATGGGAGAGCAGCAGATGACATGTCTATTGTGCACTCTGCCAAAGATGGCACATGTCCCCACGATGCTCATGCATTATGCTATATGCCAGAAGCAGGCACTTCGGTATTTTCTCTACTAAATTATATGGTTGGGTTTGAAGTAGCAGAAATGAACTCTTCAGCCTGTGAACAGCACAACACTACAAATTGTTCTTAATACATTACAGCAGTGCATTCTCTGCAGTGGCTAAATTTAGAGGTAACATTTCCATCCTTCCAAATCATGGCTTACTTTGGAGGATTGGGAATGAACCCACACCCTTTCCCCCCAGCTTAATGGTAATATCCTGATTTGATCAAATCTTAGTAGCAGCTTTAATTGACGTGGGAAGCATATGTTTCAATCTGTCCAGGAATCAAATTTGATGAACAGCGGTAAAAAATGTTTTAATAACACAGCTGAAATTAAACAGATATGGACATGATCGATGCCTGGATGGGCGACCTTTCCTGAATTGATACATTTATTTGTTAGTCATTTTTCTTCACAAGAGTGAACCCAAAGTGTCTTACAGGCAATATTATTATTATTATAAAAAATTATTATTTATACCCCGCCTTTTGGCCAAAGGCCCTCAAGGCAGCTTACAAAGAAAAGTAAACACAAGTATAAAAATACATCAATGAAAACAATACAATTCACAAAAATCAAACTGAACATTATTAAGAAAAAAAAAGTCCAGAAAAAAAGTCCAATAAAGTTAAAACCAGTATAAAAACTTAAAACAAAAAGTTAAAAACACAAACAAAACGGTGGAATAACTCACCCCCTAAGAGTCTACAGCATCAAGAGTCCTCCAAAAGCCCTCTAAAATTAGGTGCCAAATGCCTGGGAGAAATGTTTTTGTGCGGCACCTAAAATAGATAATGATGGTGCCAGGTGTGCCTCCCTGGGAAGAAGCTGTCTGAATTGGGGTGGATGGCATTACTTTGTAGCTGTTCTGGTCCCACTTTGATGGTCGCTCTCAAGAGAGTCGTGCTTGGCCCAATGGAGCCTTCAATGTGGGGTTCTGGAGGGTTCGATTTTATTCCCCATGCTGTTTCAACATCTACATGAAACTACTGAGCAGGAGCATCTGGAGATTTGGAGGATCTTGTCAGTAATATGCTGACAACTATCTTTTTTTTACTTCTGCAGGTGTGACAGTGGATGTGCTAGACTGATGTCTTGCCTCGGTAATGGACTGGATGGCAGCCAATCATCTAAAGCTCAATACAGACAAGACTGAGGCAGTGGGTTGTTCCATAGACCAGATGGAGGGGATGTGGCCTGCTCTTGATGGGGTTACACTCCCTCTGAAGGGCAGGTATGTAGCTTGGGGGAGCTTCTGAATCCATTACTATTGCTTGAGGCTCAAGTGGCCTTGGTAGCAAGGAGTCAGCTTCGGCTGGTGGCCCAATTACAACCCTATCTGGGCAAGGATTTCTACATAGACCAAGGGTATTTGGTACCTGTGTGTATCATCCTTTGCATAAGAAATAAAGTCCTGCTGTACTGCTAAGAACTGATCTTGTGTAGTCTGTCCCCTAGATGCCCTCAGCTTGTGTTATTTTCTCTAGTAGGATTATTCGCCAGACCTTCTCATACTAGCAATCTAAACAACGCAGGTTGAAAACCTTCCAATGCTTCACTATCAATGCCCTTGCAGCTGTCAATAAATGTGTGACCAGCTGTTTGCAGCTGAATTTGAATGTTCCTGTGCAGAATTAATTAAAGAGATTTTAACAATCAGAATATCCTAGTATCAGTGAAGCAATCCCTTAAGAAACTGCCCTGTATACATTGTTCGTTAAGTTACTTAATTAAGACAGAGTGATCCCTTCTTTCAAAGCAGGTGTGGCCTGGCTTGCGAGGAGGGCTTACCCTGGAGGAGTTTGTCAGGGAGGAGCCTACTGCAAGCAGAGTTAGGAACAAGGGCTTCTTCAGAAAAGGCTGCTTTGCCATAAAAGCAGTTTCATTTTGTAGCCTGTCTTGCCTCGCAATTAGAATGCTGGGCCTGGATATTCAAATGAACTGCAGTTTAGTGTTCTGTGCAAACCAGGCCATTATGGCTGAGAGATATCTATCTTTCCACTGTACCTGACCAACACGTCTTTGCAATTCAAAGGTTTGCACAGCCTAGTACCAACTATTGTGGGCCCCACATTTCCTACCCTTTTTGCATTTGTGGTGCTATATAGAGAAATGAGTATTGAGCCAGATTTATTTTATTTATATCTTACATTTAAATCCAACCTTTTCTCCTAGGAGCTCACAGTGGAGTGTATGGGTCTCTCCCCACGCTGTGTCCCCACAACAACCCTGCAAGGTAAGTTAGCTTGAGAGACTGTGACTAACTTAAAGTCACCTAGTCAGCTTCATGTCTGAGTGGGGATTCAGACCCTGGCCTTCCAGGTTATAGTCCAACACCCTAACCATTACACCACACTGACTCTGTGGTGTGTATATAGGTGGAGGAAAGTTTCAGCCTATCTCCTGAGCAAGCCATTTTTTAAAAAAGGGACCTTGAGTTGCTAACTTATCTTGCACAAACTGCAAACAGTAGTAGCAATGACACATCCTAAGTCAACATTAAGGCCACAAAATCCATGCAGAACACATTCAACATCTATGTTTACACTTAACAGATTCATACCTTACGGCACTTGACAAGGTGGTAGGGGAACCTACATGCCCTGATTTTATGATTCTTGTCGTATGGACACTGCATTAGTTTATCAGGATCCAAAGCATCAACTAAAAAAAAGCACAAAGATGAAGGCATGCTTAAAGGTCTAATGGGTGTCTGAAAAGTATTATGTTCACAATTAACATGTGGGAACACACTAACATATTGAAATTAATTGGATAACTAAGAAAAGCAATTGGTTCTCAGTATTCCATAAACACAAAATTACTCCAGGTTTAGGGGCTAATTATATTCGCTTGCAAGAGTTAGGAGATTAGGGTACTAAACAAAAAAAATGTAGTCGGCAGTGCAAGACTGCTGTAGATGTTAATGAGCACATTTATGAAATAAACAGAAAGCTGCAGAAAAACTGAATCCCTGATGCTGCCCAATTATGCAGTCTAATTAAAAGAGTTCATTCAAGGAAACTGAAGAGGTATGGCTACATTGTCCCCACTGGTCTCGTAAGTGGGGGCCTTGTTTTGAATGCCTTTGTGTTAAGACTCTGCTATACAGCACCATACTACAGGTTTTGCAGATTCCTCTGTGCTTTCAGTTCTGAAAACGTGAACTGTTTTTATGGTCTTTATGGTTATGAAAGAACCCCTGAGCAGTGTTGTAATAGTATTTCATTTGTCAAAACCAGAAGGGGTCTGAAAGGTTTCTTAGCAGGTCTGGAGTCAGTCTTTTACTCAACACCAGGTCTCCACTGCATTTCTTCTCTTCTCTATTATTATCACCATCAAATATCCTGTATGCACTAAATCTTCTCTACAGGACTAAGAAATAACTACACATTTGGTGAGAAAAGCATACACAAAATGCTCTCAGGTTGTATAATATATTATCGAGTTATGCTCCACTTTAATATAAACCATTTATTTAACTGCAGAGTTTTGTGAGGATTAAAATGTTTCCTTGCCTCATTTTGTTCTCTAGTGAGCTTCACAGCTGAACAATATTTGAAAGTCTCCTATATAAAGTCAAAACTCTGTTGAACTGTTACCAGCACATAATCAAGTCCCCAAACCAAGTTCTCAGATGAATGCATTTATATTGCTCACCTAGCTTGTATATATCTCCATTCCTAAACAAACTATGGTCCTTGCTGCGATGTGATTCATCTTGAAATACATTTTAAGGGGGATCAGTTATCAGATGGATTCCTTATTCAGGCACTAAATAGGCCAGTAGTTGCTAACATTTTTTTGATATGGGGCACATCTGAAATTTTGAGAAAGTGCCATGGACAGTGGCAAAATAGCTGCTGCCAGGAGTGTGACCTAACACAAAATGGCTGCCACTTCCAAAAAAGCAGTAAAAGAGGCAGGAACATAAAATAATTTAAATGTAGAAAAATCTGTTCAATTTAGTTAACAAAAAGTGTTTGAAAAACTTTCTTCTTTTCCAGACACTTAAGTCTTGATTGTTGTCTATTGCTGGTGTGCTGCTGTAGTTTAGAGCTACAAAATAAACAATAACTAAATCCAAGAATAATTTTCATAGAATAGCAGAGTTGGAAGGGGCCTACAAGGCTATCAAGTCCAACCCCCTTCTCAATGCAGGAACCCAAATCAAAGCATTCCCAACAGATGGCTGTCCAGCTGCCTCTTGAATGCCTCCAGTGTTGGAGATCCCACTACCTCTCTAGGTAATTGGTTCCATTGTCATATGACTCTAACAGGAAGTTTTTCCTGATGTCCAGTCGAAATCTGGCTTCCTGCAACTTCAGCCCATTATTCCTTGTCCTGCATTCTGGGACGATCGAGAAGAGATCCCGGCCCTCCTCTGTGTGACAACCTTTCATGTACTCGAAGAGTGCTATGATAACTCCCCTCAGTCTTCTCTTCTCCAGGCTAAACATGCCCAGTTCTTTCAGTCTCTCCTCGTAAGGCTTTGTTTCCAGTCCCCTGATCATCCTTGTTGCTCTCCTCTGAACCTGTTCCAGTTTGTCTGCATTCTTCTTGAAGTGCGGAGACCAGAACTGGATGAAGTACTCAAGATGAGGCCTAACCAGTGCTGAATAGAGGGGAACTAGTACTTCACTCGATTTGGAAGCTATACTTCTGTTAATGCAACCTAATATAGCATTTGCCTTTTTTGCAGCCACATCACAATGTTGGATCATATTCAGCTTGTGATCAATGACAATTCCAAGATCCTTCTCACGTGTCTTATCACTGAGCCAAGTATCCCCCATCTTATCACTGTGCATTTGGTTTCCTTTTCCTAGGTGTAGAACTTTGCATTTATCCCTGCTGAATTTTATTGTTGTTTTCAGCCCAATGCTCCAGCCTATCAAGGTCTCTTTGAATTTTGTTTGTGTCTTCCACGGTATTTAGCTATGCCACCCAATTTTGTATCATCTGCAAATTTGGTGAGCATGCCCTATACCTCCTCATCCAAGTCATTACTAAAAATGTTGAAGAGCACTGGGCCCACGACGGAGCCCTGTGGTACCCCACTCGTTACTTCCACCCAGTCTGAGAAGAAACCACTGAAAGCACCTTTGCATTGTAGTCTCCCCTCCCCAAACAATTTCGGAACAATCCTTGCTGTGTGCCAGGCAGGAAGAAAAGAGGATGATAATGATGCCTCTGAAATGGGGTTCTCTTCCCAAACAAAAACTTGGGAACCATCAGAAAGAAAGTGAAAACAATAAAAATGATGTCTCTGCACTCCCAACCTCCACCCAAACACTTAGGAACAAGCAGGAAAAAGGTTGTGATGATATTGATAATAACAATGCCTCTGCACGGGGTCCCATCCTCCCCCAGCAACCTTGGAATAACCAGGAAAAAGGTGATAATGATGATGACTCTGCTCTGAGACCCCCCACAAATCAACAACTTGTGAACAACCAGGAAAAAAGTGGTAATTATGGTGACAACAACGATGATGTCTCTTGACAGGGCTCCCCCCCTCAAGCTACTTTGGAACAATCCCTGCTGTCAAAGATTGCCCCCTTGGGTCCTTTGACTTCAGCAACCCCAAGAGGGGGGTCTTTGCGTCCGAAAACAGTCCCAATTCCCTGGGCCACTCCTTCCCGGGCAAAAACTTTCCCAGGGTTAATTTATACCTAACGCCAGCCCTAGAAGGTAGACTGCCACCACCTCTTTTAACTAGCTTCTACTATGAGTAAGGGGAAACTCAGAGCGTTAACTTAAATCCTAGAGCAGGCCTATCGTTAAACTCCTTGCTCTGGAGCATTAACCTAAATTAATCAACAGTAGTCAGCAGCATGTGGTCAAGGACAGGATTTGGAGCCAAAGCCCCAAGCAATACACACCATTAAGAAAAGGTAGTTTATTTAAAAGAAAAGAAAGGTACATATAAAAAAAGAGAGCATTACTTTCTTTTAAATCCAATTACCCTCAACAGGGCTGAGTAAGAGAATTTACATAACACTGAGAGATTCAAAACAGACAAAGAAAATAAGAAATCTCACCTATCCTAGCTAATACTCACTTCGTAGTCTGATAGCCGGGTTCCCGAAGGCTTTGACTGAAATCCATAGACGAAACGAGATTGATGAAATGGGGAACAAGCAACTGAAGGATCACCCTTCATTTTATGGGATTTAGCTGGCAACAGGGAGGGGGCCAATTAGCCATCCTAGGCGCCCCTTCTGTGATCACCTCCTCTGAAGATAAGGAGGGCTAGACAGTTCACACCAAGCAATACCCAAACTTCTGACTTTGATCTCAGGAAGCAGGTAAGAGATAGCGGATAGGACTCAGCTGCATCTTCTTGACATTAGCAATTTGCAGCTGTCTGACACTAAAACACTTGGGTTTCCCCAGCACAGAGTACCCCGGAGATCTTTCAACAAGTCCCCCCAGAATTCCCTTTGGCTGAACCATTTTAGCTTGACCAAACTTAGCTATTCTTGGCACCTGCTGTTGGGCATGCAGCACAAACAAGAAATGGTTGCCATATCCTTCTCCCCACATTCCACTAAGGCCCTTTTCAAGCAGCTGCTTATTCCATGTGCCAGCAGGCAGCAAAACAAAAGCAGGAGCAACAACAGGATTCCCCAAGTTTCTTCCCCCACAATATTCAAGACGTCCCTCAAGCATCAGCCTCCTGCCTGTTCCACATAGCTGGCAGGCAGCACAACAAGTGACAGGCAGTTGCCACGTTTCTTCCCCTACCCCAACACACACTGTTTTAACACCTGTCAAGTAGCTGCTGACCGCTCCGCAGGCAGGCAGCAAAGTGAAACAAACAGAGCGACAAACAAGTGGATTCTGCACATCTTTCCATAATTGTACTTCCATGCTAAAAAAAGGCTTACCCGGTTAAATTTCTGCCTGCCACACAAGAATCCTATTTCCCCCCAATGCCAAATCTAAACCAAGACTAGGCTGCCAACCTGTCCTCACTTACCTGGGGAAACTGAAAATGGACTGCCCTCAAGTCGATTATGACTTATGGCGACCCTATGAATAGGGTTTTCAAGGTAAGCAGTATTCAGAGGTGGTTTTACCACTGCCTTCCTCTGAGGGTGAGAGGCATTGACTGGCCCAAGGTCACCCAGTGAGCTTCATGGCTGTGTGGGGATTAGAACCCTGGTCTCCCAGGTAGTCGTCCGACACTCTAACCCAGCCTTTCCCAACCAGTGTGCCTCCAAATGTTGTTGGACCACAACTCCCATCAGCCTCAGCCAGCATTGCCAATGGTCAGGAAAGATGGGAATTGTGGTGCAACAGCATCTGGAGGCACTCTGGTTGGGAAAGCCTGCAACCACTACACCACACTGGCTCTCACTTGGAGAATTAAGCCCCATTAAACATAAAGAGACTTACTTCTGAGTAGACATGTATACCATTGTATTGTAAGTTAACTATACAGTGATTTTTTCATGAGTGCCTGGATATCAGCTCATGCATAGCATGAAACATGCCTAAACCTCTTTGCAAAGCAATCATATTTGCCTCTGGCAGGGGGGAAGACTAAAATCTACCCACACACATTGCATAGTAGTATTTGCAGAAAATAACTTCTGGGTATTACTTGATCTCAGACAAACCCACCACAGAAAAGAGCCCTGGTTGCTAGGGAAAAGGAACGGCAATTACAGGGATTCCAAGGACTAAGAACTGAGATAGCAGGAAAAGTGCACTAAAGGGGAGAGGAAACCAGCAGCTCTTTGGGACCCCAGGGATTCTTACTGCCTGTGTTTCAAATAACTCAAGTTATCAATTACAGTTCTGACTTCACTCATTGGATAAAAAATAGGTGGGAGCAGCCAGGCCGGCTCATCATTTTGCAGAAACTGTTTAAAAGCGTACCTGCACATTTTGTTGCACATCTTTCTTTCTAGGAGAACTAGAAACTACATGCCAGTGGGCAGGGGCAAAAATTCAATTTTTACCTTTGTACAGTAAGACTAGTTTCTACACACACTCATACACCCCTCCCTATGCTCCATAGGCACTGTCAAGAGTTTTGTTTTGGTGGAGAATACATTCCAGCCTGGCAAAAACACTCAAGGAAGGTGTGAAATAAGGCTGGTGAAGGGTGTGGCCAGGAGACAAAAGATGTGGCTGGGGAGGGTGCGTGGTTTGGGAAGAGACCTGTAGTAGCTACCTTAAATAATGTATGTATTATTATAAACCTACATAGTTAAGAGTATTTTGTCCCCTTCAGAATTGAAATAAAATGTACTTTGAAAAGACGTTCTGTACCCATACTCCCCCTCCAGGAAGTCTGGGTGTACAGCCAGATTGTAGCTCTTAAATCAAAAAGTCTGATCATGAGTAAACAGTTTTCTCTGGATGTCCAGTAGTAAACATAGGTAAGATCTGAAATAGAAATCTGAGATGTCTGTGAAAAACGTATATGAGAAAGGCTGTCTGTGAAAAAGGACTGTGAGAACAGAGAGGTGATGCAATTCCAGATTGGATGATCTGGATGAGAGACTATAAGAGATTACAAACACAATTTTGTATCAGTCCTCACAAACTGGTCATATGTTGTTGCCAGTTTACCTAATTACTGAGTCTTATTATGAGTCTTATCTGAGCCCCTGTGGGTGAGATTTACATTGTCATTCTTTTCTACCTATGCATCAAGATATCTAGACTGCATATGAATATATTGTATTACTTAATAACCTTTGGTTTTGTGTTATTAATTCTGATTTATTCATTTACTGGCTTTGGCCAGAGTATGCATATGCTCATATATACTCATATAGAAACGTGTAGCCAATAAAAAGGATAACCTAATCGCGCCTAAAAGAGGCAGTTGTATGACCTTTGTTGAAAAAGCCCTCCCTGGATCCCTCTATAATGGGAAATTATCGGCCAGTCTCCAACATTCCGTTTCTGGGCAAGGTAATAGAGCGTGTGTGGTGGCCGCCCAGCTCCAGAGATTCTTGGATGAAACGGATTATCTGGATCCATTTCAGTCTGGTTTCAGGCCTGGTTACAGGACAGAGACAGCTTTGGTCGCCTTGGTGGATGACCTTCGCAGAGAGCTGGACAGGGGGAGTGTGTCCCTGTTAGTTCTACTGGACCTCTCAGCAGCTTTCGATACCATCGACCATGGTATCCTTCTGGACCACCTTGCTGGGATGGGACTTGGGGGCACCGTGTTACGATGGCTCCATTCCTTTCTGGAGGGACGAACTCAGAAGGTGGTGCTGGGGGACTCCTGTTCGACTCCTTGGCCGTTGACCTATGGGGTCCCTCAGGGTTCAGTTTTGTCCCCCATGTTATTCAACATCTATATGAAACCGCTGGGAGAGGTTGTCCGGGGGTTTGGTGCCATCAGTATGCGGATGACACTCAACTCTTATTTCTCCTTTCCACCTAAAGCCAAGGAAGCTGTGATGGACTGGATGAGGGCGAACAAATTGAAACTAAATCCAGACAAGACAGAGGTGCTCCTGGCAAATGGGGTTACACTCCCCCTGAAGGCACAGGTTCGCAGTTTGGGTGTGCTCCTGGACTCAGCTCTGAACTTGGAGGCCCAGGTCTCGGCTGTGGCCAGGAATGCCTCTGCCCATTTAAGACTGGTGCGCCAGCTGCGCCCGTTCCTGGAAATGCCTGATTTGACTATGGTGATGCATGCCTTAGTTACATCCCGTTTAGACTACTGTAACGTGCTCTACGTGGGGCTGCCTTTGAAAACTGTTCGGAAACTTAAACTGGTACAAAGAGCTGCAGCCAGAGTGTTAACAGGGGCTGGTTACAGGGACCATACAGCTCCCTTGTTACAACAGCTCCACTGGCTGCCAGTTTGTTTCCGGTCACAATTCAAAGTGCTGGTTTTGACCTTTAAAGCCCTATACGGCCCAGGTCCAGGCTATTTGTCAGACCGTATCTCTCTGTATGAGCCTGCCCGGGCCCTGAGATCTTCAGGAGAGGCCCTTCTCTCAGTCCCAACACCCTCGCAAGTGCGATTGGTGGGGACGCGAGATAGGGCCTTCTCGGTGGCTGCTCCTAGGTTCTGGAACTCCCTTCCTAGGGAGGCACAAATGGCCCCCTCCTTGCCATCCTTCCGTCGGCAAGTAAAGACTTTTCTATTCCGACAGGCTTTTGGGATAGACGGTGTTTAGGATTGGGCTTTACAAGGCTTGTTTTATTGTTTTTTATTATTATTTGTATTATTTTAAATTGTTTTTACATTTTTAAGTGCCTTTTAAGGTTTTAAGGTTGTGCATTGTTTAATTGTATGTTTTTCTATGTTTTTAACTACATGTAGTTTTATTTGTAAGCCGCCCTGAGTTCCAGTTTGGAAAAAGCGCGGGATAAAAATAAAGTTTCATTCATTCAACCTTCTTCTGCTGTGGAATTCCATTTTTACCCTGATTTATCCCTAGTCCTGAGATAAATCTCTGGTGAGAGCTTCTTCTTTAAGTCTGCCTATTTAGACAGAAAGGCTTGGAGGGCTGCTTTTGGCCCCTGGGCCTCAGGTTGCTCATCTCTGTTTTAAAGGCTGGAACTGCATGCCCCTAAGATTTCTTAGGCTTTACAAGGTTAAAAACAATTTAAAAAATTGATACTTACCATAGTTGTCTTCTATCTCCAGATTATGCAAAGGAATGGAATCTTGCTCAAAGCTATGGTAACCCTGATGCTGAGTTTCACATGTTTCTAAATAATATCTGCCCTAAAACACCAGAAACCAGATGATGAAACAAGTATTATTTTAGTTAATACGCAAATTAGGTCACACAGATATTGGATGTACCTAGTTTGCTCTGCATACATACTGAGAAGCAGTTGATCGTTTTTAAATTTTCAAGATTCTAAAAGCTCAAACTTTAAAAAACCAAATGTACAGATATCGTATGTGCACACATGTGCTTTTACAGCACATTCTCGCCAGAAACAGGGTTTTTTAATATACACATCTTGTTTTATTGAGTTTTCATAATGAGTAATATCAAAAACAACGAACAGAACTCCTTCCCTATAAATAACAACAATAATTAGAATTAAGATTATCCTCCCTGATGGGTTCACTTTTTTTATCACATAGCATAAAAACAGGAGGGAATGCTTTCTGAGGCAATTATTTGTTGTGTTTTGCCCATTATTAATAAGTCTCAAATATAGGCAAAGGTGTTTTTTCTTCAAGTTCTCAATGGTTTAAGAGAAGAATACCAGTTGGGATACAGGCAGAGAGGAAGGAAGGCTGCAAGGCAGACACACAGCCCACTCTTCATGTGCATCTGAGAGCTTACACAAACACCAGGTATTTTGCCTTGTGCTCCTCTGAATAACAGGGCTTGTTCATCGCACCATTATCTGTTTTTCAACTCCATGCATTCAAAGTGGCTTGCAATGTGGCTCTGATGGAATAAGGCAGGAGGGATGGAAGACAGAAACACCTCACTGCCTAGGGCTCTGATCAATAATTAATTTCACAGGAAGGCCACTTTGAAGAGGGGAGCAAGGACTGAGGGCCAGGTGGAGCGCCATAAAGTTCTACTGTCCTTTCATACACCTCTGAGTTGGTACTTCTCAGATGATTGGATTTGGTCCCAGGGTCCTACAGTTGCTGATCCTAGCCTTCAAATACACTTCTTTGGATTGATGCCAAAATGGATGTGTGTTTAGGTTTCAATCTGTTAAAAAGGTTTGGATAGTAAACTCGTTAATAAGCGACTACCTTCTCCATATACCTTTACATATATATTGATTTAATTTTTCCAAATCTCAATAAAATATAGCACACGCAATACCCAAAGAAGAGGCTTGCATCCTTCAATCTTGTTAAAACAAAGAAATCTTAAAATATTCCTTTGCCTCCAAAAAAACACAGAAATAAAAGTATTCCAGTGGTCCTAGCCTTCCATGGGGTACTTGTTAGGGTTCAACCTTAGTTTATTACACTCACAACTTACAAATGTTACTAGGGTAGTGAGATGTGGAGGATAGAAAAAACAAGTTTTTAATGTGTGAATTCCAATACTTGTTCAATAATGTGGCACTGTCACAGATTGCCATATGCATTTCCATGAAAACTGAAGACAATGAGAAAAAGCTCTCTCACATCTAAGTAGGCTGGCCAAATCAAAATTCTTTAGTGTTGCTTTAAAAGAAATTGTGGCAAAACTAAGTTTAACTCAGTTCTTGCCTACAAAAGCTCATAGCGCAAAAGAAGCCAGAAGAAGATGGAGTACTTTCTGCTATGCCAGCTCAGTTTTAAATCTGTGATATCTAAAATAAAGCACCTACAACATTTATTGGAGATTGAGCACATTTTAAAGGGGCACAGTAAAGACAAAATGTTTAGCAGCTCACTTGTTCACACATATTGGTTACTGATTTGTGGCTAAACATTTAAAAAAAAAACACCACCACTTTTGTAAAGCTTCCCTGCCTGGTAGTCTGGAGTCTTACCTGATATGCAATAAGATGAATAGCTATTATGAAAGACTGTCCTAAGGGGCTGTGTGCGCACGCACTGGATGCATAGCCAATGTCTCCAACACACTTTCCACTATCAAGTTGCAAATTCAGTTTAGAGTATGCAAAATCTCACTTTACCTGCCAAAATACCAGTTTCATCGAGGGCCACTTCCCATCTAGATGGTTTAACAATTAAGCAATATGAATAAAAAGTACAGGAAATGGCAACATTATCTGCATCCTGCAATTTTTCTTGGGTGTGTGTGTGTTAATGGGGTGCTTATGTAAAATACAGGCCTTCTAGCAATCTTAGGCTTGAGTAAACATCCTAGCTGGATATGGGGAAAAAGGGCAATGATTCTCACACATTGTGCCCAAGTTCCTAAAGTCATTTAAGCCCAGTAGCCCTGTAGAAGTCTGGAAATCTAAAAAATGTAACACTGGCATGTACACATTTTAGAACCATGGTGGGCCCACTACTGATGCTGAAAAATGTGATGCTAAGCACGTTATTTAAGTAAACTCAACATGCACCTTATGGAAAGCTGGAAAATGGTATCAAAGAGGAACTAAGCTGCCATAATCCTCTTCGTACTGACTGCATAATCACCTATACTCTTAAACTACTATTTAAAATATACCTTGTGACTCATTGTCGATCTCTGTTTTCTGTTCAGTCTGAATTAAGAGTATCCTCCTGGTTTCTGGCACAACCAGCACAATTCAGGAACAGCAAGAAAAATGGGAAAGATAAAAGCAAACATATAAGTCCATCTATTGACTGTTTTAAAACAGAGCCAATGAACAGAGGGAGAGGCCAGTTTGAGGCAGAGAATTTCTCTCTCTGTTCAAGACAATCACAGTATATTTTTACTTTATTTTGTCCTTACAACAACCCTGTGAGATCTAGAAGGCACAGGTACACTTGTAATAGCAGCTTACTGCAAGGTACCTACCTGGAAACAGCTTGCCCCCGAGTGTATGTTACTTCCATTTCTTTTGAAATGTTTAAGAGTATCAGAGCAGACAGTTCTGGCACTAGCTACTTTGCTCTTTCTGGTTACACAAGGGAACTCAAACAGGTACATGAGAGAATTCAAAACTGAGTCCAGCATTTAATACATGAATCCCATCCACCTGTGTTGAAAAAAATAATCAGGAAATCCATTTTCACTTTTACATAAGTGCAAATGGAGCATAATGAATTGCATCTGGTCTTTTAAAAATATTATAGGTCTGTCCTATAAAAATAAATATCAAATCCTTAATTTGGTAAGGCTTTTTAAAAGACACTATATAAAAAATTATATCCAGCCCTTTTAGTGTCAATGTATTACTTTTAGGGTATCTTCCTCCCAAGGTGATTTACAAAACAATCAATATAAAAACATACCAAAACCCTGTTATTACAATCACAGTAAGAAAATAACTTCTTTAAAAACAGTAGACCATCTTGACTGATGCAAGATTAATTTTTGTAAGTAAATCTCTAACAATGAATAACGGTAGGTGATTTTTTTTAAAAAAGGAAAAGACAGCTTTAGCCTGGCTCACTACCTCAATATTTAACAATACTTAGCATATACCAAACATTACCTCAGTAAATCTTGTTAACAACCTTGTACTAATGATCCTTGTGTTGCAGAGCAGGGTTTAGGCTGGGAGGACTGCCGTTTGCCCCAAAACCAGTTAGTGAGTTCATGTAAAGGAATTGTGGGATAGTCACTAACTTCCACCTCAGCAGAATGTGTTGGAAAGCAATAACCTCCTCCCCAAGTGACTATCATAAACCAGACAAAACACATTTGAAACACATTTCCTTACTAAAAGTGAGGAACAAAATTGTAGCTATACAGACTAACTTGCTGGGAGGCAGAGTTTATTGATTTATTATTTGATTTATATCCCACTCTTCCTCCCAGCAGGAGCCCAGGGGGGAGTTCCAAATTTGGGTCTCCCCCCTCCACCACCACCAGAATAAAAAGCTAGAAAATAAATCCCACAACTTTGCTGTGATTACACAAGTGCCGAAGTTCAAACAGGGAAGAGAAAAATTACTAGTGGGGCAGCAATCTTGGCAGAGTAATCAATTCAGTTTTCACATAGCTTAAAAGCAGTGGTGACGGGGGGGGGGCAGAGGAGAAGGAGAATGCAAGTGAGATTTTTTAAAAATGGGAAATAAAGAATTAAGACTCAAACAGGGCATGTGAGAGGAGAGAAAAAACACGCACCATTTACCTAAAGCAGAAAGGTGGGAGTGGCAGAAAACAAAATAAAGATTAAAAGGGGGGAGTTTCAAGAAGGGCTAGGATCCTGAGAAATTCTTCTCACCACCACCACAATCAGCGGAGAACTGGGTGGGTTGAACTCATCCTAGGGCAGAAGAGCCTCACTGTAACACATCGGATTTCTGGATCTGACTGCATCCCTAATGAGATTCTATCTCCCCAAAAAGATTCGGGAAGGAGGACTCTCAGTAAAAGCTATGGCTTTGTCTTAATGATTGTGTAGCGTTGGCGGGGGTGAGCCAGAGAAGAGAAGCGGGGCCTGCTCTGTTTTCCTAACACCAGCCCTGGGGTTATTACTACTCACAGATCTTGAAGGCGGCAGTACGCTATCTGCTCAGATCTTGCAGACTCACCGCTGAAATGCGCTGTTGGGTTGAGGGTGGAAGGGGAGGCAACACTATATCTATCTATCTATCTATCTAGATATAGATATATCTATCTATCTATATCTATCTATATATATCTATATATCTATCTCAGAAAGTAGAAGACAATGTATGAATAAAGGGGTTTTTTTTATACAATGAGAAATGCCGTCCTAAAATAGAAAACGGGGTGGGGTAGAGCGGAGAAAGAAGAACTCGGTGAGAAAAAAAAATCCCAAATCGCAGGCCTCGAAGAACGCCGGTTACCTAAAGAACACCACCCTGACTACTAGGGACCGCGTGCAAACTTCCCTCTTCGCCAAACCTACGGAACACGCACTTCCCTCCTCGAGCGCGAAGGCATTTCTCTACGCCCAGCCGCTTCGTTAAGCAGCTGCACCAAAATCAAGGCTACCGCAGGTGGGGCGGGTCACTCCCCTGCCCATTGTCTTTCTTTGTGACGCGTGCCTAGCCCCGCCCCGGTGTACGACGCTTCTGGAAGGCCTCATCGCCGTGGTGCTGTTGTCTGTAAAATAAGGGCGAGGTTAGGAATTGGGAAGGAAACAGACCCCGTCTTAGCTCAGACTGAAGGAGCTAGGCAAAACAAAGCAGCCTGGGTTTCATTTGTACCTGGGCCAGTTCTACTATATTAGGCAGAGTGAGGTACCTGATTTTGGGTATCATGAAAGGACAGCAAATTGTTAAGTTATTTAGTTATTACGTTTAAATGCTGCCTTTCTGCTCAGGCGGTTTACAGTTTTGAGATAACAAATGATATGGGGGGGGGAGGAGAGGAGACAGTCTGACTGGAGTATTGTTGCTGTCAGGGAGCGTGCTTGTGAGATTTTCTGCCTCAGGAGTAATTTGGCCAAGCCTTGGGTACTGTGCACCTTCTCTTGGGTGTGGGTGCCTTTTCTTGTTCCATCCGCACCAAAATGTGTTGGGCTAGGCCTGATTTGTACTCAAGATTACATAGCAGGGCTATGGTCAAGGTTAGCAAAACAGAGTATTTTGGAAACATGGCGAAGGGAACTAGAAAGTACTGCTTCATTGGGACTGCTGTCTAGAGAGTTAGTTCATTCTGTTAATATAGCCAAACCATTTACAAAGTGGGGTATTATGGAAATATGACCAAGACATTCTGAGTTCTAGTTTGAAAGCGCATCAAGCCAGAAGAGTGAACAGGAAGTGAGGTCGCTCTGGGAGTAGTAAGAGGGTCAGAAAGGTGTTGCTGAAGTTGGTTCCTAGTTACCAGTTCCTTATGTGCTTGTAACTGGGGGTGCCCACCCCACAATCTGCTCTGGGCCAGGACAAATCATACACCCTAGGAAAGAGGAGGGTTCTTCTATGAGATGCCAGTGAACCTGGCCCAAAGCTTCTGCTTGGTGCAGTGCTCGGATAAGGGCATCTATGCACCACCAAAATGGACAAAAAGGCAGAAAAAAATAAGTAACTGGGGGTGCCCACCCCACAGTCTGCTCTGGGCCAGGACAAATCATATACCCCAGGAAAAGGGAGGGTGTCCTCTATGAGATGCCAGTGCTTCCCACCTGGCCCAGAGCTTCTGCTGGGCGCAGGACACAGATGAGGGCATCTGTGCACAACCAAATTAGACAAAAACACGCAGAAACAAAAGTAACTGAGGATGCCCACTCCAGAATCTGCACTGGGCCAGAACAAATCATCCCAGGAAGCGGGAGGGTGTCCGCTACAAGATGTCAGTACTATGGCCCATAGTTTCTGCTTGGTGCAGGATACTCATAAGGGTATCTATGCAGAACTAAAATAACGAAGAGTAAGTAGAGAAAAATATGTAATTTGGGGTCATCACTCCAAAATCTGCTGTGGGCCATTAAACATCATTCACATGACAAAAGGGAAGAGTGTCCTCAACAAGATGCCACTGCATGCTGCCTTGGCATCAATTTTCTTGTGGAAACACGAAATGGATATGTTCTTCTATGCACAACAAGCAATGCAGAACGTATATAAGGACTGTGGGTTCCCACCCCAAAACATGCTTTGAGAACTGCAAGTCATACATCCATGTATGCATGAGAGAGTACCCACCCAATTCAGAGCTTCTTTTGTATGTATGGTACAGACAAGGGCATATATGTATTAGAAAAATAGCAAATATGTAAAGGAAATAATATAAGAAACTGGGGTACCCATCCTAAAAGAATTATTTGGGGCACCACAAATAAGACTTCCATGCATCTTGAAGAGTGTGTTATATGAGATGCCATCCATGCATACTTTAGAGTGTCATTGATTAAATTACACCTTCAAGAAATCGTCGTTTGTTGACCCTGCCATAAGTCCTTCTGTCACCAACATCAATGACTTTTAAAAATAATAATTGAGCTATAACAAGGTAACAGGGAAGACTAATACAAAAATTAAACATTAAAACATTCCACAAAGATTATAAGCAATGACCATAAGCACTGGAGTATCATAGAGGACACCCTATCATTTTCTGGGGTGTTTGATTTGTCTTGGCCCAGAGAAGATTTTGTGGTGACCCCCCCCCCGATACTTACTTTTTCTTCGCTTTTTGTCTCTTTTGGTTGTGCATAGGTGCCCTTATACATGCCCGGATCCCAACAGAAGCTCTAGGCTGTTTTCCAACTGTTTATTCTTGCTTTATGGTTATTGGATTTTAAAGGGATTTATTTCTTATTGCCTTGGTTTCCAATCACCAACCCTATCTCACAGGGTTTGTGGGAAAGACTCCATACACACACACACACTGCAGATGTATAAATACATACAGCCCATATAATAGTTTGTTCTCAAACCAGTTGCTCATTGCAGAAAAATCAGTATTAGTTTTAAAAAAATCAGTATTAGTTTCCTACATAATAAAAACTGTAATACCTAAGTAAGCCCTGCGTAATTGGTTTAAAATAGGACTGGAGGGGGACAGAAATATTTAGAACACAATTCTTTTTTACATTCACTCAAAAGTCCCATTAATTTACCGCACATTCATAACCATGTCTACTCAAAATTTGCTTTTACCCCCACAAAAGCAAGTATTGGGAAGGTTTTCAAAACACTGCCCAGGATCTGACTCCTGCACACAAGAGGGAAAAAACCTGAAATGTATATACTTACCCAATTTATGAGATTTTCAGATAAACGGAGGGAACCCACCATTTTCTGGCATTGCAATGAGGTTTTCTAGACACTGCCTCAGGTCAACCAAACACAACCCTGGCTTCACTGATTGGCTGCAATCCTGAACGGGCAGGGTTAGCGCTACGAAGTGCTATGCAGGACAGATTTGTTTTTTTAAAAAGATTAAAAGTCCCGGGGGGCGGCAGCTAACGTTTTGATGTATATCGCAAGAACCGGACCACCTAGAAACTTAATTGTTTTTTAAATTAAAGCTGAGAATCCAGGCCACCTAATGGGCTAAGCAGGCACCGGGTGGTATGGAAGGAATCTGGTTAAAACCCGGCTAACCAGGCAATATGGCAACCCTAGTCACAACCCAGTCCAGCTACTGGGTATAATTGGTCACTGCCACACAGCTCCTGTGGATGTACTTCTGGCTGTTTGGTCAGTTTAGCAGATCTTAAAAACCCACTTGTGTAACCTTCTCATGGTAACACCTTTAAACAGGGCAGCCTCTTAGTGTAACATAGCCACGGGTTCCCTTCTTCTGATCTTCACCAGTGAAGTATAATTATTACACCTCAACCATCCATGTTCACCTCAACTTTCTCTGGTCTTTGCCTTTGCCTCACGCTTACATCACAAACTGACTTTCCCAACAGACATCATTTCTTAATGACAGTTAACGGAGCCAGAACCTCCAGCCAGTCAGAGTCTGTTGTTCCCACACCAATCAAAATAAACCTACTTGATTCAGGCTCCATCTATAAATACTGAAAGCTATTGAATCACTCTCCCCTTTCGGAACCTGTCACCAAACAGCTACCACTAAACAGGCCTGCAACATAGTAAACATCACAAGGCCTCAAACGTTCACATTTACACTCAGAAATCAACAGAGGTCACAAAACATAAAATAGTTTTATATATATATATACACACAATTTCTCAACATCTCCCCCTTTTACAAACAAGCGGAACATAGGTTTCCTTTCCAGGATAATGTGTGCAGTGTTCTGATAATCTAAAGGTAAGAAGATTCTTTCCCTAACCTTTATTGCACCTGCTGTCTGAGTTCAGGATAGGTGGCACCGGGTTTAAAAGGGGGATGGAGACTTGGTGACCCGCAAAGGGAAGGGTGGAAAGGAGGCTTGGACAGGTATAAGGGGAGGGAGAATGTGGCAAGGCCTGGGGACGGGGGGGTTGGCAAAGGGGTGGGGGGATAGGTGGGGTTGGTATTCCTTTGCATCTATGGAAGCAGGTGGAGATCATAAAAGGCTTTAGTGAGCTCTAAGGGGAGGGGGTGATTTGGGTGAGAGGTGAGGTGGCAGGGTGGGTGAGCAAGTGAAAAGAAGAGAGGAGGAGCAGCAGCCCCTAGTACATTAATACTGATGTCAGAGTTCATGACATTCCTAACTAGGCTTACTGGGACAAGTTGGTCCTCAATTACACCAGTGTCATAACAGTCTTTCCCTTGTCTCCCAGGGGTACCCTGGCTACTGGAGCTCAAAATATTGTTGCGCGCCTCCCCAATCTCCGAGCGGTGAGATCTCAGGGGTCCCTGCGCTCATCCAGGGTTTGGTTTCCTTTGGGAAGAAGGTCAGTGGAGACTGCGGTGTCTTTATGAAATATGGTTTATTTACACACATTCCAACCTGAGCTTAAGATGGAGGGGTTCAAGGCATCAGCAGTCCAATATCCAGCTTTTCCATCTGGGTTGCAGGAGGCATCCTATAGCCATGATGCAGAGAGCCAGCCTCTCTGCCTGCCTCCAGTTACCAGCCTTTCTCTAGACACAACTAAAAACACAAACCTCTCCTAGACTCCGGGGGGGGGGGGGGAAGGCTCTCCTGAAGAGTTTCAATGACAAAAGGATCTTCCTGGCTCATTCATCAGTTGCTGGGCACCTAATAGGCCCATTAACTACCTGGCCACTCTAGTTGTTTAACGAAAGAAATTCATCTGGCTAGCAGAGCCAGCCCCAAGGCATGGGATTCCAAATCACAGGTTGGAAAGGGGACTCACAGGGATCATCCATTCCACACACCCCAAACTCATAACAATATGTTTCCCAAACTGCTTACCTCAAATAACTTTCCAGGTACTATCCTATTTGGTAACCAAGTCGGCTTTTATTAGTGAAATGGATGCTTCGATATCCAACATTCCCATGACAGTTCTGTTGCTTACCTGGATAGGTTAGCTGCACATGGAGTTTGCCTCCTCAGTATTAGTTAACACAACAAGTATGTTTCACCTTCTATACTACCTCTTCTTCAGTACTATTTACCATGTTTACCCTCTGTACATGTTTACCTCCAGAGATCCCTTTGGGGCCTGAACACTCTACTTTAAAATTACCTTTCTAGACAAAACAATAGCAAATCTTTCCCTGTCGCTTTTGTAAGGCATTACCTTTTTATCAGAATAGAAACTATTTCCTTCTTTACAGGAAATTCTCTTTTCCTTGTAACCAAATATCTTACTACTTGAGAGTCAGATGGTCTGCAATTTGTGGTGCAGCAAGTACTCTTGGATGAAACAGATTATCTTGACCCATCCCACTCTGGGTTCAGGCCTGGTTATGGGACTGAATTGGCCTTGCTCGCCCTGATGGATGACCTTTATCAGGAGAAGGACGGGGAGTGCGACCCTGTTATTCTTACTTGATCTCTCAGCGGCTTTTGATACCAGTGACCATGATATCCTTCTGGGCCAACTTGGTGAGATGGGTATTGGAGGCACTGTTTTACAGTGGTTCTGATCCTATCTCCAGGGTCGCTCTCAGAGAATAGCATTGGGTGACTGTCTTTCGGCCCCCTGGCAGTTGTGCTGTGGGGTGCCGCAAGGGTACCATCTTGTCTCCCATGCTGTTTAACATCTACATGAAGCCCTTGGGAGCAGTCATCAGGAGATTTGGGGTGAGGTGTCAGCAGTATGCTGACGATACCCAGCTCTGTTTCTCCATAACATCTGAATCTGGAGAGGCCATGCAAGCCCTTGGCTGCTGCCTGGACTCGGTGGTGGGCTGGATGAGGGCCAATAAACTGAGACTGAATCCTAGCAAGACGGAGGCACTGTGGGTTGGTGGTTCCCGAGTTCAGATAATTTGTCAGTTGCCTGCTTTGGATGGGGTCGTAGTCCATAGTCTGGGGGTGCTCCTGGATCCATCTTTGTCGCTAGAGGCCCAGGTGACCTCTGTGGCTAGGAGTGCCTTTTACCAGCTTCAGCTGGTAAGACAGTTGTGTCCGTTTCTGAGCCAGGATAGCCTGACCACTGTTGTCCATGTCCATGCACTGGTAACCTCCAGGCTGGATTACTGTAATGTGCTATATATGGGGCTGCCCTTGAGGTGCAGCTGGTGCAAAATGCAGTGGCGAGACTGCTGACTGGGGCAGGATATCACCAACATGTCACCCCGCTGCTGAAAGAATTGCATTGGCTGCCCATTTGCTACCAGGCCAAGTTTGGTGTACAAAGCCCTATACAGCTTGGGACCAGGATACCTGAAAGACCATCTTACCCCTTATATACCCAGTTGATCACTGTGCAGGTTAGGGCCTCCTGCAGATACCATCTTACCAGGAGGTCCGTTGTGCACAACATAGGGACTGAAGGTAGAGCCTGACACTGATTTTATGATTTTATGCCTTCTACATTAAATTTTACCCTTGTAGTCCCCTTTAGTACCACTCCCTATATATATGTATATATGTGTGTGGTGTGTATGTGTGTTTTGTGTGTGTGTGTGTGTGTATATATATATATATATATATTGTATTTTATGTATTTTAATTGCATTTTATGTACTTTAATTTATTTTAATGTTTTGTGATTTTATTGTTTACAATTTCAATATGTACGTGTTTGATTTTATTTTTGTAAGCCGCCCTGAATGCCCTGTTACAGGGTAGAAGGTAGAAGGACGGGTTAGAAATATTTTAAATAAATAAATAAGATAAACATAGGAATTGCATCTTTCCTGTGGCGGCACCTACCCTGTGGAATTCCCTCCCCTTAAATATTAGGCAGGCTCGATCTCTGTTATCTTTTTGGCACCTTTTGAAGACTTTCCTCTTTCAACAAGTCTTTTAAGTTGAGACCTATCCCAGTCTGCTTCTGTGTTGGGATTGCTTCTTAATATTTTTTTTAAAAAACTTTTTTTAAAAACAATATGTTTTTTAACCCTTTTAAAAGCTTTTAAAATGGTTTTTAAAGTTGTTTTGTTGTAATGTATTTTAAGGTCTGTTTTTATGATGTTTTAAAGTGTTTTTAGTGCTTTTGTTTGCCACCCTGGGCTCCTGTTGGGAGGAAGGGTGGGATATAAATAAAATAATAAATAAATATTTTTCTGCTGCCTGCTTCAAGGTGTGTGCTGCCCTGTCTTTTATTGTGACCTCTGTTGCCCTTGGGATCTAAAAATCCAACTGACGCAGCCCCACTAATTCACCCACTTTCTTAAGGGTATCTACTATGGATCCCGGAGCTTGGAAGTAATTCGTTACAAGTTCGTTACGAATTACTTGTAATACATTACTTTTTTGAGGAACGAGTGGGTATTTCCTTTACGTTTTGATTGTAATAGAACTAGGATAATTTTATTACTTTTGTGGCATAACTGTAATCTTTCCAGCATTACGTTTGGGCATTACTTGGGGGGGGAAGCAGGGGAAGTCTTCTGCTCCTCTGATTTGTGGATGACAATCACGTGCCTCAAACTGGGCTTCTGTGCAGCATCGCTCTTCCCTCATGCTCTGTGGGTGGGTAGGAGGCAACGAGGGAGGAGGTAGAGAGTAAGATGGGGTGGAGTGGAGAAAACAAGTGTTTAAAAAAATGGATGGTGGTGGTGAAGAATGGAGTGGAGGGAAAAAGGAGCTGGAGGGCAAGAACATGGATAAAGGAGGAGAAGGAGGCAGCAGCAGAATGGAGATAAAGAACTGTGGAAGTGAAAGATGTCAACGTGTGTGTGTATGTGCATGAATACTGTGTTTGCACTTGGCACACAAAGTGGCCTCCATCACCCTCTCTAGCTACTGTGCTGCATTTGCAATATTTTAACTGTTTTGCATCTCAGGGGCAAATGTTTGCTTGGGTGAGTGTCCCTTAGTTGGTGGCAGGGCAGGGTCCGGGAGGTGGTTAAGTGAGAGAGATTATGCTTGCTGGCTGATTGGGGGGGGGTGCACTTGGTTTGACATGCAAAGATCTGAGTAGTGGCCTCTGCCTCCCTTCCAGTCTCCCTTACCAGCAGAGAGACCACCATTGCTATCTTATGGATAAAAAGAATTATTCTACTACCTCTGTATGTGTGTGTTTATTTTTAATGTTGTTTTAGGCTACTTAAATGTGCAGCAGCCAAGGCCAGCACCTTGTAGGCGTTTTTTTAAAAAGTAACTGAAATGTAATTGTAGTGATTACTTTTGAGAAAAGCAAACTAATCAATTACTTTTCAGAGCAATTGTAATTGTAACAGTAATTACTACCTTTTTGGGCCACGTAATTGTAACTGTAATTTATTACTTTTTAAAAGCTCAAGTTCAAGTTTATTGTTGTACAATCATAGATCCAAATACATACAAATACATACAAAAAATAATTTAAAAACCGCATAAGGTATAAAATAATTTACTCAGTAGGGCCAAAGGATAATACCTGGATTTTCCGGATAGATTGGGCTATATACAGAGCTTGGAAGTAACTAGTCACAAGTAACGAATTACTTGTAATTTATTACTTTTTTGAGTAACAAGTGGGTAACTTCATTACATTTTGCTGGTAATAGAACGAGTAGTAACTTCATTACTTTTGAGGAGTAATTGTAATGTTTCCAGCATCACTTTTGTGCATTACTTGAGGGGGAGCAGGGGAAGTCTTCTGCTCCTCTGATTTGTGAATACAAATCATGTGTTTTCAATAGGGCTTCTGTGCAGCATTGTTCTTCCTTCATGCTCTGTGGGTGCTTAGGAGGCGACGAGGGAGGAGGTGGAGAGCGAGACGGGATGGAGAAAACAATTGTTTAAAAATTTACAGGAGTAGAAGGAGAAAAGAGCTGGAGGCAATATATATATATATACAAAAATATGTGTGTTGGGGTATCATCATTGCTGGGGGTGGGGTGAGGGGATGTGAGATTCTGTTATGTCATTCTGTTAATCTTATGGATAAAAAAAAATTCTACTACCCTCTGTGTGTGTGTGCTTATTTTTAATGTTGTTTTAGGCTACTTAGATGTACAGCGCACCTTGTAGGCATTTTTTTAAAAAAATAACTAAGATGTAATTGTAGCAATTACTTTTGAGTAAAAGTAAAGTAATCAGTTGCTTTCAGAGCAATTGTAATTGTAACGGTAATTACTACTTTTGGGGGCCCATGTAACTGTAATTGTAATTTATTACTTTTTAAAAGTAATCTTCCAAGCTCTGGCTATATATAGAAATTTTGCTACTTGTACAGTCTTAACTTTATCATTATCTGATAAAAGATATTGTAATAACCATTTTGTGGTACTACCAGGATATCCTGATGTTAATGGGAAAATAAATTTTTCCCTTATTTCTTTATATAGCTCACAAACAAAAAACACATGTTCAACAGTTTCTACCATTTGTAACTTACAAATACAAAGCCGATTTACCTTAGGAATGCCCTGGAAACGACCTGTTAAAAGTGTGGAAGATAAACAATTGAATCTCGCTCTGGAAAATAAAAACTTATAATGTGGAAAAGTTAACTCTTCTAGATATGACGCATGGAGCGGAGAACGAAAACTTAGGGCAAAGTGGGAAGGAGAACAGGACGTACATGCCTTAGACAGTAAGTACTGTCGATCTATATCCTCTGTCCGTTGTCTAATAGTACGTTTAGCTTGCTCAGGATCCCATAGGGCCAAAAGATCTAAAGATAGTCCTATATAGTTTAGTTTTTCATTGAAATTCTTAGTCCAGGAGCTCTCAAAGGGATCCTTCCATATTAAATGAAGGTATCCCAATGAGGGGCCGGAATAGGCCAATCTAACCCAAAAGTTAAAAGTCAGTAACCATGCTGAGCATTCGATTGAAACAATTCCCGCCTCAAGACGGAGTCCAGCATAAGAAACACATCTTGGAAGACCAAATATATCCCGTAAAAAACTAGTTAACACAGTTTCTAATTTCCCATTAAAATTTGTTATCCAAATCGGGATACCGTACAAAAGTTGTGGGAGAATTTTGATTTAAATTTTTTTTATTGCAGCAGGAATATAGCGACCACCACTTGTATAGAAAAATCTAGCAGTAACTTTCGAGATATTATTCGCTGCATGGATTACAGATCGAATATGAGGAATCCAAGAGAGAGAGGAACAGAATGTTACACCAAGGTATTTGAATTTTTTGACCAGCTCAATTTTTTTGCCTCTTATTTTCCAATATTTTTTGGATTTTTTACGGGAAAAAACCATTATTTTGGACTTTGAGAAATTTATAGTGAGAGAATTGTTTTCACAATAAATCATAAAAACACTAAGTGATCGTTTTAGTCCAATTTCCGAAAAGGATAGCAGAACGGTGTCATCTGCATAGAGTAACAATGGACATCTCTTATCGGCAATTTTGGGAGAATGTAAATTTTCAGCACAGAATTTACTGCTTAAATCATTAATGAAAAGATTAAATAGAACAGGAGCCAAAACACAACCTTGACGAACTCCAATATTTGCAGGTATAGCATTTGTCATGTTGCCTTCCAATCCATAGCACACCCGAAGTGAAGTACCTTGGTAAAGTTTACTAATTAAAAATAGGAGACGCTTATCAATCGAGGTCTTATTTAGTTTGGCCCATAATAGTTCACGAGGGACTGAATCAAATGCTGTTTTAAGATCCATAAAGGCAACATACAGGCTCCTATTATTTCCACTTGTATATTTTTCAGCCAAGTATCTTAAAAGTATACAGTGATCAATGGTGGATTTGTTTTTACAAAATCCTGCTTGTTCTTGGCCTAGTATTTCTTCCTCCTCTAGCCATTGTTGTAGCCTCACATTTAAAAAGCTTGCATAAACCTTGCCCACAACAGAGAGGAGACTAATGGGCCTATAATTTGCCGGGTTACCCCGTCTCCTTTTTTGTATATTGGAATTACTACCGCCTCTAACCACTATTTGGGAATTTTCCCGGTAGAATTTATCATCGTAAAAAGAGATGAGAGCAAAGGTGCCCACCAATTTGTATTTGCTTTCAGCATTTTGGGTAAAATTTCATCAATTCCTGGGGCCTTTCCATTTTTAAGATTTTTAATCAAAGAGACAATTTCAGTTTGCTCAACTGGGGGCCATTTAGGAAGAGTGATGGATTCTGTGAAAGACAGAGAGCAACAGATATTATTAGGATATTTATCAAATTGGGTGGAAAAGTAATGTTTCCAAACATCTGGGGAGATGGTACATTGGAGAGGTTCAGCAGAGCTCAGGGCATTTGTAGCTAACGCCCAAAAAAGTTTGGAATCATTATTTAAAGAGGCATTGATCAGCAGCTTCCAACCATCTTGCATTGCTGTTTTCTTTTTAAAGGCTATTAATTTTTTATAGGATTTTTTTGCTGAGAAATATTCAGGAGCAAGAGTTTTAGTTCCTAGTTTTCTATAGTTTAGATAGATGTTTCTTACCTTCATTTTAGAATCCCTACATTCTTTATCGAACCATTTTGGATACTTTGAGTTAATCTGGGTACAGAAATGAGGGGATACCTTCATAGATTTAATTAAGTCAGAAATTAGAAGAGAATATTCAGAGAGAGCCTCTGAGATTTCATGTGTCTCTAATATGTGAGAACTATGAATTAGAGCCGATGGAGATGCTAAAAATTTTTCCATCTGGGAGAGAACACGATTGTTCCAGTGGGCTCTCTTGTAGCAATTTATAGATGGAATGTTATCTCTTACAGAGTCTGTTGTTACTCGACATATCTCAGAGATACGTAAATTGAATGCTAAAGGGAGATGATCACTTTCTATCCTATTGAAAACTAGGAAATTATTGATAGATGTAAGCAGAGAGGGAGATATTATTAAATAGTCTATCACACTATTTCCGTGATCCGACAGGTATGTGAACTCTGCCAAATTGTCTATTTTTTCATGCCCATTTACAATTTCTAGATTTAATCGCGCTACTAGTTGAATCAGACATATTCCAGCGTAATTGCTTTTATAATCTTTTGAACTTCTAACATTTCTTCGGATTAGATTTTCCGGGTCTGTTTCTCCCCACATGGGGGATAAATTTAAGGTATTGTTATCTGGGCCTATTCTAGCGTTTAGGTCACCCATAATTATAAATTGAGCTTTTGGATATTTTTGTTCCAAATTTATTATATATTTTTCCAACTGTTGCCGGATTAGTGTTTGGTCTTTCTTTAAAGAAAATGGTGGAATATATACATTTAATATTTAATAGTGCTCTTGATTGGCTTAAGTGTGTTTGCTGGTGGGATCCCATCCCCAAATAAATTTCCTAGTGGAGGAGGAGAAGGGCTCCAGGATTCATAAATGCTGCCAGGCTTTACAAACTGGGATGGTGAGAGGTCAAGGTGTTAACCCTAAGAAAAGTCTGTAGACAACCTCTCGAGGAGGAGAAAAGATGGCGACAGACTGGAAGCTTGGAAAAACGCTGGAGCTTTAAACGCCTACCTTCTGGTGTCTACTGGATTACAATTTTTGAACTATTTCTCTGTTGTTGAAGTTTGCGTCTGTATTACCTTGGAGACATCCTGGAATTCGTCCTTCAAGGCTGTGAGAGTATTTAGCCTGGTGTAGAGAAAAGCCTCTTATCAGCAGATGGTGAGTCACTTTACTCAGCCAATTAACAAATGCCTGTAAATAAAAGAGTCCAGGGTAAAAGACCTTGAAGGACACTGAGAGACAAGAAATATGTTAAAAACTTATCCTGAGTTATAACCTTATAAAAACTATTGAAATTATACTTAGATGAACTTTTGTTAGATGCAATCGTCTAAAGAAACTTATCTACTTAAGACAGAAAATGGTGAGTTAATTGCCTAATGCTGAACTGTGCAATTATTTTCCTGGAAGTTTATCAACAAAATTTAATTCCTATTCTCCCAGTCGAGGGTTTTATAAACTGTACAAACGATGGTCCAAACACGAAAAATGTGCTGTGAGCAAGATTTAAAGATAAATGACATCATGGAAGTCTCTCCCAGGGAAGGTTCCCAATTAAAAATTACTCAATTTTTTTCAACAAATAATACGACTGATTTAGAAAATAAAAGGACCTGAAATACTAACAAATCTCAAGTATCAATCCAAACGGAGAAATCATTTTTTCACTTAGGCAAAGATAATATCCCAGATCTAGATCATACTGATGTTCAAGTAACCTCGCAAAATCAGAGCTCCGATGTTAGTGTAGTGGATATCTGTTCTCCTCAAAAGGAATCTTCTGCCTCAAACAAGTTGTCCCCGACAAACTCAACTGATTCCATAGATTTTACTTTTTCCACCGATATAGGAAAAGAGAAATTCTCATCCTTACCTTTTCCAATAACAGAGGATTTACAATCAAACCCAGCTGACATCCATAACTCTGATGATCCTCCCCATGATTTTATCCAGTTTCCATTAATGCCTGACTACTCTGAAAAAGGTATTGATCTTGTGAAGATAGAAGAAATTGGCCAAAAGTTATTATTAACAGGCCAACAATGTCTGCAGCTAAAGATGGCAATTGTAGCTAAAGAGGTTGAAGCCATTAAAGAATCAATAGAAGAACTAAAGGACCCATTGAGACTTTTTATGAAAGAACTTCCTAAGTTAAATCAAATTGCAGATCTCATCTTAACGTCTTATAAGACGAGAAAATGCCAGAAGGATCCAACTAGAAGTAAACCTCAAAATATACGAAATGGAAAAAAAACAAAAAATATGAAAAAAATTTCAAGATGTTCCAAATAGAATTCTTGCAAATAGATCCTTTTTTACTAGTCTTGGAATTCAGGTTTTAAGATATTTTACTGATATAGCAAACCCCATACCTTTAATAAGGAAAAGAGTACCTCCAGTATCTCTCCCCTCAACTTTGGAGAAAACGAATGTCTTATCAAAAGAGAAAAAGATTATAACCAATACTGAATACTATATACAATCTGCTGATAGGTTCCCCGATATAATTAAGACTCAGCCAAGAAATCTCCATTTAACACCAGGACAAAATTCACAAATGAAAAATAGAAGTTCTACCCTTCCAACGTTGCAGAATGAACCAATTTAAAAATCATTAAATTATTTTAGCTCTGAACTTATCACTGTGGATGAGATTAGTTCATCTTCTGTAATTATGCCGATTGATGTTTTACCTCCCTCCCATCCTTTGACAGATGTCAAGCCAAACCTGGAAGTATCCTTTGACTTCTCTTGCGAGGGAGAAGAAGAACTAATAAGCAGCTTTTCCACTTTTTAAAAGCAAACTTCCAAGCTCTGATGGATCCTTTGACCCATTCCCGCAACAGATATTACAGCTTAACCACAAATGTGACCATAGACTTGAACGTCTCAAGGCAAACTTGTTTAAAACATTTCTGAAATATTTGAAGTCCATTTGATTCCTTTTCCCTTGAACTCAGCATAATATCCATTATCATCATTAGACATGCTGTTAAAAACTAATTATATTCCCCTCTGGATGAAACTAGGAAGGTATTTCATGAAGTGCTCCTTGTGAACCCCCAGCCCCATTCTTGGCTGCTTTTTTGAAGGTTGATAGGAACCACTGTTGGTGTTGGATTTCCAAAGTGCCATGAAACCAGCCACAGAAGGTTAATGTTACTTCCATTGGAGTGCAAATTGAGAAGTTTGTGGAACTTGATCCTGTTTCTTAGAGAAGTGGCTTCTCTGTACTCGTGAATTGGCACTGTTGATAACCTTTTGATGTTGGCATCTGTAACTGTTTCTTGGGATATAGATTGATCAACATAACTGCCAGGAAGAATCACAGCAATCATCCCCATCCCATGGAAAGTGTTTTTTTCCATCTAAAGTACAAATGTTATGATCAACATTATCTGCAATGAGGAGGAGTGAAGAAACTTCAGTTGTGTTTGCTAACATTGTTAGGAGCAATAGCTGCACAGCGTTCAAAATTCTTCATTTCATTGTATGAAGAAGAAAAGCCCAGATGATTCAGTGGCTGTCAGCCTAACTGCTTGCATAATACTTTGTACAATGGAGGCAACTTTCACATATACACCTCTGCCAACAAATAGCTTTCTTCATAAGACCCAAAGACTGTCAGGGATATACTGTATGGAAATTTCCAAACTGAGTTTTAGAGAGGGATAGGTATCCTTTGGGACTGAAGCATGATCTATGGTGTCACTTTTGAATAGCCTGGCTGCTGTTTCAGAGATGCCCCCATTTTTTTCTATACACTTTGGCTAATATTTGTTGTTCATAGGTGTCCTTGTTCATGCCATGCACCCACATAAAGCCCCAGGTTGGGTGGGATGCATTGGCAGCTTGTAGAGGACACCCTCCCCTTTCCTGGGATGTATGATTTATCCTGGCCCAAAGCATATTTTGAGGTGGGCACCCCCAGTTACTTGTGCCCATGAAAAGCTCGTGATACTCACTTTCCAGATAGCATGTGATCCACTGCATTTTCTGTGTACTCTTTCTCCCTGGTGTATCTCACTCAGGCCTGAACCATCCATAAGTGTACCCTTTGCTCCTAACACATTCATAAAGGTGTGGAAGGATCCAAGCTTAAGAATAACATATTGCCTGTACCTGAATTACTGTGCCTAAATAAATAAATACATTTAAATAAATAATCATTCAAATTAATAAATTTCCTGTGCCTAAATAAACCCAACATTACACATTATTTGGCATAAAAACTGACATACTGAAATTTAGCTTCTCACATTATGCTGCTTTTCAGCTATTTTGGTTTCTGTCAATTTGGGAAGCTTTCCCAGGCTTGGAATTTTGTGGATTTTGAATATGTTATTCAGTAGGTTATTCTGGACTAGAAACTGTTGAAAAAGCTTCTGTTGCAATTTTTTGGGTGTTAAACCTTATTTTTCCTGGACTATGTGGACCTTCGGGGACACTGTGTTGGACTGCTGCTGAAGTGGGCTACTGCGCTGTTGCTCCAACTCCATGTGCAAATGCTTTCAATCTAGCTGTAACCGCCTCGCCTCAATATGTTGTTGCTGTTCATGCTGTTGGGCTTCTGCCTGCATATGCTTTTCCTCCAACTGTCTCTGTTGTCATGATCACCACACTGTAAGTGCCTTGCTTCTAGTTCCATATGCATCTGCTTCTCCAGGTGGAACTGTTCTGGACTCAGCTGTACAGGAAATACTGCATTAACATTTGGCACTGTTGCATCATCAGTTTTGATAAGCATAACTTTAATTTCATTTACTGATTTATTCCTACTCTCTGCTTTGTTTCCTAGCCAGTTCCTGATCCACAAGAGGACCTCTCCTCTTATTCCATGACTCTAAGCTTACTCAGGAATCTTTGGTGAATTACTTTGTTGAAAGCTTTTTGACAGTGCAAGTACACTATTTTTACTGGATCACCTCTATCTATATGTTTGTTGACATTGTCAAAGAACTCAACTCTTAATAGGTTAGTGAGACAGGACTTACCCTTGCAGAAGCCATGCTGGTTCTGCTTCAGCAAGGCTTGCTTTTCTATACTTTCTACCAGTTTGCCCGGGACAGATGTTAAGCTAACCTCAGTCTATGGAGGATGCCTCCCACAACTATTCTGGAGCCATAGAAATCCTCCTCTCCTTACAGTGGGATCTTGCACAACTTGAGTCTACAGGTTTCCCAACAGTGTTGTCCTTTAAACAGCAATGGCACCATTGCCATAGTTGCTATTGCATCCATGGGCAACCAGCTGAATGCTGAACTATCCCTGGCCATGTGGCAATAGAGCCTACAGGGAACAGAGGCTGTTTGTCCATACAGGAGTTGAATGAATGGGACAATGTTTGATTCTGTGGTACTTTCTGGATGTCTTGGGCCATATTCAACCAATTGGCTGATCAGATCCTGTTGTGCCCGGGTTGGGACTCAAGAACAGAATCACTTGATGAAAGCAAATCAGTTTTTATTAGAGTAATTTCCAGACATAGGCTTCTCCGCCTCATGAACTCTTAACATGAACCAAAACCCGCGACATGGAAGAGAGTTGATAGAACAGAGTATCAAACATTCCCTGTCCCTTATCAAGGGGGCTTTCGGGCGCGAATTCTCTCGCTCCGCCTCAAACTGCCCACATCTACGCCCCTTCCCTCCTCTTTTCTTTGGCGCCTTTTTAACTGTCTTCGGGTGCGGGGCGATGGGGGGGCGGCTACCTCCTCCCCTTCTGATTCGGAAAGGATGGTAGGGAGTGTGGGGGGTTGGCCCAACACTTCAGGCGATTTCTCTCTACCCTTCTCTGCAGCCGAAGGGCCTTGGTCTCCCTCCTCCTCCCCCTCTGTCTGTAACTGCTTCACATTCCTAGGGAGGGAGTGCGTGGGAAAAGAGTCTGTTGCCTGTTCAAGGTTTTCCCCCTCTATCTGGGAAGCCTCCTCCTCCCCTCCAGACGACTCAGCCCAACTGCCCCCCTCTCCTAGCTCATTCTCAGAAACATCAGAATCCCAACCATACATCCTGACAGATCCTCATCTTCTTGCTCAGAAAAGTGTGTGTGAAGTGTTCATGATGGAAAAAAGCTAGAGCTGCTATGGGTGGTGGTCTCTTCCATCCTAGCAGTTCTAATCAAATATGTTCCCCTGCACCTCCTCAGCCTTGCCAGTGAGAAATTTGCTTTGCAAACCTGGCTGATGGCTCCCTACATGTCCCTATGTGTCAGCATTGGCAGGAACTTCAGCTGCTACATAATAGATTGAGGTTGCCTATAAAGAGTGTTTGGTTGTTTAAAAGCAATGCGGATGTCTCTTTACACTTTGCTGGACATCAAGGACCTGGTGGCCAGAGTGATAATGATCTGCTGAATCCTGCACAACATCCGCAAGGTGAGAGAAGGTATCCTTCTAAAAGAGCACCCAGACACCTCTGTGACTGCTTTTGCTGCAAAAGACTACCACTGGCTGACACTTTAGAACTGTTTTATTTATGTTGTTAGGGGCTTTCAAATGTTATGTCTGCTGTGTGTACTGTGACCCTGGAGAGGAACTGCTCTACAATCTTTAGGCTGTGCCTGCTAGCCCCAAGTCTTCACAAAAGACACAGGTGATAAGGAATTGCACCAAATAATTCAAGCCTGGATCATGCTCACCTAATTATATCCATGTTTTCTCACCTTGGGATTTGTGACAATCTCCTTAATGAATAAAGAACAGGTATGTTGTTATGTGCCTCCAAGTCGACTACGACTTATGGCGACCCTATGGATCAGTGACCTCCAAGAGCATCTGTCATGAACCACCCTGTTCAGATCTTGTAAGTTCAGGTCTGTGGCTTCCTTTATGGAATCAATCCATCTCTTGTTTGGCCTTCCTCTTTTTCTACTCCCTTCTGATTTTCCCAGCATTATTATCTTTTCTAATGAATCAGGTGTTCTCATCATGTGTCCAAAGTATGATAACCTCAGTTTCATCATTTTAGCTTCTAGTGACAGTTCTGGTTTAATTTGTTCTAACACCCAATTATTTGTCTTTTTCGCAGTCTGTGGTATCCACAAAGCTCTCCTCCAACACCACATTTCAAACGAGTTGATTTTTCTCTTATCCGCTTTTTTCACTGTCTTAACTTTCACATTCATACATAGAGATCGGGAATACCATGGTCTGAATGATCCTCACTTTAGTGTTCAGTGATACATCTTTGCATTTGAGGACATTTTCTAATTGTCTCAGAGCTGCCCTCCCCAGTCCTAGCCTTCTTCTGATTTCTTGACTATTGTCTCCATTTTGGTTAATGACTGTGCAAAGGTATTGATAATCCTTGACAAGTTCAATGTCCTTATTGTCAACTGTAAAGTTGCATAAATCTTCTGTTGTCATTACTTTAGTCTTTTTGACGTTCAGCTGTAGTCCTGCTTTTGTGCTTTCCTCTTTAACTTTCATCAGCATTCATTTCAAATCATTACTGGTTTCTGCTAGTAGTATGGTATCGTCTGCATATCTCAAATTATTGATATTTCTCCCTCCAATTTTCACACCTCCTTCATCTTGGTCCAATCCCGCTTTTCGTATATGTTCTGCATATAGATTAAATAAATAGGGTGATAAAATACACCCCTGTCTCACACCCTTTCCAATGGGGAAGCAATATTAAGTTTCTAGGTGGTCTGGTTCTTGAGAGATACACCAAAATATCAGCCCCCCCAACTTCTGTTAAACGAGCTTATAGCTGGCTGCTCTAACCCCACCCTATCAGGTTTGTAGCCAATAAGTGTTGACTCCAGACACTACCAAGACCACATTGCAAGGCCTGAAAACTGTTGTTTCATAAATAAAGTATATAGTTTTCAGTCTTTTTCTCTCTTGTGTGCAGAAGTCAAACTAGTTTAAATTTTCCTGGGCTGTTGAAGATGGCAGTGTTTTGAAAACCTTCCCAATATAAAGCGTTAATCCAATTCTCGCTTTTCTGGGAGTAAAGCTTCAATGCTAATCCCACATACCTGGAGTAAACCCCATTGAGTTCAATAGGACTTATTTTTGAGTAGACATGGTTAGAATTGTGCTGTAAATTAATGGGACATTTGAGTGAACATAGCAAAGAATTGGCTTTGTGTTGTAAATCTGTTTCTCCCCTTCCAATCCTATTTTTAAAGCAATTAAATTATTGATATTTCTCCCTCCAATTTTCACACCTCCTTCATCTTGGTCCAATCCTGCTTTTTGTATGATATGTTCTGCGTATAGATTAAATAAATAGGGTGATAAAATACATCCGTCTCACACCCTTTCCAATTGGGAACCAATAGGTTTCTCCATATTCTGTCCTTACAGTAGCCTCTTGTCCAGAGAATAGAATGCACATCAGAACAATCAGATGCTGTGGCACCCCCATTTCTTTTAAAGCATTCCATCGTTTTTCATGATCTGCGCAGTCAAAGGCTTTGCTGTAATCTATAAAGCACAGTGTGATTTTCTTCTGAAATTCCTTGGTCCGTTCCATTATCCAATGTATGTTTGTGATATGATCTCTGGTGCCTCTTCCCTTTCTAAATCCAGCTTGGACGTCTGGCATTTCTTGCTCCACATATGGTAAGAGCCTTTGTTGTAGAATCTTGAGCATTACTTTACTTGCATGGGATATTAAGGCAATAGTTCGATAATTACTGCATTCCCTGGGATCCCCTTTCTTTGGAATTGGGATGTATATGGAATGCTTCCAGTCTGCGGGCCATTGTTTAGTTTTCCATATTTCTTGACAGATTTTTGTCAAAATTTGGACAGATTCAGTCTCAGTAGCTTGTAGCAACTCTATTGGTATGCCGTCTATTCCTGATTTGTTTCTTCCAAGAATTTTAAGAGCAGGTTTCACCTCACATTCTAAAATTTCTGGTTCTTCATCATATGGTTCCTCCATGAATGAATCTGTCATCCTGGCATCTCTTTTATAGAGTTCTTCAGTGTATTGCTTCCATCTTCCTTTTATTTCATCTCGGTCAGTCAGTGTGTTCCCCTGTTGATTATTCAACATCCCTACTCCTGGTTTAAATTTCCCTTTCATTTCTCTAATCTTTTGGAACAGGGCTCTTGTTTTACCCTTTTTGTTGTCCTCTTCTGTTTCTATACAGTAGTTATAGTAATAGTTCTCTTTGTCCCTACGTACTAGTCGCTGTATTTTTGCATTTAGGGTTCTGACTGTGTTTCTATCCCAGGGTTGCAGTTTGTCATTTCCTTGAGGCAAATAGCATTAGGTCCAGACAAATTTCACTTGAATGTGATGTTTGTAAGAGAAGAATTAGGTTAAGGTTGTCTGTTACTTGGCTAATGTTTGCTGTAAAGATAATGCATTGTTTCCTCTTTATTATAAACTGAAATAGTGCTTAATCTGCACAGAGTGATTTTGCCCTCACAACAACCCTATGCCAGGTTTCCAGGGTGCATCTGAAGATCTGTGCTATGCTTTTATATTCCCTAAGGGGAGAGGGATAGGACAACCTATAATGACTTCATTGTATTTTATTTGTATTGTATTGTATTTTACTGAATTTTCGTTTGTACGTCGCCTAGAGTGGCTTCGGCCAGATAGGCGACACAAAAATTAAATTTTATTATTATTATTAACCAGTGCAGCTCCTGGCCCTGTTGCCAGTTTCCTCTCACATCTGCTGGGGCTAGAACAGGAGTTGCTGCCTGGTGGTATACATGGATCTACAGAGCTCTTCCCTTGCAGCGATAGGCTCCCCTCCCCCACTGAAGTTAGGCTTGAAAGAAACATTGTACTGTAGCCGTTAGAACAGGGTTGCAGTGTGCAGTTGTGTTGTCTCGTGTTGTCTCGTGCTTCCAATTCCAAATAGGTTGGCAGTCGTCGAGCTAGGTCTCCAGTTTATGCTGCACAACAGTTGAACTGCCTTGTGTCCTGCTGTAACAGAAAACTTAAAAGGCACAGTGCAGATATCTGGATGACAACTTGTAACTGTATGAGAAACCATTACTATATGCAATGCACACATTTGATAGTGAGGCTGAGAAGAGTGGGTTCTGATGGCTAATACATTTGTGGCTGTGCTGGAGTTTGAAGCCAGTACAAGTTGGCCTACTACCCCATCCTGATTAGGCAAAAATGACTGGAAAAATAATTTTGCAAAAAAGGAGAGGTTGGCAGTAGACTGGCCAAATGCAAAAAAGGGGATTGCTCCTGCAATCATTGTGTAGAAGAGGGAATTTCAGCAGGTACAGCTTGTATGACGAGCAACATTGGTTGAAATTCCCTTTTACACAGCCATTAAAGTTACAGGAGGCTCCTGTATCCTTAATGGATGTTTACAACTACAGAAGAGGAGTATCTACACCCCTAAACAGTACAACTCAGATTTCCAAAAAGTGCCATGAGCAGTGAAGGTATGTGTGAAAGAAGTCTGAACCTGAGCAATAATACAATCATGGGATTTGGCAAAGTTGGGGCTAAAAAATGAGGCACTTATTTTGCAGTTTAGCAGCCCTGCAAAATGTAAAAGTACTCATTCTGTTCTTGAGCTATTGTTTTGACCTTGAGTACAAGATAAATCCCCTGAACAAAATAAAAGATGGGCCTTGGAAAGTGAATTGCTCTCTTGCTGTGGTGCACTTTTGCTCAGACTTGTGTTGCAATTCAATAAAACCTGACGAAACCTTGACAGGCTGTGTAAAAAAGAAATTACAGGGGGCTGATGTCTGCGTGCAGTAATTTTCCTCTTTTCCACTTCACTGGTTTTTAAAATGCTCAATCTGTTCCAGAGAGACTGCTGTTGGTGCAATTAAAAAATGCAAATACCTGATGAGAGACAAGAGGACTTTATAAGAATCACATTTAAACAAAGTCTTCAGTTAAAAGAGTTCTTGAATTAGATATAATCACTCACATTTGATTAATCAGTGACAAGCAGTTTCCTCTGGCCACACGGTGGGAGTGTTGTCTAGAGAGTGGCCAGGCTCAGTCTTTCCTTCCATTTTCTAAACATTCAGCCAAGAACTGGAAGCAAGACCAAAACACTCTTCGATGAGTAGTAGCAGAGACTTTCGGACCACTTGGAACAGACTGCCAGGGTAATAGGACATACAAATATATGTTACAGTTTCAGAAGTGATTGCTTCAAAGACAATATTGTGATGTTAAAGAACACCATTTTGATGCAATAAATGGATACGGCAACATTAGCAAAATTAAAATCAAAGTACTGAGCAAACTTTAAAGGTCTCCTTTAGGCTATAGGTAAGAGAAGAGATTGTACGTGTGCGTTAGGGGGTGGGTGGGAAATGGGAGAGAAGATGTTACTGAACCTGGTGAAAGCTCAAGTCTTCTCTTAACAGTCTCTAGATAGAACGGATGCATTATACAGACTTTATTATATCTGAATTAAGCCTGAAGACTTATTTCATGCTGTTCTAGCACACTCTTCTAGTGTATAGACATTTTGTTAAATATGTGTGGCTGCGTTTCCTGGGTGCTGTCTCCTACTTCCATTTTATTTCCATCAGCCAAAAGGAAACGATGGAGCCTACCCTTTTTCACTGGTTATTGCTAAAAGTAAAATTTCAATTTTTTTTGTTTCTAAAATAATTCTTTTGCACAGAACTTGTACTTGCACAGAACAGTGTATTTAAAAAAAATGCCCTTGTAAGAGGCAGGAAAGGAAGCAGCAGCTTTTCGGAGTGACTCCAAATCACTGCCTGGGTTGGAGCAGCATACATACTTCCTCTCCCCACACACACACACACATTTTTTAAAAGGTAGATGCAGGTTTTTGGAACTTATGAGGGTAGGGGAGTACTAGCTTAGGGGAGGGGACATCATCACACAGTACAAATACATCCCATCAAACACAACCCAGTAGTGTACACCACCTTGAACTCCTTAGAGAAAAGGTGGGATATAAATGCAAGAAAATAATAGGATTGTATTCATCATAGGACTAGCAATTGTTCTGTCAGTGCAAGGATTTCTCCTTATGCGATGGAGCAATCTCCCCCTTCATCCCCCTAAATCTATTCTGGGTTTTCCCCCAATCCTCCAGAGCATATTTGGGGGTAGTACAAGGCATGGGGGGTGGGAAGCCTGTTGTACTACTTCTAACTCTAGCACTAGGTCAAAAAGTTAGTTGAATACCACCCATTCAGTTGAAAGCACTTGTGTGAATGAAAGCGCACAAAGGCACATACAGTATTGAAACAGCAACCCACACATGTTAATACCCTAGCGTGGACGCTGCCTCAGTTGCAAAGCACTGCATAGCTATTAGAGTCCAGTAGTCCTTTGTTAGTCCCCTCCTACATTATCTTCTTGGAATGGGTGAGAGGATGGGCACTGTGTGATTTTTAGGTTTTTATATTACACTCTCTCTCTCTGTCTCTCGTTTACTTTGGTTTTCTAAGGGGAAGGCACAAACTGGTGTCCTTACAAGTTTCACTTGTCACGTAATCAAATACAATCTCCCAGCTTTGTTGTGATTTAATCATCCAGTAGGTTACCAAGACAGATGTCTTCCTTATCTCCTTGTCAGTCAGCATCTCACATGCAGTTTCTCTGTTATGACAGAGGTTACACAGACCCAGCCTTTTCCACTGCAATCACCCATCATCGCTGATCTTGGCAGGGCCAGATTAACAGAAATATACTCTGTCCTCCAGGGTCCCTGGCCTATGCAAGTCTCCCTTCTGCCCAGACTCAGCCTGTCATGGCAACACACTCTCGTCGTAACGAGGTTGCTACAAACTAACACGCATCTCCACAATCTTCTAATGTTATTCCTGATTGCACTAGTTCAGCGTTACCCAACCTTTTTCGACCCAACGCCCCTTTGCAAAATCTTTTTGTGCCCAACGCCCCCCTCAGATTAAGTGTATGCCAATGCTTCCTATTCTTCCCTTAAAATATGAGTAATGCATAAAAGGTATTTTCAATGATTATTACTGATTGTTTTTATCATGCTTTTTTATTGCACTTAGATTACACATTGAATTCTTAGTATGATTTATTAATATACATACATAGTTATAGAAAAGTTAATAAAATGAGATTTATTATAAAATACTAGTGTGATCCTTGAGCTTGATGAGTTTTGGCTAACTTCACAATATCTGGAGTATACTTGGATAGTAATAGTCTTATACTGTGTTACTTAACAACAAACTCATGCAGTTTACCGGCATTGTTTCATTAAACAAGGTCATTTAAAGACCAAGTTTGTTGATTGCATGTACTGGAGGTTGGGCTCGAAGGGCAGTTTGGGGATCCTGCTTGTGTACTGCCCGCCCCGCTGCACGGCAGACTCCCTGACCGAGGTGCTAGAGGTGGTCTCGGATGTACGACTGCTCTCCCCAGAACTGTTAGTATTGGGGGACTTTAACGTGCATGCTGAGACCACTCTCATTGGAGCCCCTCGGGATTTCCTCGAAACCATGGCTTCCTGGGAACTGCACCTTAGTAACACTGAGCCCACCCATGTAGCCGGTCATGCCCTCGACCTTGTATTTGTCTTGGGAATGGCGGGGAGTGTTCTGAAGTTGGGGGCTATTTCTTTTACCCCCGTGTCATGGTCAGATCACTATCTGGTGAACCTTGACTTCTCGTTGCCACACACCCTCTGCAGGGGTAAAGGACCTATTAGAATGGTCCGGCCCAGGCGCCTGATGGATCCGGATGGATTCCTGACTGCGCTGGGGGATTTGGAACCTGCTGAAGGTCGCCCGGTCGAAACCCTGGTGATGGAGTGGAATGAGGGAATCACCAGGGCATTAGACCGGGTGGCTCCGAAACGTCCTCTCCCCCTGAACAGAACTCAGACAGCACCATGGTACACACCCCAGTTGCGAAGTCTGAGACAGGAGGTGAGACGACTAGAACGCCGGTGGCGGAAATCCCGCTCTGAAGATGTTCGGACACAGGTTAGAGCAGCAATAGCTGCCTACCAGGTGGCAATAAAGGCAACAAAGAAGGATTTCTTTGCTGCCTCTATTGCATCCGCAGAGTGCTGTCCCAGGAAGCTGTTCCAAGTGGTCCGAAGCCTGGTCGGTCCAGTTGCTCAGGAGCCCTTGGAGCACTCTAAGGCTTCCTGTGACAAATTGGCAAGGCACTTTGCTGATAAAATCGAACACCTGAAGAACTCGATTCCGTACGCTGTGGATGCAGTAGAAGATCCAGAGTTGACCAGCTGCAATCCGGTTCAGTGGGATCGGTTCTGGCCTCTTCCTTCTGAGGATGTGGACAAGGTACTTTCAACGATGAAGCCTACCACCTGTCTGACTGATCCTTGCCCATCATGGTTCCTTATGAATTGCAAGGAGAAATTGGGCGAAGGGATCAGGGCGGTGGTAAATGCATCCTTGAAAGAGGGTGTACTGCCACCAGCCCTCAAGGAGGCAATTATAAAACCCATTTTAAAAAAACCCTCCTTGGATCCCCAAGTCTTGAACAACTTTCGCCCCATTTCGAATTTGCCATTTTTGGGCAAGATCATTGAGCGAGTGGTGGCTAGCCAGTTGTCGGCACACTTGGATGAAACGGATTATTTAGATCCATACCAATCGGGTTTCAGGACTGGACACGGTACTGAAACAGCCTTGGTCGCTCTGGTGGATGCTATGAGGAGGGCATTAGACAGGGGAGAATTCACCTTTCTTGTCCTCCTGGATCTCTCAGCGGCTTTTGATACCGTCAACCACGGTATCCTGTTAGATCGCCTGGAAGGATTGGGAATAGGAGGCACTGTTTTACAGTGGTTCCGTTCCTTTCTCTCTGACAGGCATCAACAGGTAGCATTGGGGGATGAGGTTTCAGACCCTTGGCCCCTCACTTGTGGAGTGCCACAGGGTTCTATCCTCTCTCCCATGCTATTTAACATCTATGTAAAACCGCTGGGAGCTATCATCAGAAGTTTTGGGCTGCAGTGTCACCAATATGCTGATGACACGCAGCTCTACTTCTCTTTTAAATCCTCACCGGAGTTGGCTGTGGAGACCTTGTCCAAGTGCCTGGAATCCGTTAGTGGGTGGATGGGAAGGAACAGGCTGAAGCTCAATCCTGATAAGACCGAGGTGCTACTTGTGGGTGACAGGGGAAGGTTGGGTGTTGTTTACCTGAAGCTTAATGGGGTGAGTTTACCCCTGAAGGATCATGTCCGCAGCCTCGAGGTTGTTCTTGATTCCAAGCTGTCCATGGAGGCTCAGATTTCGGCAGTGAGCCGGGCAGCTTGGTATCAACTACACCTTATACGGAGGCTGCAACCCTACCTCCCTATTCATCAGCTCCCACTGGTAGTACATGCCCTGGTCACTACTGCAATGCGCTCTACGTGGGGTTACCCTTGAAAACGGTCCAGAAACTACAACTGGTGCAGAATGCGGCGGCTCGGTTGCTTACAAACAGCCGCGGCGGCGATAACATCACACCAATGTTATTTCATCTACATTGGCTTCCAGTTGTTTTCCGGGCCCAATTCAAGGTGTTGGTGTTAACCTTTAAATCCCTATATGGTCTCGGCCCAGTTTACCTGAAGGAGCACCTCCAATACCACCAATTAAGCCGCCCGACTAGATCAGCCACGCAGGGCCTTCTCTCAGTCCCACCAACGAAAACAGCTAGGTTGGTGGGGACTAGAGAGAGGGCATTTTCAGTGGCGGCCCCCACTCTCTGGAACTCCCTTCCGTTTGATCTCCGCCATGCCCCTTCCCTGGATACATTTCGCCGAGCCTTAAAAACTTGGCTCTTTGGACAGGCCTTTGGGATCTCCGGGGTGGGCTAATTTTTCTGTGATTGTTTATTGTTTCTGTGATAATTGTTTACTGATTGCCCTACATAGTTTTACGGCTGCATTAGTGTTGACTGCATTGTATTTTATTCTGTATTTATATTGTATTTTATTGAATTTTAATATGTAGGTCGCCTAGAGTGGCTTTGGCCAGATAGGCGACACAAAAAATAAATTTATTATTTTATTATTATTTTATCATTAAACAAGGTCATTTAAACATCACAGAAACAACGGGTAGCAAGTGTGTCCCATTCCTGAAGAAAACCAGCAAATAACCGACTGTCTTTGTCACCTGTTTGCACACGGCACTCATCCGTTGGAAGAATGCGCCCTCCACCAATACAACCAGCTTATCACACACTCTCTTGTGATTGGTTCCAACATCCCTCAAAACAGCATCAGAACATTACCTAGTGCCGGGGCGTGGCTAATATCCCCATTCCTTGATATGACACTGGCCGCTATTCAGAATTTCTTTACTAAAGAGCACACACTATAGTGTTATTTCCATGAATTTAGACTATTAAATACATTCTAACTGGGGACAAAACAGTTTAAAAATTAATGATTTGTGTATTAAATAAAATTAAACTTGAATGCTTCAACTGTCGCACCAGACCGCCAAATGTCAATGCCCCCCTAAAGTTTGTAGTCATACCAATGCCCCCCTGAAAGGCTGTAATGCCCGCCAGGGGGGCGCTACCGCCCACGTTGGGAATCGCTGCACTAGTTGAAAGAGGACACAGTTCTCTAGCCTACCCCAAGTCATTTCTTGCACATCTTTATGTCATTCTTTTAGGGCTGTGCTGTTTGCTGCTGTTGGGGATTGCCCCTTCCAGTATTTATCCTGTGAGTTGCAGAGACCCCTGATCTGGCAAGCAGCCTAAAGGTTCACCCATTTAGTTAGGGAAGGGCCAGATATTGACAAGGCAGCCTGAGCTGCTATGGGAACACCTTCCCAGGAAGCAAGGGAGAGCCAGTATAGTGGTTAGAGTATTGGACTAGGACTAGTAAGAGAAGTTCAAATTCCACTCAACTATGAAGTTCACTAGATAACCTTGAGCCACTCACTCCCAGTCTCATATGGCTGCTGTGAAGACAAATGGGGGAAGGACCATGTCTGCTGCCCTTATCCTACCCTTCCTCTAAAGAGCCAATGAGAAAATTGGCAGACAACTGGATAATTCTTTACAGCATTTAAACAGTTTATTATGATAAAATGATAAAAACATTTTTAAGAAGTTGATTTAAAATAGTTTGTCTCTGTTGCTTCTTCTGGAGAATCCTCATATCTTGCAATGTCAGTTGGAGTATTGCTTTTGCCATTGCTACCCTGCCAGAATAGTTTGCAGTGATCTTGTTGCAGTGTTTTCCCAATACAGATAAAATGTTGCAGACAGTCTCTGTAGAGAAAAAAAAATAGCCCCAAATAAGTTCTCAAATCCATGAAGTATTCTGATTTGGTGAAGTTGGAAGGGAGAAGGGTCCCATTCCATGACCACACCACAAGAGGGAGATATCAATACTGTGCCTAGATGATAAATCATTGTAAGTTAGGGAAGTGCCAGTCAAATGGCACCTCAAGAGGGGCTAGGTTTGACCTTCAATGTAGCCCCCCCATCATAAGGACACCCCTCCATTCCCCACACTCACTAGTGGGGAATGATGCCCACCTATGTCAGAGCGACATTGGACAGTCTTTATTGTGCACACGCATAGCAGCTGTAATCATAAAGCCACAAGAGTGGCTGTATACTATAGCCAGCATGGATTTTTCTCATTCCACAATGTTAAATTGAAAATATCCCCCCATGCCATACTGCTGCTTCCCATAAGCTCATTTCAAAGCAATATCTTACAAAACCTTATAGTCCTGAACTCAGAAACACTTGCTTAACAACCTTCTAAATTGTTGTGGTGATACACATAACAGTCAGAGAGAATCAAGAGTTCAGAGTGTAAAAAGAGAAAATAATCCAGAATGCTGTTGGACTTCTTTCTGTCAGAGTTCTAATAATTTGTTGAAATTAATTAAAAATCAGCCATGTTCACAGAGTACCTGTAATCCTATTACTGACCTTGCCTCATACTCCGACCTTCATCTTCTGCAGTTTAAAAGTTTTTTAAAAATGCCTGGCTGATTTTTAATTAAAATTTAAGAAATTTAGTATTGGAGTCAATGACAAGCCAGACTCACAGCTGTTTGGCTTGACTAATCAAAGGGTCACACCCACAGCAGACCTTTATTTCAATACAGTCATGGCTTCCCCCAAAGAATCCTGGGAAGTGTAGTTTATGAAAGGTACTGAGAGTTGTTAGGAGACTCCTGTTCCCCTGACAGAGCTCCAATGGCCAGAGTGGTTTAACAGTCAGCTGCTCCGAGTGAAGCTCTGTGAGGGCCTCTCCTAGCAACTCTCAGCATTCTTCCCTAACTACACTTCTCAGGATTCTTTGGGGAAAGCCATGACTGTCTCAAGTGAAATGAAGGTCTGATGTGGATGTGGCCAGAGACAGCTTTGGTTTAAATTTGGGTGGGAGACTACAGCCTGCTGTAGAATAAAAAGGTGGGGGCAACACTGAAAAACAATGATATTGTTCACAATGTTTGCCTTTTGGAAAGGAAAGGGACTTTCCCTCTACTCAGTGCCCACCCCCCCAATCTCCTCCCCTCCCCTCCTCAGGTCAGTTTCACCTATCCTAAGCATGATTGCACAGGAGTAAATCCAATTGAAATCAATAAGCATGCAAATTACCAAACCTGCTCCCTCCCCCCTCCCATCACCTCCCTTTCCCCCTTCCCTCACCCTTCCTTTGCCCCTCCCAATCCCCTCCTTCCCCCTCTTCCTCCTTCCATTCCCCTGTCCCCTCCCTTCCTCCTTCCCTCTCCTCTCCGCTCCCCCATGGTGAGTTTTACCTATCCTTACCAAGATTGCATGGGAGTAAATCCCATTGAACTCAATAAGAAAGCAAATGATAAGGCCTACTATTCCCCTTCCTCCTCCCTTCTTCCTCCTCCTCTGCCCACTCCAGCCCTCCCTCCATCTCTCATGGTCAGTTTTACCTATCCTAAGCATGATTGCATGGGAGTCCCACGGAACTCACTAAGCATGCAAATGATCAAACCTGTCCCCCTGCCTGCTCCCCTCCCCTCCTCCCCTCCCTCCTCCTGGCCTACCCCTGCCCTTCTTCCTCCTGTTCGCCCCATCCCCCATGGTCAGTTTCACCTATCCTAAGCATGACTGCAGGGGAGTAAATCCCATTGAACTCAATAAGCATGCAAATGATCAATCCATTCTCAGCAAACTTGCAGAGGACCCATTTCTTACCTCCCGGATTAAAAAGCAGAGAAATTCACTAATAGGAAAAAAAACCCTTGCGGTTTAAAAATGTACCTATAGCCAACAGATATTTCTCTCAAACTTGAAAAAGCAGAGAAATTGGGCAGCTATAGTGAATGCACCAGGGGAGCAGGAGACCTGACCTCCTCTCTGAGATATTAGACTGCCGTACAAATTTGTCAAAATGCAAACACCATTTGGGTTGGTCTTTCACAGTCTAATCCACTTCCTGTGTAGCTTGGAAGAATTTGGTAACTTGCCTCTGAGCATATGGTGATTGGTAGCAACACCTGGAATTAGCCCAAATAACAGAAACAAGACATGTGCTGTGCTGATCTTGTTTTAGCAGGGAAGAAGCAACAATATTAAGATAATTAATATAGTTCAGATAGTCACTTTAAATAGGTATGATTTCCTTTGCAATTTTAGTGAAGTTTCCTATAGTAAATCATTTTCTTTTGCTTCTGTTTCTGTGAATGAGAAGTACTGCAACGCTTTGCATAGTTTACACTAAAAATCTCCAGAAACAATTGTGGAATAATTCTATATAGTCTCCAATGGGCATCAGGAGTTGTCTCAGTATGCACAAGATAAAACAGTGGGAGGTGAAATATATTCTAGCAAAATTCTAGGTGTGCTGTATGTTTTTAATTGACCATAGCCACCTTTCCTTAAGTGGAGTGGTTTAAACATAGCAGGCTGAACACATGCATCTTGGGCAGATCAAGTTTATTTTTTCCAACAGCTTTAGTCATTGCTTAAGTAGCAACATATTGTAATTAGTCTGACTTTACATCAAACTGCTGTTTCAGATTCAACTGTTAATGCACCCAAAGTAGAAATAGAATATAACCTCCAGTATGGAACACAAAAGGCTGTCTTCACCATCATATGACACTGACCAATACAAAAAGCTTTGAAATTCATAAAAACAAATTTGACACAGATTAATGAGAGAAATATAATTTTCTAGGTTAGATTCTTTGTAGAAACAGTGTAATACAGGAAAGAAGCAGAGTAACAATAACACCAACAAACATACGAAAATGTAATTCTCCATTTTTGGAGATGGCAGATAGTGCCACCACTCACCATATGCTTAGAGGCCTATGTTACCAAATTCTTCCAAGCTACACAGGAAGTGGATTGCACTATGAAAGACCAAACCAAATTGTGTTTGCATTTTGACAAATTTGTAGAGCAGTACAGTATCTGAGAGAGGAGGTCTCAAGAGAACTCTCCCCTGGTGCATTCACCAGAGCTGTCCAATTTCCCTGCTTTTTAAAGTTTGATAGAAGTATCTGTTGGCTATAGGTACATTCTTAAACTGCAAGGGTTTTTTTGCCTATTAGTGAATTTCCATACAGGTGTGGAAAAGGGGCACATACACATAGTTCTATGCTCATGCTCTGCAATCCATTTTGATGCCATAAGGCAATGCTATGACGTACTTGGAGAGGGGGAAGAGAAGAGCTTATACTTGAAAGCTCTTTTTAAAAGTCATACAAAATTAAGTGACCCAACTTTCCAAACCTTCTGCCAAACTGAGGTCTAAAATTCTATAAGATTGTTTCTCCAGCGTACAATTCAGCCGCACCATACCTTTTGCATAAAAGCAAGTTCTGGATTCTAGCTCCTCTCACCAGGATAGCTGTATGCAAGGAAAGGGGGGGGAACATATGTGTTAAAAAGAAAGCTTGCAGCCAACTCTTTTAGTCGTCAGAGAGGGATTCTTGTGATTTTCTTGTCTCATCTCAATAAAGTAGGTTTACTTAGCTAAAGGCAAGAGTGACTAACACTGGGACCGGATGCTAGATCAGGGCTTTCCAAACATATTTTGCTGCTCCCTCCCAAAACTTCACCAATTTTGACTGAAGTGGCAGCAAGAAAAATAGTTGACGTTGCCCTGATTGCCCTCTCCCTAGTCAGATTTCCCACTTGAAGAGCAGGGGAGAAAGAAGCCCCTGAGGTGATCTGCATGGATCATTGGGGGTGTGGGGCATGCCAAGTTTTGGGTTGCCACCCTCACTGCTGCCATGCAGTTCCCAGAAGTTTGGCCAAGGATGACTGAGGCCCATGGAGGGGGGGAAGTTGGGGCTGGCCTAAGGTTGAACAGAAGCAGGCCTCCAAGTAGCAATGCAGCAACATATTTTTTAAAATTTAGCTTCACAGTGCTAGATCCCTCCAGCAAACAACTGGAATTTGGTTGGGATTTCTAGTGAGAGGAGAGGCATTATTGATTTGTTTTGCATTAAAGAAGGAAAAATGAAGTCTTCAGTTCACCCTGCATAAACAGGAATTGACATTTGGGGCAATGGAGAAGCATGCTACTCATAACCCTCCAGGGAAAAAATAAGTGTGATCAGAACTTGCAAGGAGGAAGCTTTCAGTTAAAGGCACTGTAGTCTATTGAAGCCTTAGTAGCACTTCACTAGTCCATACTGTAGCACCAGCTGATCCAGTTAGAGTGTACTGCAAGAAAAAGCTACCACAAATCAGTTTAGGAGGGGAAAGGAACCATGAAGAGACAACAGAACACTGGGAGGCAACCAATTAGTCAAATGGATCCTCTTTTTTAAGTGAACAAACAGTGGCAATGCCATAGAAAAGGGCTGGCATGGAAACACCCCTCATTGCAGAGCCATATTTAACAAAGAGGGAAGATGGGGTGATATTCAACTCATGCATTTCCTCCCTCTGTGCACCACCTGCATCCTCCCCAGATCTGCTCTGTAGGGTTGGGGAAACCCTAGAGCATGCAGGAGGAGAGGAGAAGTTCCATTGCGCAAGTATAAATCCTTGTGCTGATGAGATGCGTTAGTCGGACACTGCCCATAGATACCAAGTGATGTTCTCTGTAGCCAGAGTCTGTTTCTGTGTTTAAAGTTGCATACCCCTGCTTTATGAACCTGTGTTCAGTAACAACTTACACTATCCAAATTCCCCAGGTAACCAGTTAAACCAGTTCTAGGCCCATGGAAGAGTTTATGTATATAGTATACTTAAGAGTCATTTTTTTAAATGAAGTGACAAATCTATTTAAGAAGGAGTCCCCTCCAGTGCATGGAGAGGCATGACAAGTGCTAAATACGGCCACAAAAGCCAGTACTGCCAGAGGGCAAAGCCACTGATAAAAGATATTTGAGATCTGCTAGTAAGCAATGTTTTTACATCTGTACTCTAGCCTGGCAGAGTATTAAAAGTAGCAGCAGCCCACCTATGTGTTACTGGGGGGATGGGGAGCTTGTAGGCCTCTTGATGTTGCTGGACTACAACTCCCATCATCCCTGAATATTAGCTATGCTGGCTGGGGCTGTTGGAGTGAAACAACTTCTGGAGGGCACCATATTGGCTATCCCTGTGTTACAGGGTAGGAGATGCATGCAGCAGCAAAGTTGTTCACGTAGATTTCGTTTTTACTCACTAACAGCAGGAGCGAGTTGCAGTTATTTACTCTTGGAAGTAGGTCAGTCTTAGGAAGCTCTCTTAACTGTACGGAACAATTACGTGCAGCTATCCTCCTCTTTAGTGAGCATCTTTGCTTCCGTTGACATTTCTGTCCATGTCATTTGCTAGCCAGGATCAGTCTGTAATTAGCAGTTTATGAAGCTGCTGAAGAATGCTATATAGACTCACCTGGCACCAAACACAAAAGGAGGAGCAGGAGATTTATCAGCATCTTAAAAAAAAAATTGATAAAATGATTAGGCTGAATTTTTATTTACAGGGCAGGGAACCCCCTCACCATATTCACTGACATAGGATAGGATTACTCAGACTCCTGTTTGGATGTGCTTTCAGTACCGTCTCAATTGATCAGATGACACTGGAGGGACAATGTAGTTTTTCTAATGTTCTTTGGAATACCTGTACAAGTTGTTTCCTTGCAGAAAAGCTACAACATTTGCTTGGGAACCACATATGGGTTTAAAGCCCCTATTGCCTTTACAACAGCATTATTCTATTTATACAGTACCTAAAACTTTTCAGATGCTGTACAGAGATTGACAAGACAGACTGTCACAGGCTCACAATCTGTTGGACATAATACAAATGGAAAAAGGAATGGAGAGGGTAGAAGAAGATAGCCAATTCAGGCACCAGTTCTTAGACTGCAGCAGAGGAGAAACAGGAAACAGCCATTCCCATCAGCTCTTTGGAAAGACCAGCTCCATTGAGCTCATCTTTCCATCAACAATTTTGATCTAGCTGGTCATTTAAGAATTACTATACAACAAGAATTAGCCTGAGCCTCTTGTGTCTTTTTGATTGCATGCCAATCTCGTTAGTAATAAACATGCCTTTGATTGCACACCATTATGTAATAAACTACTCTGGTAAAAAGTGGAGCAAAAGTGCTTTAAGAAGGAAAAGTTACAAGAAGTTATACAATTTATCTTTCTCCAGTGCTGCCTCCCCAGCAGCAGGTCACCAGAAAAAGCCAGATCCCCCCCCTTACTATTTCTTCTGTTCCTTCAGTGCAACAGCTAAGCCTTCATGATCTGAGACATAACAACATGGGGCAGACAATGGGGAGGGCCACTGCTTTTACACATATACTTCCAGCACCTAGCAGGCCACAGTCTAAAACAGAATGCTAGACTTCGTGCAATTGAGCAGGACTTCTTCATGTATAATTCTGCCAAAGAAACCCAGTTCCTTACAACAGTGCCGTGGTGCCTCCAAGATGGAGGTCAGTAAGCCTGTCAGAAAGGGGAGAGAGATTCTAGATGCAGGTTAGTTCTAATAAGCCAAGCACATTTGAAATCAGCCATGGTGTGCTGCAACCCAGGAAGTGTGTTTTTACACAAAGTGGGGGAAAACTCACCAGCCTCCCAATCTTCCTCTGGAAGGGGACATTGCCAAGCTATCACCTGTTTGATCTTGTTCTTTGGATTGGCAGCAACTGCAAGCAGAGGCAAAGTATTAAGACAAGAACAGAAGTTAAGGCATCTTGGTTATGGAGGCTAGTTTCAGATTCAGATCTGACTGTTCCAAGTTTGAGCCTGGAACATGCTGCTATTGTGACCACATACAAGACTCCTTCAGACCTTCCCCCTTAAACATGGGAAGGTCAGGGGTGGAGTGGTCATGTGTGTGGTGCAGACACCTGCTCCCCCTCCGCAGTTTAAGCCTTCATGTGTTATTTTGAATACATGAACAAGGCTTCAACAACTTAGTGATACACCAGTGGTGTGTGTTAATAGCTGTCATTGCCAGGATGATCCAGTTTTCAGATACAGAGTATGGTGACACATGCCTTAGGTACATCCTGCTTAGACTACTGTAACATGCTCTACGTGGGGCTGCCTTTGAAGACTGTTCGGAAACTTCATTTGGTGCAACGAGCTGCAGCCTGAATGTTAACTGGGGCTGGTTACAGGGACCATAAAACTCCCCTGCTGCAACAGCTCCACTGGCTGCCAGTCTGTTTCCGGACACAATTCAAAGTGCTGGTTATGACCTATAAAGCCCTATACGGCTTAGGTCCAGGCTATTTGTCAGACTGTATCTCCCTATATGAACCTGCCCGGGCCCTGAGATCTTCAGGAGAGACCCTTCTCACGATCCCAACACCTTCACAAGTGCGACTGGTGGGGACACGAGATAGGGCCTTTTCAGTGGCTGCCCCTAGGCTCTGGAACTCCCTTCCTAGGGAGGCAAGAATGGCCTCCTCTGTGCAGTCCTTCCGCTGACAGCTAAATACTTTTTTCTTCCGGTAGGCCTTTGGAACTGAAGGTTTTAAGGGTAGTGACTGAAGAGGATGCTGTATGTTATTGTTTTACTTGCATGCTCCTAAACTGGGTGGCAGTATTTTAAGAGTGTATCTAATTGGTTTTAACATCTTAATAGTTTAATCCTGTTTTAATGCTGATTCTATATGTTTATATGTTTTATATTTTTATAGGTTCTTAATGATATGTACTTATTTTTATCTGGAAGCCGCCTTGAGTTCCAGTTTGGAAAAAGGGCGGGTTATAAATAAAGATAATAATAATAATAATAATAATAATAATAATAATAGAGTATTATTTTATGCTGTCAGTCAATCCAATAATTTTCAGTGGAAAGAATGCTTTGTTTACTAGGGATTTATGCTGGAACACACAGCTTCCAAGTATTCATAAATGTTTTTGATTTTAGTACTACCAGTAGGGATGCTGGTTTTCATTTTTTATTGCAAATTTATTAAGGAAAGAAAACACAGGGGGAGAAAACACAAAAGAAAAAACCCTTCTCAGCTCACATTAGCAATACAATAAATATCGAAGGGATGCTAGAACTGTAAGCACCGCCTGATCCTGGCTGCTCCTTATGGACAAGCTAGATGCAGTGTCCACAGTATGATCGCTCAACACCTCCCTTCCTTCATTTTATTAATAAAGTAGTTGTGGACGAGAATTAGATTGAGTTGCTGCAGCAGCAGTTAACCTCCCAACCCTCATCCCCATACAAAGCACTGCCCAAAGGAGCCATCAGTTGGTAGGGATGGGGGGGTGGGGAAGTTAATTTATGCAAATTAAAGCAAGCTTGCATTTTGACTACAAGCCTGCTTTTACTTGACTGCGTTACCTTACAGCTTCCTGTTCCACATAATACCTAGTTCCTTACCTAGACCTTCTCATTTCACTTGCTGATTGACCAGCAAGTACTTTAATCAAGTTAGAATTCAAATCCAAAACTACCTTCCATTGCACACTTAAGAGGAATGGAGTGGTACTCAACCAAGTCCTTTTCTTGGAAGGCTATTTGTTACATCCTCTCTGCTCACTATAGTCCATTCATTATTTCTCAGTTGGATGTGTAGTGTGCACTGGAAGCAGACCATATTTCTCCAGCCCAGAGTGCCAGGAGATTTGCTACAAATGCAAATGACCTATAGCCACTACGTACTTCATTTCAGCTTGTTGTACCCACATCATAGATATTATACATACAGCACTCTGTAGGTAGCTTTTAGAACAGACAAGAATAATCCTCTTACCTTCCAAAATCTCTGGAGAAACTTTATTCTCACAAGTTGCAGTGTGAAATTTGAGCTCCTGCTTTGGAACTCGGTGACGGGCATTGTAGGGGCATGTTACCAGTTCTTTGGCGATCTTCTGGTTGTTCTGGAACGAGACACCTGAAGTTAACAATACAGAGCATGGCCCTCCTATCAAGCTCACCCGTTACTTAAGGATGAAAGGATGGGTGTTCTGCCATAATGACATGCCCAATTGATCCATATTGGCTTTACATAGGGAGAGGATTATGGATTCTATTCCTCTCTAGAGAAAGGTAATTGAAATAGTTGTGCCTGACACTTCAGTATACCATTCTTCACTGGAGTTATCATGGTTTTCCTAGGAGAAGGCCTTGCCAACTGGCTACTCCTGTTCACAGACAGAACTCCTCCAAATAAGGAATGGAATGAATCATGGCAGGAGAATCCATAGCTACCCAGATGGTGTTGGATTCCCATCAGCCCCAGCCAAGTTAGCCAATAGTCAGGGATGATGGGAGTTGGAGTGCAGCCGTATCTAGAGAGTCATAGTTGTACCACCCCTGGATTAAAGGAATACTGTGTATTTGAAATATGCGACAACTGTTAAGAAAATAATTCTTTACTCCTTACTTTAACAAGTCCTCTCAGTGTGAACAGAGTTGCCTCAAGAGTGAGTAGTTAATGAGCTCCCTCCCCCTCCCCCCAGAAAACCACAGTGGTGGATCCAGTGAAGAATAGTATAATACTATTAGAGTAGGGTTGTCAGATGTTCAGTTTTTGCCCAGAGACTCCAGATTTTTTGGGTCCTTTCCAGGTCTCCGGGTATGTCACCTTAATCTCCAGACTCTGAGTTTTCATTTTTAAAAATATTAAGTTTCTAGGTGGTCTGGTTCTTGAGAGATACACCAAAATATCAGCCCCCCAACTTCTGTTAAACGAGCTTATAGCTGGCTGCTCTAACCCCACCCTATCAGGTTTGTAGCCAACAAGTGTTGACTCCAGACACTACCAAGACCACATTGCAAGGCCTGAAAACTGTTGTTTCATAAATAAAGTATATAGTTTTCAGTCTTTTTCTCTCTTGTGTGCAGAAGTCAAACTAGTTTAAATTTTCCTGGGCTGTTGAAGATGGCAGTGTTTTGAAAACCTTCCCAATATAAAGCGTTAATCCAATTCTCGCTTTTCTGGGAGTAAAGCTTCAATGCTAATCCCACATACCTGGAGTAAACCCCATTGAGTTCAATAGGACTTATTTTTGAGTAGACATGGTTAGAATTGTGCTGTAAATTAATGGGACATTTGAGTGAACATAGCAAAGAATTGGCTTTGTGTTGTAAATCTGTTTCTCCCCTTCCAATCCTATTTTTAAAGCAATTAAATTATTGATATTTCTCCCTCCAGTTTTCACACCTCCTTCATCTTGGTCCAATCCTGCTTTTCGTATGATATGTTCTGCGTATAGATTAAATAATAGGGTGATAAAATACATCCGTCTCACACCCTTTCCAATTGGGAATCAATAGGTTTCTCCATATTCTGTCCTTACAGTAGCCTCTTGTCCAGAGTATAGGTTGCACATCAGGACAATCAGATGCTGTGGCACCCCCATTTCTTTTAAAGCATTCCATAGTTTTTCATGATCTACACAATCAAAGGCTTTGCTGTAATCTCTAAAGCACAGGGTGATTTTCTTCTGAAATTCCTTGCTCCGTTCCATTATCCAACGTATGTTTGCAATATGATCTCTGGTGCTCTTCCCTTTCTAAATCCAGCTTGGATGTCTGGCATTTCTTGCTCCATATATGGTAAGAGCCTTTGTTGTATAATATTGAGCATTACTTTACTTGCATGGAATATTAAGGCAATAGTTCGATAATTACTGCAGTCCCTGGGATCACCTTTCTTTGGAATTGGGATGTATATGGAACGCTTCCAGTCTGCGGGCCATTGTTTAGTTTTCCATATTTCTTGACAAACTTTTGTCAAAATTTGGACAGATTCAGTCTCAGTAGCTTGTAGCAACTCTATTGATATGCCATCTATTCCTAGTGATTTGTTTCTTCCAAGTATTTTAGGAGCAGGTTTCACCTCACATTCTAAAATTTCTGGTTCTTCATCATATGGTTCCTCTGTGAATGAATCCGTCATCCTGACATCTCTTTTATAGAGTTCTTCAGTGTATTGCTTCCATCTTCCTTTTATTTCATCTCGGTCAGTCAGTGTGTTCCCCTGTTGATTATTTAACATCCCTACTCTTGGTTTAAATTTGCCTTTCATATCTCTAATCTTTTGGAATACGGCTGTTCCCTTTTTGTTGTCCTCTTCTATTTCTATACAATAACTATTGTAATAGTTCTTTGTCCCTACCTACTAGCCACTGTGTTGTTGCATTTAGGGTTCTGACTGTGTTTCTATTTCCTCTTACTTTTGCTTTCCTTCTCTCCATTTTAAGAGTTTCTTCAGTCATCCATTGTGGTCTTTCTCTCTTTTTAACTAGAGGTATTGTCTTTTTGCATTCTTCCCTGATAATGTCTCTGACTTCACACCATAGTTCTTCTGGTTCTCTGTCAACTAAGTTTAAAGCCTCAAATCTGTTCCTTGTTTGATCTTTATATTCTTCTGGGATGTTATTTAAATTGTATTTTGGCATTATGATTGCTTTGTTCTTCTTTAGCTTTACTCTGATTTTCGATACGACCAGTTCATGATCTGTACCGCAGTCTGCTCCTGGTCTTGTTTTTGCAGAAAGTATGGAACTTCTCCATCTTCTGCTACCAATTATATAATCAATTTGATTCCTATATTGACCATTTGGTGATGTCCACGTGTACAGTCATCTTTTTGGTTGTTCAAAAAATATGTTTGCAAGAAACAAATTATTGGCTTCACAGAATTCAATGTCTTTCTTCTGCTTCATTTCTGTCTCCTAAGCCCCATTTCCCCACAATTCCTAGTACTTCTTTGTTCCCTACTTTTGCATTCCAATCCCCCATGACTATGAGCACATCTTGTTTTGGTGTGTGATCAATTTCCTCCTGTACTTCTGCATAAAATCTCTCCAGTTCCTCTTCTGCATTTGCCGTTGGAGCATAGACTTGGATAGGTTTCCCGTTTAATCTCATTGATATAACTCGCTCAGACCTTGCATTGTAGCTCCTAATTGTTCTTGCTACATCAGTTCTCACTATTAGAGCAACCCTGTTTCTTCTTAATTTCTTGTTTCCTGCATAAAATATTTTGTAGTTGTCTGACTGAAAATGTCACATTCCCATCGATTTTAATTCACTCACGCCAAGTATTGTAATGTTGATACGTTCCATTTCTTGCTTGACAATTTCTAACTTTCCCTGGTTCATGCTTCTCACATTCCATGTTCCTATTGTGTAAATCATACAACTCTGGACTCTCCTTTCACATCTGTGTGTATCAGCCTCTGCATCATTCTTTCGGCTTTGACCCAACTGCATCGTTAGTCACAGCACTACTCATACTTGTCGTTTGTTCTTCCCCAGTAGCTTGGTGAGTGCCTTCTGAGCTGGGGGTCTCATCTTCCAGCACTATCTTGTGTTGCATTTTGGATATTCTGTTCATAGGGTTTTTGTGGTAAGAGGTATTCAGAGGTGGATTACCATTGCCTTCCTCTGAGTTTTGATGCATTTTAGTCTGGTGTCTCAGCTTTGACCATTCCGTCTTGGGTGCCCCTGCTAGGAGTCTAGCCTCTTGGTCTTAGCTTCTTCAACACTCTCAAACCCCTTCACCACATTAAGGTGTGCATCCTAAAGGGGGCATGCCTGGGTAGGCTTGCCTAAACAAAAATATTTTTAGTAGGTGCTGAAAAGAGTACAATGAAGGCGTCTGCCTAATGTCAGTAGGAAGGGAGTTCCAAAGCATAGGTGCTACCACCCTAAAGGACTGATTTCTTATAAGAGCAGAACAAGTACTGTGTGTCACCCGTAACACGGAAAGCACACCTTGAACTTGGCCAGGTAGCAAATTGGCAACCAGTGCTGATTTCAGAGCAGAGGTATTATGTGCTGATAGGGTCTCACTCATGTCAGCAATTGTGCCACAGCATTCTGCACTAACTGCAGCCTCTGGGTCAGGTTGTGCTGCATGGGGATTTCTATGACCTTGGCTGATTGGCTGCCAATATTTTTTTAGTTTTGGTTAGGAAGCCTGACTGGTTGTGGGATGCTGAGTGTTCTGCCTTACTCATAGGAATTTTGTTGTAGGTGGTATGGTATTATGTTTAGGAAATCCTCACTGTCTTTTGTTTTTGTTTTTCTATTTGCATTTCATTTACTTTTAACCTCACTCCCTTACATCCATAGAAGCAACAACAGTGGTTCCATGTGCTCAGCTCAACCTCCTTAAACCCACTGATGCACCTTGTTGGTTGCATGATGGTTTGTTTCTTGCCCAATAGTGGTAAAAGAGAATTCACGTACTGGGTAGTGTGACTGCAACTGTTGTTCCCAAGCTGCTGCCTGTGAAGGTAGACCAGACCATGTGTGTTTTCTCTGTCAATTATTGCTCACTGGAATTGGGTTGGCTGTCAAGGTGAGTTTATAGCAGCCCACAGGGTAGAGAGAAAAGGGTAGAGAATCTTCTTATTCTTACTTATTTCTCAAACTTCTTTCTGAAGTGAAGGGTCAGATCTGTAAAGAACTTTGGAGCAGCCATGTTAAAAGGTAGGGGCAGGGCATTCCAGGCAGGGGGTTGCCAACCCTGCTTCGATATGGATATCTTTGCAGAGGATCCCTAGTCAAGCTTTATCAACAGCACAATCCAAACCATATCTACTCAGAAGTAAGTCCTGGAGTTCTATGGGACTTAGTGTGTTTAGAATTGCAGCCTTCAGGGGCATCCCATCCTTGAGTGCTCCCATCTGACATCTCCACAACACTAGGCTCCTTTCTTCCTACAATGGCCTTCTGGTGACTGTCCTAGCCTGAGGGCACTTAAACCCTCCTTGCCAGAAGCAAGTAGGCTAGATTAAATGTTTTAGCTAAGATTTCTTAGTTTCCAACCAGAGAAATGTTTTTGTTTGAATTGTATGTTCCAAGCAACCATACAATTGTATGCTCCAAGTAACTGTGGATGCTTAATGCATCATGCTTAATGACATCACTTGGTCCCGCCCCTGAAATCTCAGGGTTTGGGATGCTTCTGACCTGACAACCCTATATTGCAGCCTCAGGCTCATTCTTTGTTTCTAGGACTACTTTTACCTAGAAAGATGGCATCTCCAAATCTGTATTGGCTTTATATAGGAGATTAACTGGGCAAGCTATCATGGTAAAACACACATAGGACATTTCAGTGCAAGATCACAAGACTGAAGGTGTTCAATTTATTAAAAATCCTGGTAACAGAAGATGTATACCGAACAAGACACTGCAGATGGATTCAGAGGACTAGTTCAAGGGGCATCATTGTACAATTTTGTTTGGAACTTGTTAAATTTGTAGGGACATTCAACATGTCACAGAAATGAATAGATCAGAGCTCACTCCTCTTTTGAGAAGAGAGCCAGTGTATGAGGTTGGTATATTTTCTTAACATTTCTATCCTGCCCTTCCTCTCAAAATAGCCCAGAGCAGCAAGTTTGGCCCCTTCTTTCATGGTAAGTAACACACATCACTTCAGCTATTTCCTCCAAATCCAAGATGCACAAGGCCATGTTAAAAAAAGAAAGTTATTTTGTGGTATTGTCCCCATGCCCTTCATTTTCTCTCACCTTTCTGCACTTCACCAAGTGATAAGGTAACCTGCAAGCTCTGATCTGGTGGTTCTTATCATAGGGGCATTGGACAAGCCGTTCAGGATCCATGAAGTCAACATAGGTGGAAAGGCTGGCAGGGTACTGCGCTCCTAGGAATATACATTTAAGAATGAGATGTAACTAAACACCAAAGCAAAACCACACAAGAGAGACATGCTTAGAAGCTTAGGAATTTGACTTTATGCTGAGCTTCTTTTGCCCATGAGTGCTGTTCCTGAACTTATTTTATGCATGTATTAACAGAATAATGGAGTCCTGCTGATGAGACTGCAAGTCCATTTAGTCTAGCATCCCGATTTCTGCAGTTGCTAGCAAGACGCATCTTGGAAATCCACAGCCAGGACATGAAGGTAAACAGCACTTGCTTGTTAGTTGCCTCCCCCTCCCATAGGTTTTCTGAAGAATTATTGCTTTAAAAACGTGGAGATTTCATTTATATTGCCACCAATACTGTCAACAGACCAGTCCTCCATAACAGTTTGTCTAATCCAATTTTTAAAGCCATCACATCATTGTGTTTGTCAGTGAGATCCATGTTGATTGTGTGTTGTGAAAAGTACTTTCATCAGTCCTGGACTTATGCTACTTTAATTGGCCAGCTTCTAGCAGAATGGGAAAAAATAGGTTTGCTAACCATTCTTACCATGCATAATTTTCAGGTCTTTACTATATGTCCCATCAGTCCTCTTTTCTAAAGAAGATATCCCCAAACACTATAGCCTTTCCTTATAGGGAAGCTACACAATCATTTTGGTTGCTCTTTCCTGTACTTTTTCTGTCTGTATTATGTCCTTTTTGGGAATGCAGCAGTCATTACTGTACACAATCATATCATAGTTCAGTATAGGCATTACAGTATTGTCAGATTTATCTTCAGTCCTTTCCCCTATAATCCCCAGCATGGAATTTGCATTTGCCATTGTAATACACAGTGTTGCCATTTTCATTGAGCTATGAAAGAGTGCTTATCAATGGTTCCTTCTCAAACTGGGGGGAGGTAATGAGTGGAGAACCGCACGAGTGCTCTTCAACATTACTTGGATGAGCAGGTGCAGGGAACGCTTATCAAATTTGCAGATGATACAAAATTGGGAGGGATAGCTAATACCTTGGAAGACAGAAATAAAATTCAAAGGGATCTTGATAGGCTGGAGCATTGGGCAGAAAACAACAGAATGAAAGTTACCAGAGATAAGTGCAAAGTTCTACACCTAGGAAAAAGAAACCAAATGCATAGTTATATACTTGGCTCAGCAGTACTATATGCAAGAAGGATCTTGGGATTGTTGTTGATCACAAGCTGAATATGAACCAACAGTGTGATACAACTGCAAAAAAGGCAAATGCTATTTTAGGCTGCATTAACAGAAGTATAGTCTCCAAATCGCTTGAAGTATTGGTTCCCCTGTATTTGGCGCTGGTTAGGCCTCATCTTGAGTACTGCATCCAGTTCTGGTCTCCGCACTTCAAGAAGGATGCAGACAAACTGCAACGGGTTCAGAGAAGGGCAACGAGGATGGTCAGCAGATTGGAAACAAAGCCCTATGAGTAAAGATTGAAAGAACTGGGCATGTTTAGCCTTGAGAAGAGAAAACTGAGGGGAGATATGACAGCACTCTTCAAGTACTTGAAAGCTTGTCACACAGAGGAGGGCCAGCATCTTTTTTCGATCATGCCAGAGTGCAGGATACAGAATAATGGGCTTGAATTACAGGAAGCCAGATTTCAACTGAACGTCAGGAAAAACTTCCTAACTGTTAGAGTGGTACGGCGATGTAACCAATTACATAGGGATGAGGTGGGCTTTCCTTTTTTTTTTTTTTTTTAATAATTTTTATTCAAATTTTTCCAAAAACAAACAAAACAAAGTCAAAAAGACATAACAATACATCAACAAAAAAATGAAAATAAAATAGTTGACTTCCGATTTGTCGCAGATCAGCTATAAGTATATAATATACATCAAACCTATCCCTTAATGTATACATACAGAGTCCCTTTTCTCCATAGGCTGTCTTAATTAATCGTCAAATCCCAGTATCATCATTTTATTTTGATCTTTCAACAAAAAGTCTAAGAGAGGTTTCCATTCCTTAAGAAATGTATCTGTCGATTTTTCTCTAAGTAAACATGTCAATTTATCCATTTCTACTAAGTCCATTAATTTCAATAACCATTCTTCCATTGTTGGTGTTGATTCCATTTTCCACTTTTGTGCATATAATAATCTTGCTGCCGTAATCATATATAATATTATTCTTCCATATTTCTTTTCTATTTGTTTATCCATAAAACCCAATAAGAAAAATTCTGGTTTTGACCGAATATTTATCTTTAGAATTTTTTGCATCTTCCTACCTATCTGTGCCCAAAATAATTTCGCCTTTTTACATGACCACCACATATGATAAAAAGATCCTTCTTGTTGTTTACATTTCCAACAAACATTAGAGACATTACTATACATTTTTGACAGCTTTTCTGGAGTCATGTACCAACGGTACATCATTTTATAAAAATTTTCTTTAAGATTATAACATAATGTAAATTTCAAGCCTTTTTTCCACATATTTTCCCATTGATCCATTTGTATGTTATGACCAAAATTTTTTGCCCACTTTACCATGCACTCTTTTACTTGTTCTTCCTCCATATCCATTTTCAATAAAAGTTTATACATTTTTGCAATTATGTTTTCATCATTTGTACACAAACCTATTTCAAAATCAGATTTATTTATTTCAAACCCATACATTTTCTTGTCCATTTTATATCTTTCTAACAATTGTAAATAGGCAAACCAATGAAAACTATATCCTTCCTTTATCAATTGTTCTCTCTCTTTCATTATGTATTCTCCATGTACATTTTCTAATAGTTCTTGATAAGTTAACCATTTCTCTTTTCCAGACATTTCTCTTCTATAAAAAGCTTCTTGACTTGAGACACATAATGGTATTTTCGAATAAAACCTTAGTTTGTATCTATTCCATATTTTCAACAGAGGACGTCTTATAAAATGATTATTAAAGTCTACATTTACTTTTACTTTGTCATACCATAGATATCCATGCCATCCCCACTTCAGATTGTGGCCCTCCAAATCCAATAGTCTTTTATTCCTCAATAAGATCCATTCCTTTATCCAGACTAAACAGCAGGCAGCAAAATAAAGTCTCAAATTTGGTAATCCCAGTCCTCCTCTTTCTTTAGCGTCTTGAAGTAATTTAAATTTAACTCTTGGTTTTTTTCCTTGCCATACAAATTTAGAAATATCTTTTTGCCATTGTTTAAAAGGTAAATCAGAGGATATTACAGGTATTGTTTGAAACAAAAACATCATTCTCGGTAATACATTCATTTTTATCACAGATATTCTACCCATTAATGACAGTTGTAGTTTATCCCATCTTAGCAAGTCTTTCTTAATCTCTGTCCATAATTTTTCGTAATTATTGTGAAACAACTTTGAGTTTTTATTTGTCATGATGATGCCTAGATATTTCAACTTTTTTTCTATTGTAAAATCTGTCTTGTCCATTAACTCTTTCTGTTCCCTTAAAGTTAAATTTTTCACCAACATCTTTGTTTTTTGATTGTTGATCTTAAATCCTGCTAAAGGTCCAAATTCTTTTAATTTGTCCATCAGTATATGAATTCCTTCCAAAGGGTTTTCTAGTACAATTATCAAATCATCAGCAAATGCTCTCAATTTATATTCTTCTTTTTTTATTTTTAATCCCGAAATCCTTTTATCTTGCCTTATATCTCTAAGCAACACTTCTAAAACCAAAATAAATAAAAGGGGAGATAATGGACATCCCTGTCTTGTACCCTTTTGTATTTCACATGAGTCCGTTAAGTCTCCATTAACAATTATCTGGGCCTTCTGTGATGTATAAATCGATCTAATCCATTTTATAAAGTTGTCTCCAAAGTCCATTTGCTCCAAAACCTGGAACATAAATTTCCAATTCAAATTATCAAATGCTTTTTCAGCATCTAAAAAAATCAGAGCTGCTTGTTTATCATTTCGTTGTTCTAAATATTCCAACACATTCAAAACATTCCTGACGTTGTCACGTAATTGTCTTTTAGGTAAAAACCCTGATTGATCTTCCTGAATAAATTGTTGCAATATTATTTTCAATCTTTCAGCCAAAATCATTGTAAAAATTTTATAGTCATTGTTCAGTAGAGATATTGGCCGATAATTTTTTGTTTTAGTTAAATCTTGGTCCTCTTTAGGTATTAATGTTATATTAGCATTTTTCCAACTATCCGGTATCTTTCCCTCTTGCAAAATAGAATTCATTGTAGACTGTAAAGGTAGCAGGAGTTCTTCCTCCAAACATTTATAATACATTGCAGATAGCCCATCTGGTCCTGGTGCCTTTCCTAATTTAATTTTATTTATAGCTTCAGATATCTCTCTTGACGTAATAGGGCCATTAATAACTTGTCTCTGAAAATCTGTAATTTTAGGCAAATTCTGTTTAAATAAATACTCTTCTATTTTTTCAGATGGAATTTCTTGACACTTATACAATGTTGAGTAATATTGATGAAAAATCTTTTTAATTTTTACATTGTCTGTCAGCGTCTCATCTCCTTCTTGTATCTTTAAAATAATATTTTTTTGACGTTCTTTTCTTAATTTATAAGCTAACCATTTCCCAGGTTTATTTGCAAATTCAAAAGTCCTTTGTTTAGCAAAATTTAATTTCCTTTCAATTTCTCTAACTGTCAACATTGATACTTGCTTCTGTAACATTTTAATTTGATTTACAATAGAAACTTTAGCTGGATTCTTTTTCAATTCTTCCTCTTTTTGTTTTATTTCTTCCAAAATTAATTGCATTTTCTGTTGTTTCTTTTTTTTTAATTCAGAATTACATTTAATAAAGTATCCCCTCATAAATGCCTTACTTGTATCCCAAACAATATTTTCACTTGTTCCTTTATGTAAATTATATTCAAAGAACTCCTTTAATTTCTTCTTACATTCTTGTACTACTTTATCATTCTGTAATAAAGATTCATTTAGTCTCCATCTAAATCCAAGATTTTTTTTTTTTAAAGTTAATATCACAGGATTATGGTCCGAAAAAGTTTTTGGTAATATATCCATTTTAAAAATATCCTTCGCTAAAATTTTTGACATCCAAATCATATCAATCCTCGAAAATGTTTTATGTCTTTCTGAAAAATAAGTAAATTCCTTTGCATTATCATTTATATATCTCCAGGTATCCACCAATTCTAGATGTTCCATGAGTTCAAAACAAATCTTCGGTAATTTACCTTGTGTCTCTTTGATATTTTTTTCAGAAAGCCTATCAATTTTTGGTGAGATTACCCCATTCCAGTCACCCATGACACACCAATGCTCATATGAAAACTCTGACAATTTTTCCATAAGTCCTGTATAAAACCTTGTTTTATCTTCATTGGGGGCATAAATACCCACTATCAAAATGTTTGTACCTTGTAAAGTAATTTCAACCCCCACAAATCTACCACTATCGTCCAATAATACCAATTTAGGAAGCAATTGTGGGTTAATATAGAGAACAACTCCATTATTTTTTTTTGGTCCAGCTGAAATAAATTCTTCACCCAAATTTTTACAAATCAAATATTTAGAATCTTTCTTCTGAATATGAGTTTCTTGTAGACAAATTATATCCAATTTTAATTTTTTCAAATAATGAAACACTTTCTTTCTCTTCTGCGCCGTGTTGGCTCCATTTATATTCCAAGTTAGGTATTTGTAATCCATCGTTAAGCGTGTATTTTAAAATTTGCCTGATGCTCCTTTTGATCCATCATCTTCCTTCCCCTCCTCTGCGTATCCTTGTTGACTTTGTTTCCCAGGAACTGTATCCATATCTTTGAGTTTATCTTCTTCCATATCTTTTGAAGCTTTTCTCAAGAAGTCCCTTGCTTTTTGAACAGTATTCAATCTATATTTCTGTTGTCTGAATGTAAAAATCACTCCTTCTGGAACGTCCCACCTAAATTGAATTTTGCATTGCTCAAGTTTTTCTGTAAGGAAAGCATATTCTTTTCTCTTACGTAAAAGTCTAATAGGAATTTCCTTCATCACCAGTATTTCCTTACCATCAATTTTAAAGGTATATTTAAAGTGTTGCTGTAAAACCATATCTCTGGTCGTTTTCTTTACGAAGTGAACAAGCACATCTCTTGGAATTTTTTTCATTGTTGCATATCTGGAGTTAATTCTATAAACTTTGTCTATTTCAAATTCCATCCTATCTTCATTCAAGTCCAGAAATTTTACTAAAGCATTAACAATTTTGTCTCTAATGTCTTCACCTGTTTCCTCAGGGATTGCACGGAATCTCAAACAATGCTCTTTATTTCTCATTTCAGTCATAGCTAAATAGTCCAAATTTTTTTCTAGTTCCAGATTTAGTATATCTGTTCTATTCTCCAAGGTTTGTACCTTTTCTTTAGTATTTTTTGCATCCTCCTTTATTTGCCCAATTGTCCCTTTAATCTCATCCACTTGTGTTTTAATATAGTCTTTTATATCTGTCAATTCAATTTTCATTTCCTGTTTAATTTCCTGTTTTATAGCATTAATCCCTTCCATTATTTTTTGAAACATTTCTGGGGGTATATCCTCTTCCTGTGTATCAATAGAACCTCTTCGCCCCTGGGCCTTAGTTGTTTTTTTAGTTGTCATTTTCAAAAAGAGGCCTTTAATTTCTAAAATTAATCACTGTTTCAGAACCTAAGGGCAGTCTATTTCTTCTTTTTTTCCCTCCACCAAAAAGAAGAGTTAATATTCCAGGCCTGTAATTGGAATCCAGCCAGCACAACACAGTCCTTATCTGCATCCAAGAATGCAAAACAATTCTGGTTGCCAAGACTAAACAATTAGTAGCATATACGAGCAGCGGATTCATCCAACAAGAAATAGTCCAAAGAGAAAAATAGTCCAAAATATAATAATTACCTCTCATCCGTTTTTAAACTTTAAAAGTCCAAATTCAAGCCAGCTTTTTGTCGTAGAAAAGTAAATAAGTTATTTATATTTTCTTTCTTCCTTAATTATATTTAAAAGAGAAAAAGTATGACTCACCCAGGTTTCTCAATTGCTGATTCATAAACAAATCCCTTTTATTGCAGTAATTTAAGCCAAATGATAAGGTTTAGGCAGAAGTGGGCTCGCTGGTTAAGAACGTTTTTTTTTAAGAAAAGAAAAAACGCTTCGCTTCATTCCAGTCCAGCTTGCGTGAAAATCCTGACTCCGTCTTCAGCCGATCGGCTTGCCTTCTTATCTCAGGAATTTCCTGATCAATTCCAGCCGCCGACAGCTCAACGAAGTCTTGTGGAAGATCTGATCGGTTCTCCTGTACCTTGGAGAACATTTAAGCCAGTCCAAGATTCCTCTTGGCTGACTTTTAACCTGAAAAAAGCTTCCTCTGAGGCAGAGCTCCCTCAGAGACAACCACCAGCCAGCACCACTTCCCGGAAGTCCGGATGAGGTGGGCTTTCCAACAGTGGAGGCCTTCAAGAGGCAGCTAGGCAGTCACCTGTCAGATATGCTTTAATTTGGATTCCTTCATTGAGCAAGGGGTTGGACTCAATGGCCTTATAAGCCCCTTCAAACTCTACGCTTCTATGGGCGCATTCACACTGTACATTTATTCCACCATTGTTCCATTTTAAGCAGTCATCGTTTCCCCCCAAAAATCTTGGGAAGTATAGTTTGTAAAGGATGCTGAGAGTTGCTAGGAGATCCCTATTCTCCTCACAGAGCTACAATTCCCTGAATGGTTTAACAGTCAAGTTCTTCTTCCCAGAGAACTCTGGAAACTGCATGTCTGTAAGGGGAACATGGCTTTCCTAACAACTCTCAGCACCCTTCACAAACTACACTTCCCAGGATTCTTTGGGGGAAACCATGACTGTTTAAAGTGGAATAATAGTGGAATAAATGTACAGCGTGAATGTGGCCTATGACCCACTGCAATTAAGATTCTTGTCACCAGCAATTAGTGTTTTTTGAACATAGGAAGCTGCCTTATATTTGAGTCAGACCATTGGTCCATCTCCCTCAGTATTGTCTGAGAGCATTTGCCTTGCACGTTGAAAGTCCCAAATTCAACCCCCTGTATCTCCAGGTAGCGCTGGAAGAGGCTCCTGCTTGAAATCCTGGAGAACTGCTGCCAGTCAGTGTAGACCAGTGGACTTTTTTGGTTTGCGGCGCACTGTAAAACATAAAAATTTTCTGGCGCACTTTGTGAAACTATGAGTAAAAATAAACTATAGAAACCTATTACTTACCCTATACAAATGGGTTTCTTTTCATTTTTAAAATATACTTTCATAATATTTGAGGCACACCTAGCCACCTCTTAGGGCGCACCAGCGTGCCTGGGCGCACTGTTTGAGAATCACTGGAGTAGACAATGCTGAGTTAGGTGGGCAGATGGTGTGATTTAGTAGAAGGCAGCTTCCTACGTCCCCATATAATCTGGCACCAGAGCTCGCAGCTTAACCTCTCTCATAGGATTGCTGTTAAGTTAAAAATCGGGTGGCTAGGGGAAAAGTATGTGTGCTGCCTCAAGGTCTATGGAGGAATGGTAGGATACAATGCAATAAGTAAATAAAAATAAAGGGGATGTGAATGAGAGAGAAAGAAAAAAGACCTGTTGTTGGAGTTGTATTAATGTGACAAGAGCTTCTAGTATTACTTTCAATGAGCAAAAGCCAGCTATTATCGAGTGTGAAGGGATCACACAGAGTTAAGAGCAATCTCCAGATAAAGCATTTGCTAATTACTTGTCCTTGGACAAGGAGGATTTATAAATAAGTTACTCTGAAAACACAGTCTTCACATCCCACTGGGCAGGACAATTCTGCTCAGTGGGAAACAGTCTGAAGCAATAGTCACACAAAAAGCCTGATTAAAATTCCCCTCCCATTACTAGAAAGCTACTTCAAAAGACAGATCTTTTATTTTATTTATTTATTTTTATTTAGTTTAATTTATATACTGCCCTAAGCCCGAAAGCTCTCTGGGCGGTGTACAAAAAGATAAAAACAAGCACAATATATAAATACAATAAATACAATAAATAATAAAAAACAAACAAACAATAACGAACCAAACAACATCCAAAATACGGAAATGCTGTTTAAAATACACTTTAAAATGCCTGGGAGTATAAAAAGGTTTTCACCTGGCGCCGAAAAGATAGTAGCGTCGGCACCAGGCGCACCTCATCAGGGAGACTGTTCCACAGTTCGGGGGCCACTACTGAAAAGGCCCTGGTTCTAGTCATCACCCTCCGAGCCTCTCGATGGGATGGTACTCGGAGGAGGGCCTTAGATGTTGAGCGTAGTGTACGGGTAGGTTCACATTGGGAGAGGCGTTCCACCAGGTATTGCGGTCCCATGCCGTGTAGGGCTTTATAGGTCAAAACCAGCACTTTGAATCTAGCCCGGAAACAAATAGGAAGCCAGTGCAGACAGGCCAGAACAGGTGTTATATGAGCGGACCTTCTGGTCCGCGTCAACAATCTGGCCGCTGCATTCTGGACTAGCTGTAGTTTCCGAACAGTCTTCAAGGGCAGCCCCACATAGAGCGCGTTGCAGTAGTCCAATCTAGAAGTTACCAGAGCATGAACAACTGAAGCAAGGTCATCACTGTCCAGATAGGGACGTAGCTGGGCTACCAATCGAAGATGGTAAAAAGCATTCTGTGCCACCGAGGCCACCTGGGCCTCAAGAGACAGGGAAGGATCGAAAAGAACTCCCAAGCTACGAACCTGTTCCTTCAAGGGGAGTGTAACCCCATCAAGAACAGGATGAACATCCACCATCTGAGCAGAGAAGGCACTCACCAACAGCGTCTCAGTCTTGTCTGGATTGAGCTTCAGTCTGTTAGCTCCCATCCAGTCCATTATCGCGGTCAGGCAACGGTTTAGCACGTTAACAGCCTCACCTGAGGAGGATGAAAAGGAGAAATAGAGCTGCGTGTCATCAGCGTACTGATGACAACGCAGCCCAAAACTCCTGATGACCGCACCCAGCAGCTTCATGTAGATGTTGAAAAGCATGGGGGACAGTACCGATCCCTGCGGGACTCCACAATGGAGAGTCCAGGGTATCGAGCAATGTTCCCCAAGCACTACCTTCTGGTGGCGACCCACCAAGTAGGAGCGGAGCCACTGCCAAGCAGTACCCCCAACTCCCAACTCCGTGAGTCTTCCCAGAAGGATACCATGGTCGATGGTATCAAAAGCAGCTGAGAGATCAAGGAGAATCAACAGAGTCACACTCCCCCTGTCCCTCTCCCGACAAAGGTCATCGTACAGGGCGACCAAGGCTGTTTCGGTGCCAAAACCGGGCCTAAAACCGGATTGAAATGGATCAAGATAATCAGTGTCATCCAAGAGCCCCTGGAGCTGGCCGGCAACCACCCGTTCCAGTACCTTGCCCAAGAACGGAACATTTGCCACAGGTCTATAGTTGTTCAGGTTATCTGGGTCCAAAGAGGATTTCTTCAGGAGTGGCCTCACTACCGCCTCTTTTAGGCAGTCAGGGACCACTCCCTCTCTCAAAGAGGCATTTATTATCTCCTTGGCCCAGCCGGCGGTTCTGGTCCTGCCAGCTTTCACCAGCCAAGAGGGGCAAGGGTCCAGCACAGACGTGGTCACCCGCACCATTCCAAGGATCTTGTCAACATCCTCAAGCTGTACAGACTTTTGAAGTCACCAAGGCAAAGATTGCCAGAAGATTACCTGTTAGTCTCTTAAAGCAAAACACAATGCAGAGTCTTGTGGTACCTTAAAGACTGGTAAGTGGTAAGCGGCTGTAATGCAGCCGAAGCTCTGCTCACAGCCGGAGTTCGATTCCAACGGAAGGAGAAAGTCGAATCTCCGGTAAAAGGGGTCGAGGTCCACTCAGCCTTCCATCCATCCATGGTCGGTAAAATGAGTACCCAGCATATGCTGGGGGGTAAAGAAAGGCCGGGGAAGGAATCCCACCCCATATATACGGTCTGCTTAGTAAACATCACAAGATGTCACCCTAAGAATCAGAAACGACTTGCACTATAAGTGCGGGGACACCTTTACCTTTAAGCTTTCATGGATGACAGCCCATTTCATCAGATGCATCATGCAAGGACCGCATGAAGCATTCAGAGCCTATATCCCAAGGTCTTTAGTGAGTTGTTTCTTCAGTAAATATTCATCCTGTCTCTTAGAAGTTCATTTCCAAAGTGGCTTAATAAATACTGCAAATGATTTCAGAGTGTTGCAATCTGCAATCCTCTTGAAGCTTAACCTGAGCGTAAACTCCACTGAATGCAATATAACTTACTTCTGAGTAGACTTAAAATGCAATACTCCCATGCAATATTCACATTAGTTTTTCAGCTTTTCATCTGAACAGCTAAAAACACTACCCCTGTGATTTAACCATAAACCCAAGATGCAACTGACTTCAGAATCAGCTATTTAGTGGTAGTCATATGCTCCTGAATCCCAGCCTTGGCCAATCTAATGTCTCTGTGACTGGGGGACTCTCCCCTTTAATTTCTCCAATCAAAACTGTCATTTTTTGGTACAACACTCACAAACATGTGACCCCAGATGACAGTTGTAAGCAACTACTATGAAGCCCATGGTAAGCTTTGGACCACCACAAAACTCATACACCCAAACTTCTAGTACAAAGCTGTCTATGAGATGGCATTGAATCTTGTGCGGCATAATGTTTTCCTGGAGGACTAATTCTACATCTCATTGTGTGTTACACCTAATAAAGCATAGGACTGAATGCAATTCACATCTCATAGTAGAGAACATTCTCCTAGAAACGTAGGTGTATCATTTGGGGTGGCCAAAAATTATTGCAGGTTTCAAGTCCCTAGTTCCTAATTCATAATCTTCATCGGAGGTCACACATTTGTGAGTGTTGTGGATTAGAGAACATTGTGGATCTTGAAGAAGACAGTCCCTCCAACCTCCCAACCTTTCCTAAACCTGTAGCCCTCCAGATGTTGTTTGACAACCATACCCACCATCTCCAATAATTGGCTATGCTAACTGGAACCAATGGGAGTAGGAGTTTCTTCTATGCAGTTTTTAAGAAAGAGTTTTTGCACACTCACCTGTTAGTAAGCCTCACTGAGTGCAACAGCCCTGTTTTCACTAATATTAAGTTAGTTAGAAAAAAACTCTTTAGCTTCTTAAATTGACCCAGCTTTAAACATAATGCCATATTGCACCCCTGTAAGCCCTTATGGAGATAGCAGAAGCACTGTGCTTTAAATCACTCTACAACGAGTAGTTCAGCATGGAGGCAGTGTGGCCTACTGTTTACAGTGTAAGATGGAGAGCTAAAGGACCATATGTATTACTTTGAACTTCTTAGAGGACAAGTGGAATATAGATGTAAAGATACAATAAATAATATTTATAAAGACATTCCCATTTGTTGATTTTCCTGCTCATTGTGTAGTTGCTAAATCTATATGTGCCCACTTAAAACTAGCAATTCCATCACCATTACCAAACAATGATTTCACCATCTACTTAGAAATAAGCCATAGAAATGAGATATTTTTCTTCTGTCTGCAGGCATTTTGAACTGATTGGGCTGTCCCAAATTTAGGATTAAACACATTAAAATCAACTTGTTAGTCATACCCATTAATTTCAATAAGCATTCTTTGGGTACAATCAACATTGGGTATTATCTATTAGGTTCCATCACAGTCCTAGCATAGTCTTCTACAATTAAAGCAACAACAACAAAAGCCCTGGCCACATACAGTATGTGGTCCCAGGATACAGTCTGAAGGTACATGGACTCACCACTTTGCTAAAGCTAGGTAGGTCTGGATCTCATCATTACCTGGAAAGGCAATACCCTAGGAACCACAGATATGCATGTTTGCTTCTATTATGGGGAATCAATAACACCAAGCTTTCCAGTTTACCAACACACACACTAACTGAAGATTCCTTATGACTCAGCTGGGACTGGCTGAGAGCCTTTTATAACTCCTCCATTCCTTATTTGGATGGTAATGAATGGAAACACCTACCTTGTTCACACCTGACTTGCTTGAGACATGCACTCTCTCAAGTCTTTATTTGGGATAAGCCAAATCAAAGAGGCTGACTTAGAACAGCTGCTGAATTCAAAGTGATTCAGGTGTCAGCTTACCTAGCAGTTTAACTGTAAGCCCAGCCAATGGGATGGCAGCTTTCTGAGGAACTTGTGACATCATTGCAACTGAACTATCTGTGTATTAAAGCCATACCTGGGAAGAGACTATAAAACTAGATGGGTTTTAATTCTCTGTGTAAAGACAAGTTTATTAGGACATGAACTCCCAGGATGAAGGGAATTCCAGGAATAGTCATTGCCTCCCTTCTCTTAATTATGAAAAAGCAATAATTTATATATGCTCATTTGTGTACTGAAATGTGGACTTTGTGCCTTTCTAGACTATTGTCATTACACAGCTGTGCCTCACTAGTGGTATTTTATTATTATTGTTAGGTCCAAACCCAAACACGCAGGCCGTCACTGTCTACTCAGCCCACATACACCCGGGAAGGTGCGGAGTTGAGAGCAAGAACCTATTACTAGAGGCCAGGAAATAACACACAATATTACCTTTGCAAAGGGGTTCTAAGACCTGCCAGCAAGATGCCTTTCAGAAGTGGGAACCCTGTTTATTGAAATACAGTAGATTATATAGTTTCCCCAATGGTTACATAAAGTGGGGAGCGGATGTCATAAAAGAGTAGAAAAACATAGCTAGACATAGTAATTTCTTAGATATGGAAAGAGGGGTGCTTTGGATAACAAATGCCAGAAACATCTTGTCTTTCTTTCAGGCATAGGCTTGCATAGTTTATACGACCTTGAGATAAGCACTCAGAGCCAAAGGAACAAAGATAGATAGGAAAAGGGAGGTTCAGTTACAAAGGGGAATCATTAAATCAAGTATATGCTCAAGTTACAGTTTCTACATTTGTAAGGATATGCGTGTCAGGGCCTACAACCATGTAAATGAAGCATAGGCATTCTTTTGTGATACATTTGGTAACATCAATATGAGATATTGAGTATGGGTATGCAAAAGGAAATGGGGAAGGGAGTACATTTCCAGCTCAATCAGGCTTTTATTTGCTTAGCCACTGGAATGTCAGGAGGTCAGGTCACCAGGAAATAAACCGATATCTGTTATATCAAAATCAATAATATTTCCATACCTAACATTATTATTATTTATTACATTTGTATACTGCCCCATAGCCGAAGCTCTCTGGGCAGTTTACAACAACTAAAAACATTAAAAACAAATATACAAATTTAAAAACACTTAAAAAAAAAATTTAAAAACACATGCTAAAATGCCTGGGTAGATGATCCCAACGCTTATCCCACAACTAACACATTTGCCAGATGGAAGACTGCATTTCCTCAGCAATAAACCACAATCTTGAGAGGGAAAATGTGGTTTCTTTTTTATCTCCCCAAGTGCTGGTGGGTCTTTTGCAGTGTGCAGGGACACATAGAATAGAGTTACATGAGTGTCACAAAACCCTTTGGCTACCTCTTATGACCCGGTGATAAAAGGCACCTTTTATTGCTTGTTTTTAGACTGAGGGGTGTGGTATAGTTGATCAAGTATTATGCAACAGTGTAATTCTCTGAATGTTTATTTAGAAGCATCTCTCACAGAGTGCAGTGGGACTTCCTCCCATGTAAGTGTGTGTAGGATTAAAGCCATGGGCTGGGGAGACCTATGTTCAAATTGCTATCTCTCAGCTTAAACTGCTTGACAAGCTTCTCATGAGATAAAATGGAGCAACTCCAAGTACACTGCCCCGAACTCCTTCCCAGAAGGGCGGAAGATATATGTCATTGCTGTTTTGTGTTTTCATGGCAAGGCTGATGGCATTTAACAGCTACAGAAGGGGCAGAAAGTGAGCAGATGAACCTTTCCCTTGCCTTCAGCTTCACCTGTAGAATTTCTGACTGCTCTGTAGCTTTAAAAAGGCACAGGAATCTACCAGGATGAAAAGTGGTGGCTGTAATGTTATACTAGCTGCGGTTTGGCAGACATGGCAGAGTTAACTGTTTGGTAGGAAGAGGTTTGCTGCAACAGCCCAAAGCTGCCATGATCCGTAGATGTTTTGCTTTGCAACAGAGCAGCTGTGCTTATTAAGCAGCCCAGCTACAGGAAGTCCCAGCCCCAGAAGGGAAGCTGTGTTCACCACTTCTCAGGGAGGAAGTGCTGGGAGCGAAGCTTGCTTGAACGCGGCTGGCAACCCAATGAGAAAGTAGCAACACAGGTGTTGTGTAGCTTGTTGTGTTGCTGGGTGTGACTACTCCAAATTATAAATTTCCCCCTTGTGCAGGTTGTGAGGTCTTGCATCAAGTGAAGCACGAAGGGAAGCTACCAATTCTACAAGGAGATGTCTCTGTCCTCTGTGTACCAGCACAAATTTGCAGAGAAGCTGACAATCCTCAATGAGAGGGGCAAGGGGGTCCTTGTTCGCATGTACAACATCAAGAAGGTAGGAGCTGATATGACCCATTGTTGGGCTTCATATTTGGGGGGTGGGGGGAACAGATCCATGCCTAGCTTTCAAGAGGAAGTCATGGGGTTTGGTCCTATTCTACTCCTGCCTTGGGGCAAGAAGAGAAAATTATTGGGGCCAGGGGTGTGGGTGGCTAGAGATCAGGACTCCTGGTTACTGTTCGTGGCTTAAGGAAGTACTAGTAGTAGCAGTTCTTCGCTGATTAGAAGGCACAGCTTCTATTTGAGCCTAGTTGTGAAAATGGTGGTCACCCCTTCCATCTCCCAATATGGATTGTTAGGAAGAGTTCATGGTTTGTGTTTTCTTAAAAGAGGAGGATAGTGGACCTAGCGGAGTTAATGGAGGAAATGAGGGGTTCTAGAGAGCCACTGCTCTATAAGAAAATACTTCCTTACCTGAATCTGCAGTCTATCCCAATTTTCTCCACCTTCCAGTCCCACTTCTTTGCCTTCAGTCATGCTAGCAAAACCCTTCTCTCACCCCCAACCAAAAGCTTTCTTTTCTTTATTTGCTCAATGACTTCCTCCTTCTCTTCAAGACTTGCTTCTAAAAGCACAGTCTTTCCTGAGCCTCCTTCATGCCTACTTCTCCACTACAGCCTGGATACTCCTCACTATCCCTCTTTGTCTGTTTTCTACCTGTCTGTGTTTGGTCTTGCCCATCTTATACATATATCAACTGTCTTGGTAGGAACTGTTCCCCCTCTGTGATCTCTGCTCCTAGTTCACTGTTGACACTAAATACATGTTCAGTAGGCAGAGGGTAATGTGGTAGCTGCTATAAATATGTCACATCTGTATCCCACCTTCCTTCTGAGGAGCTTGGAGAAACTTTCTTTGCACAGCTACCCTAGGAATTAGCCGGTCAGGCGAGTGGGAGGAATGGGTCCAAAGTCATCCAATGATCTTCATGGGTGTTTGAACCCAGATAAGCCTGCACTTTTTGTCCACTGTGCTGAACTGAGCCACTTGTTCAGTTTCTCTATCTGGTAGTTGTAGAAGGTCTGAGTGGAAGGAAACAAAAATGCCACTGGCTGAAGCCTTAGAGTCACTCAAAGTATTTTAGCAAACAAGGAGACACCACAAGCAGCTGTTTCCTGGTCTGTGTGGGTGTTGGCTGAGGATTCTCAGAGGCTTCCTCTTTTGCAGGACCAGCAACAGATCTGAACGCAGCTTAAAACTGAATTGTCAATAGCACCTTCTTTCCTCTGGCTTTGGTTGTGAATAACCCTTGCAAACTGCTTCAGGTCCCATCACATACAACACTTGCATTTCATATAGCTTGAAGTGATGGTGGTGAACCAGGGGAGGATCTCTATTAAAAATGTACACATGTAGATTAGTGGTGTTGTGAGTTTGCTCTCTGATTCCTGTGGATGGGTTGGTCACCATGGTTTTACCTTTAAAGTGCCTCTTGTATTAGAACCTGGGATTTGACGAAAATGTTTCTTAAATTGCTGCAGGTGGTCCCTTGAATGGGCATTGGCAAGGTTGGGATGGGGTGGTATGAGAGGTGAGTGTTTACTTAACCATAGCTGTTTTTGTACTTATGGCAGATTAGTTCCTTCCTCCTCCTCTAGAGTTGTGAGTTGGCTGACGGATGAAGGCTGTATGCCAGAGGTTCCCAAACCTTTTCCCCCCATGAATGACTTGAAAATTGCTGAGGGTCTTGCCAGACCACTTAATAGTCAATTTAAATTGTAAGTGTTCTTTACAGACATGCAATGGTCCACCTGAATGAAGCTTGTGGATCACTAGTGGTCCACAGACCACAGTTTGGGAACCCCTGCTATATGCCATGGGGTTCATCATCGCTGAGGATCTGATGTGAGGTTATGAATCTGCTGACTCACAGAAGTGACTGCAGTTTGCTTCCACTTATACTCTACTTTTTAACAAAGTAACTATTACTATTGCTTATAATATTTGGTCTTATTAGAGGAGCAGGAAATAGGGTTGCCAGGTCAGAAGCATCTGAAACCTTGAGATTTCCGGGGCGGGCCCTAGTGATGTCATTAAGCATGATGGAAAAGCAAGGAGGGAGGCACCCAAAAGTACCGCAAACAAGTAGAGGGGGAACCCTCAAAGTGCCTTGCCAGTGAAAAGCCAAAGGTGGAAACAAAAATGTTTTTATCACTGCCTGATACATTTTGGGTGAAAAGAACCCTTTATCAAGGGCAATCTGTAAAAGCATACATATACACAGCATTAAAATCAATGGTCAATCATACCATGAATAATAATATATTTATGCATTAATCTATTAAAAATGAACAATTCCATGATATACTAAACACTGGCTGCAAAAGCTCTACTAAATAAGGAAAAAAGGGACAACTAAGATGGAACATAATACAAAATAAAACTTAAGAACTTATATGAACTTCATATTTTGAATGTTGTTTGAAAGGTAAAATGTTGTTCGAAAGGTAAAATGTGTAACATGCTATTTTTGCAAGTAATTAAAAATCCTGCATGTACACTTTTATTATAATCATAATTGAAATTGTTTACTGTGTGTGTATGCCTACCAAGATCCTGCTGTGATCTTCAGTTCTAGATTTCCTGCTATATTATTGTAGAAAGGCAATTTTGCTACTGCTGAAAGTTATACACTAACTCAACTTCTGATGTGCAGACAAGCAGGAAAAGGAAACTGTTTTCAGCAAATCTCTCATCAATCAGCAAACCTCTCATCAATCACAACCTTGACTTCGCTTATTGGCTAAAAACCTGAAAGGGTGGGGATTAGAGCAGCCAGTACTAACAGAAGTTGCGGAGTGGGGAGGTAGCCAACATTTTGGTGTATATCTCTTGAACCAGACCACCTAGAAACTTACTTTTTAAAAAATGAAAGCTAAGAGTCTAGAGATTGGGGTGACACACCAGGAGACCTGGAGAGGATCCCCAAAAACCAGAGTCTCTGGCCAAAAACTGGAGACCTGGTAACCCTAGCAGGAAATGATTATGAATCTATTAATAGCTGTTCATAGGATAATCGGCCAAAATCAATGTGCCAACACTGATCAATATGGTTAGTGTAAGGGAAGGAAAATGATTTAGTAATCATGTTATTAAAAATGGAATCTCTTTATTATGTTCTTGGTGTAACAAAACAGAATATAATGTTGAACAGTATATATAGTATATATAATTATAACAAATGGTATAATCAAAAGTGTGTAAGTGGTTTCAAATATGTGATTATTGTGCAAATATATCTTTTTACTTTATGTAATGATTATACCTTTTTTCTTTTTATAGTACTGTTGCAACTTTGACATAAAAATAGACTATGGCCACATCTGTACCATACATTTGAAGCTGTATTATACCACTTTAAATAGGCATGGCTTCTCTCAAATAATCCTGGAAAGTGTAGTTTGTGAAGGTTGTTGAGAGTTGTTAGCAGACCTGTTACCCTCACAGAGCTACAGTTCTCAGAATGGTTTAACAATCAATCCTTCATCGCAGAGAACTCTGGGAATTGTAGTTCTGTGAGGAGCATAGGGGACTCCTAACAGCTCTCAGCACCCTAGCAAATTAGTTCCCAAGATTCTTTGGGGGAAGCCATGACTTTTAAAAGTGGTATAAGAGAGCTTGAAATGTCTAGTGCAGATGGGGCCATACTGAGACACCGTAAGTCTCCACTGACTTCTCATCTGAAGGAAAGTAAATTCACCTGTGCTGCCTCTGTAACTTTTCACCAACTGAGGAAGCAGGAAATGCACAGCCATATTCCCATATACACACTTATAATTTTCCTGTTAATTCAGGTTACATTTTCTTTTCTATGTAATGTGAATCAGTTGGAGCACCTGTCACACTTGATTGTTAATTTCAGCATACTCTCAACGTATAAGCCTCTGTCTCTTTGGCATTCCTTCCTTCCTTATATGTATTCCTGTTCCTCAAATCCATAATGGATACCAAAATACTTAATTGGGGCCCAGTGACCAGTTTTTTTACCCAGAGCTCAACTGAGCAGGACTCAGCCTTGAGAAATCCATTGAATTTGCAGGCAGAGTCCTTCTCATGAGAGAAGTACTTCTGGTCTTACACAGACTGAAGTACTTTTTACCTCTGAATAGCATCAGTATGCCCCAAACCTATAGGAAATTTAGAGGAGGGCTGTGAGGCAGATTTGAGGTGTGATGGCTTTTTTAAGAAATAAAGCTGCCCTGGTCCACCTTGGGATTCATCAGGCCAAGGTAGTCTACCACATAGCCCAACAGATGCTTATGAGTCTGAACCAGGTGTCTTTGCTGCCTCTGTGGAATTGTGAAGACAGGTGAAGTTGCCAAGCAACTGGCAGGTCACAAAATGAGGCTGATTCTGCTTGGTGGGTTATTGAGTCGTGCAGGCTGTCCTAGAAAATAACAGCTCATTTGGGGCTTTGTTATCCACCATATAAACCTGGAGTAGTGATGAGACCTGCCTTTGATGGATGGTGGCAGCACAAATGCAGCTTGATTAGTTTGAATGTTTTCTTGTGGCTGCTGATGACTGGGATGGTTGTGCAAATAATAGGCTTCAAGAGACCCTGAAATTAATCTGAGGAGGGCATTGAGGGAATGTAGGTCGAGTCTGGATATGTGGCGAGTCCTGCCAGTTCGTCAGTGTGCAGACTGACATTTTGCTATGCCAAACTGTCCAACTCTCTGGAAGGCTGTGTGGTTACTTAAGTGTTGGTTGATGCTCAAGAACTGGCACTAGGGCATAGAGTGAAGCAAGCAATCTGACAATCAGCTGCCCACCCAGAACCAGCACATTGGATCCATCCACCCCTATCAGTGCCTCAATCTGAGGGTTGCATAAATGTGTTCTGAGGTATCTGGATTGTACAAGGTGACTGTGACCTCTTTTTTTGTTGTTGTTGGCTAACAGTGAAGTGGAGCAGAAAACGGCCTGTAGGAAAAAAACCCCAGTACTTTATTTTACCCTGGAATGTTTTACTATTTGTAGGTTCATTAGTAACAATGAATGGATGCCAATTGTGAAGAAATACTAGGCAAGCTTGGCAGTGTCAAAGTCTTTAGCTTTGCTTACTTAAATAGAAGTAAAATAAATGTCCTCAATTAGATAACTCTCTAGGACATCAGAAAATTACATGATGCAAATTGCCCTAATTTGCATAGGAAAACCTTCCAGAAAATTTCCCAATTCAAAATTTTCCAGAAAAGCCACATCACTGTTGGTGAAAGACTAGAGCAGGCCTTAATATGGGGCCATAAATAAACCATCCTACATGACTGACCTGGCTTCCTTTGTGCACCTACTTGGCCTCATAGGTACATTGGAAGCTGCCTTATACAGTCAAACAAAGAGTCCATCTAGTTCAATATTTTCTACACGGACCGGCAGCAGCTGTCCAGGGTTTCAGATGAGAGTGTTTCCCAGCTATCTCTGAAGATGCCATCGATTAAATCTGGGACCTTTTGCACAAAAAGCAAATTCTCTATCACTGAACTATGGTCTCAGTTCCCAGTGCCAGTTTTCATCTTTAAAGCCCTATAGGGCCTGAACTAGGGATATTTAGCTTAGGGACCTTGTCTTTGCATACTCACCAATTATAATGAGAAGCCCTGCTGAGGGGTTCTACTATTTTCAGTTGTAGGTGTCTCCAAGGATATAGCAGGACCTTTTTCGTTTTAGCCCCAGTAGTCTTTTTCCAGAAAGGCTGATTGGTGTGTTCCAGCCGTCAAGGTATCAAAAAGCAATGCAACCCTTCTTATGCATACTAGCTTATAGGAACATGACATTTTTATATTGAATTTCTAAGTGTGTTAACTTTATTCTGATTTTAGCATTTTATAGTTTTTTATGTAATGTGTTTTTCTCTGTTTAGTTGCCTTCAGCTGTTTGGAAAGGTAGGTTATACATTCATTAAACAACAGCAAAGAAGTTACCTGGAACTATTTGTTCGATGTACAGTTTTTGAGGAAGAAATCTCAGCAGCTTGTATTCACCTTTTCCAGTTTTAAGTCTTCCTGCAAAAGCTGCCAGCTTGTCCTTTTGTTTCCTGCTTGTATACACACACCTGCATACATACCTCTTATACCTGGTTTACCTCCTCCCCCCATATAGAGGAGGGGGGATCAGAATGTGTCATACCTGCCTATCACTGCTGTCTTTCTGGGCCATCTTATTATTTAATAATTATTTGATTTATATCCCACCCTTCCTCCCAACAGGAGCCCAGGGTGGCAAACAAAAGCACTAAAAACAATTTAAAACATCATAAAAACAGACTTTAAAATATATTAAAGCAAAACATCTTTAAAACATTTTTTTAAAAGCTTAGAACATTGTGTTTTAATCAGTGTTTAAAAACTATTAAAAACTGGGTTAAGGTCTCAACTTAAAAGGCTTGTTGAAAGAGGAAAGTCTTCAATAGGTGCCAAAAAGATAACAGAGATGGCGCCTGCCTAATATTTAAGGGGAGGGACTTCCACAGGGTAGGTGCCGCCACACTAAAGGTCCATTTCCTATGTTGTACACAACGGACCTCCTGATATGATGGTATCTGCAGGAGGTCCTCACGTGTAGAGTGCAGTGATCGACTGGGTATATAAGGGATAAGATGGTCTTTCAGGTGTCCTGGTCCCAAGCTGTATAGGGCTTTGTACATCAAAACTAGAATCTTGAACTTGGCCTGGTAGCAAATGGGCAGCCAGTGCAATTCTTTCAGCGGGGTGACATGTTGGTGACATCCTGCCCCAGTCAACAGTCTCGCCACCACATTTTGCACCAGCTGCAGCTTCTGGACCTACCTCAAGGGCAGCCCTACATAGTACAGTAATCCAGCCTGGAGGTTACCAGTGCATGGGTAATAGTAGTCAGGCTATCCCAGTCCAGAAACGGCCAAAGCTGGTAAAAGGCACTCCTAGCCACTGAAGTCACCTGGGCCTCTAGTGACAAAAATGGATCCAGGAGCACCCCCAGACTAAAGACCTGCTCTTTCAGAGGGAGTACAACCCCATCCAAAGCAGGCAACTGACCAATTATCCGAACTCGGGAACCACCAACCCACAGTGCCTCTGTCTTGCTAGGATTCAGACTCAGTTTATTGGCCCTCATCCAGCCCACCATTGAATCCAGGCAGCAGTCCAGGGCCTCTCCCGATTCAGACGTTGCAGAGAAATAGAGCTGGGTATCATAAGAGTACTGCTGACACCTTGCCCCAAATCTCCTGATGACCGCTCCCAAGGGCTTCGCATAGATGTTAAACAGCATGGGGGACAACATGATACCCTGCTGCACCCCACAGCACAACTGCCAGGGGGTTGAAAGACAATTGCCCAATGCTATTCTCTGAAACTGACCTTGGAGATAGGATCGGAACCACTGTATAACAGTGCCTCCGATAACCATCTCACCAAGTTGGCCCAGAGGGATACCATGGTCAATGGTATCAAAGGCTGCTGAGAGATCAAGTAAGAATAACAGGGTCACACTTCCCCTGTCCTTCTCCTAATAAAGGTCATCCATCAGGGCACCAAGGCCAATTCAGTCCCATAACCAGGCCTGAACCCAGACTGGAATGGGTCAAGATAATCTGTTTCATCCAAGAGTACTTGTGATTGCTACATCACAACCCTCTCAATTACCTTCCCTGAGAAGGAGGTATTTGCGACTGGGTGGTAATTGTTGCAGACTAGTGCGTCCAGGCTGGGCTTCTTCAGGAGCAGTCTGATCACCACCTCTTTCAGGGTGGCTGGAACCACTCTCTCCCACAATGATGCATTGACCACACCCTGGATCCTCTTGGTCAAACCCTCTTGGCAAGCTTTAATAAGCCAAGAAGGGCAAGAGTTGAGAGGAGATGTTGCTAGTTGCATCATCGTAAGCACCTTGTCTATGTCATCAGGCCGCAACAACTGAAACTGTTCCCAACAAGTTGCAGCAGACTTTGCACTGGATATCTCATTGGGGACTACAGTAGATGTGGAAGGCATCTAGACTGCTACAGAGGCAAGCAATTTTACCCTCAAAGTGCCTTGCAAACAATTCACAGTGGGCCTCGAAAGGGTCTAAAACTCCATTTCCTGGTGTTGATGTCAACAGACCCATGACAATACAGAAAAACTCCATTGGACGGCTACTTGATGCAATGGTGGCAGAGAAGTGGGCCTTCTTCGCTGCCCTCACCACCACACAGGCACAGTTATGTTTTACTCATGCCCGATCAGCCTCACAGCACGTCTTTTGCCACTTGTGCTCTAGCCATCATCCAGCTTGTTTCACTGGAGGCAGACCATCTTAATGTGTCCAACACCCCTGCAGGGAAGGATCGGAGCCATAAGTCTAAACTATACTAGGAAGTGATCTGACCATGACAATGGGGTGACATCCATCACCTATCTCCAGACCACCCCTTCCTCCATCTGGAGCAAAAACCAAGTCGAGGGTGTGCCCTGCCCTATGCGTTGGGCCGGTGACAACTTGAGACAACCCCATGGTCATCATGGGTGCCATGAAGTCCTGAGCCAGAACACTAGAGGCAGCCTCAGTGTGGACTTTGAAATCACCCAGCACTATTGTTCTGGGCTCCTCCAATACTACAGCTGAGATGGCTTCCACCACCTCAGTCAAAGAAGCTGCCAGGCAGCAGGGTGGACAGTACACCAGCAGCAACCCTAGTTTACTGTCTCTTTGGCCCGACACCAGGTGCAGGCCCTCGCAGACAGCTCCAAGACAGAGTGGTTTCCTGGTGACAGAGATGGAAGTTCTGTAGACCACAGCAACTCCTCCCCCTCAATCCCTACAGCCTGTGGTGGTGTTGCACCAAGTATCCAGGTGGGCAAAACTGGTTCAGATCAACTCCTCCCAGCTCACCCACCCAGGTCTTGGTAATGCACACCAAATCAGCACCTTCATCCATGATCAAATAATGGATGAGTGTGGTCTTATTGTGTACCGATCTGGTGTTAAACAACAACACACACAGGCCACTGGGCATAGCAGATGAGCAACAAGGAACCCATCCATGAGAGGAGTGGCAGCAAGGCATAGATAGCCTTGCCCTTGTCTTCTATGGTAATTCACCACTTCCCCATGGCTATACTTCCCTCTACCTGTGATCACTGAAATTGGGGTGACATCACCCATGTCCCTCCTTACTAAGGCTCCTCCTAAACACCTGATATGGACCCAACAAGAGCCCAGCAAGAAAACCTACCTGAGCCAATTATCCCAGTAGGCCTCTGCGAGAATTAGGAACAGTCAGACCCACTCAATATTTTTCACACTGGGCACTCCCCCTCTGTCTCGCACCCAGGGAGGGCTAGCCTTTTGCCAGTTACAGATTCTCACTCTGAAGGCATCTGGCAATTTTCTCCTGTCATTCAATTCACTGCACAGGCTCTCACCCTTCATAGGAACTACACACGAGCCATACACCCTCTCCATACCCCAACCTTCTCCAGATTGGTTAGAAAGAAAGAAATAGAAGAGGGTAGCATCCTTGCCCTCGAGACTCCCTAATGGGATCCCCAAGGGGCAATGCCCTTTGGTGTCACCCCTTCAGTGGCGACCCCACCGGCTGCAGACTCAGCACCCAAGGGCAGCTGGGCTTTTGTGCCTCCTGGCCCAGTCAGGAGCTGATACAAGAGGCTGCACAATTAACTGCAGTCTCTCTCTGGAGCCAGGGTCAGGCAGGGGGTCCCAGTCCTTGCAACACTTACCAGGGACTTGAGCTGTCTCAAAAGACAGCAACCCAAAGGAGCAAGCAGCAAGCACCCAGATGCTCAGATACTCAGTCCTAGGGCAGGTCTTCTTCAGTCTCCCTAGTGCTACAGCTGTTCCCCTTAGTTTCATCTTAGTTTCCATTGAAACTCATCACCTGAATATTACAGGCTATCAATAGTCTTTTGTCAAGTTCTATTAAGAGGACTTGCCTCAGGACAATCTACCCGGATACTTCTATACTTGCAGAGCTCTGATAGGAGACCCATAACAGTATCCTGAGAGCAAAGATGAAGCAGTCAAATTGAATCACTTGGCATCGGAGAAACTGATAATCTTTAGCATACCTTGTCTTGTGGCAGACTGGTGTTCAGTGTGCATAACACATGGGAGATAACTGTTGGAAGATTTCACTAGGTCACTACAATAAACTCTGTCTGCTTACTAAAGATCTTTTGCTTAAGAATTGTGAAGTTGGATGTCCTTGGACATTGCAGCATCCAGCCACTGGTTTCCTTGTGTTACCATTTCTCCCTGCCATGTATTTCTAAGGGAGGGAAGAGGTTACCCGAGTGCTGGGGAGATGGGCCTAACTGTTGTGAGAAAACAGGCAAGGGACCTAATTATTCTGCATATTTGAAGGCAAGGAAGGACCTAACTGCACATGAAGCTAACTTCATTTTTGTTGCTTGCAATTCGTATTGTCATTTCCCTTTAATTGCAGGCTGGTGGAGCAGAGGATTAAATTTATTGGGAATGCACGGTATGGGGAGGGATGGTTTAACCAATCCACACATGCACACACCAAGAGTGCAGTTAAGCTCCCATAAATTGGTATTGTGTGTTGTTCAGCCCTGAATGCAGCTTTGTGTGCTTCTACAGACATGTATGGATTCCCGGAGCAAGCCAACGTTCTTAACCGAGAAGACCATGGAATCCTCTATCAAATACATCAACAAGAAGTTTCCCAACTTGGACACACGGAGTGGCACGGTGAGACCCTGGGTCAGAGCAGGAACTGGGAGTTGGGCAGGTTGTGCTCCTGGCAACAGAAGGCTGGCCTTGCTGTTTTGTTGGTTTAAATAAGAGCAGCTTTTTTATGAGAACTGCAACCATTCTGGGTACATTCTAAGGGATTGAGTCATTTTACAAATGACCCCAAAGCTGCTTACTAACTAGGATTCACTAATGGGCAAAAAAAAAAACCCCAAAACCCCTTGCGGTTTAAGAACATATATGTAGCCAACTGATATTTCTATCAAACTTTTAAAAGTGGGGAAATTGGGCAGCTATAGTGAATGCACCAGGGGAGCAAGAGACCTGATTTCCTCTCTGAGATATTGTATTGCCCTACAAATTTGTAAAAATGCAAACACAATTTGGGCTGGTCTTTCACAGTCCAATCTACTTCCTGTGTAGCTTTGAAGAATTTGGTAACATGTGCCTCTGAGCGTACGGTGAGTGGTGGCAACACCTGCAATTGGGACTGCATCTCCAAAGATGGAGAATTACATTTTTTGTATGTTTGGTGGTGGTGGTCTTACTTTAGCAGGTAGGGGGAGGAGATAGGAGGGAGGAGGAGGAGAGGGCAGGTTTGATCATTTGCATTCTTACTGAGTTCATTGGGATTTACTCCTGTGCAATCATGCTTAGGATAGGTGAAACTGACTTGGGGGAAGCGCAGGGAGGAGGGGGAAGGGGAGGGGATTGGGTAGGTGGGCACTGGGCAGAGGGAAAGCTCCTTTCCTTTCCAAAAGGACAACACTGTTAACAGTATCATTATTTTTTGGGTTTCCCCTCGTCTTTTTATTCTACAGCAGACACAGATAGTCTCCCACCCAAATTTAAACCAAAGCTGTCCTTGGCCACATCCACACCAGACATTTGTTCCACTTTAAACAGTCATGGCTTCGTCCCAAGAATCCTGGGAAGTATAGTTTGTGAAGGGTTCTGAGAGTTGCTAGGAGACACTCTATTCCCCTCACAGAGCCAAAATCCCCAGAATTCTCTGGGAAGAGGGACGACTGGAGCTCTATATATGGAAAACAGCAGAATGGCATGGGGGTGTTTTCAATTTAATATGGTGAAATGTGGAAAATCCATGCTGGCTACAGCATACAGCCACTCTCGTGGCTGCATAATACAATACTAGTGCAATGACTAATAGGAACATAAGACTCCACCTTAAACAGAGTTAGATTGTTGGCCCATCTGGTTCAGGGCTGTCCATGCTGATTGGAAGCAGCTCTTCAGGGTTTCAGATTGGAGGCATTCCCAGCCCTACCTGGAGATGTGAAGGGCTGAACCTGGGATCGTCTGCATGCAAAGCAGATGCTCTGCCACTGAGCTATGGCCCTGATACACATGAACATATGAACATGCCTTATTCTGAATCAAGATCATTGGTCCACCTAGATAAGGACTACTTGTTAGTGGCTCTCGATGGATTTCAGAGAGACGCCTTTCCTCTCCTAGCCCTGTTATCTCCTGAGGTCCTTTCAACTGTACCTGTCAGTTGCTGGACACTGTACATATGAAGCCTGTGCTCTGTCTCTGAGCTATGTCCTTTTCCTGTACACATGAGGGCAGTAGTATAGTGGCAAATTCAGAAGTGCAGGGTCCCTTCATGATAATCACAGCCACACTCCGCCCCCATTTTTCTGCTGATGGGTTGAGAAAGATTCTTGTTAAGGCCTTCTTCCACCACAACAGGAGCCAATAAGCAGGAAAAGGGAGAGTTAGCTATTGAGAAGTCTTCTCAGTGGCTGACTCGCCTTCTTTCACTCTGATTGGCTCCAATCAGCAGGAAACGACAAGGAAGCATGTTAGAAGACTTTTCCCAGTGACTAACACACTCCCCTTTCATGCTGATTGGCTTGTAGGATACTAGAGACATAGGGACCCTGCTCCCAAAAAAGTAAGGGGTTTAAGACCCCCCCCCCGAGACCCTGGATGACTACACCCCTGCATGGGGGAGGGCCTTGATGATGTTCATCACTTTTCAGGTAGAAGAAGCTGAGAGCTGCAGTCTCTTTAGAAAAAAAAGAAAATGTAAAAACGGGGCGGGCAGGGGAGAATGGACTTGGGTCACTCCTCTCAGTGATGTCACAGGTACTGTCCAGCAGGTATCTGTGACACTTAAGACCTTAAAAGCACTTAAGCACTTAAAATTCTTGTGTGATTGTGTGTAGGGCTATAACAGTTGTGTATTTGTTGCCCAATAAAAACAATCTGGACAGACTTTGAGCTACTGCTAGGTGACCTGGAACCAGGCTGCGATATAAATAGTTTGTACCACAACTCAGTCCTCTGCAAGCGTACTCTGAATCATTTCTCCCTGTTTTCAGTGGAGCTTTTTGCCTAGCAATTGTGTTTAGGATTGCAGTGTCAGACTTGGAAATGATAAATATTGATGAACAACTTTGAAATGGCATTTAAATGATTTAACAAAACAAAAATAAAATGGCTGTAATGTGACCCTTTAAAAATGAGAGGAAAAAAAGCAGAAGGAGCCAGCTTAAAAGTAGCTAGCATGCAACTAAAATTAATCCAATAGTTTTTGTGTTTTGTTTCTGGTTTATCTGGTCCATTGCTTTTCCCTTCAGTTTCATGTATTTCTGGACATGTATTTTTAATCAAAGGGGTGTTTTTTAAAAAAATCCTTCTGAGATTAAAATAAAAACAAGCCCAACTCTTTAAAAAGATTGTAGAAACAAACAAGTTTAGGGCCCAGATAGATAATTCTAGGCATCACATTCCGCAGCCAGGGAGCCACTACTGAAAAGGCTCTGCTCTGTTCCCCAGATGAATGAGGCTGTGCTGGTGATTAGTCCTGCCTGTTCATGCTCTGTTTTCTTCTTTACAGCAACATTTAGGTCCAGTACAGAAGGAGAAAGCAGATATTTTCCGGGCACTCACTGCCTATTATCAGACCTTTGTGGATGTAATGGAATTCCGGGTGAGTGTTAATAGGGTTTGAGATGTTGCTGATGGGGTTGCTTTAGGTTTGCCCTGTTCTGACTGGAGAAGTCTTCTGCCCTTTTGAAAAACTTCATAAGGAGAGTAAGTACAGTTTGTCTTAACCCCTGTGTGGGAATGGCAGAGATGCCTTCATCTGAGTGCCAGCCTTATTTCAGAGTCTTAACAGGTCAGAAGCCCAGTCCTTCAAGGGTGCATAGAATGACTAGGATGGCCAAATGAAAAACAAGACCAGGCTTCTGCACCTTTCACAGTTGTACGGAAGAGGACATTTCAGCAGGTGTTAATAATAATAATAATAAAGTTATAACTTGAAAAGTGCTTGGGAATTCTAAGAAATCAAAAGCTAAGTGCAGTTTTGAAATCAGTGGTTAAAATCAGAGCAGTTATGAAAGGATCAGTCCACCATATTGATTCAAAATGGCATCCAACTATATCCAAACAGACAAAAACCTGTTCCTTGATCTCGGGAACCATCATGCAAAATTTGGTTCTATCTTAAGAATTGTCCAAATGCATAGTAAACAAACAACATTCCAAGGTTTTTATCCAGTCCTCATTCCAAAGACTTAAGGGTGGCATACATAGCACCCCCTCCACCAGTTGATCCTCACAACAATGCTGTAATATAGGCTGAGACAGAGAGAAAGACTAATGTAAGATTACCGTGAGTCCATGCTGTAAAGTGTTTTTTTAAAAAGCACAACATCCCCTTGCAATGTAAAACACATTCAGAAAAAACAGAATATAGATTCTAGTATACCGAAATAGAATTAAAATGAGAAAGTAGTCACATTTGTGGACAGAGGTCGTTTGCCAAATAAACAAAGATAGCAGCCAAATAAATAATCCTGACACATTTGTGCTTAATAAGAAAGCCAGCTTCTCAGGAATTGAAGGAACCATTTTTAAAAAAGAAAGATTAAGTGTTCATGTCTGTTTTAATGTTGCACAGAGTTTACAGTTGAATGCATAATCAGGTAGATCTTTAATGTCCAAGGACAGAAACATGAACATCTGTCAGCGTCATCAATGGCAGTCTTGAGCAAAATCAGAACAGATTCATAGAGCTCTTTCTGGACACAAAGTGGGGAAAGGGAAACTGTTTCATTTTGGATTGATCTTTGGGGCCATCCTGGTTTAAATTGGCATGCGTGACCTTGGGCCAGCCTCTCTCTCTCGGCCCACCCTACCTCACAGGGTTGTTGTGAGGATAAAATGGGGAGGGAGAGAGCCACATACATCACACCGAGGTCCTTGCAGGAAAAGGGGGGAATATAGTAAATGTAATATAGTAAAAATAAATTAATCAGAAGCAGGGGGTGTTGGGGGGGGGGGAAATGGAGAAGTGGTGAGGGGACAGCTGTGAAGAAGTGAGCAGTTGCAGCTTTTAGGCATTCCTCCTCCATAATGCACTTAGTCTGATCCCTAATCTGGGCCAGTGCATGGCAGGCAGTTCCAACACAGGGGATCTATGGATGTAATGAAATAACAGTGACAATGCAGAATGTTATTATAGGACAGACTAAGAGTTAGTCCAGTTCTTTACAATAATAGCTCTATTAGTGCTAATTATTCTCCTTTAGGACCATGTCTACGAACTGCTGAACACTATTGATGCCAGCCTGTGCCACTTTGACATCGTGAGTATCTTTTGAATAAAGTACGGATGTCTTAGTTACTGATGGGTAAAAGACAGATGGACATTGCTTTTAGCATAGTACAGATAGTTTTTCTGAATTGCTAAGGATATAAAACTGTGGACGTTATATATTATGGGCCATACCCATAGGCATTCTTTTGAGAGTCCATAGGGTGGGAAGAGAGGCTTCAGAGGGTGGGAAGCAGGGGGTGCAGCAGTTAGGAACAAGCTATAGCAGAAAAGGTCAATGTTGACCATTGCCTAAGCAAAGCTCAAGCCTCACCTAGAAGTGTTTATTGTCAGTGGGCTACTTGGCTGGGCAGAATCTCCCCAGAGACTGGGAGGAGGTTATAGTCTTTTTTTTTCCTGAGTAACTTATCACAAGGGATAATAGCCAAGCATGGATCCATAAATTCCCAGCTCTAGCTTTGAAGGCTACTTCTGACAGGCCTAGTGTTAAGTGAAATAAATGTTATGCACAATGCAATAAACGTTGGGGCTTGCATATCTAGCTATGGGGGTGAGCGATCCAGATCACGACCTCAGTGTGAAGAGAGGGAAATGTAACCTTTCTTCCCATGTCTTTTCCTGAAGAAAATCCCTCTCCTCTGAAGCTGCTTTTTTCTTGGGAGAGAAACTGTGATATGTGCAAATAGATTATAATTTAAACTTTTTGGATTTTGAGTGTTTGCAGACACATTAATGACGGGAATGGAGTGAAATCCAATGTAGTGCTCAAGCAATTGTTCCATCAGTCCAAGGATTTCTGTTTGTGCAATGGAGTATTTTCCTCCTGTCTTCCCACTGCACCCAGTAAATCTGTTCTAGGGGTTCCCCCAACCCTCTGGAGCAGATTTGGGGAGCACATGGGGCACATGCAGGGGAAGAGAGGGAGGGAAACTCCACTGTGCAAGTGGAAAGCCTTGAGCTGGCAGGATGCATTAGTATATCGCCCTGTGTCTTTCCTCCTATACAATCAGAGGATTGGGAGGGACTGGGCCATATCCAATTCTTTAAAAAAGTAACTTCCAAGGAAGGAGATTTACATTCCATGACTTCCTAAGTACATTGATGATCTAGCAGTGTGGAAGCTTTTCCTACTTAGCTGAGCCTCACTATTCCAATAATTAATTCCTTCTAGTCTTGTACTACTGGAAAGGGCAAACAATTACTCTCCTCTTCTTTCTGTCATTTTTTAAAAAAGTATTTTGAATACATCTCCTGTTCTCCTTCACAACTAGGCCTTTTTGTAGCCCTCAAAGAAGCCCTTACTGTTGTGCCCCAGGCGCAAGGGGAGTTAGATCAGGGAGAGGAGTCAGATGAGGACGAGGTCCCTGGGGACATTATAGGAGGGGGGACTCTGTCAGTCCACAGACTTCCTCGCCAATCCCTCCTGCCAAGGCAGATCCAGCCCTGTCTACGAGTTCCCCATCTGAACCATTGGGAAGTGACCTTCCGCACGTGCCAACCCCGCCTGTGCCGGAATCCCCGCCTGGCACTTCAAAAGCTTCCCTTCCAACCAGTTTCCCGCTCCCTGAGGTCGCACCATCACCTAGCGAAACTCCACTGTCGGGTGGGGCGACAGAGGGTTGCCCCCCTCACCCCGCACGAGAAGGCGCAAGAATTGGGGTTCTCAGAGGATGGAACTGCGGAGGAGCCGTCAGTTATGGGCGAAGTCCTTCCCTACTTAAGCAGGTGCTCACTCAGACTCCGGAGCTGAGTCAATTCTCCCCAAATGCTGCAGAGACTGTTTAGGTGGCTTAGCTAGGGAAAGTAGTGAGTCAGAGTAGCCAGGTTTATGAAGTGCACTGCTTTGGATGTAACCATCATCCTAATTAAACCAAGCCTCGCCACCGTCTTGTGTCTCAAGCTCTGGGCAGGACAGCCTGACTCAGCCATCACCGACACTCCCATGACTGACACCATGGAGGCTAGCGCCATTGCCGAAAGGGGACTTCAAGGAACCATCGAAGCCTTGTACGCTGAAGTCCAGAATCTCCAGGCAGTAATCCAGAATCCCCAACTCGAGAATCAAAACCTTTGAGCCCTGATTGCCGAAGCAGGCGCAGCACCGGCTGCCGTGCCACCCAGCCAAGTCATGGTGCCAGTGGGACTACCTCCTCGCTATGGTGGCCAGAGTGACCTGTTCGCCATGTTCCTTGCCCAGTGTGAACTATACATACGCGTGCGTCAAGCCGAGTTTCAGAATTATGATGTGAAGGTGCCGTTTACCATCAGTCTCCTGGAAGGGTATGCAGCCAAGTGGGCTACCCTGTACCTTGTGAGAAATGACCTTGTCTTGGGTCAATACACCACCTTTGTCGCAGCCATGACCGAGATGTTTCGTGACCCTCAGCATAAAGAGACAGTCGCCTGCCAGCTAAGAAGTTTGAAACAGGGGAAGGGCTCCATGGGGATCTATACTAACTCGTTTTGCGTCTTAGCCCAGGAGGTGGAATACAATGACCTGGCTTTGCTGTACTTCTACCAGAATGGGCTTAGCCCGAAGGTGCTGGATGAATTGGTGCGCACCCCTCAGCCTGGCGGAGCTGATCCAGTTATGTTTGCAGATAGACAGTCGGATTGAGGGTTGCCGCTTGGAGCGCAGGGCGGAGTTCCCACATTCTCAGGCTCCCATATCTCCCCCATGTCCATTTCCCGCCTAGCGTGGGAGCCTCGACTTCATCAAGGGTAGAGCCCATGCAAATTGGAGGGGCTAGACCACGCCTGTTGGAGGAGGAGAAGGAGAAGTGCAGGAGGGAGGGGTTATGTCTGTATTGCGGGAAAGGGGGGTACCTAGCCCGAGGATGCCCCTCCAAAGGAGAAAGAGCTCTGGTGCAGGAAAACTCCAAATCCCAGCTCTCGTAGAGGCCAAAGAGTTGGGAGCAAAGCAGACACCATGACCACACCAGCAACCCCTCCCATCACAGCCCACCCTTCACCTGCTGATTCGACTGACTCTTCCTTCAGGGCAAAGTATCCAGGTCAGTGCCATGATCAAGAGTGGGGTTTGGTCAAGTTTTATGGACTGGGACTTCGCTCAGGAGCATGGCATGCCCACCCAAATGCTTGAGCACCCCTTGTTCGTCAAGACCATTGATGGGCGGTCCTTAAAGTCAGGGACTGTTACCAGGGCGACAGAGATGCTAGAAATGGAAATCCTGGGACATGTGGAGAGACATTCTCCGTGGCTTCCCTGCCTTGCTTTCCAGTGGTGTTGGGAATGACCTGGTTGGTTCAGCACAGTCCCACAATTTTCTGGGATGAAGCGGTGGTGGTGTTTACCTCGGGGTACTGCCATCAGCGCTGCCAACCTCAGAAGAAGGCTTCCCCCAATGTTGTGGCTGGAGTTGTGCCGCAGGAGGGAGTTGTCCTGCCAGACAAGCATGAGGAGTACTGGGATGTGCTTGACAAAAAGGGAGCCAATCAGTTCCCCCCCCCCGACCCTACGACTGCGCCATAAATCTGATGCCGGGGGCACTTATCCCTGCAGGGCAGATATACTCCTTGTTGGAACTGGAGCTGGAAGCACTAAGTGAGTTCCTGGAAACTAACCTGAAGAGGGGCTTCATTTGACCCTCCCAGTCTCCGGCTGGGGCCCCTTTGCTGTTTTTTAAGAAGAAGAATGGAGAGTTATACCTGTGTAATGACTACTGAGAGCTGAATAAGATCACCATTCCCAACAACTACCCCCTACCACGCATCACGGAGATGCTTGAGCGACTGTGATCGGCCAAGATTTATACCAAGCTGGATTTGAGGGGAGCTTACAATCTGGTACGAATCAGGGAGGGGGATGAGTGGAAGACAGCATTCAAGACACTTTATGGAAAGTTTGAGTACTTGGTCATGCCCTTCAGACTATCCAATAGTCCAGGGGTCTTTCAGAGCTTCATGAATGACATATTTAGGGACTATCTGGGTTGGTTCATGATTGTGTATTTGGACAATATCCTAATCTGACTATGGGGGAAGGGGGAGGGGGAGGGATGAAGGAAGGGGGAGGGAAGTAGCAAAAGGAAGGGGATAGGAGGGAAGAGGAATGGAGGGCAGGTTTGATCATTACAGGTATTCTCTGAACATGGCTGATTTTTAATTAATTTCAACAAATTATGAGACCACTGACAGAAAAAAGTCCAGCAGGGGTCTGAATTTTTTTTCTCGTTTTACACTTTGAACTCTCGATTCTCTCTGAGTGTTTTTTGTATCGCCATGAAAACTTAGAGGGCTGTTAAGCAAGTGTTTCTGATTTCAGACCTATGTTTTGTAAGGTTTTGTTTGGAAATGAGGTTATGGGAAGCATCAGAAATGCATGGGAGTATTTTCAATTTAACATTCTGGAATGTGAAAAATCCATGCTGGCTGTAGTATACAGCCACTCCCGTGGTTGTGTGATAAAACCTGTTTATTTTCTGCAGCATCTGAATTATGACTTCACCAAGAATTATCTTGACCTGATTGTCACCTATGCATCTGTCATCTTACTCCTTTCCCGTATTGATGACCGCAGAGCCCTGATTGGCCTGTACCACTGTGCCCACGAGATGATCCATGGAACCAGGTCAGCGTCCATCTACTCCACTTCCTTCAGTCCACTTCCTTGCCCTTACATGCCTAATACGTAAAGCAGTCCTTATAGGTGTCTGTCTGGCCTTGTCTTTGCAGGCACAGAGAAGGAGATAACACAGTGCCCATAAGCAACTTATTCAGCTATTGAATGCTATTATAGTTAGAAGATTGTTCTTAACTTTTAACCGAAATATGCCTTTCTGTAGCTTGAGCCTACTGTTTCTCATCTGCTCTCAAAGATACAGGCCTTTCCAGATATTCAGTTGATGTTTGCTTGTTGTGGGAGATCCAAATTAAAATCATTTGTTTTATTCTGTATTATTTTAATAAAGTGCTACAAAAGCTTTGGCTGCAGAGCAGCTGATAAATAATCTAAATAGTAGTTTCTCATTTTGGAGGAGAAACATCAGGCAGGATCCTTCCTCTGCTGCAGCAATCCCCTTGTTTTTCTTTATTGTGTCCCTTAGTTCTGAGCTGTGTACTACCCCCCTCCAGCACTGCACATGTATTCTGTCTAAGAAAGAAAGAAAAAGAGAAGCAAAAAGGACAACCCTACCCCATCACCCCATCGCCCCTTCCTATCCCTTCATACCACCACCACCATGATTACCCCTTCTCCTGCAAGGCTACCCCCCAATATTTGGAGGACAAGATATTTCTCTACTACATTTGGGTCTAGCACTGTAGCATTATGAAATATAATCTGTGTTTTTTGTTGTTGCCTGGAATGGCCCAATAAGGTTTCTCTGGAGCTCAGGGCTTGTCATTGTAGCACTCTTCATGCTGTTGCAGTGAAATGGGTGGGCACTGTCAGGGAGGGAGGCTGGTTCCTGTTGTTGTCAAATGCCTCTGACTCTATCCTTGTCTGCTACAGTGATGCCAGTTTCCCTCGGTTGGGTCAGATGATACTGGAGTATGAGAATCCCTTGCGCAAGTTGATGGAGGAGTTTGGACCCCATACCAAGGTGAGATTAAAATAAAGAGGAGGGAAGGGAGCCTTGGTGAGCACTGAAGGAGGCCATATGAGGACACCATGCTAGGGATCTAAGTATTAGGATGTATCTTAATTAACTATTTGGTGCACCCAGATTCACATTCTGATTTTGACCCACATTGTAACATGCATTCTTCCTGCATCTAATGCTGTGTGCTCAAGGATGGGAGCATTGGTTTCTATGCAGTATCATTATGCTGCTTTGCACTGATGGCTCATCTACATGGGAGCATTTCCTCATAGGAAATACACTTTTTACCTACAATTTTCATTTGCATTGTCTGCAGTTCCTGCTCAAAAGTTAGCTGCCAATTGCTTTTTCCTGTTCACACAAGCAGACATTCCTCTGAGAAGGATTAGTCTTGCTTTTTCCTTGGGGCCCTGCCCTCTAATTATACAATTCCGCTCCCTCTGGTTGCTAGGTGACCAAGCATGTTCAGTCTGTTCTACCAGCTGCAGTAGGTTCCTTTAAAAACAATAACAGAATTGTGAATATCTGTGTTTTTCCTGGTAGGATACAGCTGAAATACAAATCTTTGTTTGAGCAGTGTTATGCTTTTGCGCACAAGGTAGGGGAAAAAGAAAATAAACACACCATTTGCAGCAACATAAAAAGGCCACCAGAATGGAGGAGAGCAACCAGAAGTTCCTTGTCAGCCTACAGGAAATAAAATGAACAAAGGGAGGAGGAGGGAGTGGATGTGGAGAAGGGAACGATTGACACACCCACCTAAAAGCATGGGAACAAAGCGTCTGTAAGCACTAGAGAAAGGGAGTGAAGACTTTTTTTCTTCCCTTTTCATATTATCAGTGGATCCGATTAGTACAGATTTACAGGGGGGAAACTATGAGATAGCTTCTGTTTACTGGTAACGTCATGTGAACTATGCAAATTTAAAGGAGATGCTAGTAGCACCAAACACAGTAAACCACCGTATAGATGAGCCCTGAGTCTGACCATTGTCTCATCTAGCTTTGTATTGTATAGTCTGGCTGGCATTGGCTCCTAGCATCTTGGAGATCTTTCCCAGCACTTGCTCTCTGATACCCCTTTCATTGCAGATGCAAGGGATTGAGCCTGGGACCCTATGTGTACAGAGCATGTGCTCTGAAATATGGCTCCTTGGGTAGGAATGTGGTACTATACCTGCTTGGAGAGGATCAACATTCCCTACCCCTATTTGTGTCTGGGTTGAAAGCAGCCTTAGTTGTCCCCAAGTGTGGCTGCAATTCTTGGCAAGGTCTTGTTTGCTTTTCTCAAATGTTCACAAATGTGTAAAAACAATGTTTAGAGAGACATGTGTGGGGAGTTGTGGTGTTGGTAGTGACTGGTAGGATTGGAAATGAAAAAGAGAAAGTAGGCAAGCTGCAGGACCAGAATCCCTAATCAAGTTATCCTCATGCAGGCACTTCTGTCTTCTCTCTCTCTCTCTCTCTGCATTTTGTCACTTCCTGCTGCTAATGGAACTCTCTTTCCAGGCTGTTAGCAATGCACTTCTTTCTCTGCACTTCCTCTTTGCCCGTCGAAACCACTCAGCTGACCAGTGGCGAAGTGACCAGCTCTTCAGTCTGATCAGCAACCCTGCAGGCATGCTAGCTCCTGCCAATTCAGACACGGTGAGCGTGTATATATAGACAGTGACACCTTCTATACCTCTCCAGCCCAGCCCAAATTTGGGCTTTCTGGAAGGTCTTAAAGCTACAGGCCCTTCATTCTGGATCAGCAGTGATCCCTTTTAGAGAGATGGTATATGCAGGCTCAGCCCTCTTCTACATGATTTGTATTATATAGCCTTCAGTGAGAGAATTCAGCATTTCCCAGCATACATTGCAGGCTCACAGGCCTGAACAGAATGGACAGATCTTGATTGTGATGTCAGAGTTATGCACTCAGTGTCAAGTTCTAACTTTGTGGGCAGTTAAGTTAGAGCAGGGATAGAGAAACTTTTCCAGTCTCAGGGCTGCATTGTTGGCAGCCTTTGGGAGTGGGGACCACAGCCAGAGGTTGGCTGTGGATGGGATCCGTTGGCTGGTGCTGATTGGAAACCATTGTATCACCGTGACAGGCTGGCATTGATTCGAGTTTGTTCTTTATCTGCCTGCAGCTGCTTTTACTGATCTATTTTTTTCACTTGGAAAAAACATCGATAATTTGAAGGAAATATCTATTTTTAAAGGAAATATTGATAAATTATCATTTTTCCATGATGTTTAGAGAGTTTTTTTTTTAAAAAGTCAATTTTCACAAATAGCCATGGAATCTTGCGACATAAAATCTGATCCTCAGTTTTTGAGAATAAGCAAATGGAATGCTAGCACATCCCTAGCAGGCCCATAGAGACAAAAAAGCAGGCAGGGCAACAGATGTGATTCATACCTCTGTACAGTAGGATACATCCCAGCCAGAGAAAAGTTGAGAGTTCATGTGGCATTATCACAGTTCAGGGCACTTGAGGAAGGTATGAAGCGGGGCCAGTGAAGTGTGTAGCCTAGAGAGATGGGGTCTCCTCTTGAGAGGAGGGGAGAGTCTCACAGGCAGCCAAGAGAGGGCCATATTTGGACCCAAGGCCTGAGGTTCCCCCACCCCTGAGCTAGAGTGTTAACAGCAGCAGACTTTGATGCTGGATGCTCCACCAAATGATTTCCACAGGCGCACAGCAAGGCCTCTGCTACTCCGGACTTCTTAGGAAAATGGCTCAGTAGAGGCACTCAGTGTTGGGAAGGGAGAGGATGATGTGACGTTTTAGGTTGGCAGAAAACCATGGTTTTATATTTTTCCTCTTTCCAGATGGCCTGTGAATACCTTTCCCTGGAGGTTCTTGAGCGATGGATTGTAAGTAAGTCACCACCTTGTTCTTTGGTGGTTCTGGTAGGCTCGGGAGGATGGTCCTAAGCCTGGAATCTCAGCTCAGTTCAGCAAGAAATATTCTCCAGCAGTGACCCCTTTCCCACAGCCTAAAGCTGCTGAAACTGTCCAAGTCCATTTTCATTGGCTGCAATGGACATAGGCAGAGCTATGGACGTTCTGTGTGTTAACTTCCCCTCCTCTGCAAATTTTGCACCAAAGTAACAACATTCTGTGCCAAGAAAGGCTGCAGTTTGTAACACATTTCATTTAATTTTCGTGATTAATTTTGCTCCTGGAAAAGGGGGGACAGGGAGGGGCTTGCTGCCAGCTGCGTCACTAGCGGGAGTGCGGGGGGTGCGGACCTCCAGCGCGTGCCCTCCCAGGGCATGGACGGGGTGGCTGGTCTTGCGTGCGCGTGTCGCCCGCCCGCCTCCGAGGAGGAGTTGGCTGCGCCAACCCGGAGCGCTTCTTGGCTCCTTTGCCGGCCAATGGCGCGGGGCGGCTCTTGGTGTCACCCCCCTCAGGGTGTCACCCGGGTGCAGTCCACACCCTCCGCACCCCAGTAGTGATGCCCCTGCTTGCTGCTATGTTGCGCAAGGAAGGGCAGACTCCTTTGCTTCCTTACCCTTGCCATTGACCACCTTCTGCTCCTGCAGTTGGGTTCTTGCTGTGCCACAGCTGCCTGGGCTCTACCCAGAGCTGCCTGGATTTGTGGCGGGCAGCTCTCCGTGGCTCACTCTACATCACTCTGGTACGGGATGAAGTGCTTTCTATTCACAAAGTGGCGGAGGAGGCTTTCAGCAGCATCAAAGGGTGAGTGACTGACATGTAGATGTGAGTTAATCCATGGGCAAAGTTTGGTAGGTTCAGAGATGAAACAAACCACACATGCTGAAGTTTCTTCTTCTATAGTAATGTTAAAGGTACAAGAGTGGTGTAGTTTTTAGAATATCAGATTACAATTGGGGCTCTAAAGCTCACTTGGGGGACCTTGGTCCAGTTACCAACTCTCAGCCTAACCTACCTCACAAAGTTGTGAGGCTAAAATGCCGGGGGGGGGGGAGGTAGTAAAGAGCCACGTATGCTACTTTGAGCTCCTTGGAGGAAAGACAGAATATAAATACAGGCGGGCCCCGCTTATATGGCAGGTTCTGTTCCGGGCCCCCGCCGTAAAGCACAAATTGCTGTAAAGCGGAACCCCATTGAATATAATGGGGCGCGTCACGTGAAAATGACACAAAAATGCCACAAAAGCGCAAAAATCGGCTTTAAAACAGGGAATGAAAGCTGCCCCATTAGCGGGACGCTGGGAAGTGAAGCGCCAGGAAGCGGGGCCCTACTGTATGATAAAATAAATAAATGAGAGCCTTGTGCTTTTTTTATATTTGTTCACCCTCTGCACACCTAAAACTGCTTTCTGTTGAGTCGCACTATTGGTCCATCTCTGCCAGTACTGCTGATACTGACTGGCAGCAGCACTCCAAAGCTTCAAATGGAGGTCTTTCCCAGACCACCTCCCTGACATCTTTTTAATTGCAAATGGCAAGGATTGAACTTGGGACCCTTTGTGTGCAAAGCATGGGCTCCGCCACTGAGCCATGGCTCATCCTGAAAAACATCACAAGAGACAATGAAGCTTTGGCATAGCTATTTTGCTGCTAAGGGTTTTGCAGTGTACCGATGAATTTTAAAAACATCCCATTTTTAGAAAATTTGCCCTTGTGCAAAGTTGGCTTCACTTAAATGGGTGAAGCAATATAACATAATGTTTTGGAGGGGTTGAACTATGAGCTCAATCTCTCTCTCTTTCTCAACAGTTATGGAAAACGTGTAGCTGATATCAAAGAATGTAAAGAGCACACTTTAGCAAACAGGTAGGAATGGGTCTTCCCTTCCTTGCTAATTGCTTTGTCTGCCCCAGGGATTTGCTTGCAAGGTAAACAAACCTCTTCTGCTTAATACTTTTCCTCCATCAGTCATACATTTTTCAACCCTATTTGACTGATGTCCTCATCATCCCTATTTCTTCAGTATATTCCACCAGGCCACCTTTTGTTACTGGGGTCACGACCTCTTATCTTATACACTAGATATTCTGCATTAAGACTGCAGTCTTGTACACTGGGGGGCTCACCTTTTTATGTTTATTTTGCCTGCAGGCTGCATTGACCCATAGCCAGTCCTCTGGGAAAGCTGCATGCCGGCAGTGGTTGTGGCTAAAAATGGGTGTGTGCTGTCCACCCTCTCACACACATGCAGATGTGCTCACAGACTTTCCCCTCCATCAGCTGATTCATGCAGATAAACTGATAAGGAAGTAAACTCTTTTCACTCATGAAATGATTGATCTGATGACTAGGAAGGGGGCAATTTGCATCCCCATCAGGTGCTGCCCACCCCAGAGCAGTGTCTGCTTTACACCAAAATGAATGGGATATAGGGGAATTTTAAAAAAATTGCTTGGGGGACTGGATCAGGCCACCGAATTGGGGTTAGCCACCACTGTGGTACATGCTTTCATGGGAGAAAGCCCCACTGAAGTCAGCGGGATTAACCTCCCATGTGTATAGGAGTGTGCTATAAATCTCCTATTGAGAAAGGGGGAAAGGCAGCCCCACTTTTCTGAGGTCCTGCCATCCATCTGCTCCATCATCTGCTGTGCGGCACACCTAGGAACCTGCTCTCCACAGCACATTGGAAAAAAGGGACAGACAACAGGGCCACAAAGAGAATGGGTGGAGTCAGCCCTACCATTGTGCTGTGGCTGCTTCAGGTGACCGATTATAGGTGTCACAAGAGAACTGCCAGTTGTAAGTCATTTAATATATAACTGTTGTGCTTTTACCGCCGGAGAGGAGGAGAGGATCTTGTCATTTCTGGTTTCTGTTTGCTGGGGCCAGTAGAGCAACACATCTACACCTCATGGCTTGGGGTGTGTGTGGTAAATGCATGTTTATGGTGCAATAGAAGGGGCATGGGGCGGCTGTCATCTTGACATGTAAAGCTTTCACCGGTGTCTTGACAGTGGGCAGCTGCATCGAGGTCGGCGCCATTTCCTGAGGAATGCTGTACGGGAGATGGAGGCCATCCTGGCCAATGAACCAGGGCTCCTGGGGCCAAAGGCAAGTGTTGAAGGGGGATGTGGGGATGAGCAAGAGAAAAGAGCAGTGAATGTGGAACAAGATTTCCACATGCATGTGATGTACATGGGGTGTGTGTGTGAGTGTGTGTGGTGCATTGCCTGTGCAAGTGTGCCTGGGAAACTGAATCCAACTGAGAGAATGTATATATTTATTCATTATTTATTTAAAAAAATTCTATCCTGCTTTTCATTGCAAGCAAATATCAGAGCAGTTCACAAGTTAAAATCCTAATGTATAAACATAAAACCACAGCATAAAAACAATGCAAAAAAGAGAAGTAGATAGATTACAATCCGAATAATTACAACCATCTGTCTGACATTAAACTCCAGCAAAGGCCTGGGTGAACCGCCAAGTCATTAGCTGGTGCTGAAACCTGACAACGTCAGAATTTGGGAGGGAGGGTGTTCTAAAGCTGGGGTGCACTGTTGAGAAGGCTGTCCCCTGTCTTGCCCCAAATGCTGTGCTGACTATGTATTTGTGTCTGGTTTGACATGAATGTGCCATGTGTGTATATATATATATATATATTTGACAGCATACGAAGCCTCAGGGACTCAGTAGAATGGGGGAGGTTGGGAGGGAATCTAAAAAGTAGTGGCTTTTTTTGTCCTGAAATGCATGGAGTTTCTTCCTCATGAGAATTGTAGCTTTTACTAAGAAACAAATGAGCACAGTTTCAGTTCTCTTGGTGGCATTATCTTTATAATGTATCTGGGCAGTCCAAGGGCGCATCCGCAGCAGACACTGCAGGCCAAGTTATATGTGGCGGCAGAGGGTTGTATCTTAACCACCGTCTGCTGCAGTTGTGCGTACAATGAGAAATGGAATTAAAATTGCAAGAGGGGGATTTGTGGAAGGGGGATGAACCCGTCCCTACTCACTGCTTCCCCTTCCTTCTAGCGGCTTTTCTCTCAGTTAGACGCTTCTGGTATTAGAGTGAAGCTTGAGGGAAAATGGCACTGAGAGTTTAGATTGCAGAATGTGGGGGGGGGGCTTAGCAACCCCTGTTCACTCTTTTAGCTGCTGTAAATCATCTCTCCACACCCCACTTTACATATAATTTGGGTAATCCCTGCATTCAAAGACATGGGTCTGGCACCCTCATGTGTAGTGGCTCAAAGTGTGCCTTTCTTAACCTATATGTCACTTGTGAATGTAATATAGAAAGCCGCAGAGCCATTTTAATGTTGAATGCCTTTCCTAATCTATATAGGATATGCATTTGCTTTACGGATGCAGGCAATACAAACCAAAGCTGTTTCTATGTATCACTTGTAAAAATGGCCTGCCTTACCTATGTGGGTCACACAAAGCAGTTGAGGGGATGCTTTTTACTGTACCATCTGATATTCAAAGTCCTGTAAGCAAGTGGTTCTCTCATGGATGACAGAGGTCTCCAAGAGGGTAGTGTAGCTCTCCCTACAGCTCAGAGACAGAAAACGCTTCAGCGAACACTTTTGCTCCTTCCCTCCTGCTGAGGCTCAGTTCGTTTCCTGTTTCAGCTCAGAGTACATCCTATTTGTGAGATCTCTCTCTTCACTGACTAATTCTATTACTTGTTTCTGTATCTTACTCCTTATACGTACCCTCATCAATACTTTGTTGATTTCTTCATTTTACTTACCTTTGTTAAAACAAACACCCTTTCTGTCATCCCTTGTCAGTTGTCTGGTATGGAAAAAGTTGGAGGACAAGCTGTAAAGAAAAAGCATTTTAAAAAGTCTGGACAGCGCTTGGTGGTAGCCGCAGCCAGCGCCCAGTCCTCACAGCTTCCTGCCATTTCCCAGCATAAGTCATCTTGCAGTGCTGATGATCCCGCTGAAGGGACTTCTTTGACCTATTGTATTGTCAACCGACCGAAGTCTGGAGAGTCTGGAGGTGGCTGTGATACCAGCAGGTGTGCAGGAAGCGGTGCAGAGGGGAGCGGTAGCGCCCCCAATTTTACCTCACAGCAGTTTGGACGGCAGCGCAGCAGCAGCACCCGCCATTTTAAACTGAGGTGGAGCAGCAAATGGGGAGCAGTGGCCCCCCGCCATTGTACAATACAGCAGAGTGGTGGCAGCATACAGGGCAGCGGTAGCCCCCCACCATTGGGGAACATAGCGGGACGCCGGCATCCACAATATCGGCACAAAGGGGAGCTGTAGCCCCCGCCATTGTGAAGCGCCAGGGGGCAGTGCTGAATGCAGATTTGTGTGTTATGGCTCTGAGGGCAGCCAGACAGCTGCGATCCCCAGACCCTCCATGCCTAACAAGTTTAGATCACAAAATAGAGCCACTATCTCCTGAGGAGGAGGTTTTTGAATCTGTTCCTAATCAGTCACTCTATACTGTTGACAGTGGATATCATCCAGCTGACCGAGTCGCCCCCATTCCATCTCCCACAGCCCCAGGACCTACTCCTCCTACTCCTCCAGGGTCCTCTCCTTCATCCAGACCCACAGTGGTTCCAGCTAACCGCATGGAAATTGAGTGCATATGACTGCTAGTTTTGGGAATGTCTTTGGCAGTAGTGGACACCATCTTAGCGGCTCAACAACCTTCCACTGTTCACAGCTACCAGGGTACATGGAAGGCATTTCTTCTTTGATGTGGGAAACACAACATTGATCCCGATGTGGCTATGGTGGCTGAGGTGCTTCTTTTTCTGCAAGAAGGTCTTCAGATGGGTCTGCACCCTAACACACTGAAAAGGCAGGCATCAGCCATATCAGCCTTGCAAGTACAGGATTCCGAATCCCTGGCTTCCCATCCTTTAGTAAAATGGTTTCTCCGAGGAGCTGCAGTGATCAGCCTGCCTGTCCTTCACCTTTTTCACACATGGAGCCTACATTCGGTTCTTTCTGCCCTACCGAAGCCTCCATTCGAACCATTGGGATCAGTCCCTTTAAAAATTCTTTCATTCAAGACGCCCTTCCTAGTAGCTATTACAACAGCGCGTAGGGTGTTTGAACTACAGGCTCTGTCGGTTGAGAAACACCTCTGTAGTTTCCATAAAGACAGAGTAGTGCTAGCCCAGACTTTGTTCCTAAAGTTAACATGGCTTTCCACAGACATCAGGAAATAATCCTATCTTCTTTCTGCCCTAACCCTTCCCACCTTAAAGAGAAAGCATGGCACTCTTAGACATTAGGCGTGCACTAAAGGTGTAAATTAATAGAACTAGATCATTTAGGCAATCTGAATCTATATTCATGTCCTTCCATCCTGCCACTATGAGGGAAAAGGTATTAAGTGCAACCATAGCTTGTTGGATTAGAACTTGCATTTCTTTAGCATATGAAGCCCTTCATTTACCATCACCATTGCAAATTACAGCCCATTCTACCAGGTCTGCTGCCACATCAGCAGTTTTCCCCACAAATGCCCTGATAGTGGATATTTGTAGAGTAGCTGTGTGGTCCACTCTTAGTACCTTCACAAGGCACTATAAAGTTGACGTATATGCCTCGGCGGAGGCCTCATTTAGTCGCAGGGTTCTGCAACAAGTCCTGTCTTCTCAGACCCACTGTAGGTCTGCAGCTTTAGTATGTCCCACTTGGAGACCTCTGTCATCCATGAGAGAAAGAACAGTTTGTTCTTATCGTAAACGGATGGCAAGAGGTCTCCAAGGCTCGCCCTTGCAGTATTTTTTATGGTGGCTGGGACTGAGTGATTGAGTGCCATGACTCCTTTCTGCTATGTTTGCTGATGGTCAGTTGGCCTTGTGGCTAACACACTTTGTTTCTGCTATCAAGTTGTTGTTGTTGTTCTGTGTTTTCATCCTTGAGTTTTGGCTGAGGCTGACTTCTGAAGCTTTTCCAAGAAATGAACTGAGCCTCAGCCAGAGGGGAGGAGCAAAAGTGTTTCCTGAAGTGTTTCCTGTCTCTGAGCTGTAGGGGGAGCTACACTACCCACTTGGAGACCTCTTGTCATCCATGAAGAAACACCGTTTACGGTAAGAACAAATGGTTCCTTCTGTGCAACAACAGCCTGTGCAGTGGGAAAGAGAAATTTGAAATACAAGATAAACAAAAGCCAGAACAAAATGTGATCTTGACAGATTCCATCCATTTGCATAACTGATCACCCCGCCCCAATTTTAGGTTTCTCATTCTGTAATGTATAATTCAAGGACATCTGCCAAGCAGAATATAGAGAATATATAGATACAGAAAAGTTAAACTGCAATGTTGGGATATGTTCTCCACTCAAACCTTTTGGAGAAAATGAATAGGACTTCCTTGAGCTGGTCTTACTGATTTGAAGGGAGGGAATATTTTTGTCCCTTCTCTCTCTTTGCTGCAACAGGCTGTTTATGTCTTTATGGCTCTGTCATTCTGCCGTGATGAGGTAACGTGGCTTTGCCGACACAGTGAACATGTCAGCAAGGGCAAGAACGCAGAGGAATTCACTGACAGGTACTGGTTTTCTCTTTTAAAAATATTATTAACGAATAATTATATACACACACTAGGGATGGGCAAAGATTCTGCTGAATTCAGATTTAGCTGGATTTTTCAATGTTCTACATACTCACAATCATTGTAGGATGATCCTGTTTGCTTTGAACTTCAGCAGCTTTCCCCCATACTGGATTTTTTCCCCTGGAATAGTCCCTTGAACATATATTGTTCTTTTATTGATTTTTACTCACAATGCAGCACAGCAGTACAGGTTAGGGACTTTAGGCTTGCCCAGGAGGAGGTGGGGGATGGGGGGACACTGAAAGCCGCTTTCCTCCTTTCCTTTCCAAAAGGAAAACAGCTGGTCTCTGCTTGCTATTGTGAAAACTGACCAGCCTTAGCCATAGTGGAGGAGGAGGCACAGCCACTTTCTTTTCAAAGTATTGACACTTCCTTTTGTTTATCAATACTTCCTTTCACAATTTCCTCTTCTCCCAGGCATTTTAGCATGAGTTTTTAAATTGCTTTTTTAAAAGTGTGTTTTTTAAATGTATATATTTGTTTTTAATGTTTTTAATTGTTGTAAACCGCCCAGAGAGCTTCGGCTATGGGGGGTATATAAACGCTAACGCTAACAATAATAAAAACTTTGATATTTTTTGGGGAGAAAAAAATTGGACCAGTAAAAATAATGGATAGCGGACAAAGAATGATCTCAAATCGATAATGCTTTCAAAGCGGCCTGACCAACATATCCTTTCTTAATACATACAACCATTAACTTAGGAAATGCACAACCAATACATAAATAATAATTATATTCTGATATAAAATTGTCAAAAGTCAATAAGTGTTGTTTGTATCTATTCCAGAATTAAGAGTCCAATTCCTCTCACACACACCCCAAAACATCTCTTGACATGATGTTTCTTCCTTCCCACAAATGCTTGTGTGGTAGTTACTGAGGAAGTGGGTTGTGTGGATTGGAGATGACATGAATGAGATGGTACCCAGCATGTTGAGCACAGATAGATCTTGTTCTTGAACCTAGATCATAACCACAGAGCAGAGTCAATGCATGCAAGAGAGGACAGAGCTTCTGTATCCCTAATAGTTGTGTAGAAGGGAGAATTACAAGAAGTCTGCATGGCCACACATTTTGGGGCTGTGTGTGTGTGTGTGTGGGGGGGGAAGCACTTTACCTAGATGGGCCTGCCAAAGGTGTGTCAGTGTGAATAGCAAAGAGAACCTCACACATAAAACACTAGTACCTGTAATTGTTACATTGCATCCAGTCCCATCTAATCCTTAATGGCCTTCTGGAAATTGGCCAAAACCTTCCTTCTTAAGAAGGCATCTAGGCTGTAAATGTCTGCTTTTTTGTTATATTGGTTTTTAATCTACTAACCGGTACTGTGGGTGTGGTGTGGCTTTTTAACCTTTTTTTTTTAGTGTTTTTGTAATTGGTATTTTAAATAATTAGATTGTGTTCTGATTTTGTTAAACACGTTTTCATAAGGAAAGGTGGGGTATACATGTTTTAAGTAAACAAATATATTCCACCACTACCAGCTACCTGGCTGAGCTGCTGTTTCTGATGGAGAAGGTCCGTCACCTACTCCGACGGCACCAAAACGTCCTCCAGCGCTACCATGCACAGTACTTGTCACACTTCGATGCCCAGGTGCTCAGCAACATCATCCAGGTATGGAAGCTGCAAAGGAAGGGGAAAAACAGTGGTTGATGGGATGATGTGTGGTGGTCTCCAAGAGCTCCCAGTTCCAATGAGCATCCTTTGTACCAAAGGAATGAGAGAGAAAAGAGGGAATGGACAGAGAAAGGTAAAGATACAGAGAACCGTCTGCTGTTTAAAAGGTTTCCAGGTAGCAGATACTGGAGTAGACGTAACTGAGACGGTGGAGAGCGACTGCTAGTCAGAGTAGACAAAACCAGACTAGATAGACCAACTTTCTCTAACCTGATGCCCTACAGATGTTTTAGACTGCAGCTCCCATCAGCCCCAGCCAACATGACCAGTAGTTGGGAATGATGGGTGCTGTAGTCCAACAACATCTATTTCTGGAAGGCGTTAGGTCGGGAAAGGCTGAAATGGACCAACAGTCTGACATGGTATAAAGCAGCTTTGTGCATTCTGCTGTGGCACCATAAGGTAGAATACAGTTCACAAGCCAGAAACTAGAGAAGAGAATAAAGGGGATGCTTTGGGCTGGTTCCCTTGCCCTGGAGCTTTCATTTTTTTGTCTTTATTGCCCTCAAGGGGATGTATAACTTTAAAACCCACACCAGAGTTCATTAAATACTCACATTCACTAAAAGCCATTGCAAACAAATCATATAAATGCAAATAAAGCATTGCCATCTCTCTGAGCCCTATTGCCTTTTGCAGGACCTGACTGTGTGCCCTGAAGAGGAGTCTGTGATTATGTCATCCTTTGTGAACTCACTGTCATCCCTAACCATCAAGCAAGGTAATTATTGTGTCAGCTGGAGGTTGCCATGGATGGACGTGGAGGCCATGAGACACCTATTTTCATCCTCCTTGTACAAGAGGAACTCATATTGAGTGCCAAGAAAGGGTTAGGCTTTGTGATTGGAAAATATTATGCAAGTTGTGCATAACTGGTATGGTTTTGTGCTGATCCTGCTTGTGTTAACAAAGTGAGAAGGAAAAATAAATACAGGTTCCTGATTGAAGGAAGCGCTCTGCTAAGGTTTGGCTTCTGAGATTTGACCGTGGAAATTTATACATGTTCAAGGGTATGTGTGGACTTGATAGGATGCTGATGGGCCTTGAGCAAACTTGTTGGCCTTTTATATAAGGTCAGGTTGTATGTGTCAGCAAAAATGGAGCCCACTACTTCAAGGAACACTGTGCTTACCCAGCCTATAAACTCCCCTAGAGAGAGCTGTCCGAAGGTAAATCGTTCTTCTAGGAGCAAGGCCTGTCTTCTCACTTCAGTTCATCCTCTGTTTTCTCATCTGTGAGGTCTCTAAACAGTGGGAAAGGTCCCTGTAACTCCTTCTCGTTCTTTTGCCTCTATTAAATGCTTTTCTTCTTTTCAGTTGACGAGAAGAAGAAATTTGAATTCTCTGGGCTGCGGCTGGACTGGTTCAGACTGCAGGTAAAACTCCCTGCCAGGAGTTTCTGCTCTTTTTTTTTCTCCTCCCAGCAACACACTGTGTTGTGGGATACCTTACCATCTCTTAGGATTTTGCATGCTGTTTGCTTGGCCTTGTGATATATGACAGGATCATCCGCTGGGACTGAGCAGCTGAGAGCCCAGTCAAACATTATGGTCAAAAGAGCAGCCTGGCTCTGTCTGCGGAGAATTCTGCAGGCTTCCTGGGCTGCTGATACACTAAGAAAGCTGGAGTGGATCATAGTCAGGCACACAGGGAAGGAGGTACTTCTGGCTGGTCCTTGTTTATCCTGGTCCAGCAGCTAATTTTCCCTAGATGTTCGGAGAGGGAGAACAGGGGAAATTAGCTGCTGAGGAACGGGATAACAAGAGATACACGACAGAAGAAACTCATTCCCAGGCAGCTCCTTTCCTGTATGTGATTAAGTCTCCTCCAGCTTTCTCTGTTGCTGGGGGGACTGTGCAAATACCCAAGCTTGCTCTCGTGTGGCAAGGGCAACTTATAGCTCTGAATCAGGTATTTATGTGAAGAACTCTGACATGACAAACCCTGTTACAGTTCATACTGAGGAAGAAGGGGCTAAAGAGCCTTCCGTCTTTGCTTTTGTTGGCCTAGAAGTACATTACTTAGCAAAGTCTAAGTTGTTGGCCCTTCAGCCTTTGCTAAGTTCAAAATACTGCCCCCCTCCCCAGTTAGGTGCATCATGGCTGTCCAGCCCTTGTTTGAACACGTCAATGGGAGACGATTCTATCTCAGTGCTCTATGTGGGGCTGCCCTTGAGGTTGGTCCAGAAGCTGCAGCTGGTGCAAAATGCGGCGGCGAGACTGCTCACTGGGGCAGGGTATCGCCAACATGTCACCCCGCTGCTGAAAGTATTGCACTGGCTACTATTAAGCTACCTGGCTAAGTTCAAGGTTCTAGTTTTGGTGTACAAAGCCCTATACAGCTTGGGACCAGGATACCTGAAAGACCGTCTTATCCCTTATATACCGAGTCGATCACTGCGCTCTGCAGGTGAGGGCCTCCTGCAGATACCATCTTATCAGGAGGTCCGTTCTGCATAACATAGGAAACGGACCTTTAGTGCAGCGGAACCAACCCTGTGTATCTTCCTGCCCTTAAATATTAGACAGGTGCCATCTCTGTTATCTTTTTGGCCTTCTTCTTTCAACAAGCCTTTTAAGTTGAAACCTTATCCCAGTCTGCTTCTGTGTTGGAATTGCTTTTTAATATGCTTTTAAACCTTTTTTTTGTTTTTATCCTTTTAAAAAAAAAAGTCTTCAAGGCTTTTTAAAAAATGTTTTTAAAGTTGTTTTGTTTTAGTGTATTTTACTGTCTGTTTTTATGATGTTTTTAAAGTGTTTTTAGTGTTTTTGTTTGTCACCCTGGACTCCTGCTGGGAGGAAAGGCAGGATATAAATCAAATAATAAATAAATAATAAATAAAATAGTTAAGAAGCATTTCCTGATTCTTAGGCTAAAGTGCGGTGTGTGCTGATCTACCTAGTACATTTCTGGGTGGTTTGTATAGACCAGCAAAGGTTTCTGACTTCTCCCATTGACTAACAATAGCAACTGACAAGCTCTCCTCATACCTAAATTCAGTTGCTGAAAAAGAATGCTTGGTGGTGGTGGGGAACAGACCAGATTTTTGTGTAATAGCGCTTGTCAGCTGTTGGATTCTCCAATGACTGGTAGACCAATTAGAGATTTAAAAGAAATACGTACTGGATAGGAAAGGTGCTATTTATATCTAGCTACCTAAGGTGGAGGCTGCAGTGACCATGCCTGGATATTGCCCTCATGCTAGAGGAGAGGAGACAAAGAAAACATGGCTCCTTCTCCTCCAGTGGTCAGCAGAAAAGAGAGGAACAGGAAGGTGAGTCAGAAGTGTGAATAGCTCCCTGAGTCATATCAGTTTACACGGAAGGAAGACAGACAGAAAAGATGGCTAGGCTGCCACTGACCTATGGGGACTATCTCTCTGTCTCTCCCCATGCAAAGAGGGCCAAATGGGAGTCGCTGTTGTCATGCTTCTAAAATCAGCTTCGTTTAGGGAACTGATAATAACTTTCTGGGCTAAGCATATGCTCAGAGGCACTCTGTTCCTTAGTCAGGCAAACATATGCCAAGAGTTAAGTCATCGTTGTGCACCTGGCTCTGGTTGATGGATCTCGGGGTTCTAGTAAAAAGCAAAAGTAGATCCCCATAACCCTGATGTCTGGACCTGCATGCTTGCCACTGGTTGAGTCTAGCATCTAGTGATAACTCGTGTGTGTGTGTGTGTGTAGATGAGCCATTACAGACTAATTACTGCACATATAATTTTCCTATCATCAGATTAACACTCAAAACACAATACTGCGCAGTAAAGACAGTTTACAAATCCAGCTAAGAGTTGCGTGTTGTGTAATCGAGTGATGATGAGAGACCAAGGGATGCATGTGTGTGTGTTAGCCTTATCACTCTGTAGTTCAGAGCAATCTTGTACTACTCTCAATGGTTAGGGTGAAGTGTCATTGAGAATTGGTTCTTTCTTCCATGGAGTATCCATTTTTCTTGCACCAGGCATACACCAGCGTCGCTAAGGCCCCCCTGCAACTGCGGGAGAATCATGACATTGCCAAGGTGATGAACCTCATCGTATTTCACACTAAGATGCTGGACTCTGTGGAGGAGTTGATAGTCGAGACATCTGACCTCTCCGTATTCTGGTGTGTACTCAGGATGGGGGAAGGCAATAGTGACAGAAGAGCAGGTTTAGGGCACAAAGGAAGGAAGAAGCCTGCTGGCTACCAGACCAAATGCATCCTGGAAAGATTGGACCTCTGTGTGGGGCAATAGGAAAACAGCTATCAATTTCAACTGGTGTGTTTAATTTGCTTAATTGTCCAACCTGGTTTTGTAGGCTTACCTGGCAAACACTGAAGTTTTTTTAAAGGGAAGGTTAGAAAATAAAAGCCTCTACAGGCAGGTTCTTTGTTTATAGAGAGTGATGGAAATAGGCTGCCAATTCATACAACCATTCTGGCTGCAGTGTGATATTGTTTGTCACCAGTTTAAGATTGCACTAGGTAGGCAGTGAGCAAGTCCTCTGAATTAGTCATCAGAAGAACCAACTGTGACTTGGTGTCCCTTTTGCATAGAGCTTCCTAAATACTGATTAACCAAAGGGCTGCAAAACAATAAGTTGCACTTGAGATGCATAATTTAAATGACCTGTTAACTGTGCACTAGGCTCAGCCCTGTGTAGAACGGCCCCAAGCTGTGAATCATCAGGAATCTATAAGGCACCAGAGGGGAAACTGGGGGAAAAAGTGTGAGAAGCAAGACTTTCTTTAAAGTTCATACATCCATATATTGCTTTAAAGTTCATACATCCAGGCATATGGAACATAGGAAGCTGCCTTATGCTGAGTCAGAGTAGAGGTCTACCGAGCTTAGTACTGGCCTTAGCTCAGTGGAAGAGCACCTGCCTTGCACATAGAAGATCCCATGTTCAATCCCTGTCATCTCCAAGTAGGGCTGAGAATGGTTCATGTCTGAAATCCTGTTGAGCCACTGCCAGTCGGTGCAGGACAGTACTGAACCAGGTAGACCTATACTCTGACGCAGCATAAGGCAGCTTCCTATGTCCCACATGCTTGGGGTTGGTGGCTCCCTTTTGCCCCGGCTACTGATGTCTCAATTCTTTTGGCAGTTTCTATGTACGTCTCTTGGAAAAGCTCTTTGCATCCACCATGGAGGAGCCATACATGTTGCGCTATGCCATTGCTTTCCCACTTCTGTGTGCCGACTTCAGCCATGCCACCCATCCTTTGTGCCCTGAGGAGGTGCGTATGCATTTGACCATGATGGGGAAGGGTTGAAGAAGCAGCTGGAGCTAAAGGGGCCAGGAAACCCACTGACAATTGGAATAATTTGGGATGCCCTTACTGGGCTGCATAGGTTTGGCTTTCTTGAATGAATGATTTATTACGGTCACAGACCAGAAGCTTTCTTCCTTTCCCCTGTTCTCAGGAGCATGTGTACTTGGAGCTAAAAATTAAAATCCTGCACCAAAGTATTCCAAATTCTGTAATTAGAAATGTGTCTTGTATTAATTTACACATGCTTGTATAGTCTGTGTAAATTTAATTTTTTTTGCATATTTTAAGCTGCAACCTTAAAAATATTTTTTAGGAAGTAAGCCTTATTGAACACACTGGACATGCTTAGGATTATGCTGATAAGCCTGCAGTTCTATGCTGAATTTCCCCAAGAGTACATCCTGCTGAATTGTTAGTACACAGAGAGATTTGCACAGCTGGAAGCTATAGCAACAGGCCTTTATAGTGCCATCCTTTTGTCCCAGAAGTGTGACAGTGAACTAGAAGAGCTCCCCCTCACTACCTATAAGAGGGACAGTGAACAGTCATGTGACAAGGATGACACGTGAGCTTCTCTTGGGGATCTCAGCTGGTTCTTTCTTTTCCCACTCCAGTACCCTCATCTGCAGAGCTGTGCCGTGGGCCTGTGCAACAACTTCCTGGAAGAGATGGCTCGACAGGCTTGTACTTGTATCCTGGATTCCTCTGCCGAACAGCGCAATCTGAGTGAGCAGGTAGGAGGCCAACTCCTTTATGGACCCTGTGGAGTGGGCACAGGAGACAGACTTGAGACTGCAGGGAGTGAGAAAAGTGGCTGTGTCCTAGTGGAGATCAGTGCAGAAGAGTATAGTCCAGTCACAAGTGTTCTGCAATTGAGAAATGTGGGGGGTGGGTGGGGAAGTATGGGCAGAATGAATGACTAATTCAGCTTGCCAGCCCTATCCTACACTTGGATGCATTGAGCTCAGAAACTCTAGTTGACAAAAAATGAAGTGAAATAGGGCAGCCCAGGTAGGTATAACTTCATTTGGAAACTTGCAGATACCTTGTACTTACGATGTGACTTGAATCCTTCTCTTTTGCAGGAATATAATTATGTGTGTGTATGTATATATATATATATATATATATATATATTTCCCACCCAATACGGCTCACAATAAATATAATATATCCTAAAACAAGCGGTATCGCAATACAACTGTAAAAATCAGATCAGAGCAGATTTTAAAAATTGCATGGAATGTTGGCATGGTTAATCTGGTTTGGTCCTCCTCACTCTGAGGCCACTGTTGTCTAACCTGCATGGTGAGCATTAATGTGCAAAGAATCTGGCTATGGTTGATAATCTAGTCTCTTCTAGAATGTGTTACTGTAAGCATCAAGAAAGCAGTTAAAATCTGACGTAAAATGCCAGGTCCTGGGTGCCGTCTCTTAGCCATCTTCAGGCAGGACCAAGGAATGGAACCCCGACTGGGGCTGTGCAGGGGAAGCAGTGGGGCTATGATGAAAGAGGCAGACTCTGTTCTCAGTGGCTCCCATTACGACTGAGGTAGCTCGGGGTGGGGAGACAAAACCTGCCCCCTTTCCTCGCACTGAGAGAACCCCACCACCACACACAGAAGAGGGGGGACATTGTTTATGCACAGAAGGCACAATGCAAAATGGGACAACGGCTGGAGTGGGGAGCCCACAAAGGACTGATCAGAATGACTTCTTGGTGCCCGTGGTTGGGTTGGTTTCACCACACTGTCACATGCACATGGTATTCCATGCCTAACTGTTGAAGAAAGGATTGTCCCTGGAATGATTCTTCCTTCCCTCTTCCTTCCTTTGTGACACAGCCTGTTTTAACACACACATAACCCCTTTGCCCCTTTTGTCTCCCCCCAGCTGTTGCCCAAGCACTGTGCTGCTACCATCAGCAAGGCGCGGAACAAGAGCGCCCGAAAAGCTTTGTCCAAGAAGGGAGAACCAGAGAGGGACAAGCCTGGTGCAGAGAGTCACCGAAAGGACCGTAGCCTGGTCACCAAGTAAGGCCACAGCGAGTCTATATAATACTGCAATGGTAGTATTCATGCTAAAGCTTCTTCATACCAGCAGGATTGAACTGGTGACCTTGTGGACACTTTTGAGCCTGATGGTTCTGGTTTTTTTTAAAAACAGTGCCACTGGCTAGGATTGAGGATGCACTTAAAATGATACATCTATAACCAGTCAAGCACGCAAAGATTGTCTGGTGGATAGTAAGAAAAATATCATAATGTTACTTTAAAAGTTGCTCCAATCCTGTATATTATGTGGCAGGTCCATGATTGTATCCAATAAGCATTTTATGCTTTAAATGACCTGCAGCTGAGGATTTTGAATATGGAAGGCTAAAAATCCAATATAATTGGGTGCGCATTACCAGAGCTGTGGCATTTTGATTATAATGTAAGTTATGCACGTGTACGTATGAATGTGTGCATATATATATATACACACCCACACCTATGTTTAGATAGATATGAGAGAGAGGGATATGAGATCAAAGGGGCAGGGAATGTGAAGACAGAGTACTTTTTTGCTCTGCCCCCTCCAAACCAGGCAGTCACTATCAATGGCTCTAACCCACTATTGTCTTCTTTTCCCCACCTTCCAGTCTGGACAAGCTACACCTGACGCTGACTGAGATTTGCTGGAGCCTAAACCAAGTGCCCAGTCTTGTTGTCTTTGAGCACACAGTGACTCCAGTGGAGTACCTCAGTAGCCAGCTGGAGACTCGCTTTGGCAGGTACAGAGAGTGAGGGGTGCAGCAGGAATGGACGCGGCAGTGCTGCTGATGGACTGCTTCTGGATGGATGCCATAGTGGTACACAACTGCAGTGCACACGCTACACCTTTTGCCTAGCAGTGTTAGTTATCTGGGATAGGCAGAAAAGTCTGTGTGTAGTGGAGGCTGGGGCACATGGGGCACTGTCCCACTACACCTCAATCTTCCCTCGGCCAACCGCCACCTGCCTGCCTTGCAACCAGTTCAGGGAGTGACTGTGGCTCCTGACTGCACTTTATTCTCCGTGTTGCCTTTGTAGAACACAGCAGGGAGGAAGGGGTATGTGTGTCTGAAGGGGTGGGGTGGAGAATTAGAATGAATTGGCTCTGTCTGTCATTGGCTGTGGTTCCATCTGCTGTTTTTCTCCCAGCCTTCCACCCCGCCAGATGCAGTCGGCACCACTGTATTTGTATGAAGGCAATAGTGGGATGGCATCCTAGTAAGCAGTCAACACCAGGGCTGGAAGGATCTGTCCGTTTCGGTTCTCTGTTTTTCATTTTTCCAATCTTAAATGTAGTTTCCCACATTTCTGCAGCAATTCCTTTAAAAAAAAATTCATTAGCATTTTAGTGTGAATTTCTCCTAAACACACTTTTGTATGGGATTTTGACTGATGTATACATTGCTGCAAGCAATTTTCCCTACTATAATGCATTTCTGTAAACATTGGTTCGTTGGAGAACTGCATCAAAAAATTGTGAATTTCGAAGTACAGCTGTGTTTCTGTTGTCATATTGTTCAGGAAAATGCGGATTTGATAGATCCGGCTTTAAATGAGAACTGAATCACATTTTCCCCCATCCCTAGTAAGTACCCAACCATTGTTAGATATGAACTGCTGCTTAATTACACTGAAGTGTAATGACGTTGGGCACTCCTCCATGATATTCTGATTAGCAAGCTAGCTAAATGTGGGCTGGATGGAAAAACTATTGGGTGAATCCACAGTTGGCTATAGAATCGTACTCAGAGCACTTATTTCTGGTAGGAGATACTGCAGGGCTTGGTCCTGGGCCCAGTGCTTTTCAGCATTTTTATTAATTACTAAGATTAGGAGATGCAGGGAATGCTTATCAAATTTGCAGAGGATATAAAATTGGGAGGGATAGCTAATACCCTGGAAGACAAACAAAATTCAAAGTGATCTTCATAGGCTGCATCATTGGGCTGAAAACAAGAGAATGAAATTTATCAGGGATAAGTGCACCTAGGAAAAAGAAACCAAATGCACAGTTATAAGGTATGGGATATTTAACTCAGCAATACTACATGTGAGAAGGATCTTGGGATTGTTGTTGATCCCAAGCTGAATATGAGCTAACAGTGTGATGTGGCTGTAAAAAAAGGCAAATGCTATTTTAGGCTGCATAAACAGAAGTATAGTTTCCAAATCACATGAAGTACTAGCTCCTCTCTATCTGGCACGTTAGTTTTTGACACTGCACTTTTAAGAAAGATGCAGGCAAACTGGAACAGGTTCAGAGGAGGGCAACAAGGATGATCAGGGGACTGGAAACGAAGCCCTATGAGGAGAGACTGAAAGAGGGGAAATATGATAGCACTCTTCAAGTGCCTGAAAGGTGGTCACACAGAGGAGAGCCAGGATCTTTTCTCACTCATCCCAGAGTGCAGGATACAGAATAATGGGCTCAAGTTACAGGAAGCAGATTTTGGCTGAACGTCAGGAAAAACTTCCTAACTGTTACAGCAGTACGACAATGGAACCTATTACCTAGGAAGGTAGTGGGCTCTCCAACACTGGAGGCCTCAGGTATTCAAGAGGCAGCTGGACAGCCAGCTGCCGGGTATACTTTAAGTTGGACTCCTGCACTGAGCAGGGGGTTGGATTCTATGGCCTTATAGCCCCCTTCCAATCCTACTATTCTATGTCTGTCTTATGCACCTGTTCCTTAGAGTGCTGTTGGCTCTGTGCTTCAATTCTGGTGACAGCATCTCCTGCAGATCTCCTTGTAAAACTTCTACAGGCCCGGCACCAGCAGGCAGCCAGGTCGGGCACTGCCCTCAGGACCCAGGAGCTTACAGGGGCCCACCACCCATCAGCTCTGGGCCGGCGCTCCTCCCGTCAACTGTCTTTGTTACTGCAGGGGCCTGCTGGTGTTGCTACCACCTCCACTGCACTCGCTCGCCCATCTCTTCAGGGGCTGGAGGCTCCAGGTGCTCTCCTGTGAGGCCTTGTGCAGCCAGAAGCACGTCGGGTCCCACCCCCTCAGAACCAGTTTCCATGGTGTGGGAAACTTCTCCTCATGGCTATTGTAGCTGCTGCATGAGGCACCGCAGGAGGACAAGGAGAAGTTTCCCACGCCATTGTCATGAGCCATGCTAGCCGGGGGGTGAACTGATGCCCAGGAGGGGTGTGTGGAAGACTTGGACTGGGAAGTTCCAGTTGAGGAAGGACCCAGCGGGGGAGGCTCGTCAAAGCAGCCCTTGCTCTGGACGTCGACAGGCCTTCTCCGGCCATCCCAGACACTCTTCAGGAGAGACCCCTGGACCGGCTCGCTCACTCCTCTGCCTGATGTGCCGCCTCTCATGCCCACGCCTCCACTGGACATCTCTCCCTCCATAGAGGGCGAGGATGAGACTGAAACGGAGGCCTGGCCTTTGCCCAGATCCAGGAGGTGGATGCGGCGGGAGATTCAACAAGCCCAGCTCAGGAGGAGACTGCACTTAGGTGTACTCACCCAGCAGTGACTCTGGATACACGCAAGCATGCCTACTTAAGCTGGGTGAGAGGGGAAGTTTAGTTGCTGAGTCAACATCTTAGTGCTGCCAAGTTGAACTTAGTTAGTTAGAGAGGGATGCTGAGTTCTAAGTAAGCCGTAGGTAGATTCATGAAGCCCACTCAACTGAAACTTTCTTTTACTTCAATAAAAGAGAAAACTACAACTGCGTCTGAGTCTGAGTTCCTTAAGTTCGGGCAGCACAGCCGTGGAACCTGCTTCTGAGAGGGTGGGACCTGTTGTTTCTGGCTATGGTGGCTGTGGAAGGGCTTGCAGCAGAGCATCTGGAGCCTCCACATGTTGAAGTGATAGGCGGAGGAGGGGGAGGTAGTGGTAGCAGTAACAGCTGGCCCCCGCAGCAGTGAAGATGGGTGGCAGGAGGAGGTAAGCCAGTGACCCCTTAGGGAGGGGACAAGGGGTCCTCTGTGTCCGAGGGCCCACAGAAACCTGAAACTGGCCCTGAACTTTATCATTTTGAAGTATCTAACTTCTCATATTTAGCAAAGTTCATCTTAATTGGCAAAGCAGAAGAAGACTTCTGCTTTGGTCTTGAAGCTAGTTGTGGCAGCGAACTTTGACAGTCATCCCAAAGGAGAAAGCTTTTACCATTGACCATCTAAACCCAGAGGGTATTTCATCCCATTTCTGCCAACACTTGGGACTGAGGACCGTCCTGTACCTCTCTTTAAAATGACTCATTCTACTACTATCACTTGCTAGGTTGCTCTCCTCTTCATAGCAATGAAATAATTATTTTGATAGCGATGTTTTTTTTAAAAAAGTATCCATTATGAAATTTGTTTTGAATTGTCTATGAAGGTACTATGGATAACGATGTATTGTTGGTGTCTTTGTATTTTGGTTTGTTGTTTTGCCATGCTTTCTTGTAAGCCACTTTTGAGTATAGAGCAAAAGCAGTCAACAAATAAAATGACTTTGGGCAAATATTAAAATCCCAGAGCTGAGCTTGCAAGATCACAGCAAAACATTCTACTCACCTTGAAGAGTAGCTGAGCTGGGTTCAATGCAAGCTAATTAGTTGAGCAATGGGGAGCAGATGCTCAAGCTGTGCTAATTTTTGAAGAAACACCATTTCCTCCAAAGCAACAGCATTCAGTCCTTACAGTGCTCCCCAAGGGTGCTTCTTAGCAGCTACTTTCAAAACTTATTATTTTATTAATTATTTATTTATTACATTTATACCCCGCCTTTCTTGTCATGATAGAAACCCAAGGTGGCTTACATATGGTTCCCAGGCAGTCTCCCATCCAGGCACTGACCAGACCTGACCCTGCTTAGCTTCAGCAGGGATCTGGCCTTATGTACCTTCAGACCATAGCCTGGAACATTGGGCTTGTTTCTCCTTCACTGGCTACATTCAAAACTGTTTTTCTCCTACTGCCACTTTCCCACCCCTCTCCCCACAAGTACATCACTAATCTCAATCACAAATGTGCGGGTAGATATTACCTGTGTTTCTGGGCCGGGAGCATCACCTGGTCGTCAGTGCTTATTAGGAAACCACCTTAAAGCTATGCCATATAGCACTATATTGGGGGAACTGTGGCTTGTGGGGTGGGCCCAGAGTATTGAGATGCCAACTGTGTAGGTGCCTGCAGTATTGGTGCCTTCATTGTCTTGGCTAATACATCCCATAATCATTTGCATGCCCACTCTCACCCCCAGGTCTCTGGTGCGGCTGGCAAAGCCAAACCCAGCCTCTCCCGAACTGGCACGCCCCTCTGAAGTGTTGGCAGGCATGCAGGCCTATGCCACTTTCCTGGTGTCCCTGATGCATCGTGTGGGATTGGATACCGGGCGCCTCCTCCGTAACGCGCTTCTCCAGCAGACCCAACCACTGGATGCAAGTGGCGAACAGACTCTCACGACGCTCTATACCAACTGGTATGTGGCCAGGAAAATGGAGGGTCTGGTTGGGGCACTGCACCCTCATAGTAGGTAGGACATAATTTGTTCCAAGCCTCTCCCGGCTCAGTCCCAGAATGTGCTTTAAGTGCCGAGAATCAGCCTTGGAATAATTTGAAGTATTAATGAAGAGAGATCCTAGCCACTGAGCAGCCACAATCATACATATGGAAAAGGGAAGCAGCAGAGCATGTCTTCCAGGTATGGCTGAACCTCTCCATCCCTTCTCCCCCCTTCTCTCTCTTTTTAAAGGTAAATGCCAGTAGTAGGAGAGAAAGGTAGGTGTAGGAGTGGTCATTAACCTGGGCCAAAGCTCAGGTTTCCCCACAGCTGTGACATCCCCCCCTTAAACCCCAGTCGGACACCTGTCCCAGTCTGGGAAATAATATGCACTTAGATTACATCGCATTTCCTTTTGTTGTCGCTTCCCAGGTACCTGGAGTCACTTCTACGCCAAGCTAGCATGGGCTCCATTGTCCTTTCCCCATCAATGCAAGCCTTTGTCAGTATACCCAAAGATGGGGAGCAGACCTTCAGTGCTGAAGAGTTTTCTGATGTCTCAGGTAGGTGCCAGCCCATCCATTCACAAGCACCCAGGGCTAAGTTTGCAGTAGCAGGTCTTGACCTGAATTTGGCAGTGCTGGTAGTAGTGACTCCACAATGAATAGATATTTCTCCAAGAATACGGGTGGGGGGGCATGGTAGCACTCTTCATGGAACAGGGCAAAGATTTGTTCTCTGCCCAGAAGGCACAACTAGATCTAATACGTGTAAGTTACAGGAGGGTAGATTTCTGCTGTACTTTGGGAGAAAGTTATTGATAGTAAGAACTGTTCGACAATGGAAAGAATTACCTTGAGGGATGCTGGGTTCTCTCTCCCCCTTGCTGGAGAATTTTTGAGTAGAGGGTTTGGACAGCCACCTGTTGGGGATGTTCTAGCTCTGGACTTCCTGCACTGAGCAGCATTGGACTAAATGGCCTACAAGGCTCCCACCAACTCTATGAGGCTAGAAACACACTCACTGTTTTGCGTCTCCACCTCTCGCTTCTGAAACGGGGGCACACAATACTAGTCAAACCCCACCCCTTTTTACTATAAAACCTGGTAGGAGCAGCTCGAGTGTGTTTTTTTTTTTAAAAATCAGCTTCAAAGAGATTTTGCAACTGATTAGCAGATCATCCCTCCAGGTGTGGCTAATGGAAACTCTTTGCTCTGGCGATGTGTGTTCACAGTGTGTTCACAGCCTCTGTGACTTTGTTGCCCAGCAGAATCCATGAGCAAGCCTGATTTTTTTAAGCTCAGGCAAATTCTAAGTTGTGTGGATTGTAGTCGATGTTCAATCCTGAAGAGGCAGTCCATAGCAAGGTGAGGAGGAGCAAGCACAGGAGGATGGGAGCTGGAGCTCAGGGAGTCAGGGGAAGCAGAGGGTAATGGAGAAATCCTTGTTTGTCATTGCCTCCAAAATATTCAAGTGGATTTGACCTGTCATGAAAGGAGTGTTATTTATTGTTGGAAGTGGGGCAAGAGCAATTCCTGTTTTGTTCTTTTGTTTAAGCTCCAGAGGGAAGATAAGGCTAGGGTCCTCCAGATGGATAGACTTTGTTTACCTTTTACCTGTGATGCCCTGACTGACTTCCTTCTGTCGCTAGACTGTGCCGCCTTTAGGGAAGCTTACCTGTCCCTCCTCCTTCCGCCCTTTCCATTCCTTTGTCCTCCGGCTGTCCAGGAGAGAGGAGACATCCTTGTCTTTGCTCTCTCCAAGCATGGGGCTAACTCCCACACCTGGGCATTATGCCTCCAACTTAGCTAGTTAGTTAGAACTAGGTATGCCTTTTCTATCTACAATGTATTTCTATAAATAAAGTAGCTTTTCTTATTTTACTAAGTCTCAAGTCTCAGTGATGCTGATGCAGGGTAAAAGCCTGCTTTCTTAGGCAAATGCATGCACACGCTGGCACACTCGCATTTCAACATCTGCTGTTACTCTCTGCTGCTGTGGTGCTGCTTTAAACTAAATTAAGCACACAAATTACACACAGTGCAACATTTATATGGCTGCTAGCTAATTGGAGGACTGGGGGGATTTTATATGGCTTCCAGTCAATTGTGAGACAGGGCTGAGAGGAGCTGATGAGAGGCTGAGATGTCCTGCACAATGCAGAGAAAGGTGGGCCAAGCCAAGTACTTGTTAAGCCTTTCAGTGTGCCAAGCTAGCTGAGGCCTCTACCGCTGCCTCCATAATCAAGGGAAGGAACCTGCACCTGACCTCCAGAGGCGAAAGCAATCAAAAGATTGGCCACCACTAGTATGCAAAAGTTGCCTTTTCCTTTCTTTGCAGAGATGCGAGCCCTGGCAGAGCTCCTTGGTCCTTACGGGATGAAGTTCCTAAGCGATAACTTAATGTGGCATGTCACCTCACAGATGGTGGAGCTGAAGGTATGAAGCCAGGAGGGGAGTGACGCATTCTGAGATTTGCTGTCTTGCAACCTCTGGCATATAGTGTGAACAGAAGAACAGGAACTCAGATTAGAGTACAGTAGGGCCCCACTCATATGGCGGCTTACGTTCCAGACCCCCGCTGAAAAGCGAAAACTGATGAAAAGCGGGACTCATGTAACAGAGTGGCGTGCGAAGCTCGAAAACCGCCGTAAAAGCGGAACAAGTGCCGTATGAGTAGGGCTTTAGTCTAATTGAGACTGCCACATTAGCAAAGCGCTATAAAGTGGAGCCCTACTGTAGAAGGTCTGGGTGCTAGAAATCTCTTTGTGTTTTGGGGGGGAAGGATGTCCAGGCTGGAGCTGGATAGCTTGTTGTCCGAATGAATTTCCCTACAGCTGTGCCTGTATTAGTTCAAATGAATCACTGGACAAACCAATTTGCTTTGCACTGGACTGCAGCTTCCCCTGTGAGTTCTACATGGGCTTTATTCTTGTGCACACCTGATTCATAGGGTTAACACAGTCACCCTCCGTTACAGTTGGAAGCTGGAGCAGTTTGCCATGTTCATTGCCCAGTGTGATCCTTCCTCCTTTGTAGTCAACCAGTTGCTCTGGAGAGCTTTCTTCCTCAGCCTCTTATTCCCTTATATAGATCTCTAAGCCACACTCATTTCTGGTTTCACCCCTTGCCTTCATACTTGTGAATGGGCCTTTGCAGCCAAACAGGCCATAGTCTCTTCTCCTGGCTGGGGAGCACGTGGGTCCACAATGCTGGTAGCATCAGGCTCTGATCCCTGTGTGTTGGGAAGGCATACTTGTCCACAACCTCTGTGGCTGGGCTGCTATCCTTCCATGGTTGGTCCCCTTGACTTGGCTCCCATCTCGTTCATCCTCTTCCACCCTCCTCCCAGGGCTTCAGTGTGGCAGGGGTACCCCTTCAGTATATGCTCTCAGGATAGATATGCACAACTTCAGGAGTAGTGTTGGTGCAGGACTCTCCTGTCAAGACACCATCTGTATACCCCATTTTCAAAGTCTTTCTAATTTCTCCCTTCTAGAAATTAGTGACTGAGAATATGGATGTACTGGTTCAGATCCGATCTAACTTCTGCCAACCGGAGCAGATGGCAGCGCTGCTGCCCCGCCTAACTGGTAAGTGGCAGGCAAAGGTTCTGCACAGCCTCATTTCTTCTGTTTTCTGCCCCAGAATCTACTGAGCAGTCTTTTGTGCAGGTAAACTTAAGAGTGAAGCAACGGTTGAAATAAGACTTTGCTGCTTGTGAACAGCAGTTGTTTTTTAAAGCCATTGCGAATAGGCGAAGTAATTCTTAGGAATGCCGGTTTGTATATGTATGTGTAAAGTTTGGTTAAACCCTCCAGAAGAGGCAGCACCATGAAAGTTACTCCTGTTGTTGTGCTCAAAGATCCAAACACTGCAACCACATTACACATCCTGAGTGGGGTTTCTGTCTTAAAGTGGGTTAGAGTGTACATCCAGGAGTTTTGGAACTCCTGTAAATCAGAACTAATCATGTACTCTCCCTAGCTACTGAAAATGTCCTGAAGAGGATGACCATAATTGGGGAGATTCTGTGGTTCAGATCCATCGCACAAGAGGGCCTTCGAGAGGTGAGTGATTGCATTTCTGTGAATGTGTGCACAGCTGCACCAGGAGAAAATCCATCCATTTCTTCTCCTTGGTTTCCTTTTGATCACGCTGGATGAAAAAGTATAATGGTTTATGCAGCAGAACCTTTGGGGGGGGCACCACTTAGAAATGTGAATGATTAAGAGGCATATAAGTGTCTTAAATAAAAAATCACAGAACATGGCAGCAAGCAAGAAGAGTCAGCTCATATCTGTTTTATCACCTCCTGCATTCTGTCTTTTGGCAGGTCTTCACCAATCACTGCCCTTTTCTGATGGGCCCCATTGAGTGCCTGAAGGAATTTGTCAACCCTGACATGGACATAAAGGTAAACTTTCAACAACTTCTCACTCTTCTTGGTATGAAAAATGCCAGGAGGAGAGTGTACTGTATAACTTAGCTTCTGCACCTATATGTCCCAAATGCTGCAGTGACAGTAGTCTTGGTTCTTGGAATCCCACATTTCCTGGCTTAGCATATTAGGTAGAAATGTTAGGGTTAAGTTAGAGTATTTATTGGGCCAACATGCTTCTTTTTATCAGTTATACCAGAACTTCTCTTAATATGCGAAATCTGCAGGGGGAATTCCATGTCTAATTACTAGGGCTGCTGCCTGATTAATCAAATTTTAGTTGATTTATTGCTCAATTACATTTGAATACATTTACATATGAGAGAACCCAATTGTTCTAAATGGGAGGGGGCATAGCTTAGAATATAAGGGCCCCTCCAGACTGGTTTTGTTGTGGGTGTATTCTGAAACATGTACTTGACAAAATAATAGTGTTAGTTGTGGGGTTATTCTGCTTCATTAGTCCTGCAATGCTTCCCCACATTATTGCTGTCTGGAGGTGTCATGAGCCATGCTAGCAGGGGGTGAACCAGCGAGCAGGAGGGAGGTGAGGAGGACTTGGACTGGAATGTTCCAGTCGGGGAAAGACCCAGCAAGGGGAGGGACGACAAAGCAGCCCCCACTCCAGATGTTGATGGGTCACCTCCAACAGTCCAAGACACCCCCCACAGAGAGACCATCAGATCCTCCTGTCACTCCTCTGCCTCACGAGGTGCCTCTCCCAGTGCCCACACCGCCACTGGTGGACAGCCCTCCCCCCCCAAAGGGAGTGGATGGGACAGAGACTACACCTGTGTCTGAGTCCAAGTTCTTTGAGTTCGGGCAGGACAGTTTGACTCAGCCACCACCTCCTCCAACTGGCACCCCCATGACAGAGAGGATGGAAGCGAGCAGTGGAACAGGGGAGGACTACCAGAGAGCCTTCGAGTCCATGTTAACCAAGCTACAGAATCTCAGAGTTGAGACCCAGTCCCTTCGGTCAGAGAATCAGACCTTGCACCTCCAAGTGACCCAGCTGGGGGCTCAAGTGACCACCTTGCAGCAGGAGCAGAGCCCTGTCCCGCCCATGCCAGCACATCATGTCAAAACGAGACTGCCCCTCCGTTACAGTTGGAAGCTGGAGCAGTTTGCCATGTTCATTGCCCAGTGTGTTCTACATTTGAGTGCAGCAGTCAGATTTCCCTAATGACTCCTTGAAAGTGGACTTTGTCACCAGCCTCTTGGAAGGTGGGCAACACCTCTGTTGCTCTAGAATGACCCTGTGTTGACCCAGTATGATAACTTCGTTGAAGCCATGGCAGAGATCTTTCAACACCCCCAGTGGAAGGCCACCGTGTCCCATCACTTGGGAACCCTGCAGCAGGGAAAAACCTCTGTTGGGACCTACACTAACAGCTTTCGAATCCTGGCCCAAGAGACGGATTTTAACGAGTCCGCCTTGATGTACCTATACTGTGACAGCCTCAGCAGCGAGATCCTTGATGAATTGGCGTGCACCCCACAACCAAACACCTTCTCGGAGCTCGTCCAGCTGTGCCTGCAGATAGACAGCAGACTTGAAGGTCATCCCCTGGAGTGCAAGGCCGAAGAAGCCTGAAACCTGCCTCCCATACCTCTCCCCTGCATGCGCTTCTCCCCCAGCATGGGAACCTCAACCCCATCGGGGGTGGAGGCCATGCAGGTAGGGGGGCGAGGCCATGCCTGACGGAGATGGAGAAAGAGAAGTGGCACAGAAGGGTTGTGACTTTACTGTGGGAAGACTTGGCCCTCCAAGACAGAGAAGGTCCTGGTGCAGGAAAACTCTAAATCCCAGCTCTCATAGAGATCCATGAGCTGGGATCAACTGTAAGCCAGGAACCTCAAGATGGGCCTATTCCACCAAAGTCAGTGCTGCATCTTCCCGTCAGTCTATGCTTGCCCTTGGGCCAAAAGATCCACGTATAATTTGGTGGTGTCCAGTAACTTTATGGACTTGGACTTTGCTGAACATCATGGGGTACCAGTCACCAAGCTCAAGGCCCCCCTTTCCATGGAAACCATAGACGGGCAGCCCCTGACGTCTGGAGTGGTCGCCCAGGCAACTGTGTGCTCGTGGTGGAGCTACCGGGGCATGTACAGCAGCTGGCCTTTTACCTTGCCACACTGCCCTGTTTCCCAGTGGTGCACAGGATGACCTGGTTGACACAACATGACCCCCTTATCTCATGGGGAAAGACCATTGTGACATTCCAGTCAGACTGTTGGCAACAGCACTGCCAACGTACTGAGGCCTCTGTGACAGCTGCAGCAGCTGCCCCCCCCTTTCCGAGGAGGTTGCACTGCCCACCAAATACTTGGACTTGGAGACATCTTTCACAAGAAGGAGGAGGACCAGCTGCTCCCCCATAGGCCTTACGACTGTGCCATAGACTTGCTCCTGGTGGCCCGAGTCTCCTCCGGACACATATACTCCCTGTCAAAGCCAGAGGTGGCTGTGTTATGGGACTTCTTGGATGTTAACCTGCAGCAGGGATTTATTTGGCCCTGGAAGTCTCCTGCCAGGGCTTCTCTACAATTGTAAAAAAGAAAAGAGTGACTACCGATTGCTGAACAAGATCACCATCACCAATAGTTACCCGCTCCTCCTTATCGATGAGATGTTGGAATGACTGCACACGGCCAAGATCTACACTAAGCTGGATTTACATGGAGCTTACAGCCTGGTCCGTATCAGGGAAGGGGATGAGTGGAAAACTGCCTTTAAGGCCCAGTATGGCCACTTTGAGTCATGCCATTTTGTCTATTGAATGCCCCAGCTGTCTTCCAAAATTTCATGAATGACATCTTTCTGGACTACTTAGATCATTTCATGATAGTCTGTTTAGATGACCTCCTTACTTACTCAGACTCCCCAGCACAGCATGAGGCTCATGTTAGAGCAGTGTTGCAGGGATTGAGGGAGCATCACCTGTATGCCAAGCTGGAGAAATGCAGGTTTGACCTGACTACCCTGGACTTTCTGGGATACTGTATTACCCCCACAGGAGTAGAGATGGACCCAGGAAAGGTGTGTTGCATGCTTTCCTGGCACCCCCCCCCAAAAAAACAAGAAAGACCTACAGCAGTTCTTGGGATTTGCCAACTACTACAGATGCTTCATTGCTGCCTTCTCTAACAAGACGGCTCCCTAACAGATTGTTTAAAAGGGGCTGTCCCCTTTTGCTGGACTGAAGAATCCCAACAGGCATTTGAGCAACTGAAGGTTTTGATCTCCTTAGAACCCATACTGCAACATGCTGACCCCCATCAACCGGTCGTGGTGGAATACCTCACACACAGCCATAGGAGTGGCGCTGTCACAACCCGCTGAAAAGGGGAGGAGTTGCTTCCCTGCGCCTGCTTCTCCCAAAAGGTGTCTAGTTTGGAGCAAAACTATACCGTGTAGGAGAAGGAGCTGCTCACCATTCAAGATGCATTTGAGACCTGGCAACGCCTCCTGGAGGGAGCCCATCATGAAGTGGAGGTCCACACTGATGATCAGAACCTTGAGAGCCTACAAACGGTCTGAAGGTTGAACCAATGGCAAGTGCACTGGGCTCAGTTCTTTGCAAGGTTTCACTTCCACATCAACTACATTTCCCAGATGCAAAACCACAGGGCCGATGCACTGTCCTGCAAGCCAGAATATTGAGAAACCTGTTCTGAACCCTTCTTGCCCCATATGATGGTGCAAACAAGATGGTGGTGGTGGCTTGTCCCAATCCGTGGGTTAAAAAATTGTGTATAGCTCAGGAACAAGTCCCATATACCCAGGCGTGGGTGCAAGAGCTACAGCAGCCCCCACAAGATTGCACCCTGGACTTCATCCAGAGAGAAGGGTTGCTCTATCATTTCGAAGCCCTGTATGTTCCTCCTGGAGAGCTTCAGGCCAAAGTCCCACTCCAATGCCACAACATTCCAACAGCAGGCCATTTTGAGGTGTTCAAAACCTTGCAAGCTGTTGCACGGGACTTCTGATGGCCACAAATGAAGCATGACGTCGAGAAATACATCCACTCCTGCTCTACTTGCCCAAGAGCCAAGCACACCTCAGGGTGCCTGGCTGGGTTATTGGAGCCACTCCCCACGCCTGGGGGTCCTTGGAAGATGGTCACCCTGGAGTTCATCATGGACTTACTGCTTTACCATTGCCTCCCCCCGAGGTGGATGGGATTTGGAATCCAGCAACATATGCAGGTGGTATTTTGTGAAGGGGAATAATGGAACAGTAACTGTATAGCAGAAAGCTAGTGTGGTGTAGTGGTTAGAGTGTTGGACTATGACCTGGGAGACCAGGGTTTGAATCCCCACACAGCCATGAAGCTCAATGGGTGGCCTTGGGACAGTTACTGCCTCTCAGCCTCAGAGGAAGGCAATGGTAAACCCTCTCTGAATACAGATTATCATGAAAACCCTATTCATAGGGTTGCCCATAAGTCTGGATTGATTTGAAGGCAGTCCACTTCCATTTTTCAACTGTATAGCTGAGAACTACTACTTAATCATTTGCTTGTGAAGTTTCTACCCTGGTTCCTTTTCCTGCTTTGTGTCATGGTCTATAGGCTACCATACCAAGAATTACTCAATGAGGCATTGCCTTGCTTTTTGTCGTTTTAAATTTCCCTAACTGTATGCTTTAATAACTGAACATCATGTATTCCACACACATTTGGTGCCTACGTAGAATGTCTATTCCCAAGTTTTCTCTGAGTCCTTCCACTAGGGGCAGCTGTTCATCACAGTATTTGGTTCCTGTCCCTAAGCTACCTTGACAAGAACAGCAGTGAGTCTGGGATGTGCATGAAGAATGTAAATGATGAGGCTGATTAATTCCAAGGATGGGTGGTTAGTGTTCTCTACCTACCCAACTTCTCCTCCCTGCTGCCTGAGACTTAGTTACAAATATTATTAGTGTCAAGTCCCTGTGGATAAATAGAGCAAGCCCTGATTTGCATCCCCAGCCAGTTGCAGGGGAATAAAAAGATATTTTGGATTGTGTCAGAGACATGGGGAACATCTCTCCTGAGCAGAATGACAGTGGGGGCACTAATCAACCTCTGTCAGGAGCCTCCAGAAAAAGAGAGCCACAGACCTGTGGGAAGCAAGAATCTTGGTCAAATTGCTCACTTGGGAGTCAGTTACCGGCAGGCAGAGAAGGCCATTTTTACACATACCAGAGCCAACTCTTATCAGGGGTGTGTGTGGTTTGGTGGGAAGCCTGGGGATGGCTACCTAGCAACTGCCCATCCTTCCTTTTAAATGTCTATTTCTTGTAATAGGGCTTCAGTTTTTTTTTTTACTAAGGCTTCATCCAAAGTTATTTCTTGGCTTTTATAACTGACCAGGGACAACATTGCCAGCTCTTTAGGGACCCTTTTCTGTAAATGGATTGCGTGCATATGTACGTACAGGAGGGAATTGTAGTGAATAGTTGCCTAGCAACAGCCACACTTTCCCCTTTTACATGGATCCTGATGGACATGGTTGCCACTCCAGATCATGCACAAGGCACAGCTTGGCTATTGTCATTATGTAACTACAGGTGTTTCTCTCCATGATCCAAAATGTGTCGTAGTTAAATTCAAGAAACATGACTTTTAATGCCAGGACTCAGTCTTAGAGCGTGTGAAGGAATATGAAAGATGTTCCCTCACTCCCAAGAAACTGGCCTGTAGGAATTGCGTGTGCGTGCGTAATAATGCACATGAGTATGCATGCAAGTATTTCCATGCCATGGTATTACTTCAGGAGGGCTTTAATGCCAGGCCTACTTCTCTCAGAAATTAAGCATTCCGTGGGGCTCGCTCTCATCTAGGCTTGCGGAACTTAGTGGTATCCTGCTTTTCACACACCTGCCCAATTTCTATCTTCCATTATTCCTCCTGCTCAGTATATACCTACTTTCTGCTCCCCAAAGTCTCCCCCTCCAGAGCCTGCACAAATTTTCACGACCCGGAGAAAGCACAACGTGCAAAGGATAGCTGGCTTCCATTGCATGTTTTGTGTTGTGCTTGAAAAGGAGTTTTTGGAACTCTCAGTTCTACACCTGCTGACTTCTGGCAGCCTGCAGCTGCCTAAATTTAGAATGTGCTACTTGGCAATGGTTACGCTGCTTTAACTGAGAGGTGTGTGTGTGTGTGTGTTGCTGTTACTGACAAGGGCCACCTCAGACCCAGTGGTGTTGGCTTTGGTGTTGCAGCATCAGCACCCTCTGAGGCTCTCAGGAGGCTATTTACCCATTGATGTTGCAGTCTCGGGTGTCTCCAAGGTGGGCTTAACTGGCTGAGTGCAGGTGTCCAGTCCAATCTAGCCAAAAGGTACTCATGCCCTTGTTGCATAGCTACATGTAGCCCAGCTTAGCTTCCCTGCGGCTCTGCTGCCACAGTCCTGTTTCAACTGCTTAGAGCCATCACCTCTTATCTGGGTTTCTTTCAAATCAGCATCTCTCCAGGGATGTGAGCAAAGCTAGCACTGTAGGGTTTTCTTTTCCTTTGAAGAGTAAGCTGTTTCTAATCTTCCTTCCTTTCCTTCCCTCTCTCCAGCTTTTTTTTAAATGAAGAGTGAGCAATGGCAGCAGAGTCTCAACTGTTGCACTAATGAAAAAGACCGTGCCCCACAGAGCTTTTAAAAAAGCTATTTGTTTGCATCTGCAGTATGTCTTGCCTTATATGAATGTCATACAATGGTGCCACTAGATGGTGCTGTTTCACACACCCATCTTAGTTCCACATCACTATCCATGCAAGTGAACACTTGCCTTTGGCAGCAGTGACACGATGCTAATTTTTACCTTGTCGGGGCTTAAGAAGAAGTAGGAATGGGTGAGTTTCTTAACACTTGCTTCAGATCAAGTGGGAAGTGAACCCAGACTATACTGGGGGAGAAACTGGGAAAACTCATAAGGGCTTAGCATGTTTTCCAAGTTGATCTGACTCAAATCCGAACTTGCCACCATTTTGTGTGTCCGTGTTTTTGCAGTGCATTTTAGGACAAGCAATAGGAAACCTGCCTATGTCATGCTTCATATCATGCCTTCTGGTTGCTTGCTTACACGTGCTGTTTGTATACAAACAGAAACATGGGGATGGACTTGTGCACTGTTCAAGCAGCAAGGAGAGCAACGGCACTGGCATCTTTTATTTTACCTTGGCCTAGGATTTTTGGTTTTACCTTGCCCTTTGCCAGGCCCTCAGGACATATTTCCAGCCACACATGGGCAAAAATAGACAGTTCGGGCCAAGCCATGCAGCATGTATTCCAGAGAATGAGGCTGCCTAGTGGCATGTGTGAGATCAGAACACTGGTGCCAATGCAGATAATCAGAGGATGCATATCTGTGCATGGGTGTGGGACTGAAACTTGAAAAGGTCTGATTTGTAATGCCCAGGCAGGAAGGAGACAGTGTCTCTCCTTTCTCACCCCCCTTTTGTTGATCTCAAGACCAAATGTGGCCAGAAGAACTTGGCTGGCCACACATTTTTGAGTCCTGCTTGTTTTAGGGCTAGTCTGGCTACCAAGACGATTTGCTTCCAAGAACATGGAGAGGGACTTCCATTGACCTGTTTTGGGGGGCCTTGATAGTAAGCCTCCTTTTTTGCTCTACAGAACTCTAACCTTGCTTCAGCTGGAGAGGACAAAGTGAAGCGCAACAGCCTGGAATTAACACACACACACACAGAGATTTAGAAATAAGTTGCAGTGTTTAACCTCAAGGGTGATTACTTGACACAGGCTGCCAAAGAGTAGGGTAGATTTTCTGTCATTCACAGACTCTTGAATTGAGATAAGAAGTGGGTTTCAGAGAGATGCTTCAGATAGTGCATGAGAGTGGGCTCGAGGTAGATGTAGCTGGTCCTTTCTACTTTTAATGGCTATAAACATTTTAAAACATTGGCTGCCCCCAGCTGCCTTCTGTGCCAGCTTACATGAAATCTGTAGAACACTTTCACATTCAGTTAATTCCTCTTCTCTCTCCCCAGCTCCCTTCCTCTGTCCTGGAAGTAACCGGAAACACAATTCCAGTTCATATGTTTATAGCAGCCTTGTTAATGTGATGGAGAAGCAGGCACCCCCTTCCCCCCATCTCCCACATGAAGTGGGCTTGCCACAAAGCAGCCTATATGCATGGAGGGCTGACTGATGTGATTCTTTCTCCTCAAAGGGAATTATACACACTTGAAGGTTCTGCATGGAACACCTTGCACTGCATGTTGCATTATGTGCACAGTAGAGTGGGGGTGTGTGTTCCGGCTGTAACACAGAGAGAATAATCAGCTGAATAATTCCTCCCATCTCCCAGAATTTTATCTTTGGTTTCTTCATTCTTTGTTAGATCGTTTCCAGCCACCACTCCTCTGCTATCATTTCCTCCATTTTAGTACTAATCAACCTCTAGGCATCCTTTCTATTATACAGCCATAAGAGTGGCTGTATACTATAGCATGGATTTTTTACACTCCGTAATGTTAAATTGACAATACCCCATGTCATTCTGATGCTTCCCATAAGCTAATTTCAAAATGAAACCTTACAAAACATACAGTCTTGAACTCAGAAACGCTTAACAAACCTCTAAATTTTCATGGCAATACACAAAACAGTCAGAGAGAATCGAGAGTTCAAAGTGTAAAAAGAGAGGGAAAAAACCCAGAGCCCTTTTGGACTTTTTTCTGTCACAGTTCTCATAATTTGTTGAAATTAATTAAAAAATCAGCCATGTTCACAGAGTACCTATAATCCTATTACTGACCTTGCCCCATACTCTGACCTTCATCTTCTGCAGTTTTAAAAATATCTGGCTGATTTTTAATTAATTTAAGAGATTTTACATTGAACTGAATGATAAGCGCAGGCATGCTCAGTAAGAATCAGCTGTCAGTATTCTAAAAGCCAGACTCACAGCTGCTTGGCCTGCCTAATCGGGGCCACACCCACACCAGACTTTGATTTCATGTGAGACAGTCATGGCTTCTCCTAAAGAATCCTGGGAAGTGTAGTTTGTGAAGGTTGCTGAGAGGAGACTCCTGTTCCCCTGACAGAGCTCTAGTGGCTAGAGTGATTTAATAGTCAGCCACTCTGACTGTAGCTCTGTGAGGGGAACAGGGCATCTCCTAGCAACTCTCAGCACCTTCCACTAACTACACTTCCAGTGATTCTTTGGGAGAAGCCATGGCTGTCTAAAGTGAAATAAAGGTCTGGTGTGGATGTGGCCAGAGACAGATTTGGTGTAAATTTGGGTGGGAGGGTAGATCTGCCTGCTGTAGAATAAAAAGGTGGAGGAAATGCTGAAAAGCAATGATACTGTTCACAATGTTTTCCTTTTGGAAAGGAAAGGGGCTTCCCCTCTGCCCAGTGCCCACCCACCCAATCTCCTCCTCTCCCCCTCCCCACCCCTCTTCTAGGTCAGTTTCACCTATCCTAAACATGATTGTACAGAAATAAATCCCACTGAACTCAAAACGTATTGAAATGATCATACCCACCCTCCCTTCTCCTTCCTCCTTCCCCCTTCCTTTGCCCCTCCCTCCCCATCCCCTTCCAATCTCATCCTTCCTCTCCCTCCATGATCAGTTTTTTATTTTTATTTATTTATTTGATTTATATTCCTCCCTTCCTCCCAGCAGGATCCCAGGGCGGCAAACAGAAACACTAAAAACACTTTAAAACATCATAAAAACAGACCTTAAAATACATTAAAACAAAACAATGTTATAATTTTTAAAAAAGCTTTAAAAACATCTTTTTAAAAAGTGTTAAAACATTTTATTACAAAAACATATTAAAAAGCAATTCTTTTACCTATCTTAAGTATGATTGCATGGGAGTAAATCCCACTGAACTCGATAAGCCTGCAAATTATCAAACCTGCCCTCTCCTCCTTCCTTTCATCACCTCCCTTTTGCCCCTTCCCTCCCCCTTCCTTTGCACCCCCTTCCAATCCCTTCCTTTCTCTCCCTTCTCCCCTGCCTTTCTCCTTCCCTCTCCTCTCCTCCCTCTCCTCCCCCATGATCAGTTTTTTCTGTCCTGTTTGCATGGGAGTAAATCCCATTGAACTCAATTAGCATGCAAATGATCAGATCTGCCTTTTTCCTCCCCCCTTCTCTCCCTTCTTTCTCCCTTCTCTTCTTCCTCCTCCCCTGCCCACTCCAGTCCTCCCTCCCTCTCCCAGTCATTTACTTATCCTCAGCATGATTGCATGGGAGTAAAACCCACTGAACTCAATAAACATGCAAATGATCAAACCTCTCCTTCTCCTCCCCTCCCCCTCCTGCCTGCTCCCCTCCCCTCTGCTCTTTCTCCCCATCCCCTGTGGTCAGTTTCACCTATCCTAAGCATGAATGCAGGGGAGTAAATCCCACTGAACTCAATAAGCATGCAAACGATCAATCCATTCTCAGCAAACTTGCACAGAATCCTATTTCATACCTCCCAGATTTAAAAGCAGAGAAATTCACTAACAGGCAAAAAACCTTGCGGTTTAAGAACTTACCTATTTTGATAAATTTGTAGGGCAGCACAATATCTCAGAGAGCAGGTCAGGTCTCCTTCTCCCCTGGTGCGTTCACTATAGCTGCCCAATTTCCCTGCTTTTTAAAGTTTGATAGAAATATCTGTGGGTACGTTCTTAAACTGCAAGGTTTTTTGCCTACTAGTGAATTATGCATTCGTGGTTGTTGGTGCTCATGTTACTATTGAGCCAGTCATACATGATCACGCTTTCAATACTGTTTGCTTCTGCAAAGGTTTTGGGGTGGTCATACAGTTTCATTTCCAATCAGTGCATATCCTTTAACTGCCTGCTGAAAATCTATAACTTTTCATTACAGGAATGTTTGGTGTGTGGTCCTGCTTTTGTTGTGCTGTAGCCCCTCCTGGCAGCAGTAATGTGGTAGCACTGGGGGAGCATCACGGAACAACTAATAAAGCAGAATCAATACACCAGTAATGCACTATTAATGTGTCAAGAGCATGTTGTAGAATACACCCGCAATTAAGCACCAGTCTGGAGGGGCCATTAGTGCCAGTAGATGTGATACAGCCCACCAAAATATTGTTGCACACCAACCCAATTTCCAAGCAGTGAGATTTCCAGGGGTCCCTGTGCTTGCCCAGAGTTTGGTTTCCTGGGAAAGAAGGTCAGCGGAAACTGTGGTGCCTTTATGAAATATGGTTTGTTTATTTACACACATTCTAACCTGAGCTTAGGATGGAGGGGTTCAAGGCATCAGCAGTCCAATATCCAGCTTTTCTATCAGGGTTACAGGAGGCCATGGTGCAGAGAGCCAGCCTCTCTGCCTGCCTCCAGTTCCCAGCCTTTCGCAGACACACTGACTACACAAGCCTCTCCTGGGTGGGGTGTGTGTCTCTCCTGAAAAGTTTCAATGATGACAGGATCTCCCTGCCCCATTGACATTTGATGGGCACCTGACAGACCAATTAACCCACCTGGCCACTCTATTAGATTAACAAAAGAAACTCATTTGACCAGCAGAGTGGGTTTCTTTCCCCCAGGCGCAAGTCTCCAAATCAGAGGCTGGAAGGGGACTCATAGAAATCATCCATCTCAACCCCAACTCATACCCCCTTCCCTGACAAAGGTCTGTCCCAGACCTGCAAACAAACAAGCAGAATAACAGCTTTTCCAGAAAGAAATAACAGATACAGTTTAGTAAGACATTGAAATATACATAATCAAAAGCATAGTCATATTACACAAGTACAAGACAATCCATTCCTTTACAGTAAGTTTTCAAATAACTGCTCTCTCTTGAGGCTTCCTATTTTTTCTTGGAGCTCCCAGTCACAGTTCTGCATCCAGACTGCTTACCCAGTCCTCATCCTTGGCAGTGCCCAAGACAGTGCGTTCCCGACATGTTTAAGCCAGATTACAGCCTCAGTACTGGAGCTCCTTTGTCCTGCCTTGTGCCACTGCAGCACAGCAGCCTTCAAAACACACACACATTTTCCCCTTGCTCCCCCAAACAGTTGTACACCCACCCACAATCTAACAGACACAGAATAGTAAATCTTAGACATTAAAACTTTACTGCAAAAACCTATCAGCATAATTTCTAAAAAATCATTAAACAGTTCATATCCCCACAAGAATGCAAAAAGCACAAATCAACAAGCAATACTGAAACCATCAGGAAGAATCCCTACAGCAAATCAGTACACAGTCCCATAAGCACAACCCCCACCACCAAACCATGCAGTTGCCCACATGGCCCTTTGTCTTGGGGCTTCATGGAGTTCCCAGCCCAAGCTGATCCCTGCTGCCGCCTGCAGGGTCTTGGGTCGTATCTCCAGTGACACATTTGTTTTCTCATCAGCACACAGCAGACTGTGGCCACCTTCCTCCCACTCTCTGCCCTGGGAAAAGTCTTTAAGCCAGTCCACCTCATCTCCAGCCCCAAACTCCAAATCAAAGTCCGGCCACAAGTCTTTATCTGGGGGCATCTTCTTCAGGACTAGCTGGCCTAGCCCACCCAGGTTGGCAGAAAGAAATCTTATCTGTTCTGCCTCCCCATCTCCAGTGTGAATCATGGGCCCAAACAGAGGCAGGTAACCCTCCCAGTGTCTCTTGCCCTCCAAATTCACAGGGTGCTGGGTGCTTCTCATTGCTGGAATTTGCTCAAGGACTGCACCCATCATAGGAGCTGTATCCCACCCTATAAGACCATTATGGGGCACCCAAGGGGTCACTCCAGGCACTGGGAGCTCCTCTTGGACTTGCACTCCCACCTCAGGCTTCTCCTCCTGCACTTTCTCTTCCACAGCTGGCACACATGAGGTGAAGAAATCTATCAACAACTGCTCTTCTCTAGCCTGTAGTTCACCTTCTCCAAGGCCTTTTCTTCCTCCTGCACTACTTCAACAGCAGGCTCACCTGGAGCAGAGAAATCTATCAGCAGCATCTCTCCTCCAGCCTCTACCCCACTTTCTTCCGAGGCATCTTCCTCTTCATTTTCCAGCTTGTCTTCCTTCAGTTCTTGGGGCTTTACTTCCAGCTTTCTGCAGTTTTTCCCCCTGGCAGGATCCTGGACAACCAAGGCCTCTTCCTCCTCTGCTACTGACTGCAGCTCCTTACAGTCCAAACCCTCCAGCTGCCCATCCACTTTCTGGATTAGCCATCCCAGTCTGGGTGCTCTGCAGCTGGACTCCTGGGTCACTCTCGACCCCTTGTACTGGCTGATCAGGCAGGGCTCTCACTTCCTCACATAGGGTCTCCCTTTTCTCTCCAAAGAAGCTTCCAATGATCTCCCGCATTCATTGCCAGTGATCCCATTCCTCTTGGCGCTCTCGTTGCCTTTGCTGCTGGTCCTCCTGGTGGTCTCGTTGCCTTTGCTGCTGGAACATCAATTTTATCTGTTCTAGGAGGGTTGCTGTTCTCCCCTCCATCTTGACTCAGGCACACCTTGCTCCCAATGCTTCTTCCAGGAAATCCCACAGTTGACACCAGTGTTATGTGCCACCCCAATCTCTGAGCGGTGAGAGATCTCCACGGGTCCCTACGCTCACCCAGGATTTGGTTTCCTTAGGAAGAAGGTTAGCGGAGACTGTGGTGTCTTGATGAAATATGGTTTATTTGTTTACACACATTCCAACCTAAGCTTAGGATGGAGGGATTCAAGGCATCAGCAGTCCAATATCCAGCTTTTCCATCAGGGTTACAGGAGGCACCCCAAAGCCATGGTGCAGAGAGCCGGTTTTTCTGCCTGCCTCCAGTTCCCAGCCTTTCTCAGACACACAGACTACACAAGCTTCACCTTGGCCCAGGAGGAAGGGGAGGCTCTCCTGAAGAGTTTCAATGATGAAAGGATCTCCCTAGCCCATTCACCAGTTGATGGGCACCTGACAGACCCATTAACCCACCTGGCCACTCTATTAGATTAACAAAAGAAACTCATCTGACCAGCAGAGCAGGTTTCTCACCCCCAGGCGCAAGTCTCCAATTTCGAGGCTGGAAAGGGACTCATAGAAAGTATCCATCTCAACCCCAACCCATAACAATATTTATATAGTCCTCCATGCCCAGAGGACTTATAAACTGTATGAAGTGGTCAATGAGAAAGGAAAGCGAGATCGGGGATTTACAATGAACAGTGAGGTGGGCTAGAGAGAGTGAAGATGGAGAAGGAAATACAAGATGTGTCCTGAAACGGGGCTTAGGAGATTGTAGCAAAACCAAGAACCTGAGCCTCTGGTTATCGCATTGAGTGTCAACTGCCCTGATTCGCATATTGATGTATTCATTACTGCTGCCAGGGAGAGAAAACATGAGGGAGTCTTTTCTGGCTGCTCAGACCCAGGGAAATGTGATGGAGTGAAAAGCTGTCAAAAGGATCCTGGCGGGAGAGGAAGGAAATGCCGAAATGCCTGCTTTCCTAGCCAGAAACGTCTGCCTGGTGTGAGGAATTGGAGAATCCTGAATTCAGTTCTGTCCATGGTTATGGCCCTCTCTGAGTGGCCTATGGATGACACAGAGCTTGGAAAAGTTACTTTTTTGAACTACAACTCCCATCAGCCCAATCCAGTGGCCATGCTGGCTGGGGCTGATGGGAGTTGTAGTTCAAAAAAAGTAACTTTTCCAAGCTCATTGCACCAAGGAGGCTTCACTAGCTGTTGCTCAGAGCCTACTGCGATTGCCTTTACCCCGTCCCTGGTACTTGTGATATCTGCTAGATCCCAGCTGCCATCTTTTATTGTAATACTGCATATGCATATGTACAGACACTTTAAAAGAAAATTCCCTGATGGTGTAGGCCTGTTCTCCCTTATGAGGCTCAAGGTCCCTTTCATTTGAGAGATTAGGATATCTGAGGCCCAGAAAAGAGCCCGCTCAGTGGTGGCGCCCCAACTTGGTGATTAGTTCTCTAAGGAAGCTTACCTGTGCCGAGCCCTGGGTGGTTTCTCACACTCTGGATAAAAGACCTTTCTAGCTTTTGAACCTGCATGACAACTTTTCAGCTCTGCGCTGTTCATTTTGGACAATTTCTTTTTTAAAAAATGGTGCATGGCTTTGCTCATATTCTATTTTATTGTGGATCTGTGGGCTGCCTTGAGCACCTGTTATGGTTGGAAAAGCAGCTGATTGTTTTAAAGGATCAGATCAATTAAGTGTACGGATGCATGTATCATGGGGGAGCATAGTAGCTAGGCTCAAGCTATCAAAATGCTATAAGGCATTTCCCACCAACCCACCATACGTCAGGAAGTGTGTTTCCTTGCTCCACAGTTTGTTTAATGCTTCACAGTGGGACTGATTTCTGATACAAGACTCTTATTTGATGTTACACTGGGCTGCCTCTGGCCTTAGTTGGATTTGTCTGCATGTCTGTATATGTCATTGAGGCAGCAGGATGGCACAACAGAGGCACCTGTCCTGAGCGCAGCTTCAGCAGGGGAGTGAGATGGGCATTAAGGTTTTTTTGTAACATTTGCCATTTCTGAAATAGTGTTAAATTATGTCATGTGCTTGGAACGATGAGAGACATTTTCCCAGTGGCAAATGAAAAGCTAGATCTTAGCTTCTTTCTTTTTGTGAGGGTGGGAATGGGTGTCCCTTCTTTCTCATAAGTTCAAACTAAGTCGCAAGATGTGATGTGATGTCACTGTGCTGAGAGTTTACCTGTACCTGCTAGCCAATGATATGAGGTGGGAATGTGAAGGCTCCCAGGATAATAACGTCCAGTCTGCTCATGCATCACAATGAAGCATCTGAGTTCTGAGTGGGGTATAGTGAACTGGACCAACTCAGACTGCAGAATGGGGAGAAGGGTCACCTCATTTTTACACCCCCCCCAAAAAAAAGTTTATACATCCTCTTTAGGAAACTAGCACAGTAGGAAAGCACATTTTCTCCATGATGTTTGTTAATTTTTTAATTGTAAGGATTTTTTAATTTTAATTTTTTTTTAATTGTAAGGATTTTTTTGTAACATGGGCCCCCTGAAATGATAGGTACCTATCATCAGAAGTGTTACAGGCCAGAATTCCACCACCTTATTTCTTTGTGTGTTTTGACCGGGCCCAATATGTTGCAGTGAATGTTACAAAGAGACAAGTCCCATCACCAGCACCACCACCATGTCTCTTCTGTAACGTCTAGTTCTGCCATTTCCCTCTTTCCTTTAGGTGACTTTGAGCATCTTTGAACTAGCCACAGTTGCAGGGGTCCCTTGTGATATTGACCCAGCCCTGGTGTCTGCCCTTTCCAACTTGAAGAAAGGTAAGAAGCCAAGGTTTGTCAATGTTTCTTTGTCCCGTCCTGTTAAGAAGACTAAGCTGCAAGGCTGTAAAATGTCTCCCTATATCAACTATGCAAGAGATCCCAGAAGGGAAGCTTTTTCCTAGCACAAGGAAAGCTCCACTTTTAAAGGAGCTACACAGCGAATCTTTCTAGGCTGTATATCATCTCAGCAATAATAAATATTTAACTCTGTCTCCAAGAGGCTGTCGCCACTTGGATGCTGTTGCTGGCTTGTTTGCCTTGTAAAAGGCCCACTCCTAGACTTTAGCCAAGAATGTCAGCTTTCCTACATTTTGCTTTGTGTGTTTCCCAGTTGGCAGTGGCAAGCTTTGGATCTTGCAATATATACACAGGCATTTGAGCAGCCGTGTCCCACCAGTGGGCTGAATGTATGCTATTCCCTTACCTGGAGAACACTCACGTATTTAATAGCTTCAGGCCACAGAGACATTTGATTCAATTTCTCTTGCCCCAGAGCTTTGCTTCTCTATGCTCCTTCATTCTTTTCTGCACATTCAACATGAAGTCTAGATAGTTGAGGCCAGGAGTGAGGAAACCTCACTCAGCCCTCCCCATTTGGCCTGCCAGGCCACTTTTCCCAAACCACACAACCTGCCTTCATGTGATGTCATATGTGTAATTAGGTGAAGGACAGATAGAGACATGGCTGGATCAGTTGTTCACGCAACTGATCCCTGCACAAAGCAGGATTGAACTCACCGTGCTCATTGTCTCAGCTGATATGTGGCAAGTTCAATCCTGCTTGGTCACTATCTCCTCCCAACTTAGACAGGTGGACAGGGTAAGCCGCCTGTCAGTCACCCAGCATCATGATGGCATCAGATGATTGACAAATGGGTGGCCCAGCCCATCTGTTAAAGTTGGCCCACAGAGTGCAGGGAGATAACGGTCTCGCCCACTGAGCCAGAAAGCTTCACCACCCTGGTTCTGGTGGCACCAGTGTGAGCTTGTCTGCATATAGGCTCTGAGTAATCCCAAGCCCTAGGCCACTATAGTAACTAAAAGTCCTCTGCTGGAGTGCAGAAGTCTGTCCTTCTCTTAGAGCAGCAGGCCAAGATCTTCCTTATGCCCAATCAGACATTGGTCCCTCTAGCTCAGTACTGTCTACAGTGAGCATGCAGGGGGGCCCTCAGGGTTTGCCAGCCCTACCTAGAGATGCCAGGGATTGAACCCGAGACCTTTCACATGCAAAGCATGTGTTGTACCACTGAGCCTAGGGCCCTTCCCTGGGCTCCTCTGAGGAGATAGCCTGGGCTTGGCTGTCTTCAGGATAGCTGCCTCTCCTCCTTTCCCCTTTGCCACAATGCTGAGCAGAGCCATTGAAAAGCCAGAGTGGGTGCCCTTGGTTGGTACTGAGTAAGGAGAAGCTGCAGTCTCCTGTGACTCTGAAACCATTTGATGGCAAAAATGGAAGTGGTAGGTCTTGTGCATGCAGCAGGCCATTTAGTGGAAAGGAGGAATGAAGATGTGGGCACAATTGTGGTATACTGATTAGAGTGTTGGATTAGGGTCTGGGAGACTACCATTCAAATCCCTGCTCAGCCCTGAAGCTCATTAGGTGACTTTGGACCAGTTGTCCCCTCTCAGTCTAATCTACCTCACAGGGTTGTTGTGAGGATAACTTGGGGCAGGAGAGAGCAATCTTCTCCACCTTGAGTGTCTTGGAGGAAAGGTGGGAATCTAAAAGCAATGATAAATAATAAGCTGCCACCTCCCTTTCTTCACAGGTGCAGATTGCCAGAGCCCTGGAACTACTAGAGCTCAGCTAGTCAATCATAGGTTTTCTTTGGCTGTATCAGTGGCAGAAATGATGGTAACCTGTGTCCCTCATACTAGCCCTGCCTTCTCTGACACCTTGAGCCTCTTCTTAGTACCTGAATTTCCGCAGCTCCTGTCTGTCCTGAAACATTCTTGTTTAAATCCATGCAATTTCTCATACTCCGGCTGACTGCTGGGTTCTTTCCCAGTGTGGTGGCAAAGCAAAGAACAGCAGCAGGTTAATCTCCCTGTTTTAACTGGCCCAAGGTCTTGAGATCATAAGGGTATGAGTCTGCCACACTCATTGTGATCTTCGTTGGCTCTCTGTCTCCTCCAGTCTTGGGCTGCTTGTTGTCTCTGCTGCCTGTGCCCTCGTCTTCCCACCTTTGCAACTGCAGTCACTAGGAATGTCATTTTTTAGCTGTGGCAAGAGCCATCCCAAAACTAACTAGTAAGCAATTGTCATTTCTCCTGCCTCCCCACAGTGCTGGCCTCAATCTGAGCTTGTGGTACTCCCTAACATGCTGCAGGACAGGTGTGAAGAATCTTTTTCAGTGTGAGGGCCACATTCCCTTACAGGCCCATTTCTGGGGGCAGTATGCCAGTGGTGGGCGGGGCCAGAGCAAAAGTGAGCAGAGCAGTGGATGTGACTCTTAGCTTTGTACAGTAGGCTACATCCAAGGAAAAATCAGTGGTTTCCTCACAGACCACACATGTACCGCCCATATACATCTTTCCATCTTCTAATAGAGGCAAACAAGAGGCATTGCCACAGTTCAAGGACTCATTCCAATCTGGCAAAAGCACCTAAGATGTGGAGCAGAGCCAGTGAGGGGTGTGGTCTGGGAGGGAGCATGACATAGGGGGGAGAGTCTTCAGGCCAAATAGAGAAACATGTAGGGCCATATTTGGGGCCCCATTCCTGAGGTTCCCCACCCCTGCTGTAGGGCCTGCTGTCTTTGTAAAAAGGATTTTTCATAAGCCTGCCCAGCCTCTCAGAAATCTTGCTTCCCAGTTTGCCTGCTGACTTGGTGGGCCATCGTTCTGTGGCCCTGCCAGTCCAGCTCCAAGCCTCTTTCTGCCACACTGGCTATATTCCCAGGGCAATTGCTGTACGAGAACTCCTCTTCCACCCCTACCCCCCTGAGACTTCTCTCTATACGAGCACTGTCTCATCGAAGAGTAGAGGTGTCCTGATGCTCCCTGGTTGGAAGCTTCTTCTGTTCCAAATCCAGTCAAGTCAGACACTGCCCTGTGGTCCATGCTGCCCAGAGAGGACTGCCTGAGATCTAAGGAGCAATAGTCCAGAGTCCTTGCAGTGGGACATACAGCATCTTCCAGCTTCTTCTACCCCCCAGTCCCCACCAGTGGTGAGGTTTTTCTCTCTTTGTTTCTTCTTCCTTAGCACACAGACACACACACGTGTCGATTCAAGCGGAGCCAAGCCTTGTCAGTCCTGTTCAGCTCACCAGCTCCATTCGTCAGATAATTTATCAGCCTGTCACAGCCGCCACAGTTCTAACACACACACCCCATACCTGTGGTGTTTATTTTTTTTTGCAAGTCTGTCGAGCAGCTGAGCTGGGGAAAGAGAAGAACCGACAGTGTAAATCAGGCCTATTACTGAAATCTGTTGCTATACATCATCCCTTTTGCCTTCCTGATAGACAGCTCTTCCCCAGAGGAGGACTACAAGGCTGCCTGTCTGCTGCTGGTCTTTGTAGCCGTGTCTCTGCCGCTGCTGGCCATTGACCCTTCCTCAGTTTACACCACAGAGATAGACGGTAAGAAGCAAGGTGCAGGCTCATCGTTTTCTCCATGCTATGTTGGTCCACTCACTCATACATACTCTGAAAAGCAGAGAGGCCTGCCAACTATTAGTCACAGTGATGGCAAGTGCTGATAGCTTCTGGCTCAGCACCCCCTTGTGCTCAGTGCTTAAAGCTATGTTATTAATGTTTGTATCTATATGGGAGCTAACATTCAGTCACACTCTAGCACAACCACTCATCCAGAACTCTGGATAAGGCTGTGCAGAAGAAGAGGCGGGGCTATAGGCTTAAACGTAGGCTTGTTTTTTAATGTCTGGGGCAGGAAGCAGGTTTATCCTTCATCCTAAATCAGGGGTGGCCAATGTGGACTCCTCCAGATGCTGTGGACTCCAGCTTCCATCAGCACCAGCCAGCATGGTCAGTGGCCAGGAATGATAGACGTTGTAGTCCAATAACATCCGGAGGGCATCAGATTGGCTATCTCTACACTAATGGCATCCCCAAGTGCAGCTCTTTGGTTTCTCCTATTTTAAGTATGGTATGGTAGTCAGTGTCAAACTAGGGCCTGGGAACCCTAAAAATGGATGACCCAGGGGTAGTCACTGTCTCTCTGCTTCGTTGTCATCACAAAATTGTTGTAAAAGTAAAATGAGAGGCAGGGGAGAACAGAGCTTTTTACTGCAGCCAATGACCTATTGAGTCAACATGAACTATTGTTGTCCCTCTATCTAGACAAGAGCTTTAAGTGGAGAATGGTACTCAAATACTATTGTTCTGTCTGCTGCAATATATAGACCAGGAACAATCCAGTTGATTCTGAGGTTCTAAAATGAATGCTGATGACAGTTAAAGAGGAAAGCGCAAAAGCAGGACTGCAGCTGGATGTCAACAAGACTAAAGTAATGACAACAGAAGATTTATGTAACTTTAAAGTTGACAATGAAGACATTAAAGTTGTCAAGGATTATCAATACCTTGGCACAGTCATTAACCAAAATGGAGACAATAGTCAAGAAAACAGGAGAAGGCTAGGACTGGGGAGGGCAGCTATGAGAGAACTAGAAAAGGTCCTCAAATGCAAAGATGTATCACTGAACACTAAAGTCAGGATCATTCAGATCATGGCATTCCCAATCTCTATGTATGGATATGAAAGTTGGACAGTGAAAAAAGCAGATAAGAGAAAAATCAACTCATTTGAAATGTGGTGTTGGAGGAGAGCTTTGTGCACACCATGGACTGCAAAAATATAAATAATTGGGTGTTAGAACAAATTAAACCAGAACTGTCACTAGAAGCGAAAATAGTGAAACTGAGGTTATCATATTTTGGACACATCATGAGAAGACATGATTCACTAGAAAAGACCATAATGCTGGGAAAAACAGAAGGTAGTAGAAAAAGAGGAAGGCCAAGCAAGAGGTGGATTGATTCCATAAACGAAGCCGCAGACCTGAACTTACAAGATCTGAACAGGGTGGTTCATGACAGATGCTTTTGGAGGTCACTGATTCATAGGGTTGCCATAAGTCGTAATCGACTTGAAGGCACATAACAACAACAACAAAATGTTGCCTTAGGGCCAAACTACATGTCACATGAAGCATATTCATTGAAAAGCATATTTAGGCCATTCTCTTTCTTTGGGGGAAAAAAGCAGGCATAGAGTATTGAGTGGGAGAAGGAATCTGGATTAGCCTGGTGGAAGTGGGGGAGCAAAAAGCACCTTCAGAGGCAAGTAGCAGCTTCAAGAGGCAATTCTTTGGCAGGAAAATAAGTAGTGCGGGGAAGGGTTTAAAAAACCCTTCCCTCACCCCCATGCTGCAGTTCTCATCCAGATAAGATTCACCCCTGCAAGCTGTTTTCCCCCCCAAAGAAAGAGGATGGCCAGTTCAAAGCTTGCTTTTAAAAGTGCATGTGATTAACATGTAATTTGGCCCTTAAAGTGTCCATGCTGGTGCAAATCCTTGCTTTGATTTTGCACTGCATTGCAAAACCAACTCGTGCGCACCTTGCCACAAGTCAGTTCTACATTGACTTCACAAGAGGTGCACAACCAAGCTTTGGGGTCCCTTTGACAGATTAGCACAATTGATTTTATGTGTTTTGTGAGGATGTGGATAATTCTTTGTTAGAGATCTAAAGGGAATTTTAAAAAGTTTATTTTATTTGTTTTAAAGATTTATATCCTGCCTGTTAAAAAGAAACTTTTACAGAAGGTGCTAAACAGATATACAGTATAACTCAGGCAAATATATAACAGTATATGAAACACATACTTTAATCTTATTGTTTTAGTTTTAAATTAATAGATCTAATAAACATGTAGCCAGCGAACACAATCAACCCCAGCAGAATCTTAAAATTGCAATACAATCACAGTAAAATAGCACCTCATTTTAGGCTCAGTTAAAATCAGTACAAGAAAGCCACAGTAAACAGGACTGCTTGAAACAATGGAGGCTTTCTGATCACACATGAAACAGAGTTCCATGGATATGGAGCTACCACCAGAAATGCCCTTTTCCTTGTGTCCTCACCAGCCTATTGCTCTCACAGATGGACACATAACTCAGGCCTCAGAAGCTGATCTCAGAATGTAGGCGGGCTGATAATGGATAAGAGCAATCCTTCTAGTAACCTGACCCCAAACCATTTAGAGCTGTAAAGGTGAAAACCAACACTTTAAATTGAGAATGGCATCACACTGACAACCAATGCAACTGGCACAATACAGGTGTCACATGTTCCAACTGCTTGGGACCCACCAGTGCTTGGGTGGCTGCATTTTGCAAGAGTTGAAATTTCTGAGCTATCTTTGAAGACAGCCCCACATACAGCAAATTACAGCAGCCCAGCCTGGTGTTGCAAAATCCTAGGAGCCAGAAACATTTTCAAGGAGCCACATTGGAAGGAGGGAGAGATGGAGACCTGAGCACAACAGAGAGAAAAGGGATCCTATTTGCATGGGTCCATTCTGATCTGATTCTCCTCCACATAAACACTGCCTGAAAAGCTGCCTTTGTAGACAGGTGCCAGTCTCCAGGCCCATTTTTTAGGAGTCACTGGCTACTAGGTATCTAGCTTTTTGCACCTCTGCCCCTTCACCTTCACATTATGTTTAAAATGTTTGGAACTGGAGTAAGTATGTATGCCTCTCTCTCTACAGGCTACAGCAACAACATCCACTGCCTAGCCAAAGCCATTATCCAAGTGTCAGGTGCCCTCTTCACCATCTACAACAAGAACATTGAGACCCACCTAAAAGAATTCCTGATGGTGAGTGAAGCTCTGGATCTTTGGGTGCCCTCCCTGAGGGAGGTGCACAGGAAGGAGACATGAGAAAGGGCCTTTTCAGTGGTGGCTCTCTGACTGTGGAATGTTCTTCCCAGGGAAGCATGTCTAGCGCCATCACTGTCTGTTCTTAGGTGCCAGGCAAAAACATTCTTATTTTTTCAGGCATATGGTTTTTAATTGGGAGTGAGTAGATATGTCAGTGGCCCTAGTTGGGCTCATCCTTTTCGTGGGGTAGGTAGGTTTTGTTCCGTTTGAATATATTGTTGGATGAGTATTTCACTTTTTATATATGGTTGTTTTTATCTGATTTTAATGTCTTTGTGTTATTTTTACTGTGTAAGTCGCTTTGAGGCTCTTAAATGCAAGTACTGTATGTGAACTAATAATAATATTCACGAATAGGCAAAAAACCGTGTGGTTTAAGAACGTACCTATAGCCCACTGATATTTCTATCAAACTTTAAAAAGTAGGGAAATTGGGCAGCTATAGTGAATGCACCAGGGGAGCAGGAGACCTGACCTCCTCTCTGAGATATTGTACTGCCCTACAAATTTGTCAAAATGCAAACGCAGTTTGGTTGGTCTTTCACAGTCCAATCCACTTCCTTTGTAGCTTGGAAGAATTTGCCTGTTAGTGAATTTCTCTGCTTTTTAATCCCAGAGGTAAGAAATGGGATCCTGTGCAAGTTTGCTGAGAATGGATTGATCCTTTGCATGCTTACTGAGTTCAATGGGATTTACTCCCCTGCAATCATGGTTAGGATGGGTGGAGCTGACCATAGGGGATGGGGAGGGAGGGAGGGGAGGAAGGACAGAGGGGAGCAGGCAGGAGGGGAAGGGCAGGTTTGATCATTTTCAGGTTTATAGAGTTCAGTGGGATTTACTCCTGGGTAATCATGCTTAGGATAGGTAAAACTGATGGGGGGGAGGAAGGGAGGGCTGGACTGGGCAGGGGAGGAGGAAGAAGAAAGAGGGGCGGGAAGGAGGAAGGGAGAGGGGAGGGGAAGGAGGGGAAAGGCAGGTTTGATCATTTGCATGCTTATTGAGTTCAGTGGGATATAGTCCCATGCAGTCATGCTTAAGATAGATAAAACTGACCACAGAGAGGAGGGGGAGGAGGAGGAGGAGGGGGAGGGGGATGAGGAGGGGGGGAGGAGGAGGGGGGCAGGAAGAGGGGGGGAGGAGGAGGGGGAGGGGGAATGGAAGGTGAGGGGGAATGGGAGGGGGAGGGAGGTGCAAAGGAAGGGGAAGAGGAGGGGCAAGAGGGAGGGGATGCAAGGGAGGAGAAGGGAGGGTGGGTTTGATCATTTGCATACTATTTGAGTTCAGTAGGATTTATTTCTGTGCAATCATGTTTAGGATAGATGAAGCTGACCTGGAGTAGGGGTAGGGAGGAGGGGGAGGGGAGGAGATTGGGTGGGTGGGCACTAGGCAGAGGGGAAGCCCCTTTCCTTTCCAAAAGGAAAACATTGTGAACAGTATCATTGCTTTTCAGCATTTCCCCCACCTTTTTATTCTACAGCAGGCACATGTAGCCTTCCACTCAATTTACACCAAATCTGTCTCTGGCCCCATCCACACCATACCTTTATTTCACTTTAGACAGTCATGGCTTCTCCCAAAGAATCCTGGGAAGTGTAATTAGTGAAGGGTGCTGAGAGTTGCTAGGAGATGCCCTGTTCCCCTCACAGAGCTACAGTCAGAGTGGCTGACTGTTCAACCACTCTGGCCACTGCAGGCCTGTCAGCGGAATAGGAATCTCCTCTCAGCACCCTTCACAAGCTACACTTCCTAGGATTCTTTGGGGGAAGCCATGACTGTCGAAAGTGCAATAAAGGTCTGGTGTGGGTGTGGCCTCCTGATTAGGCAAGCCCAGCAGCTGTGAATTTGGCTTTTAGAACACTGACAGTTGGTTCTTACTGAGCATGCCCGATGTTATCATTGAGTTCAAGGTAAAATCTCTTAAATTAATTAAAAATCAGCCAGACATTTTTTTAACTTTTAAACTGCAGAAGATGAAGGTCAGAGTATGGGGCAAGGTCAGTAATAGGATTGCAGGTACTCTGTGAATATGGCTGCTTTTTAATTAATTTCAACAAAAGATGAGAACTGTGACAGAAAAAAGTCCAAAAGGGGTCTGGTTTTTTCTCTTTTTACACTTTGAACTCTCAATTCTCTTTCACTGTTTTGTGTATTGCCATGAAAATTGAGAGGGTTGTTAAGCAAGTGTTTCTGAGTTCAAGACTATAAGTTTTGTAAGGTTTTGTTTTGAAATGAGCTTATGGGAAGCATCAGAATGGCATGGGGGTATTTTCAATTTAACATTGCGGAATGCGAAAAATCCACACTGGCTATAGTATACAGCCACTCTTGTGGCAGTATAATTTTCTTCCCCTCCTCTGGGTGATAATATGTATTTCACACCACCACCTAGGGCTTTCTGGGCCCATGGTAGCTGGGTTTATCTATATGCATTTATCAGAAAGAGCCTTCAATACTGAGCAATATAACACTGCTTGTAAATATGAGATGCTGTGAATACAAGAATACTGAAGGCTCCATTTTGAGTTGTGGCTTGCTGATAGGGCTGAGGAAGTAGTAAGTGGAGGGAAGCTTGTGTAGCATAATAGCTAAAAGAATGGGCCATTATATGAGAGGTTGTTGGTTCAAGTCTCACCTCAGCTGTGAACGCACTTGCAGCACAATCCTATATATGCCTGCTCAGAAGTCAGTCCCATTGTGTTCAATGGGTCTTATTCCCATGGAAGTGGATATAGGATTGCCTCCACAGCATTGTCTTCTGCAATATTGGGGTGGTAAGCATAATATTACTGAAATATCTTCCAAGGTTGTTGTAAGGATTAATGTGGTAATGCACATGAAATGCTTTGAAAACTGAATGTTATATATCAGTGCCCATTGTCTGTTATTGACAGTAAAAGCTGCCACCTTCATCTCCAGCTACAGACTCCTGTGCAGTCTGGAATTCTGTGCTTTGTGAGCAGAATTAGTTGTCCTCCTCTGAGCTAGAGGGGGATAGCAGGCTACCAAAGGTTATTTTGTTACAATCCTTTCCTTTTTACTACTTCTGCAGCACGATCTGAAGCATGTGTACTCAGAAGTAAGTGTCACTGTATCTATTGGGGCATATTCCCTACCTCTAGTAAGTGTGTTTAGGATTGCAGCCTTATCCATTGTCTGCTGCGGCTAAACTTAAAATCAGATTAGAGATGTTTTTTATTTCATAAGATCTGTCCCTGTTGTCAGACTTAAAAAAACCCCCTGTGATTGCATGATAAAAATGTGATCATCCTTACAAATGTTGTTTGAATGTTATCAGAAAAGTCCTGATAACTGGAGCATTTACAGCAAATGCCTTCTGCTGTTCTGCACAAATGCTCAGGAACATGCCATTCGACTAAAGATACTGCATTTGTGGTACAGGTGGTGTATTAGAAAGAGATCTTCTCTCTCACACACATCCCTATCTTTTTCAATGCCCTATTTAGAAGACAAACATTATTTCCTCAGTTCCTCCTTGCTTTCACTGTTAATTTATTTTTACTGAAAATTGGAATTTTTCACTTGCTAGTGAGGAGAAATTGTTTACTGAGAAAGCAGCCTCTTTTTCATTTGCTGCAGAAAGACTGAGACAGATCTATGTGGACACATGTTGATTTTAATGATTTAGTTTTGTTAAAATCCAGTCACCGTGCAAATGCTACATACGTGTCAGATTGTGGTGGGGGTGTGTGAAAATCCATTGCCATTCACCCCACTTATCTTAAGACCAACATTTAAAATAAACAGCCAACATTTCCCCAGTCCTTCATTTTTGACACTGACCTTGAACTGGGTTTTCATGTTACTGATTACCCCTCTATTTGAACCCCTAGTGAAGGTTCCCTTGAAGGAATTTACTCAAATAGTCTTTCCTGTATCTGTTGTCTCCACATAGTCTCTCCAGAGTTGGGTGAGCTCTTGCCTGACAAGAATCTGTTAAGATCATAACTAAGGATTGGTTCTTCTCTTCTCCTTTGTCCTGCTCAAAACCCCTCTTGGGCATAGCAACAGCCAAACTCAAACCTTGCTTCTTTTTGATCCTTGGAAGGAAGGGTTGGTCTCCTTATTCTGCCTCCTGTTGGCCAGAAACAGAGTGCGCCCAAAGTCTGGACTGCTGCAGGCAGCAAATTGACTGCTGGGACCAATTTGTCTACTTAGAACAGGGTTGGGGAACCTTTCACCTTCCAGATGCTGTTTAACTACCACTCCCATCAGCCCCTGCAAGTATGGCCAATGGCTAGCAATGATGGAAGGTGTAATTCAACAACATCTGGAGGGCCAAATGTTCCCCACCCCTGACTTAGGATTTTTCCAGTGTCGATCAACAATGCATTCAGCGCTCCCAGGAGCATTGAGATGGCAAATTGGATATGATTGCATTTGGCTTCTGGATCCTCCATGGACTTTAACTGCCTGTCTGTTCAGTTGGGGGATGGATCCCAAGGCCTTGCAAATATCCTTTTGCCAGATAATTTTGTAACATTTCAGGCTGCTTGTGTATCATGCAACTGTATTGTCCCATGGCTGGCAGTGTTAGAAGAGTGATCCCTCCGGCTATGAGTGACGGATAGAGGCACCACTAAGCACAATCACTTTCGTATTTCTGGCTGTGGGAGTTGGTGTGATTTATCTGTTGATTAGACACAATGGCAGTTCATGGTTCCGCCACCATCACAACAGGTAAAAAGTTTCCTTGAGCTCTCTGTAGAGGAGATGCAATTGTAGGCAGTCATTACATTGCAATATCACTGGACTGGCACCTATGAATAATGTTGCTACCCTTCCCCCCACCCCCAAGCAGGCAGAAATGTAAAAGTGTTGCTTTTTCCATGGCATGGAGGTACAATGATGGAGAGCCGCTTCACCTTTTGAATTTCTGTCTGTTGTATCTATTAGAAGCATAGGAGATCTGCCAGAACAAGTGTGGCAGTCCCTACCTGGAGAAGACGTTCCTTTTGCAACATGCTCTGGGGTATAGAATTAGATGTGCTCCTGCTGAGGCTGCCAACCAATTAAAGATAGCTTTTAACTGAACTGATTAAATTTACATATTGCACAAAAGCAGGGTGCTTTGTGAAGATTCAGATGACAGTTTCTGTTTGGCATGTAATAAGCTGGTTTTTTTTTTTAAATGTTCTTTGTTTTAAAGGAAGGAAAGCCATTTTTATTTTAATCACACCTGTGGGGGGGGGGGAAGCATACGCGTCTTGACCCTCTTAAGCTGTGCATTTGACTGCTGTTATCTAAAAGTACATAGTACAGCCTTGTATTTAACAACTCACCTGGTACCCATAGATTTTTTATGTATGTATTATAAATATATTTGTATACTGCTATTTCATTTCAGAAAACGCAGGTTACAATGAATAAAAACCATATAGTAAAAACCATTAAAAACCAAAAGATGACCAGGAATTCCATGGAGGCAACAGCGAGGGCTGGCAGAAGAGGGATGGATCACTCTGTTCTTCCTGTGCCAGGAAGGAAAGTGTCTTCCTCTATGACCAGCATGGAAAGCACAATGTCCTGGCAGAGCAGGGGATGGAGTGATCTCTCCCTGTGCCACCAGCCCACTTAGTAGAAGCCATCCCTTCCTTTTTTTTTTTCATAACTAGTCTAAGAGGCTAGTAGCCTGTGTTTCGGAGAGGGCTTTGCAGCCAGCATGAAAAGCATACTACTTAACCTCTTAGCTGCCTAGTATTTGTGCATGTATTTATGTATTTTACTGGTATTATTTGTAAGCCTGGAGTGGTGCTGTTTTCTAGCGGTGGCTGGTGCCCAAGGCAGAAGGTAGGGAGGCCAGTAGTAGGCAGAGCCAGAGGCAATGACAGGCAAAGCCAATAAATTCTGATTTTAGCCACATCCACACTATACATTTCAAGCAGTATTATACTACTTAAAACAGTCATGGTTCCCCTCCCCCAAGAGAAAAGAATGCTAGAAACTATAGTTTAAGGGTGCTGAGAATTGTTAGGGAAGCCCCTGTTTCCCTCACAGAGCTACAATTCTCAGAGTGGTTTAACAATCAATCCCTCTTCCCAGGGAACTCTGGGAATTGTAGCTCTGTGAGGGGAATAGGGGTCTCCTAACAATTCTCAACACCTGTAACAAACTACAGCTCCCAGGATTCCTTGGGGGAAGCCATGACTGTTTAAAGTGGTATAAGAGTGCTTTAAGTGTCTGGTGTGGATGTGGTCTTCATTGCCATCCTCTGCTCTGCTGAGTTTCTACAAAGCAACAATGAGAATGAGGAAGAGGAAGCTGACAACCAGCCTGTGGGGTGGTCCTGGCTGTAAGTGCTAAGAAGGCAGGCAGGTGGGGGCTGGCTGGGGACAAACTGAGGTTGATGGGGCAGTACCCCATTCACCTAAATGGATCAATCTTCACCGCTATTTTTACAATTAGCCAATATTCTGTAGTAGTGATTTTTACACACATCAGCCAGTTAACATTGACAGAGGGAACAGACAATCATAGTAATTCAGTACTGTAATACTGGCAGCACTGAGCATCTTTTCTCTGGGACCTCATAGTTGGGTGCAACTTTGCCCCAACCTGCATGTTCTCAGCAAAAAACAACAGTGGGATGCTGCATTCTTGCCTGAAAGATTGGTGGTAGAGGTGGTAAGGGAGGCTGCTTCACCCTCTCTCCCTTGAGCCTCTCCCAAGTTGCTTTCACAGGCGAAAATGGGTGGGAAACTTATCTTTGAGCAGAAGAATGGCTCAAAGTTTAAACACCTAATCCCCAACCTGCTAGTGTTCCTCTTTTAGATTGCAGCCTCCCCAACAGCTTTTCAGTTTTAAAACAATTGGGGCAACATTGCATGCAACTGTCCATCATAACTAGCTGTGTTCTGAGAACACAAATATTTCTTCTTTGGGGCTCTATAATCCTTTGTTTAAGCAAGGGTCATGTGTGTGGCACAAAACCTGGAGACTTTCCCAGTTTTACCAGTGTGCTTCTTCAACCTGCAATTAAGACACTGAGTAATTGCACCAGTTCAATCTCACATCTCTAGCTGCTGTTGATCACATGCAAATTGACTTGACTTCTGTTGTCTTTTCCTTGTCTTCCTAGCTGGCCTCAGTTAGCCTCTTGCAGCTGGGGCAAGAAGCTGACCGGATGAAAGCCAAGAACAGGGAGTCCATCTCACTCCTCATGCACTTGGTGAGTGTTCTGTAGGGGTAGGAGTTTTGGCGAGATGGGTTTTCCCTCCATAATACATCCAGAATGAAAGATGTCCTCATTTAAAAACACTCACACAGTTCAGTTCAAAATGTGTAGCCAGGAAGAGAAGCTTCTCAGGCAGGTGTGAAGAACCTTTGACCCTCCAGATGTTGCTGATCTACAACTCTCATCCACCCCAGCAGCCGTGGCCAATGTACAGGTAAGATGGGAGCTGTAATTCAGCAACATCTGGAGGGCCAAAGGTTCCACACGCCTTCTCTAAGAGCATAAACTTGCTTAAACAAGCAACCAAAGCCTGGTCAAGAATTTGTTATAATTTATTTATTTATTAGATTTCTATCCCGTCCTCCCTCCCAATAGGAGCCCAGGGACTACCACCTGACCCACTCTGGCCTATTTTTCTTCCCTTCCCAAACCTTTTTCCTTTTGAATCATGTCCATTAGATTAGTTTTTATATAGCACTTAAAACTTTAAGTTTAGGTGCTTTACAGATAATGGTGGCGTTGGTGGTGATGATGGTTCAGAGGCTTCCTTCTTAACTGAGCCCTGCAGTTCTCTCCTTTGACTGGTGGTGGATAGTATCCCACTGTCTGAATGCCTGCCTGGTAGTCCTTAGGTCTTAGATTCAAGGACCTGCAGCAGGCTCAAGTCCTCGCATCTTTCCGTGTAGGAATCAACGTGCAGATCTTAGGGTGGGGCTTCTGCTCATTCTGCTGCCTGGGGCCCCGGATGCCTGTTCCAAAGTCCTGTCCTTTTTGGTATGACTGCTGCTCAGTCCCCCTCATTCCCCATCTTTAAAATGGGGTTAATGATGACCAATTGTTGCAAGGAAGAGTAAGATAATGGTTTTATTTTTAAAAAAACATTATTTATGCACAAACAATGCTATGTAGATATTAGCTGTAACCAGGACGTGCTCTACCTGGAGACTTCAGTCTAAAACTGAGAGTGAAGACTGATATAACATTGTTAGAGCAGTGGGGCTGTGGCGAAAGCACCTTTGTGGCATTCAATTCAAAACTCCCTGTTTCCACCTAGGGCTAAATACTTGGGTGAGGAGGGGGAAAAAACCCATTGTGCAAGTTTTAAGCAGAATCCAGCTGAGTACAATGCTGACTTCACCCTTCCCTTATGTCACAAGAAGACACCCCCATCCTCAGTCTGGTTTTGCTCCTCTATCCAAAATTTATTTATTTATTTATTTATTTAATTACATTTCTAGACCGCCCTATAGCAGAAAGCTCTCAGGGCGGTGTACAACAAATAAAATCACAATTAAAATATGAGCAAGTGTGAAAAATATAATACAATTATAAAAACATTAAACATGATAAAAATCCAAAATAGAATTGCCATTGAGTTTATAAATTAAAATCCATATTAGGTTTAAAATTAAATTTAAAATGTTTAAAAAGCCTGGGCGAAAAGGTAGATTTTTACCTGGCGCCGAAAAGATAACAAAGAAGGCGCCAGGCGTATCTCGTCTGGGAGGGCATTCCATAGTTCGGGGGCCACCACCGAGAAGGCCCTAGATCTAGTTGTTGATCTCCGGGCCTCTTTATGAGTTGGGACCCGGAGAAGGGCCTTCGACGTCGAGCGTAGTGAACGGGTAGGTACATAGCGAGAGAGGCGTTCCACCAGGTATTGTGGTCCGATGCCGTTTAGGGCTTTATAGGTAAGAACCAACACTTTGAATCTGGCCCGGAAACATATCGGTAGCCAGTGCAGCTGCGCCAGGACAGGTGTTATATGGTCAAATTTCTTTGTCCCAGTGAGAACTCTGGCCGCAGCATTTTGCACTAGCTGAAGTTTCCGAACCGTCTTCACAGGTAGCCCCACGTAGAGTGCATTACAGTAGTCCAATCTAGAGGTTACCAGAGCATGGATAACTGAGGCGAGATTCTCCCTGTCCAGATAGGGTCGTAGTTGGGCTACCAGCCGAAGCTGGTAGAATGCATTCCGTGCCACCGAGGCTACCTGAGCCTCAAGTGACAGGAGAGGATCTAATAAGACCCCCAAACTACGTACCTGCTCCTTTAGGGGGAGTGTAACCCCATCTAGGGCAGGTCGAACGTCAACCATCTGGGCAGAGGGCCCTCCCACCAACAGCATCTCAGTCTTGTTAGGATTGAGTTTCAGTTTATTAGCTCTCATCCAGCCCATTATCGCGGCCAGGCAGCGGTCTAGTACATCAACAGCCTCACCTGACGAAGATGAAAAGGAGTAGTAGAGCTGCGTATCATCAGCATATTGCTGGAAACGCACTCCAAAACTCCTGATGACCTCACCCAGCGGCTTCATATAGATATTGAAAAGCATGGGGGACAGAACTGAACCCTGCGGGACTCCATATTGGAGTACCCAGGGACTCGAGTAATGTTCCCCCAGCATCACCTTCTGGAGACGATTCCCGAGATAGGAGCAGAGCCACCGCCAAGCAGTGCCTCCCACTCCTAAATCCATAAGTCGCTCCAGAAGGATACCATGGTCGATGGTATCAAACGCCGCTGAGAGATCCAGGAGAACCAACAGAGTTACACTCCCTCTGTCTTTCTCCCGACAGAGGTCATCATACAGGGCGACCAAGGCCGTTTCTGTACCAAACCCCGGCCGAAAGCCCGATTGAAATATATTCTTCAAAAGAACAGAAGACTAAATGCTTGAACGTTCACATAGCGTTTTTTAAAAATAAAATAAGATAGACAGCCTGCGTGAAAGAGGAGGGAGAAGCAACCATTTAAGCCACCATTTCATTTGCTGATTGTGCTCCTGTCATTTCAGTAGTGAAGGGATGGCCAAGGGCTGCCCAGGGTGAGCCCTCTTTTTATCTTATACGTCTCTGTCGTCACCCTGGGTTGCTTTGAGGCGTAGAAGATGAGTATTTTCTTGACTGAAGCATGTTTTATTGGGCTGCAGGAAGTCATCAGGATGTAGAAGAGGGGCCCCGGAAGCATAAGAGTCAGATAGTCTCTGGGCTGCTTTCTGCAGCTTGTGTGGAGGAGCTGTTTTGCAATGAGGCAGCAGATCAGGGCTTGCTATGCTTCCAAGGTTGACTAGGAATGAAAAAAAGCACACAAAAGAGCAGTTGTGATAAAAGGACAAAATTACAACAGTGCTGTAAGTAGTGAGTTAAAACATTTTAAATGAATCAGCCATGGGGATGGGGGGGAGAACAATTTTAAAACACTCAAGCAGAAATCCACAATCCCTACTCTAGCTTTCTAATATGCTTCTTGTTTCTCACATGAGGAATCTCTGTGATTTATTTCTAGGTCATAACCACCTCTCCTGGGGGTGGTGTATGTGCACATGTGATATGTAGCTTCTGAGCCACCCTTTCCTCCATAATGCTCACAGCACATCCTGCTTATGACCATCCAGTTTGTACATCATAGCCCCCCTGGTGCAAACTTTCAGTTATTCCCCCCCCCCCGCCTCCTTCCCTTTTGCACAATGCTCCAAATTACCAAGAAATAAATGAATGAATAAATAGCCGCTCAGGAGTACCAAAGGAAAGGGGAAGGTTCTGTTTATATGGAGGAGACTGTTGAGAAACATACCTGATGGGCCAAGGTGTTAGGTGCAGAAATGTGTGCATAGCAGCATCCTCTTGGACACTGAAAGCCAGGCTCTCCTGAGAGGATGGGACAAGCTGAGGCTTCAGCTGGATGAGGACTGTGGCAGAGACAAACAAGGAAATCTAATGTGTGCACTGCTAATTTGCCAGCTGATATGGTGCAAACAAGAGAGCCAAGCCATGTGGCATTGTGGGGGAGGGAAGTGGGTTGGAATGTGGCTGATAGATGTAGGACCGTTAGGTTCTTGGGAAGAAGTGGACCTTTTCATTTCACAAAGAACAGCGGGGTTGGCTTTGTATTGCAGACTGGCTGAACTGATGTAGCCCTCTCTGACAAAGGAAGCAAAGCCCCCTTGCCTTTTAGTGCTTTCAGGATTGTTGGCCTGGGTGGAGAGAGCCACTCAATAGAAGCAAGAGGCCACATAATGGTGCCCGAAGCAGCACGGGTGATGCATCTCCATTAGGTGCTCCCGTGGCAGCAGGAGATGGTTATTGATTCTTCCACTGATGGGAGGAGACGGCTCAGCTAGGGAGAGCCTGGATTCCTGGGTGGGATTGATATTCGCCAGGGGAACTGCTTTTGCAGCAAAGCAATTTAAATGCAAATGTTTCATTCTGGAGCAGGCGAATGAGCTGGTCAGCATGATGTTCACTCACTGTCCCAATTGGAGGGATGGGATAGCTGCTGCTCAGGCAGAACCCCATTGCCTTTTGGCTTGCTGATAGGCTAAGGGGGGCATTCAGCTTGTGTGGCCCCTGGCTGATAGCTGAGACCTGGCTTCTGATCTGTCTAACATGAAGAAATGATTCTACAGCCCACTATGTATAATCTGCAATACTGAGTGTCGTGGGAGATTTTGGGATGTCTTTCCCTGGAGCTTTTCAGGAAAAGGCCACACAGGCCTCTCTCGGAGATGTCCTGCCTACCTTAGGATGTGGAGTTGGAGGAGATTATCTGTAAGAGCACTTCCAGTTCTCTGACACCTTTCTTGTTTTATCCTCATGTGGAAAGGGATATCCATGTGCCCAGGTTTTCCATTTCCTACCTATCACAGGGAGCTGAGGAACTCACCACTCCACATTCTCAAAGCAACCAGACTTCAGGTTTTCAAACTGAGATACACACCCCTTTTTTTTTGTAAAACCAGTTAAAGTTTCTGTCATTTGTTTGGGATTCAGAATTTGCATTTTCTGGATGAAGCAGATTATATGATGGTGGTGTTTTTGAAAGAGGAATTGCTGTTTGTAGTGTGTATATATTTAAACCACTTTTGCTTCCAAATAACAATACAGGTTGTTGTTATAAATTGTACGAGGAAAGGAGACAGTAGGTCAAAAGAAATGTCAGCTGGCCAGCCATAGCCAAGATTCCTGTGTGTGTAGTGGAGTTCCTTTTTTCTCCTTGAAGCTATGGAAATTGTCATACAATCCAGGAATCTGGAACAGATTTCACAATCTGGTGAGGCTGCAGAATTTACAATACCTTTAAGGTCAGTTGAAAGTGGTTTGACAAAGGCTTCACTTCCCTTTTGCCTACATTATTGTCCTGCTATGTCGCCTCTGGGAGTCAAACAAGTTTTGCAGGTTTTTGGAATCATATTTTTAAAAACTTGGCAAAATCTGTTTACCAGAGGCGAAAACAGGATGAGTGTGCATATTGCAAGAAGTAAACAACTCTCTTTCAAACTGCCTTATACTCTCAGTGGGGGTGAGAGGAGTATCAGAGTCTGGAATTTACTTGGGGGTGCAGAATCTGGATATTCTCAATGAGCACCCAGGGTGCATCACAACCTGACCCTTATTCTAGCTAGTAGTGGAAGCAATTACTCATTTTCAATGCTTCTTTTTCAGCTTGTGGAAGAGTCTTCCTTCTTGACCACTGACATGCTGGAGACCTGCTTTCCTTATGTGCTGCTGCGTAACGCTTACCGAGAGATCTCCAGGAGTTCAGCCTTGAGCCGCCTTTCTGCACACTGATAACTCTTTCTCTTCCCCAATAACTCAAAAGGGGGGTCATCAGTTGCAGCTGCCCACCAGGACATAAATGCAGAACTGCCTTAGGGAGAATAGGCAGGGCAGCAGCAGGTTGTTAGACCAGGTGGCAGCAGTGTCCAATTTCTAGATTGTTCAGCAAAAGAGCTGATGGGATTGTCTTGGCCCATGTAATCACCATTCACAAAGCAGAGCAGTGGGCAGCAAAGTCTTAATTTTGTACGTCGCTTCCATAGCATTAGCCAGCCCCTCTTAGGCTACTTACTAGCACGGGAGATGCCATAGGCTCTTGCCATTTGCAGCTTTCGGATCCCATCCACCCCAGGGCTTCTCCTACCCTTTGGCTTAACCCTCTAATAGTCAACCCTTACAGAAATGAAGGCAAAGTATGTGTAAAGGCATTTGTGCACAATTCTTATCTTCCCCTTGCTTATGTTTTGTCCCTGAAAAATTTAGATTGTGTGTTTCTTCGGGATAGGGAACCTTATATTATTCTGCAAAGGGCTACAAATGTCAATAGCACTATGTCAATAATAAACAATAATAACTCCAGGTAATGGAACACCTCAGAATTTCTTAATCTATACATACACCAGAAATTTAAACTGTCTTTACTGTCATTCCTTCCTTATGAAAAATCTTGGGCATTGTAACTGTGTGAAAGCTAGAAAGATCCTCTACAGAGATTCTCGTCATTCTGCTTTCTGCATTGTGTGTCACGGGGACCATTCAGTGGCAATGACATGAGATGGGGCCAGCCAAACAAACAAACCCCCCACCAGCATTGGGGTAAGCATGGTTGATAGATAAGGCCTGTGTGGGTGAATAGCAGGGCTTACTCTCATGCCATGCTGAGCCCTGTAAAGAAAGGTGAAAAGTGGCTCAACTCTTCTTATCACTAGGCCAGTTTGGGGGACTGTGTAACCTAGAATCATAGAATGTTAGATTTGGAGGTGCCTTGGGGGTCCCCAACCTGATTCCTTTGGGCAATGATAAACAATGATCCTTGCCTAACCCTTTTTATCTCTTTGTTCTGAAGAGCCCTGGGCTCAGCCGGACTAACATCTACCAAAATACCTTTATCATATATGACTTATTTTTGCTATGGACAAGGAAGCTGACTGAAATTTGAAAATACATTTAAAGTTGTTTGGTTGAAAAAAAACAAATGATACTCTTGATGGAACCAGCTATGTACAATGGCAGTACTTCCAATACAAGACTCTGCTAGTTGGCCTCACCTTGGCCCCCTGCATGTTCACAAAGGCCTTAGTTGCCTTGATTGCTCAACTGTGGAGTTTTCCTGCATCCATAGTGCTGGACACAGCTCAGTTCAAGATGTTCCCCACAGAGGAGGCCGAAGATTGTACATGTAACATAGGTGTGAGTGTAGATGTTGTCAGCTCATCTGGCCCAGCTCCTCAGAAAGATGGTACCTTGCTAGGGACTTCCAGAATCTCATAGCAATGTGGGCCCTTCAGTCTGTTGCCATTGCAGGTGAGATCAGTTCAGAAGAGGAATGGTGGTTGACAGCCTCCATACTGAGAGATGGAATGTACGTTGAGGACCAGTCTGTCCTGGCTCCCAACCAAGAAAGCAGACTCAGGACTAGAAGACTGGGTTTTTCTTCATGAAGCTTTATTCAGGAAGTCAATATAGGAACACAGCATCACTGTAGGCATGAATCAGAATACTGGAACATCTCTCAGGATATGAAACAGTCTAAGCTTATCTCAGGAACAAGGCAGGGAGTTGCCACAACAGCCCTAAACAAGCATTTCAACACATTTTAACAGTACTAAACAAGCATTCTCAGAGAAGAGCAGGGACTTACTTTGGTGGGTCAATTCTAGGTCTTTCTTGCTTTCTCTATAAGGCAAAAGTGCTTCCTAGGAGCTGAAAGCATCTTCTTGAACCCATCATTTATATAATTGCCTTGACTTTGGTGAAAATGTAAACTCTGGCTCAGACTGGCTGGTTTTACTTTGCTCTCTCAGCTGTTCATTAAGTTTTACCTGTTCCACACCTGGGCTGGGTGCCTGGGCATATTCATCACCAAATCTGGGCTTCTGCTGGGAGGAAAGGCAGGATATAGGTCAAATAATAAAATAAATAAATAAATCACTAGGAGGGAGAGCTTATGGGCTTTTCTTAGTTATTCTATTAGCAAACCCAGTTGTTTCTTGAGGCCTTTTCCCTGTGCCTCCTTCATTTCTTTCTGCAATACTGGCAGACCCCTCCCCAAGATCTGTACCCCAGCCTTCATTTCCCACTCTTGCCAAAAGTTCTTATTGGGACACATGACACAGTCAAGATGGTGATAACAACTAGCCTCTTAGGCTGGGGGGCTCACCTAGGAGATAGGGTGGCTCCAGGAACTTGGTCACAACTATAGTAACAGTGGAGCATCAGTTGGCTAGAGCTCTGGGTAATCGAGTTGGCACTGAAGGAATATGGCAATGGCATTTTAGGAAGATATTGTCTCATCAAGACAGTCAACATGTCAGCCAAGGCCTATGTTAATAGGCAAGGAAGGAGCAAGTCATAATCCCTAAGGATGGAAGCAGACAGACTGCTAGCCTGAGGCTGAGCCAGGATCTTGATATAGGAATGGGCACTCAAACAAATCATTTTTATAAATCACATTCTGGTTCAGATGATCTATGAAGGATCTGTTCATCACCATCAAGACTGCACAGGACCTTGTTCAGGTACTTGTGCAATAAAAACCTGGAAACAAAATGACCAGCAAGGCTTCTCTCCACCCTTTCTGATTCTTCCACAGGTCATCCAAAAGATCAAGAAAGAGAAAATGGAAGTGATTCTGATAGTTGTGTCATTGGCTGCAATGACCATGAGTCACAGAACAGAGGAACAGGGTCCCTACCAGAGGGACTTACTGTCATGGACCTCAAGAACCTTTGGCAAGATGGGGAGAATGAAGAGTGGGTTGCAAAAGTCACAGAAGGGGCTGGGGAAAATACAGGAGAAATATTTCCAGAAGCCTCTGGCAACCCTTAATGTAGCCCATTTCCCCCCCCCTTCTCTAATGACTGATGAGGTTCCCTCACTGGCACCCAGCCCAGACCTAGCTGTTGAACAGCTAACACTTAATTAACAAGCTGGAGTCTTTCAGAGAGAGGAAAGCCTGAGTTTATGCTGTCAGAGCCTGAGTTTATGCTTTCACCAGCATAAATGGAGATGGGGGGGGGGAAGTTTCAGAAAGTGCTCCCTGCTTCTAGGAAAAGTCAAGCCTTGCAGCAAAAGCAAGAAATTACTAGAGAATTGCTCGGACAAGTCAGGTGCCCTCCCACCTTCCTTATAGTTAGGATGGGTAGATGGGATTAGGGTGTTGCAACAACAGTCTGCCATTACCTCCACTTTGCTTTGCTTGTATCCTGAGATGTATAGTGTGCTGTTGCTTCCATTTGCCTAGTTTGTGTCCTGAGTGATATCTAGCCTGTTTAAGAGAACTTAGTAGCCTGCTTCTGAGATATGTCTAGTATGTTCCTGTTATGTATCCTGAATCATGCCTGGAATGCCTGATGCTGCACTCCTGTACTGGCATCTAGACTAAATCTCATTAAAAAACCCAGCCTTGGCATCCTGAGTCTGCTTCTCTGGTTGGGAGCCAGGATACTTACTGGTTTAAGACACACTTCTTAATAGTATCCTGAGATGTAAGTGGAAACATTTGCTTTCAGTGCAGCCTCATTGAAGATGTTTCCTCAAAGGGGTAGCATGGCTGAACCCCCCCCCCCGAGTGGTTCATAGATTCCCTATGGCCACCTGGTCCAAGAGGTTGCCCCACCCTTAAGATGGCCTTCTTAGCATCTATCACTTCAGGTAGACAGGTTCCCAAGTTCAGGGGTCCTACTTCTGATCCTCAACTTTTTGTTTTCCACATGGGCAAAGTGGTCCTTAAACCAGGCCTCTCCTTTGTGCCTAAGGTAAATTCCATTTTTCATAAGGTGCAAGAGATATCCCTTATTTCCTTTTGCCCCAGTCCTGCTCATCCTCTAGAGTTGGCAGAAACTGGATGTGCGCTAAGCTTTTTGCTTCTCTCTGGATAGGACATTAAGAATTCTGAAAATCTAAGTATGTTTAGTTCCTTTCTGAATAAATCCCAGGAATGCAAGGTCTCAACATCCACTATCTCCTAGTGGCTGAAGGAATGTATTATACAATTGAGGCCTATTAGCTGTTGGGGAAACAGCTCCCAGGGGTGATCACAGCCCATTCCCTGAGATGAGTGGCTACCAGTGCAGCCTTCCAGGAAAAATATTCCCACCGAAGATACTTGCAGAGCAGCCATGAGGGTTTTAGTATACACATTTTCAAAATATGATTGACAAATTTTCTTTAGCAGCTTTTGGTAAGAAGGTTCTCAGGCAGTGGTGACCTTGCAGGAGGTTGCTGATCTGCAGGCACCCACCCTTCAGACAGTACCACTCTGATAAATCCCAAGGTGACTAAATGCCTTCTGGGCCACTTGGGAGAAAATGGAAATTTCCTTATAGTGAATTTCTGTTTGAGTCTCACAGAGAGCATTCTACCTGCCTCTTCATTCTTCAAAGTTCAACAACCTCTTAGTGGCTTCTGCCATTGCTATACATGTGGGTGTCATGGGCCCCAGAGAAAACCTTTGGCAAGATTGGGAGGATGAAGAGTGGATTACAGATGTCACCGAGCAGGCTGGGGAAAACATGGGAGAAACGTTTTCAGAAATCTCTGGCAGCTCTGAGTCACATGAGTCAATTGTCCATCCCCCCACCTCTATGACAGAGAGATAGGAATTCCCACTGGCACCCAGCCCAGACCTAGCTATTGAACAGCCTGGAGTCTTCAAGAGAGAACAAAGTGAAAACAGTCTGTCAGAGTCAGAGATTATGCTTTCACCAAGGTTGCACAGATTAGAAAAGAGGCAGCTTCAGAAAATGCTCCTTGCTCCTAGAAGAAGTCTTCCCCTTGCAGCAAAAGCTGGAAAGTACTATAAAATGCTTAGACATGTAATGTACCAGCCCACCTCTCTTAGATTTAGGATGAATGGATGAGATTGGGGCATTGTGACAACAGTCTGCTGTTGCCTTCACCAGCTTAATTCATATCTTGAGATAGGTAGTCTGTTATTGCTTCCATTTGCCTAGTTTCTATCATGAGACATGGCTAGACTGTTGTAGCCTGAGTCATGCCTTGAATGCCTGATGCTGAGTTCCTATACTGACTTCTGGAATAAAGCTTCATGAAAAATCTACCCTCTGAGTTTCTAGACTGCTTCTCTGGTTGAGAGCCAGGACGATGGGGGTGGTAGATGCGGGAGTATCCATAGTCCCTGTTTGTTACTTCTTAGTTGTTGTTTTATAGTTCCTTGCAGTTTTTTCTAAAGTTGGAAGGGAGGGGAGGGGAGGGTCTTGCTATTCCAATAGCATGAGGTCAAAACAGCCTCTTCTCTTGGAGAGATGTGGGCCCTTCCTACTTGCTCCAGGAGGAGGTGCTATCCCAGACAGATTGAATGCCCTCCAAGAGACTCATAGAACAGAAGTTCACAGTAAGGAAACATATTTTTATGAAACTGGCTTGATTAAATAAGCCATAGTTATGGCTGTTTGGACAACACATTAAACTATGGTTAAATCTAAAAGTGGAAGCTTCTTATCTCCTCATAGCTGCAGCAGAGGAGAGAAGGGAGGAAGCACACAAGCCCAAAGCTTCCTGCAGCTCATGCTGAACCAGGGGTAATGCTAAGCTGGGGTGGTTAACCTGTGACTCTCCAGCTGTTGGTGAACTCCCAACTCCCATTAGACTTAGCAAGCATGGTCACTGGTCTGGGATAATGGGTGTTGTAGTCTGACAACATCTGGAGGGCTACTGGTTAGCTACCTCTGCACTTAAACCATGGTTTAGGATTATATATGAATGCAGTCATTGTCTGAATCTTTGGAACAGTGCAGTCACTCTTGCCAGCTCTGGAGGTCTTAACACTATGTAGTGGGGCCCTTCACTGGGGCTCTGAGCAGAACCCAAGCACCCTTCTGTTCTACCCAATTTAATATTGAAGCACTGCAAGAACAGAACCAGGTCCAAATGGGCCCTTGTGGGGTGTGTGGCTTTTGCAATAATGAAACAGCAAGTACCATAATGCCATTCTGTAAGCCTATGGTTCATTTCTGGTCCTTTCATCCCAGAAATTATATTATAAATTAAATTATATTACAGAGAAGAGCCCCAGAGAAGAGCAACTGATAACTTTCTTTATGAAGACAAGCTTAAAAGTGGCAGTGCTTTTTAGAGAAGAAAAGAGGACAGAGAGACAGGCAGGAGAGAACGTTATAGATTCATAAATGAAGAAAGTGTATAGGGGGAAATTATCTCCCTTTCAAAACACGAACCCTTGAGGACAGATAGATGCTGAAATTGATGACAGCACATTTTTAAGGCAAAGAAAAGAAAGCACTTTACACAATGCACAACTCATTTCTGCCAACACTTGTAATGTATACTAGTACCTTTAAAAAAGAAAAAAGATGACCTACTAGTAGCTGAACATAATAGTACAGCTTCCATGTTCAAAGGTGACATGTCTCTGGCTATTAGATTCTCAATAGGTATGAATATTGCCATTGTGTCCTGCTTGTGAACCTGCCTCCCCTAGCATCTGCCTTGTCACTGGGGGGAAGACGGGGCCTAAATGGACTGTTGGTCCAGCTTGGGATGTGCTTATGTTCAAAGATGGCTTCATCTGAGTCCTGAATGCCCAGAAGAGTAGCTGGAGAATGGTGTCACTGAAAATAGGAACAAAAGCTGTGGGTAGCCAATGTGGTGCCATCCAGATGTGATTGGGCTCCAGATCCCATCAGCCCCTCCCCAGCCAGAATGGCCAATGGACAGGGATGATGAATGCTGGGAGCCCAGCAATATCTGGAGGGCACCAGCCTAACTACTCCTGACCTTGAGGCTATTGGTGGTAGTAGTGGGCAGGTTGGCAGCAGAGCCCTTGACCAAAGAAGCGCAAAAAGAAGGCCAGTTCTCATTGCTTGGGGTCCATCTTCTTAAGGAGCCCAGACCCACCCTTAGGCGGCTTCTCTTCCTGTTGAGGAGGGGAGTAGCTCCTTCCACAGGCATAGCAACCATATTGCTATGCTTCAGATCAGCCAGGATGAGCCATTAAATATGAGTTATAAACCTGCCTATCCCCAGAGCTGACTCATTCTTGAAAAACCCCAGGCGGCCAAGAAGAGACAGACCTGACGCACACAAAAACGTCAGCAAGACCCTTCTGTGTGTACAGAGTCCAACTGGGGTCTGGGATGGGAATTATCAAACTTAAAGGTATATCCACAGAACCACACCAGCGTCAGGATCCATGTCCAGCACTGTGAATGCCCCTCTGTGCATGCTGAGTGGAAGTAAGTGCTTATGACTGTGATCCTATGCCCTCTCTCCTGGGAAGAAGCCCCACTGAACTCAATGGGACTGACTGCTTTGAGTAGGCATATATAGGATTGTGCTGTCATCTCTTAAAAGAGGTATAGGTATTAAAGGCTGTATATATATCAGTGGGTTAAAGCACATGCTTTGCAATGCAGAAGGTCCTTTCTTAAATCCCCAGCATCTCCAGGTAGGGCAGGATAGGGCTGGGGAAATACTCCTGGCTGAAGTCCTCTGAAACTCTTAAACCTTTAAAAAAAATACATATTTTTAAAGCTTTTAAAAAATGTTTTTAAAGATGTTTTGTTTTAATGTTTTTCATTGTTGTTTTGTTTTAATGTATTTTAAAGTCTTTTTAAATATGTGCTGAAGTGTTTTAGTGGTTTTATTTGCTGCCCTGGGCTCCTACTGGGAGAAAGGGCGGGATAGAAATCTAATAAATCAACAAATTAAATAAAAAAACTGATGCCAGTCAGTGTAGGCAATACTGAGCTAGATGGACCATTGGTCTGATTTGGTATGAGGCAGCTTCCTCTGTCCTTAACGTGGCAGGCATACTCCTGAAAGGCTCTCTTTTTTATTTTATTTTATTTATTAATTTTATTACATTTTTAAACCGCCCTATAGCAATAAGCTCCCAGGGCGGTGTACAAAAAAGTACAAACAGGTTAAAATCCCATAGACATAATAACAATCCACTACAAAATATACCAACAAAATTAAAACAAAACAAATTAAAGTTAAAATTTAAATTAAATTAAAATGCCTGGGCGAAGAGGTAGGTCTTTACCTGGCACCGGAAAGATAACAGAGAGGGCGCCAGGCGTATCTCGTCAGGGAGGGCGTTCCATAACTCGGGGGCCACCACTGAGAAGGCCCTAGCTCTAGTTGTTACTCTCCGGGCCTCCATATGCATTGGAACCCGGAGAAGGGCCTTCGACGTCAGGCACAGTGAACGGGCAGGTATATAGCGGGAGAGGCGTTCCATCAGGTATTGCGGTCCAATGCCGTTAAGGGCTTTATAGGTGAGAACCAACACTTTGAATCTGGCCCGGAAACATATTGGTAGCCAGTGCAGCTGGGCCAGGACAGGAGTTATATGATCATATTTTTTAGTCCCAGTAAGAACTCTGGCCGCAGCATTCTGCACTAGCTGAAGTTTCCGAACCGTCTTCAGAGGTAACCCTACGTAGAGTGCATTACAGTAGTCCAATCTAGAGGTTACCAGAGCATGGATAACTGTGGCAAGGTTCTCCCTGTCCAGATAGGGTCGTAGTTGGGCTACCAGCCGAAGCTGGTAGAACGCATTCCGTGCCACCGAGGCTACCTGAGCCTCCAGAGACAGGAGCGGATCTAATAAGACCCCCAAACTACGGACCTGCTCCTTTAGGGGGAGTGTAACCCCATCTAGGGCAGGTCGGACATCAACCATCTGGGCAGAAAGCTCCCCCACCAACAGCATCTCAGTCTTGTCAGGATTGAGTCTCAGTTTATTAGCTCTCATCCAGTCCATTATCGCGGCCAGGCAGTGATTTAGTACATCAACAGCCTCACCTGATGAAGATGAAGAGGAGAAGTAGAGCTGCGTATCATCAGCATATTGCTGGAAACGCACTCCAAATCTCCTTATGACCTCACCCAGCGGCTTCATATAGATATTAAAAAGCATGGGGGACAGAACCGAACCCTGCGGGACCCCATATTGGAGTACCCAGGGATTCGAGTAATGCTCCCCAAGCACCAGCTTCTGGAGACGATTCTCGAGGTAGGAGCACAGCCACTGCCAAGCAGTGCCTCCAACTCCCAAATTCGCGAGCTGCCCCAGAAGGATACCATGGTCGATGGTATCAAAAGCCGCTGAGAGATCCAGGAGAACCAACAGAGTTACACTCCCTCTGTCTTTCTCCCGGCAGAGGTCATCATACAGGGCGACCAAGGCTGTTTCTGTACCAAACCCCGGCTGAAAGCCCGATTGACATGGATCCAGATAATCAGTTTCATCCAAGAGAGCCTGGAGCTGGCAAGCGACCACACGCTCTAAAACCTTGCCCAGGAATGGAACATTTGCTACCGGTCTATAGTTGTCAAGATTTTCAGGGTCCAAGGAGGGTTTTTTTAGGAGCGGTTTCACCATCACCTGTTTCAGACCAAGTGGTACCACTCCCTCTCGTAAAGAGGCATTAATCACCTCCTTGGCCCATCCGGCTGTTCCATTCCTGCTAGCTTTTATTAGCCACGAGGGGCAAGGATCCAGGGCAGACGTGGTCGCCCGCACCTGTCCAAGCACCTTGTCCACATCCTCGAGCTGTACCAACTGAAATTCACCCAATAAAACAGGACAAGACTGTGCTCTGGACACCTCATTAGGATCAACTGCTACAATGTTGGAGTCAAGGTCCCGGCGGATGTTTTGGGTGGTAGTTTCTCAGGGGGGAACGCTCTACACTTGTTGAGATGTTCCAATGAGATAATCTAGTCACCCACAGCAAAGCACTTCCATTGGCCACCCCTGGAGGGGGAATGGTTTGATCTACCGATCAATTGTGAAACCTCTTTGAAGTGATCTTTTTTTTAAAAAAAATGCACTCAAGCTGATCCCACAAGGTTTTACAGTAAAAAATGTTTCGTTAGCATCATATGCCCCTGTTTTCAGAAAAGAGAGCTGGAGATGCACTGGAACCCACACAACAGTGAGTGTGTTTCTACTCTGAGTCTTGCACCCAGTTGCCAGTACAGTAGTCCCCTAATTCGGGGATGAGGAACCTCAGAACTGGAGGCCAAGTACAGCCCTCTCTAGCCCTCTCTGTCTGGCTCTCAGAACTCTCCCCAGGCTACACCCCTCCCTGGTCCTGCTCTGTGCCCTCAATTGCCTTCATCTGGCTGGATTGTGTCTTTGGATTGTGATCCTTCCTCTTGCCTGCTTGGATGGAGAATGGAAAGACGATGCATCTCTGCGTGTAGAAACCTCTGACTTTTGTGTGGCTGCAATGCAGCTTACTGTACAAAGGTAAGAGTCACATCTGTTGCTCTGCCTACTTTTGCCACCCACCCACAATTGGCATGCAGCCCCCGGGAGGCTGCCTATGTACGAACACAGCCCTCGGACTGAAAAAGGTTTGCTTGCCCCTAATCCATCAAACAGTCTAAACTAAAATGGGATCAGCCCTGATTCCATCAAGTCCTCGCCCCTTCACTAAATCCAAAACCAGAAAATGCTGCTAGGGGATTAATGAAATGGGCAGTAATTCCTACCTGTTTGATCAGGCCCAGGGAACAAAAGATGTTCCTGGCATTATGACAACTCTCTATGGGGTCTGGGATGGGAATCATCAGGCTTAAAGTTACATTCACTGAGATGTTCAGTGTGACATTGTGGCAGCTGCTTTCCCCCTCACCTTCATGAGGCAAACAGCCCATCTGCCATACGTTGCCAATAGCTAAAGCTACAATTTTGCATTCTCACTACAAATGAGACAGCTAATGGTTAATAAGGAGGGAGAACTTCATTTTTGTTTGCATTTTAATGAGAAATGACCTAATTTGTAGTTCTCAAACCAATATGTGAACTGGAATGCAGCTATACTTTGAAATTTGCCCTTCTCTTAATTTTGCTATGAATTGTTAATATAGTGTAGAGGTTAGTGTGCTGGACTATGACCTGTGAGAGAAGGGTTCAAATCCCCACTCACCCATGAAGCTCACTGGGTGACCTTGGGCCAGTCACTCTCTCTTAGCCTAACCTACCTCGCAGGCTTGTTGTGAGGATAAAATGGAAAGATGAGAACCACACATGCCACATGCAGCTCCCTGGAGGAAAGGGGGGATTCAAATGTACAAAGTAAAATAATTTTCCAATGAAACAATATGTATAAGTATAAAGGAAGGGAAAATGTGCTTAAAAATTCATATATTAGCAAAAATAACAAAGAAAGATGCATTATATTAGGGAAAATTGCTAGCAAAATGTGTATATTTGTCAAAACTACATACAAAGATGTGTTTATTGGGAGAAATTGGCATTAAAATGCTGATTTTTTTTAAAAAAATCATAAATTGCGTAAACTATGCCTGTTGAATTTCTGCCCACCAAACCCTAGAATCCTGCAGATGGCGGAGGGACATCCACGCGCATCACGAAGGTTTGCAGCAGCACAAAAAACAGCAGCTTCTGCTAGGAACAAATTAATGAGACAATCTACCTACCGTGAGTTGTGAGCTGTCCATGGCAGGGCAGGTCGGCAGGAGGAGGGACCAACACAAGCAAAGTGCATCTGATGATGTACACCATGTGCAGAGCCTTTTCTTGAAAGTGTTCATTTCCAGGCACTCAAGCAGAGCTTCATATATTCTTTTGAAAGATGGCAAGCGGTACTTCAGGGCTGTCAGATATGCCAAGGCCCCTTTCTATTTAAAGGGCTTAGAGAGGAAATTTAAAGTGAAATCTCTCTCTGTGCTTGAACATCAGCTTGGACTTCAGACTGTTCTGTCGATCTGTCTGATCTTGCTAAGAATCCCTCTCCATTCCCAGAAAATAAATGAATGGGATACTCCCAACCTAACACATTAGGAATAGTGTGTGAGCACCGCAGTGCATTGCCCCCCAGCTGATGGAGTGCTGATGGTCTTCTAGGAATGGGCATTGAATGCAGGCACTGATCCTTTCTTAGGAAGGGTGTATTCAACCCTATCTATGGTCACATCCACACCACACTTTTAAAACACTCTTACCCACTTAACAGTCATGACTTCCCGTAAAGAACCCTGGGAACTGTAGTTTGTTAAGAGTGCTGGGAATTATAGTTCTGTGAGGTACCCACCCTTAACAAACTACAGTTCCCAGGATTCTTTGGGGGAAGCCATGACTATTAAAGCGGAATAAGAATGTGTTAAATGTTTGGTGTGGATGTGACCTGCATTGTTATGTGGCCCTTGCAATTCTGACCTGCTAGCCCAAGATGTGGCAGGGCTACAGGATTAATTTACAAAACAGGCTTTTTAATGGCCTGAACTGACAGCTGGCTCAGGTGTTGAAAAAGTAGATTGGGTCAATGCATATTAAAACATGACAATCCTAATACCTGTGGGCAGAGCTTGGAAAAGTTACTTTTTTGAACTACAACTCCCATCAGCCCCAGCCAGCATGGCCACTGGATTGGGCTGATGGGCGTTGTAGTTCAAAAAAGTAACTTTTCCAAGCTCTGCCTGTGGGAATGACAACCCTACCTGTGGAAATGAGACATTTCTTCCCAAAGTTGGCTGTTTTGGCTTCAGTTTGTATGAGAACCATGCCCTTTGACATGGAATTGCTTTCCCCAATTCCAGGTGTACAGATGATGAGGGAACTGTCTTCTCCACATGCACAGAGCCAGTCTTTGTTTAATATTACTTCAGGTGCTCTGGGGCTGAGCCTGGGCACTGAGGAACAGATGAGAACCTTCATATTTGATACGTCCCAGCTCAAAGGTCTTTGGTAGTAGGTGCTCAGACATTTGGTGAACCTGTACTGCCTCTTGTTGGGGTCAGCAGCTAGAGGCCTCAGAGACAAATGCAGCAACCTGGAGACTGCCATCTGGACCTCCAAAGCCTGAAGGTGGACCATTAGTCTGGTTTAGTTTTTGGCTTGGGTCCAAAGAAAGATTCATTTGCTTTGTGCCAAATTAAAGATTCAAAAGAGACACCTACAAAACCAGAGCGTTTGGCTTGACGATGAATGTTCTGCAGCCCCCCAGCCCGTCATGCTCTGAATGGAAACTGCTGTGATCCAGACGCAGGCAACTGATGCCAGGAACGATTGATGGGTTTAATTACTGTGTGTGTTTGTTTATCAGCGACCATCTGAGCTTAGAGGGGGTTATATTCTGTCTCAATATATATCCATATATATACCAGGGCTGTCTTTTGCATCCCATGTTACTGAAAGAACAAGAAATAAGCGCTTCTTGAGAAAAGGCACTTTTCAAAAATAAGCAGAGCCTGCAGAGTCCTCTGTGGTGAATACTGAAATATCTTTGCTTGTTATGGTAAGTGTCGAATCTGGTGAATGTCAATATTTACCAGTAATATCAAACATTTTAGGAGACTACTACTACATGGTGAAAAATTCTGACATTTATGATTAAATGTCAAAGGCAACCATGAGTCATTAGCTAATAACGGAAAAATAGTATCCAAGCCATGAGGTACACTATACTTTTTTCTTCATCATCATTAGACTTGTTAGTTGCTTGTTACCTGAAGGCATCCAAGTGGCTTACATTTAAAACCATAAATATAAATACATTATACCATACAAGCCCCATAACAAGAATGAATTTAAAAACAATGATAATACTTAGGCTACAGTCCTATGCTCTGTTTCCGGGAAGTACGTTCCATTGAACTAAATGGGATGTACTTTTGAGTGTAGGACTATGCTGTTGATATTCATTTAGCGCGTACATACATTACCATTGCAATCCTTCCAATAGGTTTGTAAATTAGGTCAGTGTTATTAGCCCCATATTGCAGACGAAAGGTTGAGGCTGAGAGTGTTTTCTCTATGACTACCCGGTGAAGTCATGGGAGAGATGAGATTCGAACAAGGGACTTCAGCCCTGTTTCATAGCTGCTATGCTGTACCAGCTCTCGAGGATACAAGTTAGTCATGATTGAGAGCCACTTGCTTGGCCTTGAGATGACCAGATGTATGTTGGTCAAGATCCAAACACACCCTTGGGCCCAAGGTGCTTCTGCATGGAATGGTGTAGATGGCAAGGGGGAGCCCTGAAAAACCCAGTTGTGTGCACACAAGCTCTTTGGATCATTATCCCCCAGAACTGTGCCCAATCCCTGCAGAGAAGAAAACAATGCTAAAAATGGCAACATGTTCTGTTGCCATCATTCACTGGATCAAGGACGAATGGACTGCAACATGCTAGGCAAACAAAGCATTACCCTTTAAGGGCCAACATAATGGCCTGGAGATGCATAACAATGCTAGCTAAGGCTGAGATATAGTCCAAAATACTTGGAGGGCACCAGGTTGGGGAAGGCTGCTGGTATAGGAACATAGGAAGCTGCCTTATACCGAGTCAGGGCATTGGTCTATCTAGCTCAATACAGTACGGCCCCACTCATATGGCGGGTTACGTTCCGGACCCCCGCTGTAAAGCAGAAACCGCTGTAAAGCGGAACTCATTGAATAGAATGGTGTGCAATGCCCGAAAACCGCCGTAAAAGCGGAACAAGCGCCGTATGAGTGGGGCATGGTCTAATTGCGTCTAATTGAGACCCCTGTATTAGTGAAGCGCCATAAAGCGGGGCCCTCCTGAACTGTCTACACCGACTGGCAGCAGCTCTCCAGGGTTTCAGACAGGGGTCTTTCCTAGCCCTACCTTGACGTGCTCGGGGTTGAACCTGGGACCTTTCATATGTGAAACAGATGTTCTGTCATTACATGCCACTTTTCACTCCTGTAAGATAGGAACTGTCTGGATTGAAGTCTGCTGGGAGAATCACAGGAAAGTGACTGTGCTAGGAACTGCAATGTATAAGGCTGCTATCCTATACTCTTTTTTCTGGGTTGGGAGTAGGCCCAATTTAATTGAATAGGCCTTATTTCTGAGCAGACATGTACAGGATTGCACTAGAAATGCAATAAGTAAATAAGTTGCTTAAAGAGAAGAGAACTCAATCTGTAGTCAGAGTGAGAGAGGCTTGGAGGATCATATTTGGCCCCGGGGCCTGAGGTTCCCCACTCTGGGTCTAAACCAATGTATTACCTCACTCCCTCTTTGTTCCTTGTTCTGCCAGAGAAACTCAGAAAGAGCAGAGGGCATCATAGGTTTGCCCAATGTGTGCAGCGCAGGCCTTGAAAGGTGTGGCACCTTCTGGATAAATGCTCATTGAAAAGTTGCCAAATGCCAGGTGAGAAAACGCCTAATTGGGGAACATGTTTTCCACAGTCCTGCAGGCCTGGCTGTACCTTTGTCCCCAGCGACAACCGCTTGAACAATGCCTCGGCTTTTCCTAGCGGAGACAAGGACAAGAAGATGGAGGGAGCATTTTCAAAAGGAGCACTCGCCTTGTTTTACGAAGGCTTCATAGCTCTTCAAAGAGGCTGCTAAAATCCAGACTGTCCACTGGCTTCATCTAGGGGGCAGAAGGAAGTGTGGCAGAATAAAGAGAACACGATTTATCAGCTGCAATGAATGGCTCCTGTTCTACTCTCCAGGGTATTCCCGGCCTTCACGAGGGACAACATGTCATGGGGCCCAAATCTGCACTGATGTCTCCTGGCCAAGGACCCCGTAAATCACAACCCAGCAGACAGGTTGTGACATAACAGACGGTGACCTTGTTTTCTCCTTGAAAAGTGAATGAGTCATTGCAGATAATGTGTCAGCTACGCAGTGAGAACGTAGCTTCAACACTCCGCTTCCTCTCGTGAGAGATTGCTGCTGAAGACGTTCTGGGGTGAGTTGTTGCTGCCTTTTGTGCAATTTGCACTGGAACAGTCCACTCCTCTTACCCTATGGCAGGAGGAGTGGGAACCTTTTTCACTCCAGGAGCCGCATTCCCTCAAGGCGGGCGGGCTCCAGGGCAAATGTGGAGAGAGCAACAGATGTGACTTGCTACAATAGGCTACATTCAAGCCATACAAAAGCCAGCAGTTTCTACACTCCCTCCCTCCCGGCAAGCAAGAGACATCATTATGCAGCCCTTATTTGGGGGAAGGGCCATAGCTCAGTGGTAGAGCATATGCTTTGCATGCTAGAAGGTCCCAGGTTCAATCCCTGGCATCTCCAGATAGGGCTGGGAATGTACCCTCTCTGTAACCCTGGAAAGCTGCTGCCAGTCAGTGTAGACAATTTTGAGCTACATGGTTTGGTTGGAAGACGCCTGTGCGTGAATTTGTTTTATGTGGGGAGATCGGTGCACGACGATCAACACACAGTCTTGAGCCAGAGCTTGGAAAAGTTACTTTTTTGAACTACAACTCCCACCAGCCCATTCCAATGGCCATGCTGGCTGGGGCTGATGGGAGTTGTAGTTTTAAAAAGTAACTTTTCCAAGCTCTGGCTCTTGACAGGAAAAGGCTTTGATCCAATGGCATGGATACCACAACAATTGGAAGTCTTTTATCTGCTGCAGCCTTCATCTGCCTTGACAGCCGTTGTAACATACACATTGTTATCCTCCGCCTGTTCTGCCGTTGAGGACTTTCTTGGATCGTTCTTTGTCTGGTTCCTTTCCCTTGACCTTTCCGCCATGGGTGACCCTGCTGGGAGTACATGACTCCTGATGGCATCGCTCACAGGGTTCATTGGAACATGCAAGCCCACTCACCACTACAAGGTGACGATCCAGCGAGGGGTGAGCTACATGGACTGATGGGCTGACTTAGTATAAGGCAGCTTCTTGCATTCCTATTACAATTCAAGAACACGCTCCAGCCAGGCAAGAGCACTTGAGGAGTGCATAGAGCAGGGTCAGTGATGGTTGTGGTCAGGGTGTGTGTGTGTGTGGCCTGGGGACAGTCCCAAGGGCTGGACAGAGGTTCACATTAGGCCCCCAGGCCTGAGGTTCCCCACCCTTGCCCTCCCTCCTTATGCGGCTGGAAGTTTGAGTTCGCCATCAGTGCGCATGCCAAATTCTTCTCAGACAGAAGACTCACGCTCGAGACAAGCAATATTTTATTTATTTATTTATTTATTGTATTTATATACCGTCCCATAGCCGAAGCTCTCTGGGCGGTTTACAGTACCTAAAAACACTAAAAACACATATACAAATTTAAAACACATCTTTTAAAAACAATTTAAAGCACAATTTAAACATTTAAAACAATTTAAAAACACATGCTAAAATGCCTGGGAGAAAAGGAAAGTCTTGACCTGGCGCTGAAAAGATAACAGTGATGGTGCCAGGCGCACCTCGTCAGGGACATCATTCCATAATTTGGGGGCCACCACTGAGAAGGCCCTCTCCCTTGTTGCCACCCTCCGAGCTTCCCTCGGAGTAGGCACTCAGAGGAGGGCCTTAAATGTTGAACGTAGTGTATGGGTTGGTTCATATCGGGAGAGGCGTTCCATCAGGTATTGTGGTCCCAAGCCATGTAAGGCTTTATAGGTTAAAACCAGCACCTTGAATTGAGCTCGGAAACATATAGGCAGCCAATGCAAGCGGGCCAGAATCGGTTTTATATGTTCGGACCGTCTGGTCCCTGTTACCAGTCTGGCCGCTGCATTTTGCACAAGCTGCAGTTTCCGATTTTGTAGGGACTTGGAGGCAGTCTGAAGGAGGGTTCGCTGTATATGCACCCCATCCTGATCTTGCCTCTGGTGAACAGAGCTGGCAAGTGCTCACATATTTTAAAGAATGCGCAAAGCTCACTGGTGGAGCATCTGCCTTGCGTGCAGAAGGTCCCAGGTTCAGTCCGCAGTTGCATCTCCAGATAGGGCTGGGAGAGATTCCTGTCTGAAATCCCAGACAGCCTCTGCCAGTCAGTGTAGACAATACTGAGCTAGAAGGACCAGTGGGCTGACGTGATATAAGGCAGCTTCCTGTGCTCCTGGCTGACTGTCAAGACTGTAAGCTTAGGCAACTCTGCTGGGGGTAAAGCTAAATATCTACTGTGGAATGACCCCTGATCTCCTGATCTGGTTGGAGGCTTCCCAGGCTCAACTTCATTACTGATATAAAACTCATCACTCTCTCTCTATTTCTGACATTCAGAGATGAGTGCCTTTGCTGACAGAGTTAAGCAGCACTGTCCCCTCACAAGAGAAGTATCAACAGGCTCAGGGAATCTCCAAGGTTTGCAGAACCACTCAAAAATATTTAGGGGGAAAAACCCTAAAGGGGGGGAGAGAACCTTTAAAACAGCTCATGGCCGGAGTTCGATTCCAACGAAAGGAGGAAGTCGAATCTCCGGTAAAAGGGGTCGAGGTCCACTCAGCCTTCCATCCATCCGTGGTTGGTAAAATGAGTACCCGGCATATGCTGGGGGGTAAAGAAAGGCCGGGGAAGGAACTGGCAATCCCACCCCATATATACGGTCTGCCTAGTAAACGTCACAAGACGTCGCCCTAAGAGTTGGAAACGACTCACACTATAAGTGTGGGGATACCTTTACCTTTTTAGAAAACTAGAAGGGAGAGGAAATGGAATGTGGCATCCTAAACAGGTGCACTGCGACATTTTGCTTCAGGTTCCCCTTGTTTAGATTTTATTTATTTATTTATTTATTATTTGATTTCTATCCTGCCCTTCCTCCCAGTAGGAGCCTAGGGCAGCACTAAAAACACTTTAAAATATCATAAAAACAGACTTTAAAATATATTAAAAGAAAGCATCTTTAAAAACATGTTTAAAAAAAGATTTAAAAACATATTTAAAAAAGGTTTAAAAACACACACACACACGTGTGTGTGTGTGTGTGTGTTTTTAAACCTTTTTTAAATATGTTTTTATATATATATATGTTTATATATATATAAAAGAAGGTTTAAAAACATATTAAAAAGCATTTCCAACACAGATGCAGACTGGGATAGATCTACCATGCATCCTTGTGATGTCCCTGTATTTTAATATCTGTAAATATGGTAAGTGCAGGTTTATTAAGCGATATATGGTAAGTGACTGAGTGAGGGGGGGAGTACATGGGCTAGAATGCTGGAGAATGCTGTATGAGAATTGGCTGAGGGTTTGAATGGCTGAAGGTATAAATGAGAGGATCAGTGGAGTCTGGGGAAGAGTTGTTGGAGAGGGCGGTTGGTTGATGAGAGGGATTTGGAGGAGTTGGTTGGCAGAGTTTTGAGGGAGGCTTGGATTGTATTTGGCTGATATTTAGGCAATATGTATATGACCAGAAACATAAAGAGTGACACTATATGAAACCATACGCTTGTTAAACATACCTTACATAATCTTGTTATTTCCTGGTGTTTATAAATAAATATTTTATTGGTTTACCGAAAGCCTGATCCTTGGCTGGGGCTTTCACAGATCAGAAGGGTGGGCAGGGTAATTACCAAGGTTGGAAAACAGTATCAATGGTGGCAGCAGTGAAGAGATAGTGTATCATCAAGTATCCAAGGCAACCCAGGGCTGTATGCTTTATTGGCACAAAGATACAGGGGGGTTGTGGCCTGCAAGTGCACCCAGACACTAAGTAACAATAAGCCAGAAGGGAGACTAAGGCGAAGTCTCTAGCAGTATTGTTTACAGGGAGTGACTGATGGTGCTGCCTAGCAGTGGGATCTTGTGAGATCTGTGCTAGGGGAGCTAAAGAAAAATAAAAACTAAGTTTCTCCCTGGTGGGAGCCACGGGTGGGAGCCTGACAGGTGGTGCCAGGGGAGGAACATTACAATCCTCTCCAGTGCCATCCTATGTATCCTAATGGTTTTTAAATGAAAAGCCACCAAGGCTGCAATCCTATGCATGTAATTTACCTGGGAGCAAGTCTCACTGAACACAATGGGACTTACTTCTGAGTAAACATGCCAAGGATCAGGCTGAGCAAGGCAAAGAAAGAGGAGACAAAAGATGCCAAGGTCCTCTCTCTAACAGCTGTTGTTGTTTGTGAAGCTCAGAGTCCACAATGATGGCTGCCAACAGCACATCAGACAGGTGAAAAGAGAGGACACAGGCAGGTGTATATGTTCAACGACAGGGACACTGGAGAGGAAACAAACAGAGAGCAAATTATGTGAGGCAGATTACACTGGAATATAAGAGCAGAGCTTGGAGTTACTTTTTTGAACTACAACTCCCATCAGCCCCAGCCCGGATGGCCCCTGGATTGGGCTGATGGGAGTTGAGTTAAAAAAAGTAACTTTTCCAAGCTCTGTATATGAGTAATCTGTATTTCAAAAAGCAGCATAAGAAGACAAGCCCCTGCCCTCAATCAAAATACAGATAAGAGAGGGAGGAGAAACAAGGTTAACAAGGGATGAAAGTGACCACAAGCAGTTACACTAGGAAGGGCTTGAGGCAACAGCGGTTAACCTGCCCGCAAACAAATCAGAACGAATGCTCTGATTTGCAGACAGTATCTTTCAGCTATCCTGCGTCAACAGGAAAGTTTCTAACTTCCTCCTAAAAGCCAATCAGGCAGCTCCAGCAGTGGCGTCACCAGCAAGGCCTTACCTGCTGATTGTAGGGTCCAAGGTGGTTGATACTGGGGAAGGCCCTCTTTGAGATACTTGGGCCCTAAGCCATTTATGGTTTTATAAGCTAGTAGTGCTAACACCTTGAATTAGGCCCGGTACCTCATTGGCAGCCAGTGCAGCACTTTCATGATGAGTGACTCATGGTCCCATAGGGCTGCCCCACCTACCAACCTAGCAGCTTCATTCTCCACTAGCTGCAGACTCTGAAGCATCTTCAAAGACAGCCCAACATACAGAACATTACAGTAGTCCAGACAGGAGGTCACCAGAGCATGGACTACTGAGGCCAGGCTATCTCAGTCCATGAATGGCTGCCGTTGACAAACCAGCCTAAGCTAGGCATAAGCACTCCTAGCAACAGAAGCCAAAGTACTCCCAGACTGCAGACCTGTTCCTTCAGGGGGAGTGCAACCCCTCCCAGAACAGGATATACACCTAAAGGCTAGACATGGGAACCATCCACCCACAGCACTTCCGTCTTATTAGGAATCAGGATTCAGCCTTAGTTTGTTGGAACCATCCAGTCCAACACTGCTTCCAGACACCTGTCCAACACCTTCATGGCCTCTCCTGATTCAGATGGAATGGAGAGATAGAGCTGTGCCACCATGCTAGAAATCCCCAGATCACACAGTTCCCAACTGTTTCATATAGATATTAAACAGAGGAGAGCTAGAATGGACACTTGTGGGACACCACTGCCCAAAGAACATGGAACTCGCAACCATCTCCTAGTACTTCTTTCTGATAGTGACCTTACAAGTAGGAGCAGAACTACTGTAATACAGCACCTCTAACTCCCACCCCCTTGAGCCACTTGAGAAGGAGGCCACAGTCAATGGGAGGTCAAGGAGAACCAAGAGGGTCACACTTCCCTGTCTCTCTCCTGATAAAGGTCATCAGTCAGGGTGACCAAGGCTGTTCCTGTGTCAAACGACATCTATATAGTCTGCTTTCTCCAGGTGTATCTGCAGCTGGCTGGCTTTCACCCTCTTAATCACTTTGCCCAGGGTGGGAATATTACAGACTGGAAGGCAATTTTCTAAAACCTCTGGATCCAAGGACTTCTTCAGGAGGGGCTGCCCCACCACCTCTTTCAAGGTGGCGGGCATAACTTCCTCCCATAATGAGGCATTAACCACTCCCTGGACCCATCCAGCTAATCGCCCCCCCCTACTAGATTTTACCAACCATGATGGGCAGGAATCAAGAAGGCTCGTGGCTGGCTTCACCACTGCAAGTGTCCTGTCCATATCCTTGGGCTGCAGCCTCTGAAACCAATTTCACAAGCTGGTGCTCCAATACATCCAATATTTTTTTTAAAAAAAAACCTGTAGCCAATGAACCATTTGCAATTTCTCAACAACTTGTTTGCAAATTAAGCTTTCCCCCAGGAGCACCCTTAAAAGATTAGGCTCCCCTGGGTGCTTTCTCTGCCCATTTCTGATGACACCCACGAATGCTGGGATGAAGAAACACGATGACCAATTCCCCACTTTTGAAAATAAGGGGCTACCTTTGCTTCTTTCTTTTCCTGTATTTAGGGCATCGGTGGTTGCTGGAGGATGGAGCTCATTCCATCACACATACTGACATTTGTGTGCTAATTTACAGAAGCTTAATCAGACATGAAGCAGCCTTGGGAGCAGCTGGAAGGCTGGGCACCTGCATTGTCCTGAGCCAGATGGACTTTTCTGACATGCAAATGGCACTTTCACACTGCCAGGCTCCCTCAGGAATGCAGCAGGAGGGGCATCTGGGCCTCCGACTTGCAAAGGGAAGCAGTGGAGGGAAAACACCTGGAAAGAGATGTGGGTGGAACTGCTCCAACACCAAAATGCTAAATATGAGCTAACGCAGCCAAGGGAATGCAGAAGCTAACGACAATGCACAGGGCTGTTGCTTCAGGGCTCTGAACTGACTAGAGAGATTTCAAGGCCTGTTCCTTAAAATCTCTCTCTTGATTTCACAGTGTGGGATAGGAGAGAGGGAAAGGGCAAATTTTGCGAGGGCCGAGTGCAGTGGCGCAATAAGGAGGGAAATTGCCAACTGTTTTACTGCCCCCTGCTCCTGTACCTTTCACAGCTGCTTCATTTGCGGACATCCATAGGTGATAATCCTTGTCTTCATGCCATGAAAGGGTTTGCCTGCAGGACAAGCTGCTCTTCAAGGCAGAGGAGCAAGCCAGGTTGCTTTCTTTTTTCTGGTCGGTTGGCTGCTTTTGCAGTGATCCGGACATGGAGTCAGGCTGCAGGGCTCGGAGTTGACAGCTGAAGATGGGGAGACCATTGTGCCTAAGGCTGTTGGACTGTAGCTCCCAGAGCAACCTCCCAGACCACCAGTGCTTATGGGGCCAAAGCCTGGACCTCATAGGCACCTTCCTTTGAACCTGAAGAACCCGATGCCTCCCACTGCACAACACCAGTCCAGCAGCTAGGCACACCAGGAGGGAGGCTATGGAACAGAGGAGGACTGCTCTTCTTCAGGCCAGAGGCATGGCCCTTTAAGGCTCTAAAATTCTATATAAGGGGGTGGAGCCTGTTGGGTTAATTTAGCAGAGTTAGCACACACAGCTTGGAAGGTGGCTGTATATTAAATCCTGTATGAGTAGCCTTCCCTTTTGGTTTCAGTCACACAGAGGCTTTTGTCGTGGAAAATAAGAAAGCTTAGTTTTTTATAGGAAATGCATACTTTGTGTCTCAGCAGAGACAGAGAGAAACGACAGAATGCATCCTCTCCCGAGGTGGGATGAAGAAGAAGGGAGGAGCAGGAAGTGAGGTCAGCAACCCTAAGACCAGAGCTTGGAAAAGTTACTTCTTTGAACTACAACTCCCATCAGCCCAGTCCAGTGGCCATGCTGCCTGGGGCTGATGGGAGTTATCGTTCAAAAAAGTAATTTTTCCAAGCTCTGCCTAAGACTATCAGTCTAGCTCCTGAAGGAAGGTCATCAGCACAGAGATTAAAGGGTAGTTTAGGAAGGCAGTTTAGGAAGCATGGAGGCTCCCTTTTCTATCTACACTTCAAATAGAGCCTGGAGGAGGTAGTTTGGAAACAATGGTTTGAAAGGCCTGTTGGAGAAGTTGCTCATATGGAGCTATCCAAGGTCCAGATTTTCACATTCCCTATTAGTGGGTGAACAATCCAGTGCTTGGTGAACTCTGCTTCACAATGACAGGAAGAGCCGACATCGAAGGATTTTCTCTGGCATCAGTCCGGAACATGGCACATGCAGGCATGATTGTTCCTCGTCTTGTAACCACACACCCCTTTGAACATGCCCATTTTGTTGCTGAACTCCAATTCCCATCTTTCCTCACCATTGGCCATGCTGGCTGGGGCTGATGGGAGCTGGAATCCAAGAAGATCTGCAGAGCACTATGTTGGCTACCTCTGCTTTGGGCGCTGACTTGGCGGAGGCAGCTCCTGCCTCGCTGAGGCAACCTAAGCTCTGACCTTGCTGTGCTTCTTCCACCTCTGAGCCTGACACAGCTGTTCCTGAGCCCAGCACACACTCTGACAGTTGTTTGTCCCTTCCTGCCTGGACCCCTGCTGTTGACCGACTCAGTAGAAAATGTGTCAAGTCAAATGGAGCCTGTCAGGGCGCCCAAGTGAACTATGTTGGTTTGCCAAAGTCCATTAACCTTTGCTCCAGACTTTGGGAAATCATAATCATCATCATAAAAAAGACAATGTCAAATGAACAAGTTCACAGGATGGCCCTCTGTGGAACTCACCATTTTCTGTTTGCTCATTATCAGCAACGGCAAGGCTGTTTCACTGACTCTTCATCATCCCCTCTTCAGAAGAATTTGGGATCTAGAAGTTTAGCAAACAACCATTGCATCCTACTTTTGCAAATATGATTAAAAACACGCACACACAAACATCTTGATTTTACATTGTTATTTATTGTTGTTATAGATAACAATAGAAGCTTCCCTCCCTAAGGCTTAGTGGATTTTAACTGGAATTATGCCTGGGGAGGGAAGGGTTAACCCAATTTCCAAGAACTGCCCCCTGCACATGGCATTATATTTTTTAAAAATCCCCCAGTGTGGCTGCTAGCCAGGCAATTAACGGAATGTGCCATTTGACTCTGATATGGCTCCCTCCTCTTCAAAGGAACAACACCATAGATTTATATAAAGGCATTGCTATATATTTACATAAATATATAAGGCATTATAGGTTTATTTTATTCCTTTTTTGAATAATTCCCAACATGGAATTTTCTTTCTTTCTTTTTCTGCTACAACATACTGAGCGTACATTTTTAGTTGAGACCTTCCAAATATTGCATTCCCTGGGCGGACACAATGAGAATGTCGAGCAAAGAACCTGGATTTGCCCACAGTTCATCCCAATATGTGTCTCTGATATTAATTGATTGATTGAAATATTCGCATACTGCTCTTCCTTGAGCTTGGTTTCAGACTAGTTTGCAAGTTTTTTAAAAAAGTAATAGGATACAACATTTAATTAATTGTTTTTAAATTATTTTTATTTGTTTTTTTAAATTGTTTTTGTGTTTTAAAATTTGTATATTTGTTTTTAATGTTTTTAATTACTGTAAACCGCCCAGAGAGCTTCGGCTATGGGGCAGTATACAAATGTAATAAATAAATAAATAAAAGGTTAAAAATTCAAAGTGATTGACAAGATTAAAAATGCCTACAAATATTTTAAAAGCCTGGGAGAATGAAAGGGTTTTGATTGGTGCCCAAAATAACTTAATGCTGGTGCCAGGTTAACCTCCCCAGACACGGCATTAGTGCCTCTTTAAAGGTTTTTAATGAACACTGAAGTATGTGCTTAAGCCTACCTGCCCTCACCATCAATAAGATCCAGGGGATGCCAAACCCACCAGGGCTGTGCAGTACAATCTCATGCATGTCTGCTAAAAAGAAAGTTCCATTGGATTCAGTGGGATTTACTCCCAGCTGCTAAGTGTATATACTGTAAGCTTGCAGCTGGAATGGCCAATCTCACTTGGCTTCATTTCCCATCTCCTTCAAGCATTCACCATTACTGGATGGTGATATGCTGCTTCCTTGCATGGATGATATAACTGAGCCTGCAGTCTGATACATATTTACCTGGGCGTAAGTTCCACTGAATGTAATAGAACTAAGTAGTCATCATAGAACTGTGCTGTTCTTCCAGTGCAGGGGTGGGAGACATTTTTCAGCTGCATTACCTTATGTGGAATCTTCCGGGGGACACATCCCAGGCATAAGTGGAGAGAGCAATGGATGTGACTTTTACCTTTGTACAGTAAGAGGCTTCTACACCCATACCTCTCCATCTGCCATCCAGGCAGGTAAGATGCATTGTCACAGTGGAAGGACACTTTTTATCCAAGCAAAAGTACTTGAAGAGGCTATAAAGCAGGGTGGTAAGAGGTGTGGCCAAGAGAAGGGGGTGGCCTGGGGAGAGTTCTGGGAGCCAGATAGAGACAACTGGAGGGCCACATTTGGCCCCCAGGCCTGAGGTTTCCCCACTCCTGCTCCAAAGGATGCTTTCAGTTCCCAGCATCCCATCCCACTCAGGGCCGGATTATCCATTAGGCTTAGTAGGCTGAAGCCTAGGGGCCCGGAGCTCTTGGGGGCCCACAATCCGCAGAAGCAGGACAGGAGCTGCGGGTCGCGGGATAAGAGCTTCCGAACCGCCCACCATCCCCCCGCTTCACTTACCTTTTTCTCCGCTGTTTTTTGCAGTTTGCCATCAATCAAGATGGCGGCTGAGGTTTCCCTAAGGGGCTGAAGCCTCTGCAGCCATCTTGGTTGATGGCACGCATGTGTGCTACATGCGCGCATTGCTGCCATCAACCAAGATGGCGGCAGAGGCTTCAGCCCCTTAGGGAAACCTCAGCCGCCATCTTGATTGATGGAAACCTGTGCGCGCAGTGCACGCAGCTGCAAAAAAAGCGGAAAGGTAGGTGAAGCGGGGGGGATGGGATGGGACGGGACGGCGGGCGGCTCAGAATCAGCCTAGGGGCCCTCCTCAGCTTAATCCGACCCTGATCCCACTTCCCCAACATTTGGCCACATTTAGGGGAATCTAGGGCAAGACTTTGTAGGTAGGAGCAAGCTTGATTCTCAGTGACTGGGACAACCAGGAACAGGAGTAGTGTAGCCACTTAGAAAGAGGAAATGCATCACCCAAAAAAGAGGCCACAAATTTTAATAGTATTTGCAGATGATGGCTTGTATGTATAGATACAAACTAGGAAATGATGTAAATAGAAATGCATTCATCACATCATAGTGGGGATTGGGAAGACTGTGGCTGGGTGGCCTGTGTGCCTGCCTGCTCAGTCCAATGTCCAGGTGCTGCTTAACTGTTGATGGGCAACTTCAAGTCCCTTTCTGCTCTCTCTTCTTATGGTTATTCTTTCGCTTTAAACCAGACTTGGAACAGACAGCCTTCCAAAGGAAGGACTGTCATCTGTAAAGTAGGACACATGGCCACCCTAAAGAGGTGTTTTCATATGGGGCTTTCAATGTATGCTGAAACCTTTCTCTTCACTGAGGCCTTCATTATTATTATTATTATTATTATTACAATTGTTGTTCTTGTTCCACTGCTATAATTTTGATCACCAGAAAATTAATTTTATATTGCTTTTCATGGTATCATATTGTTTTTAATGTTATGTATTTTCTGCACACTGTTTCAATATTTTCTAATAGAAAGCAGTTTAACAATCTTGCAAATAAACAACTAAGTAAACAGGAGGCAGGATTAGTTCATGCCCAGGTGATGAATCTGCGTGCATAAATCAGCTTGGCTGTCACCCATTCCTTTGGGGGGGGGATCAGTGGCTGATGTATTGGGGTACAAAATCACAGTGTTGGGTTAAAACCTGCCAAGTAGACCTGTCTCTTGGTGACCCACCCAGCCGTCATTGACGAGGATCCAGCAGGGGGCACACTCTGTCTCTCCATTGTAAAGCCCACAGGAGGCGCTGCACCCACCAGGTGTCCTTGCATTATACAAGCTGTCCTTCCACACATACACACCACCTGTCATAATGAGAGGCATTTTGCAACAGATGTCCTTCCTTTCCTGTAGTCCACCCTCCTCTTTCATGTGTTGAAAAGGAAAAGATGGGCTTTACTGAGAGATTTACAGTCAATCATTGCCCATGCCTACTGATTCATTGCTTCCCTGCTGGGAATTCTGGTGGGTGTTCTGTCCTCATGACAGAAGGAGTGCAGGGCATGAAGAACCGTGGATTTCAGAATGGCAATTTGTTGTTATTTGAAGCATGTTGACATGCTGGCTGTGTTCGCAATGGAATAAAAGTTTTACAGTGCAGCTGATCCCCTAAGCCCCGTATGTGGGTGGCATTTAGGATCAACCAAGGAGGGGTGGTGGTTGTGTAACAGATGGCCGTCAGGTGTCATACGATGTGCAGGTCCTTTTTGCCAAGATGCAATAGCATTTAAAACATTGGCACTGACTACCTTTCAAATACTGTTGTGGCAGTGAACACTATACAAGGCGGAAAAAACCCAGCTTGTAAAAACACCTTTCCCAAATATTGTTATATAGCCACTCCACAATGACATGCTGGAATCTTATATAAGAGGCTAAAAATTGGTTGTCACCTTGATGTGTATTTTAGCAGGCTAAGCTGGGGGCGGAGGCATCAAGGGATGTATCGCTCAGAGGTATCTGCAGTGGAATGCTGACAGTTTAGCTTCAGCAAGGGAAGTGAGGAGCCATTTTGGATGGGACAGTGAAACAAGTGGAGGCAGGGCAAAATGAAGGGAGGGTCAGAGGTAGGGGCAGGAAGGTAGGCAGACCAGGAAGCTGAGAAAGCCTAGGAATGAGCGAAGGGATAGGAAACACCAGGGAGCAAGGGTTAAAGGGTGAAAGACAGAATAAGCAGTGGGGTGAGAAAGAGGGACTTGAGTGAAGGATGGCTAGAGAAGGGAGATGGCTGTCAGGAACTGATGAATGGAGCAATCAATGAGAAAGGAGCTAAGGAAAAACAGGGAGTGGATGGGGTGTGTGTGTGAGGGAAGCCTTATGTAAGGCCCAGAGACAAGATGTGTTGTGTGCTATTGCAGGGGTATCCAAAGTGGTGCTCTCCAAATGATTTGAGCCGTGTACACACCATACATTTAAAGCACATTCCCCCCAAAGAATCCTCCTGGGAACTGTCATTTACCCCTCGAAGAGATACAATTCCCAGCACCTTTAAGAAACTACAGTTCCCAGGAGGATTCTTTCTGTGTGGGGATGTGCTTTACATGCATGGGGTGTAAGCAGCCATGGACTCCAGCTCCCATCATCCCTGACCATTGTCCAGGCTGGCTGGGGCTGATGGGAGTTGGGATTCAACACAGCTGGAGGGCACCATGCTGGCTAGCCCTCTGCACTGTTGGTAAGAAGTGAGAGGATAAGAAAGGGCTGCGTGGAGCCAAAAGAATAGCAACTGCAAAGTGCGGTTGAGGTAAAATGTTGCTCTGAATTACAACTGTGTCAGTGCCTTGCCCTACATATTGGCATCATATTCAGCCCTCTGTGTCTTATAGCCAGAATTTCTTTTTAAAAAAGAAAAGAACATTTTCACTATTTAAAGGAGACTTGTCTCTGAGCAGTCTCCTTCCATGCCTCTTAGCTTAGGTTGCAGCTCTGTGAATGGAACCTTAAAAATTAACTATGTTTGAAGAGAGGAAAATATCAGCCTCTTCAGTTGGAACAGACTGACCTGCCCTCGGCTCACATCTTGCCCTTTGTTTGTCTGTTGCCCTTTGAAGCTGGATCGGGTGCTGCTGACGTGCGTGGCGCCTGTGGGCGAGGCGAGTGTTTTCGTTGAGGCCTCCCTGGTTTCATTCTCCTTGCACTGCACACTCCACGATTCCAGGAGGTTGACAGGGCGATATATCAGCATGCATGCCTCCTCCTCAAAACTCAGCCAGTGACTCATTGCCAGAGACCAGGGGCACATGGCAAAACGTTAACTTGTCACTTCAAAGTGAAAGTTGCAGCCCTCCCCTTCACTTCCCTTATATCTCTTGTGGAGCAGAACGGGCTTGATGCCTTCTGTCATGTCACAGAACAGCTGTACCGTTGACTTGACAGCACCATCCAACAGTGACCTTTCCACCTGGCAACAAGGAGATAAATAAGCATTTACCTGAACACAGGAGCCATTCGGCCACCCACATTATAGCGTGGGTGGGTGGGTGTCTGCCAAGGTTGGATCCAGGTCTGAGGGGGCCTAACCTCTTCCATCAGGAGGCCCTAGTGCAGCAGCAGGCAACGGTGGCAGGAGGAATGCTCCAATCAGGTGGCTCGGTCTAGGTGCCATGTTCGTTTCCCACAATGCCCCTGATGTAGCTGTGCTCTGGGGCATTGTTGGAAACTATAAGGGCAGTTAGACCTAACTGCTTGGCAGTGCTTGAAGGGCCAAGCTGGGGTGGGGTATTAAGGGGGCTCAGGATAAGCTTCTGCCAGCGTTCTGGGCCCCTTGCAGTTGCCAAAGGATGCCCAGTTCTGATGCCAGCCCTGGTGTCTGCATGAGGCAGTATCTGAGACACACAGAAGTACCTTTATCCAGAATGCATTAGGTTAAACCACTTAATTAGTCACCTTTAGGATGCTATAGTTACTGCTAGCATGGATTTTTTTTTATAAAAGGGTGAGATTAAATAACAGTGCTGAGTAGCTCAGCAGTAGAGCATCTGCCTTGCATGCAGAAGAAACCAAGTTTGATCCCCGGGATCTTCAGGTAGGGCTGGGAATGGTCCCAGTCTGAAACCCTAGAGAGTCACCACCAGTCAGTGTAGACCAGGTGCGGAGAACCTATATCCCTCCAGACATTGCTGAACTCCAACTCTCATCGTCCCTGGCCATTGGCTGTGCTGGCTGGGGCTGATGTGGGTTGTAGTTCAGAAACATCTGGAGGGCCGCTTGTTCCCCATGTCTGAAGTCTATAATGACAATAACCCTTACAACAGTCCTATACAATAGGCCAATATTATTCCCATTTTGTGCAAAGGCATTTAGAGACTTCATGGCAGAGATGAGATTTTGACCTGGCCTCCTCACTCACTGTATAGCCTCTTTGAGCATATTACACAGGAGGTCCATGATTAGACCTCTTGATATATTTATTTTCACTTAAAAGAAAGGGGTTTTTCTTGAAGTAAATCAGGGCAGTGATGTTTAATCATTTTCTCCATGCCATTTTCTTGATAAATCTTGCAAGCTGGTGTTTGTCCTGTTAGATAAAAAATACAAGAACATGCATTTCCTCCCAAGCAGGACAAGCAGCTGGTGGGGGGTGGGCAGTCGTAGATGGGAGAGGAGAAGGGTGAAGCACTCCCTTTCCCAAGCACTGCTGCTCAGATTCAATTCCCCATCACTTTTAAGTAGAAGTAGTGGAAACACAATGGGAGATCCAAGTACAGATCTCCCCTGTAATATGTAGTTTGGCCGTCAGGCACTTTCAGGTAGTTTCATGGAGGACCGGTCTGTTGGTGGCTAAGTCTTGGCAACCAGAAGCATAATATATTTTCTGGTGAAACTGTGCTCCTGAGTAACAAATGCTAGGAACTGGGATGGAGTTTACATCTTTTTGAACAAAGCAACTCTCTGACCACCGCTGGAAGAGAGAATTCAAAGATGGATCAGCTGTTTATGAGCTCCATCAAGTGAGTGTCCCAATTCTTCCCAATGGACGTGAATGGGATGTTTGGGTAAAGCAGGGAGAGAGAGCTTCCTGAGCGAGTTGTGTTGTGGATTTCATGGATTGGAGCCTGTGAACCAGTTACACTGTCCAGAAGTCTCCAGGTGACAGTTGTAGCACCTGAGAGCTAGTAACTATCAGCACCTACGCAGGATCATTTTTAGAAGCGATAGAGCCAGCCCAACACATAGCAATCCTCTGAGCAGCCCCATCCCCATCTGAACATCCTTCGCGGGCAACTAGCTTCTTTTTAGAGAGCAGAGATGGCCCAAGACATTTTTGGTGGTAAAAACATTATATGTTAAACCATTGTCAGTAGTGAGGGTTACCAAAGTAATGGAATGGTTCAGAATGTAGATGTGTCCTTCTCAAAATGCTACTTTCTGATCATCACAAATTTAGTTCCTCCTCCCCCAACATTCTTCTCCAAATTGCAAGATGGTTTTAGGTTCTGTACACACTCACACTCACAGAGAGAGAGAGCTTGTCTGGATCATAGGCAGTCTGAAATGTGCCATGAACCACAACCAATGGAACAAGGTAGGAGTCAGGAACATAGAGCAAGCCAGGAGACGAGATGACAGATGCACACTCAAGCTCACATACACCATGTTACTTGAACAAGGTTCAGGCTAGAGCAGGAAGCCCTTTATACTCCTTCCTGCCTGGAAGGATCCAATGGCTAGCCTGGGTGGGTGGAATCAGTCCAGGGCCCGAAGGTTCTTCATTGTGAAGGCTACCGCCTGCAGTTCAGTAGCTCACCACATGGGGCATCTGCACACAGATTTCAGCAGCTCCTGACCTCAGACATCCAAAGCCATCTGGCTTTGTAGGGGAGTGCAGGATAGTTCTTTAATGTCAGCTCTCTTGCTCTTGCTGAAACTTTCTTTGATGGCTGTGAAATTATGTCAAGTACAAAGCCAGCTGCTTTGTAAAACTGCAAAGTTCTTTCACGTTAATTCCTTGCTCTCAATGAAGCTCTTGCTGATCTCTGTGAAAGATGTGACCAGACCACCTGCCTAAGGAGCCTCTTTTTTTTTGCTGAATGCATCTTCTCTATTTGGGTCAATTCTCTCAATGGTTTCTTGCAAATGTTTTACGTAGTTAACTGGTTCTAAAACCCTCTCTTGTTTTCAGGTAGATTTTTTTTTTATGGGGAATGGGAGTGGGGAGGAGGGAGCTGAATTTCCCTCCCATCATTGATGCTAGGAACTACAATATCAAGGGGATAGCATGTGATAAGGCACATATCAGTGTGTGTGTGTGTGCACTATTAGGAGCCTATTAAGAAAATAGTACCAGACTATTAACAGAGATCAGAGGAGCTTTTTCAGAGAATTCTCTTCTGAGCCACTTCCGAGTCAAGCTAGTGGAAGGCGTTCCCTCCTTCCTGATTGTAAATGCCCTGCCCTTTAATACAGGAGCAGGGAATCTTTTGTAGCCCAAGGCCAGCATTCCCTTCTGTGCAACCTGCCAAGGGTTACATGCCAGTGGTAAGCAGGGCCAGAAGCAAAAATGGGCGCAGCAATGAATATAAATTTTATTTAGGGTAGTTTCTACACACACTCACACACCCTTCTCTATCCTCCATCCAGACAAGCAAGAGGCAAGCAACCAAGGAGGCATTCAAGCTAGGCAAAAAGATTCAGCACCCAAAGTAGGGTCAGCGAGGGGTGGGGCTTGAGGAAAGTTCTGATAGTCAGATAAAGAGACCTGGAAGGTTGCAACTGGCCCTTGGGCCTCAGGTTCCTTACCCCTGCTTTAATGGAATCCCAACTGCCATTTCAAGCAGGCTATCTCCAGTGGTGGCTGGTGGGTCCATTTCAGTGGGGCAGAGGAATCTACTCTGGGTTTCAGTCTGAACTTTCAAGGAGCTGTCCAAGAAGCACATTGGACAGCTTCTTGGATAGCCCCTTAAAAGTTCAGACTAAAACCCAAGAGAATATTCAGTTGCCCCACTGACATGGAGCCACCAGCCAGCATTGGTTATCTCGGTGTCAAGGTTCACCCCTGCCTAGACCTCAGCCCCGAGGTCTCTGCAGATGAGGAGTAAGCGGAGCAGAACACTCCAGCAGATCTCCATACTGCCCATGTCCCTGAGGAGCCATCAGATCTAGTTATCCCTGCCTCCGGACTGGAGGCCCTACACCAGCTTCCTGGGTTCTTAGCCAGTTCTCAGTCAGAAGTGGAGGAGATGGCAAGCCAGGCAGGAACTTCAGAGCCACCACCAATGTGCCTGGCTAGCTGCACGTGAGGCTACTTAGGAGGAGGATGAAGCACATAAAACACCTGCTTGGATCAGGGCCTGACAGCCAGGGAGGGGTGGGGCCTCTCGGCCCTTTATAAATTCCCAGTTTGAGCTGTTCCATCGCTTAAGCAACAGCTGTCATCCAAGCGCCAGCCTTCCTGACCTGGGGAAAGGGCACTAGCCCTGCCTGCTGGGTCTTAGCAAGTGTCATGGCAGGTCTGCTGGAATTGGTGTGCAGCTGCCCCCTATGGTGAAACAGTGAAGTGCAGGTAACACCCTTCTTGGTGAAGAACTAAGCACTGGATCCTCTTAGATAGGAAAGAGTATGTCAGGAATTGCTGGCACCTACCCCATTTGGCAAGCCATGTGACTACAGTTTCTCAAGGAGGAACCTTCCAGGCTGATTCTTCTCAGAATGGCCATTGGCTGCTCCTGGGCAAGAAGGAGGATCAAAGGGCCTCTTCTTACAGAGGAGCTTTGCTTTCAAGTGTTTTGGATTTTTTTAAAAAAAATACAAGATTGACTTGGAAGCAGCATATAATAGACAGATCAGAGTTGCCAACTTTTTTGGGCCCTTGGACATAACTGCAGAAACTGTTGTGGGCATCACATGCACACCATAACCAATTCTATTGGCTACAATAGGATGTTTCTTTCAAGACTAATTTCAGTGGAGAAGGGAGGCACCAGGGAAGGCCTCTGTGGGTATAAGCATCCTGCATGTGTCATATTGGCAACCCTTAAGATACATAGTGTGGTGTCAGTGTGGCGTAGAGGTTAAGCTGTTGAGCTATGACCTGGGAGACCAGGCTTCAAATCCCCACACAGCCATGAAACTCACTGGGTGACCTTGGGCCAGTCACTGCCTCTCAGCCTCGGAGGAAGGCAATGGCAAACCCCCTCTGAATACCACTTACCATGAAAACCCTCTTCATAGGGTTGCCCATAAGTCGGAATGGACTTGAAGGCAGTCAAGATACTTAGTAAACACAATTGAATTTGGTAATAGCATTCCAGATAGTGCATGGGGAAGGGCAGAGGGGAAACACTCTTGATGTTCTATTGTTTGTATATTAGAGCTATTATGGATTATGGTTATCAGGTGTATGCTTCTGGTGACATCCACAGCAGACACTTAAATCACTCTTATACCACTTTAGCAGTCATGGTTCCCTCCAAGAATCCTGGGAACTGTCGTTTGTTAAAGGTGCTGTTTTCACAGATCTACATTTCCCAGCACCCTCAGCAAACTACAGTTCCCAGGACACCCCATGACTGTTACAGCAGTATAAGAGTGTTCTCAATGTATGGCGTGTGGATGTGACCTCTTGCCTTCAGGTCCTTACTGTGGAAAAGTCAGATGCTATTTAGGCAAAGGCTTTGAGAACAGCTTGTGGGGTTTCTGTTACCTCTCCTTGCAGTGTTGTGTGTGTGTGTGGGTGGGTGGGTGTTTGGAGAACAGCCAGGAGTCTTGAGATGAACTTTGTTGGTTCTTGCTTTATGGGACAGAAGGCGGAGGCTCCAGGAATTATCTGGCGTGATATTTATGAAGACTGTTGGGAGTTTAATATCTTTGGAATATCTTTGGAAAGCTTGACAAGCGAGCTCCTCAAAGGTTTAAATAAAAGCCTACAAGACTGTGGGAAACAGGGTTCGCAGGTGGGAGGGCAGTTCCTCCTTTTGGCCAGCTCTCAGTCAGTGGGGATGGATGAAACAAGTGGGTCTCTTTAGGACTTTGACAGGGCACTGTGCTTTTTGGAGTAATTTATTCAGTGCTAGATAGATTTAGACTGGTCTTTGTGAAATTCAGGGGTGGAAGAAACACCTGATCGTGTAGTATGGGGTTGTTTGAGATATAGTTATTTATTAAATTAGTATTTATTTATCTAGATAAAATTATTTATTATTTATTAAATTTATACAGAGATGATGAGAGCGAGTCTTTCCTCTGCAAGCTGAATGACTTGGGTGTTATGGATTTATCTTTAGGGGCTGTCTTTGGGGGCAAAAATCTTTTGAGTCAAATGCTGGTGGCCCTACCACAGCCTTTTCTCTGTGAGAAAGTTGCTTATTTGTATGTGTGTGTGTTTATAAAGGTTTTTCCCCTTCCTGGGGACAGGGGTGGGACCTGCAGGTAGTGATTATTATGATTGGCTAAGCAGAGGAGATGGGCAGAAGCATCTAAGAAACCTCTCAGTCAGTGGAAATGTATCAGTATAACTATGGGTGGCAGGATAAAAACTGGGCTATGGCTTTGGAGGTTTGGGAAGGTTCGGAATCTTGGGACAGCTGCACCCCATTTTGCCCAACAGAGGAGCCTCCACTGTGGAGTGGTGATTTTTGTGGAAGTTTATTTAATATTACACTTAATGAAAGATTATGAACTGAGAAGTACTATGTTCTGGCCAATAGGTGGTGATAGTAGGGCTTCTCCTGTTGGCCTTGCAATGCCATTAAAACCCAAGGAGAAGGGGAAGAAGGAACTTTGCTTGAGCGAGATCTATCAAAGCTTCTGTTATTTCTGAGCTTGCTGATTCCTGTCTTGTTCTTTGGTCCTCCTTTCGGAGGGTAGAAACACACTCAGTGTTCTGCCAGTTCCGGTGCGTCTCCACCTCTCTTCTGAAAATTGGGGCACACAATGCATGTCAAACCCCGCCCCTTTTTAAAAGCTGGGAGCAGGTTGGGTGTATTTTTCTTTTAATTCAGCTTCAAAGAGTTTTCTCAACTGATCAGCAGATCAACTCATTCCCTCTCCAGGTGTGGCTAATGGAAACGCTTTGCTCTGACAAGTACTGTGTTTACACCCTCAGTTATCCTCTGATCCTGATTGCTCTTAGATCCTGAATGAGGCTATGGACTGGCTTCAGTGCGTCTCCACCTCTGGAACACATGCTGTCAATCAAAGCACACCCCTTTTCACTCCAAAACCTGGGATTTTTGAGATCAGATGTATTTTGTTTATTTGTTAGTTAGTTAGTTAGTTATCCTGCCCTTACTCCCAGTAGGAGCCCATCATAAAAACAGATTTTAAACTATATTAAAACAAACATCTTTAAAAACATATTAAAACAAAACATCTTTAAAAACATCTTTTTAAAAAAAAAGCTTTAAAAATGTCGTAAAAAGCAGTTCCAACACAGACACTTCACATCGACTGGAAGACTGTTTCATCTGTCAACACATTGTGACTCCGAGGTGTGTCCAATGGAAATACTTTGTAGTGGGTGGTCGTAAAAGCTCTGTCCTCAGCAGTGGGGCTGGGTGTGTATGTACAACCGAGTGCAGATTCATTTCAAACCACACCCAGACAAAATGGTCTCACTGCTTTTTAAGGAACTAGTGTGCACATAGCCTCAGTCCAGACTGTTGCCCATGGCCCAGCCCTTGCAATAAAGGGCTTTCAGTTCCAGCTGAGCCTTCCTTGAGCAATATAATTATAATTGGCATTTTAATCCTGCTTTTCAGCTGAAAAAGACTCCCAGAGCACCTTACAAATATCTTTGCTCCAGATGGAGGAAGGGATGGTCTGGAGATAGGGGGTAGTGGATGTCATCCCATTGTCATGGTCAGACCACTTACTGGTGAAGTTTAGACTTACGGTTCTGATCCTCCCCTGCAGGAGTGGTGGACAGATTAAGATGGTCTGCCCCCGGAGACTAATGGAATCCACTGGATTCTTGAGTTCCCAGTAGACAGAGCAGGTGACCCTGTTGAAGCCCTTGTCATGCTGTGGAACAACGAGGTGCGTTGGGCTCTTGACACAGTTGCCCCTGAGCGCCCTCTCCGGCATTGTGGAGTCCAGTTTGCACCCTGGTACGCCAGTGAGCTAAGGGCAATGAAACAGGCTGGACAACGGCTAGAGTGCAAGTGGTGAAAGACATTCTGTGAGGCTGATTGGGCATGAGTAAAACATCATAACTGTGCCTACTGTGTGGCAGTGAGGGAGGCAAAGGAGGCCCACTTCTCTGCCACCATTGCGCCCTCAAGTAGCCATCCAGTGGAGCTTTTCATGGATCTGTGGACATCAACTCCAGGAAATGGAGTTTGACCCTTTGGAGTCCCACTGTGAATTGTTTGCGAGGCACTTTGACGGTAAAGTTGCTCTCCTCCGTAGCAATCTTGATGCCTTATCCACATCTACTGTAGTTCATAGTGAGGTGTCCAGTGCAATGTCTGCTGCAACGTCTTGGGAACGGTTTCGGTTGATGTGGCCTGATGATGTGGACAAGGTGCTTGTGACAATGTTGCCAGTAACGTGTCCTCTCAACCCTTGCCCTTGGCTTATTAAAGCTTGCTGAGGGGTGTTGACTGAGTGGATCCAGGGTGTGGTCAATGCAATGTTGCAGGAGGGAGTGATTCCAGCCACCCTGAAAGAGGTGGTGATTCGACCACTCCTGAAAAACCCGACCCTGGACCCATTGGTTTGCAACAACTACTGCCCAGTTGCAAATACCCCCTTCTTAGGGAAGGTGATTGAGAGGGTTGTGGCACAGCAGGTACTCTTGGATGAAACAGATTATCTTGACCCATTCCAGTCTGGGTTCAGGCCTGGCTATGGGACTGAATCGGCCTTGGTTGCCCTGATGGATGACCTTTATCAGGAGAAGGACAGGAGGAGTGCGACCCTGTTATTCTTACTTGATCTCTTGGCGACTTTTGATACCATTGACCATGGCTGACTTGGAGGCAGAGCTTGGAAAAGTTACTTTTTTGAACTACAACTCCCATCAGCCCCAGCCAGCATGGCCACTGGATTGGGCTGATGGGAGTTGTAGTTCAAAAAAGTAACTTTTCCAAGCTCTGCTTGGAGTTACTGTTTTACAGTGGTTTTGATCCTATCTCCATGGTCGTTTTCAGAAAATAGCATTGGTCCGCCCCCGGAGACTAATGGATCCTGAGGGTTTTCAAAGGGCTCTGGGGTTTTTTCCGGCTGATAGGACTGTCGCTCCTGTTGAAGCCCTGGTCGATCTGTGGAATGTGGAGATGACCCGGGCTGTCGACATGATCGCTCCTACGCGCCCCCTCCGCTGTAGAGCTCATACAGCCCCTTGGTACACGCCGGAGCTGAGAGCAATGAAGCAAGAAAGGAGGCGGCTTGAGCGGAGATGGAGGCGAACTCCTGATGGATGCAATTATGCGCTGGTTAGTGCTTCTACCAAACTATATGTGAGGGCGGTGAGGGCGGCAAAAAAACAACATTTTGCTGCCACTATCAAGTCATCCATTTGCCGCCCAGCGGAGCTTTTTAGAGTTGTCCGTGGGCTACTTCATGTAGGCCATCAGGACACTGTTGAACCATCTATGGTCCGCTGTAATGAGTTTGCTGAGCACTTCCAGCATAAGATCTTAGGCATCCGCCGGGACTTGGACTCCCAATTTATAGCAGTTGATCATAATGAGGTGTCCGGAGCACAGTCTTGCCATGTTTTATTGGATGAGTTCCAGTTGGTTCAGCTCGAGGATGTGGACAAGGTGCTTGGACTGGTGCGTGCAACCACTTCGGTACTGGATCCGTGCCCCTCTTGGCTTATAAAAGCTAGCAGGGATGGGACAGTTGGCTGGGCCAAGGAAGTGATAAATTCCTCTTTGCGAGAGGGAGTGGTCCCCGGCTGCCTGAAAGAGGCGGTGGTGAGACCACTCCTGAAAAAGCCTTCTTTGGACCCAGAAAATTTCAACAGCTACAGACCAGTAGCAAACATTCCATTCCTGGGCAAGATCTTGGAACGAGTGGTTGCTGCCCAGCTCCAGGCACTATTGGATGAAACCGATTATCTAGATCCATTTCAATCGGGTTTCCGGCCCGGTTTTGGTACTGAGACGGCCTTGGTCGCCCTGTATGATGACCTCTGTCGGGAGAGGGACAGAGGGAGTGTAACTCTGTTGATTCTCCTTGATCTCTCAGCGGCTTTTGATACCATCGACCATGGTATCCTTCTGGAGAGACTGGCGGAGTTGGGAGTTGGGGGTACTACTTGGCAGTGGTTCCGCTCCTACTAGGCGGGCCGTCTCCAGAAGGTAGTGCTTGGGGAACATTGCTCGACACCATGGGCTCTACAATGTGGAGTCCCGCAGGGGTCGGTTCTGTCCCCCATGCTTTTCAACATCTACATGCAGCCGCTGGGTGCGGTCATCAGGAGTTTTGGAGTGCGTTGTCATCAGTATGCTGATGACACGCAGCTCTACTTCTCCTTTTCATCTTCTTCAGGTGAGGCTGTCGATGTACTGAACTGTTGCCTGGCCGCGACAATGGACTGGATGAGGGCTAACAAACTGAGGCTCAATCCTGACAAGACTGAGATGCTGTTGGTGCATGGTTTCTCTGATCGGATGATGGATACATACCCTATCCTTGATGGGGTTACACTCCCCCTAAAGGAGCAGGTTCATAGTCTGGGAGTCGTTCTAGACTCTTCCCTTTCACTCGAGACTCAAGTAGCCTCGGTGGCTCGGAATGCATTCTACCAACTTCGGTTGGTAGCCCAACTACGTCCTTATTTGAGTAAGGAGGACCTTACATCAGTTGTACATGCTCTGGTAACCTCACGTTTGGATTACTGCAATGCACTCTACGTGGGGCTGCCTTTGAAGACAGTCCGGAAGCTACAGCTAGTGCAAAATGCGGCGGCCAGATTGTTAACAAGGACCAAGCGGTCCGAGCATATAACACCTGTTCTGGCCCGCTTGCACTGGCTACCAATTTGCTTCTGGGCTACATTCAAAGTGCTGGTGTTAACCTATAAAGCCTTATACGGTGCGGGACCACGATACCTGTCGGAACGCCTCTCCCGCTATGAACCGGCCCGTACACTATGTTCTGCTACGAAGGCCCTCCTCCGGGTCCCGACTCATAGAGAGGCCCGGAGGGTGGTGACAAGATCTAGGGCCTTCTCAGTGGTGGCTCCCGAACTGTGGAACAGTCTCTCCGAGGAGGTTCGCTTGGCGCCGACATTGTTATCCTTTCGGCGCCAAGTTAAAACCTTCCTCTTTCCCAAAGCATTTTAACTTTTTGCATTTTAACTTAATTTAATTTATTTTCTTGTTATGTTTGCTGTTATTGATTTTGATTGCTTTATTGTTATTGTATTATATTGTTCATTTTATTGTATTTTGTTGTTCACCGCCCAGAGAGCTATGGCTAGTTGGGCGGTATATAAGTTTAATAAATAATAATAATAATAATAATAATAATAATAATTGGATGATTGTATTTCAGTTCCCTGGTAGTTGTGCTGTGGGGTGCCACAGAGTACCATCTTGTCCCCCATGCTGTTTAACATCTACATGAAGCCCTTGGAAGCAGTCATCAGGAGATTTGGGGCAAGGTGTCAGCAGCATGCTGATGATACCCAGCTCTAAATCTCTGTAACATCTGCATTGAGAGAGACCGTGCAAACCCTGGACTGGTGCCTGGACTCTGTGGTGGGCTGGTTGAGGGTCAATAAACGTACTCTCAATCCTAGCAAGACAAAGATACTGTGGGTTGGTGCTTCCTGAGTTTGGATAATTGGTCAGTTGTTTGCTTTGGGATGGGGTCGTACCCCCTCTGAAAGAGCAGGTCCATAGTCTGGGGGTGCTTCTGGATCCATCTTTGTCGCTAGAGGCCCAGGTGACCTCCGTGGCTAGGAGTGCCTTTCACCAGCTTCGGATGGTAAGACAGCTGCAGCCATTTCTGGAGCAGGATAGCCTGACCACTGTTGTCCATGCACTGGTAACCTCCAGGCTGGATTACTGTAATGTGCTCTGTGTGGGGCAACCTTTGAGGCTGGTCTGGAAGCTACAGCTGGTGTAAGACTGCTCACTGGAGCAGGTTATCGTCAACATGTCACTCCTCTACTGAAATAATTGCATTAGCTACCTATTAGCTACCGGGCCAAGTTCAAGGTTCTAGTTTTGGTGTACAAAGCCCTATACAGCTTGGGACCAGGATACCTGAAAGTCCATCTTATCCCTTATATACCCAGTTGATCACTGCGCTCTGCAGGTGAAGACCTTCTGCAGATACCATCTTATCAGGAGGTCCGTTCTGCACAACATAGGAAACAGCACAACATAGGAAACAGAACTTTAGTATAGTGGCACCTACCCTTTGGAATTCCCTCCCCTTAAATAATAGACAGGTGCCACCTCTGTTATCTTTTTGGCGCCTACTGAAGACCTTCCTCTTTCAACAAGCCTTTTAAGTAGAGACCTTATCCCAGTCTGCATCTGTGTTGGAATTGCTTTTTAATATATTTTTAAACCTTTTTTTGTTTTTAAAGCTTTTTTTAGAAAATGTTTTTAAAGATGTTTTGTTTTAATATGTTTGTAATTGTTGTTGTGTTTTAATATATTTTAAAGTCTGTTTTTATGATGTGTTAAAGTGTTTTTAGTGCTTTTGTTTGCCGCCCTGGGCTCCTACTGGGAGAAAGGGCGGGATACAGATCAAATAAATAAATATAATAGTGAAAAAACAATCCCTGCCCTCAGGCTCACAGTCTAAGAGGCATGGCATTAAAGAGGAGGAAGGAGGAAAAAAAACAAGCTCAGGTATTGATTCCTATCAACATGGGCTTCCTGAGCTCTGGGGGGTTCCTGAATCCATGGTTATTCTTTTGCCCTTCCTCCTGGGTTGTCCTTCTGCTGGAGTGTAGTTGTTTGGGGTTGTGGGGGATCATAGATCCTTTACTTTTGTGGGAGCAGAGTCTCAATCAGGTTCCTATGTACGAGCCAATCATCATGAAAGGGGAGTGTGTTAGCCACTGAGAAGAGTCCATGACATTTCATGCTGATTGGAGCCAATCAGAGTTAAAGGAGGTTAGTCAGCTACTGAGAAGACTCTTCTCAGTGGCTAACATACAGCCTCCTCTTTCTTGCTGATTGGCTCCAAGGGATGTCTGTTGTAGTGGAGTATAGACTCAGAGACAATACGACATGAGATGAAATGGAAAAGGGGGGTGTGAGGGGGTATGGTGTGGCTATCATGGGGGGACCCTGCACTTTTAAATTTGCCACCACACTACTGTTCTTCTGTCCTGACTTGTATTTCAGTGCTGACTCCTGACTTGTCTCACAGCTTCTGGTTCCTGGCTCAGTCCAAGTAAGACAGAAGTCAGTGAAAGGTCCCAGAGTGGGATCAGGTTCCAGAGCAGTAATCGAGGATTAGGCTGTGACATGACCTCACAGAAGAAACAAGTTGCTCAGACTGAAGAGCAACCTCCAAGGCTGGACTCCAATTCCTATAATCCCCAACTGGCATGGCCAATGGCTGGGGATGATGCGATCTGGAGTCCAACAACATCTGGAGCAACACAAATTCCTCTTCCCTGCACTATATTTTAATCACGCCAGAGACTTCTTTTCTCTCATGCTAGATATCTTTGATTGATTGATTGATTGATTGAATTGATTTCTATCCCACCCATCCTCCCAGCAGGAGCTCAGGGCGGCATAATTATTATATTAATTGGTCAGATTTGTAACATCCAGTGTGGTGTAGTGGTTAGAGTCTTGGTCTAGGACTTGGGAAACTAGGATTCAGATCTCCACTCAGCCATGAAGCTCACTGGATGACCTTGGTCACCTACCTCACAGGTTCATTGTGAGGATAACACAGGGAAGGGGGAGAACTGTGTACCAAGAAGCTCTTTATTATTCCACATTCATGCAATGCTCTATTTTCGAGCTCATCAATCATGGCATTAAGCAATAATAAGCTTCCAATGCACCCCGCTGCTGGTTCAGCAGCACACACATTATCTAGATTAACTTTGCATGCTTCCTCTTCCAGAATTTGCTCAACAACAACAAAAAGCTTGTCAGAACAGATAGCATGGGCCGTCTGGAAAGACAGCAGAAACCTTCCTGTTCACCACCTGTGGTGGGACTGTGTCCAGGATATGGCTTCTGCCTCTTCACCTACACACCTGAATGGTCTTTTTTAAAAGAGCAATTGGTGTGTGCATTTCCTACCTTTGGAAGGGCAGCAGCATTGGGCTGCTTGGAGGCTACTGCTCTAGGACCACAGGAAGCTGCCTTATATGCAATGAGGCAACTGAAAGATCATGGACTGGCAGCCACTCTCTGGGGTTTGATAGGCCCTGTTTCCCAGTCCTACCTGTTGACTGAACCTGGGACCTGCATGCAAAGCTGATGGTCTGCCACTGAGTTATGGGGCTTCCCAATAGGAAGAGTTGTCATTTTGCATGTAAATCCTGCTGCTCCATTCACACTACAGAGATAAAAGTGTAGCTTTTCAAATTCTTCCTCCTTCTTTTTCTTCGTTGCTATTTGAAGCATTTGTACCCTGCTCTTCAGCTGAAAAAGGCTCCCCGAGTGGTTTGCAAAGTTCAGTAAAAAGACCATCTCCGCCTTGAGGCTTTCAATCTAAAAGACATATCACAAAAGGAAAAAAGCAAACTCAGTCGCTAATCCTTAGTTCAGCCTTTCCCAACTAGTGGGCCACCGGATGTGGTTGGACCACAACTCCCATCAGCCTCAGCTAGCATTGCCCATGGTCAGGAAAGATGGGAATTGTGGTCCAACAACATCTGGTGGCCCACTAGTTGGGAAAGACTGCCGTAGTTATAGAGCTTTTAGTTATTTATTTGCTGCTTAATTGGCAAGGTGGCTCCTAAGCAATTGATAAGTATAAAACCAATGACAAAAAACCTCAACAAACACACATAATTAAAACACACATTAAAACCATTTCATCCAAACATTAAAATAAACGCCCACAGTTAAAATGTAGCATAAAACAAGCCCGTTAAAAGAGCATGACAGTTTAAAAAGTTAAAACAGCAATTAAAACAATTAAAGAAGGAGGTTCAAGTCAGGAGATAAAGTCAGGGGAATGTTTGCCTAAACAAGTGTATCTTCAACAACCAGAGGAATGCCAATATCAATAGGGCCTCACATATTTCAGCAGGGAGAGCATTTCAGAAGAGGACTGTCTCTGTGGTACCACAAACCAGTAATGATCAGGCCATGGCAAAACTAACCAGGTTCCATTTCTTGATCATAATGCCCTTACCAGGCAACAGTACAACAACCAGCAGAAATGGAAACAGTTCAAGGAGAAGGGGAACCAAACGTTTCTGGTCTCTTGGCATTGCTGATGGAGTAGCCCTGCTTCCCTTCCCTTCCTTCCGTCCTCTGCTGGAGCCTGATGGAATAGCTGCTGCCTGGTTACTATTGATGCATGGTAGAGCCTGATAGAGCTGGTCTTTCAACAGAGTTGATGGTGGCCCTGCTTCTCTTTTCCCCCGCCACTGTAGCTTTGCCTTCCTGTCCCCTCAAGGTCACATCCACATCATACATTTAAAGTGCATGGCTTGCCTCAAAGAATCCTGGGAACTGTAGTTTGTTAAGAGTGCTAGGAACTGTTAGCTCTGTGAGGGGGTAAGCTGCAGTTCTAAGGTTTCTCTGGGGGAAAGCATGTCTGTTTGAAAAGGTATAAATGAGCTATAAATGTATGGTGTGGAAGTGTCCTAAATCTGAGAAGAATGCTCCAGCATATAATTTGCTGTGAGTGTGCCTGCTGGTACATAACATTCTGTATGGTGTTCTTTGTAGGGATGAATTTCAATTCAGTTCGCATTTCAAGCCGAATCTATCAAATCTGCACATTCCTAAACAATATGAGAACTGAAACACAGTCATCCTTTGAAATTCACACTTCTTTGAATTTTGTGATGCAAGTTCACCAACCAACCAACTAATGTTTACAACAATGCATATCTTAGGGGAAAGTGTGCATAAAAATAAATATATGAGTGAAAATAAGATGCAAAAGTGCATTGCATGATGAGAAATGGCTTGCAAAAATGTGTACGTTAGTCAAAACTGCCTACAAAAGTGTGTTTATTAGGAGAAATTCCCACTGAAATGCTGGAAAATTATCATGATTTTATTTTTTTTAAGAATCTCAAATTGGTGCAGAAATTCTGGAGAACTGAATTTGAGATTGAAAAAAATAAGAAACGGAGATAACAGAAATTGACAGTTCCCTGGTTCTTTGCAGCAAAGAAGAATAACCCAAAGGGGGCTAGCGTGGCCATGTGGCCTACTTTACAAATGACAGTCCTCTGTTTTAAAGGGCTGTCAAAGCACAGTCCTCTGTTTGAAGGTGTCCTTTGTTTGAGAGACTTCCAATGGAAATCTGTTTTGCTGATAGAAAACCTGGGGTGGGGGTGGGCAATGTATAAGTGACCATCCTAAAGGGGACTCTTTTGTTTTTTTTAAAAAAAGTGGTTAGATAAGTTTTGTGAAATAGCAATAATGACTAAATTGACAAATTAAGTAAAGGTTACAGAAAGATGACAGAAAGAAATGGAATACATTTCTGGAAGGATTGTTACCTTTTATTAAATTGTGTCCATTTAATAATCTTACAGTGAAGGAGTAATCATTTCCACCCTCTCCGTGTATTATAGTAGACCATATTTTTCATTATATAATCTGGTTTGTCAATTTGATTGTAATTGTTAATATGGTTATTCTTCATTCTAATCAATTTGTTCTCTTTGTGTGTCTTTATATATGTTTATTGATTGCAGGAATAAAAAAAATAACAGAGCTCATAGCAGCTCATAGTAGGTAGCTCATAGCAGAAATGTGATCATAGTAGCAGCCCTGGGGAAGGGCCCCCCTTCCATCCTGTGCTGTTTTCCCAATTGGAGGGTGCTTCTAAACTGTTGCTGTTTTTGGATGGGATTCAGTTGCACACTGGCATATTCAGGTTGCACAATTCCGCTGCCTCTGCACTCAGAGCAGCTGTTAAGAATTAAGGGTCTCTTCTTGATCATCCCAGAATTCAGGACATGGAATAACAGGCTCAAGTTACAGGTACAAGAAGGCAGATTTCGTCTGAACATCAGGGAAACGTTCCTAACTGTTAGAGCAGTATGGCAATGGAACCAATTACTTTGGGAGGTGGTGGGCTCTCCAGCACTGGAGGCACTTGGACAGCCATCTTGTTGGGTATGCTGAAGATGGATTCTTGCACTGAGCAGGGGGGTGGACTCAGTGGCCTTATAGGCCCCTCCCAACTCTACTACGCTATGATGATTCTATGCTAAGAGGCCTGGCAAGCAGGTTCAGTGCACTGTATGCCACCTCTAGGGCAGAAGACTATTTAAGCCTGCCCTTCCTTCAGTCTTTTCAATGGCGAGCTACCTACAGGTAATACAGGGCTTTGGGCAAGTAGGAATTATTTTGCTTGTCAACTGATTGGCCTTGCTGGTTTTGTGTGTGTGTATTCCGTACTGATGTGGTGATGGGTATATTTAGCAAATAATTGGCCAATAGGCAGGTGTGGGAAGTTATGAGGTAGTTAAGGTTTGGTGAGCACCCTTAGACACCTTCAAAGGTGAAGAGCTGTGGGACTCATTGGCATAATTAGGGAGCACCTTTGTGGCCAACCTGTGACAGGGGCAGGAAGGACTCACCTAAAAGAATGGAGCTTAAAGGAGGGGTAGAGGCTACCCCTCACGCTTGGCCAGGTTCGCTCACACAATGTTTGGTTATTAGTTTCTAGTTAGATCTGTGTATTATTGCTGTTGTTGTTGTTAACGATAAAAATAACAATCAAATGTATTAGTTGCTTGATACCCGAAAGTCCCCAAGCGACTTACACAATGTTAAAAAAACCCAAACACACTATAAAAACTTAACAATAAGCAACAACAAAACAATAGGAATACCACCCCCACACAGCCCTAGGAAGGTCTGGCATCATATTAAAGTAGTCACAATTAATTTGGCACTCCTGCACAACAAATCTGCTTCCCCTCCCAAACCAGACTTCTTGTGATGAGGAAAATGATGGGAAAATTGATTGACACAATATTATCTGACTTCCCTGCAAACCCATCAGAATGGATGCTCAGTAAATAGCCAATGTCATCTAAACTCCCTGCAAAATCTGTGCAGACAAATCAGGGTGAATACTCCATAAACAAGTTGTCTGGAAGCAGTTAAAACAGCTAGACTGGTGAGAACGAGGGAGAGGGCTTTTTCAATTGTGGCCCCCACTCTGTGGAATTCCCTCCCAAATGATCTCCGCCATGCCCCCGCTATGATGAGCTTCCACCGGGCCTTGAAGACCTGGCTCTTCAGGCAGGCTTTTGGGGTGGGTTAGGTTTTATTATTATTGATGAGATTTTTAATGTTTTAATGTATGTTTTTATTTTGTACGTCGCCCAGAGTGGCTGGACAGCCAGCCAGATGGGCAACTAATAAATTTAATAAATAAATAAATAAATAAAAATACCCCAAACCCTTCTCCAATCAAATTAGCCCCCCTCCCCAACGGGTGCTTCCGTGATGTTGCTACTTTTGGGTGGGATTCAATCAGATATTCAAGTTACACAATTATAATTCCCTGGGAGGTTTTGCACAACAAACCTGCTTCCCCAAAAGATTTGACATTTTGCAATGTGGAAAGCGATGGGGAAATGCACTGGAAAGGGTGGGATAACAACACTTGCCGTGATGCAAAACCACCTAACCTTCTTGCAAACCAATCAGAATGAATGCTCATTCAATAGTCAGTGTCATCTGTTCTCCCTGCAAACCAATCACGAAGAATGCTCAATAAACAGATGGGCTGGAAGTGTTCAAAGTCTGGAGAGCTGATCTCTGCAGGATCACATAGGGTTTGACCTTCAGCCTCAGATCCTAAGCTGCTGCTCAATTCATGTGCATGGGGGTTGATCACCAAGTCCTGCCCCCCCTCCCTTGCATCTGCAGTTCCAACACTGTATGCCCAAGGTTCTCAGGATTATTGCCTTTCTTTTCATGTTAGAAACCCACAGCGGCTTACATATGGTTCCCAGGCAGTCTCCCATCCAGGCACCGACCAGACCTGACCCCGCTTAGCTTCAGCAGGGTGCTGGCTTCATGTGCCTTCAGACTAGCATGGGATCTGCTGCCTGAGGCAGCCACCTCACTCTGCCTAATGGTAGGCAGTGGAGGCTGGTCCTTTTAGGGCAAATGGGGTGCTGCCGCACCAACCTCAGTCTGCCCTCAACCAGCTGAGGGGGGTGGCCCCGGTTGTCAATTTCCTTCTGTTTCCTCTCCATTTTGCCCTTGAAGAAGTCAGCCAGTGGCGGATGGGGACAACAAGCTCCACCTATCATTGGCTCTGGCTCCAACCACTGTTGGCCACCCTGCCTTCCACCATACCAGTTCCAGTAGCCACCAGCCACCACTGATGACAGGGCTAGCCTGCGTCTGGAGGACAGAGGGCAAATATAGACAGTTGCTTATCAAGTGGTAGCATACCACTGTGTGCTAAGCACTGAGAAGAATTGTATTACTCCACTAATTTCTTGCAGGTGTTATAGCCTCCAACATTTAACAGATAAAAACAACCTCTATTTTAATAGCAAGGACTACTACCTAAGCATACTTACCCACCCCATGACACATTATTCCATCAACTGAATGCTATCTTTATTGCAGGGACAGGAAATCTGTGGTCCCTCCAGATGTTATTGGATCCCCGCTCCCATCATTCCTGATCTTTGTCCACACTGGATGGGAGTTGGAGTTGGACAAGACCTAGAGAGCTGCAGGTTAGCCATCCTTGGTGTATCACCAGTACTTGGATGAAAACTGCTTGGGAACCCTATGTATGCTGTCTTTGAGATCCATGATGGATGAATAATGGAATGCAAATAGAGCAAGAGTTATAAAAAATGTGTCCAAGAGTTTCATTGGTTTTACAACATCCACATTGCTCAGTTCCTGATTCAAAGAGTGCAAGTGGCCAGATACATTGCGGAATTATTCAAGGATGCTTTGTGGGCAGTGGTGTCGCTGGGTACCATGTTGACCCAAATATAGGCCACATTCCCCCCCCACCGCAAACCTGGCTTGTGTGCAGCCAGAGTGTGGCCTATATGTGAGGGTGGTTTATATTTGGGTCAATGTGGTACTTAAAGGACTCTGGCTCACATGACAAAATTTGTATAAATGTACATGTGGTAATTCAGATGTATAAATGCCACTGGGCAAATGGCAGGTGACTGAGGTATTATCAGCAATGCACGTTGTGGTGTGCCTGGAATATCTTATAAGCAAAGGGTTTTAAAAAAAAATGGTTTTAAAGGGGAATGGGAATGGGCAGCAGATCTGGGCCTGGGTGTAGAAGACTTGGGGCTCAGCCCTGCTAGATCACTTGCTAATACACCCATTCGTGGATATGCCTTTTAATTGGAGCTCCTGGATCCTCCCTTCTTTGAGTTCCAGTCCCCTCCTTGGGGCTTGTGGAAGTTTAAATTTCTGAGTGGTGGACAGATGCATTGTGATTCTAGCGCATGTGCATATTAAAAATGCTGGCACGTGGCCCAAAATGTGCGCCGTTCCCCTTGCCATCCACCCCACCAACAACAACTGCTCTAGCTAATGTTGCGGAGTGCATTTGAAGTTGCTGCTTCAACTTTGTTGTTTGGTAAGCAAGCATGGCTAATATGTCTAAGACATGCTATGCTTCAGAAGCCAGTATAGGGTGTTATCAGAGAGTAAATTAATAAAGTGTCCACAGCAGGCTGAAGAGAGAATTCATTTATTTTTTTGGGGGGGGGGAATTAGTGATCCTTGATGTAGGTTGTAACTCTATGAGGGATACATGGGAGTATTGCAAAACTGGATGCTGTGAGCCTTAGGCCAACGATGGGGAACCTGTGGTTCTCCTCAGAGGTTGCTGGATTGCAACTCCCATCACCTTGACCATTGGCCATAATGGCTGAGGTTGATGGGAGTTGGAATCCAACAACTTCTGGCCACACATTCCCCATCCATCCATCCATCCATCCATCCATCCATCCATCCATCCATCCATCCATCCATCCATCCATCCATCCATCCATCCATCCATCCATCCATCCATCCATCCACAAAGTTCCCAACATTCCACCCCACTGTCCCAGCATTCAGTAATACTCCAGCTAGCATGATCAAGAAGCAATTCCCAGCAACCCTTTAGTGCTCAGAATTCTTTGAGAGAGAAAATGTGCCTCAGATGTGCTTTAAAGGTATAGCAGGTATGCAGCAGCCTACATGTTATGTTAGCTGCACTCTCTATTTTAATCTGTGGGATGTTGGAGAGGATGGCCTTGTTTCTATGCTGTGCTTTAAGCCACACTGCCCAAATCTTCTTAAATAATTTTTGAAAAGAAAGAAAGAAAAAGAGCATAGCACATATGAGCAAACCACATTGCCTGGCTGAGGCTGTCTTCCTCGCCAACAATGAGAGCAATGGACCTGTGCTTCTTCATTTGCAGTCTATTCCCAAATCTTTCTCTGGTATTACCCAACCAGTTCTGTATAGACAACAATGGAGCAATTAAGTTTTCTGTTTTGCCTGTAAAGCCTCATGCATGCAAGCTATAATTAGGTTTGGGTTTGTTTTTTTTAAATTGCTGTCTATTTCCTTGCTGCGTCATGCAAAGCACAGTGCTGACCTTCTGACCCAAACGGCTCAGATCAGAAACTTGAGGGGGGGGGGAAATAAGGGAAGATTGCAGAGGTGTGAAGCTGTGGAGTTCTAGTGATCTGTTGTCTTTTGAAAGAGATGTGTTGGGTATGTTCTGTGGGAATGCAATATTTTCCAAGAAGAGACAATTGGCTTAAGTAAGACAGAGCTGGCTGTTGTACACAGAGCAGATGGCAAAATCTCTTCGGGCTCCAATATTTTTTTCAGCCCAATGCTCTAGATAGGTTTTTGTTGCTGTGGCAGTGACTTCCATATGGTTCCATAGGTCCTATTCATTTCTGTAGAGCTTCCATAGGAGAACCCTCTGGCTGATTTTCCCCGAACAGCGTACTGTATATCAGAGGGTAGGCTGGTGGCTCCCATGTCAGTGGAGCAGTGGAATGTGCTCTGGGTTTCAGTCGGAATTTGCAAGGAGCTGACCAAGGTGCTGAACCTAATTTGCGAATAGGTTTTAGCAGCTGGACAGCTGCTTGAAAGTTTGGACTAAAATACACAGTGTATTCCACTGCCCCACTGACATGGGAGCCACCAGCCACCAGTGCATCCAGGTGTCGGAAGGCAGAGCTGGGGTCCCAATCCCGGGGAGCTGGATCCCGGAGAGTTGGGAGAAGAGTATTCGGATGGATGGCAGAGGGAAGGGGGAGGAACTTCCCCCCTTTGGAGCGAAGACAAAACAGAGGAACTGCCAGTGATAAGGTCGCTTAGCAACGGGGAGCCTGAGCCCTCCCTGGACATTCTCACGCCTCCCCCTCTTTCAGGCTCAGAGCAAGAGGGGGAAGAGGGAGGGCTGCTCACAGCCGAAAAGCGGGGAGGCAGTTTACCATCACCCCCTCCCCTATCCCCCATCCTGGAATCGGAAACTTCAGAAGAGGAGGGGGTGATGCTTCCCCCCTCACCGCGCACATGCAGACAGCTGAAAAGACAGGAGAGAAGGGGGGGAAGGCGGGCAGTACCTGAGGGGCAGTTAAGGAGGAGCGAAAGATTGCGCGCCCGTTTGGCCCCTTCTTAAAGAACAGGCGGGAAGAAGTCCCTTGCTCTGTCAACTTTCTCCCAGTGCCGCAGGACCTGTATCCCTGTATTGATTCATGAGAAAACGCAGTCTTTGTTTGGACATTACCCTAATAAAACACGAATTAACTACAGCCGTTGGTCTGGTTCCTGAGTCACATCCTGGCCCTGACACCAGGGGGCCCACATGGTGCCCTCCAGATGCTGTTGGATTGCAGTTCCCATCAGCGCCAGCCAGCATGGGCAATGATCAAGATTTTAAATGTATTTTTATCCGTATTTAACAAAATGTTAAATACTGCTTACTCAACGGAAGCTCTCTGAGTGGTTTACAAAGGGCAATCTAAAATATTTATTTAAAAATACAGATAAAAGCAAGCATTAAAAACAAGTTAACATCACAGCTTAAAATATAAATATTTCTTTGTGTGTTTCATTTTAATTTTCATTCAGTTGTATTTCTCTCTCTTTACCTTATTTCTTAAATGTTATTGAATCGTATGTTTTTGATCAAATAAATAAAAAGAAATATTAAAATATAGAAATAAATGTAGCAATTATAGGCTTGTTGCAACAAAAAAGTTTTTAGTAGGTGCAAAACAGTACAGTGAAGGTGCCTCCTAATATCAATGAGTTCCATAGTATAGGTGCTGAAGGATCAATTCCTTGCATCTGTGGAACGAATGTTGCATGGCACTTGTAAAAGTGCAAGTTCTGCTGATTGACGTTGAGAGGGCACAGAGGCAGTAAGCCGATCCTTCAGGTAAACTGGCCCTATGCTGTTGAGGCCTTTATGTAGTAACAGCAACATCTTGGATTTGGCCCAGTAACAAATCAGCCGCCAGTGCAAGGTATCTGAGCTGGAATGTAATCTGCTGACAGGGTCTCACTCCTGTTAGCAGTTGTGATGGGAGATGAGAGGCCAGCAACATCTGGAGGGCACCACATTGGCTACCACAACTGTATATCTTTAGCCTTCAACAAGTGGATTGTAAACTACGGCTGGATCATGCTTGACCTTGATATAAGTGGGCCGAAGCTTATGTCCATACACAGCTACAAAGTAGAGTTGTCCCAAAAGGGACTCTGTGCCTTTAACAGCTGCCCAGCACATTTAAATCCCAAATACGGACGTTGTTCCTGGCATGGGGATGATTTCTGCCCATCAGGCAACAGCTGGAAGCACTAAAGCCCTGACAGAAGAAAAGGTGGCTGCCCTACTTACATTCTTAGATGGGAATATTCCATACTGGCTATTGTGAGCCTTAGGTCAGGGGTGGGGAACCTGTGGCTCTCCAGAAGCTGCCAGACTACAATGCCCGTTATCATCCCTGAACATTGGCCATGCTGGCTGAGGCTGATGGGAGTCCAACAACATCTGGAGGACCACACATTCCCAATCCCTGCCATGGCACACACACACACGTTCCCTACATTCCACCCTACTCTCCCACCATTCTCTTATACTGTAGGCTTGCATGGGCAGGAGGCAGAGTGGAGCTATGTAGATGAAAGGGGCAGGGTTATGAATATCGGAGACATTGAGAATCATGCCTGCTTCTATCAACTTCTCTAGGACAAATAAAAAGACAACAAAATCTGGGACATAGTTGCAAGGGATAGGCCTGCCCCTCACTCCATGTTGTGGGATCACCAAGGGCATGAGACGCTTCAGCATCCCCTCATTTGTGTATCCCTAAATGCGCTCCTTTACACACTGCATTTTTAAAGGGCCCTTACACATATGCTAATGAGAGCCAGTGTGGTATAGTGGTTAGAGTGCTGGACTCAGACCTGGGAGACCAGGGTTTGACTCCCCACTCAGACATGAAGCTCACTGGGTGTTCTTGGGCCAGTCACTGCTTCTCAGCCTAACTTACTTCACAGGGTTGTTGTGGGGATTAAATTATGAGGGGAAGAACCATGTTTGCCACCTTGAGCTCTTTGGAGAAAAAGTGGGATATCAATGCAATAATAAATAAATAAAAATGAATAAATAATACAGTACACTTGAAAAAAAAGCTGTTGGGCTGTATCTTTTGACAGTAATGGGGCTAATGGATGTTGGAGTCCAACAGTATCTGGAAGGCACCATGTCGTCTACACCCTGATGTAAAGCAAGTACTCCTTTTCCTTTGTCAGCCATTGAAAAGGTATGAAGCTGAAGCTACCTCTAGGATAGGGGGAGCCAAATATGGTGCCCTACAGTTGTTGCTGGACTACAGATGTTGCCATGCTGCTTGGGGTTGAAGGGAGCAGAGCTTGGAAAAGTTACTTTTTTGAACTACAACTCCCATCAGCTCAATCCAGTGGCCATGCTGGCTGGGGCTGATGGGAGTTGTAGTTCAAAAAAGTCACTTTTCCAAGCTCTGGAAGGGAGTTGGAGTCTGTCAATATCTGGAGGGCCACAGGTTCCTTATCCCTGCTTTCTACAAATAGATGGTGCCAGGATGAACCAAGGGCAGCAAAAAGAGTGTCTTATGGCATCTCAGGAAGCTGCCTTACCCTGAGCCAGACCCATGGATCCATCTAGCTCAGTATTCTCTACATTGGCCGGCAGCAGCTCTCCAGGCGTTCGGACAGAAGATGGGGACCAAACCTAGGACCTCCTCCATAGCAGACAGATGCTCTGCCATTGAGCTATGGCCCTTCCCTGGCACAAGCTTTCATGCATGAAGTCCACTTCATCAGATGCCTGAGATGTTATACTGAGTTACACAGTGTTACGGGGAGGGTTAGGGGAAAAAATGATAGCAGTTTATAAAATTATGAATGAAATGGAGAGAGAAAGATTTCTCCCTCCAAAGTAATACTAGAAGTCAGGGCCACTTGATGAATGTTTTTGGCAGTACATTCAAGACAGTGGTGGTGGCAGCGAGGAGACTTCACACAATGCCAAATTAACTCTTGGACTTTATTGCCACAAGTTGTGGTGGTAGCCGCTAGGCCCCAGATGGCTTTCTAAGGGGATTAAGGAAATTCATGGAGGATAGAGTCTATCAACAGCAGCCACTAGCCAAGGAATGGAACTTCTCTGGCCAGGGGCAGTCTCCCTCTGAATAACAACTATTGGAAGCGGAGCAAGCAAAGTGGGAGGGCTGTTCCTCTCATGCCCTGCGTGTGGGTTTCCTGGAAGCATCTGATTGGCGATTGTTGGAAACAGGATGCTGGATTAGATGGATCTTGTGCTTGATTCAGCAGGGCTTTGTACATCCTGCCTGATATTGAACTTTGGACTTGAACAGAAAGCCTTATGGTAACAGGGCAATCTAACACCAGCCCATGCTTTTTTGCGCTCAGCATTTGTTTTCCATGTTTCCAATTTGCAGGTCTGCGTGGGTTCAGCAGGGGAGCCTCTGCTGTTTCCCTCCCTCCCCCTTCCAGTTGTGTTCACAGTTTCCTTTTGTATTAGCAGTTCTTGTACAGGAGCTAGCACAATTAATTTCCCTGTCACAAATCAACGCGAGCAACAGATGTAGTCGGTGGTCCTGTTTGTTTTCCCTCTCCTGTTATTTTTGAAGCTGATGGCATTCAAGCTAACACAGTGTTGATTGTTCTCCCTTCCCCCTCAACCCCTCAGATTTGTTTAACTGTATGATTTTTAGTGACAGCTGTCAATCATGGCTTTGTGGCTGTCCCCACTCCCTGCTATTATTGCTGTTCTCTTCTTCTTCTCTCACACCATCTCTCCCACTCTGCTCTTTTTTTCTTTGCATTTAAAATTCAAGACTATGTTTCAGTATCTTTGGCAATTAAAATGTCTGAGGTTCTGCAAGCTGCCTTGGCATTGTCCATCTGAGATTCTTTTACAACTCTTGCTTCTCTCTCACACACACACACTGCTCCCCAATTCTCCTTTCTGGACTTTGATGTCACATACCCTCCCAGTGTTCTGGACAGTGAAATATTTGTAGGATATTCTCCAAAATATCTGGCACCCAAAGGTGTTTTGATTTCAACATTTGGTGGCCGACACTTGAAAAGTATTGGATCATATTATTTTTAATTTATTCAAACATTTGATGCCCTGCTCCTTAAGACAAATGTTTCTAGCTTCTGGTACAAAAATCTAACACAATAAAGTAAATCCACAACAATTTGAACAAACAGCAACAGCCTAACCACAGTTTGAAAAAGTTGTGTTTTTTCATATAGAAAGACTAGGAAAGTAAAGATTTTCCTCTAGCAATGAATACAGACTCAGCACCAGACAAATGTCTGTGGGGGAGACAGTTCCAGAGCTGGAGTGCCACCACAGAAAAGGCCCCTCACATCCACACCACACATTTCAAGCATATCACTTCCTCCCAAATAATCCTGGGAAGTGTAGTTAGTTTAGGGTGCTGGAAAACATAGCTCTGTGAGGGGTAAACTTCAGTTCTGAGGATCCTTTGGGGGAAGCCATGTGCTTTAAATGTATGGTGTGTATCTCTGATGACCACTGTTCTCATTCTTCACTGCGGTGAGACCTGGAGAAGAGCCTTTAAGTCTTAATGCATGGGCAAATTCACATGGGAGATGATGGCCTCTAAGATACCTGGACCATAAACCATTTGCTTAGTGTTTGCAGATATGCAATGGTATTTGACAGTACTGAGAGGAGATACAAAGTAGGATGTCCCAGTTATTTCAAGCATTCTCCATGGCGCAGAGTGGTAAGCTGCGGTAATGCAGCCAAAGCTCTGCTCACGGCCGGAGTTCGATTCCAACGAAAGGAGGAAGTCGAATGAATCTCCGGTAAAAGGGGTCGAGGTCCACTCAGCCTTCCATCCATCTGTGGTCGGTAAAATGACATATGCTGGGGAGTAAAGAAAGGCCGGGGACGGAACTGGCAATCCCACCCCATAAATAAAATGTCGCAAGACGTCACCCTAAGAGTCGGAAACGACTCGCACTACAAGTGCGGGGACACCTTTACCTTTTACATTTAGGATCAGTGGTGGAGTAGAGGGGCAACACAGGAGATGCATCTCTCACTTATTTCAGAGCAGGAGTGATGATTCTACTGGAATCCCAGGATAATCGACATATTCTCCTTGCTTGTGAAGTTACAAGTTGAGCAGTAAGCATCACTAAACTCCCAGGAAACTATGGATAGAACTGAAGTCAGTGGTGATTGGTGGACTGCAGAAGGCAGGGAGCCCAAACAATAGGTGGAGCCTGAGTCAATGACAGGCAGAGCCAACTCATTCTACTTTTGCCCCTATCTTCCTCCCTGCTGAGTTCTACAAGAGGTGACATTGAGACTAAAGAGGAGAATGCAGATGGCCAGGGCTACCCCCTGCACTGGTTATGAGTAGGAAGCCATGCAGGTGGGGGCAACTGAGATTAGTGGGGCACTGCTCTATGTGCCTTAATGATCCAGCCTCCACTGACTGAAGTCATGTTGATCCTAGTAAATGGGTATGATGAGATGTCCTACTGTTCTTTGATGTGTAGGTATAAAATCAACACAACTGCCTGCATTTCAGGACTTTCCTTGAGATTGTTAGGTCCTGTGTGTTCAAGTCTCTCTCCCTTTTCTGAGTTGACAGTACATTTTCAACATCTGAAGGTTATCTCCTTTATGCCATTTACAAAGCTCCTAAGCTGAAATGTATTTCCGTGTCTGAGGCAGAGGATGCTCTTTGCATAGCTCTGGAATGACTTTTCCTTGAAGAATCTTTACAAATACCTGACTGCATCCATCTTTGCAATGGGGTCAGGGTGTGTGTGAGGAGTGCAATAGCTATTTCAAAAATGAGTGCAACCCCAAGTCTTTTTTTTGGGATGGATGGAATGACACCTAACCTGGAAAAACACAAGAAGATAAGAAGAGTCCTGATGGATCAGATCAAAGATCCATCTAGTCTTGCATCCTTTTCTCACAATAGTCACCCAGAGGCCCACGGGAAGCCTACAAGCAAGACCTGAGAGCAACAATGCTATCCCTACTTCTGATTCCCAAAAACTGGCATTCAGAGGGATATGGCCTTCAACAGTGGAGATAGACCACAGCCATCGTGGACAGTAACCATCGATAGCCAAGGTTCTTCAAGCAGTGGTTATGAAAATATTAGGATTAAATGAAATGGGCTGAACCAACTAAGGGGAAACATTTAGTTAACATGACAGAAGGGCATTGCACAGTAATATAGTACTATACTAAGTACTGTGTGAAATCCCTAGTTTAGTTCAGCGTCTAGCTAATTATGGAAAGGCAATGCCTCAGGTGCACTAAGGGGCCCTGAGAACTGAAGGTAGAATCTCTGCTTCTCTGTAAATGCATGTCCTATTTTAGCCCTCTCTCAAGAATGTTTAATGCAACCTGACACTGTCCTGCTTAAGAGCTTCCCATTTGATCGGCCAGTGAGGGAAATAGGATGCTGGACTAACAGCGCAATCCTGTACATGCCTATTTGGAAGTAAGTCCCACTAAGTTCAGCAGGGCTTACTTTCTCCCAAGTAAGTGGAGATAGGATTGTCACCTGGTCTGATCCAATAGGGCCATACTTCAAGAAAGCTGATGCATGCTAAATATTTCACTTTTTCTAAAAGGCATGCTCAGATTCCTCAAAGGCAAATAAGGGCTGATCTATCAGAGAAAATTTTTGGTAAATGGGAACTATCTCTGGCAAGTAAGTGGAACGTATGCAATACTCCCTTGCCCTCTAGGACCCGGTGTTTGATCCAGGATCTGACTCTTCAAGAAATGTAATTTCAGTTTTATGCCAGGTTGTTGTGACCAGGTGATGGTCCTCAGCGGGCTGTTTAGTTGCAGTTTCACACCTGTTGCTGGTTCTTTGTGTGAAAGTAATTTGGTGTTTAAAGCTCCTAGCTATTTCCAAACTGGGGCTATGAAATCCATTCTTTATCTCACCTGGATTTTTTTGCTTAACCCCAGTGGCTTAGCATTTCTTTTTCCTCTGCTGAGCTGTTATTTTAGCTCTCTCAGTAGAACATTTGGCGATTTCTTCCACTTGCTGTTAATAAATAACAATGGATAGAATAGCTGCTGTTTACATAGGGCTGATACAGTTGGCATTGTATATCTGCAAAAAGAGTAAAAGGGGAATGGAGAGAGAGAGGGATTGCTTTAATTGAGATGGCTATTCCCCCAGAGTGCTGTTATAATAACTAATAATATCCAGGCGAGAGAACCTGCTAATTTCAAGCTCTGTTAGGAAGTAGCACAAATAGCTTGAGGAGGTAATGTACCTGACAAATGGGAGGAAATGGTTTTTAGATTCTGGTCTTTCCCTCCCACCTGGGAATATCAGGAAAGCAAGAAAATGAAACATCAATATTTTATTTCAAGCTCCTGACATTTCTTGACAGAGTGTATTCGAGCCCAAGGCACAAGGCTTGTTAAAAACATTATTCTTCTTCTTGAGAGTTGGCATGATGCAGCGGATGGAGGGTTTAGAAGGTTGCCAACTGACCAAGGAAAGTGGCTTGGCTTATTCTTGCATCTTTAAGAGCAGCTTGATGTGCAGGAATCAGCTGACAAAGCTTTTCATAGCATGGAGAGAAACATAGCCCTGGCTAATGGCTGTGCAAATGAGAGGCTAATGTTTCTCCCACAGTACTAGAACTCAGGGGACCAAAGAAGCTGAATGTTGCAAGAATTGGAAGACATAAAAAGACAGTACTTTTTCACACGGCACATAGTTAAACTATGGAATTTGCTCCCATAGGATGTAGCAATTGTAAGGAAAGGGGAAGGCTAGGAGAGCCGGCTTAAGCCCTTCCTTGCATAACGGCCTTGAAAGGTAGGCCAGTTACATCCCAAACTATCTGGTATTGCTTTAAGCCATTTCTATACCACTTTATATAACAATCTCTAAGTGGTGTACAGAAGATAAAAGCAGCAAATATAAAAATTATTTATTATAAACAAATATTATATATAAAATTATTATATATTACATTATATTAAATTGTATTATTATTATTATTGTAAAAAACTGCTGCCACCACTTCCCCCTTTTAGTACCTACAGCTCCCAGACAGGAAGGGATTCTGGGGATCTCAGGTAAACAGGAACCCCAGGATAGCATCCAGTTTACTTGTCCCTGTTGGGAGCAACATAAACTTGCTTTTCTCCGGCAAGATCCCACTCAGTTTACCAAGGGCACAGAGCCAGCATCTAGCTCCCTCTCTCTCCTAGAGATCAGAGCCACCTGCTTTTCTCTGTCAACCCTGGCCCTGTATCTCTGTACTATGAAGCAAGTGACTGACTGAGGCTCATAGGGAGTTTACAACAACCCTGTGACACTGGCAACCATGTGCGAAAGATCCAAACAGCCAAATTATATGAAGTTTATTTAAGAATAAAATATAAAATAAAATGGACAAAGCAGAATATCGAAAACGAAAGGAGCTCTTTAGCTCAAATCTATCTCCCCTTGCAACTTACAAAGGCAGTTTCTGGTCTCTTCATGGGTCACACAGTATAAACGGTTAGTGAGGAACAAAGGACCACCTTCACAGTTCCTTTTTAAGGGCCTCTTACCCATGTTGCCTTTGATTGGCAGCTGTCACTTCCCAACCAAGGACATCCCACCTCATTTGAGAGCTGGGAGATGGCTATCTAGTGGGTTACTGGGATTGCTCCTTGTTGCTGCCAGACAGAACCTATCCTGTGCTTGTGTATCTGGAGAACTTGGCAGGAAGGATGTGCTTGGCTCCCTCAGGTGAAATAGAAATGAGTGATGGCCACCAACTTGAAAAGAGGATTAGACAAAGTTGTGGGGGGAAATGTCTATGTTGCACTCATGTCCTACTTGTGGGCTTTCCATAGGCATCTGGTTGCCCCCCCCCGAGAACAGGATGCTGAACCAGATGGGCCTTTGGTTTGATCCAGCAAGGATCTCCAGTTCTTATCATACTGCTGTTAATAGCATGGGAGTAGGGAGCTAATGAAAAGTTGGCAACCTCAAGGGAAGCAGAATTCAAATTCTTGCTCAGTAGGTTTTGCCAGAGTCTAGCTTGCAGAAATCCCATCTCTTTCTTTCCCCCCTTCCCTCAATGAGGCAGCACCTACCACATCTCCCATCACTCAGTCTTCCTTCCCCATCACCCGCTCATACTCACAGAGAAGGAATGCAAGAGTCCTGAAAGTTCCAATACTCAAGGAAAGGAGGCCTGACAAATTCTTCTCTGGCAAGCCTATTTACTACTCATGTGACAAATGATAAAGCAAATAATCATATTAATAATTCAAGTGACACTTTTTGTGGCACGCAAATCTCTTTGCCTATCAAATTTCTTCCATTCAGGTAGCTGTTAAAGACACAGGAGTCAAGCCAGACAAAACAAGCAGCAGTGGCAACCTTAAGGTTCAGAGCTTAGTCTTGCCAGGTGTTTAAACCCCCCCCTCCCTTTATAGTTACTGCTGAGCCAGGAGGCGGGCTGCTTCCACTGACTTGGAATTGGCCCCGCCCTGCCCTGCCCTGCCCTGCCCCGCCCCGCCACCATTGTTGCCAGCTGTTGCTGCTCCTCTGCCTCACAATTGCTTGCACGGCAGAGGCAATGAGTAAGCAGGCAGGGCTAGCCGCCTCCTCCTCCTCACTACCACGTTTGCTTGCCAGAGCAAGAGGCACGTGAACACAAGCAGGTTGCAGTGGTGGCAAGGAGGAGTGTTCCCCGGGGGCTTTTATCAGTGGGCTCCCTTTTGGGGTGTGGACCCCCAGCAGGTGCATGACCATACCAACCCTTGCCTCAACACTGCCCTGCTGGTGCTTACTTCATGTCCCGCTGGTGTGGCTGAAAGCAAAAGAGGACAGGGCTTCTGCACCTTCAGCAGCTGTGTAGAAAAGGGACCAGCAGCTCTTAAAGGGGTAGGAGCCCTGTCCTGTTTGGCAGCTGGCCACCCTAGCTGCACAGCTAGTGGGGAAAGGGATAGAGTTGCCAGCCAGCCAGAGGGGAGGGGAAACCCTTCTGTTCCTTTAAAAGAAGCTTGATCTGGAAAAAGCAGCTGGGGATGCTTACCAAGCCATGGAGCTCCAACTTATCACCTGCTGGGATGGGGAAGCTGAGGCTTCCAGACGTCGTTGGACTCCAACTCCCCTCAGCCCCAGCTAGCATGGCCAATGGTCAGGCATAATGAAGTTAGGGTCCAGCATCATCTGCCCGGCAACAGATGCCAAAACCCTGCCTTAAAGGGAGGGTGGGCTGTGTGAGTGGGTGGACAACAAACAGGCAGGAGAAGCTTGCAGCTGCCAGAGCAGCAGCAGATTTAAACATAAAAGGAGAATCTCCAGGTTTAACATGGGCAGTTTTATTCCTAATGCTTTCCTCTGGATATTTGCAATTGTGTCTGTGTTGCTTTTACCATTTCTCTTGGAGAAACAGTCAAATTAATAGTCCTTTCAGAACACTGATTATTTTTACTCTCCCCCCTCCCCTCCTTCACTTAATTCCTGGAACAGCTCTGGAACGGAAGCAGCCACTTCCAGGCCACTCTTGCTGCAGCACAGTTGTGACATGATGAAGAAGCAAGCCGCCCACCCACATGTTACATAAACAAGTTACATAAAGCCCAGGTCCGGAATACAACCAAAGACAGAACTGTGAATCCACCAAAGGGAAAATAAATGGTGAGTCTGTTAACAGCTCATTCCTGAACGCTGGATCGCCAGAAAAGGACCAAACAAAAAACCTCGACAAAAATCAGCCCCCGCTGAGATCCAAGGTAAAAATGTACAGAGGATGAAGCACTTGACATTTGGGGGGATGGGACGGGAGGTTCTGATTCAATGAGTGAAATTTGCACAGTGTGGAAGTTTGCAGTCAAAATGTGTGGTGTGCGACATCATCCTATTTTCTCTGCCAGCTGAATAGAGTTGGCTCAGTTATTTCTATTTATTCTGGATTCTTGTATACAGCTTTGTGTCATAAATGACCCCAACGTGGTTTCTATATTGCAAATCGAGCCGTATCAATAAAATTAAGTTTTGGGGTTTTTAAAAATCAAGTAAAACAGTAACAGTCAATACAACAGTGCAAACTGAGAATAAGAGAGACATTGATCAACAATTGCATCCAATTGCTCATGCAAATAAGTGGGTCTTCACCATGTGACCATCCATGCCCCTAAACTCTAAATTTGTCACCTGCAGTCATTGTGATGTCAGATGATTGACAGATAGATGGGGCTCCATTCACCTGTCATAGTGGCCCACTAGGGATGGGGGAACCCAGGATCTGGCCCACCAGCCAGATCTAGTTGCCCACCTCTTAGAGTTCCATGCGTGGTGTGCCACAACAGAGAAGGCCCTGCTCCAGATCTCGATCCAATAAGCTATACCTCAGAGGTGGTATGGGGAGAGACAAATACCAAGGTCCTAAGTTAGTTTTCTCATGCCTCTTTTTTTCCACAGGGTTAAAATACAACTCATAACTGCCATTACTTTACCAGCCTCATGAGCAGCAGTTGGAAACTCACCTAGAGTTGCCATCTCTTCAGCTGATCACTATAGTTGTGCCTTTAATAGTGGCACACTCTGCAGGAATTATCAGGTATCCATGTGATATAGCGGCTCTACAGCAGGATAGCCAATGCGGTGCTTTCCAGATGTTGTTGAACTACAACTCCCATCAGCCCCAGCCAGCATAGTGAAGGATGATGGGAATTGGAATCCAAGAACATTAGGTTTCCTCATCCCTCCCAAAGAGAATTGGACTCGGATCAGACATGGCCCTGATGAAGCTCACTGGGTGGCTTTGAGCCAGTCACCAGGTGTCAGCTTAAGCTACCTCACAGGGCTGTTGTAAGGGAACAATGTATGTATGCCATCACGATGGAAGAAGAGTGGGATAAAATTTAATTTATTTTACTTTGGGTGATATCCACTGTCTTATTCAGAGTACGCCCTTTGAAATAGATGAGCCTAAGTTAGTCAGATTCATTAATTTCAATGAATCTACTCTAAGTAGGACTAGCATTGAATACCACCCATTATTTTTACGCTGCCCTATAGCCAAAGTTTTCTGGGCAGCTTACATCATAAAAAATAAGAATCACATTACAATAAAAACAACAAATAGAAAGACAACAATGAGATCAGAACAGTCCATTAAAATGGAGGGCAAGGGAATAAAACCCCCAACAGAGCTAGATCGATTCAAACAGACAGCTGGAGAGTGATGAAGTTGCCAGAGAGCTGGACTTGTAGGGGAGAGACTTGCATTTAAATCCCCCTTGGGCAAGTTACGCTTTCTTACCCTAGTTCCTCCGCACAAGGTTGTTGAGAGGATACAATAGGGCGGTGGCCCCCAAACTCCACCCCCCCAGACCACTTATAGGGGTTTTGTGGTAAACGGTGTTCAGAGGTGGTTTTACCATTGCCTTCCTCTGAGGCTGAGAGGCAGTGACTGGCCCAAGGTCACCCGTGAGCTTCATGGTTGTGTGGGGATTTGAACCCTGGTCTCTCAGGTCATATTTCCCCCTTTTCATCTTCCTTTAAAATACGTAAAGGAAGATGAAAAGGGGGAAATTTTAGTAGTAAATGGCTCCCATCAATTGAATAGATGAAAAATAAATATAATATGGATATTGGCGGATATTATAGCTTTTCCATATTGTAAAAGTAATTCAGAAATATATTGATTATTAATTATTGGTTATGACTATGGATATCTGTGTGTATGTGTATGTTTGTGTGTGTGCATATATACATATATATAAAGAGAGGGAGGGAAAGATTTGGTATTAATTTATTTTTTAATATGTGAATAGAGGGTTAAGCTTTGAATATGTGATGCATTGTATTCATAATAAACATTAAAAGAAAAAAAGAAAAATCACTTGGGACGAGAAATAAACTAACCCAGCCAACCTTAATTATGATGTTTGGCACTGAACTTTGCTCCTCCCACTTTTGCCTCTAGCTCCACCTACCAGTGGGCTGCAGGCCCCAGGAAGTTATCCATGCGGCCCTGTGGCTGAAAAAAGGTTTCCCACCTCTGTCTTAAGTGAATAGGCAGCTTTTGTGTTGGGCTGTGCTCCTGGACCCACCAAATTTACAAAACCCTGATCCTGGCCCCAGAAGGCTTCAACCCCGGTAATTTTGATAGCATGCATTGGCAACTCTACCACGGCTAAAGGGATAGGAGCAGACCCTGCTGGGTTTTTTAAAGGTAAATATTTTCAACAAATATTGATATTCATATTGCGAAAAGGAATGTATTAGTAAGGTTTCTACTGGGGCTGCCTGCCACTAGCCACCTGGGGCTGATTTATCATAGTACATGCTTCCCTGGGCTCCTATTGGGAGGAAGGGTGGGATATAATAATAATAATAATAATAATAATAATAATAATGTAGTCTCCCATGTATCCCAGAATTGGCACCTGTCATGACTCCTGCATCTGGCAGTGATTTAGACACAGCGTTGCAGGGATACCAGATGGGGACTGGGTCAGATTCAGGACTCAGAGCTGATTGCTGAACATAAGGAGACCAGTCCACCTGAGTCTGTTGGCCAGGAGTCCCCAGAGGAACCTTCCATGCCTAAAAGGTCAATACCCAGATGCTCACGGGGATCTTCCCCTGAGCCTGAAGAACCAGATGCCCACTAGAAGGGAGGCTATGGAATGGAGGAGCACCCATTTTTAGGCCACAGGGTTGGGCCTTTTAAGGTTCTGAAGCTCTCCACAAGGGGGTGGAGCCCGAGTAGACTGGAGGCTTAAAAGGCCTCCGTCCGCTCCCAACATTTGTCAGAGCAAATTGCTGACTTGGAGGTATCCATGGGCCAGCATCCTGTGTCCAGCCTTGCTGCACTGGATCTTTACATGACAGCACCTCACAAATTCAAAAACATAAAATATGCAAAAAGGCCAGTATTAAAAGATGCCAAATGTTACTAGAGTCAAATGCAAATACACTAGAAGAACTCAAATCAGTGCAAGATACATCCCCGCTAGTTTGATAGTATATGGTAAATAAAATGCCAGCCCTCGCTAGAGTGAAGTTATTAAAAGTCTTTAGAGGCTGGTGCACTAGGGCAGATGGGGCAGTGCCCCATCTACTTGGCTTCTTACTGTGGCTCAGCCTATCATTGACTCTGGCTTCACCGGCACTTGATTTCTCTGCCCTCTACCCTACCAGTTCCCGTGGATACCAACCTCCACTGTTAAAAGTTACATACAGGTGGTACATTATCCCTATGAAATTAGTGTGCTTAAGCAGAACAAACAATTTTAAGTGTTGGAGAAGATACAGTTAAAAAGGAACACGTTTCCATACGGGATGGTTTTGTAAAGCAGCACCAGTATTTTGGAATAAAGTATTTGGCAAAATAAGAAAGATATCAAGGCAGAATATCATATTAACTCCAAAGCTGGCTCTACTAAATGTTTATGGACAAACTGAAAATCCCTTGTCTAAAGGAGTGATTGGATGTTTCCTGAGTGCATCCAGATTGGTCATGGCATGTTTTTGAAAAGCAGCTGGAGATGTTTTTGTTGGAGTAATAGTATGCCAAACTGTGGTTTGCAGCTTCAGAGAAAAACAATTAACTCATCAAATACGTTTGGCTAAGGGCCACTCAAGAAGTATGGTGTTGTGTGTGTGTTACTGTAGTATGGAAAGAATTTATTTACTGCGCAAATCAACAAGAAACACAACAGCAGCCATCGACAATCTGTCTTCAACTAAATGAATGAACTCTCACTGAAAATATAATTTCCCCAATAATAAATGCTGGAATCATCTTCACCATCTATGCCACATGAACATGACCGGTATTTTGAAACAAACACAATGAAAACATTTTTTTTAAAGTATGTGCCATACAAATTTAGAAATAAATAATAATTTATTTTTAAATGCCTATGCTCTGGAGTGATGGATAAAAATTGGGGCAAGTTAAGAATGGTTCTAAACCCTTTTTAGGTGCTGCTTTTGAAATGTTCACTGCTCCAGCTCCAAAGCTATTGTGAAAAACCCGTTTGCTCCTGTTACCCAAGCAGTCATGGGTGGTCAGTCATATGTGCCTCTGATTGCCTCTAGCCCAAACTGTGGTCTGTGGACCACCAGTGGCCCATGAGCTTCATTGAGGGGGTCCACAGCATGTCTGTAAAAACACAATTAAAAGCAGTTTAAATTAAAAATCATACAGCATCTAGCACAGTACACTACAATGGCTAAAACAGACAGAAAAATGATTAAGTAGTCTGCCAAGACCCTCAGCAATTTTCAAGCGTCCATGGAGGAAAAAAAGTCTGGGAACCACTGGTCTAGTCTACCAGTGGTATACAGTGGCTGAATGTGCCTTAATGTTTTAGGCTGCAGGCACAGACCAAAGGCTGGTCTAGTCCAGCATCCTGTGTCCCCCGCCCCGGCCCCCACCCCCACCCCCACCGAGAGGTTTCTCAGAAGCTGCAAAGCAGATAATCAGCACAACTGCCAATTTCTGTATATCAAACGGCTATTAATGCACAGGTGCAGGAAAAAAAATGTGAAACAGCTCTTGATATGATCAGATGCTGAATCAGTTTCACTGAAGACTGACCTTTTGGGGAGGGCTACCTTAGTTTCTTTCACTGGCTTTTGGGAGTAGAAACTGATAATGAATCAACTATTTTAATCAGAACCACTGACTGATCAAAACTACTCTCCTGGCCTGCTTCTTTGTCTTTAATAGCCACTTTACCTGCCCCAGTCAATAGGTGAAGGATTCAGAACACTTGTTAAGATATGTCGATCAAGGGTGGAGAATGGCAAGCCTAGGAGTCAAATGTGGCCCTCCAAGCCTATCTATCTGGCCCTTGGGACATTTGCCAGACCACACCTTTCAGTGGCCCTGCTTTGCACCCTCCTTGAATGTCTTTGTCGGGCTGAAATGCTTCCTTGAACTCTGATCATGCCTCTTGCCTGTTGGAGTGGAGAAAAGAGAGAGGGATGTATGAGTGTGCGTAAAAACCAGCCTACTGTACAAAGGTAAAAAAATTACATTTGTTGCTCTGCCCACTTTTGTTTCTGGCCCTGCCCACCACTGGCATGTGGCCCCCAGAATGTTGCCCAGAAAGGAATGTGGCCCACAGTCTGAAAAAGGTACCCTACCCCTGTTGTAGATCAACCCTCTGTTGAAGACTTAAGAGCAAGTAAAGGGGCAGGTGAAAATTTGGCAGCTTTTCCTGGCACAGAGATTCAGCTTTGGAATTTCTAATTCCTCAGTGCATCTCTGGCAACAGAGGGGCAATTTCCAGCTGTCCTTTCTCTGTGCCATCCAGAGAAAGCTTCACTTGCTTAATTTCTGCACCTCAGGCACAAGAGCAAGTGGAGCCAGTGGAAAGGAGGTAATCCTGTTTACCACTAATGCCCTGTAATGTTTCCTGAATTTGCAATATGGTCAGTTTCCAAGAACTGTAGTGTACCCTTAAGCTGAATGATATCTTCCTGATTCTGATGGTTAATTTCTAAAGAAGAGATGGGGCAACCAAAGGTTTCCTGGAACCTCTATTCCCCAATCCCAGAAATTCTTAATAGGAAGAGAGATGCAATTTGCATGTGCCCTTTATGTTTTATGTTAACACATTCCATGACTGGAAGTGGTTAGGTTGCAGGGTTCAGCATTAACTTAAGCCATGCTTGCCTGCCAGGAAATCCCAAAAGACTAGGGCTTTTTTTTGAGGGAGGGCTGGAGAAGCATTCTGCAGTCTTACGCCTGATGCTACGCATAGAATATTGCCAACTATTTTGCCAGACTTTGCTCTTGTGAGACCTTTAAGAGCAGATTGATTTGTGCACGTTACCCAGTGATGATGCTTCTCTCTATGCTGTGAAAAAAAAATTACCTGCAGATTGAAGACATGGGAGCAGACCAAGCTGCTTTTATTCTGGTCAGTTGGCAATCTTATATACTTGCTTACTTGATAGCAAATCACTCTCAAGCAAGGCTGCAATCCTATGGACATCAACTAAAATCAGTGGGACTTACTTCTGAGTAAAAAGAGGAATAAGATCCTGCTGGATGAGTGCACTAAATTGTAAGTCATAACTGTTGCTGAGGTTTAGGTTATTACACGAGGAAACAAGATATTACAGTGTGATGTGCTCCCTCTTGACATTACATCTGCTCCATCCCCCAGCACAACAGTAATTCAGGCTTTCTGTGGCTACTGAGTGCATCCAATTCTCATCAGGATATGGGTTTCCTCCTTAGGGCCTCCCGCCCCTCCAAAGAGGCGTTTGTACTTCTGCTAACCTTGGCCTTCCCCCAAGCCTGCCTCTACCTCCCTCTTGTTTGTAGGTGGTGCAGTTTTTGCTACGTAAGTACCGGCACTTACAGCCTGAACATGAGAAATAGAAGGAATAGTGTGCAGCCTCTATCCTTGATCCCAAGACGAGTGACTGCCAGTAAAAGTATTTATTAGCATTCTCAAGTCTATTTAGAAGTCACAGATATGTACCGAGGTCCTAGTCTCAGATATATGGGTACAGGCTGTGCAACTACCCGTTAGGGAGGGCAGTGTATTCTAGATCTGAGTACTGTGGTGCCACTGGGTGTTCTGCTGGCTACTATGGGTCATCAGTGCTAGTTTTTAAAAAGGCACAGGCCATTCTGATGCAGGTGTTTCTGTATATTAGACACCTGAGACCTTAGAGCCTGGAAGGATAAATACCCACTGTCTATTACACAATGGACTGAGGGCCTCACTGCCTTGGCTACACTGGGACATATTTCATACAGATGTCAATTTCGAGTGGATACCTATTTGGCCATCTGGAGGGCTTATATTAAGTTATATGCTTAATGGCTATTGCATCCATAGTGTAAACTGAGGATGGTTTATTGTTATTATGATTAGTATTCATATATTATTTTTTTGTACCTTTAACATTTTTATTTCATTGGTTATTTTCATTGCAAAATTTGCCAGTAAAAGAAGAATAAAAAAGATACCTGAGCGGAATTCAAAGCAGAAAAAGTCTCATGTAACTTCAAGTTACAGGGAATGGTGGCAGTTGCGTGCATCTCCTTATGCAGAAGGGAGAAAAGGGAGGCATCTGCTGAGACCTCCTCTTGTGCACAGCTATTAAAGGCACAGGAGTGTGGTGCTCTTCTCCACATCTAGCCTCCCCCTATAATACACACCTTCTAATTTATATTTTGGAAAGCTGTTTGTTCGCTGTGCATTTGGACACTTCTTAAGATATCATAACCAAATTTTGCATGACGGTTCCTAAGATCAAGGAGTGGGTTTTCGTCTGTGTTTGGATACAGCTGGACACCACTTTGAATTGCAAACCTTTCAAAACTGCAAAGATTTTTCCAGTATATTAGAATTCCTAAGCAATGAGGGGTACAAGGTTGCTGGTAGTGTATATACCTAGGAACGAATGTGCAACTTGAAGAGAGAGAAAAGGTTAAATAAATGCACGAAGAATAAATAGCTGTACTGGTGATAGATATAATAGCTAGGAACTGAAGAGGCAGACTACCTGGGATGATCATAGAGTTGGAAGGGACACCTGAAGTCATCTAGTCCAACCCTCTGTTTAATGCAGGCTCTGCGATGCAGGCTGCAACTACAACAAACAAACTACAACAAACCCTGAGAGGTGGCCACCCAGCCTCTGCTTTGATGCTTCCAGTGAAGAAGACCTCACATCTTCCCAAGGCAGCCTGTTCCACTGTCAAGCAACTGGCACTGTCAGGTTTGCTGAAAACAAAGAAGGGATGGCTGTCTCCATCCTATATTGCTTGTGAACCTCCCTGAGAGGCATGTGGCTGGCCACTGCTAGATCCAAGCATTCAAGACCCCATGAATACTTGGTTGGGCACAGCAGTGACGTTTCTGAGACTCTTACGCCAGGGATCTTAGACCTCTTTAATAATAGCATAGCTGTATGTTGCCAGGTGAAAGCTTTTCCTCATTTTTAGGAGACACCCTACAGCAGGGGTGGGCAGACATGATGTTTGTGGGATCTACTTTTCTATTTTTTCCTAGAACTTCCATGATTCACGAACTGTAGCCAGATGCAAAAGGCATACAATTTTTTGTTCTATGTCCAGGAACCTGCTTTGAGTACCAGAACGAACTTAATCCCACAGTCCTTTCATCCAAAGATCCGCTCCCTCCCCAGCTTCCTTCCCTTCAACAGTATAATTGGAGCAGGAGAAGACACCTTGATGTTGCTATTGTTAAGCCAACGGAGAGAGCGAAATCCTTGCCGATCACCTAGAGATATATTGGTAGATCCCTATCAACCACCACACCAGGCTATGATTAAACATATAGCTGTATGCACCCTATGCATGTTTACAATCCATGTCCCAGGGGGATTAGGGCTGTAGCTCAAGGGCAGAGCATTTGCCTTGCATGCAGAAGTGCCAGGTTCAGTCCTCAGCATCTCCAGGTAGGGCTTGGAAACGCCCTGTCTGAAACCGTGAAGCAGCCTTTCCCAACCAGTGTGCCTCCAGATGTTGTTGGACCACAACTCCCATCAGCCTCAGCCAGCATTGCCAATGGTCAGGAAAGATGGGAATTGTGGTCCAACAACATCTGGAGGCACACTGGTTGGGAAAGGCTGTCTTGGAGAGCTGCTGCCAGAGGTGGGGAACCTTTGTCAGCTTGAGGGCCACATTCCCTTCTGGCAACCTTTTGGGGGCCAGAGACCGGTGGTGGCCAGGGCTAGAAGCAAAAGTGGGCAGAGCAATACATGTGAAGGCCTGCGGTTCCCCATCCCTGGTGGTGTGCAGACAATACTGAGCTAGATGAGCCAATGGATCGGGCTTCGGAATAAGTCAGCTTTCTGTGCGCCCAAGCGTGCATAAGCCCGAATGTGGAATGCTGCCTTGTGGCTTCTGAACGTCCTCAGAGGTTCTCTCGCCGCAGTTGAGCTCTGGGGTGGAAAACAGCCCAGCGTCTACGGCGCGGTCCCGGCGGATTCTCAGCACAGCCTTGTTATAGCCGCCCCAAAAGATAACTCGGAGAAACCAGTCGCGCTTGTGCGCTGCTTGGCTGCGCCCTGCCCTGCCCTGCCCTGCCCTCTTTCTCCGTTCAACCTCTCCCTGCAGGTTGAACCACCAGGCGCTGCCGCGTCGCAGCTCCAGCAACAGTCGCGAGCCACCGCTGCGTTGGCCACTTGGAGAAAGTTGCGCGGCGCGACCGACGCTTCCTCAGGAATCCGGATGCGCTCGGAGGAGGCCGCCGCCCCAGCAGCGCCCGGGCTAGCTGGATTGCCCCTCGCTGGGACGCCGCCACCGCCGCCACCACACAGGGGTCTCCCTAGGCAGAAAGGGCGAGTTGATCCGGGTAATCGGAAGCAAAAAAACACACGTTGCTGTGGCTGATTGTAAGGCCGGCCTTCGCTCGGGCTCAGGATCCCCTGCTGTGGAGCCAGACAGAGGCAGTGGGCACTTGCGGGGCGGCGGCAGAGGTGGTAGGACCGGTGGGCTTTGGTGGCCCGGCGTAGGGGCCTTTTTAGTTTCGATTTCTCAGCCCCTGAAGGCACCTGCAAAGGCGAGCAGATTCGGAAAAGCAGCAACAGACGCCCCACTCCCATCCTCCACCAGAGAAATGGGGGAAGGCGGGGGGGGGTCTTCTCCCTTGTAGATCCTCGCGTGGGCGCTGCGGGGGGAGGGAGCCTGACTAAGGAAGGGTTCGCCGAAAAGCTGCCCCCCTCCCTGTTCAAGGAGGCCATTATGTGGGAGCGTACAGACGCACACACACACACATATACACACACGCGCGCGCTAATGGCGCGGGGCGGGGGGATTGGCTGCCGCTCACCCAACAACGGATGATTCAGGCGGCTTGCTTCGCCCGATCCCGCCCCTCTCCTTTTCTTTACACCAGCCCCGGCGAATCCCCGAGGCAGGGCTGAGCGCCGAGAAAGCCGTCCGGTTGCACGGGGTGACTGACGAGCGCGCAGAGGCAGGGAGAGGGTGTGTGTGTGTGTGTGTGTGTGTGTTTCTGCGTCTGTATGTGGGGGAAGTAGGTGGCTACCTGTCCTCCCCTTCCCCAAGCCACGGGAGGCAGCTAGAGGTGGTGAAACGGCATTGAGAGGGAGTGGAGAGAGGATCGGGACGGCGAGGGGGAGGGGGATAGAGGCGCTTCCTATCTTGGGGCTCACAATTTTATTTTCTCTCTTTCTGTCTGGCTGGTGTCAAAAGAACTGGCGATGGAGGCCCCACAGCTGGACCTCCTGGAATCTCCCGAGGGCTGCCCCTCCCCTCTGGAGCTCAAGTCTGCCCCCAGTAAGAAGATGTGGGTCAAGCTCCGGGCGCTGTGAGTAACCCTATTTGCTCGCCTCTTCCTCCCCTGGGCCTTTCTGCTTGGCTGTAGCACCCCCTCCCAACTCATTATCTTCCCCTTCTGGTGTTCCTTGGCACTGCTGAGTCTTTTCCATCCTTTGGAGTCAAATCTATCATTGCGATGGGCTGGCTGGGTGGCGGTGGGGGATGTTGCTGGACTGGAGATCGTGGCTGTGGGTGTAAACATGGCTGGGTTTGTAACACCCTTCCCGTCTGCCTGTGTTTTCTAGACTCTGGCCGGGGACAGGTGCATCTGGTGGCTGGCTACATCCCCTCCTGAGCCTGGGGTCTGATCAAGCTTTTGTCTGCCCCAGCAAGTTTAGGATGTTGAATTCTGTGTGTGTGCCCAGTGCTGTCATTGGGTGCTGCCGGGCTTCACCACTGGGAGGCTAATTTTTTGCTGCAGCAATTAATAGCCTTAGATGAACAAGCTGGTTAGGTGCAGGAAACCCACCTCTCCAACAGCCACCAGCTTGTTGATCTGTCAGTGGGGTTAGGGTGAGATAAAGTCATCTGCAGGCAGCGTAAGCAGTTGAAGGGAGCGGGCATTTTAAAGGTATTTATTTGGGGAGGTGCATCCATGGGGTCTAGGAACTTGCAGTGCATTCCAGAGAAAACTCTTTTGCACTCCTGTTGGTGTGACATAGTGCTTGCATCGCACCAATTGGCGTGGAAAGTAGCACTGATAACAATCACCCCCAAAACAATAGTGCATGGAAGAAAACATAAGAACATAACATTTTACCAATTGCTATTCTGACTGGCAGTGGTTATTTGGCAGAGGACCTTCAGATCACCTCCTTCCTGATCCTTTAAAAAAACCAACACCTGGGGATACCAGGGATTGGGCCTGTGACCTTCTTCATGCAAAGCATGCGGTCTGCCACTAAGCTATGGTCCAGTGCCTGTAACTATTTGAATATTGGTCATTGGTCCCTGGAAGGTTCCATACCTGAACTGTGCTCACACCCTCAGGGGAAGGCCCATAGCTCAGTGATCGAGCATCTGCTTTGCATGCAAAAGGCCGTAGGTGCAATCTCTGGCGTCTCCAGCCGTTGCTGGTCATTGTGGAAGGTTCAACTAGATACTGAGTGAGGTGAACCAATGGTCTGACTCAGTAGTAGGCAGGTTCCTATGTTCCTATGCTGACCACACTGGTGTGGCACGGTGGTTATGAGACTGAGCTATAGATCAGGCAGTCCCTGGTTCAAATTTTGCCTCTGCCATGAAATTACTAGGAGACAGTGATGGCTGGTGGCTCCATGTCACTGGGATGATGGAATCCGTTCCGGGTTTTAGGCTGAACTTTCAAGGAGCTGCCCAAGGTGCTGAACTCATTTTGGGAATATATCTCAGCACCTGGCACAGCTCCTTGAAAATTCAGACTAAAACCCAGAGCGGATTCCACCGTCCCACTGACATGGAGTCACCAGCCATCACTGCTAGGGGGCCTTAGCCAAGCCCGTGTTTGCTGAATCTTATCCCCATCAGCAGCGTAGGGATGGTAATACTGACTTTCTTGCCTTACAGGGTATCTGTAAGAATTACAATGTGGTCATGGTGTGTGTGAAGCACTTCGAAATGTTTAAAAATGCTAAGCATTATTATGACTACTGAGTTCCAGGATCCCGGCAAACCCTGTGTTGCGTGTAGGTGGCAAAAATAAACCAATGCTGCAATCCTAAGCCCACTTAGCAGGGAGCAAACTCTATTGGGCTCAGTGTAATTTACGTCTGAGTAAACATCCTGGAGATTGCACTGTAAAGCAGCTACCAGTCACCAAAGAGATCTGTGCCCTTAAAGGCTTCTTTTATTGTTGCAAAACTGATGTTCCTTTCATTGGTCAAAGTGCATATGTTTGTGTTGGTGGGAACAGCTGGCTGTGATATGATGTGTCTGTGAATACAAAGTCCCAGTTCCTGGCTGCTGCAACTCTTGCATCTTATTCCCTCGCCACCTGAAGGCAAAGAGGTCTCCTTTGAAAAGCTGCCCTTGAAAGAGTCTTTTCAAGAGGGAGCGAAGGGATAATCAGGAAGCCGCTTAAGGTTGCCTTCGTTGTACAATTTTGCCCCCACATTAGATCTCTTGAAATGTTTGCATATGCTGAAAACACTTCAGCTGGAATTGTGGGATTGCAAGGCTAGATGTGACCTGGAGGGGATGTGTGGGGCCATAGCTCAGCCCTGGAGCATCTGCTGTGCATGAGGAAGGTCCCAGGTTCAGTCCCCAGCACCTTCAGGTTGGGCTGAGAGAGGCTCCTGTCTGAAGCCCTGGAGAGCTGCTGCCTGTCAGCTTTGACAAAGCTGAGCCAGATGGGCCGATGGTCTGGTGCAGACCATGGCAGCTTCCTAAATTCCTGTAAAGTCATCCTTTGCTCCATAGTGCCACTCCACCCTCCCCAATTGTACAGGAGAACAAGAGTAGTGTAGTAGTTAGAGAGTGTTGGACATCATGCCTGTTGTATGTCTGCATAATGACAGCATGAGCAAATCCCCACATCAGCCATGAAGCTTGTTGGGTGACCTTGGCTCAGTCATCATCTCTTAGCCTGGTCTACTTCCAAGGGTTGTTGTGAGGATAAAAAAGGGAAGACAATACCATTTGGGCCACCCTGCGATCCTTGAAGGGATGGTGGGATCGAAATGAAATGTAGCACAGTGTCCGAGGATGCCCCATGCGCCCAATAGTTGACCCATCCACATACTTAGGTTTTCTGATTTTCCTCATCCTGGCTCTCTAGGAATGTGGTTGAAGCTCCATGGGGCCATTTGTGAATCAGGTTCTATGGGGATTGCACTGTTACGTGTGTTATGTTTGAAGCCATTTGTTAATGAAACAAAGCGCTGATTAACACCTAGCTGTGACCATCCAACGCTTGCAAAGGACTGAATGGGAAGGAGCGTGCTTACCTGCCAACTTCTCAGCAAGGTTGCGTTTTAATTCATCAGGAATGTTTTCAGAGGAGGGGAGAAACTCCCTCTGTGGTGCGGTTACAGTGTGTCCAGTTTTAATGTCTTGCCAACAAACTTCTGTTGCTATTGATACTACTTTTTCCTTGCCTCTAGGCTGACAACCAGGGAGCAGTTGGCATTGCTCTGGGAACAGATGGGTTGTGGGGATCTCTTGCTGGTGGTTTAAACATGTTGCTTGTTAAGTACTCTTGGGGTCAGTTAGGTGGGAAAAGGTAGATCAGGCTCTGCTGGTGGATCTGTGGGTGATTTGAAGTAGAAAGGCAAGGAATAACAACAACAAAATGACTCCTCCTTGCCAAATTATAATGAAGAAGTGTTTGTGTGTGGGAATAGGAGATGATCTTTGTGTGAAAGAACTGTGAGCTCAGTTCAGTTCTAGTACTGGAACGCATTCTTGGGCTTGGAATTTGTTAGTTCTAAGTGTTTGCCTTTTGTTCCTGGCTACAGTTGGCAGAGCTTGGAGTTCTAGTAAAAAAACAAAGAATGTGCCACAAGCGTGAAGCCTCCCCCCCCCCCGCCCAGTATAACTACTTAACAGCTTCTGATGCTGAAGACTGCCTGGAAATCATGGTATGGTTTGAAAGCCTAAGTAGATGGGCTTAAGTGTCTAGCATCTTCCAGGACTTGGGGGGTCAGCTGCACTGTACTTTTCTCTACTTAGGGTAGCATCTCTCTTTTTCAGAGTTGGTGTACAAGATATTTTATGATCTTGGCCTGATCTGAAATCTTCAGGGGTGAACATTTCTGGTGCAAAAAGGGGCATTCGGAAGCTCCCAGAATGTTTCTTAGAAGACTTCCCAAAACCTACATGCCATTGCCTTGATCAGCTGCAGCTTCGGGGCAATTATTTTGCTTAAAAATCATCCTTCTCCCGTGTAACAGTGATGTTGTTGAATAACTGGATCTAATTGGCTCTGTGATGATGGTGTAATTTCTTACTCAGAGAAAGAAGGCCAGTGTTTCAACAGAATGGCAGTAATGCTTCTACCAATCAGGACTGCAGAAGGCTCACCCCTGAGTGTGATTTTGGCTGCCTGAATGTCAAGATATTGGACTGGTGGCTGGGTGTGTGGGAGCTGTGGAGAACATCCCCCCCCCATATCAGCTTAACCCTATTTGGCAGGCATGTTCCTATACTGTGCTGTCGAAAAAACTCAGGAAAGAGAATCCTTTAAGTCTATGGCTAAGTTGCTTCTCATAACCAACGAGCAAACCATATTGCCTGAATGCTAGCATCTCTCAAGCCATCAAGCCCAATATTTTTCATTAGGGTTGCACCAAAAGAGCTGATCATGGTTTGTGTTTGGATTGGCTTTGTGAACCCAAGGAGGGTCGGGGGACCTGTGGCCATCCATATACTGTTGCACCTCAACTCCCATCAGCCCCAGCAAGCATGGGCAATGGTCAGGAATGATGGGAGGTATAGCCCTGCTGCAACATCTGGAGGGTTACAGGGTCCCCGTCCCTGGTCTAGAAATACCACCCGTTTTTGGCTCTTACTGTGAACACATTTGTATGCTTTCAGTGCTATACTTCTTGGTACTGTATCCCTTTTTTTACTCCTGAATGTCCTTGGCCTCATTTTCCCTTTCTGCCATCTATTTCTGTCGATCAAACAATTGAATCCACATGATGATGTCACAGTGTTATGTCTGACTGTGATGTCATGGCGGGGGAATTAGGTATTTCCTAAAATATGTATCTATCTGTCTGTGTGTCTGTCTGTCTATAGTGAATCTGTTTGGCTGCATCAAATGTGCAACTTTTGAAAATAATATTTAAACCAGAGGAAGTGTAGTGCAGTCCCAGTCTCTCCCTCTCCCTCTCTTGCACGCACGCACACACAAAATGGTGTTTTTCTTTCTCTCACATCCACTGTTTTTGAATGTCAGTGAAAGTCCTTGGCTCAGTACCCTACAGGGATGATTGCTGCAAAATTGACCAGAATACATTTATTTATTTATTATTACAATTCATCTCTCATCTTTCCTCCGAGGAGCTCAAGGTGGTGTACACAGTTCTCTTCCTTCCCATTTTATCTTCACAGCAACCCTGTAAGGTAGCTTCGGCTGAGAGGCAGTAACTGGCCCAAGGTCACCCAGTGAGCTTTATGGCTGAGGGTGTGTGTGTGTGTGTGTGTGTGTGGGTTGAGCTCTCATCTCCTAGGACCTAGTCCAACACTCTCGAACTACTACACTACTCTTGTTGTCCTGTACATCTGCCCTCTCTGAGCCTTTAATTTTTGGTAGCATCAAGAATGTTCTTGATGCTGCACAGGATATAGAACAGGACCACAATCTTTGTCCACGTGGATGAGATATGAATAGGGAAGAGGCCAGGGATTGCCAGTGAGGTAAATAACCAGAGAAGAATTGGTTGGATATGGGAAAGGGTTCAGCAACTTCTGCAAGGGAGAGCCAGCCATTGGAAAAGACCTTTCATTACCTTCCATTTGTGCTGTTGATTGACGGGCACTTTGTCTGCTTGCTGCAACATTTGTTTCTTTCCTTACATATATACCCTGCCTTTCTTCCGTCATGGAACCCAAGGCAACATACACGTCGTTCCCAGGCAGTCTCCCATCCAGGCATGGAGCAGACCTGACCTACTTAGCTTCAGCAAGGTGGTAGCCTCATGTACGTTCAGACCATGCCCTCTCTCTAGGGAAGTGTTAGGGCACATCCAAGCAATTGTGGGGAGGGACAGGTGAAGCTAGGGACTGTTCAGGCAAAGGATGGGACTTAGGGAAGAGGTGGCTTGATGAGGAGAGCCCAGGCTGTTCTTTCTGAACAGGGGGCAGCCTAATGCAGAGATGGAAGGAAGCATCAATGAACCTCAACCCCCCCCCCATTGGCGCTGGGGACAGATGATTCCCTCATCTGTGAGCTGAAAGCAGATTTGAAAGAGGGATGATGACTGTTTGCGCTATGCACACTCGTCCCACTTTCACCTCAGGTAAACAGAGTTAGCAAGTCTTTTGTATTCTTTTAAAAATCTGCCAGCCCTTTTACAGGTGACCGTAAGCCCCCCCCCCGAAAGGGGGGAAGTGTAAGTGCACTGTGGGAAGTGACCCCTCAAACCAGTTTGACTTCTCTTATCTGCCTATCTCCATCTTGGATTTTCTGGATAGGACATAACTCACCTGCAGGGTTGTGGGAGCTGTTTTCTCATCCCCTGGGAGGGTCCAGCGCTTGAGGGGATGCCAGTCTGTGTGTGTGCTTTTCTCCTTCTAACGTTTAGGATGCAAATTAAGTCCACCTTGTCTTGCCTAGCCTATGGCAATATTTTAGAATAATTGAGCTTCTGCTGCTTACTGCTGGCTTTCTCTACCACTGTTAGGTTTTTTTGGTTGCAATTTTAATGATTGTACTGTGTTTTTGTCTTTAAAATATTACGCTGATATTTAAAGACACTTTCCAAAATGCCTAGAGCAACCTTTTCCAACCTGTGGCTGTCCAGATTATGTTGGATGTGCAACTCTCATCAGACCAGGCGGCATAGCCAGTGGCCAGGAATGGTGGGAGTTGGAGCATTTGGAAGGCACCAGGCTGGGGAAGGCTGAGCTAGAGTAAAATATTTTGTAGGAGGCGGGTGTGTGTGTGTAATAAATATTAGTGTAATTACTTGTATGGGGGGGTTGCTGCCTGCTCTCCCTCCGCTCATCCTTGATTGTTTCTTTCTCTCCCAGCTGGATGGTGATTGGCTGAGAAACACCTGTGCGGCTGGTCTTGGGACTGTATGAGGGTTTCATGCTGCTGTGGATGCACACTTATAGTGCCTTGGAGGGACTGAGAAACCCTGGAAGGGGAGAGAAGGAAACATGGCTCATAGGAGTGTCAGAAGCTGCCTTCTATCACGTCAGCCCACTGGTCCATCTAGCTCAGTACAGTCTACACTGACTGGCAGTGGCTCTCCAGGGTTTCAAACAGGGAACAGCCCCAGCCTAACCTGAAGATTCTGGGGATTGAACCTGGGACCTTCTGCATGCAAGGCAGATGCTCTACCACTGAGCTATGGCCCTTCGACCCACCTTCTTTTTAAGATTGTGTGGGAAGGACCACACTAAAATTTATTTATTTATTTTTATTTATTTATTTTCATTTCTAGACCGCCCATAGCTAATAGCTCTCTGGGCGGTGTACAAACAGGATTAAAATACAATATAGAATAAAATCAGTAACAGAGGAACACATTAAACTAAAAACATTAAACATAAAGCATTAAACATTAAAATGCCTGGGAGTACAGCCAGGTCTTAACCTGGCGCCTAAAAGAAAGAACCGTAGGCGGCAGGCGTATTTCCTCCGGTAAGCTGTTCCACAATTCGGGGGCCACCACAGAAAAGGCCCTAGATCTAGTAACAGTCCTCCGGGCATCCTGGTGAGTTGGTACCCGGAGGAGGGCCTTAGATCCTCCAGCCCACTTCACCCCTCTCTCTGATTTGACTTCTGACGCTCATGTGGCTCTCTTTCGTGTGCCTAGCCCCTTCCACATTGTTCCTACAGCCTTGCATTCATTGCGGCAGCACAGATGGCTCTATAAAGGAGCAGCAGCCATGCCTCTCCCCCAGTGTAAGAATTTATTTTGTTGAATTTTATTTTCAGTGCTTGTGTGGCACCCAAAAAAGAGTGTTCTCTCAGTGGCCTACAAGAAGAAAACATTAAGATGCCATAGCAGTCAGTCAGCTGTCAATATTTTAAAAAGTAGCAACATAATTTTTTTTAGCAGCGGCAAGTAAAACAGTATGGTATGGTGCAGGGCATCTCTGAAAACAGAATTTAAAATTCCGTGGAGGAAAAGTGCACAGATCTAAAAAGCCTGGAGAGAAAAAAGAAAAAAGAGGTGGCCCTCCTTCAAGAGCAGAGAGAGAGAGAAATGTAAGGATTTAGTCTGGAATCAGTCTTGTTTGAAATCATCAGAAAAGTGAATAAGGTCCAGAAAGAACTGTGTATATATAGCAATATTTTTAGTCACCAGTTCCTCCAAGGAGTTGATATATGTTGTCCTTGCCTTTTATCTCACAACAACCCTTTGAGGTAGGTTGGACAGTGAGCATGAGTTGCTGAAGACCACCTAGTAAGGTTTTGAATCTGGGTCTCCTGTGTCCACATCCAGCACTGTTGCTGCTACATTCCACATGTTGTATGGGCAGAGCTATCCAACACATTGTTGCATACCTGTCTCACCTAGCTCAGAAGATGCTGGGCTGGCTGGAACAGACTTGGTTGAGACACTAGTGAGTTAGCTTTGAGATTTAGGTCCAGTAAAGTTTGGACATAATTTGAATTGGGGTTGATTCACACAATCCCTTTTGCATGCCAAATGTGGTTGATTGCATCCTTATTTAAGGAGGCTGTATGTCAAAACCGAGGCTACATGGTAGAGCTGTGCGCGACTGATCCGTTGCTTGCTCAGCTTTCCCATCAGTGGATGATGAATTTGTGAATTTTCTTCCAGCTACTTGAATGATGAAACCATCAGTGCACATCTCAGCTGCATTGAGAGGCCTATTTGAATCTGCTGTCAGGAGGCACCTATGTTCAAATGCCTAGTTATGTTGGTTTTTGAAACTCTTAGTGGTGCTTTAGCCTTTCTTTCTCCTGGCTCAGTGATGGCTTGAGGCAGACAGATTTTGTCTAAATAAAAAGTTAGGTTTACAGTTGCCAGTGAGCTTTGAAATTTGTGAGAGATCAAGTTAGTCTGGTTAGGTGTAATGAACGAGCGAAATACCTGTTTTTATTATGGACAGGGTATGTGGAGGAAGATACCCTGAACATGCCTGATGTCATCTGATCTTGGAAGCTAAGTAGGGTCAGGCCTTGAAGGCGTATAACAACAACATGTGGGGGAAGAAGATGCAAGTGTGTGCTATGCACTCAGGGATGCATTGCACCTCTCCTACTATGCTCCTATTGACATGGGAAACATATTTATTTAACACAGACAAGTTGCAGTAGTTGATGACTACCTTGCTGTGACTATCTTACATGTATGCTTTTTTTTAAAAAATGAAAAGACTGCTGTGAAGCTGATGGTCTTAAGAAATTCACAGCAAGACAACATTGGACATCCTGGCATTTTGAGTGGTTTTATGTCATGTGTGTGAATACATTTATTTTCCATGTATTGGCCTAGTGCAGAGTGTTTTTTGGATACAATTTTCTTACATTAGCTTCTGTTTGTTTGTTTGTCTAATTGGTGGTCAGATCTGCCGGCATCAGGTGTAGTGGGCAGATGTTGTCAACATCATCACGTTATCTCCAAGTGTAGTACTTTACTTTTCCCCAGAGGAATGAATAACAATTGCTCACTCAAAGCATCATAAAACTGTCAGCAATAAAAAACATATAAAAACAATTTCAAATCCAGCATAGATCTAGACTGGGAGTAAAAAAAATTATCTTCTTGGCTTGTTGAAAAAAGTATATCTTCAATAAGGCTATAGAGATGGTGTCGGTCTGTTATATGTGTTCCGAAGGGTTAGGGCCACCACACTTAGGCCCAGTTCCTACATTGTACACAGAGCAGAGCTCATTGATGAGGATTTTTTGTTTAAGGACTTGTAAATTTGACGTGTGTTTTAATATGTAACTTTAGAATGTTATTTTGAAACAATTTAGGCTAGCTTTGTTTTTAACATCTGATTTTATTGGAAATTTGTGTGCGCATTTTATATTTTATGTAAAACACTTAAAGCTGTTTATGATTAAGCACTATATACATTTTGTTAAATAAATGCAAAAAAATAAAAATAAAAATGGTATCTGCAGGAGGTTTTTTTGCAGTCTCCCTATATGACAAACTGAGTTAACAAACTGAAGCTCAATCCAGACAAGACTGAGATGCTGTTGGTGGATGGGTTCTCTGATCGGATGGTGGATATATACCCTGTCCTGGACGGGGTTACACTCCCCCTAAAGGACCGGGTTCGTAGTCTGGGAGTCTTTTTAGACTCTTCCCTCTCACTTGAGGCTCAAGTAGCCTCGGTGGTTAGGAATGCGTTTTACCAACTTCGGTTGGTAGCCCAGCTACGTCCCTATTTGAGTAAAGAGGACCTTACATCAGTGGTACATGCTCTGGTAACCTCACGTTTGGATTACTGTAATGCGCTTTACGTAGGGCTACCTTTGAAGACAGTTTGGAAGCTACAACTAGTGAAAAATGCGGCGGCCAGATTGCTGACAAGGACCAAGCGGTCCGAGCATATAACACCTGTTCTGGCCAGCTTGCACTGGTTGCCAATATGTTTCCGGGCTAGATTCAAAGTGTTGGTATTAACCTATAAAGCCTTATACGGTGCGGGACCACGATACCTTGCGGAACGCCTCTTCCGATATGAACCGGCCCGTGCACTACGTTCTGCTACGAAGGCCCTCCTCCGGGTTCCAACTCACAGGGAGGCCCGGAGGGTGATGACAAGATCTAGGGCCTTCTCAGTGGTGGCCCCCGAACTATGGAACAGTCTCCCTGAGGAAGTACGCCTGGCGCCGACTCTGCTTTCCTTCCGGCGCCAGGTCAAAACCTTCCTATTCTCTGAAGCATTTTAAGTTACACTGATTTAATTTTAAAAATGTTTATTGTGTTGGATTGTTGCTTGTATTTTAGTATTGTTTTGTTATTTATTGTATTTTTATGCTGTTTTATGTTCACCGCCCAGAGAGCTATTGCTAGTCGGGCGGTATATAAATTTAATAAATAAATAAATAAATAAATGACATTTATTTGGGAGACAGTAAAAAAAGGGACAGTATTGGGATGGGACAAAACCTTCTCCGGCTCACTCCACTGTATACCAACTTTCACCCAGCCCATATCGAAATAATCTCCCCAGCCCCCCAGTTCTGTTTTTGATCACACCAGAGTATGATGGAAAGTAGGGCATAAGTTTCCATTTTGCAGACAGGGACCTGAAGCTGGCAGTGGCTTGGCTAAAGCCAACCATTGATTCCATGGCTCATCACCTGCTGAAGTTGGGGAAGGGCCATGGCTCACTGGCAGAGCAACTGCTTTGCATCCAGAAGGTCCCAGGTTCAATCCCCAGCATCTCCAGGTAGGGCTGAGAGAAATCCCTGCCTGAAACCCTAGAGAGCTGCTGCCCGTCAGAGTAGCGACACATGTCTTGTCGTGCCGGTTCCAGTATATCTCCACCTCTCTTTTTTTCTGAAAACGGGAGCACGTAACACTAGTCAAACTTTGCCCTTTTTCCTCTAAAACTCTGGTTGGTTCAGCTCGAGTGTTTTTTTAAAATTATTATTCAGCTTCAGGAAGATTTTGCAACTGATTGGTAGATCAACTTGTTTGTTTTCCACGAAATGCTTTGCTGCAGGCTCAGGCAAAGACAATGACTGGCCCAATGGTTTGTTGCGTGCGGTCCTGAAAGGTCTGAAGTCAGCAGCGGGGAAGGGAGATGTGGCCAGCAGAGGGCAGAGTCACTTCAAAACGCAGCCAGAAAAACCATTCTGGCTGCTTTTGAAGCGGCTAGTGTGCCCACAGCCTCAATCTAGACAATACTGAGCTAGATGGACCCATGGTCTGACTCGATCTAAGGCAGCTTCCTGTGTTCTTATATATTATGATGTCTTCGAGCATCTGCTGTCTGTAAGCATCTGGTTAAGATCATTTCAGTGAAATATGGATACAGCCCCAGTATCCAGGTCAGACCAGCTCTGAAGAATCAAGTCACCACTGAAGTTATGTCAGGGGAAGAGGATAGATGCTTCTCTAAAACACTGTTCATTGTCTGTGTGCAGGCATATGAGTGGCTTTGTACCCTTGCAAATGCCATAGGCAGGAAAGTGGTGGTCGGTGGTTTGCTTCCAAGCCTGTGGAACTCCCTCCTGACTGAGATTAGATAGGCACCCTCCTTGCTGAACATCAAGTGCATGGCAAAATTCTTCTTATTCCTGCAGGCATTTTAAGGCAGATTTTTGTTCCTGTGATGAATTTTAATTGTTAATATTCTTTTCATTTTTATGTACACCATTTAGAAATTCTGAATATTAAATGGCATATAAATGTCTGAAATAAATAAACAAACGTGAGGTTTTGGTGGACCTGGGTATTCCACCTCTTTGTTACATCCCTGCAGTTATGATCTGCTAGCTGTAATGGGACCATTCAGAGAACTGGCCAAACTAGGTGCCTTCCCACCCTAACTACCTTAAGGAGCTCCCTTTACCCATGATAACAGGTTGTATCTGCCATCTGTGGATTTTGGAGTTGTTCTTTTCTTGTGGAGCACTGTTTATTTTATTTGATTTATTTATATTTATAAACCGGTAATATCAGTATACAATGAAACCATTAAAATATCCTTCAAATATAAGATTATAAAATAAAAGACACTGAATCAAATTAGTTCTCAAAAAATTTGGCAAAACAAAAATGTTTTCAGCAGGTGATTAAATATTAGAATTGTGGGTGCCTGTCTGATTTCAGTAGAAACAGCGTTCCAAATTACTGCTGTAATTGGGTTGGTCTGATGCAGCAGGAACGAGTCTTGTTGCACCTTATTTATTTATCAAACTTTATACACTTACTAGAACAAAAGATCTCAGAGTGGTTTACACTAGAACCTCAAAGCAGACTTCCCCAACCTGTGGCTGTCCAGATGCTGTTGAACTCCAACTCCCATCGTGTTGGGTGGGGCTGATGGGAGTTACAGTCTGTCAGCAACAACTAGAAAGTGCTAGGTTGGAGAAGGCTGCCTTAAAAGACTAACAGACTTATTGTTGTGGCAGAACTCATTTCATCAGATGCAAAAAGTATTCTTCTCAGCTGACATGCATGCATGGATATGGGGGTGGGGGAGAAGAGAATGATAAAACAGTAGGATCAAAAGGCCGTGAAATGCAAGGGCTTTAGTCTGTGATATTTCTATGCTGAGCTGAAATGCATGGAAGATAAGCACAGCGGCCATCCACAGCAGCAGTAATAGGCAATAACAGGATCTTCCTAGGTCTAGTGGTCCCTTAAGGAGTAAAAGATTTAGTGTGGTGGAAGTTTTCATGGTCCAGTGTGTTTTGGCCTCTTATCAGCATTCAGTTGAACCAGAGTCAGTTAACCCAACAAGTGCTGTGATGGACACTGCCAAAATCACAGATCCAGTTCTTCCGCGGGAGTTGCTATTTGTCTGTCTGTCTGTCTACACTGTGCACTTTAAATGAGTTGGTTGGCCCATACAATTGACAAAGCTCCCTGGAGGATTTGGCAGACTTATGAGATTTATCCCTGATAGTAACACAACAACTTGCTCCTTGACAGTGATCCATATTGGTTTTGTTCTGAAGGCAAAATTAACTTCCTCTTGAATATTCATGCTGGAATCAGTGGGGCTTACTCCAAAGTAAAGTGGCTTGGTGGTGATGATGGCTGCTGCCTTACAAGAGTGAGGCATGAGGCTATCCCAATCAGTGTTCAGGCATGGATTCATGCAGAGATGATGGAATCTCTGTGGACGTCCAGCTGTTGTTGGAACTCCATCTCCAATCAGTCCCAGGCAGCTTGGCCAATGTCCAGGAACGATGGGAATTAGAGTCCACCAACATCTGGAGGGCCACAGGTTCCCCATCTTGTCCCCCATGCTGTTTAACATCTATATGAAGCCCTTGGGAGCGGTCATCAGGAGATTTGGGGCAAGGTGTCAGCTGATGATACCCAGCTCTGTTTCTCTGTAACATCTGAATCAGGCCATGAAAGCCCTGGACCACTGCCTGGACTTGGTGGTGGGCTGGATGAGTGCCAATAAACTGAGTCTGAATACTAGCAAGATGGAGGTGCTGTGGGTTGGTGGTTCCTGAGTTTGGATAATTGGTCAGTTGCCTGCCTTGGATGGGGTTGTACTCCCACTGAAAGAGCAGGTCCGTAGTTTGGGGATGCTCCTCGATTCATCTTTGTCACTAGAGGCCCAGGTGACCTCAGTGGCTAGGAGTGCTTTTTACCAGCTTCGGCTGGTAAGACAGCTGTGGCTGTTTCTGGACCAGGATAGCCTGACCACTGTTGTCCATGTGCTGGTAACCTCCAGGCTGGATTACTGTAATACGCTGTATGTGGGGTTACCCTTGAGATTGGTCTGGAAGCTGCAGCTGGTGTAAAATGCAGTGGTGAGACTTCTCACTGGGGCAGGGTATCGCCAACATATCACCCCGCTGCTGAAAAAATTGCACTGGCTGCCCATTTGCTTCCGTACCAAGTTCGAGGTTCTAGTTTTGGTGTACAAAGCCATATACAGCTTGGGACCAGGATACTTGAAAGACCGTCTTATCCCTTATATATCCAGTTGATCACTGCGCTCTGCAGGTGAGGGCCTCCTGCAGATTATTTATTTATTTGATTTATATCCCACCCTTCCTCTCAGCAGGAGCCAAGAGCGGCATAATTATTATATTAATTGGTCAGATTTGTAACATCCAGTGTGGTGTAGTGGTTAGAGTCTTGGACTAGGATTTGGGAGACTGGGATTCAGATCCCCACTCAATGGACCTTTAGTGTAGTGGCACCTACCCTTTGGAATTCCTTCCCCTTAGATATTAGACAGGCATCATCTCTATTATCTTTTCAGCACCTGCTGAAGATCTTCCTCTTTCAACAAGCCTTTTAAGTTGAGACCTTATCCCAGTCTGTGTCTGTGTTGGAATTGCTTTTTAATATGTTTTAAAACCTTTTTTTAAAAGATGTTTTTAAAGCTTTTTTAAAAAATGCTTTTAAAGATGTTTTGTTTTAATGTATTTTAAAGTCTGTTTTTATGATGTTTTAAAGTGTTTTTAGTGCTTCTGTTAGCCGCCCTGGGCTTCTACTGGGAGGAAGGGCGGGATATAAATCAAATAATAAATCAAATAATAAATAAATTAATGGATGCAAAGCTATTTCATTGGTATAGCCCACCCTATTAAGTTATACACTTTGAGTCAAGGAGGGCAAATTATAGACTTGCATGATCTCCTTTGTAATTTTACTAGTACTTCTAAATCCGCCAAAATAGTAGCTTGGGGTGGGGAAGTGGACATGCACTTAGTATTAAGGAAGGTACAGTGGGCTGCTGAACCCAGGAATTGTATAAGAAATGAATTCACAGTACTTTTGCCCCTAAATCCGCTCCTGGTTTTCTTGATTTTTTGCTCCCAAGTGATTTCATTTTATCACCAGCCTCAGTTAGAGGGATGGAGGAAGAAAAAGCAATCCTTTTTGTTGCTGCTGTTGTTAAATAATTGGTTGTCAGAAAATATTGCTGATCTACTGCAAATCACCTAGATATTTTACCAGCAGATTCCACTCTACAGTCTGTCTGCCTCTGCCTCTGGCAAATGGAAAACTTTTACACTGGCTTCCTTCCCAAACCAGTCAAATCTACAGGCTCTGCATCAAGGTACCGTACTGGGCAAGTAGGCTTCCTTGCTTGTATACATTTTCACAATTGCATCAATCCTATGGGACAGGGAATTGTTCCACAAATTAGGGACATACAGAGAGAGCAAGAGACTTGCTCAAGGATACCTAAAAGCCAAGACTGTTTTCTGTCATGACAAAATCACTGCATGGTAGCCCGTTACAGGCTAGAATATCATTGCGTGTGACAATGCCTGTGCGGTTGTTTATTGTGCTTCTGAATTATGTATGTTACTCTTTTTTTAATTGAGGGCATACAGTGGTCTAATCATTTTTTAAAAAAAGATAACATAGCTCTGCCGCAGGCTTTACACTTCATGCATCTGAAAAGTGGGCTGGAGTCAATGAAAAATTGTGCTATGATAGATCTCTTTATTGTTTAATGTGCCTCTAGATTCTTGGTGGTTCTTGCCACAATAGATTGAACTCTTCTGGAGTATTAATGATCACAATAAAAGGCTTACATGTCTGACTGTCAGTGGCTAACCCTTTCTGGCCTGAGGGCAACTTTCAACCTTGACCCTCTGGGGCTGCACAACAGTTACTGATGTAGCCACCCCACACTCTTTCACGCACACTTGTATGAGCACACACACAGAGGCAGATACGTACACAGGCACACAGCCCCTCCATCCCCTGCTGTTATGTGCAGATCAGTGGAGGGGGGATTATTGCCGCCTCACTGCTCATCAAACGATCAATCTGATGACTGAGGACGGGGCAATTTGCATCCTCATCAGGTCATTGGGCTCTACCTACTCACCCTAGCACTGTGTTTACTTTCATTTCCCCTCCCCTTTTGCAACTGCCACCAAATTTTTGCCGTTGTGGGGGCAGAAAAATTGTGCTGGGGGGCATCTAGATCAGGCCCCCAAACAGGGTTAGTCCTCCTTGATCTGTCCCTATGCATACCATTAACCGTAGTGTAAGAAGAACTTGTAGCCCTGCCTGAAGTGACCCTGCAGTAGAAGTTTAAACCTAGATCTGCCACCGTTCAAGGTGCTAGTTTTGATCTTTATAAAGCCCCGGACAGCTGGGAGCTGAGACCTCAAGGGACTGTCTTTTGTCATATAGATGTACCTGTGCTTAAGATCAACCACGGAGGAAGGAAAAGGAAAACAGCAGCTCTTTAGGACCTCAGGGACTCCTATTGCCTGGCGCCCAAACAACTCACTTGTCAGTCACAGCTCTGACTTCATTTATTGGCTAAAAGCACAGACAGGTGGGAGCAGCCAGGCTGGCTCATCTCACAGAAATAGCTTAGAAGGGGCCTGCATGTTTGGTTCATAACTTCCTTTCCAAGAGGGTCAGAGACTTCCTCTTTATTTTTTGTGTGGTCTGGGGCCCCTGTCCGGGGTGCTAATGAAAAGCCTTAGAGGGTGTCGTGGTGCCCACAGGCATTGTGGTGGTGACTCCAATCTGAAATATATGATACAAAAGGAAAAAGGTGTGGGGAAACAGGATGCAAGAAAGCAAATTCAGGCAACGATTCTTGAGCAGTATCGACTAACCTGGTGGTGATGCCATGCCTGTGGGTTGCCCTTCCTGTGGAGATCCTTTGAACCCCCTCTTTGACTTCTTTTCATCACCTCAAAAACCTTTATTTTTTTGGTCAGGCTTAAATTTCATTGCTGCCTGGATTCTGTCTTGTCATTGTCACTGTTGTTGTTTTAGATTGCAATAAAATTAAAAGTAGCAGGGTTTTTTTTTTACTGCATGTACTTCTGTGCACTGTGCTTTTTTAATGTTGTGAAGCTGCTCTGAGCTATCTTTGAGCTTAATTTTCCTTCCAGGGTTGTTGTGAAGATAAAATGTGGAGGGGGAGGGAACCATGTGCTCTGCCTCCTGCTCCTTGAAGGGAAGGCAGGATCTAAATATGATAAAATAATAATTGTGCATCTTCAGCTCTGGAGATTGTTTTTGTGTGTTTTCTGAGGCAAGAGTAATTTTTCTTGATCTCTGCCGCCTATGTGATGAATAGCCTGTAGGTGGCAGCATTGGTGAGCCAAGCTGCATCATCAGTCCTGGGTTGGTGTCGTCCTGGGCGGGATGATAGAGAAACTTGCCTTGTAACTAGAATTAGGGCCTTTATATCTGTTATGCAGAGACAAACTGAGTTTTTCATTGAACATACAGTGGCTCAGTTTGCATGTGATAGTAATGGTTTTATCATGAATGTGCCAATCTTGGCTGCTTTGCTCCCCTTGCTAACACACAAGAGAAACAAACCATGGTCCATGGCTTAGTGTTACATCTGAACTGGCAGTCATGGCTTTATCTTGCACAAACCATGACTGGAGAGCTAAGACTAAACCATGGCTATAGATCCTGGTTTCAGTGTCGTGTAGTGTTTAGAGTGTTGGACTATGACCTGGGAGACCAGGGTTCAAATCCCCCCCACAGCCATGAAACCCACTGGGTGACCTTGGGCCAGTCACTGCCTCTCAGCCTCAGAGGAAGGCAATGGTAAACCCCCTCTGAATACCACTTACCATGAAAACCCTATTCATAGGGTCGCCATAAGTCGGAATCGACTTGAAGGCAGTACATTTACATTTTGTTTAGAGCTAACCATATCAAAGTGACCACAATCCCCATTACAGGCTTAACACTAATCCAAGGATCATGGTTTGTTTCTCCAGAGCACTAGCAAAGAGGAATAAAGCAGCCCACTTCATGGTATACCATTAACTACACACATATACGATGACATGTGAATGAGGTCACTCTCTCCACGGTGATGTAGCTAGGCCTGACTCCCTGACTTGAGTACCTAGAAGTTTATTCACCTGATTCATATATAATATTAAACCATGGTTTAGCGACCTATGGTTGATTGAACCATGGCTTAGTGTTGCTTGCAAACCCTGCTCAGCATTTTAACTTTTTATACTTATTTGTTACATTTATACCCCACCTTCCCTCCAACAAGCTCAAGGTTGTATACATGCTTCTCCCCCTTCTCTATTTTATGCTCACAGCAAGCTGTCAGGTAGGTTAGGCTGAGACTGGCCCAAGATCACCCAGTGTGTTTCATGGCTGAATGGGAATTTGAACTCTCATCTCCCAAGTCCTAGTCTGACACTCTCACCACTACACCACACTGGCTGTCACAGGATGTTTACTGCCAACAGACCATGATCTGAAGCTGTGGTTTGCTGTTGGCTCACGAACCTTAGATTGTTTTAGTTACGTGTGAACCCAACACCTTTCCTTAACCATGGTTTGTTTGGCCACTCCATTCCAGAAATTCACCAGACTGCAAATGCAAGGGGTAAGAGAGACTGGAAAACAAAAACTTTGGAGAAACAAGGAAAGGTTTGTCTGATCATCCATAGGACAACTCATGGTTAACCCATGGCTAAAACACACGGCTTAGTGTTACATGGGAGTCAATGCAAGTTGAACTTGGGAGACATTTTGATGTGGGGAGAGTCTGGCAAGTGTTTTTACGCACATCAGGAATGTGGTGTGTGTGTGTGTGTATGATTTTTAAAGATAGATTTCAAATGTAACCTGGTTGTGGGGAGTTACACTTGATGTTAACTCCCCACCACCACACACATGAAGTAGAGTCTCCATAGGGTTGTCCCATATGACTTTCTGAATGTACAGACTGGTTTTGAAAAGCAGAATTCTCCCATTGGTGTTTGCACATACATACATGGAACTAGTTGAGCAATCTCTCTGGGGCAGATGTAACACTGGTTCCCTGCAAGCCCATGGGAGCCAGGTTCATTAATAACTTCTTCCTCTTCCTCTCTAGAGCAATGGCCTCCCTTCCTCTTCTAGGCATTGACTGTGGTTCTGCATTCCATTGTGCACTAGTGCAAACCAGGCTCCCTCATAACCATGGTTTGCAAAACCACTCTGAACCTTAGTTTCAAATATTGGTTCAGATGAGAACCCTGATTAGCATTAGCCACATTGGTGCACTTGCAATGTAGAACCACAGTTCACCCCAAGAGGGGAAGGGTGGTAAGGAATTGTTCCAGAGAGGAGAGGCTCATTCATTAGGATGGCTCCTTATTTTAAATCAGGGATGGAGAACCTCTGGGTCTCTTGAACTTACTGGAATCCAACTCCTGTCATTCCTGTTCACCCAGACATTTATTTGATGGCTGAAATACACTGTTCCTGGCAACCTTGAAATTATTTAGCTGTGAGGTATTTGATTGGTTTAATTTTTGTGGTATTGTTTTATTGTTTGCTGCCTGGAGCTCCTTTGGGAGAAAGGGCAGGATAGAAATGTAATAAATAATAAGAAATCATCTATGATCATTGACCATGATGGCTGAGGGCTGATGTGCATTGGAGTCAACTGCATCTAGAGGGCTGTTGGTTCCCCATCCCTCTGGTTTGTAGGGACAAAGTGTTTTTAATGTCTGCACCAGACCACTGACCAGTTCTTTTCCGAAGGGTATTTTGTATTGGTCTTTATTTTTTGTGAGCTGCCTTGAGGGCCTTTTTGGCTAAAAGGCGGCATAGAAATAAACCGTAACATAACATAACAATTGCTCTGCCACCTAAATGTTGTTAATCGTCACCATGTCATTTTAATTAAGTACTTCTTTAGACTGGTGATCTGAAGGGAATGCTGTTCCTGCTGACTCTCTGTAGCCTCACTGCTCTCTCCCTGCTCCACCTCCCAGACAACTGTGCTGATGTCCTAGCAGCTAATGGATTTGCCTGGGAGAGAACCTTTCACGTATTCTGCTGCACGATGCCCGCTGTAGGCATAAAATAACATTTGGCATCAAACTGTATACAGCTGCCTTTTTTTTTTTTTAAATGTAAAAGGGAGGCATTAAAAGTTAACAGAATCTGTGCGCAGGAGGTTGAGAAACAAATGATTTCCCCTACTTTAAGCTTTGCCTGAATGTATGAGGCTCGTGATGTGTGCCCGTGATGTGCTGTTGTGCCTTTGAAACCAGAGGAGAATGCCTGATTGTGTTTCAGCGTCTTCTGCCTACTAGTTCTCCACTAACGACAAAGGGGAGAGGGTGTGGGGCAGCAGTCCTGGCAGCACCTCCCACTCCCTGCAGCACTCCTGGTGGGAGGAAGGTGTGTTTGTTATAAAAAACACACACACACTCCTGACTGTCATAAGTGGAGAGAAGTCATTGCTTTGTATCGAAACTGCTTCTGATGTTTAGGAAAGATGTCAGAGTAATGGCCAAGCTTTCAAGAAGAACATCTCCTGGGGTCCAGTTTTTTCAGAAGGCATGCTCTCTTTCCCGGCTGCCTTTGCTCCTGATTCAATGTGTTGAGGTGGTGGGGAATGCCCTTGGTGCATGCCCATAAATGTTCTGTTCTGACTTCACAAATCTGTGGGTAAAGTGACGGGCTTCTTCTTCTTTAAAAAACCTTCCGAGATGGAATTCTGGCTCAAAACAACAAGCCCTTGTAAAAGCATGCAAGAGAGTTGTGTGTTTGCTAGGGAAGGAAAGATCTGTCCGTCTCTCATTTGTCCAGTCTTAAATTCACTTCTCCACGTTTCTGCAAGTTGCTTTTTTTTTTTATCCTCATGAAAATTATTCAGCATTTTAGTGCAAATGTTATCTACTAAACACATTTTTGTGTGGATTTTTGACTAATGTACGCATTTTTGCAAGCAATTTCTCCTAATATGCAAGTTTGGATGCTATTTTCACTGATGGGCAGAGCAATCCAAATGCTGGGGAGCCGGTGGCGTGGGGGCTGGCAGATCCTCCTCCAGCTCATGAGCCAGTGGCTTGGTTGAATGCCAGCTCCATTGGGAGCTGCATGCATGAGCTAGCCAGGAAGCGTCGGCCCGACAAACAGGCGTCCTGGCGAGTAAGTGCTCCCGATAGGCCACAATGCAGAATAAATACAATTATTTTACTGCACCGGCTCCTCCTCCACCACACCCCAGAACGCCCTCTTTTTGGGGCTTCCTCTGGCTTCCTCTGGCTCTCCGTTCATTGGGCTGGCAGTCTCCGGTGGACCCTTGGTGGTGCTGGCAGGCTCCTGGTACAACTCTGTGGCATCCAACTCACCTTAGCCTGGTGGAAAGTTGAGTTGGATTGCACCCATATTCATTTTAATGTACATTTCCCCCTAATATATGCGTTTTTGTAAACATTGATTGGAGAACTGCATTGCAAAAATCAGATATGTCTACATTTTGGAGGCTGTCTGTGTTTCAGTTCTATTGTTTTGGAAAGTGTAAACTTGATAAATTTGGCTTTAAATGCAAACCAAATTGAATCCCCCCCCCGTCCCTAGTGTTTGCACAAGCACAATGGTGAGTCAAATGCACTTTGTGTATGCTTGAGGGCACTCTGTTACGAGTACTTTTAAGTGCTCTGGAGCAGAGTCTGGCACAATAAATGGCTTTTTGGACTGAGCCAAGCTCTGATTAAGCACTGTGGGGGGAAAAATAAATGAAGTGTTTAGGGATTGGGGAGTCCGCTTGCCTGCTTGTGCCTAGGTCTGTAAATCCTAGCCGCTTACGGTGTCGATGACAGCTGTTGCATGCCTTAGCGCCGATGAATCGCAGGGTCTGAAAGTACATTTACTGAACTGGGTGCTGCGGTGGTGGGCTGTTTGCCTCCCTTCTCAAGGCGCTTGCTTTCCGCACCAGAGGGAAACAGCTCCTAATTCCCTGGCTCCCCACTGTGCTTCCCTGCCCACGGAATCCATCTGGCCAAGGCTTGGAAAGGGGCAAACTATGTGGGCTGGCTGGATGTCAGCTATCCATGGTGCCGAGAAGCCACATCAAAAGCATGTTTGTGTCTGTAGCGTCTGTGGTGTTTATCCTCTGTTTCCCGGCAGATTCCCATATATCAAAACTGGCTGTGTTGAGCTTGCCGTAGCTGTGCAGGGCCCTGGCATTCCTCGGCAGCACTCCGTTAACCTGCACCTCCTGCTCCCGTCCTCCAAAGCCCTCAGCTTCTCCCTGTCATTTTCTGATCCCCCTGCTTCTGGGCTGCTGGTCTTGACAGCTCCTTGATACCTTTTCTGTACTTTGCCATTTTCATTGGCTTTTGTGCTCGAAAGCCTCAAAGCTTTTTGCTTGGCTTCTCTTTCCCCCCCCTTTATACAAGAAATTTCATTAAGCTGTGCAGCTGCCTTCCTTACTCTCAGGTTTTTGTGCCAGGCAGTGGAGGTTGTGCCCAATGATAGGGGTGTGATAAGGGGATCATTCGTAGCCCCACCTCAAAGGGCATGGCTCCCCTGCAGCCACTGCCCAGAGATCATGCCCATTGTGCCCCCTGTATTAAAGATTGACTGCCCCAATCTGCTCTATTTGTGCTTTGAAAAGGTATTTGTAGGTGTTTAATGTTGCCAGAATCTCTCTGCCTTCTGCAATTTCAGTGGGCATTGTCTGAAACTTCCAATCATTCTCGCTATTTGTTCAATTTTATTAGAAGTTTTTATTGACTCCTTGTTTCTGTGTTCGTATTTTAATGATATTAATGGTAAACCAGACAATAATGCTGGGAAAAACAGCAGGGAGTCGAAAAAGAGGAAGGCCAAACAAGAGATGGATTGATTCCATAAAGGAAGCCACAGACCTGAACTTACAAGATCTGGACAGGGTGGTTCATGATGGATGCTGTTGGAGGTCACTGATTCATAGGGTTGCCATAAGTCGTGGTCGACTTGAAGGCACATAACAGCAACAACAATGGTAAACCACCTCAATATGCTTGCATAATAGGCAATATAAAAATATTTTCATTCATTCATATATTTGAAGCCTTAAGAGCTAGAAACTTGCTTCCTTTATTTAAAAAAAAGAAAAAGAAACTTGGGATTTTCAGGAAGCTTAATTCTACACTCACTAGCATATTTTACCCTCTCTCCCTCATCCTCCCACCCCTGGCCACAGAATCACAGCTTAGACACAGTTTTTAGTACAATGCCCCTGGATCAGCTGGGGCTGGAATCAGTGCCTGCTGTCTTAGCCCTTGCCTAGTTCAACAGAACAGTAACTTGTGGCCTGTTACACTTCATGCTGTACCATGACCTTTGCCTCTGTCTCCAGCTCTGCCAACTGTCTGCAGGAGACCTTATGTTAGAGAGGCATGCTCTCTTCGGGTCAAATCTGAATTTAGGCCTGAGCACCTGTGGCCCCCTGATTATACCATTAACAACTCCAAGTAATTAGTCGTTAGTCATTTTAGGTGTTTTATTTCTCCCACACTGCCCTTTGGGAGATGTCCATGGAGCCCATTGCCTCATCTGCTGCCAAATACCTTCTGTTTACTTGAAACCCCGCAAGCAGGTATTTGCCTATCGCTTTTCTTGACAGCTCCCAGGAAGACTGTTTCTCCAATCTTTTTTTTTTTTTTTTTTGGCAGGGGAGGGGAACACAGTATGTGATCTCTATTGTTCTTAAACAGATCATCCAAGCACACCACAAATCTGCCCGCTCTCACTGCCCATCAGATATCTCGTTGCTCAATTCATTTGCTTGCTGCTTTGCTTTCCAGGAACGTGTTTTGCAGCAGTGTGACTCCCACTTCTGGGATGAAGAAGCATAGGGTGGCCTATATCTGTTCCACTTCCCCCTCCCTTTTCTGTTCAACCACCCTTGGTGAGGAGGGGAGGGAATGGCCAAACCTATTCTCTGTTCTGCAGCCTAGGAACCTGCACAGGAAGGGGTCTGCACAGGAAGCGAGCATTGGAAGCGGTGCTGTCGGGAAAGCGGTGAAGGGCTGATTCTCACATGCCTGCTCTTCATGTGATGATTTGTGCAGGGTTAGCCTCCCTCCTGATAAGAAGTTTTTATTTTGTATGAGGACACACCATCCTCACAAGAAGATAATTAGTGAACTACGACATTGACTACTTATACAGTTTGCATTTTCTTCTGCGAAGATGTTTATGGGGAACTCAAGGGCTGGCTGCTAACATTTGAGTATCTTGAATATCTGAAGAAGTACTGAAATGATTCCATATTCCGGAGTCACTCTCATCTTCTACTCATCTTCTATTCACATGTTATTTCTTTCTGCCATTGTTATTACTTTGGCTGTATATTATATGGTTTTGTATTGTTTATTTTTTACTCTGTGTTAATTGTTTTTGTCATTCTCATTATTCCAGTAGTAAATTGCATTTTAATTGCACATTCAGTATAGTGACTCCTTGGTTATTCAGATTCGTGCAACTGACAGATAAGCCTGCATGGAACATCTCCAGTTCAACATCAAATATGGAAGTTTAATCAAGGGTGCAATGAGGGTAAAGATATACAAAATGGTGCTTGTGTATGTGTGAAAAGCTCTTTGGAGAGGGCAGATTCCTGCTATGCTGCAGAGTTTGTTCTTGGTAGTGGTGCAGTTAGACAATTTTAGACTCTGGACTTAATTGCTGTATGGAGCATGTGCTATTTCAAAATGTGGTAAGCCAGCCCTGTTGCATTTGGGGGCCCTCCTCCCCTGATGGCACCACTGGTTTTTTTCCTTGCTCATTGAATGGGTTAGCACAGAATTGTTCAACTAACAGTATGTGGACAGTGGGGTGCTGACTCCTTCTAACCTGGCAGGCGACCATCCTAGTGCAATGTAAGAAAATGTTCCAGAGTTTCCTATATCCTAATAGTGGTCTTGAGAGCTTCCTCTCATTTCATTTCTAGTGGGGTGCTAGACAGGTTTGCTAGACAGCAGGATGGGGGCAGTCAGTCTGGTCAGTGTGTAATAACATCAGTGCTGGGAGGCTCTGACCTCCTCCCCTTTTGCAGCTTGACATGGAACTGCTTGGTTCCCCAGGGTGAAGTTAACCATGGCTCTCTGATTTAGAGATCAGTGGGTTGTTCTTTTTGTTTCATGGGCAAGTCATGCATAGTCGATCCTGTGCAAAATCTGCAAATGAAAAGCTTTTTTAAAAAAGACCGTTAATCTGGTCCAATAGAAGGCAAGTCTTCTGCAATAGTGCAAATAGATTCTTTGAAACAAAGATATCACTTCGTCTCGTAAACTCACCTACACTCTAACTTTGCCCATTTAGCAACACCCTCTTCCACCTTTAGCCTGTTTTAAAGAATCTGCTATGGTGCAGTATGTGAAGGCATGATGTGATGATAAAGCAAGGGGGTGGGACCAGAGCTTGGAAAAGTTACTTTTTTGAACTACAACTCCCATCAGCCCAATCCAGTGGCCATGCTGGCTGGGGCTGATGGGAGTTGTAGTTCAAAAAAAGTAACTTTTCCAAGTTCTGGGTGGGACCTTGGGCCTGGGGGTCAAATGCAACCCTCCAGGCCTCTCTACCTAGCTCTTGGGACTCTTTTGGGCCACATCCTTCACTGGCCCTGCTGCATATTCTCCTTGAGTGTTTTTGCCTGTCTAGAATGTGTTCTTGAACTCTGATGATGCCTTTTGCTTGTCTGCATGGAAGATAAAGAGGGGCGTATGAATGTGTGAATAAACTAGCTACTGTACAACAGTATAATTTACATCCACAATTGATGTGTGACCCCCCCAGGAGTTTGCTCAGAGAATGCAGCCCTCAGGCTGAGAAGGGTTTCCCACCGAAGCCTCTTTTCTTCTGTCTATAGGATGTTTCAGGTGTAATGTTCCTAATCTTGAAATCATGTTTTGGATTTCAAGAATGTATTGCAGTCCTGTGTGCTCCCCCCCCCCTTTTGCATGCAAAGTTCCTCACACCATTCCACGGTTTCCTGTAAATCTCATTTGTGTTTTGTACGCCATGGTTTTTGGCAACTCTGGCTATCACTAACCACAGTTGGCCCTGCGATGTGGACATAATGCTGAAAGATGGTTATGATGCAAACTATGGAAGAGTGGGGATAATGCATTTGACGGGAGGATGCAGCCCATGGCACATGCACGATCTCCAAATCTTGGTTTTGAGATCGGGAATATTATGCCTGAACTGGATGATTGAAAATACAGAGCAGGGCTTGCTTCCAGGAAAGATGGCTGGTGTGACAGAGCAGATGCCTTGAAGGTCCTGGGTTCAGCACCTGGCATCTCTCGGGAAAAGGATCACAGGCAGTCAGCGATGGCAAAGACCTCTGCCTGAAACCCTGCAGAGCTACTGCCAGTTACAATATTGGGCTAGATGGGCCAATGGTCTGATCTGGTAGAAGGCAACTTCATGGCTCATGCTGGCCTATGGTGGTAGTCCTAGACCATTACTAACCCTTATGATGGTCCCTGCTGCTCTCACTCTGATCACTGGTCTTCCAAGGCCCTCCAGGACTGGCTGGCCTAGACAAGTGCACCATCTAGAAAACCCTTCTTGCCAAGGATGGCTTTGCAGAGCTGGAAGTGTTGCAACGTGCATTTGTGGCTGAAGTGGGTTTTTCAGTTTGGATGCAGAGGAACTGGGAGAGATCTGGAAAGGTCATTCTTGAAACCTCTGAGTGGAGCCGAAGGGAGCTTGAAAGTGACGGCAGCTGCTTCACACACAGCCTCCTGCCTCTCTGTTCTTCTCACCTCCCGGGAGCAAAAATCCCTTCAGTGCAAAGAGTCACAAATGCCATGTGAGTGGTTGCAGCATTTTCAAGGAACAAAGCCTCAGAAGGTCAACTATCTGAGAATGTCCCTGTGTCAATCAGCTGAGCCTCCACCTCCCCACCAAGGCCATCAGAAACTGCAAGGGGGTGAATGGGTGGGTGGGTGCCTTGAAGACTGCTCCCACTCCCCAGGTTGCGCTCTGTCCCCTTAAAAATGGGATGACTTTCAAAGCAGCGGTGCAGGCAGATATCAGATGGGCTTCTTCCTATGTCGTGATGGGGCCAGGAGGAAGAAGAGGAGAGGTTTCCCCATTCCCCTCCATGCTGGTGCAATACTGGAGCCGGGGAAGTTGGAGGGACAATGACTTGGCAGCCAGCCGGAAGGTGTGGTTGGAATTGTCCAGTGATGACTGCCTTAAGTGCACATCTAGCGGCAGCTTCATTGTGTGCCCAGACGCAGTGTGAACTGCGTCAACGGACATCCCTGGTTGGGGATGTCATAGGGGCCTAACTGAACAAAGGCTGAAGGGCCAGTCATGTTGACTCCACCCCATCCCACATGAGTGGAGCCACAGGCAAAGGGGCTCTTTTACCTTCTCCTTCTGTCCCACAGTATGAAAGAGAGCAGAGAGGGTTTAGCAAAGCTCCCACCTTATTACTCATCTCTGCTTCTCCTAGGCAAAGGGCTCTTGCCTGAAACACAGGCTGCAGCAATGGCTCTTTTGTGTTCTTTTCTGCACTACATAAGAATTTTCTTGCTCATTCAGACCAAAGGCCAATCTAGCCCAGTGCTCTTTTTCCACCATGGCATGTCAGATGTCTCTAGAAGCCTATGAGGAGGGGGATGAATGTGTTTTCATTCCTCCTTCATTGCTCACTGTTCAAAATAGACCACCCTTCTTATCCCCCATGCTCTTTAGTATTTACATCTGAGATGAGGCACTTCCGGGCCAGGAGCCAAATGTGGCCCTCCGGGTCTCTGTCCGGCCCTCAGAACCTTTCCTAAGCCATGCCCTTTCCTCAGACCTCACCCTTTACTCATCTTAAACCATTCCCTCCTCAGATGCTTTTGCCTGGTTTTGAAAGTGCCCTTGAGCTGTGATATTACCTTTTGCTTGCCTAATGGAGGATGGGGAGATGGTGTGTGTGTGTGTGCAGAAAGCTCTTCCGCATGGCTGGAATATAGGCTAGTCCAGAAACATTAGTCACATCCATGGTTCTTCCCTCTTTTGCCTCTGACCTCACCCGCTATCTGCATGCGGCCCCCAGAAGGTTATCCATGAGGGAATGTGGCCCTTGAGCTGAAAAAGGTTTCCCACTCCTGATCTATATTAAGCTTTATTTTCTCCTTGTCGTCAGAGTCAGGTGAGGTTCTGAACCGGTACCTGGACCGGATGAGAGCCAATAAAGTGAACCGGGATTCTGACAAGATGCACACACTGTACTGTAGGTGGTTCTCAGGTCTGGGGAACTGGTGTCAACCTGTGCAGGACATGCACTCCTTTAAAGAGCAGGGTTGCCACTTGGGGGTACTCCTAAATCTAGTATGTTCACTGGAGACCCAAGTGGTCTTGTTGGCACAGTGCCGTTCACCAGTTTTGGATGCTTTGCCAGCTATAGCCAGCTCTAGTCTGCGCAGTTTGGCTGCAGTCATCTGGTAACCTCCCGGCTGGGTTATTGCCATGCATTATGCGTGGGGCTGCCTTTCAAGATAGTTCAGAAGCATCAGCTAGTACAGAACACAGCTGTCAGAATGTTGACACATGCAGCCTGATGGATGCATATTAAGCAACTTCTAGAAGAGTTTATTCGGCAGCCTCTTCATTTCGGCATTTTAAAGTCCTAAACGGCTTTGGTCCAAAAAACCCCACATCGTAGACATAGGAAAAAGGGAAGCTGCTTGATACTGAGTCAGACAGACCATTGGTCCATCACACTACTGTCTGCACTGACTGGCAGTTGGCTCTCCAGGGTTTCAGGCAGGAGTGTTTCCCAGCCCTATCTATGGACCCCCAAGGTTTGAATCTGGGACCTTCTGCATGCAAGGCGGATCCTCTATCACTATACCTCCTCCCATAGCAACCTTTCTAAATCTTCTGCCAAACCCTTCTCCACGTGTGTCATCTCCCAGAGGGATGCCTTTCAGCTACAGAGGAGAGGGCTGCATTGGTAGGGACAGCCCAGTTACGGAGTGCCCACCCCAAAGATCTCCATCTTACACTGATGCTACAGTCTTTTAGATGCAAAGCAAAAACATTTTACATGGACCCAAGCACTGGAATTTGTGCAAATTCACTTTTTGAGGATTTCAGTCTGCTGCATTTATCCTTGTATTGTTTTTCTGCTGTATGGTGTCTAGAAATCTAAACAGGAATGAAGGGCAGCTTATAAGCATGTAAATAGGCGATAGATTGAGCTCAAAGCCACCTCTGGCTGCTGCTTTCTAGGCTGTGCTCTTTCCGTTCCTAAATAGATGTCCTGGAGTTGCAGCTTTAAAAATGCATGTGGTTGGAACAGATCCAGCTGGCCAAGAAATCATAGACAACTGCCTCTCTAAACTCTGAGATTAACTCATTACTGTCTGATCATAGGCTGTGGAGCACCGCAGCAGTTCAGCCAAGGGCCACTTCTAACGTGAGTCTTGGGTTGTTTATAACACAGACAACAGGCTTGTGGTTAAATACATTAGACTGGCCTCCCTGTGAGTAATAGTACTGTAGGCTGTATCTTGCAAGACAGAACCCAATTAAACATTACATGCCAGTGCAGTCTAGCATGGGGGCAACAGTTGTGATACCAACATCTGATGGCCTGGGGAAGGGTCATTCCTTATGGGAGTCTGAGCTCCCCGTTAACACAAACCACAGGCTTGTGGTTGAATACATTAGACTGGCTCTCTGAGAGACAGATCTGTGAATGATAGGCCTGCAGACTGTAGTTTGTAAGATAGGACTGGATTAAACATTATTTTAAAGTACATTCTAGCATGGGGGCGACAATAGTGATACCAACATCTGCACTCCTTTGGGTGGAAGGGCAGGACAGAAGTCTCATAAATAAATCTAATTGCCCCGGGGAAGATGCCTTTTCTCCTTATGCCAAATGGGAGGCAAGAGGCCAGCACAGGTATTTCTCACAATGAGGAATGCCCCTCTCCACTTCTTGAAGCATTTTTCATCCAACTGCCGCAGGAGCCTTTGTTGGCTGGAAACAAAGGGAGAAAAGTGTTTTGTGGCTCCCAGGCTCCTGCTGGAATAGTTGCTTTCTTTGCTGCCTTGAAGCCTTGGGAGAGGTAGTGAAAGGGATGAGGGAGGGGGAGAGCCAGTGTTGGTGGTGGTCCAGGGGTAGGAAGAACTAGCATCCATGTGGAATCTTGTATTGGGATGGACTGGAGTGCTAGGCATCCAGGGCATCACAAGACCTATGACAAGATGATAACTTGAGCGTCATACCAATCTTATTGAGCTTGTCAAGTGTGTGTGTTGGGGATATCAATTCCCACCAAAAATGGCCTAAGATATGCATGGAATCTAATGCTAGGGCTGATTATATTTCACCTCAAGAAACAGGGGGTTTGGTATTAAGAATGTAAGAAGAGGACTGCTGGATAGTGGCCTATCTAGTCCAACATCCTGTTCTCACAACCTGTGGGAAGGCCGAAAGCAGGACCTGAGCACAACAGCGCTCTCCTGGCTTGTGATTCCCAAGAACTAGCATATTGCCAGCAACAGTGGAGGTAGAACAGAGCCATAGTAGCACAGAACTCAACCATCCTGGGAGTGTTATTTTCCCCCTTTCTTTTTAAAAAAGGGGTGTTTCTAGACCTTTAGACTAATAGAAGCATATGAACAATCCAGAAATAGAGATAGGGCAGAAAAATGCAGTCTTGAGCTGACCTTCTAGTCAGTCTGCATAGCTTCAGTTCCTTGAATGATTCTGTTGCCCCTGCAATGATTAGCAGAATAAAGTATGCAATTTGCATGCTATTATACAAGTTGCAGACTCTGGGTTACTGTGTTGCAGAATGTTGACCTCTCTGCTTCAAAACGCAACAGAGCTGGCCACACAGTGAAGTGATTGTACTTCTTTCTTCAGCCAGAATGATAGATGTGAGGATTAAAGGATCTCTCTCTCCCACCCCCCAAAATATTCATCAGTCTCTCTTTCCAGGAGACACATAACCTGCAGCTCCACTTAGAGAGAGCTTAGCAGGACACTGTTGAAATAAACATTGTGTTAACAAAGGGCCATTAGCCCTGGGTACACTTTGGGACTTAACTCCTTACCCTTTAATACAGGCTGTGTCCCTCCACCTTCTCAAGCAGTTCTTGGCTGTGCTAGGATTTGTGGAGCTAGCCGCTCCCTTTGTTTTGTTTTTTGTGGATTCCTGTTTTTTTTTAAGATGGATTGACCGGCACCTGATGAGGATAGCCACCAATAAAAAATTGTATAGCTGTTCTGCTGCAGGTGATGGTCACAGCCAGATTGGGGGAGGGGGGTTCCATTTCTAAGGCAAGAGTTCACATTCAAGCTAGCAGCCTGGATAGCTCCCAGTGCTGCTGCTTTACCAGCAGACAGCTCTGGGATGGATGGAAATGGCCTTCAAGTCGATCCCGACTTATGACAACCCTACGAATAGGTTGTTCATGGTTAGCGGTATTCAGAGGTGGTTTACCATTGCCTTCCTCTGAGGCTGTGACTGGCACAAGGTCACCCAGTGAGCTGTGTGGGGATTTGAACCCCGGTCTCCCAGGTTGTAGTCTAACACCTTAACCACTGCACCACACTGGCTCTGGACTGAGACTTAAATAGAGCTAGCTCTGCCTCTGCTGTTAGAAGCCTCTGGTAGTCAAAGGTCCTTGCCCGGTATAGAAACCATTGATTCTGATGGTGCTGGGTAGCCTGTAGCTCCGCTATGGTTTCTGTGCTGGAGTCCCCAGACTGTGGAGTGTGGCAACATGGGGAGATGGTGGTCAGGTGGGCTTCTCATGTACTGGGGCTCCTGAGAAAACGTTGGTCATCCAGGGATCAGTGATGAGGGGAATCTCTCTCCTCTTTCATCACCCCCTCAGAGTCCATGGTCTCATTCCTAGAACATAAGGCAACTGACCCCCCAGGAGCATGACAGTGACACTTTCAAATGTGCAAAGTGCTTCATTTGCACTATCTAGCTGTAATCTTACAATGACCCTGTAAGGTAAGTCAATATTATTATTCCCCATATTGCAGATGGGGAACTGAGGGAGAGAGAGAAAAAGAGAGAGGGAGGCTTGCCTAAGGCCACATAGTGAGTTCATGGCAGAGGTGAGACTTGAACTGGGGACTTACTGATTTGTAGCTCACTCTTTTAGCCACTACACTATACCAGCTCTCAATTGCTTGTTGGTGATTGATTTGGCTACAAAACCATCAGGTGACTTCTCTTTGCTGCTCAGCCAGCACTAATGTATCATTTAAAAAATTAGTCCACTTCTAACCCACCCTATTTCAGGGGTTTGAAGTAATTCACAGCAGTCCAATTTAACAAACAGCTGTAACTCACATTACACTCCCCCTGAAGGAGCAGGTTCGTAGCTTGGGAGTTCTTTTAGAACCATCCCTGTCACTGGAGGCCCAGGTAGCCTCGGTGGCACGGAGTGCTTTTTACCAACTTCGGCTGGTGGCCCAGCTATGCCCCTATCTGGACAGGGAAAACCTTGCTTCAGTTGTTCATGCTCTGGTAACCTCTAAATTAGACTACTGCAATGCACTCAACGTGGGGCTGCCCTTGAAGACGGTTTGGAAACTACAGCTCATGCAGAATGCAGCGGCCAGACTGATAACTGGGACCAGGCGGTCTGAACATATAACACCGATTCTGGCCCGCTTGCACTGGTTGCCTATATGTTTCCGGGCTCGATTCAAGGTGCTGGTTTTAACCTATAAAGCCTTGCACGGCACGGGGCCACAATATCTGATGGAACGTCTCTCCCGATACGAACCTACCCGTACACTCCGCTCCACATCGAAGGTTAATTAATTAAGATAACTACTGGAGGAAAGTGATTTTATAATATAATTTAAGAGACAGGATTGTTATATATTGTAGACCTATAACTGATTTGATCTGCGACAAATGGGAAGTCAACATTTTATTTTTTTGTTTAATCATTTTTGTTTTGTTTTGTTTTTTGTCTTTGAATGTTTTATGATTTTGTTTTGTATGTTTTATGAAAATTTGAATAAAAATTATTGTAAAAAAAATAAATAAAAGTCAACCAAATCAGGAAGGGAGAATGTCTGGCATACATTGAGGCTTGGCCTTTGGTGAGCCCCCCTCTGGATAAAAAAGAGGTCCAGACAAAATATATAATCTTCTGCCATGTTTTTGTGGTAGAAATTTTATGCAGAAGATCTCTGCTTAGTTTTGAGCCTGCAGCTGGCCCTTAACTGTTATGTGGTTGTCAGGAAGGGTCAGTGCATTACCACGCAGCTCTGGCAAAAGGAAAGAACTGCAAGAGGTTCAGCCCGACCAATAAAGAAGCCTTTTTACATCAATAGACCAGTTTATGCTTCATGTTCTCCTATAGGGTGGGCAAACTGTGGCTCTTCAGGTACTGTTGGACTTCAACTTCCACCAGCCCCAGCTATAATCACCAGTGGTCAGGGATGATGGGAGTTGTAGTGCTGCAACATCTGGAGGGTTGCAGGTTCCTCACCCCTGCCATACAAAGACTTCTGCATCAGGATTTCTGGTTTGTGCATATGGAGAAAGAGTGTCTGGTATTGGAACCTAACTTTAAACCAAGTTAGACTATTTGTTCATTTAGCCTACTGTTTATCTAGACTGGCTTTCCCAAACATGTGGCCCTCCAGATGTTGTTGGCCTCCAGGTACCATTAGCCCTAGCCAGCATGACCAATGGTTGGGGATGATGGGAGATGAAGTCAAGCAACATCTGGAGGGCACCAGGTTGGGGAAGGCTGGCCTAGTGTGATGGTGGTGGCTCTTCAAAGATCTCTTTTCTGGTCATCTGCTGTTTGACCCTTTAAACTGGAGACAAGGGTTGAACCTGGGACCTTCTGCATACAAAACAGGTGCTCTACCACTGAGCTATGGTCTCTCCCTAGGAAAAACCCACAACCTTAAGGCTTTTTTAAAAAAAACTTGCATTTTTTATCTCTTCCTTCCCTTGCCTCACCTCTGCTAGAGCTGAGAGGCAGGTTGCGATGGACCATGAGGGGAGAAAGTAGCCTTTCCGGTAAACTGGGCCAGAAGTTTGGGGGAATTTGTGGGCTGAGTCAAGCCGCTGTAAGCCACCCTCCTCCCTGGCCCATGAACTGGTTCTGTAGTGATACTTTTTGGGGAGTGTGGCTTTGGGTGAGTGCGTGGCAATCTTGCATTTCAAAACCAACTGGATGGGAGCTGGAGAGCAAAGGAAGTTCAAGCTGTAATTGCCCATTGGGCCCGAGATTTCCATTATGGGCTGTGCTGTGGGTTGTCAGGCGCAGCAGGGCAGTGAGAAGAAAAATTAAAATGTAATGGTGTGGTTGGACTGTTCCCAAAGACCCTTTCCATTTCCCTCATTGGGAAGGCACTCTGTGTGTGTGTGTGTGTGTGTGTGTGTTCTGCTGATGCCCTGCTGATTCCTCATTGGTCAGTTGTCATCTCTCCCCCCCACCCTTCCTGATCCTCAGTCAGCATTTGTGCTTGTTCATTGTCTTGCTTGGTCCTTGGCTTGGAGGCTCAGGGATCCTACTTATCTCCCCATACCACCCACACCTCTGGCTCCATCAGGACGTTCTCCCTGGCTTGATGGCCGGCTAGAGGGGTTGTGGGAGAGAAAGAATGGAGGAGACTTCAGGAAGAGCTTGAGAGGGAAGGGGATGGGCATCTTTCCGAGGGTCTATTTAAGCTGCTGAAATCCTGCCTGACAGAACAGTCATACATCAGAAAGGCTCATCCTGCCACAGTGTGTGAAGGAGAGATAACAACCCCTGCCAGGCATTACAATGGGCAACGTTACACAAGATAAAACCCAGAATTCCCCTCTGTGCACACACCCCGTTCCCCCAACGCAGGCTGTTGACAGATATCCTCAAAGGGCCAGTGCTCTTTCTGACTGTAGAGTCAGGCTTTCAGCTTGCCCATTAGGGATTTTCTTTTTAATTAAACCAATTAACTGTCTGGCTTATAAATGATGGATCTGTTTTATTAACCAGATGCAACTAATCCCAGTATCTTGAAACAGCTGTTATGCTAATGTTATTTAATGAAGGGAATACCGTCTTGATAAAGGATTTGTGGGGCAGCTCTGCTCAGGGCCACTTGTGGCTGGAACCTCCAACATGGCATCCTTCAGCACCACAGTGCTGTCCTCAGACATCCCCCTAAGTGCCCACCAAGGCCTCCTTCCCCTCTCAATTGTTATTTTTTAAAAAACATTGAGGCCTTTACAGTTTGTGTTTTTAAGGGTTATATGGTGGTGGTGGTGGTTTACCTGCTTTGTCATTTGTGGATTTATTTTGGGGGGGGAGATAAGTGTTTTGCCTGCAAGAAGCTCAGCTGGACCAGTAAAGAAGCTTTTTTAATCAATAGACCAGGTTATGCTTCACGATCTCCTATAACGGGTGGGAAATTGTGGCTCTTCAGGTTCTGTTGGATCTCAACTCCCACCAGCCCTAGCATTTCCCCTAAGGGGTGCTGCACCCCCCTGGAACCCCTATAAAGATCCTTCTTCCAGCCAGCTGCAAAAACCCTGCTCTTTCTTGTCTTGGTGACCTTGCAACTCAAGAGTGTGTTTTCTTTCTTTCTGACTCACCCATAGACCGCAACACTCTGCATTAAACTAACTTTAGCTCCAGCCTGACTGGTAAACATGTCCTAGCTACCAACCTTAGTACTCTGCTTTTAAGAAACTTTTTCTGGGCATTCATTCCTTTTGAGGAAACATCAGCTAACCATCCCCAAGCAAGCTGGTACAAAAGATGGTCACTTGGAGTGACGCCTGTTCCAACATGCTAATATGTATACAGTTGCAACTTGGGATAGCCACTTAGGGATGACAATCTTCCTACAGCTTTTTGGGGAGGTGGTAGGATAGTAGGAAGAAAATAAGCAGGCACTACCAAGACCACCTCTGAGTGAACCTTTGTGTTTGGATGTGAGATGCATGGATCACGATGCAGGAGGTTGCTTTCTGGTTATCTTGATGGGGCATAGATGAGGAGGTGATCCCTTAAAGGCCTACAGTCAAAACTTCCACTGGCATCATTCCTTTTATCTCTGTGGTCTGGCCTGCTCATGCGTGCCTCATCACCCCTCTCCATCTGTAGTGCTGAGTAGGCTGGACCTCACTGGTGCAGAGAGAACACATGGCTTGCAGAGACTCAGCTGTACAGAATGAACAAATCTGGTCTTGGCAGGGATCCTCCCAGGGCATCCTCCAGTCCATACTTCTCCAGCCTGGTGCCCTCTGGATGTTGTTGAACTGCATCACTTATCATCCCTGGGGCTGATGGGAGCCCAACAGAAGTCCAACCACATCTGGGGGGGGTGCCAAGTTGGAGAAGGCTATTATCGTTATTTGTGAACTCTGCTTGCAGCAGGGACATGCCAAGCATCAGTTCCATCAGCCAGTTGGGACATGCACTTGGAATACATTGCATCTTTCCTCTCAAGCAGGGATGGCCAACTTCGGTGTTCTTGGGGGCTGCTCTCTTCTTCAGGTGCCGGCTTGAGGTCTGGAACTTGCTGACTACCTCACGAGTGGCTGGGCTTTATGCAGTAGCAGATGGTGTGCTGGGGCTGTGCCACTCACCTGACCTCCCTCTGGTCAGGTTGCTGCAGCGTACTGGGATAGAGAAGAAGAGGCGGTGAGGTTGGGGTGAATCAAATGTGCTGGCAGGATCATCAGATTGGCTCCACCGGTATGTTTGTGTTGTGCTGACCTCACTGCCGCCTCCCCCTCTCCCCCTTGGTATGCTTGTTTGGTTCTCGTATTGTTTGTGTGTTTTTGTTTTTTGAGTTAATATATTTATTGTATTTATATATTGTGCCTGCTTTTACCTTTTATGTACACCGCTCAGAGAGCCTTCGGGCTTAGGGCAGTATATAAATTAAATAAAATAAATAAAATAAAATGCTGCAGAGGGAGGTCAGGTGAGCAACATGGACCCACCACACTGTTCGCTGCTGGCTCTGTGATCAAATTGGCACTGGCTAGCCTCAAGAGTTTCACAAGCCCGGTAGCACATGTGCTTGGATTGTTAGAGTTCACTGGTTGGGGCTGTGTGAGGTGTAAGGATTGAATGTGCTTCCTGAAAGATTCCCCAAGGGGCAGAATGGCAGTGGACCTTTGCTTTTCCAGAATATGCACTAGAAAACACTAACCCTATACATCATTCCATTTGCTTCTGGTGTCCGTCTGCGAGTGCTCTTCTGTTGCCAAAGTGGCACCATCTATGCACAAGAGGGAAGCTTCAGCCTGATTGGGGAACCCAAAGGTTTCAGAAGGGGGGGGACCCAAGTGGGAGGGGTGACATGCACGCTCACACGCACGCTCACACACAAACACAAAAGCCCAGGGGGGGCTACGCCACTTAGTGACTGTGCGATGCTACCTGACTGCTGTAGGAGGTGGTGGAGGAATGAAAACTAGCCAAAGGGAGGGGGAATGGAGTGGAGTGGCTGAAATTCTGAGCAGCAGAACATTTTGTTGCAGGTCCCACTTGTGTATATATGAAATGCATACAAGCCTTGTTACTGGCTTTTCCTTACGAATGAAGGTGTGAGCAGGTCTTTTACCTTGCTGTGAGGTAGGAGTAGCTCCATCTGTAAAAAAAAACACAGTTTTTCATTGTTTTTGGGGCAGACATAATCCCAGGGTTTATTGGGATCCAGAGAGCCTGGCTGGGAGTCCAGAGTCAGTGAGTTCAAATCCCCGCTCGTGTCTCCTGGGTGTCAAGGGCCAGCTAAAGACCACCCCCACAGGGAGTGGCTCAGGGGTTACGTGCCCTGCCACCTGTGCAGCCGTGGGCAAGCTGCATATTGCCAAGGAGCCCAGTTGCCCCCAGCTGGCAGTTGTGGACAAGGAAGGGGCTGGTTTGTGCAGCTGTGGCAAGCTGAGCAGGCCCTCGCCAGCTGGGGAGGACTAGCCTCGGAGGGAGGCAATGGTAAACCCCCTCTGAATACTGTTTACCATGAAAGCCCTATTCATAGGGTAGCCATAAGTCGGGATCGACTTGAAGGCAGCCCATTTCCGCTTTGAAGGTTACCCAGCACTACTAGCCCCATGGAGTAACCAATCTTGTATCTTCTTCACACTGGTGCATTGTCTCAGATCCACTAAGGCCTTGTCAGCATTGCTTCTCAGACTCCAGACAGAGATGCAAGAGATACATTTCAGGTCTCCTTCAGTCATCAGCCAGAATTTCTTAATAAGAGTTTTTCTTCCATTTCACTTCACAGCTTCTGGGGTGATCAGCTTACTGTGCATGCAGATTTGCTACCGAAATTGAGCCCAGTGACAAATATCAGACGTTGTTAATACCTTCCCCGCAAATGGACAATGACATCCCAACAATTCTCCACTTTAGCAGCCCTTATGCCATCTATTCATTCTTTTCCCAATCACAGTAAAGGGTCTTCTATCTCCTTCGTTAAGTCAACACTGTAGACATGGCAAGCCAAGGCCTTGAGCACCTGATGCTATGCGTCACTGTTCACTTGCAAGACCTATGACAAGTAACAAATCTGTGCCCACCATGGACTTCAGAGCTGTCACGCTGTTGGACTCTGTGGATGCTGGCAGGACTTGCCCATGACAGCAGGAACGCAAATTTCCTGCTGTCATCAGTGAAGTTAGCTGAGGTGCACCCCATCCTCCCTATCTGAGTCATCCTATGTGCCCTTGACTGGAGATACTCAAGATCTGCCTGACACACAAAACACCAAATTAAGCTTTCAACAGTAGCATTTTAAAAACCATTGCCTTGCTTCTGATTCTTGTGACACTTTAGCTGCGAGTTGTGCAAGACCTGCCCGGTTCTCTCTGTCTGGCTCATTTCTACCTGGCCTGGGAAGACAGGACCCCTTCTGAAGGTTACTCCTGCTGGTGAAGATGACTAGGATGTTTCCCATATTCCCATAGGGAAATTTTTAATATGAATGGTTTTGCTCTTTTTTGTTGTATTTCTGTCTTGAGGATTTGTCTGCTGTTCTCATGAGGTCCTTTGAACATATTTTGAAAAAGTGGTATATCAATAAACTTGATGATGATGGGTAAAGGAACACAGGCTGCCTTGTTCAGATAAGGACTGGTTCTTCATGGTTCGCAATCAGTACTGGTCATGATGACTGTGTTCTACCTACATTTGAATACCAGTTGTTGGGGACCATGAGCAGGAGGGTGTTATTCAGCTATTGCCCTGCTTACAGGCTTCTCATAGGCATCTGAGGGGGGGCTTGGGCTTCTGCTAGTTGTTTACACATACATCCATTTCATGTTTTGAGAAATGTCATACTTCGGCATGTTGGATAGCACCCGATTCCCACTGTGTTTGAGGGCCAATCCATGTGTGTTTGCAGTCGCAGCCCTTGGAATCCCAGCTATTGTATCTTCCCTGAAAAGTGCCAGGGGAAGGGGGCAATTTACAGAGGAGAAGCAGTGTGCAAACGGTGTATGTACTTCACCTGCCCCCATTACTGCTTTCTCTCTGCAACTTCCCCATCTGCTTTCCACCTCTTGATGTGGGGAAAAAATGTCTGGGAGCCCTAGCTGATCCCACCTGTGTCTCCCTCAAGAACAGCTAGTGCAGAGATAGGGAATTTCTTGCCCTTCAAGATGCTATTGGACCCACATTCCCATCAGCCCCTGCCAGCACGGCGAGTGGTCAGGGATGATGGGAGTTGTAGTCTAGAGAGCCAGAGGTTTCTCACTCTTGAGTGTGTGGGATCTTCTTTTCTGCTTTAGGCAATTTCAGAGTTTGATGCGGCCTGTGAAACCTCCCTAGAGTGACACAAAACTATGTGAGTTGCTGCCTGTGGCTCCAACCTGTTTCTGCTGTTAACTCCGCAACCTCCACTGTGTTGGATCCCAGCCAGCCTTTTAAGCTAATGTTATCTGGTTGATTAAAAAAGAAAACTTATCTAATGGAGAATGAGTGCAGTGCCTCCCACATACCTGCCAGCTGAGGATATTTTGGGGGAAGAGACAGAATATTATAAGTGAGGCTTCTAAACTCAGTTAAACTGTAGCTCATTTTGGAAGGGAAAAAAAAAGAGAGAGAACCATTTCATTTCCCTTGCCATCTTTTCAAAGCAGAAGGCAATGCTTGAGGAGAAGCAGCAGAGGGAATGACAACTCCCTCTTTTTGTAATAATATTGTTCCTTTTTCTTTAAAAAAAAAAAAGAGAGAGACACCAGCCTGGCATTTTTAAATGTTGACGCTGATAATTTTAGACACTATTTAATTATCTAATTAACTTTAAACACATATCCTGTCTATCCATGAGGGTTAGTAACAAAGAGAGAGAGAAGTAATGTTTTTTTAAAATAATTTTGTTTAGGTTTCTATTGTGCAGTTCCCCAGGGATGAGAGCCTGTTATACAAGCATTTTAATGTTTTGCACTTAAGAGCCAGGCAGGGAGAGGGTGGGAGGGAAGCAGTGCATCTCTGCCTTGACGGGATTTATTATTTAAATCAAAGCTGGACAACATGCAGCCCTTGGCCTCATTTCATGTGGGTGGCAAGAAGTGAAGAAATGGGAAAGAGGGTGGCAGAGAGAGAGAGACAGAGAGAGGGGGGGATGGCCTTACCTACCTTTGGCTCTAGCCCCACTCACCTTTGGCTGCAGCCCTGCACATTGCCAGTATGCAGCGCCCCCCCCCCCAATACGGCTGAGGAAATGCAGCCCTCTATTGAAAAAGAGGTTATTCACCCCCTATTTAAATAATCTGTGATGAGGGAAGGTGGGAAAGTTTACTTGTTGCAGCCTTGAAGCAAGTAAGCAGGCAAGCAAAGCCACCATAAATTATGACATACACTGCTCTTGTCACCTTGATATAATGCCTTGCTATTTTTCCGTGTGTGTGTGTGTAAAAGATATAGGGTTGCCTCCAGCGCAGCATGAATGCAGTTCCACTTGTGCAACGGGATTTCCCCTTCCTCTCCCCCCCCTCAATTTGCTCTAGAAGGTATCCTAACCTTCTGGAGCAGATTTTGAGAATGAGCAGGGGGCTGGAGGGGAGGGGGGAGTTTCTGTTGCGCAAGTGGAAGCCTGTTGTGCTAGTGGAATGGCAGCATTGAACACAACCCATTGTCCAGAGGTATTGCTGTGTGTGTGTGTGTGTGGTACATATGTGAGTCTGTGCACACATGCATGTGTGTGTGTGTTCCCCCTTTTTAATCACTGCCTTGTGTTCAGAGTGCTGAGTTAATCTTTCTTTCTTAAACCACCTGCCAGGTGAAGTGTTTAATTTTGAGGAAGCAATGTGGCAGAAATGCTTAAGCATTCTAGAAGCGCTATGTCATCCTGCTCTTAATCCCAGGCATATGCATAGGCAGACTGTGGTTCCTCACTGGTGTGTAAAATCTTGTTTGCACATGTGTGTATGTCCTTAGGGACCAACACCCCCTATATGCTCTTTATTGGGACTCTTTGTTATGTGGGGCTAGCCACATTCTGTGCCAGTATATTTCAGGAGAGTGGCTAGGTTAGTTTTTTACACTGAATGCACACACACACGCACGACTATTATAGCACTTTAAAAAGAGGAACAGCTTTATTGCGGCATAAGCTCTCGTGTACTAGACCCCACCAGATGCATGAAATGTTATCCTCAGCTGGTAGATATAAATATAGATATACACACAGAAAATAACTTATTCAATTGTGTGTGTGTATGTCTTCTCTCTTCCTGTTCCTCTCTCTCTGTCTCTCAAACACACACACACTGCCTGTGGTTATTTTCTCTGTTCCCACATGTGTATTTATGTATATACATGCATGTATTAGGTTCCATGATGGAGAAAGGTGGGATATGAATGCAGTAAAATAAACAATATATTGCATTTCACAGGCATGTGGGTATGGAGGGAACCTGAGGCTAACACTTCATGCATCTGATGAAGTGGACTCTAGCCCATGAAACCATATGCCACAATAAATCTGCTAGCCTTCAAATGCTGACAGCTTCCCCCATGTTGCTGCCTGGCTGCATCTGCCGCCTCCTTCAGGTTGCCAAGCAGGAGATTCAGGATCTGTTTGATGGTGGCACCCTGAATGTGTTTAGGGTGGTTCTCTCAGAGCTGGTGAAATTCTATCCTGTTTTCAGAGCTTGGAAAAGTTACTTTTTTGAACTACAGCTCCCATCAGCCCCAGCCAGCATGGCCACTGAATTGGGCTGATGGGAGTTATAGTTCAAAAAGGTAATTTTTCCAAGCTCTGCCTGTTTTTTATTGGACTCTTTGTTTGCCATTTGAAATTTCTCTCTCTCTGCATCATTATGACCTTCATCTATGTACTGAAAAATTCTCATTTGGGAGCAACCAGGAGCCAGAAATACCATCTTGAGTCACCTTTGTGTGATTTTCATTAGTTCACAATGTGTAGCAATGCCAGCATCTTGGAGAAGTGCAAGAGTCCCTTCGGTGAGATGTCAGTGCCGACCTGTACCAGAGATCACACAGCTGTGATGTGGGAACTTGACACTCTTCTCTCTAGGATGCCTTTTTTGTTTTGGTTCTCTTTCGTGGCATTTTGTTTGCTCTGCCGCTGCTGTGGCACAATAGAAATGATGATAGCAGGACCGGAAGGGAATTGGGGCCAGCTGGTTTATGGAAGGTGGAAAGCCTCCTGCTGGCATCACCACAAACGCTCTGTGAGCAAAGCTGTGTGCAGATGCTTTGGAATTTTTTTCTGGCCCTTTTTACGTACAGGCTGCCCCTTTATATGTGTGTCGCTTCCAGCTGCAGATGGAGGAAGGTGTCCTAGATGGAGGACAGAGGCTTAGGTAGTCTTTGGAGGATCTGGCCTGGATGGATGCCAGTCTGGGAATGTTCAGATTAATTACTATTGGAGATAAACACAGAGCTATAGACTTGGTTCTGAACGAGATGTTGGCCTGGGTTACTGGCAGTGAACAGCTGCCAAGCAGCAGCAAGGGAAGGATGCAATTTGCATCAGAGAGGCAGCAGGATGGGAGGGGGGTCCTGAGCCCTTCACCTGCACGCTGCCTTTCCCCTGTTGTCATCTCCTCCCCAGATTGTTTTCCCCCACAATGTTGGCTGGAGGAAAAGAGCTTTAGGGATGGTTTTTGGTCAGTGTTGCTGCCAATTTGGTCCCAGGCTATGGTCTGAAGACACATGAGGCCACCACCTTGCTGAAGCTAAGCAGGTCTGGGTCTGTTCAGTGCCTGGATGGGAGACCGCCTGGGAACCACGTGTATGCCTCGGGTTCCACGATGGAAGAAATGCGGGTTATAAATGCAATAAACAAATAAATATATTACTTTCTGTACATTTCTAAAAAAAAAGTGATATGTTCTTATTTTATATTATTTTTAATGTTTTAGCAACCTTGGAGAATTTTAGTTGCAAGGCTAATTACAACTATTGTAATAAAAATAAATGAGAAAGTGATGCCTGGGGGAAGGGTTAAGTATCCCCTCCACCACTTCCCTGCTGTAAATTGTGTCCTTCCTATTGCTGCTTCATAAGTGTTTGGGAGATGATCTGGGCTCCCAAACATAGTCTCCAGCTCAGTGTCTAGCTTGCCCCTTTAGCCAGTTGTAGCTGAGGCTGTGTGTATACACAGCATTTGAATGAAAGAAAGAACGAAAAAAAGAATTTATACTCAAGCACCACAAACTGAACAAGAAAAGGTAGATCCTGTGATTCGTATGAGGCAAAAATGGTATCGGGCAACATTTGCACCATTTCTCTCTGTTTGTGTCAGGGGTCAGGTGAAATCTGTGCAGACGTGCACGTCTTTGCATGCTACCCCAGAAGCACAAAAAGAGGAAGCGCAACTTCTTTGTGCTTCTTTGTAAGGTGAAAAACTGCTGTGGTTCTTCCAAACTGAATGCAAGGAAGAGTAGAGAGAGAAAGAGCACGCTATCGAATATTGTTGGATTTCTGAATTCAATGCCAAATATGAATTTCTGTAGTTGCGTGCTGTGACCATGGAATCACAGAATACACACGCTTCGGCCTATATACCCTCTAGTTTTAACAATGCTGCATATCTTCAAGAAGAGTTTGAACCCTGCAGTTTTGCCTTGGACCCTTGCTGGTTACTAGACTTCCGTGCAGGTCCAGTGCTTTGGATTTATACACCTGGAGGTTCAGGGTAGCTATGTGCATGCAGCACAGGGCAGGAAGAGAGCTGGGAAACAACTTGAGGCTTAATTATAAAAACAGCTGGGTTCATTAAGTGGGAAAGTGGTGTTCCATCGCTGATTGTGCACACACATGCCACGACGGAGGGCATATATACCCTGTGGGTCCCTGTAGAAAACTTTGCTCACTGATGATAATGCTGCGAGCCTGAACTAGTGGGGAACACAGATTCCCAGGCACTCTCTCCCTGCCCATCTCCGTCAGGCAAAAGCTGTTGTGAGAGATACTAGTGGGTCATAGTTGCTGGAGCAGCTGAGATCTGTCTAGAGAGGCATTTACAATGGGCTGAGTGACAAATTGTCTACTAGGTCAGGGTGGAGGGAAATAAATGCATACTCTCCTCTCCCTCCCCACCATTTGTTTAGTTAGGGTTTTTTTTTAACCCTAATTAAACATGAGTCCTCCCCCTGAACTTATTTCCGAGTGGCTCTGAGTCGGGGCAGGTTGTCCCTGGGTCAACCCAGGGTGGGTCGACCTGATGTCCCCCCTCTGAACTGGAGGCACGGAGTGGATGGGGTGTGTGTGTCTGCCCAGCCCTACTGTCTACTGAGCCTACCCACTTAAGAACATAGGAAGCTGCCTTAGACGAATTCAGACCGTTCTTTGCTCAGTATTATCTACAACAACTGGTAGGGGATTTCAGGCAGGTTCTGGAGATCTCTACCTGGAGTTTCTGGGGATTAAACCCAAGACCTTCTGTGTGCAAAGCAGATTTACTGGGAATTCTAACTCCATGCTACATCTGGGGTCATAACTGAACCCAAGGTGGTAGAAAAATAGAGAAAACGCCCCCTTTAGCCCCATCCTGCTTTCTGTTACACATATTCCCTTATAATAAAATGGCTGATTTTCTTCTCTGTTGTTTTTTTAATCACCCTTCACTGTGTTTTTATTTAGTTTGCATATTTCAGTAAAAAGGTTATCGGAGTCAGTTAATGAGAATGAGGGGAAATTAAATATTAGTCATTGAAGGAACTGGAGATCTAAATGAATTCAGTATGATGAAAACACCCATTCAACAACACAATAGCTCCTTTATGTTAACGCAGCAGTTAAATAATGAGGCACTGACCATTCTAATTGTCTTATTCATGCCTCTAGGAGATTTTGAGCTAAAGAGGAAATATGCATGAATTAAGTCTCAGAGGTCTGTGACGCTCAACGCTGAATGTTAGTACAGACTCCAGATACTATTCTTGTGTAGTTGTACTCTTTTATTTTAAACAGTAATCTTGACTGCAACTTCATGTTCTTTTCCATTAAATTAAAAATCATAGAAAAATCCCAAACAATATATTTTAAAAACAACTTAATTGGAATCTGAGGTTGCTGATTCACAGGGTCGCCATAAGTCGTAATCGACTTGAAGGCATATAACAACAACCCAATTCTGGTTTACTTCTAACCGTATCCTTCTGTAGCTGTCGATTGGTCCTTGATCTCTCCTTGATGGTTGTGATCTGCTTGTACAAACAACATTAGCAGATGCCAACTGACAATGCTGCGACCTGGCCCCATTCTCATTTCCCTGCCTACGGCTTCCAGTGCAGAATGACCATCAAATGATGCTTCCTGGCTGATTTTCCAGTGATCACCATGTATTGGCTTCCCATGTGTTGGAGCCCTGGGAGCTGTCCAAGGTACTGGAGGGGAGTTGTTCAGTTCCCCTGCCTGTCTTGTTTAATGGCAAATAGAATGCTGATAAGCCCCGGCTGTCTGCTTTGCTGTCTTCAACCAATGAAGCACATTCCCCTCCCACCTGAGCTGAAGGTAATAAAAAAATGTAGGAGCTAGAAATTATTCTTTCTTTACTTGCTTTGTTTTAGATTATTTTTAAATCCCAAAGGCTCAAGGCAAATTAGAATTGAAAATAAAATCCCAAACGGATTTTTTAAAAACAAAGAATGGATAACTTAAGACAAAAAAAAAAATCACCTTGTAAATGTTCTACTATTACTCTTTCCTCCCAAACCACACTTCATCTCAACCAAGTACACCCCTCTTTTTATTTCCTTGTTTCTGTTCCTTTGAGATAAGACTTACATAAAGCCCTGCCTTCCTCTGTATCCTAATAACCCACCCAGGTTCTCCCTTACTAATCAGCCGTTCTGCCTCAACCATTTACCTACTCGCTTAACGGGTGTTACCTGTATGAAGCTGCCTTATGGTTTTGTAAATAAGTTTTTATTGATTTTCATTTTATGAACAATGATAAACGACAAACATACCAATGATGGAGGAGAGTGAGTGAGAAAGAGATCAGGATTGTTCTCAACAGTATATTGCAAGTTATGGCCTGTAAGCCAAAAGTGTCCTTCTAGAGAAGGTTTTGAGCCAAAGGAGGGTGAAATCCATGTTCAAGAGCAGCTGCATATTGCATGAAAACAAATCAAATTTCATAAAATGTTACCATTATGTTTTGGGTCCTTTTGTCTCTTAATAGCCATGGAAGCTGCCTTGTGTTGAATCAGACCACTGGCCCATCTAGCTCAGGGATGAGAACCTGTGGCCCTCTGCATGTAGTTAGACTGCAGTTCCCATTGTCTTTGACAAGAGGCCATATTGGCGGGAACTGGTGGGAGCTGGAGGGCCGTAGCTTCCCTTCCCCTGATCATGCTTCAGACCGGAATTATAGCCTTACACAGAGATACTGAGGGTTGAGTTGGTGATCTTCTGCATGCAAAGCATGTGCTCTGCCAGTTGAGTCATGGGACATTCCTTGATCTTTATCCTTGTCTCCTAGTCCATCTATCTCATCTCCCACTCGGAAAAGATACCTCCTCCAAGCCTGTAGCTGCCACTCTTGCAATGGGGCATAGATAGGCAGCATCGCCTCCCTCCCATTCGTTTTGTAATATATTAAAGGAAACTCTCACTGTTGTCCTCTCATAGCCGCATAAGCCACATAGCCCTTAAGTAGCCAGTGCCCTTATGCATTGCCCTTTGGCAGCTGTTTGAGGATTGCCACCTTCAGTGCAGCAAAAAAAAAAATTGAACTAGGGGTCGAAGCAGTAGGGAGGAGCTTGATGTTGCCCTGCTTCAGGTGCACATACCGCTGGCCGGTTGTGTGCAGTCCCTTGGAGGAGGATGCTTTCGCCTAGGTGAACTGTCCAGTTGTCCTGTTTGTTGTGTGAGAGAATGTTTCTTACATCACATTGGTGAATGGCCCAGTGCCTTTGCTTTGAGGTCTTCCCATATGTCGTGCAGCTTGGCATTATTCAAGAGGCAATGTGGTGGTGATGCTAGAGAAAGTGTGGTGCCCGTTGGCACACATGTGTCCACAAAGAACTTTCCTGGCATCCACAGGATCCCTGTCCCCTGCTTCTCCCCCCCCCCGAGATTAGGCTTGAAAGACACATATTATAGCCAATAGTAGAGGCTGCAGTGTGTGCTTGGTTGCGGCATGTTGTAGAGTGCCCACAATGTTTTTTCCAGTTTGCAAATGTACTCCTTGAATCTGGGTGTAAGGAATTCAAGTTTCTGTTTGGTCACACTGGGTGACTCTAGGACAGTCACCATCTCTCAGACTTCACTAGCTTGTTGTGAGGATAAGGGTATGCTGTTCTGAGCTTCTTGGAAGCAATGCAAGATAAAACATAATAAAAAAATTAATCCCAGGAGTTGAGGGCAGGAAATGGTGATGGAGCTGGGCTCTCACTTAGGGGAAGGCCCTTAGTAGTCTGAAGGGTGAGAAAAAATAGGTAGAAGGATCTATAATGATTAAAGCTAATGCAGCAGTAAACAAATCTCAGTACCTGTTCAGGAAAAATTAACAAGGAAGCATGCCCAAGGTAATTACGATGGTTTTTCTTTTTTAAGATGCCAAATGCATTTTTCAATTTGGTGCTGTTTGTCCGAGGACAAGCTAAGAGGGGTTCGCTTTTTTTTAGGCTTACCATCCATTGCTCAGATTCCTCCTTTAAAAAGTGGAGGTCAGTCCTGCTTTTGACATTAAATGATTATCTCTCCAAGCTTGCTAATTGCCTAATAAATCTTTTTAAAAGGACTAATTTTTACTGAACACATTAAAGCCTAGAAAGAAATATTTTGCCCGATAAGGGATGGTGCAGAAAATTAAAAAAGCAAAGATGAATGGCCCTGCCTTGGCAATGAGTAACAAGCCATTTAAGGCTGTGTTGAGCACATTTTTTTACAGTAAAAGGTCACAGCTGCTGGGGGTGCTAATTGGGGCCATGAGGTTAAGTGTGTTGAGTGTCCATTAGTAAGAATCCATCATGCTCAGAGTAAATTGGAGATTCTGGATTTGATCCAGCTGGTCCTTTTTAGGGGAATCTGTGGGGTCTTACTTTGTATTCCTTAAACCAGCAACCCTATGGCTGCCATGAGACATTTTGAGGCTTCAAATGAAATATTAAAGTAGCACACACACCTCAAAATCATGTTTTGGAACTTATTGGTTTGGTGGCCTCTTCCATTTCACCTGGCCTTGTTGTTCATTCAGTCAGAAGGGCAAGGCTGAATATGAACCTGAGGCCACCATATCTTGGTCCCAAGCTTGTTATGTGATATCATACTGAAGAACAGAGTGCCTTGGAGCCTGTACAGAGTGATTTGTCATCAGTGGGGGCCACATGCTTGTGAGCTTATCTTTGCAGTCATAAAGGCTAGACTGCCTTGCTTTAAAGCAAGACTTCTTACTTTAAAAGGAGTGTGGAGGCCTGCAACACATGGATGTCCATCACCTGAGGACTTTGCTTGTGTGAATGGTCAGCCATTTATTATACAGCCACAAGAGTGGCTGTATACTATAGCCAGCATGGATTTTTTGCATTCTGCAATGTTAAATTGAAAATACCCCCCATGCCATTCTGATGCTTCCCATAAGCTCATTTCAAAAGAAAACCTTACAAAACTTTTAGTCCCGAACTCAGAAATACTTGCTTAACAACCCTCTAAATTTTCATGGTGATACACAAAACAGTCAGAGAGAATTGAGAGTTCAAAGTATAAAAAGAGAGAGAGAAAAACCAGGCCCCTTTTGGACTTTTTTCTGTCAGAGTTCTCATCATTTGTTGAAATTGATTAAAAATTAGCCATCTTTACAAAGTACCTGCAGTCCTATTACTAACCTTGCCCCATACTCTGACCTTCATCTTCTGCAATTTAAAAGTTAAAAAAATGCCAGGCTGATTTTTAATTAATTTAAGAAATTTAGCACTACAGTCAATAATAAGCCCAGGCATGCTCAGTAAGAACCAACTAACTGTCAGTGTTCCAAAAGCCAGACTCACAGCTGCTTGGCTTGGCTAATCAAGGGGCCATACCCACACCAGACCTTGGGAATCTTGGGAAGCGTAGTTTGTGAAGGGTGATGAGGGGAGACTCCTGTTCCCCTGACAGAGCTTCAGTGGCCAGAGTAGTTTAACAGTCAGCTGCTCTGACTGAAGCTCTGTGAGGGGAACAGGGCATTTCCTAGCAACTCTCAGCACCCTTCACTAACTACACTTCCCAGGATTCTTTGGGGGAAGCCATGACTGTCTAAAGTGAAATCAAGGTCTGGTGTGGATGTGGCCAGGGACAGCTTTGCTTTAAATTTGGGTAGGATATTACATGTGCCTGCTGTAGAATAAAAAGGTGGGAGAAACACTGAAAAACAATGATACTGTTCACAATGTTTTCCTTTTGGAAAGGAAAGGGGCTTCCCCTCTGCCCAGTGCTCACCCACCCAATCTCCTCCCCTCCCCCTTCCTCCTCCCCCTTCCTGTCCTCCGCCTCCCCTCCCTGCCCCTCCTCCAGCTCAGCTTCCCCTATCCTAAGCATGATTGCACAGGAGTAAATTCCATTGAACTCAGTAAGCATGCAAATGATGAAACCTGCCTTCCCCTCTCCTCTCCCTTCCTCCTGCCTTCTTCCCTCCCCTCTTCCTTCTCCCCTGCCCACTCCAGCCTTCGCTCCCTGCCCCCCATGGTCAGTTTTACCTTTCCTAAGCATGATTGCACGGGAGTAAGTCCCACTGAACTCAATAAGCATGCAAATAATAAAACCTGCCCTCCTCCTCTCCCCCTGCCTGCTCCCCTCCCCCTCATCCCCTCTGCCCTTCCTTCCCTCCCCATATGCTCAGAGGAACATGTTACCAAATTCTTCCAAGCTATATAGGAAGTGGATTGGACTGTGAAAGACCAACCCAAATTGTGTTTGCATTTTGACAAATTTGTAGGGCAGTACAATATCTCAGACAGGAGATCAGTTCTCCTGCTCCCCTGGTGCATTCACTATAGCTGCACAATTTCCCTGCTTTTTAAAGTGTGATAGAAATATCTGTTGGCTATTGGTACATTCTTAAACCACAAGGTGTTTTGCTTGTTAGTGAACTTATTATTGCAGTTTATATCCTCCCTTTCTGCATAAACACCTGAGGAGGCTAAAAACTCTAATAAAAATCAAATACAAGAAATCAATTTTTAAAAGTTGATAATTTTTAAAGCATGATAGAACTGTCATATCTCCTTGGGTCACCTCCTAATTTACGATGTTGGACTATGCCTCCCATCATCCCTGAAAATTGTCCGTGCTGCCTGAGGCTGATGGGAGTTGGAGTCCAACAACATCTGGAAGACCCCTCTCCTAATGAAATGCTTTTCTGTGAAATCACATCTTCAGCTGCTGGTCATGTGCAGAGAAATCAAGTGTACACGCATATCTAAACCAATCCTGAGAATTTCAGAATGTGAAGTTATTTGCCTGGGACAGAAGCCTGTTACAATAAGGACTTAAGAAGAGCCTGCTGCATGAGGCCAGTGACCCATCTAGCTGAGCATCCTGCTCTCACAGTGGGAAGCCTGCAAGCAAGATCTGAGTGCAACAGCACTTTCTTTTCCTGCGGTTGCCAGCAACTGGCATTTGGAAGCATACTGGCTCCAATTATGCTGGCAGAGCATAGCCATCATGGCTAGTAGCTGTTGATAGCCATATCCTCCACGTATTTCTTCTTTTAGAGTAAACCAAGTTGGTGGCCATCACTGCCTCTTGTGGGGACAAATTCCAAAGTCTAACTGTGCTGTGTGTAGGAGTACTTTCTGTTGTCTGGCCTGAATCTTCCAGCATTCAGTTTTATCAGATGTTAAGAGACAGGGAGAAAAGCTTTTCTCTATCCACTTTCTCCTAATTTTATACACTACTATCTTGTTGTCTCTTACTCACCTTTTCTCTAAACTAAAAGCCCCAAATGCTGTAATGTCTCCTCATGGTGGAGTTTCGCCATCCCCTTGATCATTTTAGTTGCCCTTTTCTGAACCCTTTACAATGCTACAGTATCTTTTTTGAGGTGAGGCAACCAGAACTGTACACAGTATTCCAAATGTGGTCACACCATAGATTTGCATAATAGCGTTATGATATTGGCAGTTTTCTTTTCAACTCCTTTCCTAACGATCCCTAGCATGGAATTTACCTTTTCCACAGCTGCCTGCCACACATTGGGTTGACATCTTTGAGCTATCCACTACAACCTGAAGGTTTCGTTCTTGGTCAATCGCTGCCAGTTTAAACCCCCTGAACTTGCATCACTCCCTCACAGATGCAACAGATTTGCACAGCTCTGCATTCCTATAACATCAGGGCCTCCATCTCTCTTTCATCTTTAAGGCTTCAGCACTGCAAAGTGCAGGAAGATTTATTTTTCTCTGGGAAGGCATGCAGCTTTTGCCTAGCAGCAGCACCAACAGTAATAGTAAATAATCAAATCTGGAGGGCTACATGGGCACAATGGGTGTTCCCTGGTCATACAATATGGGGCAGACTGGCTGTACTACCTCTTCACATAAGCGTTGGTAGTATCTTGCATTAAAAAACTGCCAGATTGGGTCTTCCTTTGCCGTGATGGGAGAAACAAAGGGGCACAGCTACTAGTCTTTATTAGTGCTTGAGGTGTAAAATTGTACTTTTTTGCCACTTTGTTTGTTAGTCTGAATCAAAGCAAACAACAAATAGAAAAATATCCCTAACTGACAAAACAATAATATAAACCAAAAAAATCAAGGGTAGCAAACTTAGATGGATATAATCAAACTATGTATACAGAATACCATTAGCAGTGTTGCAAAAATGTATTACATAAAAATGGAGTCCTGTATATTAAAAAGAGAGCCAGTGTGGCGTAATGGTTAGAATGTTGGACTACAACCTGGGAGACTAGGGTTCGAATCCCCACACAGCCATGAAGCTTTCCCATTTTGTCATATATTAACATAAAAAGCAAGATACCACAAATCCAAAAAACTCTGTAGTACAACTGAGGCATATACCTTCGTAAAGCAACTGTATCACATGAATAGAACAGCAACTTATGAAAAGCCTAATGAAGATCTAACCAGAGGGAAATTTCTATTTACCACATGACATGTTCATAAATTTCTTCAAACAGATTTTTTGAAAAAGACTGAATTGTCTCATAAGATGTTTGTGTTCTGACATAAATTTCTGAATCATCGTGATTGCCAAACGCGTTTCAGCAGATGTGCCTTCTTCAATGGCCTGTTATGTTTTTCAGCATTCTTTTTACATGAGCGCCTCCAGATTATATTACCTTTTCACATGCAGTTGTCTAAAACCAAAAAGTGGATCTCTGCAACAGACACAGGTTTCCAAAAATCAGCACTGGTCAACATAGAATTCTATGGGAGTTTCCCCAATAATAATGGATTGTTAATGGGAACTGTAGTTTTGTGAGGTGTAAACTACAGTTCCCAGGATTCTTTGGGGGAAGTCGTTAAAGTGGTATAAATGAGATTTAAATGTGTGCTGCTGATGTGACCTTCGTCTACCCTTTTCTAGTCTCTGTGGGGAGAAGGAACTGTCTGGGGTTCTGAACCAGCCCCTTCTGATGGTTGTACGGCAGCTTCAGATTGACCTCGCTGACTCTCAGCATTTAGAGAAAAGGGGAATCTGATTATACATAGCATGGTGAATACCGAATCCTTTTTGTGACATTGAGCTCTTGTGGAGAATAGTATAGAGGTTCCCTTGGAGAGTCATTTCATAAATCCTTGTGTGCCCAAATTCCTACGGGACCCTTCCAGCCATTTGTCTCTAAACTCCCAAGGCACAATAAGCCTGTTCCTAAGAAGCCAGCCCTGCCAATTCTGTTTAAACTACTTCCCTGGGTTCTTCTGCCTGAAGTTCCTTCATGAGTAAGTCCATCTGTGCTGCATCGCACTTTGCTGAAATAAGCCCGGTGCAGGGGTGGGGAACCCTTTTCAACCCAAGGGCCACATTTCTTCTTGGCAGCCTTCCCAGGGCCACATGCCAGTGGTGGATGGGGCCAGAGGCACAAGAGGGCGGAGCAATGAATGCAAACTTTGCCTTTGTACAGCAGGCCAGTTTCTACACAATCTTGCCCGCCCTTCTCTGTCTTCCATCCCGGCAAGCAAGAGGCATGATCAGAGGGCCAGGACGCATTCCAGCCAGGCCGAAACACTCGAGGAGGGTGTGAGGTAGGACCAGTAGGGGGTGAGGATGGGGAGAGTCCCAGGGGCCAAACAGAGAGGCCTGGAGGTCTCCATTTGGCCCTCAGGCCCGACGTTCCACAACCGTGGCCTACTGGCAGATGTTGTGGAGATTGTGCCGGCAGGCTGAGCATTCTCTCTTTCGCTGCCTGGGGGAAAAGTGGCCCATCCACTTGCAGCTGATTCTCATTCCACAGCACTTCCTGCTAGGCTTTTTGCTCACCCAATTGGCTTTCTTCCCCCCCCCCCCCGGCACCTGCGTTTCAGGACAGAACCGCAGAGATTTTTTTTTTACCCCTCCCACTCCTTCTCTGAAGTTTAATTTCCTCTCATGAAAGCAGCTCTTCTTGGCTCTAATTTAATACATGCTGAGCATGCACCTGCTGGGCGCCTGAGAAGAGTGCTGGGGAAATAAGCTGGAGCCTATTAAAGACATCCATTCTGTGCTCAGACTAGCCAAACTGCTACCTGGAATGCTGGGAGAATAGCAATGGCTGTGGCTAAGGACATACCCACAGGTCGGATGCTGCATTCTTGCTCCGGCATATTGAACCTACAACCAGCCACATGGGAGATACATCTGTGGGGGAAGATGGGTGTTCTTTCCCCCCACTATTGGAAAGCATTACATGGATGATGGTATGCACAGCCTGGCCCCTGAGGATTCTTTTTAATTCTTTCTCTTGAGCTGTTTGGGTGGCAGGAGATCAAACTGTGCTGTCGCCTGGGGCAGATGTGGAGTCTTGGGATTCAATGGGCAGTTGAGTAATGGGTTATTCACGTAACACAGCTAATCCCAACAGTGCAAGGACTTCCCACCTCTTCTCTCGCCCCATGCGCCCTGCACACTCCCCAAATCTGCTCCAGGAGTGTCCTGTTGTGCAAGCAGAAGTCCTTGCGCTGACGGATCAGTCACTTAGCACTATGTTGGATACAGAGCTTGGAAAAGTTACTTTTTTGAACTACAACTCCCATCAGCCCTAGCCAGCATGGCCACTGGACTGGGCTGATGGGAGTTGTAGTTCAAAAAAGTAACTTTTCCAAGCTCTGGTTGGATACAACTTCTTATGTTGCATTCAGATTATTGGGTCTCCAAAAAAGATGGCTGTGCTTATTTTGTGCTTATTGCCTCTCAGCCCTTTTCCTCCCCCCAAATTCTCCCCTCGCTGTTTCAAAGATTTCATGTTTAGTTCATAGAGACAAGAATGCCATCAAACATCCCCCAACCTTCTCTTCTCTTTCAGTTAACCCATATGACTTTCCTCACATGGTGCCCTCCAGATGTTGCTGGACTACAGCTCCCACCTTCCCTGACCATTGGCCATGCTTGCTGGGGCTGATGGGAGTTTGAATCCAACAACATCTGGTGGGCCACAACTTCCTCATCTCTGCTTAAGGTTCTCGCTCGTAGCTGTCCCAGGTTGGGGAAAACTGGAATATGTTTTCAGGTCTTCAGCTGTGGCTTAGATGAGCTTTAGAGACAAGATTACTAAGGGGAAATGTTGTTGACTATGACAATGACGATAAATAATAATAATGTCACTACTAAGGGGATACATTGTTGTTGTGGATGATGAATGACAATAAAATTGTGTAAATAACCGCAATGCTAGTGTTCAGACCAGAGCTAGATGATAATGGCTGATATGAGGCTGCTGTCAGAAACAACAATTCTGCATCGTGACCTCCTCCTCTCTCTGCCAGCAACATCAAGTAATGAAAGACGCATGATGTCTCTTTTGGATTGCAACATTCTGCATCCCACCCCACAAGGGGCAACCAGTGAAGTGGAACAGGAAAGCCCACAATGTGACACCATTGTGTTGGCATTTTCCATCGCTGAACGTTACGGTGGGAACAGAGAGCAGATGCCGGGGAGTGACTGTAGCTCAGTGGCAGAGCATCTGCCTTGTATGCAGAAGGTCTTAGGTTCAATCCCTGCCATCTCCAGCTAGGGCTGGGAAATATTTCCTCTCTGAAACCCTGGAGAGCTGCGGCTGATCAGCGTAGAGCAAGCAGTCTAGAGTGTACAGGGCAGCTTCCTGTGTTTCTTGTGGCATCAGCAACATGTTGGCTATTTCATGTAGATGTCGCCTAAGAAGTATCTGTCAGGACACAGAACTCTGGGTTGCTCACAGACTGCATGTGCACTGCTGTCCAATAGGCTGGCACAATTTGCAAGCACATCCTGGGGAAACTGCAGTTTCTGTGTCTGCATTGTTGAGAGCATGACTTTATGCTTGATTTCTTACGCAACCCTGCTCTTGATGGAAGAAGTCCTGGCTATTTCAGCATTTCCCAACCTGGTCTCCTCCAGATGTTGCTGGACTCCCCACTCCCATCAGCCCTAGCCAGGATGGCCAATGGTCAAGGATGGTGGGTGTGGTAGTCCAGCAACTTCTGGAGAGCACCAGGTTTGGGAAGGCTGGTCTATCTCAATCTTTCCTTCTTTGATTTGTGAGAGCCAAGACATGCAGACTCAACTTCTGGGGTTCTTATAATACTTTCAATGGAAAGAGCCGATGTGGTGTAATGGATAATGTGCCAAGACTTAGCTGCCAGGCTCTCTTCAGCCATAAGACTGAGTGATGCCTTACATGACAGCTGCGTTTGCTATGGGTCCACTACAGACATAGCTCCTTTATACCTGTCTTATTTATTTATTACTACATTTATATCCTACTTTTCTCCATGGAGCTCAAGGTGTTGTATATGGTTCCCCGCTCCCCATTTCATCCTCACAACAACCCTGTGAGGTAGGTTAGGTGGAGAAACAGTAAATGGCCCCCAGTTACCCCATGAGCTTCATGGCTGAGTGGGGTTTTTGAACTCGGGTCTCCCACGTCCTAGTCCGATACTCTAACCGCTACGCCTTTCTGGCTGTTCCTCGGAAATGTTGTTGGTCTAACTGTTGAACACATTTTCCTGATGAAGATCAGCAAAAGCACTTTGAGAATTATCTCTTGATTGACTGGCACTTTATTGGGTTTTGTTTGCTATAGGCTTTATTTTTGCCATAGCTATGTTCGTAAACAAAGTATGAAAGGGAGATGCATGTCTCTGTGTGGTCAGAGTCATGTGCCAAGGTGCTGTGATTGGTCTTACTTTTCTGGCACATCTGTATGGCATGTTTAAATATTTGCATCTTGCTTTCATGCTTTCTTGTTTACTGCAGCACGCAAACACCGTTGCAGCAGTGATGCAACCTACATCCAACACAATCACAACTGCTGTGTAAAAATTGAGACCCTCTGCATGGTGGCCTTGAGCAAGTGGTTTGCGTGCAGAACATCCCAGGTTCAATCTCCAGGTCTCAGGTAAGGCTGGAGAAGCCCTGTTTGAAACTCTGGAGAGCTACTACCAGCCAGTATGGATGGTCTTGAGCAACATGGGCCAGTGCTCCCTGACTAAGGCAGCCTCCTGTGAGCCCATATGCAGTTAAGTTGCTTTCCCTTTGTGTGATCTGCCTTGCAAGGTTGGAATGCAAATAAATGGGAAGCGCATTGCCAAGAGTGCACTGAGATGCGTTCTAGAAACAAGAAACAATGGGAGTGGATATAAAAAAAGGATCCTTTTCCCCTGCCCCCTAAAAAACTCCTAATAGCCTCTCTGGGTATAAGTCCTTCTGTTCTCCCCCACCCCTCTTAAAACATCCTGGAAGAACCTGAGTCTGCCCCAAAGTGCTGTAATTACTGGATCTGTGTGATGGGTTAACCCTTGAATTGCACACGGATTAAATCAGATGTCCAAAACATCTGGAGGGCACCAGGTTGGTGAAGGCTGAGTTAGGTCATATGTTGCATTTAATTTTTTAAATGGCTCTCTGTGTGTGCACAGGTGCGCAGGCTCATATTAACATTCTTGGGTGTTTCCAGCAACGTTTAAATAAGTACCTATTTGCCAGGCATTCCATGACCATTAATGCCAGTTTTTAGCACCCTGACTACTTTACTGATGTTAATATTTCACAGATATGTTTTATGATGCATTGATACTCTCTGGAGTGAAAGGCGGTATAGAAATAGCTTTCAAAACAAACAAACAAATAAAAATCTAATAACATGTCTCAGGCCAAAGGGATGGGGAGGGCTTGGAAGCTTGACTCAATTTACAATTTTATTTTAAAAGATTAAATAGGAACCAAGTAATCAACAGCTAGTAACAGCTGGGGCTTTAAATAATATATTAATATGCTTTATAGATTCTTTTAGTGTTTTGTCATTTATTTGCCGCCCTGGGCTCCTTCTGCGAGGAAGGGTGGGATATAAATTTAAATAACAATAATTAAATAAGGTGGTGCAAAAGGCAGACTGTAACAAAGAGGGCGGAACCACTGAGTTGCCTACCAAGCAGTACCTTCAAGTACATGGGGGGGGTGCGGGGGGGAAGCTGTGGCCCTCCAGTTATTGTTGGACTACAGCTCCCATCCTTCCTCACCATTGGCCATTCTGGCTGGGAATGATGGGAGTTGTAGTCCAACAACATCTGGAGGGCCACAGGATCTCTATTCTTGCAGCAGAAAGTAAATCCTGGGCTCTGTGTCCCTTGAAAACAAAAAGACAAAAGAAATTGCATTGAAAATACACACAGAAACCAGTGTCTCAAAAACGGGTCCTGCCTGGGCCCTGCCCAGCACGCTGTGGGAGACTGGGACCTCCCCTTAGGGAATGGGCCTGATGTGAAAAGGGATTTCATCTGCCCCTTCCTTCCTGCCAGGGAGCAGAGGCTACCCCTTATCTTCCACACGCGGAGCTGCGCTGTAGCTCTCGCTCCTTGGTACGCTTGTTGGAGCCATGCCTTTTGGGAGATGAAAAAGCTTTGCCACTGAGCTGAGCTGTTTATCTCGAGTCAAGTTAACAGGCAGCCCCCGGCCGCTTCATCCGCGGCAAAAACAGAACTTTAATCACTAGGCCTGGCCAAGTAATTAAAAGGGAGCATGCCCAGTGGAAGGGCTCCCATGAGTGCCAGGACGCTTGCAGCTCTGAACATATCCCTGCCTTGGCTCATGTCCCAGCAGCTGCTCCTCCAGCAGGCATTGCTGTCAAGTCTAGATGAGTTGGAAGATAAAGGACCCAACAAGATCCTGGCTGGTTAATGGAGGCAAGACCAAATGATATTCCTGACTTAATGAATAGCCTGTGAATTATGGGGAAGGGCTAGTCCAGATGAGAGCATTTGTTCTCCCCCCCCTTAAATATATTTATTAATTAAACTTACACCCTGCCCTTACATGGGACTTGCAGTGGTACTTCTTCCAAGGGACTGACCACGTCCGCCCTTACATCAATCCTAGAATGCTTGAGGCTCCCCGGAACATATTTTCTTAAATGTGATGCTGAATAAATGTGTTCTCTTAGACTCCCCCCCCCATTACTCAGTGCGCAGATTGAATTGTTAATTGTCTGAGGCTGGCTGCATGGGGGTGTTTGCAGTGCACACGCATATCCAAACTTCCTGACAGGCTCAGATTTTTTAAAGCAAATATTTTAATCAATCAGTCAATCAAAGCACATGGCTTTGTGCGTGCTATGATTCTAAGGGAACGCAGGGAAAAACACACAGAATGTGGTACTGGATGAAGAATTCAGCTTCTTGAGAATGTCTGCTTTTTCATTTTTTTTTTAAAAAAGGAGCAAGTTTCTAGCCCTCATGGCTGCAAACAGAAGCTTGAAAATGTGTGCCTGCTATAATCAGAAGCTGTAGAGGTGGCTGAATAGTGGAGATGGGGAGGAGGACTTGCTCTCCTATGGTTTAAGAAGCTGCCGTAGATACATCTAGATAGTCCTCTTGTCTTCTCTAAGCCATTTGCAGCATCCCAGTGCAGTCCATGTACTGCTGAACTGTCTATGCTGCAGTTCCCTTTATGGCCCATACATTAGACATTCAGCACTCATCTTCCCCGGCAAGCTTACGGTTGATTGCAGCCCTAATAGGTTTATAATATCACAGACATCAGGGAAACTGATCCAATTAACAGAGAAAATAAGCATGCTTTTTTTTTTATTCAAGCTTTTGGAACCTTTTGAATTCCCTTTTTGATTCGATGCTGCCCCTGTTTCCTACTTTGGTTGCCCTCAGATCCAAACAGACAAGGCTCTTAAGGCCAACACATACTCAGGAAAGATAGAAACAACAGTGACAAAAAATCATTAGTCCTTCAAGCACCCCAAGCCCAAGTGAAGCCTTGCTGATCCCTGCAGTGGCATGAATGAGCTTTCATTTGCCCTCCTCTTTGGATGCAACAGGGCCCTTTAGTTTGGCTGGCACCAATGTCAGCTGACTGTCAGGTTCAGTCACCTGGCAACAACATTCTGATGATGGGCATCAATTAAAGCACTGCTGAATTCAGTTGGTGGATGTTCAGAAATGGCAATTGATCAAACAAGTGCAGGGTGACTTGGCACAGAGACAACAGCAGTTGGGAGTGGAATGATAAGGGATCTTCTTCTTCTTATTATTATTATTGCAAAGAGCTTCAGACCTGTATGCTCCAACCTCGTCCCTCCACTCCACTTGTACACTGGCATTGGTGCTATGATCCTGGTTACTAAACCAACATTAAACAAAGTTCCCCCTCCTTGACATAATAGGGAACTTTGGATTTATGTTGGTTTAATAATAACCAGGATCTTAAGCCACAGTTTCTGGGAGCAACAGCCCATGATCGAGGTGCTAAAGCCAGGGTGTGAAAGATAGAGGGGAGGGGCGAGGAGGGTGCTCATGGACTCAGGGTACTTCCAGACTGCTGTTTTTGGGTGGGATGCAATCATGTATCCACAAATTCAGGTTGCGCAGCTGAAGTTGGGGTACTTGCCCGACAAACCCACTTCCCCCAAAGACTGGGCTTTTTGAAATAAGGAAAGTGACAGGAAAATGCACTGGAAAGGGTGGGACAATACTGGATTTGACACAACATCTAACCTCCCTGCAAACAGATCGGAATGAATCCTCACTAAATAGCCAACATTGTCTAATCTCTCTGCAAACAAGTTAGGATGAATGCTCAGTAAACACGTTGTCTGGAAGCACCCCCAGTTCTCTAAACCATAGTTTAGGAAGTCAGGATTCGTTATGTCTGAAACAACCCTCTGAGTTGTTGTGGTGTGAGACCCAGTGAGTAAGCGTGACAGAATAGGTCAGGTTACCTTACCAACATGCGTTGGTAAAAGAGGGTGCATGTCTTTCATGTTATGAAAAACTTTGTTGCGCCACGTGAAGAGATTGCTAAGCTTTTGTCTCTCTGTGACGGAAAGGGACAAAGGTCATCTCCAAAAGGGCATGTGCACATTAGTGATGGGTGGTGGATCCCCCACTTCAGGTCCAAGCTGGAATGGGTCTAATTGTACTAGTTTTGTTGCAGGGGAGAAGAAAAGCTAGGGAAGGAAGGATTAAGCACTCCTTCCGCCACCTATTTTTAAAATATAAATCACACCTCCCTCCTGCAGATTTGCACCTGTTTAGCCCTTACTTGCACCATCACATATACCAGGTCATGCGGCTCCTATTCACATGTCACCACAATGACGCAGAAGCCACATCCTTGTGGCATCTTCCTAACACTGCTCCAGAACCTACAGCAACGGATTGGACTGAGTATTTCTCACAGCTGTTATGACAGGCTCATGGACACAGGATCTATCCCCATAGTGGCGTCAGTATGTCCATGAACACCAATTGCTGGAATCGCAAGTGGGGAGAATGCTGCTGTTGCATTCATGTCCTGCATCTGGTTGGCCACTGTGAGAACAGGATGCTGGACTGGATGGGCCTTTGTTCTGATCCAGCAGGGCTCTTCTGACATAATTATGATTATATTTGTAATCATTATTTTTTAAAAAAAGTTATATCCTGTCTGCTGCTCCGAGAATGAGACCTAGTCATGACAAAACATGATAAACCAATTAAACATAAGCAGCATTGCTGAAAATCTGACAGCTACAGAATCACTTTTTGGGGATCAAGCTAGAAGCAGTATTTCAGACGTGCCATTTGGAAAAGCAATATTGCCACTTTCCTACAGGGAGGCAGGGAGAAGGATTTCCTGACTTGGAACTGATAGGTGGTGATGGTGATCATGACGATGCCACCACCAAGAAGGACCCTCCCCACATGCCTACCCATCTCAGCTCTGTTGGGGGCAGGACACAGAGACCAGGGACCCTCTCTGATCATTGCAGCGTGGGGCTACGCTCATATGGAAGGAGGTAGTCTTTTTACAGTTTTGCAGTATGTTTGCATGGTTTTTTTCCTGGCTGCTTAAAATTTCTGTGTTTAGTGGAACCTTGATTTATTTTAATTAATCAATATCCTGCTTTTCCTCCCAGGAGATCAGGATGGTGTACATAAAGTTTCCAGGTGGCTGTGATTTCCTTAGACACTGATTTCCTTAGACCTAGCATGATGGCTGCATTATGTGCTGTGACTTTTTTTTTTTTTTTTTTGCAATATGAACATGGTAGTTTCCAGGTCATAGAATCATAGAGTTGGAAGGGGCCTTGTAGGCCATCGAGTCCAACCCCCTGCTCACAGCAGGAAATCCACAGCTAGAGCATCTCCCGCAGATAGCTGTCCAGCCTCTGCTTGAAGACATCCAGCGAAGGGGATCCCACCACCTCCCTAGGCAGTCGGTTCCATTGTACCCTCCTCTATGTGACAGCCCTTCAGGTACTTAAAGAGTGCAATCATGTCACCCCTCAGCCTTCTCTTCACCAGACTGAACATGCCAAGTTCCTTCAACCTTTCCTCATAAGACTTGTTCTCCATACCGGCTATCATCCTCGTCGCCCTCTTCTGAACCCGCTCTAACTTGTCTATATCTTTCTTAAAATGAGGCGCCCAGAACTGAACGCAGTATTCCAGATGAGGCCTGACTAATGCAGAATATAGTGGGACTATTACTTCCCTCGACCTGGAAACTATAGCTCTGTTTTTGCAGCCCCAAACCGCGTTTGCCTTTTTTGCCGCAGCATCACACTGCTGGGTCATGTTCAACTTGCAATCCACTACAATTCCAAGGTCCTTCTCACACGCACTACTGCTAAGCCGGGTATTTCCCATCCTGTACCCGTGCATTTTGTTTTTGTGGCCTAAATGCAGAATCTTGCATTTGTCTTTATTGAATTTCATTTTATTAATTTCAGCCCAATTTTCTAGTCTATCCAGGTCCCTTTGGATTTTATTCCTGTCTTCCGTTGTGTTAGCTATCCCTCCCAGTTTCGTATCATCCGCAAACTTCATAAGGCTTCCCTCCACCCCATCATCTAAGTCTTTGATAAAAATGTTGAAGAGTATCGGCCCCAGGACAGAACCCTGTGGCACTCCACTCGAAACCTCCTTCCAGTCCGAAGCAGAGCCACCGATGACCACTCTTTGAGTACAGTTTTCCAACCAGTTGTGAATCCACCTGACAGTATTTCCATCTAGTCCACATTTGACGAGTTTGCTAATCAAAAGGTCGTGGGGGACTTTGTTAAACGCTTTGCTGAAATCTAGATAGATGACATCTACAGCATTTCCACCATCTACTAAGCTAGCGACCTGATCAAAAATAGAGATGAGATTAGTTTGACAGGACTTTTTCTTGACAAACCCATGCTGGCTCCTACTAATCACAGCATTGTCATCTAGATAGTTGCCAATGGACTCTTTTATTATCTGTTCTAATATCTTTCCCGGTATTGAAGTCAGACTGACAGGCCTGTAATTCCCCGGATCTTCTTTTTTACCCTTTTAAAAGAGCGGGACGACGTTTGCCTGTCTCCAATCCTCCGGCACCTCTCCCGTTCTCCAGGATTTCTCAAAGATGATGGCAAGAGGTTCCGAGAGTACATCCGCAAGTTCCTTCAATAGTCTGGGATGCAGTTCATCAGGCCCTGGAGATTTGAACTCATTTAGGTTAACTAGGTATTTCCTGACTATCTCCTTATCAATCTTGAACTGCAATCCCGACCCCTTACTGAGATTGCTACCGATGCAAGGTTGCACACTGTTCCCTTTTTGGGAGAAAACGGAGGCAAAATATGCATTGAGCAGTTCTGCCTTTTCCTTGTTATCTGTCAACATTTTGCCATCCTCATTGAGCAGCAGTCCCACTGTTTCCTTGGTCTTTCTCTTGCTTCGAACATATCTGAAAAACCCCTTTTTGTTGTTCCTCGCTTCCCTCGCCAGCCTCAGCTCATTCTGGGTTTTAGCTTTCCTTACGCTATTCCTGCAAGCCCGAGCCACTTGTCGGTACTCTTCCTTGGTGATGTGTCCTTCCTTCCATTCTTTATACATGCTCTTTTTATTTTTACCTCCTCCACCAGTCTTCCGTGTAGCCACATTGGCTTTTTCCAATGTCTTCCATTTTTCTTCCTCTTTGGAATTGTTTGCGATTGTGCTTTTTGTAATACGTTCTTCATGAACTCCCACGCATCTTGGGCTCCTTTTTTCTTTAGTCTATCTAGCCACGGGATCCTACCCATCATTTCCCTGAGCTTGCTAAAATCGGCTTTCCTGAAATCCAAGGTCCATATTTGACTACAGTCTTCTTTGGCTTTCCCCAGAATCACGAATTCCAGCATTACGTGGTCACTTTCCCCCAAGGTACTGACCGCTTTAATTCCCGTGACCAAGGTGCTAAGGAACACGATGCCTCACCTACAGATGAGCAAATCTGTCAATTTCACTTTCTCTTCAGTTTCTCATTTTTTTCCACTCACAAATTCAGTTCTCCACATTTTCACTTCAGTTTGCCTTTTTTATTAAAAAAACTCCTCATAAAAATTCACCAGCATTTTAAAGCAAATTTCTCCAAATATGCATATTTTTGTGTGCAGTTTTGCCCAACATAGTGCATTTTTGCATGCTATTTTCACTATATGCATTTCTATACACTTTACTCCAGTAGATGCATTATTGTACACATTACTTGGCCAGAGAACTGCACTGTCAAATTTGGTGAAGTACACATTTCTAAGGATGGCTCTGTTTGGCTTGCATATTGTTTCGGAAAGTGCAAATTAGGTAGGTTCAGCTCTGAATGTGAACTGCGTCAAATTTCTTCCCCATCAGCTTCCCATCTCTTCATTTCTGAACAGGGTTTGGAACCAAGTGGGGCACTGTCATTTCTCATTCACTCGCTCCCTTTGTTAATCAGTCCCTTTCCTGCAAACTCAGGTACCTTTACTTATGCCAGGAATGGGGTAGATGGTTATTGTTGACGCCAAATATCCACACACCCCATCCTCAGATGTGACATTCACTGCTAAGTTGAGCTGTTTAAGCGACTCAATCAGCCATTTCATTATTATTTATTTTTTTCTGGGTGATTGGGTTTCATTGCAAATTGCTTTTCGCAGACAGCGCTGGTCTCTGCGGCAGGCTTAGTGTGGCGTAGACTATGGAAATGGGATAGACAGTGCCTGTCTGTATTGTCTATGCAGTGCCTAGTCTGGGAACGTGAGGAAGAAAATGCCCCATAGAGCGAGCTTTGGGCTTCCACTTGAAGCTTCTGCTGTTGGGATGTTGGTAGAACCTTAACTACAGGATCAAGGTGGCTCCCCCTTTCCGTGATAGAGCACCATGCAGAAGGTCCCAGGTTCAACCCCTGGCATCTCCAGGTAGGGCTGGGAGAGATCCCTGCCTGAAGTCCTGGAGAGCAGTTGTCAGCCATCATAGACTATATTGTTCTAGTTGAACCAACTGCCTGGCTTGATATACGGCAGCAATAAAACGGTCCCCTTAAAACAGCACAGCAATTGAGACCAGAGACACGGCTTGAGAGTTCAAGGGAATGCCTGTGCAAGCAGAGTCTTGATGCCAGCTGGTGGCCGATCATTTGGACTTTTTTAGAACTGCACTGTTCTAATGTAAACAGTCAGGCTTCTGGATAATATCCTGTTCACAACGCCTGCTTATTGTAGCACAAGCTACCTTAACCATGGTTTCAGATCTTAAGAAAAGAAGAAAGAATAAGCAGCAGCAGTACACTGGAGATGAAAAGATACTCTTTTTTCATATTCTTTGTGAGAGCAACAATGCAGAGTAGGCGGCTTAGGTATGAGTGATGGGAGCTGAGCTGGCAGCTAAAGCAAATGTAGGAGTTATTTTCAAAGCGTGAGGCTGTCCGGACTGAAGAAGCCCTTGCAATTGCCCAAGACAGGCACAGTCTTGTTCGTAGCTTAACTTAAGGCTGGTTCATCCTTGAGTATTCATCAGTTGGGTTGTTCAACACGCGCACATGATGATTATGTGTGCCTGAAAATTGTGAACAGACTCCATTGGAAAGTATTGCATTAGAGGTGGCATTGGGGAGTACAAACACTTTGATGGTAGGTGGAATCCAGCTGGTCCCCTTGCAAGTGCTCACAGAGGGGCTTTTGATTCAGCATAGTCATCCGCTAACTGGAAAAGGAAGAGAGACCAAAAAAAAAAGGCTCCCTTTTTGCTTCCATTGGTGCAGTGGTGGGGAAACCTCTGGCTCTCCGGATGTTGTTGGACCCCAACTCCCAGCAGCCCCAGCCACTATGGCTGGTGGATGAGCATGATGGGAATTATAGTCCAACAACATCTTGAGGCTCAGCCCCGTATGAGTGGATGCCTCCACTGGTCCGAAAGCCCTTCTGTGAGCATGAGCGTACCAATTTGAACTCACCCAGTGCTTTAATCTACCCATGCAAGTCATCACTTTGGTGCTGCATTGTTCAAGTGAAGAACATGCATGCGTGAACCAGCACTTAAGTGTTGGTTGGACTCAGCTGATTGGTGCGACAACAAACTTCCTTTGCCAAAGAACAATTGAGAATGCACTTTAAGGATCTCAGTTGTTTGTTGGCAGCCATATCACTACCTGCCCCTCACCTGATGGAAAACCTGATGGAAATCAGGTGAGTGTAGGAACATAGAAAGCTGCCTTATACTACAATGGAAATGGAAATGGACTGCCTTCAAGTCAATCCCGATTTATGGCGACCCTATGAACAGGGTTTTCATGGTAAGCGGTATTCAGAGGGGGTTTACCATTGCCTTCCTCTGAGGCTGAGAGACAGTGACTAGCCCAAGGTCACCCAGTGAGCTTCATGGCTGTGTGGGGATTCGAAGCCTGGTCTCCCAGGTCATAGTCCAACACCTTAACCACTACACCACACTGGCTGTCTATACTACAATAACAAATGTTATTATACAGTCACAGACCTGGTGAAAATGCCTTATACTATGCTGGGGATTGAACCCGAGACTGTCTGCCTGCAAAGCCGATGCTGTACCACGGAGCTACGGGCCATCCCCAGTGATAAGAGGAGCCTTACCCAACCTGGTGCCATGCAGATGTTTTGAACTACTACTCTCATCAGCCCCAGATAGAACAGCTGTCATATGGTTGGGTCTTATGGGAGATGTAGTCCAACAACATCTGGAGGGTACCAGATTGGGGAAGGCTGAGCAAGAGTGAGGAGAAGGAGCTATGGCCACCCCACTTTTTCTCTTTCTCTGGGCAGCTGTGTGAATTGGGCCCAAAGAGAGAGGGCAAACAATGGAGCAGCGACAACAGCAGAGGGCCACTGAGGGCATCTTTCCCAAGGGCCCCCCAAAACTGGAGCAGGCACTGCATCATCTGCAGGGTGCTTGTGACAGTGCAACGGCTAATGAATTGTAACCTGACTCGAACCTGGGGATAGGGCAGGCTATACATCTGAATGACTGCTTTTTTTAAAAAAGATAGGATATTCCCATGACACTTAACTCATTCCCCTTGTTGTTGTTGTTTTACCACTAAGAAAGGAAATCTGAATGAAGTGGCTTTACGGTGAAGACGCGGGGCACAAAGCTTCAGATAATTATGTGTCCAGTTTCATCAGCTTGCTCAGCAGCCCAAACTGCTGTTGCAAAATCTGTCGAAATTACACGGAGTGGGGGACGTCTGATGGCATGCTCATGGGGGCGGGGCGGGGCGGGGCAGGGGGAGATCAAGGAGGTCGATGTTGGGTTTCTCGGGCAGCTGCTTTCCAAGGTCACCTTGTGTGTGTTTTGTGCAGATCCCGTGCAAGCTGCGGAAGGGGGGCAGGGGCACTGTTGTAAATACATCAGTCCCTATCAAGAGCTCTCGCTCAAAACCCATTGAGCCGCTAATGCTGCCCCCTGCCTCCCCAGATGTCTGTGTGGCATGCAGTTTCACTCTCACCATTGTCTTGCCCTGGTCTCGCAGAGGAGCCCACGGAACAAGGATAGCTCCTAGTGAGCAGCTTACTCCCGGCAAAGTTGGACATGAATTGAGCCCTTTTGAGCCTCTGCCTCCAGTCCCCCTCTCATATACTCAGCCTCTTGTGGGGAACCAGAGGCTCTTAAAGGGCCAGCCTTCTGGTCTGAAAGTGCCCAATTTTCCTGTGTTCCATGGCCTCCCACCTGATGTGTTCCCTGTGCCATTGCATTGGTAAGGTAGTGTGGGAGGCACCTGGTTCCTTGGGCATGTGAGGGTCCTAGCTCTGTTTCTACAGACCCTGGCACTGTGGGATCTGTTTTAGGGGGATTCTGCCTGCCAACCTCAGACTTAGCATTCCCCTGATCACCAGGAACCTGGTCTGACTCCATCGCTGGTAGCCCTGCAGCCTCTGACTCAGTGGGTGCTTCCAAGTGTGTTTCTTGTGGGATCAGTGCTCCTCATGCATTGCAGTGTCCACATAATGTTGTTGGCATCAAAATGCCAGCATGTATTCCTCCCCCACGCCACATTTAATCTGGATTTTAAACTGAAAAAAGAAGAAGCTGTTGACAAGCACCCATTTGTGATATCTCAATGACCCATTTGCAAATTAAGCCCCCCTCTGCCCATAAGGAAGTACCTGAATTCCTGGTCTCTGCAGGACTCTCGGGTCAGGATACCACTTCCCTTCAGTATTAGTTTGATAAAAGTCTGGTTTGGTAAAGAATCAGCCATTTTGAAAAGGATAAGCCCCGCTTAGGGTCAGCTTCAAACCATACTGGTGCATGAGGAGGGAAATCAGCAATGGCACAACCCTGCTAGTGAACAGCAGAGCACTGTCTTCTGCAGGACTGAGGGACTTGTAGCCTTCCAGACATTGTTGGACTGCCACTCCCATCATCATCCCTGACCATTGGCCATGGTAGCTGGGGCTGGTGGGAACTGGCAACATCTGGAAGGCCACAAGCTCCCCATCCTGGATCTGCTGGGACGTTCTCCTACACAAACTTGACTAAAATGAACTGGTTGTGTAACCCCCCCCCCAAAAATTCTTACTGTGTTCAAGCAAGCCACTATTCATTCAGTGGCGCTCGAGCAAGAGAATTTACAGATGGATTGTGTCCACCTGCCATTCTGCTACCCTTAAAGCCATCCAAGCACCATCATTTAAGCAACCAACTCACCTTGTCTCATGTAGAGTTGCTTCTGACCCTACCAAGGACCTCTTAAGTCAAAATAGCTGTTTTCCTATCACCTAGGACTACAAAGGCTCTTTAAAAACAAACACATAATATTGTGATACCTACAGCCTGGCTCTTATGTCCAGTTAAGACATTACTATCTCTATATAGGCTTTTCTGTACCTTGCTAACTAAAGTCGCTTGCTTAATGGGTGCTGATAGTCAGTTGCTATTCATAGAGTTGGGAATGTGGCTCACTGGGTCAGGGCCAGAAGCAAAGTGGCCTGTGAAAGGCTGGAGGGAAGACTTGGGTTTTTTGCAGCTGGTTTGCAAGAAACAGCCTCTCTGGAGAAGCTGCAAGGCAGTGCTGTTACTTTGAGGGAACTGATGGTGCTTTAGGGGTGCTTGTGCTGTCCGCTTGGGCCTTGACATGCTTCTCCCTGTTATCCTTTTCTATTAAGTGGGGAACCTTTTTTGCCTGGCAGGCTAGATATTTATCTCCCACTATCCTGCAGGTCAACTTTGACAGGTGGGCAGGACCACCCACCTGTCAATTATCTGATGCCATAATGAAGTCAGGTATTGACAGGTGGGTGGTCCCGCCCAGCTGTCAAAGGTGGCCCATGGGGTGGGCAAGGATAGTGACAAAGCAGGATTCAACTTCCCACACATCTGTTGATGTGCAGTGGGGTGTGCTTGCTCCTGGTATCTGTGGGGCTCATGAAGTTTTTCTGGTTTGCAAATGTGCCCACTGGCCATAGATTCTGAGGCTAAGCTCATGTATCTGAAATGCCTGTTCTAAGACTCTAATGAAGCACTAGAATAAAACCTCCTCTGTGTGTATCCCACAGTTCCTTGATCACCTTGTGTCAGTGCAGGAACTAGTAATGGCAGCCATGGGGGGAGAGGGCTGACATCAGCATCCTAGAAATTCACACCTTTCATTTTTGCACGTTTCTAGTCCTTAACGTAAGGTGATGGTTTGGAAGTGTGTGGGCAATGCCAAGTGAAAAACTCAGAGAGTGGAGTGGGTGGAGATGTTGTAGAAGGTTTTCCAGTGGCTAGCTGAGGTTTTGGTCTCCTTCTCTAGCACTGGCAGAAGCAGAACAAATTATGAGAAACAATTAAGCACATGGAAATGCATTTACTTTGAATGCACATGATGTAGAATGCAGCTTTCCTGTGCACAGAATTAGAGTTATGTTGGTACAGAATTTGTATGATAACATCAAAATCAGACCTGTATTGAGTTGTGCAATTAGACGTCCTGGCACCCTGAAAAAAAGACAACACCCATGGAAAGCGAGTGTGCCCAAATGAATCACACATCTGGCTCTGACACTGCTCGTGGCTTCTGCTGTGTGATGCTATTAGCTCCCAGTTGGGCTCGAGATGCAGTTAACTAAATAGCATTGCAAGTTTATTGCATGCGACTGACAATTCTGATTAGGGCTAATAGGGAGGAGCAGAGGCAGGGATCTGTGGACCGGAGAAGCTGGCAGGAAGCTGCCTGTGGAAAAAATGCTCTTTATTTTCTAATAATCTCTTCATTAGGTTTGAAATCTCCCTATGTAACGACACTGTTGAGCCACAGGATATGCCTGCCAGAGGGGTTTGGACTGAAAAGAGAAAACACCCCCCCACACACACACATCTGAATGATTTCTTTCCAGCATTGTGGCAACTGCCCCTAAACCAGAGAGCTTTGATCCCCCAGTCCATCCCTCTTGTGACCCACTAAAAATAAATTTGAGAGCTGACTTATGTGTTCAAAAGGATCACATGGTACAGCTGTCTGAAGACTGTACCATTTCAGGATGAAGGGAGGGAGCACACATCCTCTCTAGGGATGGACTGAGTAGCTGAAACTCATTCTGTCTCAGTTTTGGTGGTGCTTAATCAGAGGGCCGTTCCATCCTGTTTTTGCGTAGATTTTTTAAAAGAAGAATGCATGAAAAATCCCCATTTAAATTGTACGCATTTCGTATGCACTTTTTATGAACAATTATGCGTTTTCTGATTCTTTTCAGTATGTTTCCCCATAAAATGCACATTGAAGTTTTTTGTACATAAGCATGTATTGTTACGTGCACTTTCCCCCCCACTGAAGTTGCATCTCAAAATCCAAAGAAGTGCAAAATCTGACTGGGAGTTGTATTACTACCCGCAGACAAGATTGACTGTGTTGGATTGGGTTGGTCCTCTGTAGGGATGAGCAAACAGGTCGATTTCAGTTTCTCTGTTTCTCATTTTTCCAATTTTGAGTTCAGTTCTCTACATTTCCACATCATTCCCACCCAGAGCTTGGAAAAGTTACTTTTTTGAACTACAACTCCCATCAGCCCCAGCCAGGTGCTGGCTGGGGCTGATGGGAGTTGTAGTTCAAAAAAGTAACTTTTCCAAGCTCTGTTCCCACCCACCCCAAAAAAAGTTCTCATGAAAATTCATCAGCATTTCAAGTGTGATTTTCTCCTAATATACATGTTTGTATGCAACTTAGCCTAATATACACATTTTTACAAAGCAATTTCCCATAATATAACACACTTTTAATGTTATTTTTGTGAACATGTGCATTTTTAGGCATACTTTCCCCTAGTATATGCATTTTTGTACTCATTACTTGGCTTCAGAACTGCAGTGCAAGATTAGCAGAAGTGCAAATTTCAACGGATGGCTGTTTCTCTTTGCATATTGTTTCAAAGAGTGTAAATTAAGTAAATTAAGTTTGCCTTTAAATGTAAACAGAATCACATCTCTTCCCCATCTGTAGCCCATGGTGAAAAGCGGACCAAAGGAATTCCTTTTCCATCCCCATCACTCTCACACAGAAATTCACTGCTAATAGAATTTAAGAGGGTTTCACTTTGAAGAGTGAATATATCTGGACCTTGGAACTCTCCCCAGGTTACCCCTCCTCAGCCACGCCCTCTGTCCCCAGGACACACCCCTTTCCTCCCCTACTCTCCATCCTTTTTGCCTGGCTAAAATGTGGCCTTGAACTCTGATCAGGACTCATGCTTGCCTGGATAGAGGATGGGGGTGGGTGGGGAATGAGTCTGCGTAGAAACTAGCCTACTATACAAAGGCAAAATTTACATTCATTGCTCTGCTTACTTTGTCTCTGGTCCCACCCATGTGGCCCCTGGAAGGTTGCCCTGAACGGAGTGTGGCCCTCAGTCTGAAAAATGTTCCCCAGCCTTGCTTTATAGGCTATCTGGTATGTGCATGTTTGATAAACGCACTTGCACTGAGTCTCATTTGGCCTACAGTCCCCTGCTTACTGCAAAAACGTTCAGTTTAACCGGCAGAGTACTGTTTCTGTCCAGACTGAAAGGGAACTTCAAAATCCATTACTTCAAAATCCACATCAACATCATTTACACTTATTAGTTGTTTCTTTCGCAAAATGTCACCCAAAGCAACTTTTTGTATAAAGATTAAATCCAGTGTAACACCAAAACAAGATAAAAACCTAAAGACTCATCCATATGGGAGGTCTTCAAGCATTGCTTTGCAAGCCGGCATGTCCCCATGTGTCTAGGCCCTGCTGCTATGAAGCAGTAATCAATGAGAGATTCTGCCCCCCCCAGTTCCTTTTCCTCACCCCAATCCAGCAATCTGGCTCCTTCGCTCGGATGTCAAGGTCAACTGAGTTCGTGAGAACTCCCTGAGTGCTCTGCAGCAGGGAACGACTGCCATAAGACTCCTCTGCACAGCTGTGATGATGCAGAGTCACCAGCAGCTGATGGTCCAGTCTGAGCAATAAAATGCCCTGTGGGAGGGCAAGGGGGCGGGGAGAGACCTTGAACCTATTTCTAACAGAAAGAATCTGTCCTGAGTGGGAGAAGGTGGCTTCATCCCGATTGGCTGGCCTGCATCCCTGAAAAGCAACAAGAAGCCCTTGACGAGTACCCTTACCCTGTCTTTTCCGGGAGGAAAACAAAAACAAGCACTGGCCCCTTGCCCGTTTGCCTACAGCTCTTGGGAAAGTAACCCTTTGTCAACTAGGTAGGCACTATGCCATATACCAGTTAACATCTTCTTTCTTTCTTTTCCTCCTCTCTGCCAGTTTTTGCTGAACATCCTGCCCAAGGAAAAGTGCTGTGAAGCTCAAAAGCTAGCATACTATTTGGTGTCTTTTCAGGGCCAAACTGGATGTTCCCATGGCTCATGTTAAACACTGTTCTCATACGCAGCATAGTTTGGGTTGGGATGGCAACTTACACGTCACCCAAAAACAGAGGCAGGTTTGCACATAGAATAGAATCACAGAATAGTAGAGTTGGAAGGGGTCAGTAAGGCCATCGAGTCCAACCCCCTGCTCAATGCAGGAATCCAACTTAAAGCATACTTTGACGGGTGGCTGTCCAGCTGCCTCTTGAAGGCCTCCAGTGTTGGAAAGCCCACCACCTCCCTAGGTAATTGGTTCCACTTTCGTATCTTCAGCCAAAATCTGGCTTCCTACAAGTTGAGCCCATTATTCTGTGTGCTGCACTCTGTAATGATCGAGAAGAGATCCTGGCCCTCCTCTGTGTTACAACCTTTCAAGTATTTGAAGAGTACTATCATACCTCCCCTCGGTCATATCATCTCAAGGCTAAACACGCCCAGTTCTTTCAATCTCTCCTCATAGGGCATTGTTTCCAATCCCCTGATCATCCTCGTTGCCCTGTTCCATGCTAATGTAAGTGTACTGATCAGGGGCAGACAATGTGGTGCCCTCCAGATATTGTTGGACTCCAACTCCCATCAACCCCAGCTAGCATGGCCACTGAATTGGGCTGATGGGAGTTGTAGTTCAAAAAAGTAACTTTTCGAAGCTCTGACTGGGCAGTGGCCAGGGATGATGGGAGCTGGAGTCCCACAACATCTGGAGGGCAGCATGTTGCCTACCCCTGGTGTAGATGCTCATGAGCTGCTTGGAGGAAAAGTGGGATGTAAATGGAATAAATAAAGATACAGAAGATAAATGCATAATTTACTGTAATTTAAACAAATACAATGCATCTCACCAGAGTGGGGAAGACCGTGACCAGGTGACCTGTGTGCCTATTCAGACTACTGTCCTGATGTTCACTACTAATGGACAACTTGAGCCCCCACCCCACTGCTCACTCTCCCTTATTGTAGGGCTTTATCCTGAAGCCAGACTTGAACGGGACAGCTCTTCAAATAGAGCAGGGATGGGGAAACTTTGTCCATCCCGATGTTGTTATTTACATTTATATCCCACCTTTTCTCCAAGGAGCTCAAGGTGGCATACATGGTTCTCCCCCTCCTCATTTTTAACCTCACAACAACCCTGTGAGGTAGGTTAGGATGAGAGGCAGTGACTAGCTCAAAGTCACCCAGTGAGCTTCATGGCTGTGTGGGGAGTCAAACTTTGGTCTTCCAGGTCCTTGTCCAGCACTCTAACCATTGCACCACAGTGGCTCTGAACTACAACACCCATTGGCCCTGGCAAGCAAGGCCAGTGGCCAGGGATGATGGGAGTTGTAGTTCAGCAATGTCTGGAGGGCCAAAGGTTCTCTCCTCAGCTGAAATGGAGCACTCCTTAAAATTTCAAATAGAAGATTGTCCTTAATGGCTACTAGTCATGATGGTGATCTGTCACCGCCAGGATGAGAGGCAATGTGCCTCTGAATACCAGTTGCTGGGGAATGCAAGTGGGGAGAGTGCCCTCAGGTCCTGCTTGTGGGCTGCCCAAAGGCCTCTGGTTGGAAACAGGGTACTGGACTAGATGGGCCTGTGGTCTGATCCAGGAGGGCTCTTCTGATGTTTCTAGCACAGCCCTTCCGGTAGAGGACTGGCCTCTGCAAAGCAGGCACGTGGACCACCCTAGCTCAGATGAGCACTCTTTCTATGCAAGGAAAAAGGAGTGCATGGGAGACGGGAGCACATTCCCTCCTTTTCCCCTGCCTTGCCTCACTGCACTGCACTATCTTTAAGCAGGTTTTCCTCAGCTGCAAGGTGAGCCAGACAGGGGAGAAAATAGCTGAGAAGTATAGAGCGCAGTGACGTAAGGTGGGTACCAGAGAAGAATGAACCACACCCTTTGAAGGAGAAGTTGGGTAACTCAGTAAGAATTTATTTATCTCTCCAAACCAGAGAGAAAATGATGCTTAGCAGCACACAGGCAGTTGCATCGGATGTCTAGTTTATTCCCTCAGTTGGCCCGAAGAAAAATATTATGGGCTTTTGTCCTCTTTTTTTTTTTTTAGTGACACCTTTTCAATGTGTGTGGAAACGATGCGTGTCCATGGCCACATTATGTGCTACTGCTTCTCTACCTTGTGAGCAAGGCTCCCGTGATGTGCTTTCATTCCCTAGTGTAGATTTACGTGGGAGTTGTGAATGGGGAGAAGATGAGGTGAACAATTTCCAGCAGCCAGGGAGATTAACTTGAGCTGGTGTAATGAAAAGCTGGAGGCAGGTGATTTTTTTCTTCTTTTAATAGAGTGGAGAGTGGTGCTATAAAGGCATCACATTTGTCCTATGGCCATATCTGGTCAAACAGGTTTTCAGGAAAGGAGAGATCTGCTTGGATCAAATGTGGTGAGGGTACTTCCAGAGCACCGTTGCTGCATTAAAAGCACTGCATCTCTGTGGTATAGGTACTTACTACTAATTCCCATACCAAACGCCACTTTTTTTATATAGGAATATTGGTTTGGATGTAATGCTAAACCAGGGTTAGCCAATCTAGGGTACTTTCACATGGCAGTTTATTGTGAACTTGGAGCTGCTCAAGCATGCAAAGTTTCTGCAGTGTCCACATGACATTGTCTTCCACAAAACACCATCTCATATTATTTTCCCATTTAAACTGCATTTACTTTTTCCCTGGAAATGTTTTTTAAAAAAACCCTGCGGAAACTGTAAATCTGGATTAAATGGAGGAAAAACATGGGATGGCATTTTGATGACCCCATTGTGTGAATGCTGCAAAAAACTTGCATGCATGACCAACGCTGAGTCTACAATAAACTGCCTTGCGGAAGTGCCCATAGTGTCCTCCAGATGTTATTAGCCATGGTAAACCAGGGGTAGCCAATTTAATGCCCTCCAGCTGTTGTTACATCTCCCATCATGCCGCCCTGGGCTCCTGCTGGGAGGAAGGGTGGGATATATATCAAGTAATAAATAAATAAATAAATAAATAAATAAATAAATAAATAAATAAAATCATTCCTGACTAGTAATGCTGGCTGGGTTAATGGGAGTTGTAGTCCACAATATCTGGAGGGCACCTTGCTGGCTACCCTTGTGCTAAGCATTGGCTTAGATTAATGAGCCTAGCCTTCCTACAGGTTTTTGTCTCCTTCCTTGTCATGGCTGCAAGGAGAAGTTCAGAAGCTTTTGCTTCTGTTTTAGATTAACAGCGGCTGAACCTGCAAAAACTGTGGTCAATCTGAACCATGATTAATTTAAAACAGCCAAATTCAAACCATAGTTTGTGAAGCTGACTTGTATCACAGTTATGATTAACCACAGTTTAATGTTATTGTGGGAGCCTGAGGCTCACTGCAGCTTGTCCTCACAATGCTAAACTATGGTTTGGTGTTGTGTGTAAACTGGGCCAGAGTGTGTAATTTCTACCTAGGGAAGAAAGCGAACAAATGGGAAAGCTAGCAAAATTTAAGATTTCAAAATATGAAATTGTAAAAGTCAAACATTTTCAAATTTCACTTTGTGAAAACAAGGACATTTAATTTACGTCTTGTTGGTGACTATATTGGCAACAGTGTTAAGCACAAAGTTGCCAGATGGAATGCTTCTGCATCTTCTAACCCCCAAATTCTGGAATTGTGAGTGCTGGGGAGGAGTTGAAATGCGTTTTAAGAAAATAAGACTTTGCTTTTAAAAAACAGACTTGAACTAGAAGATTGGGGAAAATGATATTACATTTTAGAGAATATAATTTTGAACTAAGCAAGCACACACATTCGAACTGGAGATTTTGCATAATTTCCTCTCCAGCTTGCTAATAATTGGTTCTTGAGCTTCTCTTGGACGTGCTGGTTCATTTAAGTGTATGCATTCAGTTCACTCTCCCAGAAAAAACGCCAGTACACCAGATAGCAATAGGGATGGGAAGACCAAACAGCTGCCAGGAAGCAGAAGACCTGGGGCTGAGACTGTCCTGCAAATTCTCATTTATAGTAAGGCTGCAAGACTAAATCAACTCAAAACCCTTTGATTGATTGCCTAAAAGGGTAAATGGAGAAATGCATTTGGCCCTCAGAGATTATTCTGTGCTGGGCATTTCTGCCTTCTCCCACTCCTTCAAACCTAATAACCCCCACCCCAGCCCCTTTCATTTCACCCACTTCCTTTCCACACCAGCTGCAGCGGGGAGCAAGTGACTGACAAGCTGCAATTAAGACTCTGTCTGGTATGAACCATGCTGCCCCCCCACCCCCAAGAGGTGTTAAGAAACTGTCTTGTTTAAATTTCAGCGCTACAGTCCTTGTGCGTACATGGCCTTGAAGCCTCGTTTGCTTGGCAGTGGCCATGAAATGTTAAGCCAGCTCCCTGGGAGAGTCATGCCAGTTACATTCTGAGGACTAAAGAAGGGTGCCCTTGAATACCCCTCCTGCTCTTTTTAGAAATCATCTACAGAGAGTACCGTTGGTGTCCGTGGCCCTTCACAGAGTAACAGGAATAAAAGTCCCTGCTCTGAGGAGCTTACAGCGGGGATTGGGGAGGGAGCAAGGGGCAAAGGTTATCAAGGGGAAGGGCTATAGCTCAGTGGTAGAGCATATGCTTTGAATGCAGAAGTCCCGGGTTTGGTCCCTGGCTGGGAAATCCAGAGACCCTACAGAACCATTACCAGTAGAGTAGACCATGGGCTGACCTCAGGCTTGCAGAATCTACTTTGTTTTTTTACTAGTATATCAAGATCCACTGAGCCAGGAGCAAAAGACAGAGGGCTCCTTCAGATGTCTTTTTCATTGTGCGTTCTTGATTATTTATGGTCATGATGGGGTGAGGGCAGTTATACATAATCCTGCTTTCAATACTGTTTGTGCCTGCAAAAGTTTCGGGGTGGACATACTGCTTCATTTCCAATTAGTGCATGTCCTGTAACTTCCTCCCAAAATCCTGCAACTTTTTATACTACAACTCTTTCAGTTTATTTTTGCCCTGCTTTATGCTATAGTGCAAGAGAGCCCATCCAGACACCAGTAATGCAATAACACTGTGAAATCATCCCAGGGCAACTAATAAAGTGGAATGATGTGTGGATGGTCCAGAATAAACCCACCACTAATGCACTATTATTGTGTCAATGACATGTTGAAGAATACCCCCTCCTTCCCCAAAAAACCAGTCTGGACGGGCCCATATGCTAGACTTAAAGAAGTTAGAGCCCAGGAGTTTGTTTTGAGTCCCAGGATTAAATGGAGCACACAGTCTTTCTATACAAAAATCCATTCCTGGTCACCCCAAGCTTTCTTTATTTCAGCAGTGTAACCTAAGGCAGGGTGGGGTAGGGTTGTTGTTGTTTTTTGCTGCTATTGTTAAACAATTGTGAGTCAGAAATCCTTGCTGTTCTCTGGCAAATCACCCAAAGATCTACCGTCTGCCCACTTCTGGTGTTGATGGACTTATGATCTGACTTGTATAAGGATGCTACACCCAGTAGGGCTCTTCTTACGTCCTTCTTTCCAGAAGAGAAGCTGCGGTTGAACTTTAGAGTCACGAGGCTGCACGTGTGGTTCTTGGCTTTAGCATCTACATTTGGAGAAGGTGGGTTGAGGGCCAAAAGTTGAATAAGCTGAAGGCTAACAATAAGCATTGAGGATTACTTTGGGGTTATGCTTTAGCGTAAACTAAATCCTGGTGTGCTAGATAAGTATACAAATTGGTTTCTCTAGCCACCTGGAACCCTAAGAAATGCCTTTTCTTTCTTTTTTTTAAATTGGATGTGGGAGAGTGTGCTCAAATGGAGGGAAGCAGCTATTTTTCATAAAACATTTTGCAGAAGTTGAATGGATTTCAAGGCATAACTCTTTGTTATCTATCTCAGAAGCTTTTACAAATTGTGTAGCCCTCAGGGTGGAGAAATTGGGGTTGTTAATATAAAAATGCATCCTGTAAGATTCTCCTTAAGGTATGGTATTTAAACAGTCTCTTACTGCAGTCTCAGTATGCACAGCCTGTATAGACAATATATTTTCAAGGCAAACTAAAAAGTGTAATGCACAATGCACATTGACTCAGTTTGATTTCCTCCAGATTTCAGTAGTGGAGCTTAAACATGGACCATGGTGTAAAGCAGCAATGATTAAAAAAACATCATCATCATCATAGAATTTATTGCTTTTAGCCATAGGCCATTGCAGAATACAACAAATTTGCCAATAGAGCATCAACAAGTTAATACGACAATTAAAACCATGTATAAAACATTAAAACACTTTATAATTTTACATATGGGTCGCTCGCAGCTTCCTTGCGGCCAGTGCAAAGTTGGCCACGGAGGCTGTCACCTGTATAAAATTATCACTCAGTAACTCCACTACCAGCTCCTGATGGCATTTATCTGGTGAAGAGTAAATAAGGGGGGGCCAGGAATTTCTGTCTAGGATTGTCATACAGTGGACAATATAGAAGATAATGGGTGATATCTTCAACAGATTCACACCCAAAAATGCATCTCCTTTGTTCTAGTGGGATTCCCATATATCTCCCATCTAGATAGGCAGAAGGCATCAATTGGAATCGAAGTTCCGAGAAAGCTCTACGTAAGGGTGCGCACGTAAGGCTCTCTAGATACCATGACTTAGCATGATTAAGTTTGGATTGGGGGTACCATGGAGAGAAGGGAGCTATTAAGATGGATACCCAGTCTTTGACGATTAATTAAGATAGACTATGGAGAACAGTGATGTTGTATGTATTAATGGACAGGTTTGATATATATTATATATTTATAGCTGATCTGTGACAAATCGGAAATCAAATTTTTTATTTTTATTTTTATTATTGTTATTTTTTTTATTTTGTTTTGTTTGTTTTGTGAAAATTTGAATAAAAATTATTGTAAAAAAAAAAAAAGATGGATACCCGGTCTCGGCCTGCGTCCTGATTAAAGACCCAGTTCCTAAGTGCTCGTGGGCTGAGAGTCACGAGCTCCCCCAAGGGGAGATTGTACCACTCCATCCAGCAGAGTTTGGTGAGGGAAGGATCGACTGTCCTATATAATCTACACCAATATCTAAAGAGGGCCAGATCAATTCTAGCTGACAGTGAGGGTAAGCCGAGCTCCGCTCGGAGGTGTGCCGCAGGGGTTCCCGAGGGGAGTCCCAAGATCTGTCTCAGGAACTTATTTTGTAGGGGCTCCATCTCCCCCTTTATGGATTCCCTCCAAAGTTCCGCTCCGTACAGTATGGAGGGTATAATTTTGGCAACAAAGACCTTTAATGATGGATTGACCAGTTGTCCCCCTCTGGCATAAAAGAACCTCCTGAGTTGCGCTGAGGATCTGGCACCAACAAGTTTAATCGACTTTAGATGAGACTTCCATGAAAGATTCTCAGAAAAGTGTATGCCTAAGTAATTGAATAAATGAACCTGCTCGAGAGGGTGACCGTTAAGGGCCCAGTTTGCAATTGCTCTCTTCTTGCCAAAAGACATGATCTTAGTCTTGGTGTACTTAATTGCCAAACGGTGCACTGTGCAATAGATGCCAAGCTGAGTTAGCATCCTTTTGAGGCCGATTTTGTTTAGAGACAGTAAAGCCAGATCATTGGCATAGAGCAAAAGAGAAATCTTACGATTGCCTATAGCAGGGGGGAAAAAAGAAGGGGAGGTCATTGTTGGAATGATATTTATTAAAAAATTAAATAAAAAAGGGGCCAAAATGCAACCCTGTTTCACTCCTCTTTTGATCTGGATCGGTCGTGAGAGAGTGCCCTGCAGGCCCAGGCACACCTTCAGAGAATTGGCTTGATGGAGAGATCGAATGAGATGTAACAATCTTTTATTGATATTGGACTGAGCCAATTTTTGCCACAATAGGTCCCTGTCTATTAGGTCAAAGGCGGAGGTAAAGTCTACAAAGGCTACGTACAGGGATTTATTTGGGCCCCTGATGGCTTTACGGATTAAATGTTGTAGGACAAAAGCCTGGTCGATGGTACTCCTGCCTTTTCTAAATCCCGCTTGCTCCTCATAGAGGATAGAATTGCTGGTCTCCCAGACGAGGAGCTTATTTAATAGATATCGGCCATAGAGCTTGGAAGTGACGTCTAAACAGAGCTTGGAAAAGTTACTTTTTAAAACTACAACTCCCATCAGCCCCAGCCAGCATGGCCACTGGATTGAGCTGATGGGAGTTGTAGTTCAAAAAAGTAACTTTTCCAAGCTTTGCATCTAAAAGACTAATTGGTCTATAGTTTCTTGGGTCCGAGGCATCCCCCTTCTTGAAAATAGGTATTACTGTGCTGGAACGCCAGCCTGAGGGGATGACACCAGTCGCGTTGATATGGGTGAATAAAGATGCCAATACAGGTGCCCACCAGTTGGCATCTAATAGGAAGGCCTCGGGGGGAATCATGTCCTCGCCCGGGGCCTTATCAGGGCGAAGCTGTGAAATTAGGTCCAAAATTTCGGAATTAGAAACCGGTGGCCAGGATGGAAAAGTGGCAATATTCCCTGAAGAGACAGACGATGCATTTAAATTATTATTATTATTATTATTATTTATACCCCGCCCTTTTTCCAAACTGGAACTCAAGGTGGCCTCCAAAAATGCTGGAAAAGTGAGAAACCCATGTTTCAGGTAAAATCGGTGGGGCTACCCTGTAATCGAAACATGAGAGTCCACTTTGGATCATTTCCCAAAATTGAGGGTCATTCCCTTCCCTCAGAGCAAGGGCCAGGGCTTTCCAATTAGCGACATAAAAGGACCTTTTTTTTCCCCCTGAGTAGAGATTTATAATCTCTCCGGCTTCTTTGTAGAAGGGAGATAGACTCGGCTGAGCCATTACGGACTACCACTCTGGTTAGATGGCGAAGTTCCCTTTTCTTGGCTCTGCATTCCCCATCATACCAGGATTGGGGGCTACGTGGAGATTTACAGACCAGGTTTGAGGTGACAAGGGGTCTGATTGCACTGATTATGTCTTGATAAATCTGGGGAATGTGCCCTGGGGATTCGACAGCCATCGAGCGAAGATGGAGAAGTTTATCCGATAGCAACATCTGGTCCATGCTAGTACCGTTTTCCAAGGACCATTTAAGGCGTCTAAACCCCTGTAAATGTCCAAGCATAAGGGAGTCTGGCTTAACAATGGGGCGACAGTTTTGTGAGTAAAGTTTGAGTTTTCACGGAAGATGGTCACTTTCAATTCTATCCTCTAAAGTCATGCTCTGAATAAAGGGAATAATGGAAGGTGTCCCGATAATATAATTGATGACACTGGCTCCCTTCTCGGAGACATATGTGAAGGAGCCCTGTGAAAGATCAAGAAAAGACCCATTAAGGCATACTAGATGGAATTTAAAAATCAAAGAAAAAAGGGCGTGCCCGTATTTATTAATTACCCTGTCGCAAGACGATCGGGGAAGACTAATAAATTCATCAGGGTCGATCCAGAGATCTTTCTCCAAAGGGAAACTGCGTCCCATTCTGGTGTTGAAGTCGCCACAAATGAAAAACAAATGGGAAGTATAGCTAACTAGAAGATTTTCCACAAAGGCCTCTAACTCTGCCCAATATTCCAGGTCAGCTTTGAGGGAGTATGGAGGTATATAAACGTTGACACAGATCAGGGAGGACGCCGTAAGACCCTGGATTATCAGTGCCTGGCAGGTGCTTGGAATGGGACCATGGACCTTGGAGACCTGCACTTCCAAGGATGTGGAAATTAGGGTAGCGAGACCGCCACTACCACGACCGCAGTTGGTAGTCCTCGCAGCGGGCTGCTCCCAGGCCCTAAAACCCTGCAACACAAGAGAGTTAGGTTCCAGGGGCCAAGTCTCCTGGAGGCATAGGATGTCAAAGGACTGGAGGTAAGATATATAATCTTGGTCCACTAACTTCTTGTGCCATCCTGCAATGTTCCATGATAAAAGATTTATGAAATTTGTCCAGCTGGACTTAGTTTCCAGGGGCGCCTCTCATGGGGAGGGCGAAGATGTTACTGAGGGCGTTTCGCATGGTACCTTGGAGGGTGACCAACCCAGGGCGAGGGGACAATTGAAGTTGGTCAGGTGGCTCTGCTGCCCTGTGGGAGTGACCGCTGGGATGAGCGTACAAAAGTAGGTGACGCCAGAGGAGGAAGGGACGTTCTTCTGGCGATGTCTTGGGTCAGCCCCAAGGAGGGTATGATTACTCGGTTTCCACCGGTGGAGTTTAGTGAAGTTCTTTGGTGGGAAGTGTTTTCCTGGTCACTTCAAGGAGTCCTCTAGGGGGGAGATAATCTCCAAAGATGGGCGAAGCCTACTAACATTGGAAATAATAGTCCTTAAATGGGTAGTCCATGTGCAGAGTGCACTTTCCTCACCACTTCACCAACTACAGCATATCACTACACAAGTAAGCATGGTTTCTTATCTGACATTGCAGTCTCCAAGCCCATCTGAGACTTGGCAGTGCCCTTTTAAGAAATGTAACTACCATTGTAGCCAGGGAGGCTGGTTTAACTGCAGCTCAAAAACCTAACACACTCCACTGTCAGAGAAGTCAAACACTGTTGGTAGAATAAATTTTGCAAGACTGTTGAGATCAAATGTAACAGTCAACCCAGTGTAATACCAGAGCTCATTCCATTATGTGACTTTAAATAACTTTTCCTTGTAGGGTTCTGTTCTGGAGGTGGCTAGAGCCTCAACAAGATTACTGGGGCATTTTCACAAAATGCATAATTAAGCGATGGAATTCATTGCCACAAGATGTGGTGATGGCTAGTAGCTTAGATAACTTTAAAGGGGATTAGACAAATTCGTGGAGGATGTATTATCTGTGACTACTAGTAATTATGGCAATGGATTACCACCAGTATCAGAGGTAGAGTACATCTACGTATCTGATGCTGGGGTCAAACTGTGGGAGGGCGGATGTCATCATGTCCTTCGTGTGGGCTTCCTAGAGGAATCTGTCTGACCATACGCAGAAACTGGATGCTGGACTAGATGGACGTCTGATCCAGCAGGGCTATAATTATGAACAGCTTCCAGTCTGTGATCCCTTCCTTCCCCATCACCTCTTCTTCATAACATCTAGCTGAACATAATGCATGACCTGATGTCATTGCCTTGTACATTGCCCTGCCCTCACCTCACTTGGCTGCAGGGGTGAAGCAATCCATGGTGTAATCACATGATGTGTACTACTAGAGCCCTCTTCAGGTGTTCAAAGGAATGCATGAGGGCTCAAACTGGGTGGGGGGCATGGGGGTGTGCATGCTGTTGCTGCCTATTCCTGGTGCAATTTGTCCCTGCCCTCTCCTCTCCTATAAATATCCTCTTCTCCCAGGCATTTTAGCATGTGGTTTTAAATATGTGTTTTTTAAATTTGTATATTTGTTTTTAATGTTTTAATTGTTGTAAACCGCCCAGAGAGCTTCAGCTATGGGGCGGTATATAAATGCAATAAACATAAACAAACATACATTTTGCATGTTGAGCATGAAGGACTAAAGGGGGATTCTAGCCACTTTTCATCTGAATGGGGTGAGAATCCTCCCCATGATTGGGAACCTTGCACAGTCGGTTCTGAATTGAAGGGAGGATCTGATTAGAGTCTCCCTGTAGACCAGGAGTGGAGAACCTTTGGCGCTCCTAGTGTTGCTGAACTTAACACCTATCCACCCTAGAAATCAAGGCCAATGTTCAGGGATGATGGGAGGTGTAGCTAAGTAATGTCTGGAGGGCCAAAGGTTCCTCATACCTGCTGTTAGACCTTCATGCTCAGCATTCAAAAGGTTGGGAGGGGACATTTGGAGGTGGGACCAGCATGCATGAGCCCCCTACCTAGTTTGAGTTCTCTTTTGAATGCATGAAGAGGACAGCTGTGGGAATGTGCATGGAGGAGAGGGGAGCTTGAAGCAGGTAGAGGTTGAGGGGATTCATGGTAGCTCTACAATTCTGGTTACATCCAAATACTACTCACTCTTGTAACCTCAGAAGAGCATAGAGAAGCAAAATAGAGTGGCTGGTGGGGTCAGAGGAATATGTTCCTGATGAAATCTCCCAAGTGAGGCGGCAGTGATGTGAGTTTTCTGGAGAATTTTGAACTCAAAACATTTTCTTACGGAAACAAGGGTAATTTGCATCTGATCCCGCCTCCCCAGTTTGCATCAGAACATTTCCTGATGCTCTGGAAAGTGATCTAATTTGGCATGTTTATTGATTCCATCAAGGAAGCCACAGACCTGAACTTAACAAATTCCGAGCAGGGTGGTTCATGACAGATGCTATTGAAGGTTGCTGATTCATAGGGTCGCCATAAATTGTAATTGACTTGAAGGCACATAACAACAACAACAAATTTTAAGTGTATTTAGTAAACAAAGCTAAAAATGTTTAAACTGCCAAGCTTGCTTAATATTGTTTTTGCAGTTAGCACCAATTCATTGTTACTGACTCACTTATGAAATGGGTTCCCCCTTCCCCCCCCCCGGTGGAAAAATAAAACAGTGGAAAATTTTCCTCCCCACATCACTGCTAGGCCGTGTGAAGGATTTTCAGAGGTCAAAGTGGGGGTGGGAAAGGAGTCCTCAGTGCCGTGCATTGTTCCTCATCCTGATGGTTAGCAGAAGTGGAATAAATTATGGACAGTCGTTTAATTAGCATGCTTTACTCAGGGTGCAGAATTTGAGTTTCCTTCATAGTGTGGAATAATTTCTATACAGAGTCCTCAAGAGGTTTGTTGCTACAGTGGAGGCACTGCCTATGGGACTGAGCTTTCCCCCCTGTGCTTTGCCAATGCTTCTACATTCTCTCCTTTAGTAAACCGATTCTTGAACCAAACTTTAGGGGAAGTGCTTTGCATGCTGAAGGTATCAGGTTCATTCCCTGGCTTCTTTAGGTAGGGCTGAGAATGTCCCCTGTCTGAACTCACTACTGAGCTAGATGGACCAATGGTCTGACTTGGTATAAGGCAGCTTCCTCTGATCCTAACCGCAGTTCGACTCAGACATCTTCTCCCGCCCTTAGGGAAGTGTGGCGACAGGATTAAGATCGCTCTATCAACCACAGCCTGGCTTGTGACTGTTTTGCCTCGTTCATGTGAGAAAGAGGAAATGAAAGATGGCTAGAGGTTAAGAATGCTGGGTTGGTACATACTTTTGTTTCCCAGAATTCATCTGTATCATGTGTATCCTTCCCTTCCCCCTCCCAATGCCCCCCCCAATCTTAGTAGCACGTGGTGGTGGTGGTTGGGTAGCTCCTTATCATTAGGCAGAGTAAGGCAGCCACTTCAGAGTTGTGTATGCCACGTGGCCTGCCATGCACACCATAAGCTAGCCTGCTGCCCCCAGGTATGGTGGAGGAGGCTGTCCCATCGCTAGGGTTGGAGTAAGATTCAAGCGCCAGTCAGGTTCTGTATGTGCAATTAGGCGAGGAGGGGGGGAAGGGATGGGTCTGATGCCATCTTGCCCTTCACTTCAGACAAGATGTCCTGGGCTAGTGCTGGGAAGCAAGGTAGTGAGGGGTAAAATGCACCTTAGATTCATGTGTCCTTGCGGGATCCACTAGCTGACGTCAGAATGGAAGGAAGAAACCTCCAGTGGCTTTGTCTGTCATGGATGGAATGCAACATGGCTGAGTTACGTGGGGAACGGGTGGGGAGAAAAAGGAGTTTCTAGAATTGTGCATCCGTGATTTCACATAAAATCAGCTCTCCTGATTTAGGCTGCAAAGCCCAGACTCTCACTCCTGAGAGCATAGAACTGTTGTGGCTCCTTCTCAAAGTGGGTCTCCACTGTGCCACTGCACCCTGCACAGTGCCCATGACAGTTGCTCCAGTTTGCAAATGTGCCCACAGGCACGGTAAGGTTGATGACGTCCGGTCAACATTAAATCACATCACACTTTTCAGCAGAGTGAAACCTCAGCTCACTTGATCTGACTTGCAGCTCAGCTCATGGTGAAGTGAGTACATGACTGCTGAATAATAATTTTGCTGGCCGACTTCACCTCACCATGCTTTCTGTGTGTCCCTGGAGAAACAGGATGGCACAGTGGTTCGTGCATTGGGAGAGTAGGGTTCAAATCCCTGCTCAGCCACAAAGCATGTCAGTAACTCTCGGCTTAACTTCACAGGGTTGTTGTGAGGATAAAAGGAGGGGGAACATGTTTGCCACCCTGAGCTCCTTGGAGGATGAGTGGGATGAAATCAGTTAGGTAGACAGACTGGCAACCTTTTCTTAGAAGGAGTGGGATGCTGAATGTGCAGAGGTGAGCTGATAGGTGAACATGTAGGAAAGCAAATTCCATGAGCCAAGTCCACATCTCCCACAGGCCAGATAAAGTTGCTGGGTTTTGTTTTCAAAAATTCTGGGACCTTGAGCTGGGTGCCTCTGACTCTTTGGGAGAATAGGGTATTGTATTTCTCCCTCCCCCCTCTGGAAAAGGAGCTTAAAGCAAAGTGCCTCTGAGTATGTGCAGACTGCTCCTGTTCCTTTTTTTTTAAGTTAACAATGAAATCATTAAACCTACCTATTTTCCTGTCTTTATATTTTATGTTCCAGCAACTGAATACAAGGGTGAAATTCTGGCTAGTGTGCTAACCCCCAAACCTGAAGGGCCACCTGCATTTAGTCATCCAGTGTTTCCTTGTACTAAAGGGGTGGAGGCTTTCTTTCTTGCACCATTAGTTATTCTGTGCAAGGCGTTTTTGAACCTCTTCTCCTCCCCCTTCCAAAACAAACAGGCAATTTCTAAGAATTTCCCTGAGCCCCTCCCCCCACCATCCCCAGAGAACAGCCTGCCCAACCCTTTTGGCCTCTGTTCGCTGCCAATAGATGTTTCTGCGATATAAATGATAAATGTTTTTTTTACAGGCAAAAATAGCCAATGGTGGCGTGTCTGATAGGCTTCAGAGCCAGTAGCTGAAGCCTGACTACATATGCCAAAGCACGTACCCACCTCCCCTCTCTGGCTGCCTTAAATGGCTTCTGTGGGTTTCCCCTTTTGTCTGTTGTGAACCTTTTCTCCCCTCTGCCTGCCCCCCCCCCCCAGCTACAGCTCATAAGCTTCTGTGGACACAGGCCTGACACCTCCACAGATTACATCCTGAGCACAGTCACTCAGTTTTTTAAGAGTGTCAAACGTCTCCTCGAAAGACAGAAACCTCGTGATGCAGCTAGAAAGTAGCTGGTGGACTAGGTCCTGGCTGGTGGTGCTGAAGCCCTCCTGGACTGATAGGGTGGATTCTGAAGCCTCCTGTGGACACTGAAGGTCCCCAGTACCTCTCTGCTCATGGCAGAAGTTGTTCAAGTCCAGCGTGCTCATATGCATGGCCCCATCCTAAGGTAAGAACTGGGAGGGGCCATTTTCCTTGGCTGAGGCTGCAATCCTATACAAGCTAGGAGTGCAATCCTAACTGTGTCTACTCAGAAGTAAGTACTAATTAAGTCAGTGGGACTTCCAGGTATGTGGCATTAGGATTACCGAGGCCCCATCTGCACTATACATTTAAAGCAGTATCATACCACTTTAAACAGTTGTGGCTTCCCCCAAAGAATCCTGGGAACTGTAGTTTGATAAAGGTGCTGAGAGTTGTTAGGAGACTTCTATTCCTCTCAGAGCTACAAATTCTAGAGTGGTTTAACAGTCAATTCCTCTTCCTAGGGACTCTGGAACTGTAGGTCTGTGAGGGGAACGGGTCTCCTTGCAACTCCCAGCAGACTCCCTTAACAAACTAACAAATGTGTGGCACAGATGAAGCCTTAGGAGTAAGTATGAGTGGAAAGGTACAGGGTTGTGCCATAAATTCTACGTCGTTGTGAAGCTGGAGTTCATGTAACTAAAGAGTGTTCCAGTACCTGAGGATTTCTTTCTCTGTTTGGGCTACTTAGCCTTTTTGGGACAGGGTATTACACTGGGGAGTTTCACTAAGAGTATGCTCAAAGTTTTTTCTTTTCCACGGTTGCATCTTTTTCTTTTTACAATGGCTTAGTGATGGTTAATAATTTCTATACAGCACTAGCAACAACACAGAGATTGTGGCACCTTGAAGACCATAAGTGGCACACATTTTCAACACTGTTTGCAACAAATTCTAAGGGGCTCCTGGGGAAGATGCCCTGAGTGGGGCTGGGGTGGGATCTCCTTGAACGGGCCCATCTCCATTACACAGTTGCTGCTGTCTGTCTACTTAATTACTGGGGGGGGGGGCTCTGCCACCCTGCTCACTCCACCCATTATCCTCCACCCCTTCTCCTGCCACCCTCAAGTCTCCGCCACTCCTAGGCACCCCCATTCCCCTTGCCAACCTGCTTGTTTTGTTTGTTCCTGCACTGCCGCTGCCCTTTGCCACCCCGGACAAACACTGCCACTGCATAATGCACCTAGGCTGCCCTCTACCTAGTATGACATCTAGGCCGCCTCCCAGCCTCCCACCATGTTTGCCCACCAACCCACCCAGGCTGCTGCCGCTGCTGCCACTACCGCCGCTACTGCCACCGTACCTAGGCCGCTCGCTCACTCACCAAGGCTGCCACCGCCATCTTGCCTGCTTGTCAAGGCGGACAGCGTGAGTGCTGTGCATGTGTGTGTGTGTAAGTGTTGTTGCTGCACTTCGCAGTGCCACCTCTTTGTGGCACTGCAAACTGCACAGTGCGGCATTTCCATTTATGTATAAAATTAATTTCTGCATTTCTATCCCACCTTTCCCCCGAGGAGGTCAAGGCAGCGTACATGGCTTCCCACCTCCCCGTTTATCCTCACCACAACTCTGAGGGGAAGATTAGGCTGAGAGATAGTGACTGGCTGCATGGCTGCGTGGGGATTTGAACCCTGGCCTCCCAGGTTTGAGTCTGACACGCTAATCAATACACCACCCTGGCTTTTTGGGATACTGAGCCAAAATAGAAGGAAAGTAAATAGGGAGAATGGGATGGGCCCCCACTGACAAACTTACATTAGGTGATCCTTTCCACTAAAAATGTGCTGCTGCTGTTGTTTTTCATCTTTCCCCCAAGGAGTTCCAGGCGGTGTGCACCATTTCTCCTCACAATGACCCTCTGAGGTAGGGTTAGCTGAGGAATGTAGGAAGCTACCTTATAGTGTGTCAGACCACTGGTTACTCTAGCTCAGTATTGTCCACACTGACTGGCAGCAATTATCCAGGGTTTCAGAGAAGAGATGTTTCCCAGCCCTACCTGCAGATGCCTATTAGGGATTGAACCTGGGACCTTCTGTATGCAAAGCATGCACTCTACCACTGAGCTATGGCCTCTCCCCGTAAATGGCTCCGGGTCACTCAGTGAGCTTCATGGCTGAGTGGCGATTTGAACTGTCCCAGGTTCTTAGTCTGACACTTTAACCACTCAGTACACTAGCACCCTCTCCCTCTAGGCCAGCCTTTCCCAACCAGTGTGCCTCCAGATGTTGTTGGACCACAACTCCCATCAGCCTCAGCCAGCATTGCCAATGGCCAGGAAAGATGGGAGTTGTGGTCCAGCAACATCTGGAGGCACACTGGTTGGGAAAGGCTGCTCTAGGCTCTCACACCACTGCTCAGGAGGGCAAGGTGGTTGGAGGCTGCAGCTCCTTCTTGAGCTTACTCTTGCCACTACTTATCCATTTTGAGTGACTGGTGAACAGGCAACCTGGGGGAGGAGAAAGACCACAGCCAGTGGGCTCTGGGCGTCAACACTGGGCCCCCTGCTAGGGTGTAGGCCTTGGCAGATGCCCAACAGTGCTGACCCCTTATGCAGATCTGGCTTTGGGGGATTGGAGCCCATTTCAGTAGATACATCTGCCAAAGTGGACTATATCTCCCTCCACAGTTAATCTGTTAGTCTTTAAAGGTGCTTGCCAGTTGCTCCTGCAATAGACTAACATGGCTATCCCTCTGGAACATCGCCCTGTTTAGGGAGCCAAATGTTATGCTCTTTACCGGGGTAATGGCAGTGGTGGAGATGCTTGGCAGTTGTCTATTATTAGCACAATGGAAGGGCCTTGTGCTTTGGAACACCTGCCCCATTCATTCATTTGCATTTATTCTAGGGCAGCATTTCCCAGCTTTTGGTTCTCCAGATGTTGCTGAACTACAGTAATTCCTGGCTTCTGGCCATGCTGGCTGGGGCTGATGGGAGTTGTAGTCCAGCAACATCTGGAGACCCTAAGGTTGGTAAAGGCTGCTCTAGGGGATAGAAATTGCCATTGGTATGCATCAAATGCAGGCAGTCCATCAACACTTGTTAATCTATGATTACTAGTCATGGCCCCCTCTAGGATGCACACCTTAACGTGGTGAGGGGGTTTGATAGTGTTGAAGAAGCTGAGAGCAATGCCGTCAGGAGTCTAGACCAACAGGCTAGACTCCTAGCAGGGGCACTCGAGGCGGAATGGTCAAAGCTGAGACACCAGACTAAGATGCATCCAAACTCAGAGGAAGGCAATGGTAAACCACCTCTGAATACCTCTTACCAAGAGAACCCTATGAACAGAGTATCCAAAAGGCAACACGAGATATTGCTGGAAGATGAGACCCCCAGGACAGGAGGCACTCACAGAGCTATTGGGGAAGAACAAAGGGCAAGTACGAGTAGCGCTGTGACTAATGATGCAGCTGGGTCAAAGCCAAAAGGAAGCCCAGAGGCTGATGTGCCAGATGCGAAAGGAGAGTCTGGAGTTGTACGACGCACACAATAGGAACATGGAATGTGAGAAGCATGAACCAGGGAAAGTTAGAAATTGTCAATCAAGAAATGGAGCGTATCAACATTACAATACTTGGTGTGAGCAAATTAAAATGGATGGGAATGGGACATTTTCAATCAGGCAACTACAAAATATTTTATGCAGGAAATGAGAAATTAAGAAGAAATGGGGTTGCTTTAGTAGTGGGAAGTGATGTAGCAAGATCAGGAGCTACAATGCAAGGTCTGAGCGAGTTATATCAATGAGATTAAATGGGAAACCTATCAACATAACCATCATCCAAGTCTATGCTCCAATGGCAAACGTAGAAGAAGAGGAATTTGAGAGATATTACGCAGAAGTACAGGAAGAAATTGATCACATACCAAAACAAGATGTGCTGATAATCATGGGGGATTGGAATGCAAAAACTGGGGACAGAGAATAATTAGGAATTGTGGGGAAATGGGGCCTAGGAGACAGAAATGAAGCAGGAGAAAGACTTATTGAATTCTGTGAAGCCAATTATTTGTTTCTTGCGAACGCATTTTTTGAGCAACCGAAGAGACGACTGTACATGTGGACATCACCAAATGGTCAATATAGGAATCAAATTGATTATATAATTGGTAACAGAAGATGGAGAAGTTCCATATTTTCTGCAAAAACAAGACCCAAGAGCAGACTGCGGTACAGATAATGAACTGGTCGTATCGAAAATCAGAGTAAAGCTAAAGAAGACCAACAAAGCAATCATAATGCCAAAATACAATTTAAATAACATCCCAGAAGCATATAAAGATCAAATAAGGAACAGGTTTGAGGCTTTAAACTTAGTTGACAGAGAACCAGAAGAACTATGGAATGAAGTCAGAGATGTTACCAGGGAAGAATGCAAAAAGACAATTCCTCTAGTTAAAAAGAAATAAAGACCTCAATGGATGACTGAAGAAACTCTAAAAATGGTTAAAAAGAGAAGGAAAGCAAAAGCAAAAGGAGTATCCCGTCCAGAGCCGAAAGAATGAGACTGGAGTGTGTGTGCAAGTAAATCTCGTTTTATTAGAGTAATGGATATATCAAAGGCATTGCGCTTCATAGGAAACCCTACACTAACTCACTAGAGTCCCTAACTATACTCTAGACATGCTCTGCAGCGTGTGAAGGAAGTTGACTCAACAACCCCCCACTAGGAGCGGCAGGCTTATATAGGAAATGTTTTCGAACGTAATCTCTGACTCCTTCGTAATTCCTGTCTTTGCCCTGTCCGTTTCTCGTGGCGACGGAAACGAGGAGACAGGGGACGCGCATCCAACAGCTCATCTGAAGACACCTGCTCCCGAGCAACGGGCTCGAGGTCAGGGGGCGGTGCCATACTGGAATCCTCCTGGGAACTGCTTGGCAAGGGAGGAGCTGGCACTGACTCTGAAGCTTCCCTCCACAAGTCCTCTGCATCAACTGGGGGCGGTGCGCTCGGCTCCACGGAAAGGGCGTTACTCGTGGGAACTGGCTGGAGAGCAGGCTGCCCCCTCCCGCACGACCCTGCTCAGACACAACAATCCCCAACCCTGCTTCTTCTGGCTGCGGAGGTGCCTGAAACTCATGCCTCCCCCCTTCCTGTCCCTTCTGAGTTGGCTGCAGTGCAACAAGGAGATGGAAACACAGTCAGAACCTTAAATGCAACAATACAGTGACTAGTACGTAGGGACAAAGAGAACTATTACAATAGTTACTGTATAGAAATAGAAGAGGACAACAAAAAGGGTAGAACAAGAGCCCTGTTCCAAAAGATTAGAGAAATGAAAGGGAAATTCAAACCAAGGATGTTGAATAATCAACAGGGGAACACACTGGCTGACCGAGATGAAATAAAAGGAAGATGGAAGCAATACACTGAAGAACTCTATAAAAGAGATGACAGGATGACAGATTCATTCACGGAGGAACCATATAATGAAGAACCAGAAATTTTAGAATGCGAGGTGAAAGCTGCTCTTAAAATACTTGGAAGAAACAAATCACCAGGAATAGATGACATACCAATAGAATTGCTACAAGCTACTGAGACTGAATCCGTCCAAATTTTGACAAAAATATGTCAAGAAATATGGAAAACTAAACAATGACCCACAGACTGGAAGCGTTCCATACACATCCCAATTCCAAAAAAAGGGGATCCCAAGGAATGCAGTAATTATCAAATGATTGCCTTAATATCCCATGCAAGTTAAGTAATGCTCAAGATTCTACAACAAAGGCTCTTACCATATATGGAGCAAGAAATGCCAGATGTCCAAGCTGGATTTAGAAAGGGAAGAGGCACCAGAGATCATATCGCAAACATACTTTGGATAATGGAACGGAGCAAGGAATTTCAGATGAAAATCACCCTGTGCTTTATAGACTACAGCAAAGCCTTTGACTGTGCAGATCATGAAAAACTATGGAATGCTTTAAAAGAAATGGGGGTGCCACAGCATCTGATTGTCCTGATGCGCAACCTATACTCTGGGCAAGAGGCTACTGTAAGGACAGAATATGGAGAAACCGATTGCTTCCTGTTGGAAAGGGTGTGAGACAGGGGTGTATTTTATCACCCTATTTATTTAATCTAGACGCAGAACATATCATACGGAAAACGGGATTGGACCACGATGAAGGAGGTGTGAAAATTGGAGAAATATCAATAATTTAAGATATGCAGATGATACCATACTACTAGCAGAAACCAGTAATGATTTGAAACGAATGCTGATGAAAGTTAGAGGAAAGCACAAAAGCTGAACGTCAAAAAGACTAAAGTAATGACAACAGAAGATTTATGTAACTTTACAGTTGACAATGAGGACATTGAACATGTCAAGGATTATCAATACCTTGGCACAATCATTAACCAAAATGGAGGCAATAGTCAAGAAATCAGAAGAAGGCTAGGACTGGGGAGGGCAGCTCTGAGACAACTAGAAAAGGTCCTCAAATGCAAAGATGTATCACTGAACACTAAAGTCAGGATCATTCAGACCATGGTATTCCTCTATGTATGGATGTGAAAGTTGGGACAGTGAAAAAAGCAGATAAGAGAAGAATCAACTCATTTGAAATGTGGTGTTGGAGGAGAGCTTTACGCATAACATGGACTGCGAAAAAGACAAATAATTGGGTGTTAGAACAAATTAAACCAGAACTATCACTAGAAGCCAAAATGCTGAAACTGAGGTTATCATACTTTGGACACATCATGAGAAGACATGATTCACTAGAAAGACAGAAGGGAGTAGAAAAAGAGGAAGGCCAAACAAGAGATGGATTGATTCCATAAAGGAAGCCACAGACCTGAACTTACAAGATCTGAACAGGGTGGTTCATGACAGATGCTCTTGGAGGTCACTGATTCATGGGGTCGCCATAAGTCGTAATCGACTTGAAGGCACATAACAACAACAACTAGTTATGGTGGCTATATATTACCTTCAGGGTCAGCGTCAATATGCTTCTGAATACATTATCCGGGATCACAAGTAGGGCAACAGCTGTTGCATTTGGGTTCTGCTTGTGGGCTTCAGAGCGGCATCTGATTGGCCACTGTGGAAAAGATGATGCTGGACTGGACAGACCAGGTGTGGCTGTGCTTGATGGCGCTGATGAGAGTTGTAGTTCAGCACCATCTGGAAGGCCAAAGGTTCCCCACACCTGAGATAGACCTTTGATCTGATCTAACAGGGCTCTTCTTATGTTCTTTAATCGTTTATTTGGAGTTGCATCCAACACTGCATGAGCAGAAAGTGAATTCACACAATTTATGTTTCCGACCTTCATCTCCTCTCCAACCCCCTGAGAGCCCCCCAAAAGCCTCTCCAAAGGGATGGGTGAAGGTGACCTCCTGAAGATTTGGGGCTGTGATCAAAAAGTGTTCTTTGATGGCAATATTTCAGACTGCATCTGGGGATTGCTTAACTGAGTGCATGCACACAGAAAGCTAATGGCAAGAAGGCGGCTTCTAGTCTGGCCTCCCTGACATGCTTACTGCTAAGTGCTAAGTGCAAGGATTTCCTCCTTTCTTTTTGAGGAAGTGCCCATGCATTCAACTCCGTCATCTACAATCCACAATGGGAGAGTTCAGAAAGTTTTTACCATAGAGTGGGCAGTCTGCTCCTCAGTGAAGGAATGTCCTTATCTTGCAGACTTGCCAGTCTTATTTTTTTCTAGTATAAAACTTAAATTGTGACTAACCTTTTGTAGTCTTGCAGACTTATCAATCTGGATTTTTTCTGGTATTAGACTTAAATTAATTTTTTATTCACTTTTGGTATCCAGGAGTGGTGTGGAATGAGTTTTTATATCCGTAAGGTTTTATTGATCCAGTTGCATTTATGTAAAGTGTTCTTTAAGATTGCCAACTGATTTAAAGGTTATCATTTGATTAATAGCCAGAAGATTAATTATCATGAGCCATGTGGAGAACTCTGGCAGGACTGATCTGAGGAGGAGGCTTGGGATCCAGGGCAGAGGCCCAGTGGTCTTGGCATGGTGGATGAGGATGTTGGGGAGGAGCCCAGCAGTCTGCCTGCTGACAGCCATGCCCCTGAGGCTGATGTGGATGTAGGGTATGGGGTTGAGCTGCCAGCCCCGCTGACTGCACCGCCCAAGGCGGTTGACCTGCTTGCCTCCTGTGGTGGATCTGCTCACAGATCGGGAGGAGGTGTCAGAGGTGGAGTTGGAAGGGGCTTTGGCAGAGTTGATCCCATCCCCATTGCCATGGACATATCAAGCCTGTTAGTCAGCCTACCGATAGGAGCACTTGCTTGCTTGCCCAGTCCCAAGCTGAGAGAAAAACCCTGGGAAATCAGCTGTGCCCGCCCTGTCCTTTATTAAGAGGATTCAAAGGGTGTGTCAAGTGTTACAACAACATCTTCACTTGAGTAGCCATGCCACTCTGTGCCTCATAGTGATGCCTGGTTTTGCAAGCTGTATCTTGACCTATGTTCAGGTTGTGTGCTAACCTGTGGATTAAAGCCTTTTATCAACCTGAGCCCTACGTCCAAGTCTGTTGGTGGGAGCCAGGACATTAATCAACGGATTGTAAGATCTCTTTGACCCTTCATGGAATGTGCCTTGGTTGGGCACATTGGCCCAAGGGTATAGAGCAGTGAGAAGGCCCTTGAGATATTGCCATATGAGACCTCCTATCATCTGTGATCATTGACTTTGCTGGCTGGGGCTCATGGGAGTCCAACAACGTCTATAGGGCCACAGGTTCCCTACCCCTAGCGTAGATTATCAGTGGTGGGGAGTCAATGGGATAAGTGTGCCCCAGAATGCCATATATTTGTGTGAGTGCTTTGCTCTTTGACTTTAAAGTATATTGAGGATGCTGAAATCATGCTTCCTCCTTTTTTACTTTTGAACTATATGCCTCTTCAGTTGAGGACAACAACCAGCTTTGTAGGTAGAGCCTTCTGTTTTCCTTAAATTTGATGAAACTTATTACTTTCTTGACTTATCCAGATCAGCCTCTGGCACAGTGTAGAAAACCTTTTGTCTGTACCGTATAAATCATGATGATATCTTTGCTGTGCCATTAGGTGTTTTTAGACACTGGACTTAGTGATCTTACAGGGGGTCCCTTACTTACACGGTAATAGTTCACTTTCACTTGCTCTCAATTTGTCATTTCCCAGTCTTAATTCTCCATATTTCCACATCAGTTTGCTTTTAAAAAAAAGCCCCCATGAAAATTCAGCATATTAGTGTGAATTTCTCCCAATATACACATGTTTGTATGCCGTTTTCTCTATTATACACATTATCACAAAGCAATTTCCAGTAATTTATTTATTATTTTACTATTGCAATTATATCCCACCTTTCCTCCAAGGAGATACAAAATGGTTCTCTCCCTCCTCATTTTATCCTTACAACAACCCTGTGAGGTAGGTTAGGCTGAGAGACAGTGAGGACCCCATGGTAGCCAAGCAGCGATTTGAACCCTGGTCCCCCAGGTCCCAGTCCAACACTCTAACCATTATACCACACCTGTTCTTTTTAATTGTTTTTTTTCACCAGTATATACATTATTATGCATGCTTCCCTTAGTATATGTATTTTTGTGCATGTTACTTTGTGAAGAACTACACTGCAGAAGTGTGAATTTTGAAGGATGGCTGTGCTCGTAATTTGAGCGTTGTTTCAGAAAGTGCAGATTAGGTAATTCTGCCTTTAAATGCAAAGTGAATTGAATTTCTCCCCCATCCCTAGTGATGACGAGCCAGCCCCTGCAGTGTTGGGGGCCCCTCTTTGTCTCCTGAGTGGGGCCCTGGACATCTTCCCCAAAGTCCTGCCCTGATGACACCCTTGTGCCTGTGCCTGCCAGGCTTTGGAAGCTTTTGCAGACAGCTTCTTGATTCAGGATTCCTGGTGTGGAAGGATATGGGTAGTGGAGACCAGTGGCCCTGAGGTCTGTGGGGCAGTGATTCTGCTCTGGGTTTTAATCTGGACTTTCAAGGAGCTCCTCAAGTGGATTCACTGCCCCACTGACATCAGGGCTCCCAGTCTCCACCGGATGTGAGGGCAAATTCTTATTTGGAAACTTCAGCCTGTTCCTGAGGGAAACTGAGCTGAGCAGCTTGTTAGAATGTTGCAAAGCAGCAGCTTGAAAAACTCTTTCCCCCCTCCTTAAACTTTCTGCTCAAACAATGTAGCTGATCACGATCATGACTGGTGCCCACACGAGGTGACTGGCACTGGAGTGTGACAAGTACAGGGACCCTGGTGGGCGTGGGGCGGAACGAACAGCTCATTACGAACACAAAGAGAACTCTCTCTCCTATTGCTAGCATGCTTGTCGGACTAATGCTGCAAGTCAACTTTCCGTAGTTACCTAGTAACGCTACTGGGAGGGAATTTAAGTTGCCATAGTGACGTTTCCAACTTGGGACCTTGCAATATGTTTGGGGGTCACCTTCCTTTCTCTCTTCTGTAGCCAGTATCCCTAGAAAGGGGAGGAGGAGGACAGGTTTGGCCCCTGGGGAGGTAAGCTTTGTAGAACGCCTTCACTTTCCACTTGATCAGCACAATTTCTCCATCCTCCGATCCCAAGGCTTCTTGCCAGTGTGATACCACTTGCTACCAGTATTTCCTAGCAGCAGGAGGGAAGTGTGTGCACACACATTTACACACCCTGAACCAGTTTTTATGGTTTGGAAGGGAGTCAGGGGTTTCCCCCCCCACCTCACATTATTTCTGTTCTCCTCTGCATTTAGGGGAGCCAGGTGTCCCACTTTGTTAATATAGGATAGATGTGGGAGACCTTTGGCCTGCCAGATATTGTTAGACAACAACTCTCATCATCCTTTGTCACTGGCCATGCTTGCTGGGGCCCATGGGAGTTGTAGTTCAGCAACATCTGGAGGGCCAAGCATTCCCCACACCTGATATAGGGTAGCAATAAAGTTTTGGAATTCCCTTCCCACAGACATGCATCTGATACTTTCATTCTATAGTTTCTGTCGTATGCTAAAGTCGCACCTCCTTACTCTGGCCTTTGACACCCGAGATATATTTTTTATGGCCCACCCTATTCTTATGGCTCTGATTTGTTTTTTGGTTTTTAAATATTTTATTTTTAAATTGCTCTAACCTTGCCTGAGACCTCATGGTGAAGGGTGGGTAAGAAATCAAAATGATGATGATGTTGACTTACTTTGCAGGGATTTTAAAAAAGAATTTCCTTATAGTAGCCTTACTTTAACAACATTGTTATTCATCAATGGTAGAGCAATATAGGTCCATGTATGCAATGGCTAAGTTGTCCATCTTATTGTATACTTGTTAACTGTTAGTGATGATCACTTGACTTTTTGCCAGGGTTGTTCATAAGCTTATTAGGTCTCTAGAAGTTGTCTCCATGTGGGAAGGCATGGATGCATGCACATGAGTCATCATCTCCAGTGGAGGCTGGTCCAGTTGGGCAAGTAGGGCACTGTCCCATCAACCTCAGTCTGCCCTCACTTGCCGGTCTCCTTACAACCAGTCCAGGGGTGCCCTGGCTGTCAACTTCTTTCTCCCTAGTCTCCTTGTTGCCCTTGTACAACTCAGCAGGGCGGCGGCGGAGGTCAAAACCAGAATTAGTGGGCTCTGCCTGTCATTGGCTCTGGCTTCCCCTATTATTTGGGCTCCCTGCTTTCCACCCTACCATTCCCAATGGGCACCAGTCTTCACGGAACATCTCTAGGCTATGGCTTGCCATTCCACACGGTGTAGTGCTGAAATTCATTTTGAGCTGATAATGCATGGTAGGACAATTATTTTCTCCCTTAGTGTAATTTTTTCAAAATAACAGATGTGCACCCTCCTGTTCCGATTTGTGCCTGATTTCTCTCTCTCTCTCTCTCTCTCTCTCTCTCACACACACACACACACACACACACTAATCATTATCTGGATGGCAAATTGTCATCTGATCTGAATTTCAGATGAGCCTCCTTGCCTTTAAGTACATATGTATCCACACACAGCCCAGCAGTTCTCAGCTCTCTGGCCAATGGCAGAGACCAGAACGTGCTTCCCTTCCCTCCTGCAGTCAAAGGGCATCTCGCTGTTCTTTCTAGCAGTGAGGGGAGAAGCAAGAGCCTCACAGGTACTCCTTCTGTGGCCATTGGATGGGGTTAAAACATGCATGCACACACACACGCACCAAAACTAGCTCATCACAGTGAGGTCTGAGCTGCAATTTTTCTTCCTAATATCAGCAGAGAGGTAGGAGCAGCCACATTGTCCTTCTGGTGATGGCAGAGTTGCATTCACTGGGACAGGGATGGGGCAAGGCAACAGTGAAGTCAGGGGGAGCTCTGGGTGGGTGGCAGTGGCCTACCACTAACTAAAGTTCTGCCAGCCTCACCGCTGCCTCGCTCCATTGTCATCCTGGTGAGCACCACTGCTGCTTTGCCTCCCTTCATGTGTGGCTGCTACCTGATATTGTTCTCTTTTTTTCTTAACATGCGGGGTATTTTTTAATATAAAGGAGCAGTGCACTCCTGCAGTCTGAGGTGCCTTGGGACTCTCCCACTTCATTCTCTGGCATGTGTAGATCTTGCCTAGGGCTCAGTGTGGGCTCCTGTGTCTCTCTGGTCCAGTCTCAAACTCCTTTTAGAATCAGCATCACACAGGTTCCCAGGCATGGTTTCACAGTGCCTGTCAATGATATCTTGCTGAAGCTAAGAAGGTCTGGGTCTGCTAAGCGCCTGGATGGGAGATCACCAGGGAATGTATGCCGCCTTCAACTCCATGGAGGAAAAGTAGGATAAAACACAACATGTACAGCTATAACAAACATTGTGATTGGGGTATATGGAGACCACTACACAGGAAATAATGTATTTGTTGAAGTGTGTGGTGGGTGAGAGAGATTATTTCATGCTGTAAGCAACACCAATTGGACATCTGCCTCCGATTGGGTAGCTATTCCCACTTGATGTGAAAAGTGCATACTCTCTCCTGCTCAAGGTATGTTCGGTCTGACTTTTCTGATATGTAGGGGAGTGGTGTGGAACCTCTGGCCATGTCCCTGCTGGCCTTGCTTCATATCCCTCTTCAATGTGCCTGTCATGAACATGTCCCTGGATGGTGGTAGTGCCTCTTGCTTGCCTAGATGGCTTTTGAAATGGTTAGATTGTTGCCTACTGTACACAGGTAAGCACTGGAGACTGTTGGCTCTGATGTCAGTGGAGCAGTGAATCTGCTCCGGGTTTTAGTCTGAACTTCCAAGGAGCTCAGCAAGGTGCTGATTAGTTTGAACTTTCAAGGATCTGTCCAAAGTGCTCCGAAATCTGCAGTGGATTCATTGCCCCACTGACATCAGAGCCAACAGTCTCCACTGCAGGTACGTGCCTCATCTCCTGTCCTGCTAGTTTTGCCTCGGGCCCCACCCACCGGCTGACATGTACCATGCTGCCCGTGAGGAAATGCAGCCCACAGGGAAGAGGCCTGAAAATTGTATTTTTAATATATTTTTATGTTTGCTGCCTTTCTGGGGGAAGAAAAACATGGCAATGTACAGCAATATTTAAAGCCATTGCAGTAAACCAACCCATAAATCCATTGAGCAATATATAAACAGTATAGAGACAGCCATAAAAGCAGCATTGGCTCAGTCAATATAAAGTAATGCTTTGCTATAAATTCTCATATACAAATAATGGAACTAAATTTCTTATACTCTGGGATACAGTGATAGGAACATGACAAGAATTGCTATAATGGAGCTGACCATTCATACATGTAGCCCAGTATTTTGCTTCTGATGAGAGGTCAGCCATGTGACTCTGGAATGTTTATGAGCAGAGAAAGGGGATGATAACCTTCCAGTGTTGTTTGTCCCACAAGTGCCTTGAAACATGGAGATTCCATTGTGACAAAGAGCCATTGTTAGTGCTCTGCTATCTTCCATGAATGTGTACGAATCTAATATAGAAAACTGCCGTCTAGCTCAATATTGTCAGCACTGATTGGCAGGAACTTTTCCAGGGTTTCAGGCAGCCCTGTCTGGAGATTCTACCACCGACCTATGGCCTTTTCCTAATTGTTTAAAGCCATTTTATGTTACACTTTAGATCTCTCCCAACAAAATGCTTATATTGTTTATTACATCAAGTATAGCACTTAAACACATAGGTTGCAATTCTATATGCACTTACCTTGAGAGTATGGATGGGGGATAGATTTGATTCAGTTCGCATTTAAAGGCAAACTTTTCTAATTTGCACTTTCTGAAACAAGATGTGAACCAAAATAGTCATCCTTTCAGATTTGCACTTCTCCTAATTTTACAGTGCAGTTCTCCAGCAAGTAATGTGTACACAAATACTAGTGTACCTACACTAGCATTACATACTAGTGTAAAGTGTGCATATAAATATATATCTTAGTGAAAATAACATAAAAAATGCATTATATTAGGGGAAATTGCTTTGCAAAAATGTGTATATTAAGCGAAACTGCATATACAAATGTGTATGTTAAGATAAATTTGCATTTCTCTTAATATACATCTGAGTAAACCTGCACAGAGAGAGCCAGTGTGGTGTAGTGGTTAGTCTCTTGGTCTACGACCTGGGAGACCAGGGTTTCGAATCTCCACACAGCTCACTGGGTGACCGTGGGCCAGTCACTGCCTCTCAGCCTCAGAGGGAGGCAGTGGTAAAACCACCTCTGAATACTGCTTACCATGAAAACCCTATTCTTAGGGTCGCCATAAGTTGGGATCGAAGGCAGTCCATTTCCATTTAAACATGCACAGAATTGGGGCAGCATATTTTTTCCTTTTCCTTTTTTCTTTTAATTGGATTTATTGAGTAATGAATGCTCCAGGTGTTGTTACCAGCTCAAAGCCCTTGGGAGGGAGCATATTAGAAATTGGAATGACTAAATCTGTCTTGCACCTTGCGGAAGCTGCTGATCTTTTGCTATGCAAAGGAATTGTGCAGTCAAGGGAAATAGCATTTTAATTTGCACAATTAACTTGTTCTCCGTTGGGAGATGCAGAGTTAGCAATGGAACAAGCTGCACGACAACTGAGTCATGTTGGGGCTTCTGGGGAGTTTAGGGTGTCCATATTCAAAAAGAGAACCTGGGGGGCCAGGGCTCCAGTACCTCTAATAGTTGCAGTGCATTTCAGAAAGAGCTGCTTGTCATGCAATCTTGTTGTGCAAGCTGCACCTGCTGAACTTCCTCTTTCTTACATAACTATTAAAAGTGCAGGAGGCCCCGTCCTCTTTTGTATCTGGCCTCCCTAAGGGAATTCTGCCAATTCTGTCCAGTCCTGATATTATGTGCGGGGGGGGGATTGTTTCGGGAAAAGCACTCTGCGCATTCTCTGTTGCTCACTCTTCATATGCCCAAGGTAGGATCCATAGCTCAGAGTCAGGAACTGACCCTCAGCTCTAATCAAGCTGTCTCTGAAGCCAGATACTCTCTTCCAGTATCCCTATATGATGCTATCTCTCTTCCTTTAAATCTCTCTGAAAACCTGCTTTTGCCTGGCAAAGCCTTTAATCTTTCACCTATTACAGAAATCAAGTGTCAGGACATGTAACTGCTTTTGCACCGTTCTTTGCCCATTACGCTTGACTCTGTCAACTAATCTTCCTGTCTTGAAATTTAGATTGTAAGGTCTAAGCAAGGATAAGAAAGAAAGAAAACTCTTAGAAGCATAGTGCTGTATGTGATGATTTAGCATGCTTAAAGCCATCACCATGAAGGTGATGGTTTTAAGCACCACCTTCATGACACTATAGCCATATTTGTGTACAATTGCAGTTTTGAGCAGAGTGAAGGAATGATTCTTCATATCTGATTTTAAATGCCCAGAAAGTATCAGGGAAGGGTCTGGCTGAAGGTCAAGAAAGAATTTCTTTCAGCCTCTAATTCCCAATAAAAAATAAGCTGAATGACTGAATGCTTCTGTGGCCCCAAATTACCCACCATGGGAGAGGCCGCCCCATGATTCAGTGTAGCTGAATTCTGTACGATGTGTATAGCTTGTGCAGAGCCATCACATTTGCATACATTTTGCATAATGCATTTGGATTTTGCTAGACACAGGGAAGGAGTCTGGCCCTTGACCACAAGAAATCTAATGCCAGCAATCTCAGTAATCTGGGAGCCCCTGATTTGCATCTCTGTGATGAACTTAGTCCGTGGCTTTAGGCGAGTTATTCTCTCTCTTGGTCTCAGCTTCCATATGGAGATGAGGATGGGAATTGGGATGATGATCATCATGATGACAATGACAGCAGCAACAACAACCTGCATTATGTGGTTGTTGTAAGATTACAAGATCTAGTATTAGGGTGCTCCCTATGTCCTTATGATCCCCTGAACGCTCTATATAAATGCTAAGTTACGTGCGGTGCAGTCCTATAGATGGCTATCAAGATGTAAGACCCATTTAATTTAAGCAGGTCTAGGATTGCAGCCTAATTTGCTGTCTGACTGCTGGGAGTTTTCCAACAGTGCAATCCCATGCATATGTACCCACAAGTAAATCCCACTGAGTCTGGATGAAATGGGATCTGCTGGATGAAATAGGAAGGAACTGGGTAAGTCGTGCTTTGGTGAGCTTCTTCCGAGTGGAGCACATCTCAGAAAAATGTCTCCTTGACTTTGACCTTCCTGTCAGCTCCGAAGCATTCAAAACACTCACTCTGTTTCTTGTCCCCCTCCCCGGCCCTCAGTGGCATTGCGGCTCGCCTTCCACCTTTCATGGCTAATTGAAAAGATAGCGGGCCCAGATTACAGCCTTTCTGTGTAAATTGCTCAGGATGGGAGGCTGATTTGACAGCCAGGGAGGGAGACGCTTCGGACAATGAATCAATCATGAGGCAGTGGAGCCGGAATGTGTGCTGTGGGCAACGTCACCCGATCCACCTCACCGGCTTGACCAAGGTGTTTATTATTCCCATGAAATGCAAGCTGGTGAATGTGTGATGCCATAATCTGACTTGTCATGGGCTTTGCTGTGCCTTGGTCCAGAACTGGGGCTGGACCAAACATTATAATGAGTTTTATTGCTTATTACTGTTTATAAAGTTCCGAGGGCTGTGCTAGATGAAGTTGATCCTCCAGGCGACCTGTTTATTGAGCATTCATCCTGATTTGCTTGCACAAAGTTTACACAGAGATTAGACTGTGCCCAGTTTTTATTGAACATTCATTCTGGTTTGTTAATGGGTGGTTATACGACAATGAGCATTCATCCTGATTTGCTTATGGAGTGTTTACATGATTAGTCATTTGTTCATCCCATACTTTTCAGTGCATTTCCCAGTCACTTTCCAAACCTCAAAAGTCCTTTTTTTTTAGTTTAAAAAAGTGGATTTGTTGCACAAGAGCAGGACCAGCAACAGGCATGCCGGGGCCCTTGGGCAGCAACCTGCCCTGGGCCCCAGCACATACACACAGCCAGGCATGACTGGACCCTTGGGCACCAGACTGCCCCAGGCACGCGTCTCCTGCCTGTTCCGCCTCCGTCCCTCCTGTGTCCTGCTGCTGTGCATGCTGTGTGCTTCTCTAAAGGGCTGATACCCCCACTGCACATGCCTGCCATCAACCAAGATGGCAGTAGGTGCCTCAGCCTCTTAAAGAAGTCTCCGCCGCCATCTTGATTAATGATGGCCCTGTGTGTGCATCGTGTGCAGCAGCAGAAGACAGGAGGTGGAGCGACTGAACTGGCGGGCGGCCTGGAAGCTCCCTCCCTGCAATCCACAGCAGGGACCCTACTGCAGATCGTGGAAGGGGAGCACTACTCCCCCACCCTAATGAGGGGCCCTTCGGCCAGGGCCTGACCTGGCCACCCTTTGGCGCCGGCCCTGCACAAGAGCCCTTTAATCCACTTTAGATGAGCAAACCTGACATTCTGGTATGTGCATGAACCCTCTTACAAAATGTGGACAGTATGGAGATACCCTAAAACGTGCAGCACCTAACACATTGACTTACAGCAGAGATGGGGCGACCCACGGCCCTCCAGATCTTGTTTGATTCCATCTCCCATCAGCCCCAGGTAGATGGCTAATGGGCAGGGATGATGAGAGCTGCAGTCCAGCAACATCTGAAGGGCCACACATTCCACATCCCTGGGTTACAGTCCAACAAAACAAGACGCAAAAAGGGATAGGGAATGGGAAGGGAAGGAATACTGGAATTAAACCTACAGTTAAACCAATGAAAAGTAATCTTTAGAAATCCCAAGGCAGGATGGCAGCTTGTATATCATTTGCAGTTGCAACAGCAATTGCAACTGCCCAGGCGTTGCAGGTATGATCATAGAAATTAGCTGCAGACAATATCCACCCAGAAGCTAAGCCATGGTTTGGTTTCGCGTTATGTCTGAACCTGGGCTCATGATTTGCCTCTCTCCAAACAAACCATGAGCTCTAATCAAGGTTTGTCCTTGGCTTAGCACTTTGTTTCAGGGAGACAACCACAAACCCAGGTTCACCAAACTCGCTGTTTATGGAAAACTAGCATGTTGGAGGGGAAGATTAAGGCTAGTCTTCTTGACAAGGGTAGGGAGGTCCAGAGCTTGGAAAAGTTACTTTTTTGAACTACAACTCCCATCAGCCCCAGCAGCATGGCCACTGGATTGGGCTGATGGGAGTTGTAGTTCAAAAAAGTAACTTTTCCAAGCTCTGGCTCCCCTGCCGCCGTGGATGAGCATTCAAATATGTAACCCCTCACCTACGAACAGTATGAAGTGGTAAACTCCAGGGAAAGCTCCTCCCCCCACTTCTGATTCATTATGTAAAATTGGCAATTAGCTGTTGTCAGAGGGTGGCTGTCAGTCTTATGAAGCAGCCTTCCCCTTTGGCCTGCTTTTATGGGTTGGGAAAGACTCTTCAGGAAATTCACAGGCCGTTCTGTCCCGCCACCATTTCCCTGGTTCTAATGTTTATTTGCTGGCTTAATTAAAATCCCTGTTCATTAAGCAGAATTCAAGGCTTCTCTTTGTTCTCATAGTGCAAAACATTTGCTGCTGCATTCCCCTTGCAGTTTGAGGCTTGTCAAAGCAGTTCTTTTTGAGATCCCGTACGAGGACTATTTTGGGATAACTTCTGGCTGGAGACACATGTTTATTGTTGTTGCTGTTATTTTATCCTATGCTTTCTGTCAGTGTGGTCAGGATTGTTCTCCCTCCCATCTGTCTTATGCTCACAACAACCCTGTGGGGAAGATTGGTCTGAAAGAGAGCCATTGGCTCAAGGACATTCAGTAAGCTAGAGGTGGCCAATGTGGTGCCTTCCAGATGTAGCTGGACTACAGGTCCCATCATCCCTGACTATTGGCCATACTGGATGGGGCCGATGGGAGGCAGAGTCCAACAATGCCAGGGAGCACCATGCCAGCTACCCCTGCAGTAGGCATTGTGGCAAAGTGGAGATTTGAGCCCTGGACTCCTCTTATGTCCTGTACTCTAACCACTGCACTACCCTGGTTCTCCAGTGTTACACAATGTTTGGTGAGCTGCAATTTGCGAGTGAAACTATTAAGCAATCATGTTCGTGGGCCGAGCTGCAAGTCAGATCACACGAACTGACGTTTTGCTATGTTCTAAAGTGTCACGTGAGTTGATGTTGTCAAGGGGCCACAGTTGTGCTGCTGCTAGGAGTGAGGGTTGGGCCTTCACAGGGCTACAGGCTAAATTAAGGGTGCTTATTTGAACCTGGATCTCCCATCAACTAGCTGAACACTGTCTACTCCTGGCCGTGTGGCCATTTTAGGTGGCAGCATCCAGGCATGCCAATGAAACCCTGAGACTTAATTGGAGTGAAGGGTGACAACCGAAACACCCCAGGATTTCCCTACCATGCCAGGACTAAGGTAAAACTGAAGCCAGCACAAACGCAAAGTGTTTTTTCCCCATCTAAATGGGAAAAAAGTGAGTAGCTCTTTGATCGCAATCCATAACATTGCTATAGTTCTTTTGAGATACTAAAAAGTAAGTAACCATAAGAAATATTTCTAAAATTACATTTTTTGCAGTTTAATCTTGAATATATTAAAGAAGTGTGGGTCATTAAACCTTGTTGAGAATCTTTCCTTTCATCCCTCCCACTCGACCTCACCCAAACCCAAATAATTCTTTGCCCTGTCACGGAAATCTGAAATGGTGCCTCTGATTTCCAGTCATTTCCACTTTGGAATACAAGGGGTGGGAAGAGTCCTTAAAGGAACAGACCCTGTACCCTAAGGATGGGGAACCTGTAGCCCTTCAGATGTTTTTGGACTACTGCTCCCATCATCCCTGATGATTGGCCATGCTGGCTGGGGCTGATGGGAGTTGAAGTATAGCAACATCTGGAGGGCCACAGGTGCCTGTTGTACGCCATATTGATGGTTCTGGAAAAGTGTGGTTTGTTTTCTTTTGCCATTTGTCATGATCATTCTTGCACTGGTTCACTCCTGATAGATGGTGCTACATGCGCAGTGATGTCACTGGTCTCCTAGCCTTTCATGTTCTTCCACATGACCTATTTCCAGTCGGATTCATGTGATGGGACTGGAGGCGGCAGTAATTGCTCAAATGCATGAGCCTGGGCTCTATGATTGCATTTGCAGCCCCTAATCTGATTGCCAGGTGCTGGTTAACATGCTCAAAGCCCTGCAGTGGCATTAGGGGGCTCCTCAGTCATATCTCGGCCTTGTAGCTGACCAGGGGAATGCATCTAATTTTCTTCCCTCAGCGTTGATGTGACTCAGAGCTGGCTGGCTTTGCAAAGTGGAAATGAAGCCTTTAAAATGCTGCAGTGTGACACTTCTGCATGCGTATATGTTTTGGAAACTCAAAGACAAAGGAACATAGGTTCCTTATATTGACTCAGATCGTTGGTCTCTCTAGCTCAGTATTTCTCTACTCTGAGTGGCAGTGGCTCTTTAGGGCTTCAGGCAAGAGCATTTGCCAACCCTACCTGGAGATGCCAAGAACTGAATCTGGGACCTTTTGTATGCGTAGCATGAGGTGCTTAACACAGTTCAGAAATTCCAACCAGCTCCTCCAAGCGCAGAAAAATCCAAGCTGTTTTAGCTGTTAACCAGAGAAGGTTAATGTCTTTGGTCTCAGCCTCTCATGGGTGTGTATGTATGTGTGACCTGAAAATCATATTCCAGGTAGTATGACCAAGAGTGGGTTATTTTAAGAACATAAGAGGAGCCCTGGTGGATCAGGCCAAAGGCCCACCTTAACCCAGCATCCTGCTCTCACTGTGGCCAACCAGACACCAGGAAGCGTGCAAGCAGGACCGGAGCGGAAGAGCACTCACGCTCCCTGCGGTTTGCAGAAACTGGTATTTCAATATATGCTGCCTGTGCCAGTGGAGGTAGAGTATAGCCATCGTGGCTAGCAGCTATTTTACAGGCGTGAAGTGCTGCCATTAATGGGGAGAGCAATCACCCCATTTCTGACATCCTTTCAACATTGTATTCATTTCTTAGTTTCAGCTGCTTTTTTTTTTTAACCTGCCCTTCTTCCCAACAAACTCGAGGCAGCGTAACAGTTTCCCCTCTGTCCATTTTATCCTGGAGGTAGGATAGGCTGAGAGATTGTGACTAGCTCAAGGCGACCCAGTAAGCATTATGGCTGTGTGGGGATTTGAACCCTGGTCTCCCAGGCCATAGTCTGACACTCTAAGCATTGTGCTGTGCTGCCTTTCTCTGCTGCAGAGCTCAGAGGAGACTGCAGAGCTATGAGCCAGGGCTTTTGGTGACGCTGAACCAGAGGTGTGGGAGGAGCTCTCCTCCAAGTAATAATGGCAGTGAAGACTGTGCAACTTGCTGTGCATTAAGCATTTATTCTTATTTCTTTGCAAGGAGGTTAGATGACGTTGGTTATTTATTGAGCATTCTTTCTGATTTGTGGGGAGGGTATTTATTTTATTTGTTTATTTTATTCGATTTCTATACTACCCACAGCCCGAAGGCTCTCAGGGCGGTGCACAACAACATGTTGCGTCCAAGCAAGCATTATCCCACACTTTCCAGGGCATTTCCCCGTCACTGTCCGTATCGCAAAAAGTCCAGTCTTTTGAGGAAGCGGGTTTTATTCTGCAAGACCTCCCAATCAGCTATAACCGTGCAGCCTGAATTTGAGATTGAATCTGACTTGAAATAGTGACAGTCCAGAGGCACCATTTGCAGTGGCATAAGACTATTGAGAGACTTGGATGTAGTGAATGAGCACCACCTGTATAGTCTATACAGAAAGATGCACTATCAGGTAATGGGCAATCTCCTGGCCTGAGCAGTTTGAGTTGTAGGAGCCTTGGGCATTTTCAGAATGCTGCATCACGCGCACACCCCCCCCCCCACATGTGTCCATCTCTGTTCAGTAACTTGAGTCTCTCAGGCCGTTGCCATGGCAATAGAACACTGTAGCAAAGCCCATAAGAGTGCGTGGAATCTTAGTGTAGGAATTCAGCAGACTGGAATGAAATCCCAGTGAAACCATTCTCCTCTGTTTGTGCATGGGGGACTAAACTGGGGGTGGAGGCAGGAACAGAAGGCTGAAAGTTCCTCCACATCCTCAGGAGCATCTGAGGCTTACTTTCCACCCATCCCACACTGTGCACAGTGTGCCTCTTGGTGCTCTGTAGTGCCACTGAGGATATATGCTGTACCGACAATTGTGTGTTTTTTAAAAAAAATCACAGATGCAAGGCCCATGCAAAGCAACATAATCCCTCTCAGGGATATGTTTTGTTAAGGTGGAGAATGCCGACTCCATAGCCTCCGCGAGGAGCGAAGAGGCTAGAGGAATGCAGGAGGCTTTCTCTCCTCTTTTTACTTCCCTCATAGTCCCAGCCTAATCCGCAGCACAGATCTCTCAACTTTGGAGTGCCATCCTGGGAATTGGCTAAATGGCTATTTCTGTGCAGTTGCTATTCCCATGGCCAACTGGGGCATGGGCCTGCCCTTTCAAGAAAGTAATAGAAGCCCAGCTGGTCCCTGTTTGTGCTGTGGGGTGTGTGTGTGTGCATGTCTGTGTGGAGTTGATGAATAAGACACATGAAAACTTGGAGCCTAAAGCAATTTGACAATTCTTCATCTGAAGGGGATGATTTAAACAGGTGCAGATGTGTGTTTCTTTGAGAGGGGGAAGAGCCTACATCCACTGCAGGATGCAAATAGCAGGGTGAACACAAGGCTGGATAGATAGAAATTAGATTACCTTTCCCTTGCTATGCCATGCCAATCGGTTGCTTGAGATCATAGAATCAAAATCAAAGGAGAAGAATGGCTTATAGTACCAAACAGACCGAGGGCCTGTTTCTCACTTATGCTGCAATCCTAACCAGGCCTCCTCAGAAGCAAGGCTTTCTCCTGGGTAAATGGGATTTGGTTTGCAGCCTTAGGTAGTAAACATGTTTCTCGAATATACCAGTTTGGACTGCATGTGAATGTGCACTGAACTTCTCTGCACATAGAAAACTAGCATGTCAGGGAGAAAGTTCCCTGACATGCAGTTTTCTACAGAGGATTTTCTTTTTTAAAAAAGTATATTCAATCATGCAAGCACTTGCCTTTGATCTTAAGTGATTCAGCCCAGATACTGGAGAACTAGGTCAATAAAACAAGGCTGTGGCTTGTTGTAGAAGCCATTGTTATTTTCAAATAAAATGATAACATAACACACAAAATGTGTAAGGTGTATAAAGAATATTAAATTACATAATACAATAATCTACAAATCAAACTGATCTGTTATCCTTTTCCATGCCTTTAATTGTTCAGTAACTTATCACTTATTTCTTGTGGGAGTCTATCTGTTCCAATTATTGAAAGGAAAATTGGGAGAACAGGTCACTACCAACAGTGAAAGAGTGGTTAGCAAAAATTTGGAAGGTAACAATGATGTATACATTTCCAGAATTGATTAGTGTGAGAGATGGTAGAAAAGAGAAAATTTTAAAGATAAAGTGGAATACTGTCATCAGATTTATGAAGAATAAATATAACATAAATGTTGATGAATATAATAGCTTTTCTGTGTGGCAAAATAATATATGGTAGGTATTTACAGCATGTGTGTATTAAATTATTTGTTGTAATTACTTAATATTCCTGAGATATAATAAAGTTTAATAAAAAAATTGGTCAGTGTATAGCTCACCTCTCCTACATATTGCCTTTTACCTTCTCTGAGCAACATAAAAAGTTTAAGACATTTTTGCATCAAACAACACTTAATTTCTTATTATAGTTGGAAGTCAGTGTTTTAGATCCCTGTGCTTTGTCCACTTTTATGTTCTTTCACGTGGAGAGAAAATAACATGAATGAATGCAGATGGCCCTGAAAGTCAATATTCCGATTATTAATAAATGAAATCCAGTTTTCACTGAACTTATATGACAAAGTTCTTTGGTTCATTCTTCTGTAATGGGTAAGCTTGGTCCTGAAAGCTGTGGTCCAAATTTGGTTCAGTCTTTTCTAAAATAGATTGTGTCTCCTGCACAGGTGGAGGATGTGGTGTGTGAGCTGGCACATCCCTAGATGCAGCGGCGATTCCCTTGTGGCAGCTTTTGTGGTCATGGCAGCACTCCTTGCTAGCCACTACACTTGTGCTTATCAGCAGAAGGAAGCAGTTGCTTTATCTGTGGGATCTCAAAAGTAGTTTCTTTTGTGCTGTCACCAAGGAAGCTGTTTCATTCTGCCTAATTGCAGAACCGGCCCTTTCAAGACACTGCACTTATGCATATCAACAGCAGGATAGTGTGGCCTTATTTTTGGGATTGCAAGGAACCTTCTGACCCCTTCCATGCCTTCTGAAAGGTGGCTAGGTTTCCTCTACCTGCCCCCTGCCTTTTAAAGCAAACTATAGCATCTTAATTTTCACTTCATATGCTGGCTTGGACTGTATAGCCCATGTGCGTGCAGGAGAAAACCAGGTTGATGGGCTCAGCTTCATGGTTCCATGTGTAAAGCTGGAGGATGCATTGGTCTGCTTGTCCATAGCTCCTGTTCCTCTCTCAGGCTTTCTTGAGCCAAGTGATGCAAAGTGCGTGGCAGCAGATAAGCAAGGCAACTCAACAGTGGCAGCTGTTGGGGCTGCTATCAACCACCACCCCCACTTACCTGTGCTCAGCCTTCAGCTTGCACACAGCTAGTGCAGAATTCAGCAGGCAGATTGCTGACCAGGGCAAGATTGTCTGAACATGTAACACCAATGCTGGCATTTTGGAACTAGCTACCAATTTGTTTCCGGGCTCAATTAAGTGCTGGTTTTGATCTATAAAGCCTTATGCAACTCAGGACCCCATTAACTCAAGGGCCGCCTCTCTCCACATGGACCAACCTGGACCTTGCATTCGCCATCTTTTCTGTGCCCCCTCTGAGGGAAGATGGCGACATGAAAGTAGGCCTTTTCAGTGGTGGCTCCCCATTTGTGGAATGGTCTTCCCAGAGAGGCATGCCTGGCACTATGATTGTCAGTTTTTAGGCCCCAGGCTTTTTTATATATATTTATGGATGAGCATTTTAGGTTCTTTTGGTTTTATTGTTCCCTTTTATTTCTGTTCTTACATTGCCAGTCACTTTGAGACACTTTCTTATAAAAAGCAATGGATAATAATAATAAAGATAATTTTGCTGATTGCATCTCTCTATCAAAACTCTCTGGCACCACTGCTGTAAGGTGGGGCGGGATTCAGGAATGGTAGTAAATGAGTGCAGATTCAGCATCTTCCCACCACAAGAATGCCCCAGTTGGGGGCCAGCAGAGCCCCAACTCTGGACTTGGAAGAGAAAGACCTTTATGCTGTCCAACTCCCCCCCCCCGCCCGCCATTAAGGATCAGGGGTTTGGCTTGCACCCTAATTCACCTGCTTGTTCACAGAAAACACACACACGCACGATAAGAACATAATTGGTGCCCATTAAATGCTGTTCCGTGACAGCAATAACTTTCAACAAATCTGTTCTTTTACAGTAAAGAATAAAAGGTTGCTAGCTGTTGTGTTGTCTGCCTTCTCTTGCACAAACACTTCTTTTTAAAAAAATAATAAGAATAATTGCATAGTTTTCTTATCCGTTCCCCAACTGATTGTATCTTTCCTTTCCCCCCCAGTTTTGACATACACAGTCTTTGCTGCCACAGTCTAAGTACTTAATTCTTCTGGCATTTGAAACTCAGAATGCTTGGCATAATCTGGCAAAATGAATGCTATTTTCTTCACTGAATTTTCAGAGTGAGCACATATATACAATGCACATGCAATGCATGTCAAATGTACCTTTGTGCAATGCACTCTCCATAAAGCGTATCCCTATCCTAACACAATTCCTCAGCTGTTTACATTCATAAACTAGCGAATAAACAAAATACTCAAATTAAACTTAGCCCAGCATTTGGATGATTAGTCTATCTTGACGTAGCAAGGTCCCAGTTGTGGTAATGTACAAAACTGGCACATGAAAAATTAATAAGGCAATGGAAAGATAGAAGGATTATACATATGGGGCAGCCTCTTGCAGGAAATCATAGTAAATCTTTCTTTGATTTTAAGGGCAGAATTTGATCTTCTGAGTAAAGCCATGGTCCATGCCTCAATCGTGTGTGTGTATGTATGTCTTTGTGTTCATTGATCTGGGTTTGCTAGGTTTGTGAGATGATGTTTAGCTGCCTTGAGCATTTAAGGATGAATTTAAGGGCATAAATACAGTTTCGTATGGCTTAGCGACAGTGGAGGTTGGTCCATTAGGGCACCTCAGTCTGTCCTCACCAGCCCCCACCTGCCTGCCTTCTTACTTTCAAACATTCCAGGGGCTGTCAGCTTCCTGCGTAGTCTCAGTGTTGCCCCTGGTAGAGCTCAGCAGGGAGGAGGATGGGGACAAAACTAGAATTAATCTACCCTGTCCCTCATTGCCTCTGTCTCCACCTGCTGATGGCCCCGCTGCTTTCTGCCCTGCCACCTGCAATGGGCACCAGCCATCACTGCTTAATGATGAAGAAAGTGAAACCTGTCAATGTTGTCACATGCTCTCTGACTTCCCCAAGCCCTGAGTCAATGCAGGGCTGCTGGGTTTGATTTCAGGGAGTGCTAGAGACTAACGATGTCTTTGCAATATTGGCTTTATTTATTTATACTGCACATTGATGATGGCGATGTACAAGCAGAACTTAAATGGAGGCAAACAGGCACTCCTATACCCAGGCTGTAGCCCTCTAGAGAGTAACCTGTGAATCCTGGTTCCCATGTTTGTGACAGTTGTATGCCACCCAGGCCCGTAGCCAGCCTAAAAGTTTGGGGAGGGGGATCAAAAAAGGAGGGGGAGGCAGAAATAAATTTCTGTATTCAATTTAATTATTTTTTGTAAAAATCTTAGGGGGGATTTTAGGGGGGTACCCCCTAGCCTCCCCAGCTACAGGCCTGATGCCACCCCATAACATAAAGTTCTTTGGTTAGGCTAAACAAAATTAAATATGAAATAAGACATAAAAACATAAAAGAAAAATAAAAAATCTACACCAATACAACAAAACAAATACAAAAACAAAATCACTGTACCCCTGAAATTAAAACATAGGTTAAAAAAAGACCCAGACTACTCACATTATTTTAAAGCCCCCCATTTGCTCCCCCAGTCTCAGCTAACTCCTACTAGAAATGATCAACTCTCTCTGCTTTCTGTCTTTATCAAACTCCAAACACAATTGTTGCATGTATATCTGTATTTCTCTCTCTGCCCCCTCCTCTCCGATTCCTGCCATTATCCAAGCTCCTGATAGATGACTCTCCAACCACTCATGAGAGATTCTTAGCTAGCAGGAGGCCCATCTCCTCTCATTATCTCCCATTGTTGAAACCTCAACCTCTAGCAATCTTCCTAACAAAGGAGAGGTTAGCCAGCACCAGTTTCTTACCTCTGAAAACATAGCAAGAAAAGAAACATGGAAAAGGGGGAAATAATTTTTCATTCCACAGTTGCGGCAAAGATAATACTCTTTGTCTGAGGGCAGAGCAGCATGCTATCATCATCGTTATTTATGTTCTGGTATGGTTTATTTTTATACCACTTTTTAGCCCAAAGGCTCTTTGACAAATCCGATAAAAGTAGAGAGGGGTGTTAAGCAAGGATGTCTTTTAGCCCCCTTACTTTTTAACTTGTATTTAAACAATATCATTCCCGATTTGTCTGACCTCCAATATTTTCCACCCTCCATTGGACACAGGAAGGTGTCTGTCTTGTTCTATGCTGATGATATGGTTCTTCTTTCTTTAGTTCCCATCGGGCTGAGAAAGATGTTGAGAAGACTTCAGGATATTTGTAAAATAGAAAGGCTGAATATAAATTATGAAAAAACAAAGGTTTTAGTTTTTGGTAAGAGGTATGTACGGCATAGATGGTCAATGGTAGACCACCAGCTGGAACAGTGTCGAGCATATAAATATTTAGGAGTATATTTTTCAGACACCCTCTCCTGGAAAAGGCACTTGCAGTTTATAAAATTAACGGCGGCAAAGACGGTGGGAGCAATTTTAAAGTTCTGTCGCAATGCAGGAGGTAACCTGATTCTCCCGGCTTTAAATTTTTTTAAATCCAAAGTAATTCCTCAGGTTTTGTACGGAGCTCCTGTTTGGGGTTGGGATAATGAAATTTCTCTGACCTTAGAGTCTGTCCAAACCAACTTTCTTAGGCGTTTATTGTCCCTCCTCCCCGGAACTTCTGCAGCAATGTTACGTGCAGAGACTGGTCTTCCCCCGATGGGCGTGCATATCCACCTCACTCTCTTGAAGTTTATGAGATCACACAGCACACTACAGGGCAAGGAATTACTACAACTATGTCTTTGCTCCGATCATCTAGACACTCTTAATCCTTGGGGCTGCAAACTAGAAGAACTCTTACATAGATACCATCTAACCTCACAGGAATTCAAATCCTTATCATCTAATGATAAATTACGTGAGGCAGTTTTTCTACACTATGAGTACTTAGATCATCTAACCTTAATTAACTCTAGAGTGGCCCCATGGTACTGGAGGTTTAAGACTGACCATAATTGTTCCTCATATCTTATGCAGCCCCTACCTATCACCCATAGACAGGCATTTACGGCATTACGTTTCTTTACTCTTCCTAATGCTGATAGAGAGGGACGGATTTCCAGTATCCCAAAAGATCAAAGAAAATGTATTTGTGGATCCCTTATGGAGGAGGATCTTCCACACATACTGTTATATTGCCCAATTTATCAGAACTTGAGGAATAAGTTTATAACGATGTGGTTAGACAATTATGGATTGTGTGTGGATGCCGATAAAGTATTCCTTTTAATGTCAGATTTAAATTCGGAGGTAACCCATAAAGTATCGCTGTTTGTGATTGCAGCTCAGAAATTACGTAGAAATTTTGCATTAGAATGTCACGTAAAATAGATGTCCAGTAAATGTTCTTTTATCTTTTTTAACTTTTATAATTTAATTTTATCTTGTATATTTTATTTTGTGTCGGCCTAAGGCCTAGCAACTTATAATAAAATGAATGAAATGAAAATGAAAGTGGTGAACAGTATATTAATACAAAAGAAAGGTACAACAGAAGTACATTAAATACAATCAACCAATAAACACAATATAAAATAGCAAAATCATCACATACCCACCAATCATATTGGATATGCATTCATGAGTTGCATTCATGCTGTCACCAAAGACACAGGTCCCCAGCATTTCACTTCTCACTTGGAAGCCAGTTTAACTAATCTTCCCCCCGGCCCCCATCTGTCACCAAGGAGCAAGCCCATCCACAACCAGTCCCCATGGGGAGTGCCCTTACCCTTATCACAGCCTGACGGAGCACCCCAAAGAGTTAACACCTCTTTGGTGCAGCTCTCTTTGAGCACCAGTGGCAGCTGACCGCCAGGAGTGGCCTGTTGTCATGCTGTGTGTTTCCATTTCCTCACAGAACATCCTTCGGTTCCATGCATGGAGAAATACAGTATGACAGGGCTAACCAAAGGGGGGTCCTCCAGATGTTATTGGACTGCCGTTACAATTCTCCCTGGCCATTGGCCATGCTGGCTGGGGCTGATGGGAGCCAACATCAGGCTACCTACCCCTGCAATATGCCGATGTCACCACAATGGGTGCTATTCTCCCAAATAATGATTTTTAGCTGCACAGTGTAACTTCCTTGCTCTCTCCTCTCCGCACGTGCTCCTTGGGGGGAAACCCGGGGCAGATTTCGGGGGTGCGCAGACAGGAAGAGGAGAAGGCGAAGAAGTCACATAGTGCAGCTAAAAGTCACTTTGCTACTGTTTAGGTGAATCCCATCCAATGGTGGGAGAACTCAACATGGAATTGCTGTTTTTGGTGGTAGCCCTTTGTTTCTCTTAACATGCAGTTCTGCCCCACAGGAAATGCCATGGGGTGTGTGTTTGGTGTTGCCATTTCATTATAATGTTGTTGTAATGGTGCTCTGCTCATTTGGTTCTTCTGCAGTGTTTGCTGTTTTTATGTGATGTCTTTCAAGCGGAACAATAGGGCTGATTAATCGGAAATGAAACATTATGGACCATACACTCAGCTGTGCTTGATGGCACGCTGTTAACTAGTGATGTGCCACATGTAGCAGCTGGGCCCCAAGACGCATTGTTGAACACAGCGTTTGCTATTGCTAGGCTTTCAGTGTAGGAGAGCCCCCTGCAGGACAGGTAGGTGCCTTGCATCAGGGATGAAGCATAACCAATGGAGAGAAGTAAGGGAACTGGCTTTAATCTATACAAGTGGGGCCTTGCAGTCTTGCGACAAAATGGTCCAGTGTTGAGTTCTGTTCAGGCTTTCAGCCGCTTCATTCCATCCTTCCTACCCCTGATTTTCTTCTCCACCCCAATAGTCAGTCAGTATTCCATGCCCACCGAGCATGCTCAGTCCTCATTAATTTTTAATCCCTTCTTCATTTTTCAGTTTTTTTGGGTGGCTTTTTCCCATCTCTGGGGAACAGAATACCTTTCTTTCATCCCTAGGGATGTTGAAAAGTAGCTTTTCATTGTGAACTAGGAAGTGACCTATCCAGAAAATGCGATGACTTTTTACCTTTGGGAAATAAGTGTCTATATTTCTCTGCTCTTCTGTTCCAGGTACTCCATTCTGTCCCTCCACCCAGATAGTTAGTCCCCTTCTTGCTCTTTCAATACTCCTTACCATCGAGTTAATATGGGGCTGTTTTGTGGGTTCCCCACTAGGGTTTTTTTCCCCTTCAGTTTTTCTTTGTACTTGTGTGTGCTTCAGGATTACCTCAAGTCTCTCCCTCTCTTCTGTGTTTGTGTGTGGTACACTTTTCGCTACGTAAGCACAAGCATTGGAACACTTGACTCAGTATTAGTGTATAGATCAGGAGTGGGGAAACAGATCCATATCAGGATTGGCCTCACAAGCCAAATTTGACAGGTGGATGGGGCTGGTGCTTAGGGAGCTGATGGCCTGGGATTCCAACTCTCCATTCTTCTGGGATCAGCAACCATATCTTCACCTGCCCTACACCTGATGTCACATATGATGCTAGGTATAGGGCAGGTGGACATGATTTTGAGGAAATGGCCATGTGAGCCAAATGGGAAGGAGGTGTGATTGACAAAATTTGGCCCAGGGAGAGAGGATCCCCTCCCTTGATATAGATTATTGTGATAGAGCCAAACATCACCAGACCTGGACAGCTAAGAACCAAATAAGCTTGTAGTGAAAAAGCATCATGAAGGGTCAAGCATTTCTCCTTCCACTTCTCTGAGTTCTCCACTGCAAATCACCCCTCCCCAAAGCTGCTTTGCTCAAACAAAAGTGGGCGTCAGATTTTTATTATTCTCATGTAGTTCAGACCTCAAGGTTCGCTTGGTTGGCAATCTAAGAAAACCCACAAGGATAACATGGCGTTGCCATTGGACTTCTCAGCAGCTTTCAATGGGACCATCTTATCATAGCATTGAACCATCTCACTGGTGTAAATGGCATGCGTTTGAGATGGCTCCATTTCTCCCTGCTGGGTCATGTACAGACACCAGTGATGGGAGAGGGCTACCCTGTGGCAGATGACCTGTGGAGCCCTGCAAGTTTCTGCTCTGCCCCCTTACTCATTTCCAACCTCCCTGAGTGCGTTCTTTGTTTTGCTTGGTTTTTTTGCAGGCTGCGGTACATGGTGAAACAGTTGGAGACAGGAGAAGTGAATATTGTGGAGCTGAAGAAGAACTTGGAATATACTGCTTCGTTGCTTGAAGCCGTCTACATTGATGAGACCAGGTGAGGCTGTGGGGCTTGGGTAGCTATGTGTCTTGCCTGATCCCATTCATGGAAAGAAGGCAGAAATGAGTACTGAGATAGCCATTGGTTAAATGAAGAAATCATGAGGAGGCTGCAGGTCTAGGGAGACTGTTTTAGAGGCTAAGGTAGGTATGTAGAAGATGGCATCAGGTCTCGTGACTTGGATGCTGGCAGAAATGATTCAGTGGCATCAGGACCTGTCAGTTCCTAGACCCTGAATCAGATGGGACCTCCTTGGACACACAGGGGGAGCTCCCTCCAGACCTCCTTGGAAGAGGAGGAGGAGGAGCACGCTGCAGACACATAAGGTTTATAACTGTGGGCAGATCCATACCATAGATTTAAAGCACGTCCAATACATTTAAAGCACATGACTTCCCCCAAAGAATCCTGGGAACTGTGGTTTCCTCCTCACAGAGCTCCAAATTCCCAGCAACCTTAGCAAACTACAGTTCCCATTTATTTATTTATTTATTATTTCAATTTATATACCGCCCTTAGTGAAATAGCTCTCAGGGCGGTGAACAAACAAAATAAAATACAATATATCATAATAAAAATACAAAAACATAAACAAACAAACAACAAAAAGCACAGCAAAAACAAAATAAATACTACAAAAATTAAAATACAGATTAAAAGATTAAAAAAGTTAAGAAGATTAAAATGCCTGGGAGCATAAAAAGGTCTTTACCTGGCGCCGGAAAGATAGAAGTGTAGGCGCCAGGCGTACCTCTTCGGGGAGGCTGTTCCACAACTCAGGGGCCACCACAGAAAAGGCCCTAGATCTCGTAACCACCCTCCGGGCTTCCCGATGGGTTGGTACCCGGAGGAGGGCCTTAGATTCTGAACGAAGTGAGCGGGTAGGTTCATAGCGAGAGAGGCGTTCCACAAGGTATTGAGGTCCCACGCCGTATAAGGCTTTATAGGTCAAAACCAGCACCTTGAATCTCGCCCGGAAGCAAATAGGAAGCCAGTGCAGATGCGCCAGGACAGGTGTTATATGCGAAGACCGACTGGTCCTCGTCAATAATCTGGCAGCTGCGTTCTGCACCAGCTGAAGCTTCCGAACTGTCTTCAAGGGCAGCCGTACGTAGAGCGCATTACAGTAATCCAATCTTGAAGTTACCAGAGCGTGGACAACGGAGGCGAGGTCATCCCTGTCCAGATAGGGGCGTAGTTGGGCTACCAGACGAAGATGGTAAAACGCATTCCGTGCCACCGAGGCCACTTGGGCCTCGAGAGACAAGGAAGAGTTGAGAAGAACCCCCAAACTACGTACCTGTTCTTTCAGGGGGAGTGTAACCCCATCCAGAACAGGGTAAGCATCCACCATCTGAGCAGGGAAGGCGTTCACCAACAATGTCTTGGTCTTGTCTGGATTGAATCTCAGTTTATTAGCTCTCATCCAGTCCATTATCGCGGTCAGGCAACGGTTCAGCACATCAACAGACTCACCTGAGGAAGATGAAAAGGAGAAATAGAGCTGCGTGTCATCAGCGTACTGATGGCAACGCACTCCAAAACTCCTGATGACCGCACCCAGCGGCTGCATGTAGATGTTGAAAAGCATGGGGGACAAGACCGATCCCTGGGGGACTCCACAATGGAGAGTCCATGGTGTCGAGTGATGTTCCCCAAGCACTACCTTCTGGTGACGATCCGCGAAGTAGGAGCGGAACCACTGCCAAGCAGTGCCCCCGACACCCAACTCCGCGAGTCTCCCCAGAAAGATACCATGGTCGATGGTATCAAACGCCGCTGAGAGATCAAGGAGAATCAACAGAGTCACACTCCCCCTGTCCCTCTCCCGACAAAGGTCATCATACAGGGCGACCAAGGCTGTTTCGGTGCCAAAACCGGGCCTAAAACCGGATTGAAACGGATCTAGATAATCGGTTTCATCCAAGAGCGCCTGGAGTTGGCTGGCAACCACCCGCTCCAAAACCTTGCCCAAAAAAGGGACATTCGCCACCGGTCTATAGTTATTCAGATTATCTGGGTCCAAGGAGGGTTTCTTTAAAAGAGGTCTCACTACTGCCTCCTTGAGGCTACCAGGGACTACTCCCTCCCTCAAGGAGGCGTTAACCACTTCCTTGGCCCAACCGGTGGTCCCAGCCCTGCTAGCTTTCACTAGCCAAGATGGGCAAGGATCCAGAACAGACGTGGTTGCCCGAACCATTCCAAGCACCTTGTCCACTTCCTCGAGCTGCACCAACTGAAACTCATCCAATAAAGAAGGACAAGGCCGTGCTCCGGACACTTCAATGGATTCATCTAACACAACATCAGAGTCAAGGTCCCTGCGGATACATGCGATCTTATCTTGAAAGTGTCCAGCAATTTCGTTGCAGCGGGTCTCAGATGTTTCCATAGTATCGTGGGGGCCAGAGTGTAAGAGCCCTCGCACGACTTTAAAAAGCTCCGCTGGGCGGCATAAAGATGATCTAATAGAGGCAGCAAAATAGAGCTTCTTTGCTGTCCTTACCGCTTTTGTATACAACTTATTGGTGGCACTTACCAAAGCATAGTTGTATCCACTGGGAGTTTTCCTCCATCTGCACTCCAGCCTCCTCCTCTCTTGTTTCATCGCTCTCAGCTCCGGAGTATACCACGGAGCGGTATGAGCTCTACACCGGAGGGGGCGCGCGGGAGCGATCATGTCAATAGCCCGGGTCATTTCCGTATTCCACAGTGCGACCAGGGCCTCGACAGGAGCACCGGTCCTATCAGCCGGAAAATTTCCCAGAGCCCTCTGAAAACCTACGGGATCCATCCGGCTCCGGGAGTGGATCAACTTAATAGATCCTCCACCTTTGCAGAGGGAAAGAGCCGCTGTGAGTCTAAATCTCAACAAGCGGTGATCTGTCCATGACAATGGGGTAGATGAAAAACACCCCACCACCAGATCACCATCTCCATGTCCAGTGGCGAAGATCAAATCAAGAGTATGTCCCGACACATGCGTTGGGCCAGTAGAAAATTGAGACAGCCCCATTGTTGTCATGGAGGCAATGAAGTCCTGAGCTGCGCCAGATAAGACAGCCTCGGCATGGACGTTGAAATCCCCCAGTACCAAAAGTCTAGGGGATCTCAACAGCACCTCCGAGACTATCTCTGTCAGCTCAGCTAAGGAAGCTGTTGGGCAGCAAGGTGGACGGTACACCAACAGTATTCCTAGTCTGTCTCCCTGGCCCAATACAAGGTGGAGACATTCCAGACCAGTCGCCGTCTGGACAGGGTGCTTGGTGAGAGGAAAAGAACTCCTATAGACCACGGCGACCCCCCCTCCCCGGCCCTCAGATCTACCACAGTGCTGAACCAAATACCCGGGTGGACAAAGCTGGGAAAGAGCAACTCCTCCCTGATCAGCCACCCAGGTCTCGGTTATACATGCCAGGTCGGCACCCTCCTCCAGGATTAAATCATGGACAAGTGAGGATTTATTATGTACCGACCTGGCATTCAAAAGCAGCACTTGGAGATCCGAGAGCTGGCTGATAGGACAACCAGCAATCCTGTGGGTATGAGGAGAACCGGAACAAGGCACAGACACAATTTGTCTGGGACGAGTTCCCCTTACCTGGCCTGTTCTCCTCCTAACACCATACCTCCCATGACTCTTTGGGGGGAAATCACGTGCTTTAAGTGTGCATTGGATGTGCTTTAAATCTATGGTGTGGATCTGCCCTCAGTTATAAACCTTTTGCACCATGCCTGAACTCTCCTTATGCCACAGGACGCTTCACAGGAACATGGCAGTGGACAGAAGCCCCCATTTAGAAAGCAAAGTGCTTGCCTGCTTCTAGGATCAGGGCCTCCACTGACATACTAGGTAAGGAAAGATGGGTCAGTAAGGCCTCCTTTAAAAATCCTCAGTTGCTGCCTGGCTGTTGCTGATGCACCGCTTGTCCTACCCAGCTCCTGGCAGCCGTAAATACCTTGTGGATAACCCTCCTGCTCTTTCAGCAATTGTGCCTTTGGCTCTGGCTCCAGTCTTAGCCTTTCCTAGCTGGACAGCTACCTTGTCATCCTTGGAATCCTGTGATGCAAGGCCTACCTGTGTTTGTGGGAATGGGGGAAAGAGGAAAGAGGAAAGCAGGCATGTGTTTCAGCAAGGGCTCAAGCAGGGAGTCAGTCTATGAACAGATCAGCCCACTCAGATCCAGGCCAGGGTCACTACTTTGTGGGGCCGGAATAGTTTCTCAAGCTGGGCTGAAAGCTGCATCACCACACCCTCCCCGGCCATCTGCAAGGGTGGCCCTGCAGTGCAGCAGACATCATGCCATCCATTCTCTCTGCTTGCACTCTCCCCTGAAGGGGCAGGAGGGTGCACTTGGACCCTGCTGCTGGAGCAGTGTTCTTAAAAGCTTGGATCTGCCAATGTTGTAGGACAAAATTCCCACCATCCCTGATCGTTGGCTAAGCTGGCCAGAGGTGATGGGAGTTGGAGTCCAACAACATCTGGGGACTCCCAAGGTTGAAGAACACTGTGCTGGAGTCTCTGGTTTGGAGCTTGTGGCACCTTACAGATGGTGTTGGAGAGAGTTAGGAGGAGCAAGACTATGCAGAGGTCAGCTTTGGTTGAGAAGGGTCCAGTGATTAGAGATGTACGAGCCTGAGAAATGTCACTAATCTCATCAAGAGTGGCTTATCTACCTGCAAAATCCCTACAGATGTTTTGTCAGATTAAACTCACCTTCACTTGCCAACTATAGCAACTCCTCTAAATTTATAGAGAAGGGACAGTACATAAGATGGCAAGTGAGAACAGGCAGTATTCTGTGCGTAGGATGGTGGTGTACTCTACAGTACTCTGAGGAAATGAAAACAGTTTTCCATCGGAATACGGCCAATGTTGAAAATTTAGAATTTCAGGATTTTAACAATAATTTAAAATAGGAATTTGAGGTCGAAAATGGATTTCTTGCCAAAGGAATTAACAAATGCACTCCTTCAAAAGCAGAAGAATGTATGAAATGTCTTTTAAAAGGCCAGTGTTGCGTGCTAAATTTGTTCCGCTGTTTTGAAGAGGAATATGAAATGCAACACATGAAGGTGCTTTGTACTAAGCGGAACCATCTAGCCCTGTGTTGGGTGGCAGAGCTTCTCCACATCATATATATATAATAACCGTCCCTTTACTGCCTGTTGGAAGCTTTTCAACTTAGAGAATTCAGGAGGAAAGACGTGCAGCCTGTTGAGTGGGGGCAGTTAAGCATCCCTGAAATTGAATCTTGTCATCACAGCTTTTAAAAAATAGAATTTTTGTTATCTCAAAATTTGGCCAGATTCCAGATTTCCCCCCCTTTTTTTCATGGTTTTGATTGCTGTTCTGGTTCCCGTTGCAATGCCTTTCCCACTTAAATGTTCACTGCTCCTCTTTCCCCTCCCCATTGGCACTATTCCTGTTTCAGGCAGATCCTGGACACGGAAGATGAACTCCAGGAGATCAAGTCTGATGCAGTTCCCTCTGAGGTGCGGGACTGGCTGGCCTCCACGTTCACCCAGCAGACCCGTGCCAAGGGACGCCGTTCCGAGGAGAAGCCCAAGTTCCGCAGCATTGTGCACGCTGTTCAAGCTGGCATCTTTGTTGAGAGGTCTGGATCCTGTTCCACTGTGATGGACTGCTCTCTCTCTCTCTCTCTCTCTCTCTCTGTCTCTCATTAATGAACTAGGTCTGCGCCAAATGAAGATGGCCTTCCATCCACTTAATGCTTTTGCCTAACCGCATTTGCCCCACGGGTCGGATGTGTCCCACAACTGCACTGTGTTTTTGACCTTATCAAGATGACCCAGCTGTTGTTTGGAAAGGAAAGGAGAAGAAAGGACCAGAATTGTGGTTTTGGGGGAGGAGGAGGACGCGGAAGGCAGCAGACCTAGATAGATATAGTAAGAGCAAAGATAATGCATAACATGGATGGGGAACCCCAGGCCTGAGGGCCAGATGTATCCCTCCAGGCTTCTCAGTCTGGCCACGCCCCCTCTCTCTAGGCCACACACCCTACTGGCTCTGCTTCACACCCTCCTTGAGTGCTTTTTTTTTAGCATGACTGGAATGTGTCCTTAGAGTTTACTTTTTGCTTGTCTGGATGGGGGATAGAGAGGGGTGTGTGAATGTAGAAATTAGCCTACTGTACAAAGGTAAAAATGTAGGTTAGTTGTTCTGCCCGCTTTTCCCTCTGGTCCTGCTCACCACCGGCATGTGGCCCTCAGAAGGGAATGTGGCCCTCAGGCTGAAAAGGCTCCCCCGCTGTTGGCACATAAGGTATACAAATTAAGAGTGAGTCCCATTTGAGTAGTTGGGCTTCAGATTGCATCCTGGGGTTGGAAAGACTGAGGATTGTGGGCTAGTGGATAAGGGAGAAAAGGCTTGGAGTAGCTCTAAGATGTCCAGCTCTAAGATGTTGGACTGCAGTTTGTTCAGCGGGATCCGGGAAGCCTCTCTGTGGGCATGCAATCCAGATGTTTCAGGGAGAGCCTGACCGGTGGCTAATCTGCTCTGCAGGATGTTCCGTCGGACGTACACAGCAGTGGGGCCCAACTATTCTCTCTCCGTCATCAACTGCCTGAAGGTAACAACCCTGTTAGGGGGAATGCTTGACTTACTGCATAATTCTGTGCATGCCTAGTCAGAAGTAAGCCCCACTGAGGTTAATGGGGCCTACTCCCAGGTAAGGGTGCATAGATAGCAGCCTTTGCTTCGTTTGCCTCGCTCCTTGAGGTGATGCTTCTGCACCTGCCCCCCAACTTTTTCAAGATTGCTGTCCGTCACTTCACCCGGCCTCTGTGATCAAGTTGCACGAGCCAAGGAAACTTTCCTAGCGGTTCCCCTCTGTTCTCAGCTGTTAACTTTCTTCTATATAAAAGAGAGAATGGAGCTACACTTTTCCTGAGAACCATGTTTTTGACCAGGAATCAATGGTCCATAATCCTGTGGGAAGCATGGGAACCAGCTGCATTTAATTGCTGCAAAAGGAAAATGCACTTTGTGTATGCTTAGAGGAACTCTTGTTTGCCAGTAGTTTTACTTCAACATGCTCTAGAGTTGAGTGATGGGAACTGATTTTCTGGCTCACATTAAGCCCAGTTCACACCACACCCATCTGTTAGAAGTCTCTTTTCTTTCGGTGCCACTTCTGATTGAAAAGGACCAACACCCCTTTTTTCTCCATCCTGTACCAGTTACATACCCTTTGCTAAGCTGTAATGGGCAGTGACGGCTGGTGGCTCCATGTCAGTGGGGCAATGGAATTTGCTCTGGGTTTTAGTCTGAACTTTCAAGGAGTTGTCCAAGATGCTGAAACTGAAGCACCATGGACTGCTCCTTGAGAGCTCCTACTAAAACCTGGAGCATATTCCACTGCCTCACTGACATGGAGCCACCAGCCTCCAATAGTAATGGGCAAATGTGATCTTCCATTTTTAATTTTTTTTTCTTTTTGCTTCTCTTGTGTAGACTCTCGACCTCTGGTTTTTTGATGTCTTTGCACTGAATAAGGTGAGTGAGGACCATGCCTTGCGCACGATTGTCTTTGAACTTCTCACCCGCCACAACCTCATCAGCCGCTTCAAGGTAAGAAATGGTGTGCAAAGTAAGAAACTGTGCGTCTGAGTGTTAGTATTATAACTTATTAAATGTCTGTCTCCTCCCCTTCCTCCCAAATGATCCTGGGGTGGCACATAGCAAAGTAGTAAAATAATACAATTATAATTAAATTAAACACACACACACATTCAAAACATTTCATCACTAAGAATGTCTTTAAAATATTTAAAAACATCAAGAACATCTAAAAACATTTTAAAACAGGCACTTCCTTTCACAGCTAATAATTTCAAGGTTGCTGGGAACAGTCTCTTTCAGTCATCAAATGCCTGGGTGACCAGGAATGCTTTTAAATTCCTCCTGAATGTTAATGATGAGTGACACAGATTCAGTTCACCAGGGAGGGCATTCCATAAAGAGAGGGCTGTCTTTTACAACAGAGAGGAACCGGGGGTGGGGGGAGAAGGGCAGGGACCAAGAACCCTCAAGCTACATCTACACTACAAACATCAGTTACTTTAAAGTCCCAGGTTAAAACTGCCACAAGGATCGCTTTGTTAGTTTGTTACGGCATTACCAGCGAAGAACCTTGCTCTCTTCAAAAGGTGCTAGAGGACTCTTTCCTGTTGAAATTCCTAGGGCCCCTTAGAATGGAAACCAGCTTGAAGTGGATTGAGGTTTTGTAGCGCAGATCGGGAGTAGGGAATGTGGCACTCCAGATGTTGTTGGACTCCAGCTTCCATCATCCCTGACCATTGGCCATGCTGGCTTGGGGCTAATGGGAACTGAGAGTCCAACAACTCCTGGAGGGCCACAGGTTCCCCACCCCTGGTGTAGATTGTGCTTCCTTGATGGGAGGGTTTGCCAGTCGTTCTAGATTTGCCTTCAAGAGCTTCACCATAGGAAGATGATGGACAGATCTACTTCTCGTTATTTGTCCTATTTCAAGTCTGAAGCATGGAGTTATACTACCAAAGGGAAGAGATTGGTAGCAAGTAGCTACTCTGAGCTGCACAGCCTGAAAGGGGAAGCAGATTTTCCCAGTTTCTTCCAAGCCTGAGATATTCCTTATTTGAAGGAATTGATCCTTCTGTTAAGAGGCGTTCTTTCTCTTAAGAGGTCATTCCTCATTCTGGAATGTCACGGCCCCATAGGAGATAATGGATGCCCCTGATGTCCATGCTCCCATAGGACATAAGAGTTATTTCTCATTTCAGACACACGACCATCATCTTTGAAGTTTTAATCTAGCACTCCTGCCTGTAACATTTTCTGGGGATTCGAGGGCATGTTCTGCTTTTTGGCATGCATTCTGGATGAGGAACATGACTACCCTTGCGCCTTCCACTTCTAAACTGGGGATGGCTTGCCAGTGTGTGTTTGAGGGAATCATAAAGCTGCATAAAGATGGGAAGGTGCTACATCAGAGCATGGATGTCAATATGTGGCGCTTTTTGTTTTGTTTTGTAAGAATGGGTTGCACATGGCATGCAAACGGTCCCAGGTTCTGTCCCTGTTATTTCTTGGTATGACTAGGAAAAACCCTTGCTTGAAACCCTAAGGGAGCTGTTGAAGTGTAGGCAGTACTGAGTTAGGGCAGATCCATACCATACATTTAAAACACATCCAACACATATTTAAAGCATATGACTTCCCTCAAAGAATTGTGGGAACTGTGGCTTTCCCTACAAATTCCCAGCACCCTTAATAATCTATAGTCCCCATGATTCTTTGGGGGAAGCCATGTGCTTTAAATGTGCATTGGATGTGCTTTAAATGTATGGTGCGGATCTGCCCTAACTCAGTGCTGCCTACATGGCCTGCACTGCAAGATCATGGTGTGGACCTGCCCCTAGATGGACCAGTGGTCCAACCTGGTAAAGGCAGCGTCCTATATCCTTGATCCATTTCTATTCCCAAATTTTGCCTGATGCCACTTGAATATCTACTTCTTTGTTCTCTAGATCCCCACAGTGTACCTCATGACCTTCCTTGATGCACTGGAGGCTGGCTATGGGAAATACAAGAACCCGTATCACAATCAGATACATGCTGCTGACGTCACCCAGACTGTGCACTGCTTCCTGCTTCGCTCTGGCATGGTGGTAAGGTCACCATGCGGACTAGACACTTCAATGGATGTTCTATCTGCCAGTTCTCTAGCTGAGGAGTGTTTATGTTGCAATCTTGGAAAGCTCTTCTAGGTCAAGGCAAGCTGGGAAACTTAGATTATTAATGCTCTTAGAATGTATGTTTTCATCTGGGCTGAGTCAACCTCTCTGAGCCCATAGTGCAGTCCTAGTTCCTAGAAATGAGAGGTGCACATGATTTATGGCCCCAACTTCTTTTTTGTAGATAATCTCCAGAAAATCCGTATATGAAGCATTGACATCAACAATATAGTGACTCCTAGTGGCCTATCTTGGTTTAGCATAACGGCAGGAGCTGGAAAAAAAGGTTTCTTTCAGCAGGCAAAGGTTCACAAAAATGAGTTCTTTCTCTCTCCACCATCTCCCTCCTTGTTCGTTGCCCCATTTTATTTGTAACAGAGGCTCTATATCTTTAACAGCCATGTGACAGGCAGAAAAGCAACAGGTACAGCTTGCCCCAGCATATGGATGTTATGGTGGCAAAATTTCTGTTTGTTCCGCAGCTGCTAAAAGCACCCCTCTCAACAGAAAGGAAACCACAGTTCCTACTCTTCTTCCATATTTCTGGGGAAAAGCTAAAGCCCAAAGTGCCTGGTACTTTATACCACTTTCTCCCCTAGCTGCATTCACACCACAATAGATTCCAGAGGCTGGTTAATCTCTTGTAGCTGAAACAACATCAGAATCTTGTGGCATCATAAAAGTGAATGGATCTATTGTGACATAAGCGTTTACAGGTCAGAGCCTGCATCATCAGATGAACGAAGAACCAGGCTGCAGCCCTCCAAATCTTGTTGGACTGCAACTCACATCAGCCCTAGCCAGCATGGCCAGTGGTCAGGGATAACTGGAGCTGTAGTCCACCACTATCTGGTGGGCCAAAAGGTCCACATCCTTGATCTATATTATATGTTAAGACATGGGTTTGCATCAGAGCTTGGAAAAGTTACTTTTTTGAACTACAACTCCCATCAGCCCAATCCAGTGGCCATGCTATCTGGGGCTGATGGGAGTTGTAGTTCAAAAAAGTAACTTTTCCAAGCTCTGGGTTTGCTTATAGGCTTACACTCTAACACAGAGGTGAGGAACCTGTGGCCTTCCAGATCTCGTTGGACTGCAGCCCCATCAGCTCCCACTAGCATGGCCAATGGTCAAGGATGATGGAAGTTGTACTCCAGCAATATCTGGAGGGCCACAGGTTCCCCATCAGACAACTTAGTGCAGCCTTTCCCAACCGTTGGATCCCCAGTTGTTGCTGGACTGCTGTTCCCATAATTCCTGACCATTGGCCATGCTGGCTGGGGCTGATGGGAGCTGTAGTCCAGCAACATCTGGGGGCCCAAGGGTTTGGCAAGGCTCACTTGGTGCATCATGAAATGAGCTCTGGTCCACAGAAAATTGTATCAGTATTTTAGCAGGAGTGGGGAACCTCAGGCCTAGGAGCTAACTGCAGCCTTCCAGGCCTCTCTCTCTGGCCGTTGGGACCCTCCCCAGCCACACCTTCTTTCCCCAGGCCACCTCCTCACCTGCTTTGCTTCGCAGCCTCCTTTAGTGTTTTTGCCTGGCTGGAATGTGTCCTTACATTCTTATATTGCTTCTTATTGCCTGGATGGGGGCTAGAAGGGTGTGTAAGTGTGGGCAGAAATTAGCCTACTGCACAAGGTAAAATTTACATCCATTGATCCACCCAATTGTCCCTCTGGCCCTGCCCACCACTCTGGCATGTGACCCCAGGAAGGTTGCCCAGAAGGGAACGCAGCCCTTGGGCTGAAAAGGGTTCCTCACCCCGGTCGTTCGGTAGCCACAAAACCATAACTTTGTTTCGGGGGATAATCCACGAGTAAAAACTTGACTTGTCCACCTACATAGGATCATATTTGCGCATAAAAGAACAAAGAGCTGCAGCACATACAGGAGCACATTCATGCAATGAAGAACAAGCAGGTAGGTGCCTCCACCTGACCCTTGCTGTGTCTTGCTGTGCTACCTACAGAGCAAATGTTTCTGTGAGCAAAGGTTTTGAGGCAGGGCTTAGAAGAATCACCAGCCAGCCAAAGAGACATGAAACTAGAGGGGATCCATTCTGATGAAGGCTCTGGTGCGAAACTTTTTCTTCCTTAATCTGTGCTGTTGGGCAAGGGAGGGTTCCACCCGGGGGGTGATGATGTCTCCTGTTCCTGCCCCATATGCAGCACTGCCTGGCGGAGATTGAGGTCCTGGCCATAGTGTTTGCAGCCGCAATCCATGACTACGAGCACACGGGAACCACCAACAGCTTCCATATCCAAACCAAGTGAGTAACAATGCCCTGTGGGAATAAACGTGAAGAATGAGTCTCTCTCTGTGTGGGGGCTTATTGGTAGAACAAGCAGCTATTATAAGTAAGTAAAAACAGAGTTGCCATGACTCAGTGGTAGATCATGCACTTTGCATGGAGAAGGACCTAGGTTTAATTGCCGGCATGTCCAGGGAAGTGGCAAATCATGGGAAAGGCCTCTGCTTGGGACTCTGGAGAGCCGCTGTCAGTCAGAGTGGTCAAGGCTGGTCTAGTTAGACAAATAACCTGACCTGTCTAACGCAGCTTCCTATGCTTATATACAGCTGTAGCTCCCCAGACCTCTGTGCTTTCCATGAGCTCAAGGGGTAGTATTCAGTGCTAGTCCTACTCCAAGTTGAAGTTAATCCACGACTAACTTCAGTTCATTAATTTCAATGGGTCTACACTAAGTAGGACTTAGTTGAATACAACCCAAGGTCTCTAGGCTTTTTTTTTTTTTAAAAAAAGAAAACAGCAGAATCCTAACCATATCTACTCAGTAGTCCTATTTAATTCATTGCTGCTTACTCGCAGGTGAAGTGGGGTTAGGATTGCAGCCTTAAGATTGCATCCAATGTTAGTCCTACTCAGAGCAGACCCATTGAAATGAATGGACATGCCAAACTTAGGTCCGTTCATTTCAATAGGTCTTCTCTGAGTAGAGCTTAATTGAATTAACCCCAAAGTTGTCAAATCATGTTTGCCAAGCTGTATCTCCCGGCCACCTCCTTGCCAGCTCATCTTTCCTTTGCTCTAGTTTAAAAGCCACAAGCATTAAGTAATACTTCCGTTGCGATCTTTCCTCCAGGAGCTCAGCGTTTTTTCTGCTCTAAGGAGGGAAACTATCCCTGACATTCCATTGCTATCCTGCCATCCTACAGTTTTATTCTGGAGGGGTGGTGGTGGTGAAGTGGTGAGAAGAATTGCGGGATAGACACCAGCAACATTAGAAGTGCATGGGCGTCAACCGTGTAGCAGAGCCTGCTCCATTAGGGTGACGGTGGCTGACCAAGCTCAGTCTGCCGTCAGCCAGCTGCCTTCCTTCTTCCTTACGTCCAGTCCACTGGATGGCAGTGGCTATCAGCTTCCTCCTCCACAGGCTCGGTGTTGCCATTATAGAACTCAGGAGGGAAGAGGATGGGAGGCAAAACTAGAATGATTTGGCTTTGCCTATCTTTGGTTCTACTGTTGGCCTCTCGGCTTTCTGCCTTACCAGTCCCAGTGGGCACCAGCCACCTCTGCAGCCATGTAGAATACATGAGTTTGTACAGGTCCCACTTTGACCTCTTTTCATCATGTAATTAAGTGGGGACCAGTTCAGGCCGACCCATCCTGCTCACCTGAAGTGCCTGTGCATTTGTGAAGTGTTGGAATGTTCATCCCATCCCTCAAAACAAGGCTGCATAGATGTGCCCTTGGAACTGCTGTTGCTGAAGCTGCCTCTGAGTTGTACTGTTTCTCTCCTTCCCCACCCCAGATCAGACACGGCCATTTTGTACAATGACCGCTCGGTGCTGGAGAACCACCATATCAGCGCCGTCTTCCGTATGATGCAGGAGGAAGAGATGAACATCCTCGTCAACCTGACCAAGGATGAATTTGCGTGAGACCTTGTCCTCTTCCTGACCATACCATGAGATAAAGCTCACTCTAGTTGAGGAAGATGTTGCCTTGGCGTGGGGGAGATAGGGTGTTCTTGAGTGGGCCCAAGACATTGGAGGAGAATCAGGCCAACTATTTGCAACCCCTGCTGTCAACTAAAGAGGGCAGGGTTGTGGGCATAGTGGCCTTTTTACTGTGCAATCCTATGCAGAAGACAGTACCATTAAGTTCAGTGTGTTTAGGATTGCAGCCTTAATTACTTAATTTTATTTAAGCCCAGGCATGCCTACATCAGGCTCCTAGTGGTCTCCCCTCTGGTCTAAGCACTAATCAGGTCCACACACCCACTACGCTTCAGATATGCTATAGCAGGGTGATCCATGGACCACCAGTGGTCTGTGAGCTTCATTCAGATAGTCCCCAGCATATCCACATCAAATATTCATATTGCCTTTTAACTGTATTTTTATATTTTATTGTATTGTAATTTTGAGTTCTATGGAATGCAAATTTTAATACAATAAAATATGCTGTGTAAGAAATAAAAGAAGTAATAAAACAACAATTAAAAAATCATACAGCATCTAGCTCAGCACATTACATTTGCTACAATAGGAAGAAAAAGTAATTAAGTGGTACACCAAGACCATCAGCAATTTTAAAGTGGTCCATAGGGGAAGAAGTTTGGGAACCACCGTGCTATATCATCAGAAGGTCCTGGACCATTCACTGGAGCCACTTTTTGTCCCCATGTCCCTTATACCTCTTATATTGAACAGGGATGGGAAACCTGTGGCCCTCCAGATGTTGTTTGACTACAGCTCCCATCAGCCCCAGTCAGCCTGACCAGTGGTCAGGGATGATGGCAACATCTCAAAGGCCAAACGTTCTCCACCCCTGCTGTTGAGGGTGATAACTGCAACACTGTGGAGACCAGGAATCCCAGAACTCATAGGTTATGCACCAGTACATGAATCACAGGTCAGAATCTTAGGCATTGTTCACACATATAGCAGATGGTGAATTTATTTTTGGACTTTATGACTTCAGACTTCAGGTCTAAAAACTACAACCATGACCGCCTTTCCACTATAACAAACGTGCAGTTGTAGTCCACGTTGCATGAGATGATGAGTAAAGCACGTCCAATGCCTATAGTTGTGCCCCCTTCCCCCGCACAGAGTGCTAATTCACCACTTATAAAAAAAGACTTTGCAAGGCAAGTAAAACCAGTTAATCTGAAATCAAAGTGTGGAGAAGCTCCTTTGTTCATTTCATGCACACACCAATGCAGAATTGTGGAGTTTACAGTGAGACTTTTAGCTGGATTCAACTGTTAGAGGTGATAAGAGGGCTGAGCTTCCCCACATTCCATCTTGAAACTAGCTTTCATGCTCGACCTGCTGATTTCTTTGATTTCAAGCCTTATCACCTTCCCAGGCAGCTGCGTTATAACCATGGGCCTCCAAATGTGGGCCCAGGTACCATGCTAGCATCTCTTGCTTGGTCTGGCTGAAGACTTTAGCCTAGCACCCTGGGTTTGGAACTCTTTCCTGGCCTGAGGCAGTTTTCACACCCTTATTATTATACTTATCCAGACCTGCCTCCTGACCAGACTCAAAGGATGCCCATATGATGCTTCTGTAGGTTGACTGGGTCACATGAAGCTTTGCAGGTAACTAACCTATCATGGTAAGTCACCTGATTTCCCTATAGGCCAGTTCCCCATCAGTTCACCTGTAAGAATCCCGTTTGCTGGCTGAGCAGTTGCCTTACATCTGGCTGGAGCATACCACTTTGAAGGGGAAAAAAGACTCAGCAGCACAGCTATCTCCCTTCCATACACATTAGATATGAACCATTCCTATTGGGACTTGCTGGTCTATCTTACTGATTCTAAAATTTGGGTAATCCATTTACAGTATAAGAAGCTTGCAGTTAGAGGCCACTTGTTGCATGGGATGATGAGTAAATATGGGTAACCAGATGCTTTGTAATGATTGTCTGGATACACCCATATATTCGGACAGGGTTGATTTGATTTAAATAAAATTGATTTAAATCATGATTTAAATCACTTTCTGAAGGATGATTTAAATTATAGTTTAAATCACTAGTGAGAAATACTCTATTTAATCATCATTTTTAGTAGGTCATTGTTGTTTAATATAACCTTAATACATATTTAGGTTTCATTAGAAGGTAGGTACATACTAAGCAATTATTCTGAATTGTTTTCAGATTAATTTTCATCAAAAATGGGACGATAATTTGGTCATTTTAGTATTAAAGCAGAATGAATTTGTGAAGTCATTCAGGAGATGAGCCTGCTCCAGGTGTGCAATTAATTACGATATTTTTGTCATGATGTGCCAGAATTGTCACCACCAAGCAGACTTTTAAATTGTACTAACAATATTATTTACTCTTCTTGTTAGTTTTCTTCTGAAATGACACCATTAACAAAACATGCACATGGATTTTTGAATGGTTAACTATTTCAGTTTTTAGATAAATGTGAAGTTCTGTAAAAAATAAAATGTAGGCAATTTCAACCAAGTCAACATGAGAAACTTAAAATATTAGGTGGTACAGTTCACTCAGTCTTCTTCACTTTTTTTCTTCCTTGTTCATTGTCTGGAAGAGAAATACAAACTTTCCTGCTTTTTCAGTTCCCAACTTATTTCTCAATTTAGAATGAATTAGTCCAAAGGAGGAAAACAATCTCTCTACACCTGCAGAAGAGGCTACTGTTGTTAAGAGCTGGATTTCCACTTCAGTGGTCTCCCCCAGATCTTTTCAAATTCTCTATTCACTGAACTTCTCTATCTTTGCACTTAGAGAGAGGCAAGGCTGAGAGAGAAAGACAGCGTGCACTTCATGTACACCACCTGCAGAATAGGACTGATCAGGTTATCTCCCATCTCTATAAACTGCTGTTAACATATTCATAGAATATAATTAGAAGTTGTATAATTAGTATTCATGATGATATCTGTGACAGTCTCTTTTTTTACTAATTGTTTTAAGAAAAATTTGAAATCTAAATCATATTTTATTATAAATGTTATTATAAAATCCAATTTTATTTTTTTTTAAATCATTGATTTTTATCAATCCTGTGTTTGGAGGAAGTGCAATGATATTTTTATTAAGTCCCGAGAAACAGTGGAAGTATGCTTTTGAGTTTTACAGAATTATCTTTCAAGCTCAACTGGTCAGCAAAACAGTTGTGATGATGATTACCTATTGAATCCATTCATCTTCAGAACAAAACCAAAACTGGATGGAGTTTGGCAGACTTTCCTAAACACATTATAGTTACTAAGGCCTTGCTGGGAAGATTAAAGTTACAAAGGCTTTCCTGGAGGCAAAGGAGTTAATGAGACGATATATTAGCTTTGGGAACATATCCACCAGAAGGCAGGCATTTATGAGACTCTTAACTCCATTTGAGCTTCTCAGAACCCTTGGGAAGCAGGGTAATAGATATAATCGTCAATATTAGGGGTCATTTAGAAAGCACATGTTGGCAATGTGGTTACCAGATGCTCAGGGGTCTTTGGCATTTGTGCCGTCTTGGAACAGAATGTTTCTCATAGGGCTGCAAAGGGCTTCAAAGACCATTTGTTCAAATCTCGCCATTCATGGTGACCAAATATGATCCAAAAATGGATTTTTCTTTTCTTTTCTTTGGAAGTGCTGAGGCTTTTCTTGGTGTATCCATAAAAAAAATGTTAAAGATAGTTGTACAGGTAGAGCTGTCACATAGAAAAGGGCAAAGACATGTTCTCTTCTGCCCCAGAGGGCAGGACTAGATCCATTGTGGGCTTAAGTTACATGGAGGATAGATCTTGGAAACCTCCTAATAGTTTCCCCTAATGGTAAGAGCAGTTCTGTGATGGAACCGATTACCTAGAGGGGGGTGGTGAGTTCTCTCTCCCTTACTGAAGGGTCTTCAAGTATTGGCTTGGGACAGCCATCTGTTGAGGGAAGCTCCAGCTCTGGATTTCTTGCATCATGCAGTGGGTTGGTTTAGATCAGTATTCTCACGTCCTTCAACATTGGAGTCCCCAGATGTTGAGCTATAACTCCCATCATTCCCAGCCAACTTACCCAGTAGTCAGGGATGATGGGAGCAGTAGTCTAGGGACCCAATGTTGAAGGATACATTTGGGCTACAACTCCCATCTGCCCTGACCATTGGCTAAGCTGGTTGGGGATGATGGCAATTGTAGTCCAACAATGTCTGGGGATCTAAGGTTGAAGGACACTGGACTAGACAGCCTACAAGGCTCCTTCCAACTCTTAAGATTCTGTGATTTTATAAAACACACAGGAAGAGTGAGCATGATCATGAAACTCTCTTTCTTTATCTTTTGTGCGGCCCAGGGAACTCCGGTTGCTTGTCATTGAAATGGTTTTGGCTACAGACATGTCCTGTCACTTCCAGCAAGTCAAGTCCATGAAAACCTCCCTGCAGCAGCTTGAGCAGTAAGTGGCAGAAGGAGGGGGTGGTAGAGAAGGCTGGGGCTACAAACAAAGGTGGATGGGATGAGCTGACAGATAAGTCTTACATAGAGGGGTTGGGTGTTGACCGTGTGACATGGATCGAGATGCCCAGGGGGAGGGTGGTGAGGACAAAAGGACTTGAGCCCCAATTCCCCCACACACAAACTTTCCAGAAGATCAGTGATCCTGTAAGGCCAGGGGTATCCCAACTGGCAGCCTTCCAGTGAATGTGATTATTATTTATTGTTATTACTCTTTATTTTTACCCCGCCCTTTTTCCAAAACTGGAACTCAGGGCGGCTTACAAATAAAAACTACACATAGGTAAAAAACATACAAAAATATACAATTAAAATAGAATTAAACTATTCGTAACATTAAAACCATGAAACATACACTTAAGATACTAAGACAATTTAAAACGTTAAGAATAGGACCATAGAACAATACAACAGACCTTATGAGGTCTTATCTTAAACATCTTCTAGTCCAAAAGCCTGTCGGAATAAAAAAGTCTTTGCCTGCCGACAGAAGGATAGCAAGGAAGGGGCCATTCGTGCTTCCCTAGGAAGAGAGTTCCAGAACCTGGGGGCAGCCACCGAGAAGGCCCTATCTCGCGTCCCCACCAATCGCACTTGCGAAGGTGTTGGGACTGAGAGAAGGGCCTCTCCTGAGGATCTCAATGCCCGGGCGGGCTCATATGGGGAGATACGGTCTGACAAATAGCCTGAACCTAGGCCATATAGAGCTTTATAGGTCAAAACCAGCACTTTGATTTGTGACCAGAAACTAACTGGCAGCCAGTGGAGCTGTCACAACAAGGGGGTTGTATGGTCCCTGTAACCAGCTCCAGTTAGCACTCTGGCTGCAGCTCTTTGTACCAGTTTAAGTTTCCGAACAGTCTTCAAAGGCAGCCCCACGTAGAGCGCGTTACAGTAATCTAAATGGGATGTAACTAAGGCATGCATCACAAAGCTTGCTAGCCAATCAGATTTGTCTACATGCTGATGTCACTGAGAACAATCGCAGTCAATTCAGAGTGAGGGCAATGCTTCTTGTACAGGTTAACACTTTTTGAATTGATGCCTGATGCCCAAAGGGAGAGGAGAGTGGGAGCTTACTTCAGCCTAGCCCTAGTTCTGTTGTAGAGCATGTCCTTACAGGGTAAGCTTTGTAGCTGTGGAAAGTAGCTGTGGAAAGAAAAATGACTCTTGGGGCTTTTCAGAAAGAACAGGTTTTGTGGTAATGGTACCAGTAGGACACTGTTTTTCTTTGTATAGTCCGACAAAGGAAATTTGGGAGAGCACCAGTGCAGAACCAGTGCGAGAGGTAGCCTCAAAGGTGGACTAGAAAGAGATTTAGCCCACAATGATTTGAGTCATTACCCTTTTTCAGGGGCTTTGGCTATGCCAAAGCACATGGGTCCACAAATATGGACTTGGTTCACCAGCCAGCCATTATTTGTGGTTGCCCCTGAATGCATTACTGAGACCTGGCTGGGTGAGCTGGGAGGAGTTGACCTGGCCCAGCTTTGCCCACCTGGATACTTACTGCAACACCACCACTGGCTGCAGGAATGGAGGGAAGGGGTTGCTGTGGTCTACAGAACTTCCATCTCTGTCACCAGGAAACCACTCCGTCTTGGAGCTGGCTGTGAGGGCCTGTACGTGGTGTCAGGCCAAGGAGACAGTAAACTAAGGTTGCTGCTGGTGTACTATCAGCTGGTGACTGAGCTTACAGAGGCTGTCTCAGCTGTGGTATTGGAGGAGCGCAGAACAATAGTCCTGGGTGATTTCAGTGTCCATGCTGAGGCTGCCTCTAGTGGTCTGGCTCGGGACTTCATGGTCTCCATGATGACCATGGGACTGTCTCAAGTTGTCACTAGTCCAACACATAGGGCAAGGCACACCCTCAATTTGGTTTTTGCTCCGGTGAAGGAAAGGGTGGTCTGGAGATGGGGGGGGGATGCATGTCACCCCATTGTTGTTCCTGGTGAAGTTTAGATTTATGGCTCCAATCTTCCCCTGCAGGGGTTGTGGACAGATTAAGATGCCCCCCCAGGAGACTAATGGAATCCACTGGATTCCTGAACATCCTAGGGGAGTTTACAGTAGAAAGAGCAGGTGACCCTGTTGAAGCCCTTGTTACGCTGTGGAATAATGAGATGCATCAAGCTCTTAACATGGTTGCCCCGAGCGCCCTCTTTGGCATTGTGGAGCGCAGTGTGCACTTGGTACACCAGTGAGCTAAGGGCAATGAAACAGGCTGAATGATGGCTAGAGTGCAGGTGGCAAAAGACATGCTGTGAGGCTTAAAACATCATAACTGTGCCTACTGTGTGGCAGTGAGGGTGGTGAAGAAGGCCCACTTCTCTGCCTCCATTGCATCCTCAGGTATCCATCCAGTGGAGCCTTTTTATATTGTTGGGTCTGTTAACATCATCTCCAGGAAATGGAGTTTTAGATCCTTCAGAAGCCCACTGTGAATTGTTTGCAAGGCACTTCAAAGGTAAAGTTGCTTGCCTCCGTAGCAATCTTCATGTTCCATCTGCATCTACTGTAATCCCCAGTGAGGTGTCCAGTGCAACATCTGCCACAACTTCTTGGGATCAGTTTCATTTGATATGGCCTGATGATGTGGACAAGGTGCTTGCAATGATGTGGCCAGCAACGTGTCCTCTCGACCCTTGCCCTTCTTGGCCTATTAAAGTTTGCTGAGGGGGTTTGACCGAGTGGATCCAGGGTGTGGTCAATGTATCATTGTGGGAGTGAGTGGTTCCAGCCACCCTGAAAGAGGTGGTGATCCGACTGCTCCTGAAAAAGCCCACCCTGGACGCATTGGTCTGCAACAATTACCGACCGGTCACAAATACCCCCTTTTAAGGGAAAGTGATTGAGAGGGTTGTGGCGCAGCAACTGCAAGTACTCTTGGATGAAACAGATTATCTTGACCCATTCCAGTCTGGGTTCAGGACTGGCTATGGGACTGAATCGGCCTTGCTCGCCCTGATGGATGACCTTTATTGGGAGAAGGACAGGGGGAGTGCGACCCTGTTACTCTTAGCTGATCTCTCAGCGGCTTTTGATACCATTACCGTGGTATCCTTCTGGGCCGACTTGGTGAGCTGGGTATTGGCGGCACATTTTGCAGTGGTTCTGATCCTACCTCCAGGTTAGTTTTCAGAGAATATCATTGGATGATTGTCTTTGGACCCCCTGGCAGTTTTGGTGAGTGGTGCCACAGGACAGGGTACCATCTTGTCCCCAATGCTGTTTAACATTATATGAAGCCCTTGGAAGTGGTCATCAGGAGATTTGGGGTGAGGTGTCAGCAGTACGCTGATCATACCCAGCTCTATTTCTCTGTAACATCTGCATCTGGAGAGGCCATGCAAGCCCTGGACCACTGCCTGGACTCAGTGGTGGGCTGGATGAGGGCCAATAAACTGAGTCTGAATCCTAGCAAGACAGAGGTGCCATGGGTTGGTGGTTCCTGAGTTTGAATAATTAGTCAATTGCCTGCTTTGAATGGGGTCATACTGCCTCTGAAAGAGCAGGTCTATAGTCTGGGGTGCTCTTGGATCCATCTTTGTTGCTAGAGGTCCAGGTGACCTCAGTGAATAGGAGTGCCTTTTACCAGCTTTGGCTGGTAAGATAGCTGAAGCCGTTTCTGGACTGGCATAGACTTGACATTTGTTGTCCATGCACTGGTAACCTCCAGGCTGGATTACTATACCGAGCTTTATGTGGGACTGACCTTGAGGTTGGTCTGGAAGCTACAGTTGTTGCATAATGTGGTGGTCCGACTGCTCACTGGGGCAGGATATCGCCAGCATGTTACCCCACTGCTGGAAGAATTTCACTGGCTGCACATTAGCTACTGGGCCAAGTTCAAGGTTCTCATTTTGGTATACAAAATTCTATGCAGTTTGGGACAGGATATCAGAAAGATCGTCTTACCCCTTATATACTCAGTCAATCACTGCGCTCTGCAGATGAGGTCTCCTTCTCATCTTATCAGGAGATCCGTCCTGCACAACATAGGAAGTGGACCTTTAGTGTTATCGCACTGACACTTTGGAATTCCCTCCCCTTAAATATTAGACAGGCACCATAAGCTATCTTTTTGGTGCCTACAGAGGACCTTCCTCTTTTAACAAGCCTTATCCCAGTCTGCATCTGTGCTGGGATTGCTTTTTAAGATGATTTTAAACTTGTTTTTAAAAGATGTTTTTAAGGTGTTTTGTTTTAATATGTTTTGAAAGATATTTTGTTTTAATATGTTTTGAAAGATGATTTGTTTTAATATGTTCTAAAAGATGTTTTGTTTTAATGTGTTTTAAAGTCTTCTGTTTTTAAGATGTTTTAAAGTGTTTTTGTTTGTTCTCCTGGGCTCCTTCTGTGAGAAAGGGCAGGATATGAATTTAAGAAATAAATAAACAAATAGTATAAAATCCCCTTCCCTGTATTCTCTGGCTTGTGCAAAGGGCTTGGGAGAGAGGCAGGGTCTAATCCCATTAGAGATTAATGCAGGGTTTGGAGAAGCAAAGAAATAACAGAGGGTTCTCCCAATTGCTTGCAAAGGACTCCTGCTGTTTCCTGCCTGCTTAACAATTAGGCAGTGGAAACTAGACTTCTGAAACAAGGATCTGGGTGGTGCTGGGTGACCTGCTTGGCTGGAGGACTGAGAGCCACTGGCAAGCTGGCACGTGAATCTGTGGATGCCTGCCAAAGCAGTCTTCTAGTCTACCGTATACGATCTCGGAGGTGGATGCCCTGAGAGGGAATGGTGGGTGGGGTGGCATGTCCCTGCTGTTCGAGTAGGGTGGGCTGTGCCAGAAGTGAGATCCTATTCTGTTCTCACTATCTCCATCATGCTGCTTTTCCAGGATCGACAAGTCGAAAGCACTCTCCTTGTTGCTGCATGCGGCTGACATCAGCCACCCCACCAAACAATGGACGGTGCACTCCCGATGGACCAAAGCCCTCATGGAAGAATTCTTCAGACAGGTATATCTGATGACCTCTGTGTTCTGGAGGTCTGCTTCTTCTGAGATACGTTATGCTCAGATACAGAGAACTCCAGTACAAAATAGGCACACAAGACACTGGGTACAAAGGAGTGCGTGCATGTAATTTTCCATTCTTCCCTTTCAAATATTTGCAAGCAAGAAAGGATTTTCCCCACCCCCACCCTCCCTTCCACTGTGAGTATTTTGAAAGGCAAATCTGTGAAATATGCTTGCGGGTGCCTTTTGTAGTGTGCGCTTTGAAGCCAGGAGTACAATATATTTTGTGGGAGGCATCCCTTAGAGAATGTGGCAAGGAGCAAAAGGAGTGCTGAGGCAGAAAGACTAGGACTCGGGAGCAGTGGCTAGGAGGTGTGTTGAATAAAGTACTATCAAACCTTGACTACTGCAAGCCATCCCTTTATGATCCCCAGGCAACGTATTTTAGCTGAAGTTGCCTCTTCGTTTTCATTTCTCCTCCCCCACCCCCAGTCTGTAGCCTGGAGAACTAGAAGCTTATGTTTTTTTAAAAGGGAGATTCTCCAGATTCCACAGCAGTTGCAGTATTTCCCCAGAAAAGCCATAGTCTGTGCTCCACAGCACAATTATAGCCATGACTCCTCCTCCCCTGTTCTCCAAGTCTGCCTGAGTCAGATGTCCCGTTCTAAGAGTTTGGTTCTGATGCTGTTTTTGCTTCCTGCAGGGGGACAAAGAGGCTGAGCTTGGATTGCCCTTCTCTCCCTTGTGTGATCGTACATCCACACTGGTGGCTCAGTCACAGATTGGTGAGTGGCAGGACGCCAGACTCTGTTTTGGGGTAGGGTCCTCCCTGCCCAAATGTTCCACATCTGGATGTGGTGTGGCTCTCTGCCAATCCTGCTCTCTCCAACACTGGATTTCCTTCTGCCATAATCCTGCACCAGAGAGAAGTGTCCTCCTTACCCTCTAGGTATAATCCCTCTCGGTGCTCTGTGGTGCTTGGGGAAGCGAGGAAGTCACAGCTCTGTTGCCAATGCCTCTCCCCTTCAACAGGATTTATTGATTTCATTGTGGAGCCCACTTTCCAAGTTCTGACGGATGTGGCCGAGAAGATGGTCATTCCCCTGGTGGAGGAAGGCTCCAAGAACAAATCCTCCAGCCAGCAGAGCAGGTTTGCAAGTGGGGAGGGGCAGGGAGGAGAGGAGCACCAGCGTGGAGAAGCAGCAAGATCCAATTCCAAAGAGAGGGAGATCAGATTCCTCGGCGTCATTTGCTGTGTTAACAAGTTCCCGACATTCTGTCCCACTCACCGACATTCTGTGCTGCTTATCCGACATTCCGTCACACGCTAATGTGGCTAAGAAAAAGTACCCAGAATGAGGACGGGGAGGTGGGAAACGGCTTGATTTTCAATGCCTGTGGTCACCAAGGGCAAAGGGCGGGTTTGGCCCCTACTCCATTGATGTCCTTGAGTGGAACCCTTTACTGTGTCCTAAGGGTGGTGTCCATGCCAGTGGGGGTTAGGCTGCACATACTGGGGATAGCACCCCCTGAAGGTATGCCAGCCTTTCCTCCGATCTTATTACACCCATAACAATGGCAAGCATCTGAAGGGCACCAGGTTGGGGGAAGCTGCTGTAGTGTCACCAAGGGACACTGTCTAGGGCAAGGACAATGCAGACAGAAGCAAGCTTGATTCTCACAGATTCAGGGAGGAAGCAGAGTTTATCCCCCTCTCCTTGGTGTACCCCTTTATTTTTCCCATATATACATGGCTTTCATTCCTATGCAGGAAAATAATGCTTTAGGAACACCGCAAGCTGCTTTCTTGCTCAGCCAGACAAGTTGTTCCTCTAGCCCAGTACTGCCAACTCTGACTCGCTTTGGCTCTCCAGAGTCTAAAGCACTGGATTTTCCCATCCCCTGCTAACTGATTCTCCTTTAACTGGAGCTGCCAGGGATTGAACCTGGAATCTTCAGCACAGAATGCATGTGCTCTGCCGCTGAGCTCTAGTCTCTCCCATGCACGTGAGGACAAAAGTTGCTCTCCAGCCATGATGCTGGTTGGCCCAGCCTTTGCTGACGGGGATTTGCAGGCAGGGATAATGTATCTGTGGCTGAAGACGCTGCACTTGCCAGAGGGCAACTGAGAAGCCGTTTCTCCACACTGAGCCCACACGTCTCAACGATGGGCATTTGGGGGACTCAGGGCTGGCCCAAGACATTTTGCAAGACATTTTGCAAGTATTGTAGCAGGTGAATCTTACTTCACTGTTAACGGGACAGAAGGCTAGCTTAGTGGGTGCAGGGCAGGCCACGTGGCACAGCTGGCACTCCCCGCCCTTCAGCATCTGCTGCCTGAGGCAGCTGCCTCACTCTGCCTAATGGGAGGGCCGGCCCTGGAGGGGAAGATCAACTTTTAAAAATCAGCTTGCAGCGGGAGAGATGCCCGGCCTTCTTTCTTTGGGAAAAAAGTAGTCTTGGGTAGTTGTTTCTTTTCAGCTCCCTTTGGGGGCCTTCATCTTCCATCCCTTCCAGTGAGTTCTGGGGGCTGCGGAGTGCTTCCCCGATTCGCATCTCACCAGCTTGTCAGGGGAAGGCAGTGAAAACCAAAGGGAGTCGCTGTCTGTCTGTAAGATCAAACAGAACCTTTCAAAGTGCCAGTCTGACAGAGCTTTCGTGTCCCTGGACTCCCAGGAGGCAAGCACCAAGCAGCACAGCCGGCGGCAATGTCGGTCTTCGTACAAACGGCCTCCCTTTGTAGCTGGAATTCACCTTGGCGTGGCTCAGCACAGCGGCTGTTCTGTATGCACCTTGCAGCCTCCCCAGCCTTACTTAGAGGTCCCAAAGGGAGACACACTCACAAAGCAGAGAAATGTGCTCCCCCCCCCCCGGCTGCCATTGTTACTCCCAAGTCTGCTGGAGAAGATGGGATGCTTCTTTGGTTTGATTTGAGATTAAGGGTTTTATAAAAACCAAATAGAATGCTGCCCCTTCCAGCTTGACGATGGGACTTGCAAAAATGACTTTGATCAGAGAGGGGGAACTTGTGGCCCTCCAGATGTTGCTGGACTCTGTCTGCCATCAGCCCCAGCCAGTGTGCTCAACTGTAGCAACAGACCCTAAAGTCACACCTTAGAAATGTCTCTGTGATTCAGAGCCCTTAAAGAACCAACTGCAATTTGACAATACAGATTGGGGCAGTGGTGTTGGGGGAGGGGTGAAGATTGATGTGTGGGAAACCAAATAGGGTCAAACACAAGGAAGAGAAGGGAAGCAGTGAGTGCCAGGAAGAGCCCTTTACTGGCCGTTCTGGGGATTTACAAGGTGATCCGATTATGTATCTCACTGCTTGCAGTTCCCATTGGCGCCAGCCCTCTGTGGATGAGCATGCTGAACTGGGAGACATCAATGCTGACATCAACAGCTTCCGTGCCACCTGGACAAAGTACATCCAAGAGAACAAGCAGAAGTGGAAGGAGCGAGCTGCAAGTGGTATGGGTTGATTGTGGGGCAAACTTTCTGGCAGCGGGGTGGGTGGGAGGATGTTACTGCCTTGGATAAATTCTACTACTCAAATCTGTAAGGGGCTGCAGTCTATACCACCCCTTCTCAAAGCTGTTAAGAAAAAAAGAACAGTTTGGGGCCTCCATGACATGTAAATGTGCGAAATGTGTATATTGGCCCCAAACTTTCTCTCATATCTTTACAGCAACAGGTCCATTAGGCTAGCAGCCCCTCAACACAATCTCGTTGCCGTTACCATTATTTCTCTTAAATTATTTTATTTTTATTTATTAAAATTTATATGCTGCTTGATTGTGGAACACCTCTAAGTGGTTTACAAAAGACACTGAAATTATCGATAAAGCAAATAAAACAAGTAATTAAAACATATTTAAAGCAAATTAAAAACAGCAACAGACAAAAAAAGGAAAACATATGTGTATGCACCTGGATGGGCTTGCCTAAACAAAAAGGTTTTAAGCAGGTGCTGAAAAATTACATTTGTATCTTGCCTAATGTCTAGTGCAGCCTTTCCCAACCAGTGTGGCTCCAGATGTTGTTGGACCACAATTCCCATCTTTCCTGACCATTGGCAATCCTGGCTGAGGCTGATGGGAGTTGTGGTCCAACATCATCTGGAGGCACACTGGTTGAGAAAGGCTGGTCTAGGGCAATGTGCTCAAGGCTGCTTTCTGAAAGGGGAAGCCACCTCAGGGAAGGCCTGGCTCCTGCCACATCTCTGCTAATGTAATTGTTGTATCCTGCTCTTCTGCAGTAAGTACCCAGAGCTTACAGAAAAGTATAAACAGAAAGGTTAACATACAAATCCATGAACCAACAACATAAACTCCAAACACTAACACATTCTTGTAGTGAGGTTATCTTATCTAAATCTTAGTATATTACCAAGTTTTAGAGTCATCACGTAGTACCGGAGTCATCCCTCTGGTTGTATCTATGCCATACTTTTAAAGCCCTCTTATACTCCTTTAACTGTCATGGCATCCCCCAAAGAATACTGGGAACTGTCGTTTGTTAAAGGTGCTGGGAATTGGAGCGCTGTGAGGGATCTCCTAACAGCACCCTTAAGAAACTACAGTTCCCAGGATTCTTTAGGGGGAAGCTATGACTGTTGAAGTGATATAAATGTGCTTTTAATGTATGGTGTGGATGTGGCCTAAGTTCATTAAGGCATTTCTCTCCCTTCTTTTAGACCAAGGATGGTGAACTTGTGGCCTTTTAGATGCTGTTGGACTACCACTCGCATCATCCTTGAGTATTGGCAGTGCTGGCTGGGACTGATGGGAGCTGGGAGTCCAAAATCCTCTGGAGGGCCCCAGGTTTCCCATCTCTGCCTTAGACCCCTTTTCAAGGTCTACTTCTTTGTACGCCCCCCTTAGTCTCACCTTACCTGCACCCTCATTGCCCCTTGGCCTTCCATGGGTCCTTTGACCTTGGCACCTGTACCCATAATCCCCTGCTTCTAATGGCTGCATTCCCTCCCTTAGGAATCACTAACCAGACATCCATTGATGAGCTCTCGCCCTGCGAGGAGGAGCCAAGCACGCCTGAGAACCAGCACAATCAGAACGGCAATGTGGAATAGCACGGCCTGTGTGGAAGCAAGGTGAGCTCATACCAAGCCGTCGACAGAGTGGTGTTCCTAGGAACTTGAAACTTGGGGAACCAGGCCAGGTCACAAATTTGCCTAATATTTGCATAACCTGCTTTATACATAGAGATGCAAATTTAGGTTTCTGAGCAAATTAAGATAGTGGGGGGCTGGGATCCCAGTCGTGCTTTGCAGGATGCTCATCCCACTGTAAGAAAAACTTTTTTAAAAAAATTAAATTTAAAAGAGGAGGAAGGGACAGGAGATCCAGCGCCCAGCACAAAAGAACCACCCCTAACAATGCCTCTGCATTGACGATTTGCTTGTCATGGAATATCAAGAATCCAAGCTAGAAAAAAGAAACAGCCCAGACTAAGAAAGCTCCTGCCTTTTGCTAGATACTAGTTTTCTGTGGCCCTGTCTGCACTAAACATTTCAAGCAGTATCATACCATTATAAACAGGCATGGCTTCCCCCAAAGAATCCTGGGAACTGTAAGAAGAGAGTTGTTAGGAGACCCCTATTTCCCCGCACAGAGCTACAATTCTTCCCACCCACCCCCAATATATAAAAAAAGCTTCACCTACAAAGAGGGTGGGGAAGTCTGATTTCCAAAGCAAGGTAGCATGTGGGTGGAAGGTGAAGAGCTCCCCCCTACCCCAGTGACACAACTTTCCCCGTAGCTGGGCTCCAATATTCTCAGTGAGCCTGGCTGGCAGAAAACTCCACAGGAAGTAGTTGACAGGGTGAGAGTGAGGAAGAGGGAGCACCCTTCTCCTGTATCCCGGTTGTTCTTTGGAGCCTTCCACCTCAAGCTTTATCTGCAGAGAGCTGTACTTGATTAGGGCAAATGTGGGCTTCAAAGGACATGAATCTGCTGCCATTATATGTAATTTAGCCTTCGCCCCCGCTCCCATCTGCTGTAAGTAATAAAACTAACCTACCTTGCCGGGTTGTTGTGGGTTCAGCTTTTTGTACCCTCTAAAACAGAGATAGGGAACCTGTGGCCCTCTGGTTGTTGTTGGATTCCCATTCACTGTAGCCAGCATGGCCATTGGTCAGGGGCAATGGGAGTTGTAGTCCAACAATGTCAACTAAGGATGAAGATCGCTGCCCCAAAATAATATACAAACTCAAAGTACTGAATATCCAGGCAGGCCCAGTGCAAGACATTGCACCATCTGAGTCAGGCAACTCAAGGTATTAGTATTGTTTTTTTCTAAGGTGGTTGTTATTTTTTGTTATTTCCAAACTGAAGAAGCACGATTTAACTCTGGCACAGGATATGGTTTCTTTTTCTTCCTGTCCAACCCATCCACACAGCCCACAAGCATGAGTCTGCCTCTGATGTTCTTTCCATTTCAACTGGCAGGTCCCCGACGCAATTTACTCCAAAGTCTTCAGTACCATCGACTCAGCACCATCCGCACAGGGACGGCTCGAGAAGGGTGTGACATGAATGCGACCATCAATACTACTAGTAATAATATTAATAACGACAAATGCAAACAACAAACGAGTTAACGATGTCGACATCACACAGCACCCACTGCCTGCCCCATCCCTGAGTTGCAACAAATGAGTCAGAGAGAACCCCCCGTGTTACTCCCGTCCCCCAGGCGCCAATGAGCAAATGGCCTCAGTGGCATCGGGGACTGTCACTCACCCACACACAGTCACACATCTTCCCCGCTGTGCCGAACTGCCCGGGTAAGGCTTCTCACTGCCAAACCAGCAAAGTGACTGCCGAGGCCACTGCCACAGCTGGTTTTTTCAAGACAGTAGCTGGAATTGCACTTTGGAGGAGGAAAACGTCAAGGAGTTATTGAGCCTGGCAGTCACAGGTGGGGTGGGGAGAGAATCACACCCCTGCACAATCAGTGTGGATCCCAGCAGGCCTCGGAGGTAAGCTAAATCAACAGTTGTTGCCACCCACCCCACCATAGACACTTGTGAGATTACAGCTGCAGTTCTGCTCCTGGGGCAGTTTGCTGACACCTCTCATAAGAGCCCAGCTCCTTGCATTAAAAAGTGTTTGCCCTATACTCAGCCTCCCATTTTTGTCAAGCCTGATCAGCTAGTCTCTCTCGACTGCTTTGGGCATTAAACTAGATAGGCTGAGATACACAATGTGTTGAATCTCACTCCTCCTGAGCAATAGTTATACAATGTCCAGGTGCTTTTAAAAAAGCCTCCCCTTTAGTGGATGCCACCATTAACCGTGGCCCACTCCCAGCAACCAGTGGTACCATTTGTGAGATTCAGGCATCTGTTGGAAAGTGGCAGGCACCCTCTTTCCTGACACTTCTTTGGTCACATGGGTGGGGTGGAGTGGGTGGGTAGGAGTTAAATTGCACTTCCTCCTCCCATCCAGAGACTGAACCCAGTCTGTCTGCCTGTAGGGGATCTGCAATACGGATGCTGCACAGACCTTGTGCCCGCTGGCCGTTCTGTAGCTGCTGGGCTCTGGGGCATGGAATGCTCACAGGGTGGCAAAGGTGGTGCATCCTCTATGGACAAGTTCAATGATCTGTGTGTTCCTGGGATCTCAAAAGTAGGTTGCTGTCACCATGGATGTGGGCTTGGATGATCTTTCATTAGGGAGCCTGTCTGCCTATGTGACTGATGTGATTGTATGCCCGTGTTGCTGTGTGCAATGGAAATCAGGGCATTGGGGGGGGGCAAGCTACTGTAGGCTCAGCTTGTAGATATGTGAAGAGGGCTCTGAAGAGGACTCCCCAACAGCAGGAGAGCAAAAGGTTTTGCACTCCAGGTTTTAACATGAACCGGAACCAGTCTTTAATGCTAGGTCTCAGCTAGGTAATAATTTAACAGCATACCTGTAACCAAATGTAGGCTACAGACCACTCCCACATAGCTGAAACGGTAAGGTATGTCTTCCAGATCAGAGGACTGGCTTCTAGAGAAACTTGGTCCCCAGCATCTCTCTCTTTCTCACTCTCTCTTTCCCCCCCCCCCAGAAATAAGTCATAACAGAATCGTGGCTTTGGATTCTGATGAATTTGTAGCTTGAGATTGAGGGGTATCATCAGGCATGCACATGGAACATCTCTTGTGAGTCCTCCTGAGACTGGAGATCATCTGTTAAGCTAAAATAGCAGAGCTGGCCAGTTCCCAGCCTAGGGATGTCTTCCTTGGAATGTTTGATTGAAACATTTGCTGCCCTTGGTGACTACTAACACACTAGTCCCCTTAGGATACTGTGCAGGTGCACTCATCTACTCAGCATAAGGAACTACAGCAATGGCAACAGCAGCAGACAACAAGCTGAATAATGACATGGCTCAAGTGGCTTGAGAGGCAAATTGGGTGCATGGCTAGGCAGTCTCACAGTGCTTCATCACTTGCCAAACAATGTATGGATCCCGACAATCCATGTTCGCAATACGGCCATGCAATGTGGCACTTATTTATGACAACGAATGACTCTGAGAAATTCTGCCTTAGGCCAATCTACACATTCATGAAAAGCATAATGTACACTCTCATGTGGGCTGTGCCACTTTAGAATGCCTGTTAAAGGAATTGCATGATTGAATGCTCCCCAGATCAAAATCCCTCTACCCATGGATTGTTAAGGACAGTTCCAACCTGCCTAATTCCTAATGCGCTCATTTCTAAGTGGAGATATATATGTATATTTTTAAATGGGTAAGCATTTGAATATGTATCAGGTGTATTTCCTGAATGTGTAGATTCCTCTTAGACTGTCCCATGCTGGATGAGGACCTTTGGCTATGACAGTTGTAGAAAAGGTGCAGTGATTAATTTTGTTAAACCAGTTAGTTGTTGGAAGTTTTTGTCTTTACATGGTTCCTTAACTATAGGGACCAGAGCGCCAGGTAGATGAAAATACATTCCTGCATTTACACATGTGGCTGTTTGGTTCTAGGGTTCTTGAGAACAAAAGAAAATGCAAAGCAAGCTGTTTTGATTTATTTTAAGAATAGCCATGGTGGGGCAATGTGGCTATGCATATTAACATTGATAATGACGTGAGGAGGAAGGGGAGAGAGAGAGAGAGAGAGAGAGAGAGAGAGAGAGAGAGAGATTAGTGGTGCATTTGGGTCTCTGTCCAAGAGTAGAAGCCAGTTGGAAGCTGCTGAAGGTGTGGAAAGAAAAGTGAAAAAATTCCCAGCATTTGTGGTGGGACAGGATGTCCCTTCCATTCCTTCAAAACAGATGTCTATCCCAGATCATCACATGACTGTGTGATTCAGGCTTCAGTTTCTCCTCACCTTTTCTCCCCCAGTTGCAAGCACTTGGAATGGGGACATGGTTGGGAATTTTGCCCTTTATGGCTCCTTCAGCTCTGACATCTTGTCCAATGCTTCGAATGCTCCCCCTGGGACTTAACAAGGCTGAACAAGGATTGTTAAGGGTTGGAGTTAATCTTCACCCTGACTCTGCCGTTTCTTCCAAGTGACCAACCCGGATGTAACTTACTGTTCTCATTTCCGGCCTCTTTGTCCTCCTACTCCCAGCCCCAGAACTTTGTAAATACCCCTCTTTGTCAATACATTTGGTCCGTGGAACTCTGTATGTGTCTGTACCTCGGACATAATTTTTCTACCATGCAGTAACTTTTTTTTCTTTTGGTTTTGTTTCTTGAACTCAAATTCTTATTATAACAGCTCCATACTACAATGCAGAATTCCAAATTATGCGCATGTAAAAGAAACTTAATGAATAAAAGGAAAGCAACGAATAGCCCCCCGGATAAAAGGAGGGGGGGAAAGAGAGAGAGAAATGGCTGGTGGTCCTGGTCTCTGTTCATCAGAAATGCCACAAAAAGACTGGAAGGAGGGATGGACGGATCAGTCCGGTTCTGGCTTGCGTAGTTTCTTCATGTGTTCACAGACGTCAGTTCCAGCCCATTTTCCCATTAATCTGTGATTTCTTTTTGAATCTGCATAAAATTTTGCACTTCAAAACCTACTTTTAAGAACATCGGAAGCTGCCTTGTACTGAGGCAGACGATTAGTCCATCTAGCTAAGTATTGTGCACACTGCCTGGTAGTGACTTTCCAAGGTTTCAGGCCAGGATCTCTCCCAGCCCTGCCTGGAGATGCTGGGGGTTCAACCTGGGATCTTCTACATGCAAGGTAGATGCACTGCCACATTGAGCTATAGCCCGTCCCCAATGCCATGTCTATCAAAATATGTGTTTCTAAATCTGTTTTATCTCAAGAAATGCATTTGAAAACAGATTTTGATGTTTCCTTGAGCCAAGAAGTGCACTGCCACATTGGCAGAGCTTGGAAAAGTTACTTTTTTGAACTACAACTCCCATTAGCCCTAGGCAACATGGCCACTGGATTAGGCTGATGGGAGCTGTAGTTCAAAAAAGTAACTTTTCCAAGCTCTGACATTGAGCAAAGTGCAAAATCCAGGTGGGCAACTATGCTCCATTCGGAGGTGTGGATCTAGCCAGTTCGCCTCAGAATTCACGAAGACCGAGTTCTCTGAGCATCCCTACCTACGAGAGGCAGCGCTTATCAAGGGTTGACAAAGAGGGGGAAAGGGATCTTGTTAAATAGCAGCTGTGGAGTGAAACTGTACACGTGTGGTGGTGGGGATGTTGAAAACGACTGCTGGAACAAGGCCCATCTCCTGCAATCCAGTTACAGTTGGCAAAGTCACTCTGATATATTCTGTATGTAGTGATGGCCACCAGGAACAGGCAACGCTATAGGTGTGGTTGTAGGGAAAGAGCCAGATTTAGTAAACTGGTCAAAGCCCCTCCTCTTTATTAAAAGGGGCATAGAACCATGGTTTCCATACTGTGAGATGCACTTGATACACAGTCAAGAAAGGGAGGCGTAACCTTCCCCCGACCCGTCTTTCCTGTTCACCTTCTTGATACAGAATCTCAACTTTCCTCCACCACTTTCCATTTGGTGAAATAGAGGAGGCGGCATGTGGCCTCTTTTATTGATGCTCAGGGCCAGTCAGCCAGCCCACAAGTGGTGTCTTCCCTGAACTTTCTCTTCCCACCATGTTTTAAACAAAGCTGTGTGCACACCCGTGTACCACAAAGGTAAGAAAACAAGTCACATACAGCTTGAATGTCTGGTCTAAACTGAAAGCCGCTATTGGCCACGAGTCTCGCACATAACTTTAAGCCAAACTATAGTTTTGCGCAAATGTGTGAGCGCATTAGGATTTCCAAAGAGGCAATCGCAACAGGTGCACTCCTGCTCTGATCCTCCTGCTGCCATGAGCCAAGCTGTGGTTTGGCTCGGTATCTCGTCTGAACTCAGGCTTGCAATTTGTTTCCTCCAGACAAACCACAAGCAGTCAACCCAAGAACAAAGCTTGGTTACAGCTTGTGGTTTGCCTGGAGTGAGACAAAACACAAGCCTGGATTTGGATGACATGCTGAGCCAACTCATATCTTGCCCTCACAGCAGCAGGAGGATAGAGAGCAGCACAGTGGTTGCGCTCTCCATAGTTTGGCTTAGCGGAATGTGTGAACCAATTCTGCGGATGCAAACACAGGCATCACTCTACCCCTGCATCTCTATAGCTCGCACCCAGTTTGATCAGCACTGGCAAGTAGAGCAGTGATAGCATTTAGTCCCCAAAGTGCCAACGTGGATTACATGGGGATTCCTGGGTGTCTACGTTCCGCCTCTCCCTTTTTAGTTGCATTGTCCCCAGATGTCAGGCAGCGTTTCTGCCTTTCAAACATAATATTAAGTCGGGTGAACCTGTGACCCTCCAGGTGTTGCACATAGAAATTCACGGTCTGATAAGGAGACAGATTCTGACTGTAGCTGTTGGCGTCAGAGCAGTCAGCAGCAATACTTCTTGTTACTGAGAGGCAGTCTTGCAGACCAAGGAGAAGAGGCACATTTGAGATTATGTTGCCTGCCAAGGCTGAAAAACTGACTGCTGCCATGTTGTCATAGCATTTAGCACTTACATAAGCCTTCTCAGGCAAGCTAGTGATTTCAGAACTCACAGACCAAAGCAAAGAACCCATTTAATAAAGAAGTGGAATTCGCATGTATGATGGAGAAGAGAGCCCAGAATGGCGGTCCAGATATGTAAAATCTGTGTCAGTGATTCAGGGATACATAATATATGACTTATAACTAATTAAGTAGATGGACCTCCACGAACTCACACACACACACATCCAGGCCACAGCTACCCCCTTTGGGGGTTGGAGTCATGATTATGTTAATAAAGGCATACAGCAGCTTTCCTCAACCTGGTGCCCTCCGCATGTTGCTAGGACTACAGTTCCATCATCCCTGCCCATTGCCCATTCTGGCTGGGGCTGATGGGAGTTGGAGTCCAACAACAGCTGACTGGCACCAGGTTACAGAAGGCTGACAGAATAAGGGCCCACGTCATACTGAGGCTTCAGCTTAAAACACCACCATAACAGCCACTGAGCTGTCCTTCACTCCTTGTCTAGGCTGCTTTCAGCTGGTTCCTTTACGATAGGGAAGCCTTCACTGTGTTTTCGGTTTTTCAAGAGGAAAATTTAAAATATTGATAGCCTGGCTTGCATGAAGAGGAAAAAAATAGACAGCTGTTTCAAGCACTCATGACTATGTTTCTCACATATTCCAGAAAATAAGTGTTCTTGATTTTTCGTATGTGACAAACACTGGAGATTATGCACAGACTATTCAGGCTTATAGGTTGTTTCAAGGGAGGCAAACCTGCTTTGATCCCAGAAGGCACTATTGTATGGTGTCATTCTCAAACACAGGACAGCTCTGCTGGAGAAGGAAGAAAGAAGAGGCTATTGTTTGTTCAGATTCCCCTCGCCTGATAGGCAGGAAGCTTTCAGAACAGAAATGGGGAATATGTGGCCCTCCAGATATTTTATTTATTTATTAAATTTACATCCTGCCCTTCTTCCCAAGGGTGGCCACCGGGGATGATATGGGGGGGAGGTTCTCCCCTCTATTTTAGAAGAGCGGATGACTGAAGAGGCTTCCTGTTTTGCAGAATTGGAATAGATGAGTAGCCTGAAGAGTAACAATTGCAACTAACAGGGCCCTACCCCTAAATAACAGAGAAGACTCCCTTATTTAAACACCTGTGTAACTGAGTAGGGCTCAGTTGTGTGTGTCCCAAAGTGCACTGTACCAAGTTGCTACCCTCTACCTAAGGGAAGTGGCTCTGCAGATGATGTTGGACTCCAACTCTCATCATCCCTTGCCACTGGCCGTGCTGACTGGTGCTGATGGGAGATGGAGTCCAACAACTTCTGGAGGGCCACAGGATACTCATTCCTGTTCTACCCATCCTAGTTTCCTTGCAAAACATAATATTATTATTATTTATTATTTAAAATACTTATACCCCGCCCTTCTTCCGAGGAACTCAGGGCGGCTCACAATTAAAACAATAGGACGAGCTGTAGGTTTTCCTAGCCTGCACCAAACTATGGCCACAGCAGAAAGTAATATAAAGTTTTAAAAATCAGTTCAGACTGCTACGAAAACATCATCGTACACAGTACAAAACAAGGCGTAGGGGAATAAAACCTACTTGGTGGCCTAAATATGTCTCACAGTGTATGTAATAATAGTAAACCCATTTTTTTAGTTCAGACTGCAGGTGGAAACTTGCATGATTGAAAATTTGCTCTACCCAACAACAACAAAATATTTGTATGTAGAAAAATGGCATGTCAGAGAAAAAGCTAAGGTAGACTTCTCTGTAGTTCTTGATAAGGAGACAACTATTTTGTGCAGGTGGAGTACTCAACCATGTGAATCTCTTCCCCCACCCCCCAAGTCTAAAGTGGTTCATCCCCAGGCATAAGACTTTGTACACTGCTATTCTGGAGAACTAGGCTAGTGTAAAAAATGTACAACATGGAGGTTCCTCCAGCTCTGCTAAAAAACAACAACACAACCCTCCCTAGTGCTCTAGGCAGATTCACATTCTTCTACTTCACACCTAAGACATGACCCTAAGCCCCAAACTGAATGGACAACCCCCCTCCCCTTGGCCATGGGGCATTTAATTTTTTTTAAAGAAAAACATTACAAACATTTGAACAGCAATTGAAATCTTAAAAACAAAAAAAATATTTTTTAAAAAAAAGAAAACAGCTGTGTGATGTTCCATTAAGCAGGCCTGAGCCCTGTCTCGCTTGGATGCAACGTCCATTCCTGAAGCAGAGCATCACCTATGGAAGAAAAAAGAAAACGTTTGTAGAACAGGTACTTCAGAATGGCAAAGACAGATGTTAGTTTCAAAGTGGAGCTGGGATTTATTAGATAGGTGATATTCACAAGACTTTAATTAAAGTGTGTTGCTGTCCTGTCAGGTTTCTCCTGCCCAGTGCCCATTTTCCTCTGTCCATTCTGGTCACCCCATCTGAAAAAGGCCATGGGGATGGAAAAATGTGCAGAAACAGGCGATCAAAATGATCAAATGAACATCTCTCTTCCTCCATGTCTACAAATAGTTCTTCTATGTCAAACATTAGTTGTATGTCAAACATTAGTGTAGGTGGAGAACAGTGGAAGTGGTTAAGCAGTGGCCCTCCAGTTGTTGGACTGCAACTCCCATCACCCCTGACCATTGGTCATGCTGACGGGCTGGTGGGGATTGTGTTAAAAAAAACCTATGAGAGCCACAGGTTCCCCTCTTCTGCTACAAAGAAAAGAGTGTGTAGTTATTTAGCTTGCCTGAGGAGTGGGGGAGGACAGGGGATTATACAGCCATGAGAGTGGCTGTATACTATAGCCAGTGTGGATTTTTCACATTCCGCAATGTTAAATTGAAAATACCCCCCGTGCCATTCTGAGGCTTCCCATAAGCTCATTTCAAAACAAAACCTTACAAAATTTATAGTCCTGAACTGAGAAACGCTTGCTTAACAACCCTGTAAATTTTCATGGCGATAAATAAAACAGTCAGAAAAAATCGAGAGCTCAGAGTCTAAAAAGAGAGAAAAAAAACCCAGACCCCTTTGACTTCTTTCTTGCAGAGTTCTCATAATCTGTTGAAATTCAGTAAAGATCACCCATGTTCACAGAGGACCTGTACTCCTGTTACTGACCTTGCCCCATACTTTGACCTTCATCTTCTGCAGTTTCAAACTTTAAAAAATGCCTGGCTGATTTTTAAGAAATTTAAGAAATTTTGGCTTGAACTCAATGATAATGTTGGGCATGCTCAGTGAGAACCAACTGTCAATATTCTAAAAGCCAGACTCACAGCTGCTGCGCTTCCCTAATCGGGGCCACACCCATAACAGACTTTGATTTCACTTTAGACGGTCATAGCTTTCCCCAGATAATCCTGGGAAGTGTAGTTTGTGAAGGGTGCTGAGAGGAGACTGCTATTCTCCTGACAGAGCTCCAGTGGCCAGAGTGGTTTAACAGTCAGCCACTCTGATGGAAGTGCTGTGAGGGGAACAGGGCATCTCCTAGCAACTCTCAGCACCATTCACTAACTACACTTCCCAGGATTCTTTGAGAGAAGCCATGACTGTCTAAAGTGAAATCAAGGTCTGGTGTGGATGTGGCCAGGGACAGCTTTGCTTTAAATTTGGGTGGGAGATTACATGTGTCTCCTGTAGAATAAAAAGTTGGGAGCCACACTGAAAAACAATGATACTGTTCACAATGTTTTCCTTTTGGAAAGGAAAGGGGCTTTCCCCCTGCCCAGTACCCACCCACCCAATCTCCTCCCTGCCCTGCCCTCCTCCCTCTCCCCCCCCCAGGCAATTTTCACCTATCCTAAGCATGATTGCACAGGAGTAAATCCCCCTGAACTCACAAAGCATGCAACTGATCAAGCGCTGTGAGGGGAACAGGGCATCTCCTAGCAACTCTCAGCACCATTCACTAACTACACTTCCCAGGATTCTTTGAGAGAAGCCATGACTGTCTAAAGTGAAATAAAGGTCTGGTGTGGATGTCGCCAGGTACAGCTTTGGTTTAAATTTGGATGGGAGGCTACATGTGCTTGCTGTAGAATAAAAAGGTGGGGGAAACCCTGAAAAGCGATACTGTTCACAATGTTTTCCTTTTGGAAGGAAAGGGGCTTCCCCTCTGACCAGTGCCCACCCATCCAATCTCCTCCCCACCCCTCCTCCTACCCTCCCTGCCCCTCCCCCAGGTCAGAGATGGACTACAACCTGGTAGACCAGGGTTTGAATCCTCACACAGCCATGAAGCTCACCGGGTGACCTTTATTTTATTTATTTATTTATTTATATAATATTTATACCCCACCCTACTTCCGGAGAACTCAGGGCGGCTTGCAATTAAAAACCATAAACAATTAAAACAGTAATCATACAGAGTAAGATGTTTAAAATGATTAAAAATCAAGAGAAAATAAAAATATTTGTCAATTTCAGTTAAAAGCTCGTCTAAATAAAACAGTCTTCACCTGGGCACGAAAAGACAAAAGCGAAGGGGCCAATCGAACCTCACTGGGGAGGGAGTTCCACAATCTGGGGGCAGCCAGTGAAAAGGCCCTATTCTGTGTTTTCGCAAAAAGAACTTGCGGAAAAGATGGAATAGTGAGTAAGGTCTCACCAGATGATCTTAAAGTCCGGATAGGTTCATAGAGGGAGACATGATCTAACAGATAACCTAGACCTAAGCCGTATAAGGCTTTATAGGTCAAAACCAGCACTTTGAATTGTGCCCAGAAACAAATTGGCAGCCAGTGGAGCTGGTATAACAGAGGAGTTGTATGTTCTCGAGGCCCAGCTCCAGTTAACATTCTGGCAGCAGCTCTTTGTACCAATTTAAGTTTCCGAGCAGTCTTCAAGGGCAGCCCCACGTAGAGCGTGTTACAGTAATCTAATCGGGATGTAACTAAGGCATGTATCACCGTAATCAAGTCTGGCACGTCAAGGAACAGGCGCAACTGTCGAACTAATCTCAGTTGAGCAAAAGCACTCCCGGCCACAGCAGAGACCTGGGCCTCCAGGCTCAAAGCCGAGTCCTGGAGTACTCCCAGACTGCGAACCTGTGATTTCAGGGGGAGTGTTACCCCATCCAGCACAAGTTGAATCCCTATTCCCTGATCCATCTTACGACTGATAAGGAGCACCTCTGTCTTGTCGGGATTTAGTTTCAGCTTGTTCTTCCCCATCCAGTCCATCACTGATACCAGGCATCAGTTTAGAACCTGGACAGCTTCCTTGGTATCATTAGGTGGAAAGGAGAAATAGAGCTGGGTGTCATCTGCATATTGGTGGCACCGAACCCCAAAACTCCGGATAACCTCTCCCAGCGGTTTCATATAGATATTAAATAACATGGGGGACAGAACTGAACCCTGGGGGACCCCATAGGTCAAAGGTCAAGAGGTCGAGCAGGCATCCCCCATAACCACCCTCTGGGTCCGTCCCTCTAGGAAGGATCGAAGCCATTGTAACACCATGCCTCCAAGTCCCATCCCAGATAGGCAACCCAGCAGGATACCATGGTTGATGGTATCGAAAGCAGCTGAGAGATCCAGTAAAACTAACAGGGACACACTCCCCCTGTCCAGTTCCCTGCGGAGGTCATCTACCAAGGCGACCAAAGCTGTCTCAGTTCCATGGCCGGGCCTGAAGCCAGATTGAAATGGATCAAGATAGTCCGTCTCATCCAAAAAGCACTGGAGCTGGGCGGCTACCACTCGTTCTATTATCTTGCCCAAGAAAGGAATGTTGGAGACTGGGCGATAATTACTTAATAATGAGGGGTCCAGGGAGGATTTTTTCAACAATGGTCTAATCACTGCCTCCTTTAAACTAGGAGGCATTCTGCCTTGTTGTAAGGAGGCATTAATCACTTCCCTGGCCCACTCAACCAGTCCCCTTCTGGCATTTGTTATAAGCCAGGAAGGGCAGGGATCCAACATACAGGTGGTCGGGCGCGCCGCTCCGAGGATTTTGGCCACATCCTCGGGTTGAACAAGCTGAAAGGAATCCATTTTAATTAAGCAAGCAGAGGCCAAAGTTACATCCACCGAGATTGTATCAAATTTGGCGTCCAAGTCAGAACGAATCTGAGCAATTTTATCTGCGAAGTATCGTGCAAATTCATGACAGTGGGTTGCTGAGTGGTCAGCATCGAGTTCATGGGGGTCAGAACTTAAGAGCCCCCTGACCACTCGAAACAATTCCGCCGGACGAGATCCAGCAGATGCAATGGAGGCAGAGAAGAAAGATTTCTTCTGAGCCCGCACTGCCACGGAATAAGTCTTTAAATAGACTCTAGCCCGTGTTCGATCAGATTCGCTCCGAGTTTTCTGCCAGCGTCGCTCTAGTCTCCATCTTTCGCGTTTCATCGCCACCAACTCTTCAGTAAACCAAGAAGGCTTGGTTCCAATCCGCGAAAGGGGACGCTTAGGAGCGATTGTGTCCACCGCCCTGGTCATTTCCTCATTCCAAAAGTCAACCAAGGCTTCGACAGAATCACCTGCCGAAGTGACAGAAAAATCCCCAAGAGCCGTCAGAAAACCATTTGGATCCATCAGTCTCCTGGGGCGGACCATTCTAATCGGTCCCCCACCCCTGCAGAGGTTCTGAGTCACAGTGAGTTTGAACCTAACCAGGTAGTGATCTGTCCATGACAATGGAACTAGTGAAAGTTCCTCCACACCAAGATCACCAACATCCCGTCCAATACAGAAAACAAGGTCCAAAGTATGACCAGCAGCGTGAGTGGGGCCAGAAATTATTTGGGACAGACCCATGGTTGTCATGGCGGCCATGAAATCCTGAGCCACTCCAGTAAGGGCAGCATCGGCATGGACACTGAAGTCACCCAACACCTTGGGCCAGTCACTGCCTCTCAACCTCAGAAAACCCTGTTCATAGGGTTGCCATAAGTCGGGATCGACTTGAAGGCAGTCCATTTCCATTTCAAACATGATTACACAGAAATAAATCCCTTTGAACTCAAAATGCAATGGATCAAAGCATCCTCCCTTCTCCTCCTTCCTATCCCCTCCCTCTTGCCCCTTCCCTCCCCCTCCAACTTGCTCCCCTTCCAATCCCCTCCTTCCCCCCCCATGGTCAGTTTTACCTATCTTAAGTATGATTGCATGTGAGTAAATCCCATTGAACTCACTAAGCATGCAAATGATCAAACCTGCCCTCCCCTGCCCCTTCCTTTGCCCCTCCCCCTCTAATCCCCTCCTTCCCCCACCCCCTCCTTCTGCTCCCCTCTTCCCTCCCTTTCTCCTTCCCTCTCCCCCCTGCTCCTCCCCCATGGTCGGTTTTACCTATCCTAACCATGATTACATAGGAATAAATCCGACTGAAATCAATAAGCATGCAAATGATCAGACCTGGCTTTCCCCTCCTTCCCCTCTCCACTCCCTTCCTCCTTCCCTGCCCACTCCAGCCATCCCTCCTCCCCCCCCCCCGGTCAGTTTTACCTATCCTAAGCATGATTGCATAGGAGTAAATCCCACATGCAAATGATCAAACCTGTCCTTCTCCCCTCCCCCTCCTTCCTGCTCCCATCCACCTCCCCCCCTCTGCCCTTCCTCCCCTCCCCATCCCCTGTGGTCAGTTTCACCTATCGTAAGCATGACTGCAGGGGAGTAAATCCCACTGAACTCAATAAGCATGCAAATGATCAATCCATTCTCAGCAAGCTTGCACAGGATCCCATTTCTTACCTCCTGGATTTAAATCAGAGAAATTCATTAATAAGCAAAAAACCTTGTGGTTTAAGAATGTACCTATAGCCAACAGATATTTCTATCAAACTTCAAAAAGCAGGGAAATTGGGCAGCTATAGTGAATGCATTGGGAGCAGGAGACCTGACCTTTCTGAGATATTGGATTGTTCTCTGCACACTTCCCAGTTTAGTAAGCCCCATTGAATACATTGGGACTTGCTTCTGAGTAAACAAACATTGGATTGCACTATAAATATCAATTACAGATTGTGTAATTAATAAACATATTTGATAGTCATGTTTATATAAATATTACTTCATACTGCGTCCCAATGAGTATTTGATTTCACGCTATGGTTGTAGATGATTTTTTCTCTACATTTTAAGTGTGCCCTTCTTCCTTGGGGTGGTCATGGTACTCTGTTGTTTTCATCTTGAGGGGAGGATAGGCTGAGAGATGGTGAGTAGCACATGGTCACCCAGTATACTTTATAGCTCATTTCCATTTTGAAAAATTAATTAAAACGATTTACATGCTGGCAAAGTTGATTAAGTAGATCAACACATTTAAAGCCCATGACTTCGCCTAAAGAATCCTGGGAAGTGTAGTTTCCCCCTCACAGTTACAGTTCTCACCACCCTTAACAAATGAAAATTCCCATGATTCTGTGGTGGGATTCATGTGCTTCAAATGGGTGTTGAATGTACTATAAATAAATGTTGTAGGTATGATGTGCATTCAAGAGTGAATTGCAAAGAAATTTTTTAAAAGATACTTTTTTAAACGGGGAGGGTTGTAGCTCATAGTTAGGGCATATGCTTTGCATACAAGGTCCAAAATTCAATTCCTGGAAAAGACTATTGCCTGGAATCCTGGACAGCCAATGCTATTCCATGTCATGAGTACTGAGTTAGATGGTACAAAGTGGCCTGAGTCAGTATAAGGAAGATTTCCTAGTTCCTAAAATTTGGAAGAGACTCAAGGGCCACAGTGACCCCAACATTTATTGATGTATTTTTATTTACAACATTTATATACCGCTTTAGTGTAAAAAATCTCAAAGGTGTTTACAGAAAGACTTAAAACAATAAAATTATTGGCAAAAGCGTTAAGGACAGATATTTTAAAAAGTTCAAAATAATAAAACCAACAATGAGTTAAAAACAGATTTAAAAACACAATAGCTTCTACATGCCTGGAGAGGCTTGCCTCAAGAAAACTGATTTTAGCAGGTGCTGAAAAGAGGCGTCTGCCTAATGTCAATAGGCAAGGAGTTCCAAAGCATAGGTGCTGTCACTTTACAGGACTGATTTCTTACAAGGGCAGAACAAGTACTATGTGGCACCCATAACATAGAAAGCACAGCTTGAACTTGGCCTGGTAGCAAATCAGCAACCAATGCAGATTTCAGAGCAGAGGTATTATGTGCTGATAGGATCTCACTCATGTCAGCAATCATGCTGCAGCATTCTGCATTAACTGCAGTCCCCAGGTCAGGTTGTGCTGCATGGGGATTTCTGTGACCTTGGCTGACTGGCTGCTAGGATTTTTTTAGTTTGGGTTTTTGGTTATGAATCCTGACTGGTTGTGGGATGCGGAGTTTTCTGCCTTATTCATAGGAATCTTGTGGTTGGTATGGTATTGCATTTAGGAAAGTGTTACTGGCTTTTGTGTTGTTTTTTCTGTTTGCATTTCACTTATCTTTAACCACACTCTGTTACAGCCATGGAAGCAACAGCAGTGGTTCCATGTGCTCAGGACAACCCCCTTAAACCCATTGATGATGCAGGGGCATCAAATATTTGCAGTTAGTGTAATACCATATTACACTAATGAGGTGGCCAAGTGGTTTTTCTGTTTATGACTAGTAGTGCAGTAGCAAATTAAAAAGTGCAGGGTCTCTTCATGATAGTCACAGCCATGCCCCTCCTTCTTTTTTTGCTGCTGCGTTGAGAATAAGATCCTTTTTAATGCCTTCTCCTATAACAATAGATGTCCCTAGCTCAGTATTGACTGACAAGATTTCAGATAAGGATCTCTCCCAGCCCTAATTGGAGATGCTGGGTATTGAATGTGGGGACTTTTGCATGCAAAGCATGTTCTCTGCCACTAAGCCATGACCCTCTTGTAAAGATAAAGGCATTCTTGATGGTAATATAACATTTAAAATACACTGCTGAACTATTTCTGTTACTGCTGGTGCTAATTTGCACAGGATCCCATCTCTTACCTCCCGGATTAAAAAGCAGGGAAATTCACTAATTGGCAAAAAACCTTGCGGTTTAAGAATGTACCTATAGCCCACAGCTATTTCTATCAAACTTTAAAAAGCAGGGAACTTAGGCAGCTATAGTGAATGCACCAAGGGAGCAGGAGATCTGAACTCCTCTCTGAGATATTGTACTGCCCTACAAATTGGTCAAAATGCAAACACCATTTGGGTTGGTCTTTCACAGTCCAATCCACTTCCTGTGTAGCTTGGAAGAATTTGGTAACATGTGCCTCTGAGCATATGGTGAGTGGTGGCAACACCTGCAATCAGCCCAAATAACAGAAACAAGACGTGCTGTGCTGATCTTGTTTTAGCAGGGAGGAAGCAACATTATTCGGACAGTTGATATCGTTGAGATGGTCACTTTGAATATGTCTGATTTCCTTTGCAATTTTAGTGAAGCTTCCTATAGGAAATCATTTTCTTTTGTTTCTGTTTCTGCGAATATGTGTAGTACAGCAACACTTTGCAAAATTTACACTAAAAAAACTCCAAACATAATAATGGCACTGACTTCTGCAGAATAGTCTCCAGTGGACCTCAGGAGTGTGTCAGTTTGCACAAGATAAAACAGTGGGAGGTGAAATATATTCTAACAAAATGCTAGGTGTGCTCTATGTTTTTAATTGACCATGCCTACCTTGCCTTAAATGAAGTGGTTTAAACATAGCAGGCTGAAAACATGCATCCTCTTTTTCCCAACAGCTAGAGTCACTGCTGAAATAGCAACATATTAGAATTAGTCTGATTTTACATCAAACTACAGTTTCAGATTCAACTGTTAAAGCACCCAAAATAGAAATAGAACATAACCTCCAATTTGAAACACAAAAGGCTGTCTTCACCATTATATGACACTGACCACTAAAAAGGCTTTGAAATTAATAAAAATAAATTTGACACAGATTTCTGGGATGAATAATGAGGAAAATAAAATGTTCTAGTTTAGATTCTCTGTACAAACAGTAGTAACACAGAAAAGAAGCAAAGTAAGAAGAACACCAACAAACATACAAAAATATAATTCTCTATCTTTGGAGATTGCAGGTGTTGCCACCACTCACCATATGCTCAGAGGCACATGTTACCAAATTCTTCCAAGCTACACAGGAAGTGGATTGGACTGTGAAAGACCAACCCAAATGGTGTTTGCATTTTGACCAATTTGTAGGGCAGTACAATATCTCAGAGAGGAGTTCAGGTCTCCTGCTCCCCTGGTGCATTCACTATAGCTGCCCAATTTCCCTGCTTTTTAAAGTTTGATAGAAATAGCTGTGGGCTATAGGTACATTCTTAAACCGCAAGGGGTTTTTGCCAATTAGTGAATATATTTTGGTTTGCATCTTGTTGTGGAAAATGTGCATTAGGCAAGCTAATCTTTAAATGTGAACTGAACTGAATTTCTCCCCCAGTTCTATAGAACTTTTTTATACATTTCTAAAATTGTCCATTGACTAAATATAGAAGCAGGATGAATTTCACCCCTTGGAAAACATAACAAAATATTCAAACTGCCCAGGGTTAACATATTGTGCCTCTCCCCCTGCCCACCCTTATTGTATGAGAGGGCTGCCATCAGTTTCAGTGCTGTCTGAATGTATCTGCTGGTTCTGTCTTGCTGATGAAAAGATCTTGTGTGTTTTGTGTAAGAGGACAGACACACATTGTTGCATATATGGATACACTCAGGTTTTTAGGAGTCAGAGAGTGAAGATCTTGGGTCAAGCCTGCAGCACATTTGTCTGCCTTCTCCATGGCCAATGTTGTACCTTCATTCTAGATATACTAAGGTACGCATGATGACATTTTCAATTTTCATTAAGCTTAGGCTTGAGTGAACCAGCTGAATCTTCTCTTTAATGAATTTGATTCAAAATGAACTAATCTAAGCTGAAAGGAGAACTAATTGGAGTCACAGTGAGACTTCGTAATCTTGGCATTCACAAAGGGAAATTGATACCTGCAGAGCTAACACTCTCTCTCACCACCCCCTTCCCTACTCTCTCTCTCTCTCTCTCTCTCTCTCTCTCTCTCTCTCTCTCTCTCTCTCTCTCTCTCACACACACACACACACACACACACACACACACACACACACACACACACACACACAGACCATTCAACAGGATTTGCAGCTGCCTATATTGTATTGGAGGTGAAATGAAAGGCCTGGCATCTGTGGTATTTTGATCTGCAAGATCACCACCACCACCACCATCTTGTAGCCCTCAGAATCCCAGAGCATTCCCTATCCCTTGGGTTCACCTTGACACCTTGCCTTAATTTGAGCATAATCTTCAAACCCATTTTTACTTTCAGTCCCTCAGCATTGGAACTCATGAACTGAAGAATCACAGAGCTGGTTCACATGGGAAAAACTGGATGAGGACAATGCATGCCATTTTCAAATATCACCCTGAGTTTTGTTCCAATGTATAAAAAACTTGTGCTTGGCATTTCATTTAAAGCTGGGGATGAACACAACTCTTTGGGTTGTATCCCACCAAGTTATATTCTTGGGCAGTCTCATTTACCTTACTAGACCTGTTAGTATTGCCCACTGATTTCAATGGATCTGAGTAGAACTAACATTGGAAACAACCCTTTGTTTTAGTGGGGGACCTCCCTTTCTTTAAGTATTGATATTCATCCACTCCTACATTAAGATGTAAATAACCCTTGCAAAACAGACTGTCCATGTTGCATCACTGCTCTGCCAGTTGCCCTGCATGTGTGTCAACATATCTATAATTCTGCTCTATCCAACCATATGGAATTCCTTCATTGCTCTGCATGCAGCAGAACATAAAAGCATTCACCCATTCCAAGCGAGGGCGATACTGCTCCAAGAAGCACTGCCCTCACTCTAAATCAACTTATTTTGCAATACAGTGGCATGATGTCATAGGCCTTGATCACATGAAGGAAAAAGAAGCCCTAAACCCAGGGAAAACACACTGAAGCAGCAAGAGACTGGGGAAATAGTAGCTATGAATAGGCAAGAAAAAGGTGAAAGGTCACAAAGACTTTTTTTTGGGGGGGGGGAGAACACATTACTTTCACTCCCCAAACCCCAAAGTGGCTTACATTCAGCACAGTCAAAGGCCTTTTCCTGCAACAATTTGCCCCTCTCAAAAAGAAAGACCTGGAAAAACACATCACTACTGATTGCAGCTTGAGAATTTGTATAATACGCTCCTGGTTGTGATTCCATTCAAAACAGAGCTTGCTGTTTTTATCTCCCTTCTCCGGATCCCCTCCTCCATTCCCCAAATTAAGATACATAGTTATACATACTCCTTGGCCAGCATGTCCTTCTCCATGGGGCTCTCCAGTGATATATGGACTCCTTGCTTCTCTGAGGACAAGTCTGGCCTCACGTTATTAGATCTCTCTGCGCAGCAAGCTCCTGTGACACTTCCTTCTGCACAAAACAGCAATTGTCAAAAAGTCCACGAGGAAACGAGGGATTTTTAATTGATTCACAAAACAGTCCGGCACCAGAGTGGAATAGCAAAATGGCAACATTGGCAGATGATACCAGCATTTAGAGAATAATAATATCCAAAGAAGGCTGTCAAAACAGCTCCAGAGAAATCTCTCCAAATTGGGTCACTGAGAAAAGGCATGCCAGGTGAGATTCACTGTTAATAAGCAGGTGCTGTTATACTTAATTCCCACTACATATATGAACAGACAGATTCTGATCTGGTTGTAATTGCTCAAGGAGAGTTTGGGAGCTATACATAATAATAGGACGCCCACTAGAAATGTTAAACCCAGTGTATCCTGACGATAAATTTCCAATTGTAGCTCCATTCCCCCAAAATGATACAGTTGCATGTGATCTCTGAACTCCCCCATCTATGTCAATGTCAGAGGCAACTGCAGACCTGTAACCTCCATTAAAGTGAGCAGGGAACTTTTGGGAAGCTCCATCTATGCACTGGAAGCTCCACTCTTGCAAAGGACTGCAGCTTTGCTGTGTAATACTCAGCAAAGGTATCAAAAGTCTTTAAAAAAAGCCGCTGCTGCTAATTAATCCTAGGGTGCATCAATTATGTTCCTTAAGAAAAGCGTAACGCTTCAACAGGAGCTTTTTAGCTGCAGGAACAGAACAGGAAATACGACTTTGGTTTATGAAATTATGTATGGCAAGGACAGGCTAAAAGAGGAAACTGTAACTTGATTTTTTTTAATGCTAATAGTTGATCATGAGCTTTATACATTGAAACAATGCAATTGCATGCTAAGATTGATATAACAGCCTAATGTTTTTCCTTTGCAACGTGTGTGCCCTCCCTATTGACTGAATGGCTGCAAATGGCTGCAATATGAGGGCTGTTCAGAACAGCCACCCTCCGTGTATATAACCAACACGTGGAAGTGGTGAAAGCAGGACCATGCCCGCCAGCTTTACCCTCAAAGTTCACATGTTGAGAAATAAGGTTGCAATAACTAGAGAACTAAGCAATAGCGTAGTGGCAAATTCAGAAGTGTGGGGTCCCTTCATGATAGTCACACCTCGCTTGCTTGCTCCCAGTTGTCATCTCCATACTCCTCAGTCCTTCCCATGGCACACCTTCTCCCACAACAACAGACGTCCCTAGGAGTGTGTCTTCTCAGTGGCTGACCTACCTCCTTTTACTCTGATAGGCTCCAATCAGCAGGAAAGGACAAGAAAGCATGTTAGAAGATTCTTCTCAGCAGCTAACACTCTCCCCTTTCATGCTGATTGGCTTGTAGGACACTGGATACATAGGGTTCCTGCTCCCAAAAAAGTAAGGGGTCTAAGACCCCCTGAGACCCCAGACAACTACAGCTCTGGTACTAAGGGACAACAGACCCAGGTGTCAGGGTGAGTGACGAAGTCAATGAGGAAAGGAAGTTAGAAGTAAGAACTGAGAGTGCTTGTAAGAAACCCCATACAAGGTCTAAGGGCAGGAAGGCTGTGTGTGCTGTTTTGGGGGACGGTGAAAGGGAGGAGACTCAAGAGCCAGGGAGCCAAGGATAATCATGTGTGGCTGTAGGGTGGCTGTGGGGAACTGTGGCCCTCCAGATGTTGCTGAACTATTATTTATTACTATTTATTTTTCTAGAAGAAGCCCAGGGTGGCAAACAAAACACTAAAACACTCTAAAACATCTTAAAAACAGACTTTAAAATATATTAAAATGAAATCTTTAAAAACATAGTAAAACAAAACATATTTAAAAACATTTTAAAAAAATCTTAAAAAGCAACTCCAACACAGGCTGGGATAAGATCTCTAGGCTTGTTGAAAGAGGAAGGTCTTCAATAGGCACCCAAAAGATAACAGAGATGGTGCTTGTCTAATATTTAAGGGGAGGGAATTCCAAAGTGTTGGTGCCACAGTGCTAAAGGTCCGCTACCTACGCTGTGTGGAATGGGTCTCCTGATAAAATGGTATCTGCAGGAGGCCCTCACCTGCAGAGCACAGTGATCGACTGGGTATATAAGGGGTAAGGCAATCTTGCAGGTATCCTGGTCACAAACTAGAACTCACACTACCCCTGACCATTGGCTACGTTGGCTGGGGCTAGTGGGCATTGTTATCCAGCAACTTCTGAAGGGCCATAGCTCCCCTACCCTTGCTGTAGGGGGAGGGTGTATAGCAAATCAGTGAAATGGGTCAGGATCTAGAGTCACATAGTGGAGCTCTACACTTCCAAAATAAGCTCTCTGTGTCATCTGCAAAACTGTCCCTGAAGCTTTGGGAATAGTCTCCTGACAGAGCTAGAGGCACTGTGGTCTGATGAAAGAGAGAGGGGGAAAGTGTGATTGTGTCTCTGTGTGTGGGAAACTCCAGCGCATATGTACATGGAATCAAATGCATAATGCATATACCTCTATTCCATGAGTTACTCTTGATGCTCTCTACATACAATGTCATAGGAAATAAATTCTTGGCAACGTTTTGGAATAAAATAGTAACAACCAGCCTCAACTCTGAACCTCATTTGAATTGCTCTCTTAGAAAACCTTAAAAAGGGAACCAGAATTGCCGTTCTTATAACTGAAATTCAGGACAGCTAAGAGAATTTGGTTTGTTGCAAGGAGAATGAATGTGAAAGTGGTTTTCCTTGCAATGGGTTTTGTGTGTGTTGTCTTGTGCTCCTTCACGTTAACTGGGCCAGTTTGTATTAAACACAGCCAGCTCCAGTGATTTTGCTGCTGTTGCTGCCCTAGGCAAGTTAAAATGTTACACTCCCCATCCCTGTGTTTTACTGTAAGCCGAACTACCTAACAATACCACATTAAATGATCAAGAGTTATCTGGGTTTATAGCTTCTTGTTTTCATTTGTAATCCTTTTAATTTGTATCACATGCTATTTTGCTGCACATCACTTAATCTGGACTAAATTCTACCCTCAGGTTCCTGGACACTCATCAGTTACATAGATTAGAATCCCCATTCTACTTACATAAGCATGCACTGAAAAGTGGAACATTCTGCCTTGTTTACTAGCCCTTGACTATCCTGAATGTAACAACAACTCATCCAGCCAAGATTTGTTGACTGTCAAAGTGAAAATGGGCAGCCTGAGCCTTTGATTAAGTTGATAGGGAGGTACGGAGACTGTGTGGACTGGAGGACAGCTGCATCGCACACATGATCTTTCCTGCACAACACAATTTGTCTATAATGCACCCTCTGGAATTAGAAAAAAGGTGAGTAAAAGGGGGGTGAGCCATGATAGATGTGTATAAAACTATGCACGGTGTGGAAAAAGTGAATAGGCAGAGGCTCTTCCTTCCTGATTACACTAGAACTCATCATAACACTAGAACTCTGGTCCATCCAATGAAGTGAATGTTGGAGGATTCAGAGCAGACCAAAGAAAAGACTTCTTCACACGGCACATAGTTGGACTATGGAATCCGATCCCACAAGAGGCAGAGATGGCCACCAACTTGGATGGCTTTAAAAAAGTATTGGACACATGCATGGAAGATGGAGGCTATCAATGGTTACTAGCCATGGTGACTATGTTCTACCTCCACTGTTGGAGGCAGTATACCTCTGACTACCAGCTGATAGGACCTGCAAGAAGGGAGAGGGCTCTTATGCTCAAGTCCTGCTTGCTTCTGGGTTTCCCACAGGGATCTGGCTGGCCACTGTGAGAACAGGATGCTGGACTAGATGGGCCTTTGGCCTGATCTGGCAGGGGTCTTACATTCTTATATGGGCAAGCCCCTCTCTCCCTCTCACACTTTTCCTGAAACACCCCAGATGTCCTTGGCCTATATTTTGCAAAAAAAAAAAAAAAAGTCAAGCAGATGAAGAAAAACATGTATCATACTTCCTCCTGTTTACAATTATGCCTGTGTCCCAGGATGGCTGTTTTGTCTGTTCCCTGCTGTGCTATGAAGCCCTTGTTCTGTTAATAATGTAAAACAAGAACACCCATCTTCCGTCGTCTATGAAATGTCAAAGGGAATGCCGCAGCTGTTTTGAGCCCATCATCCAGGCGCGGCACTTTGCAGGACACGCTCACACTATGAATAGTTGACAAGGGGCTTGGACAGAGCTTGTTGAAAAGAACGTCCGTGATAAATTATTTATCAAGATGGGGAGTGGATCAAAATGCTTCCCCCTACGAAGCCTCCACCCCCCCCCCCCACACACACACAGAGAGTCAGGCAACGGGCAGCTTTGGAATTCCTTGACAATCCTCTCAAATGGCTGGCTCTGGCTAAAGAAAGCTCGCCTATCATTTTGACCTATGGCCACTAGAGGCCACTGTTTGATCTCCTTATTAGCCAAAAGGCTTTTTAGGCATGACTTTGCATTTAGGGCTACTGCAGTGTGGGAAGAAGGGTGTACCACCCAGAGCTTGGAAAAGTTACTTTTTTGAACTACAACTCCCATCAACCCCAGCTAGCATGGCCACTGGATTGGGTTGATGGGAGTTGTAGTTCAAAAAATAACTTTTCCAAGCTCACTACCACCGCATGCATACATGCACTGTTATAGTGATCTATAGCAGCATTGTGTTAATACACAGTTTGGGTGCACACGGCTTGACACAGATCTATCATATATGCAAGTTCTAAGGGCTACTCTTTAAACCTAAGAACATAACAAAAAACAATCCAAGGCAGTGCTACGCAGATGGAGAGGCTGTGCCGAACAGGAAAGGCCTCATTCCCAATGGTGCCCATTGATTTCTATGGGACAAGGTAAACATAGCAATGCAGGCCAGCCTTCGCCACCCTGGTGCCCTCCAGATGTTTTGGACTACAACTCCTTGGCTAGGGCGGATGGGAGCTGCAGTCCAAAACATATGGCAGGCACCCGGCTGGCAAAGGCTGATAAGAACACAAGAAGAGCCCTGCTGAATCAGGCCAATCACCCATCTAGTCCAACATCCTGTTCCCACATCGGCCAAGCAGATGCCCCTATGGGAAGCCTGCAAGCAGGACCTGAGTGCAACAACACTCTCCCGTCCTGTGGTTTCCAGCAACTGATGAAGGCCATCATTGGGAAAGGGGAAAAAAATCTAACCTTGCTAGGTCACCAGGATGAAGTTTTAACCCCATCCTGTTGGTGTTCCTGACCCCAAGTGCACATTTTTTTCTCTCCCATTCCCCAGACAATTGAATGGTTGCTATTATACATATAAGCTTGGGAGTAAAGTATGGCAAACACCTGACCACCACCATTCAGAGTGGCTGGCCTGGAATTACACACACACACATATATACACACCCCTTACAGCAAAAGCAGCAGGATTTGGGAATTTTCCAAACATGCTAATCTTTCCAATGAAATGGGACATGAACATGACATTTCCTTGTTGACATCTGCAGGCATCCGAAGTGTTTTTTATATATTATATGGCTTTCCTATAAAGGAGGAGTGGGAATGCTAGCCAGATGTTGTTGGGCTCCAACTCCCATCAGCCCATGGCAGCATGACCAACAATCAAGGATGACAGAAGCTGTAATCCAGCTATGTGTGGGGACCAGAAGCTGAAGAACACTGTTCTACGCTGCCTACAATTAGCCTCAAGGGTAGATTAACTTACAAATATATTTACATAAAGGGCAGATTTTTTAAGTGTTGAGCATTCTGGAAATAATTAGCTTTTAAAAAAATCAGGAAGGGGGATTGTCCAAAATAGAGCCTGACTCTCTTCGAGAAGGTTGACGACACTTGTAGTTGACTGGATCATACTCACGTTCCTCTAGGGCAATGTGCTCATCCTGCTGAGTCTCCAGCTGGGAATGGGCTTGGGCCAAAGGGCAACTCCCGGGACTGTGGCCAGGCTCTGAGGTGGCATGATGAGGGCAGCAGGTTGGGCTGTGTGGCTCCTGGCTCCCAGTGCTGACATCCTCCTCATCCCCCTGCTGCTTGCAGAGATGGTGTTCAACCATCATCTGGAGCTCTGAAAGGGGGAAGAAAACCTTATGGAAACTATGACGCTTAAAGGGTGAGGGATGGTTTCCTGTGTACAAGGTTCGTACAAAAGAAAGTTGGTCATAGAGAAATACTCAGCTATCTATAGGCAGTGGCTGATGATGACTTGGGAACTAAAGGGAGGGGTAGCTGGGACTGGAGCATCTAAGCAAGTATTCAACATTGTGTCCCCAGATGTTGTTGGACTATAACTCCCAGCATCTCCAGGGTTGTATCCAACAAAGTTGTCCCGGTAGCACAAGGACATCCGCCTGCACAACAGGACTTTCTCTCCCTCTCCTCACCCATGAGCCCCCTGTGCCCCCCAAATCTGTCCCAAAGGCCTGGGGGAAATTCCAGAACAGATTTTGTGGGGGGCACATGAAGAGACAAAGTCCTGTTGCGCAGATGGAAGTCCTACATCAACAAGATGACTTTGTTCGCTACAACCCCCAAGGTTGATGAACACTGTTCTAAACCAGTTCCTGCCCTCCATGCTTCCTATCACTAGGCTCAGGCTGCAGTTTTATATACACTTCTCTGGCAGTAGGTCCCACTAAATTCAATGGGATTTACTTCTGACTAGAAGTGCACAGTACCATTATCACCCTTCCTGATCCAATGCCTATTGATCATTCTTCTTTCCAAATGACATATGGTTATTTGAGCTTGAATCCTGGCTGTCAACAAGACTACTTGAACCTGTTTTCTGGACAGAATTTCCCCGCCACCTGCGGCCAGGAGCTCTAGTTTTGGAAACTGGTCCTCTAACCTTTTTTGATATTGCACTCTAGTCTTCTCTGATATAGATCCTGCAGCCCTGTCACAGCCTGACAGTTGCACTCGGCAATGCATAATGCTCTGCAACACTTTAAAAAAAAGGGTGGCAAATTGGATAAAAAGCAGAGCAGTATAAAAGATAAAGCGATTCTATGTAACGTTTATGAGGAAAGATTGCAGATTGGGAAAGGACTGGAGATATTTAGGCAGGAAGAGTCAGACAGAAAGAGGAGGAGAAGCGAATACTTTACAAAACTAAAAGGAAAAACACAAGGGAACACGTTCTGAATAATCACATGGTACATCTTTGTGGGGACTTTAGCATGTTAAACTGCAAATGGAGGAGGGTTTATGGGTGTGAACACTACCTTCTGTTAAAAAACAGAAACAAACCCTCTCTACAAGCAGGTATCAAGAAGTTTAGGCTACCATTCCTCTCCCTGATTTGCAACTTTTCTACATGCCGGGATTTTTCATTCAAACATGCCGCCTCACCTACAGGCTAAACAAGTACAGTCCCAAAAGGGGATAGTTTTCCCATGGATGTAGACTAGCTCTAAGAGCCAGGTTTTCTGCAGGAATGCCATGAATGGGCATTTGTAAAAATAGGTTGGAAGCAGCATCTGTCTGGTGCTGTTTATGTGCAACTGGGGCCTGCTTAAGACCAGCTGGTGGAATGGAATGGATTTGATGACCTTTGACAGTACCTTCTGCCCCTATAATTCAGTGACACTTGTTTAAAAATAAATCCTAAGCTCTTTTAAATGACTATGCCATTAATCACAGGATGGGATTTCTGGGATACTGCCAAGCCAGGCACATAGCGGAGTGTGTGTGCGAGTGTGTGTGCACCTTTTAAAAAAACAGCCATTCCCTCTGTGGGCCTTCAGTGCTAATCACAGGAAGACACACCAAGCCCTAGCCAACAGATAGTTAGACAAAATCTGTGCTTGCTACTGACCCTTCAGAGAGAAGGATGGAATACTGTAGTGGTGAAGCATCCTGTGATTTGGAGGAGCTCTAAGCACCACCGAGGCTCAGAGTGGCTGTGGTGGTAAGCCTCTGCCCTCCCCCCCCAGTTCCAAGCTGTGGGAGGGGGGCAGGGGGAAGAGGCACAGGTTCATCCTGTCCTGCACAGAGCATAGGAACATAGGAAGCTGCCACAGACCAAGTCAGACCATTGGTACAATCTGGCTTAGTACTGTTTCCATGGTCTAGCAGTGGTTCTTCAGGGTTCAGTCTTCTCCCAGCCCTACCCGGAGATGCCAGGGATAGGAGCTGGGACCTTCTGCATGCAATGCAGATGTTCTTCCACTGAGCGACGGGCCCTTCTCTTTCTGACCCCTGTTTTTCTCCAGAGTGCTGAGAAGGAAAAAGGATCGCTTTTGCATTGGATTAAACCTGTGTTAGGGTGGACAGCAGAGAGAGAGAGCATGCCATTTTCTAAAGTTGGTGCAAAGTCAAGGAAAGCCTCCACTCTTTCCCAGAGAAGGGCAGGGCTCTCATCAGATTAAAACAACAGAGTTGTGCTTCTTAGTGGCAAACACCATTATGGGTACCTCTCCTTTGATGGGAGTCAACTAGCCCCTGGACTGGAGCCTCTCTTACCTTTCATGGTGGGGGTGGTGCGGGAGACCTTCTTCCTCTGCCTTGGAGACATCGACAGTCCCGGCTGCAAAGAGAGGGGAAAAGGTGAAGATCCCTGATGAGACTCCAGATAGAAAAAGGCTGGCATAACATTGGCTATGGCCTGAATCTGGGTCTTGCCAGTTCAGAAATGGAGTAAGCGGCTCAGTGTGGTCTAGGCCTTAGCCAGGCCTCTCAAAATGCAGCCTCTCCTCTCTGACAGGCACAGTCCATCTGGAGAAGTACCACCACCTGATGGGCATATGCCTTCAGTCAAGATGGCAACAACCCACCAGAAGAAATCCTTCCCCTCCTTGCAAGTCCCTGTCTCCAAGATTCAAACCAGGAGATTTGCACGATCGATCCACTCACATGGAGGAATGGCAGGCACGATATAGCTAGCACCACCATAAGAACATAAGAAGAGCCTGCTGGATCAGGCCAGTGGCCCATCTAGTCAAGCATCCTGTTCTCACAGCGGCCAGCTTTTTGTTCATCCTTTGCCTTGAAGGGCTGTGCAACAACTACTAATTCAGTGGGTGAAGGAATTGCATTGAATTCCTGCAATTTCATGCCAGGAAAACTATCACCTGTTGAATTTATACTTGCTGTGGAATTCTTAGAGGCACTGGAGCAAGTGGCAGAAAAAGACCCTGGCAATTCTACGTAGAGATGCTGATGAACCTCTCTCAGCTTGGGTTCACAGATGAACTTTGGGGGCTCCTAAAACTTGCCACATTAGGAAAGGTGAACTTTTCAAGCCCAGAAATTCTTCTCTGACTCAGATTAAAATCCAAGGTGGAGAAGAACTGTTGACTTCCCTCTCCACACTAGCCCTTGTCACCATACCCATCTCCATGCCCCCTCAAGCACCTCCTGTTCTTGTCATGGCTTACCAGGAAAGAACTGGGTGCATCAGTGGCAAATGCTTCCTCATTCCTTCTGTTGTGCTTGCATGCTGATTAGTGGCTTGTTGGGACACAAAAGCCCCAGGGGACCATGGGAGATGTAGTTATCCTGAGGACTTCTGCCATTACCATTTGAAGTGTGTGTGTGTGTGCGCACTGTATGTTGAGGGGAAGTGGTGGCAATGCCAAGGCTGTTAGATGGCACGCTTCCAAGCCCTTGGATTGGCTTTGAAAAATAAATAGGATTTCTCTCTCCCATCTCTACCAAAATCTAGACTCACTCATGTTTTTGATGTAGTATAAGTTAATGCTAAATAAAGACCACTCCACTTTAACAAGCAATGAAGTCTTTTCCTGGATTGTATCACTTCAGGATGTAGGATCGGGGGAAGGAGGTTGCCTGTGTGAGTGTTCCCCAACAAACCACTCACCACTCATCCTCTTCACACAGAAAGCTAGCACATCAGGGAGAAGGTTGTTCCCCTGATGTGCTATTTTCCTATGTGCATGGGGAATTTTCAACAGGGGTGCATTGAAACATACAATTCCTGCTTCCTGCAGCTTGAGATGATACTATCCAGGACGTGCTTTACCACCTGATTTTGCTGAATGTATAAGACTGGTTCTCAGTTGCTCACATCTGAGTGAAGACATGGGTACGAACCTTCAGCAGAGGGTTGGGGAGCCGATCTTCATCAATTTCTAGGTGAGAAGGATTTGTATGTGAGAAGAGGAGACACAAGAGAGAGAAGAAAGAAAGTGTGATAAGTTAATAAAGTAAAAGGTACATAATTATGCCATAATGAAGGGGGGATAATTTTGGCAAGCCAGGGAGATGCCACCAGCTTAGACCAGGAACAGGCAGAACAGCCAGATAGATCGGGATCTACTAAATCACTGGATTACTAGATCAGCAAGGCTTTCCAACTTCCAACTGTTGAACAATAACAGCAACAAGATTCCCCTCCACCTAAACTACATGCTATAGCCCTGATCTGTAGCAACTTAGACTCATTTGTATTTGTAGGGTTATCCCAGCGTATGGCTTATGGGGTTGCAGGTAAGTAATTGGCTCCATCTCCATTTTACATCTTGCTCTGCTTTAGGAACAGAGGAAGCTGCCTTATACCGAGTCAGTCCAATGGTCCATCTGTCTCAGTATTGGCTACACTGACTGGCAGCAGCACTCCAGTGCTTCTGATAGGGGACATTCCTATCTGGAGATTAAACCTGGGGCCTTCTGCCCCCTAAGCAGGTGCTCTGCAATTGAGCTATGACCCTTCCTCAACTGCCCTTAGTGGACTTTGGGGAAAAACAACAATGCTGATTTGATTCCTTAGCATAGCTCATGGCCCCATTAGGATTTGCTGTTTGGGGACATGGCCACAGAGCCTTTCCTGCAGTAGCTCCCTGATTTTGGAACACTTTCATCCTGGAGCTGTGTTTGTCCTCCTCACTGTCCATATTTAGACACCAACAGAAGAAGCTTTTGGCTTGCCAGGACTTTTTACAGATTGAGGCTACTTTTTTTTACACCCACCATGTTATATTTTATTGATATTTATAGTTACTTTAATGTGTTTTACTTATTGAATGTGCTGAATGTATTTTTTTGGGCTCTATTTTCATTGTAAATTTGGGAGAAAGGGTGAATTCAGAAATGTAATAGATAAACAAATAAAGGAGAGCCCTCATGCCCAAAGCCTACCAGTGTTTGGCCTAGACTTTTGCGAAACATTAGAACAATGTAGAGAGTTTTGGCATCAGTAGATGCTTTGAGCATTAAATCAGGCACAAGATATTAATACTACTAACAGCAAACACTCCGCCCACACTACTCAACACCCATGTCAGCACAAATAGCAATCATTGTCCTGCCCACCCCCAGTTATCTGGAATGGTAGGGCTGGCTCACATTTCAAAATGGGTCCAAGTAACACACTCAACTGTCCCCCAGAGTAGTTTAACAATTAATCCCTCTTCCTCAGGAACTCTGAAAATTGTAACTCTGTGAGGGGAATAGGGGCCTCCTAATAACTTGAAGTAATCTTTACAAACTACAGTTCCCAGGAATCTTTGGGAGAAGCCATGGCTACTTTGATGGTTCATGAAAATGGTGCCAATACCAAGCAGGCTCGAACTTCAGCACCTTTCAATTGCAAAATTTAGCATTGTGTGTTAAGCAGAGCAAGCCCATAGAAAGTAGGAGAATGCATGAATTCCACCTCCCCTGCATTTTGGTATTCAATTCATGTTTGCTGTTAGAGACATCATTTGTTTCATTTTCCATTCACAGAAATGGCACTTGTTGCTATTTCTCTTGGGCTTCCTCCCTGCCCCCCACCATTTGCAGGGGTGACAGTGCCTGTTGCTTCCACCATTTTATTTACCTACAGCGCCTAAGATGTATTTTCCCAGGGAATGATGGGGGGGGGAAGCTGAAACACCACAAAATGGAGTCTTTTTCGTGATGGCCACCATTTTAAAAGGTCTTTTACTGTTATGGGAGCCATTTTATTGGCCTATGGGGGCAGCTGCTGAGAAGACCTCCACTCATGCTCATATGCCCCAGGACAGGTAAAATGTTATGGTGATAGCTCATCTTCTGGAAGTTTCTTACAACTTACAAGCCCAGTTTACACATACACACATGCACACACACTCTTCCCTAGGTCTGAGCCAAAAGCGGTATCTGTCTATTGAAAATGAGGGCAATTCTTCCTGATGGCTGCTTCATTTGCCCTCAAGTGACATCAACCCGTAGATTAAAAGAGGCAGGGGGTTCAGGAAGCATCTTCCCCTTCAAAAGCACGACTTTGGTCTGCAAAGCTAAAAAGGCGGACATTTGACACAGACGTCTCTATGTCACATACTGCAGAGGGTACCTAATTTCGAGTTTCTCTGTCACCCAGGAAACATAACGGGGTGTTGTCATGGGAACTAGAATTTTGCCGGACTAGCATGCTACCCCTCCAAAACTCCAGCAAGCCAGAAAGCATTCTGACCAGATCTCAGAAACTCCCAGCTCCAACATGCTGCTGTAACTCACCAAGCTTTTAGACTCCATGCAGAACTGAACAGACTGTACTGGAAGGGATGAAAAGCAGGGAAAAGGGACTTAACCCAAATGGAGACTCTGGGAACTGGAAAGAATCATTTAACAACAATCTGAACTGTGGAGTTTTGGTTTAAACAAACACGGCCCCCATCAGATTTTTTTTAAAGATCTGCTGCAAGATGTGAAAGATGTGGCCTCAGGAGTATCATGAATAAAAATTAGTTTTGTAACTCATGTTGCAACTACAACAGCTAAGGACTCTGAACAATTGCAGCTTTTTAAGTAGTTTGGGAGAGAAAGATGCCAAACTAGACAATAAAAGACTAAAAGTACCGTGAACGCATTTCTTATATCTGTTAAAAAGGAAAAGAAAAAAAGGCAGGGAGGGGCTGAAGATTCGGATCAAAACCATGGTGCATGGGGGTTTACCCTTCCCCCTGTGCTGCAGCCTCAGTGAAAAACAGCCCACCCCCAGAGAAGGAAGGCAGTGTTGGATTTACACACAAGCTAAGTAAGCTACAGCTTGGGGGCTCTAAATACAAACTTTTTAAAAACTACATATCAAGTTTTACATAACTGGTCAAAACTAAAGGAAACCGGGAAAAGAGGCTCCAAAACAGACGTTGAGTTTTTGATATGACACACATACACACAAACAAAAATAGCATTTGGGGGGTAATGTTATGGAGCCTCTTAAACTTCACATAGGACAGGTGTACGGACGTTTTGGCCCTCCAGATGTTGCTGAACTACAACTCCCATCAGCCCTCGCAATCGTGGCCAGGGATGATAAGAACTGGAGTTCAGCAACATCTGGGGGGCCAAAGCTTCCCCACATGTGACTTAGGGTCTCAGCATGTCTTAATGTGGCCCTGAGGCAAGGGCTGCTATTCTCCCCTGGCCCCCTAGGCCCCATGCAGGAGGCAAATTCCTGTTGACACTAATCAAGAGACTTGCAGCACAGGCAAGGATGCAGATAAAGATTTAGAGCAGGGTAGTGGGGTGGAAGGCTTCTGTTTTAAGTGCAGAGAGGCAGTACGGGGACCAGTCCTGGCTATCCAAAGTTTCTTTCCTCCACTCCTCCCCATGGGGGTCGCTCGCTCAGGCTGATGATGGAGGTAGTGCTTAGAGAGAAATCACAGGGGATGATTCATCTGATAAGTAAGTCTAGCCTCCTTGGTGCATTACATTTTAAAACTGACAAGAGTTCATATTGTGGCAAGTGACCCCTAGCACCGTGGGTCAGCTGTCAGTCTGGTCCTTCCTCCAATGCGTCAGGTGGACTGCACTGCTATCTTCTTTTTTAAAAAAACACTCTGTGTATGTGTGTGTGTGTGACATTCACTCACTGATGCATTCATCCTTTGGCATTAAAAGCCAACATGGAAAATAAGTCACAAAACTGGGAACAGGGACTAGAGAGGTGAAAACAATGTCTTGGCGACGTTACAGGCACCAGCCAATCAGTGGCTACCACAGGACCTTTTTACTGCAGATTTAGAGGGCTGTCCCCCTCCCCAAACTCATCCCTAGAGAAGAAACAATGAAGTGTTTACACTATACATGGTGAAGGCCTTTTGAAGCATCCATACTGTCTTATGAACATTACAACCATCTTCATCCTCATCCTCCAAAAAGACCCAACCCCAAAAATCAGTGATCCTAAGCTGAGCCTTCGTAATTGCCCCTTAGAAAACAGAACCTCTGCTTATATCTCCATCTGAGATCTGACTTGGAGACGGAGGCAAGATGGCGACCTAGCAAGACGCTAAGCCTGGAGCTCCGCTTTCTATCAACTTTTAGAGTTCCTATCTCAAGGCTAAGCAACCTGTTTTGCCTCAGCTGAGAATTTTACATCAACTACATTTCCTTCGAGACTTGGAAAGCTGTCTTTCTTGTATTTCCTCTCCTCCTCCGTCGTTAATTGTTGATTTATCTCTGCGTCCTTCTGCTCCTTTGATCTGCGCTTGCTGAGGAGAGCCAGTAAGAGAGACCCCTTTTATGTGAGTCACTCTTTATTTTTTCTTCATGAACTTTTATTACGAACTTTAAATAAATTAAGGAGAAACAACAGCTATCTCTCATTGCGAGTAGATACAGACCTGACATATCCCCATTGAATGACTTAGCATATTAATGCTTAAAGAGGTAGGAGTTTTAGCTGACAACCAGTATGGTGCTAACGAGGAAAAAATACAAGGAGTTGGGTATTGAACCTTTAAGTGAGCTTTCCAAAGACCTCTCACGAATTAAGCAGGCAAAAATTACTCAGTTCTATTTCACTAATGAGACAGCTCGTGAAGCAGTAAAAGTAAAAATAAGAGAAGCTACAGAAGCCCCCCCTGAACTCCCCTGTCAAGCTGCTCCGGTCTGGGACTGGTCAATTAATAACTGCTCAGACAAGCACTATGACTATGTAGATTATGTTGATCCATCTACTGTAAATCTGGCTCAGGAATTAGACTGGGCAGAGAAGGCAATAAATGTGGGGGTTTTGGCTTCACCCCAGGAAAATTTGAAGTCTGAACAAAATAAATGCTGTATTACCCAGTTTACCAGCATAACCGAAGAGTATGGTGAAAAGAAAGATCTGACCCAGTCTAATCAAATGGAAGCTGATGAGGAGATGGATAAAGAACTATTTGTTGGGAATATAAAAAATGTAGAGCCAAACGAACTCTGGCTTTTTGAAATGACGACAATTTTGAAGCGGATTTTAATGTTTCTAGCAGAAACTAATCAGCTTTTAACAACCTTAACGGAAGCATTTATAAAAACAGACCTAAACCATGGAGAGAAAGTTACAAGCCCCCCTCTAACACTGGTCATAAAACAGAATGTTCAACCCAAATGTCCTGTAAGAAGAGAAAATAAGAGAGCTACAATTAAGAGGAAGAGACTGTGTTCTACCCCGATGGCCAAGAAGAGTAAAAATATTAAAAACTTAAAAAGACACTGCAGATGTAATATGAATTTTAAAAAGCTGTTTAAACTACTTGAGCCTCTACTGGAACAGCCCAAAAAGACAAAACCGAAAAGAGCTCCTCAGAAAGAACCGAAACAGCCTATTAGTGGAAAACCTGCACAAGCTCTTCTGGAAATCTCTCCCTTGCGTCTATATCCCAAGAATATACTACAAAACCAGCAATTGGACCTAGTCAGAGGCAGCATGCTTCTGAAAACCAGTTGCCAGAAGCCTCAGGAGGGGAGAGTGTTCTTGCACTCGGGTCCTGCTTGCGGGCTTCCCCCAGGCACCTGGTTGGCCACTGTGAGAACAGGATGCTGGAGTAGATGGGTCACTGGCCTGATCCAGCAGGCTCTTCTTATGTTCTTATGTTCTTAGGATTCAAGACTCTAAACCTCCTGCCAGACGGATAAGAAATATGGAATGGTCTCTTGTTCTGAATCGTTCTAAACTAGCTATACTTAATTATCCAAAACCAGCTGGATGCACTACACAAGAGAAGCGCAGGACGCATCTTCAAAATCTTTTGGAGAATATCATTCCAAATAGGGTTGTTGTGGATGATATATCTCATATAGACTACCTGTTCTATAACTACATTAATGCACGTGCCATTGTATCGTTTATAGACCCAGGTAAAGCAACGCGTTTGTTTAAATATAAAGACCTATTTCTGTTGCAGGGTCTTACTATAGTAAGAGTTTTTGAGAATATAGCGCCGCCATTTCGGATAGCCCCGCCTCTCAAAGCTGGAATACCCGAGCACTCTCTAAATTCTGGGTATAACTTGGATAATAACCTTATTGATCTGAACTCGGAACTAACGTCAGCCCAATTTCGGTTACCAAGCGCTTCGGCTCGACCGAACCTGGAAATGGTGGAATCTACTGAGCTGCCCACTGTGGCATCGGAAACAAAGGAGGATCAGGAGCAGTTTGTTGAAGAGGAACAGAAACTCCTTAACAGATTTTCTACTCTACCTATGGAAATACAAGCAGACATCTTTGCAAGAATATATAAGCTAATAGCTACTTTAGAAAGAATGTCGACGACTGGTAGGATTGGAGACGAAGCAAACGCCCAATCTTATGACTATAAATCTCCTGCGGCAAATTATGTGGATGGGCCCATCCCTTCGGGGAATCCACTCTTAGAACAGCCTGCTGTCAAAAATAACGTTGGCCCAATTCGAACTGAAGCAGAAATTAACCTACTAGTTCCGTCCTTGATACGAAGTTCTCCATCAATGAAGCTGCTCTCAATTGTTGTCATTAGTGATGCTTCCAAAATTACTACTGCTATGTGGACAGCTATGAGATGGCTTGCTCCTCATGAAGAGGGCTCCCCGCCAAAACCTCCCAAGTCTATGAGTCACCCAACTAGACAGCTGATCCCAATAACTTCCAACGTTAGTAGAAATGATCCACTACTAGATAAAATTGAATGCTGGCAAGACTCCGACCTGCCACTTTCTACAGCCTCATGTCAGGATGCTGTATCATCGCATCAAACCATTCTTCCCTGACACGATCTTAAGCAAATATGCTCGCATGTCCAGATTTTATCTTGGAATATTGCTGGGTGGAGAAACAAAATATCTGATCCATCATTTGTAAATTTTCTTAAAACCTTTGATATTATTTTCCTCCAAGAGACGTGGCTTAGAAGAGATTTAGGCTTAAATGGTTTCTTTGCCCACTGCTTAGAGGCTGTACCTAGTAATAAAGGAGGTAGATGCAAGGGTGGCCTATGTACGCTTATATCTACTAAAATTTATGCGTCCATAATCAAATTGAATCCCCTTAAGGAGCTTGCAACTTCCTTAATTATTAAATTTTCATGGTCAACTCTTCTTCTTGTCAATGTGTATCTCCCTCCGGCTCAAACAAAAAAATCAGCCAAAGCCAATATTGAAAAGCTTGGTAAATACTTACTTAGTCTGTCAGTACAACATCCTGAAGCATTGGTAATTATAGCGGGGGACTTTAATGCTAGAGTTGGCCCAGATGATATAACCCTCTATTCTAGATTCCATATGGTACCTCCTTTGGGGAATACTCTTGCATCCATTCCAAATAGATGCTCGAGAGACAAGGGTATCAATTATGCCGGTTTCTGTCTTATGCAACTTTTAACTAAAATGAACTTAATACTGGTGAATGGTCGGGTGAATGGAGATTATACTGGAGAATTTACCTATCATGCAAGCAGGGGAGGCTCGACAATTGACTTTTTTATTATATCCCAGGGCCTGTTCCGGGCGGTATCACTGTGTTCGGTTGAGAGCCGACCGGAAAGTGATCATTTCCCTATAACTTTCTTTCTGAAATGTGGTAACCAACAAATCTACGCGGATCTAGAGCCAACTATAGATGCGGATTTGGAAATATGCCCATCACGTATTAAATGGCTCCCCAAAACAGAGAAAAATTTAAGAGACACACTAAATGCCAGCCAGTGCAAATCTCTTCGAGAACTCTTGCTTAATGCAACTTCAGTCACAGCTGCGTTCCAGGCCTTTCAGCAACTTTTTGTTGTTTTACAAAATACACTGCTCCCTACTCACAGCCACAAATTATTGAATTTGGTTTCGAAATCAAAGCCTTGGTTCGATTCTGATTGTGTAGAGAAGAAAAAATATTTAATAACAGCTTATAAGAACTATAAAACCAATAATTCGTATGCCTCACTTTTAGAATATCTAGAATTAAAGAAATGTTTTAAACATCTTATAGCCCGGATAAAGAAACTTGCCCTGAGGGATAACTGGCAACATTTGATCAATGCATCGAAATCAAAGGATTCATCTCTGTTTTGGAAACTGGTTGTCCAGGGATGGCCAACTGATTACTCCAATGTAGATTGCCACATTCCAGCTATTACCTGGGAGAACTATTTTGCTAAACTCTATATGCGAAATCAGAACTCTGCCCTCGTGCCCAAACTGACTAGGTCTGACCTACCGGCCTGGTCACCAGTTTCCGCAAAGGAAATGATTTCTCTTATAGCTAAATTAAAATCTAATAAAGCCCCAGGTGCGGATAATATACCGGCAGAAGTTTTCAAAGCAAATCCTGATTGGTGGGCCCCGATATTAGCAGTGCTATTTACTATGATAGATCAGTCAACTTTAATTCCACCGGATTGGGGCCTTGCAATAATAGTTCCCATACATAAAAAAGGCCCTAGAGATAATCCATCTAATTATAGGCCGATCAGTCTACTTACCATTATTAGTAAGCTTTATGCCATCCATCTCTATGACAAACTAAAAGAATGGGTCGATCAGGACAATAATATAGCAGAGGAACAAGCTGGCTTTAGAGCGAGGCGTTCTACGTCAGACCATATTTTTGTTCTACAGCATCTAGCCAATAAGTATACTGCCTATTCAGGAGGCTCCTTATATGTATCCTTTATAGACTTTAGGACGGCCTTCGACTCTATATCTAGGGAACGGCTATGGGAGAAATTAGAGGCCACTAATATTGATAAGAGATTACTATGTTTAATACGTGGCCTATATGCTAATACCTGTCTACGTGTCAGGTGTAAAGGCAGGTCATCTAACAAGACCTATATTTACTTATAAGGGGGTAAAACAGGGATGCATACTAGCCCCCCTTCTTTTCAATCTATATATCAACTCGCTAGTAGGCAGTCTGCACAGGGTGCATTCACATTTACCAAGTCTGAATGAGAAGTTTGTACCCATTCTTATGTATGCGGACAATATAGCCCTGCTATCACGGTCAAGTGTTGGCATGAGACGTCTTCTGGCAGCACTTGCAAATTATTGCAATACTGAGTCTCTGTCAATTAACTATGACAAAACAAAAGTCTTGGTATTTTCCAACAAAAAGCCTAAACATCTATGGTGGATTCAGAAGCACCCAATTGACCAAGTAGATGTTTTTAAATACCTGGGAGTGATATTTCATTCTAAGGGATCCTGGGGCCCACATTTAAAAGCTGCTATATCCAACACCCAAAGAACCATGAGAGCTCTTCTCGCCTTTTATTATAATAGGGGCGGTCAATACCTTCCTGCAGCAATTAAGGTATTTGTTATGAAGATCATACCTCAGCTATTGTATGGGGCTCAAGCCAGTACCTATGAGAATTATTCTCCCCTTGAAGCAGTACAAAATAGCTTTCTTAGAGCTGTGCTGGCTGCCCCTCGATGTATCCCCAGTAATATTCTCCGACAGAGGTAGGGCTCCCTACTATTGAATCACGTGTTTGGTCATATAGAATTAATTCCTGGCTGAAGATGATATTCACCCCCGTGGGTCTGACACCACTCACACTCTCGGATGCCTTCCAATCTAAGTGGAAGAAGATGATCAATGCTAAAATATTAAGTTTAGGATTTTCCCTGCCAATGATTATTAGTTTGGGTTATATAAAAGCTAAAGAAGTCATAGCACAACGGATACGAGATGTAGATCTCCAGGGTCATCTGCTGCTGATCACCAAGCGCAGATATAATCCAAGGCCATTTGTAATGGCTCCTTATCTGAACACTTTAACCTTACCCAGATTTAGAAGAGCCTTTACGTGGGCTAGGTTTAACATTCTCCCATCGGCTCTACTGAAAGGGCGTTATAAAAAAATACCTTATAAAAATAGATTATGCCCGTGTGGTAATGAAGAAGTAGAAACGATTGGACATGTACTACTCTTCTGTCCTTCTTACCGAGATCTTAGACTTCACCTGATTTCTCCCATTCTGCAAGATCTCCCTGGTAGGTCTGAAACTTTTTATGTAGATTATCTTCTATCTGAGCATTCCCCATCGGTAACAGCTAAGGTTGCCAGCTTTTGTTCTGCTGCTGTTCTGTGTAGAAGATCTCTGATAACCACGAGGTAGAGACATTTGTAGCTTAATTTTTAACTGAAATTTTTAATCGATCAACTGCTTTTTTTTAGAATTTTAGAGTTTTAGATGTTTATTGTATTTTGCTATTGTTACTGCTGTGTATTAATCTGTATGTATGTGTTTTGGTCTATGACCGTAATAAATATATTTGATTTGATATTTGATTTGATCTGACTTCATATTATGCTAATGCAGGGGGCTCAGTGCAGCATTCAATATTTATGCATGCTGTAGGAGCAACTCCATATGGTGGTATACTCTTTGTTTTCCTCCCCTGCCATTTAACAAACACATTTTTTTTCTTTTCCGCTGCCGTGGCTATTGGGTCTCAGAGGAAGGGATGGTTTTGGAATTCACAAAGAGGAGCATAGAATTTCTTGGCTCTCAAATTATCTCTGCTCCATTTGAAGATCAAATGCAGGTGCCTGCTGGCAGAAGGAAAGGGGGAGGCTGGTTTGTGTCAGGCAAGCAAGTTGAAAGACACTTACTGGGAACCATAATCAGAGCATCATACTGGCGCATGTGTTGTGTGCATGCAAGAGTGCAGTTTTTTTTCCTTCCTCAGGCAATCTGCTTTGCGTGGCAGAAAGGAGACTTGTGCTTCGGATGTATTAGATAATATTACAGAGCAAGTTTAATCTATATCATATCTGCAATTCTTGTAAAGGCAGAGAAAGCTTTTGGGGGGGGGGTCATTCAACCCCAGTATTTTTCATTTTCAAAAGAGCATTTCTGGCAGGGGGGAAAAGTCCATCTAGCCCAGGATGATTGGCACTAATAATCATTTGATAGCTTTGCAGTTAAGGGCACTTATTCAGGACAAGGGCACTGCCAGACAGGGAAGAGAATTTGGTGCCCTTCAGATGTTGCTGGCCTGCAATCCCATTGTCCACCTGATCAACTACCATGCTGGCTGGGGCTGATGGGAGTTGGTCCAACAAGTTCTGGAGGGCCACAGGTTCCACATCCTTGTTCTACAGAAATCATGCCTTATCAAGCTAGCTCTTCTGTAGGTCCCTGAGAACATAAGGGCATTTATAAATTTTACTTCTAGCTTAACAGAACCAGTATAAGGAAATCATCTTTGCCTTAACTTTGAAAATAGACGTGGGGGTCTGGATTAGGCTTCTCAGAAAGCAAGGCTGGCTCCATAGGAACATTGGAAGCTACCTTATCCTGAGTCAGACCATTGGTCTATCTAGCTCAGTATTGTCTACACTGACCGGCAGTGGCTCTCCAGGGTTTTAAGCAGGAGTCTCTCCCAGCCCTGTCTGGAGATGCTGGAGACCGAACTTGGGATCTTCCGCATACAAGGTAGGTGCTCTATCACTAAGCTATGGCCATTCTCCAGGTTTGAAGGTGTCTGGGGCAAAGTGCCTCCTTGGTAGGGCCCTCTCCAGGGGCAGCAAGGAGGCACCATTTTGATTTCCTGCAACAGCCTGGAATGACTGACACAGCATCATGCCAGAGCACTGTGGAAAATGTAAATGCTAGCTTGTAGATTGGCCAGGATGGGATGGCGTGTGCTAGGACACCAGGACCTCAGCAGCTGCCCTAGGGTGCCTAGGGCTGATGTTAGGCCAAGAATCACCCAAGAATTGTGTGTCGTGAAAAATGACTGGCCTAGGCCCAAATGAGAACTGGTGTAATAGTTAGAGAGTGTTAGACTAGGACCTGGAAGGAGTTGTTGTTATGTGCCTTCAAGTCAATTACGACTTATAGCAACCCTATGAATCAGTGACCTCCAAGAGCATCTGTCGTGAACCACCCTATTCAGATCTTGTAAGTTCAGGTCTGTGGTTTCCTTGATGGAATCAATCCATCTCTTGTTCGGTCTTCTTTTTCTACTCCCTTCTGTTCTTCCAAGCATTATTGTCTTTTCTAATGAATCATGTCTTCTCATGATGTGTCCAAAGTATGATAACCTCAGTTTCATCATTTTAGCATCTAGTGACAGTTCTGGTTTAATTTGTTCTAACACCCAAGTATTTGTCTTTATTACGGTCCATGGTATCTACAAAGCTCTCCTCCAACACCACATTTCAAATGAGTTGATTTTTCTCTTGTCCACTTTTTTCACTGTCCAACTTTCACATCCATACATAGAGATTGGAAATACCATGGTCTCAATGATCCTGACTTTAACGTTCAGTGATACATCTTTGCATTTGAGGACCTTTTCTAGTTCTCTCACAACTGCCCTCCCCAGTCCTAGCCTTCTTCTGATTTCTTGACTATTGTCTCCATTTTGGTTGACTGTGCCGAGGTACTGATAATCTTTGACAAGTTCAATGTCCTCATTGTCAACTGTAAAGTTACATAAATCTTCTGTTGTCATTACTTTAGTCTTTTTGCCGTTCAGCTGTAGTCCTGCTTTTGTGCTTTTCTCTTTAACTTTCATCAGCGTTTGTTTCAAATCATTACTGGTTTCTGCTAGTAATATGGTATTGTCTGCATATCTTAAAATTATTGATATTTCTCCCTCCAATTTTCACACCTCCTTCATCTTGGTCCAATCCCACTTTCCATATGATATGTTCTGCGTCTAGATTAAATAAATAGGGTGATAAAATACACCCCTGTCTCACACCCTTTCCGATGGGGAACCAATCGGTTTCTCCATATTCTGTCCTTACAGTAGCCTCTTGTCCAGAGTATGGGTTGCACATCAGGACAATCAGATGCTGTGGCACCTCCATTTCTTTTAAAGCATTCCATAGTTTTTCATGATCTACACAGTCAAGGCTTTGCTGTAATCAATAAAGCACAGGGTGATTTTCTTCTGAAATTTCTTGGTCCATTCCATTATCCAACATACATCTGCGATATGATATCTGGTGCCTCTTCCCTTTCTAAATCCAGCTTGGACATCTGGCATTTCTCGCTCCATATATGGTAAGAGCCTTTGTTGTAGAATCTTGAGCATTACTTTACTTGCATGGGATATTAAGGCAATAGTTCGATAATTAGTGCATTCATTCCCTGGGATCCCCTTTCTTTGGAATTGGGATATATATTGAACGCTTCCAGTCTGTGGGCCATTGTTTAGTTTTCCATATTTGTTGACAAATGTTAGTCAAAATGTGGACAGATTCAGTCTCAGTAGCTTGTAGCAACTCTGTTGGTATGCCATCTTTTCCTGGTGATTTGTTTCTCCCAAGAGCAGCTTTTACCTCAAAGTCTAAAATTTCTGGTTCTTCATTATACAGTTCCTCCATGAATGAATCTGTCTTCCTGGCATCTCTTTTATAGAGAAACCAAGTCACAGTGAAAAATAAGGATACTGCCCAATGTGGTTTACAGATCAGATAGCTGCAGATGACTCAAGAAAGTTAAACAAGCTGACCCTTGTTGAAACTTAGGCACACTAGTCACTTCAAAAGCACCAAGAGTGGTTTTTCTGGCTGCATTTTGAAGTGACACTTCCTTAAGCTGGACACATCTCCTTCCCCACTGCTGACCTCAGACCTTTCAGGACTGCCCACAAGAAGCATTGGGCCAATCACTGTCTCTGGCTGAGCCTACAGCAAAGAGTTTCCATTGGCTGCACCTGGAGGGGCAAAGGATTGATCTACCAATCAACTGAGAAATCTGTCTAAGGCTAAAAAATTTTTAAAAGCACTGGGGCTGATCCTACCCAGTTTTAGAGTAAAAGGGGACAGAATTTGGCTAGTGGTGTGTGCATTTTCAGTAAAGAGAGGTAGAGATACACTGGAACAAGCACAAGAGTAAGTATGTCTCTACCCTCATTCTAAGTGTCAGGATTCAGAAGCACAAAGGGATTGCAATGCTCTTCCATACAATCTAGTTTTAAAATTACTGATGTCCTCTAACTCTCCTAGGGAGATTATTTTCTGCAGGATTATTGTATCTCTTTGGACAATGTTTCCCCAGCCTGGTGCCCTCCAGATGTTGCTGAACTACAACTCCTCAGCACAGCTAGGTCAGGGATGATGGGAGCTGTATCCAACATCTGGAGAGGCATAGGTTAGGGAAGGCTACCTTCGGAGAAACAGCTTCAAAGATGATAGACAGGACCCTGCAATCTACCAGGACCCAATTGATGGGGACGGACAGCCAGGCTCAGGTGGGCCACCCTAACCTCTTATTTCATTCTTGTTACTTCCCATCTCTCCAAGGAGGATATTTTCTCTGGGCTGAAGCTTTCTCCTTTCATGCTAAGAGATGGAGTGTGGAGCCTTCCCTGCTGAGGATTTTTTTTAAAAAAAAATTAATAAAAAATATTCTCCCTTGCATTTCTAAAAGCGTATCATGGCTGCAAAGCAGTGAGTGAACAAGACAGAACAATTACCAGCAAAATGAGCCGGGTTCACCTCCCAGGGAGTTGCTTAGCCTTGGAATAAAAGAGCTTTAATGTATGCCACTAAGGGAACTCAACTGCTTTCTGTTGCTAAATCATTCACACTCACACTCTAGGTAACACGTTCCTTCCCACCCACCCACCCCAGCAGAATGTGAAGGCAGCAAAAGGCATGCCTCTCCAGGCTGTGCCGATGATCCTGAGCTGTGATGCAAATGCATTTTGCATTATCAGCATTCCCATTTCCTAACACAGGGATGGGGAACCTATTTCATCCCAAGGGCCACATTCCCTTCTGGGCAATCTTCTGGGGGCCACCTGCCAGTGGCGGCAGGACCGGAGGCAAAAGCAGTCAGAGCAATGAAGGTAAATTTTACCTTTGTACAGTCAGCTAGTTTCTACACGCACACTTACCTCCCCCTCCCATATGCCATCCTGGCAAGCAAGAGATATTCTCAGAGTTCAAAGAGACATTCCAGCCAGGCAAAAATAGTCAGGGAGGAGGGGAAGCAAGGGTGGGGAGGGGGTGTGGCTTGGGGAGAGTCCCAAGGCCAGACAGAGAATGCCCAGAGAGCCCTAGCAGGCTGCATTGATGCTCCCCATCTCTATCCTAACTAAGGATAGGGGATAATATCTGCTAAATCGGATTTAGTACCAGATTCCAACTGAATTTGACAGTCCGTTATCTTTTCGGACCAGCACAGATTTGTTGTGGTGGGCCTCGGCTGGATTCGACATGGATTTTTCCCCCGATCCCCCCCATTTTACATAATTATCTGCGTAATTTAATCTAAAATGATGCATTTGAAGCTGTGTGTGTGTGTGTGTGTGTGTGTGTGTGTGAGAGAGAGAGAGAGAGAGAGAGAGAGAGAGAGAGATGGGCCTTCATGTCAGTTACGACTTCTGGAGACCCTATGAATCAGCAACCTCCAATAGCGTCTGTTGTAAACAACCCTGTTCAGATCTTGTAAATTCATAAATAGGAAAAAAATAAACCATGTGGAACACTGTGATCATTTACATAGGCATTTATGTTAAAAATTACACAATTTTTTTTTTTGCAACCAAAACAAAACAAAAAAACCACAGCGGATTAAATCGGCAATCGTCAAAGCAAGTAGGAACAAAAAAAAAGGGCAAATCGGGATGGAAAGATGGACTATTGCAATACAGGAAGATCGGAACTAGGCAGCGAACCCCCATCCCTAATCCTAACAGGTCATGTAGCATTTGAAGAAATGCCGCCTCTTCCTCCCCCCCCCCCAATATTACTTATGTGTGTCTTCACAACACAGCCAGAAGAATATGGCTCACTAAAGGAATCAAACAGAGAGAGAGAGAGAGAGAGTGAGTATGTGCCATTTGGAAGAGACAGGGACATGGGCTTTCTAAAACACAAGCATGTATCAAACCTCCAAGCTTGAAGATAGGTATGGGGAACCTCAGGCCTGAGGAATCAAATGCAGCCCTCCAAGCCACTGGGACTCTCCCCACATCATGCCCCTCACCAGTCTTGCTTTACACTGTTTTAGTTTTTTTTTTTTTTTGCCAGGCTGGAATGAATCCTTGAACTCTGATAACGCCTTTTGTTTACCTGGAGGAAGGATAGAGAGGTATGTGTTGGAGAGAAAACCAGCATACTGTAGAAAGGTCACATTTGTTGTTCTGTCCAGTTTTGCCTCTGATCCCACTCCCCACTGCCATGTGGCCCCCAGAAGGAAATACGGTCCTCAAGCTGAAAAAGGGCCCTCACCTGTGCTTTAAGATAATCAGAGGATGCCCTGCTTAGAGTGCTCTCCTTTTTAGAATAAGGCTACAGAAGTTCGTTCAGGGCTAAGGAACTTGTGATCCTCCATATGTTGGACTACAACTCCCATCAGCCCCAGCCAGCATGGCCTATGGTCAGAGGTGATGGGAGATAGAGTCCATCAACACCTGAGAAGACCACAGGTTTCCCTGATTTAGTTGATGGATCAAGTTAGATCAAAACAACAGCAGCAACAAAAACTTCCAAGCAACTAAAAAGATGAGTCCAATTGACCAAGAAACATGTTAAAAAGTTAAAACCATTTTCATCAACTACTTACAGAAATTGCAGCTTGTAGGTGCCATCTTAAAAGAGGATCTCCCCTTCTCCCCCACCCACAGGAGGCAATTCCTCTTCTAAACTGGTATCTGACAAGACCTAGATGTGTCATCCAAAACCATAAGCCCTATTTAGGAATTCACCTGAAATTGTACTGAGGGAGGAGCGGGGTGGCGTGCATGCAAGCCTCACTCCCAATGTCCCCATTCCTGCCAGCTTCAGCCTCAGACCTTTGCAAGTTGGGCAGAAGGGAGTTCTTTGCATGTTTGGCTGAATGCATTGAGACTCCTCCCCATGATCAGGAGGCCCAGTTGCAAAGGGTTCCCAATTGCAGGGAGCACATCCAGGTGAACACGCTTAGAATCCCCATTCAGAATGCCCCTCTCAACCTGGGGATGTTGGGGGTAGAGCAGACACAAACTAGTCCTCAAGTACACAGTGTCATGAACCAACCTGTGCACAGCAATGCAGCTAAATTAAGGATGAGCTTCCCAATCACCTCTGGTATTAGGGTTGCTAGACCTCTGCACCTGGCTGGCCCCATCTTCAGGCTCTGGGCCTGATTCCTGTGTTCCTGATCACCCCAGCACTGCAACCCCACCCCGGGGCATCAAAGATGAGGGAAGGTTAAAGGGGCATCATATTGTTCTGCCTCTTCCCTTCCCAATTTGCCCCACTGTGCTGCTCTGCCTCCTCTATGTCCTGCCTTATGACATAACTAAGCCCTACTTATGAATTGTCAATGAGCCTCAAGGACTGGGATGCTGGACAACCTGACAAATCTTTCTGCCATGTAGCACAGTCTCAAAAATACAGTTGGGCCTTCCTTTAGTATGGGCTAAAGAGTCAGTCCTTGTCACTGTGGGGAAGCAGCAATGCCTGGAGAGTGTCCAGCACTTGGGACTTCTCAGAACTCCCAGCAGCAGCTGCATTTGGGAAACAGAGTCTCCTTCAAACAGGCCTATGACACAAACGGACACTAGATGCATGCAGTCAAGGGATTAGCCAGCTAAATTCAAAAGAGGAACACACGAAATCAGGGAGCTGCCCTTCTACTGAATCAGACCATTGGTCCATCTGCCTCAGCATTGTCTACAGAGATTGGCAGCAGCTTTTCCTGGTTTCAGAGAGGGGTCTCCCTTCGTCCTACCTGGAGATGCTGGGCCTTGAAGGTGTGGACTGAAGCTGGGGCTTTTTCCAAGCAAAGCAGAAGCTTTGCCACTGACCTACAGTCCTTCCCCAATTCATCCCTTACTCCCCCTTACCCATTTTAAGGGTTGACAGATCACAGCGGTGCAATGGTAGCTGAACCCACAGCTGGGCAGAAATCCCTTTCTGCTCAACCCTTGAACATTCAGGAGCTCCCACCAGAGTCTCCACAGGAATACTCGAGACCCACCTGTTTGGAGCACCACAGAAATTATCCTGAAGCATGAAGCCTTGGGGCCCTAGGCCACCAGAGTTTATAATCTGACTCCTGTATTTAGATGCATTGTGTCTCACTAACTTTAATTGTTGAGGCTTTAAACAGACTGGCTATGGCATTTTATCACTTTTGCTGAGAGTCCACCACAGGGGACTTTAGTGGGAGACAGAACACAAATCCAGAACCACAACACAGAGCCTAGACCCTGGCAACCTGTGCTTTCTTGGCTCCCTCCATAGTCCTCAGCCCCCCTCCCTTTCCTGTCTGCTTCCTTCCTGCCAACAGTGCAGAGCCGCTCCTGTCTCAAGGCACTATTTTGAGGTCATGCCCCATGCCTGCTTTCTCCTTGGCGCCTTCTTTCTTCACTTCCCTGCCTCTACCACCCAATATTTCCTGGAATGCGCTTTCCAGCCACCCCACTGCTTATTATGTCAATTAGCTACCCTAACTCTGGGCCAGCAGGGAGGAGAGCCTGACCAGTAGTCCAGAGTCGGTGAGTTCAAATCCCTGCTCGTGTCTCCTGAGTGTCAAGGGCCAGCTAAAGATCACCCCCACAGTGTGGCTCAGGGGTTGCGTGCCCTGCCACCCGTGCAGCAGTGGGCAAGCTGTGTAGTCCCAAGGAGCCCAGTTGCCCCCCAGCTGGCAGTTGCAGACAAGAGAGGGGCTGGCTTGTGCGGCTGTGGCAAGCTGAGCAGGCCCTTGCCAGCTGGGGAGGACTAGCCTCAGAGGGAGGCAATGGTAACTCCCCTCTGAATACTGCTTACCATGAAAACCCTATTCAGAGGGTAGCCATTAAGTCGGGATCGACTTGACAGCAGTCCATTCCTCGGTATTCCTCTCCCTCCCCCCTTGCAACAGCTTGCTGCCCATCTCTTAACTTGACGTGCCTCTCATCAGCCTCTTATTGGCTCTATTCATGAGATCCACTGATCCTTCCCTCAGGTTCCCGTTTCTCCACCAAGTGCGTATTCTATATCCTTCCTTCAACCATCCTGACCAATACAGCTCTCCTCAATATGCCCCATATAGCTACTCTGGTCCCTACAGCAGAGATGGGAAACCTGAGGCCTTCCAGATGTCTCTCGACTACAACTCCCATAGACCCGTGGCCATGCTGCCTGGGGCTGATGGAGTCCAACAACATCTGGAGGCCACAGGTTCCCATTCCTGCCCTATAGCCTGTTTGAGGTCTTAATCACAGCCAAACTGACATCCTTCACTACCCTCATGGAACGTGGACTGCAAATATTCTGACCTTTCGTCATCCTTGAGCAACTGAATGTTTGTGGCCATGCCATGCCACTAGCGCAGGCAATTGGCAGCAGAGGCTGTATCAGCACCTAAGCAACAGTGAAGTATTTTGGTTTGGACACCTTGGGAATAACCATGTTGCCATGGGGCCTCGTTCTCTGATGAATACCCTTCAAAGACTGCTCAAACACCCTCTGGGGTGAGTACAAAGCATATATTCCCCAAGAAACAAGTATCACAAGGTTGTTCCTGGAGCAGTGCGGCCTATTTCCCACTTTGGGCCACCAAAGTCTTGAGGATTTTGGAAACATGCTGCGCCATTTGGAGCATTCTTCTGAACCATGGAGGGACTCGTTCAGGTTTGATCATCCAAGAGAGGTTGGTTTTAAGAAGCCTTTCATGCTCAGCAGAATGTCACTGCTGATTTGTCAGCCTGCAAGAAAGAGCCAGTGTCCTGAATGGGGACAGCAATGCTATCTTCTATCTTATCTGTCCACAGAATGGATTGGTACATGAAGTCTTCCAAGGATGAGCATAGGCACCCTGGCAGTTATTTCCAAGGATGGCTCTCCAGCATTACCAGTTGCAGTGTAGAACAGCAGGGGCACAGTGTTGGATTTGGTGCTGGATAGTCCATGTTTAACCCCTGAAGGTGACTATGGGCTCCTCCAGACTGTTTTTATTTATTTATTTTAATGCAGGAGTATTCTGCAACATGTCACCCACACAATAATATACATTAGGGGTGGATTTATACATCCACACACCATTCCACTTTATTAGATGTTCTGTGAGCTTCCTCAATGTTATCACGTTATTGCTGTCTGGAGGGGCACTCTTGTGCTATAGTGCAACAAAAGGAGGCCAAAAAACCAACCAGAAACATTTGTTACAGGATTTCAGTAGGCGGTTACGGGAGATGCACCGATTGGAGACAAAGCAGTACGTCTGCCCCAAAACTTTTGCAGGCACAAACAGTATTGAAAGTGGGACTGAACATAACTAACCCAATATCATTGTGAGCAGAAATAATCATGAATGCACAATAAAAAAGGGCATCCAAAGGGGTCCTCCCTTTCACAGACTAATCACAAGTGGCTACATTTGGAACACAGTGCAGCCTTCAAGTCACCCCCATCTCAAAAGGGACACTCCAGAGCTGGGAAAAGAGCACCACAAATGATCACATAGCCAGAATATAGTCCCTCTTAAGAAAGTCTAAAGCACTGACGGTGGGTTGTTTTTTTCCAGTTTAGAAGAAAAAGACAACTCAGGAGGAGCAAATTTATAAAGTCATGAACGATTGCAGAGTCAGTTTTTCTCTGTTTCTTACAATACTAGTAAGTGCTTTTTTTTTAAAAAAAAATAACAACAAATTAAGTGCCGGTACTCATACCATGATAAAAGTGCTCTGGATGCCAGCACAAAATGGTTGCTATGGGGAGCAAAAAATAAAAATAAAAAAATAAAAGAGGTGACAGTACTCGGTACTGGTGAGTACTGTTACAAAAACAGAAGGGGGGGGAAGCCCTGTTAGCACTCAGACTATTTCACCCAATGAAATAGATTGGCTGCAGGTTCAAGACACATTGGGGGTGGGGTGGGGAGAGAAAGTACTTCTCACAACACAATTGATTTTATGCAGCTCTGGCACCACCTTGTGGCATCCTCCTTAGGCAGCTGCTGGAGCCCTAGGGCCCTAACGATATGGTGGACACAATTTTTCACTTCCTACCATGCCTTGGATGTAGCATCGCTCTGATCCACCAAGGCTCTTGTTTTATCCTCAGTCCACCTTACAGGGTTGCTGAGAGGATTAACCCATGCAGCATCGAACTTCTGGGAACAAGGGTGGGATACAAATGCGATAAATGTAACTTTTGCCCCTTGTTGTCCTGGAGCTAATATTCACGATCTTCTTGCATATACATGATTCCCCCTAAACTCAGAGTGTGCAAATTGCACTGAGGTACCCCAGACAATATTAACAAACCAGATATAGCACGATCAGGGCCGGCCCTACTACTAGACAGAGTGAGGCATCTGCCTCAGGCGGATGATGCAGAGGGGTGGAGAGTGGACACAGCTGTGTGAGCTGTGCAACCTGCCCCCTAAGCTAATCTGCTGTCCCCGGATGCCATGGAGCATGCCTTCCATCTTCAGCGTTGAAGCGAGCTTCAATTGCCAGGGACATTCAAAGTGGACCCTGCTAGCCCCTATGCTTGCAAAGAGGCGTAAACTGCAAGATTGGAAGGATAAACACCCGCCATCTACTACTCAGTGGTCGCAAGATCTGACTGCCCTTTCTATATTTGAACATATAGCTTATAACTGTCAATCTCATTTGGACACCTGTTTGGGCATATCAGTGGTGGGTGGTCCTCACTGGAACTGGTGGGGCAGAAGGCAGGGAGACCAACAGCGGGTGAAGCCACAGCCAATGACAGGCAGAGTCAACTCATTCTAGATTTTCTCCTCCTCTCTGCTGAATTCTGCAAGGGCAAAACTGAGACTAAGCAGGAGGAAGCTGACAGGTAATGCCATCCCCTGGACTGGTTATAAATAGAAAGGTAGGCAGCTGGGTGAGGAGCTGGCTCAGTGCAGTATGAGTTTGGTGGGGCAGTGCCCCATCTGCCTCCACTGAACATATGGACTATCTATATTAATTCATACGTTTAAGTCAGGATCGATGGAATATTTTTTATCGTTTGCTCCTTTTCCGTTATATTTGCAAAAATGAAATCTAAATAAATAAAGATTTGATTGCTAGTCTGGTCGGCTTTTGAAGATGGAATGGGGAAGATACTGTCACTTAGTCCTGTGCCTCACGCAACAAAAAGGCTTGGACCTGCCCAGAGTGTGATGAAACAAAGGAGGACTAACATAGTCTAGTTTTGGCCTCCTGTTTTTTTATCACTTCTCATGAATTTGAAAGTGAATCTATGGTAGTGTTGCGCCAAGAGGAGTGGTTCCCATCTGGGACAAAATAGGCTAGAATTGAAAGAGCTTTTCAGGGAGGACAAAGACCTATTTCTTCCCTGATAAACCATTTCATCAGATGGAAATCTGGGAGCAGACCTCAGGTCTGGGTACTCCCACTAGGGAAGAAAGAACCCATTTTGAGGTGTTACCTCGCAGGGTCCAGGAGATCCTGCATTCAAACACAGACAGGATTTCCCTGGATCAGTCCTTTAATTCTGATTGAATGATTATTGGAATGAGCAAGATTGAGGTCCACTCCCAATTTTGACCCAACTAGAATCCTAGTGGAACATGGGAAGTTGCCTTACACCAAGTTGGTGATCTGGCTCAGGGACTGGCAGCAGCTCTGCAGGGCTCCAGATGGATACTCTTTCCCAACCCTGCCTGGAGATGCCAGGGATTGAACCATGGACCTTCTGCATGCAAAAGAAGGGCTCAGCCACTGCCACTGAGGCAGCACCTGAACAGTCTCATTACAATTTTGGGGAGTCTGTTATTATCCAGATTTGAAGTCTGCACTCCAGATTCTTCCTAGCTCCTAATTCCAGAAAATCAAGCCTTTCTTGGCATCAGGGATTTATTTCTTCTAGACAGACACGTCACGATTTGCTGAACATCCCCTGCTCTCAGCTTTATTTGCAAGATCAACAATCCACCACGACAACTTCCTAAACTTTCAGACAGGCAAGGAAGGGGAGAGAGATGCAGGTCAGACAGGCGGTCAATTATCCGGCATGCAAGAAAAGCCAGCAAATGTAGCCCTGGGACTGAAACTGTCAAGTCTTGCGCAGGCCAGCTGCAGCTGTGGGAGACTGACAGGAAAGGGAAACAAAGGAGAAAGCTGCATTGATATTGTGAGGACTTTCTCCAAGAAGCTCTCCTGTTTCAGTTCAGCTGAACTTTCCAGATTTTGTCTTTTGGACAGCCACTCATGCGTGATATTTAAGCTTCATTTGTTTGCTTTCTGGAACTTCTCTCCCAAATTTATCAAAAGCATCAAGAGTCTCCATGTGCAGGAACAATTAGAGCAGGGGTCCCCAACCTTTTTGAGCCTGGGGGAAATCTGGAAATCTAAGAAACTGTTTTGGGGACCACAAAATACCCAATTCACAGAAGGAAAAACTAGCAATGCTCAGAACCCTCCTGTCCAAAAAAGCAGGCAAAATACTTAACACACATCCCAAAGCAAATGAAAAAACAGACAAAAAGTAGGCAATACCCCCCATAACACAGATTCCCTCCAAAAAAGATTAAAAAATCCTCAAGTGAAAAAAATTGGGAGGGACAAGGGGCTTTGATTGGCACCAGGGAGGCTGCTTGACAGCACCATGGTATCCATGGGTGCCACGTTGCTGATCCCAGAACTATATTATTATTAATTGCATTTGTTAGTCACTTTATACAAAAAAAGTCTCAAAGCACATTAGAAACCCTTTGTGTTTACAAAATAAACCGCATACAAGTAAAATCAATTAAAAGCCAAATTAAGAACATCATACAATACAAACTTTCTAAAATGCTCATCCAACAATACAATAGAAAGGACAAGTCCTATTCCACTCCACTAAAAGTTTATCAGCACAGTACAGCTAAATCTAACCACCAAAGGGCTGGGCAAATAATAATGCCTTAGCCTGGCACCTAAAAACAGACAACACGAGCACCAGGCATGTTTCCTTAGGGAGAGCACCACTGAAAAGGCCCGTTCATGTGTAGCCACTAGGGATACCAGACCTCCAGCTTTCAGCCAGAGACTCCGGTTTTTGTGGGTCCTCTCTGGGTGACTCATCTTAATCTCCAGACTTTCAGCTTTCATTAAAAAAAGTTTCTAGATGGTCTGGTTCCCGAGATATAACCAAAATATTAGCTACTCCCCCACAACTTCGGTTAGTTGCTCTAACTTCTGCTCTAATCCCTGCCCTTTCAGGTTTTTAGTCAATAAGAAGTCAGGGTTGTGATTGACAATAGCAAGAGCTAAACGCATTGCAGGTTCTGAGAACAGTTTCCTTTTCCTGTTTTCTTTCACATCAGCAATTCAGTAAATATATAGCTTTCAGCAGCATCAAGAATACTTTCCCTGTACAGGATTGGGACTTGCTTCTGAGTAAACATGCATAGGATTGCACTACAACAGAAGATCACAGAAGGATCTTGGTAGGCATAAAAGTGTACATGTAAGGTTTTTCTAATTACTTGCAAAGATGGTATATTATACTTTTTATTTTTCAAATAATTTTTGAACAGAAGTTTTAAAAAGTGTACATGCTTCAGTGTTATACTTTTCTAATTAAGGAGTCAAACAAAGTTTAAATTTTACAGGACTGTGGAAGAGGGCATCTTATTTGTCTTATTCATAACCTTCCCAATATGAACATTTTCTGGGAGTAAAACTTCAATGCTAATTCTACATGTTTGGGAGCTAACCCCATTGAATTCAGCAGGACTTACTTTTGAGTAGACATGGTTAGGATTGTGCTGAAAATCAATTGGACTTTTGAAGGAAAAATGAAATGGACTGCCTTCAAGTCGATTCCGACTTATGGCAACCCTGTGAATAGGGTTTTCATGGTAAGCAGTATTCAGAGGGGTTTACCATTGCCTTCCTCTGAGGTTGAAAGGCATTGACTGGCCCAAGGTCACCCAGTGAGCTTCATGGCTGTGTGGGGATTCGAACCCTGGTCTCCCAGGTCGTAGTCCAACACCTTAACCACTATGGACTTTTGAGTGAACATAAGAAAGGATTGTGTTGTAAATCTTTCTCTCCCCCTCTGATCCTTTTTTTTTTTTAAGCAGTAAGGCAGGACTTACTTAGCTGTCACTGCTTTTATTTGGCAGGAAATGAATAGCTATTTTTTAAAAAAATGTTCTGCAACGGCCAACTGGTTTTGACAATAAACTATTATATGGGATGTATGTATTTTTACATCTCCATTGTGTGCATATATGGAATATTTCCAACAACCCTGTGAGGTAGAGTTGGAAACCAAGGCAGCTCACAAGAAATAAAGCCATTTAAAATCCAATAACTGTAAAACAAATATAAAACAGTTGCAAAACAGCTTGAAGTGGCATGATTCTGAATTTTGGAGTAGGTGAGTGAAGTTCCTTATCATTGAATTGCAGTCCTATGCATGCTTCCCTGTCTGAGTAAGCCCCATTGAATACATTGGGATTTGCTTGTGAGTAAACATGCATAGAATTGCACTATAAATATCTTTACAGGTTGTGTAAATAATAAACATCTTTGACATTCATGCTTATATAAATATTTATTCATAATGTGTCTTGATATGCATCTGATTTCACACTATGGTTGCAAATTATTCTTTACAAATGATTATTTCCTCTACATTTGAATTGTGCCCTTCTTCCTTGGGGTGGTCATGGTCCCCCTCTGTTCTTTTCACCCTGAGGGACAGGTTAGGCTGAGAGATGCTGCTTAGCCCATGGTCACCAAGTAAACTTTATGGCTTATTTCCATTTTAAAATTAAATTAAAATGATTTATACGTAGGCAAAGTTTATGAAGTAAAGGAAATCCACATAACAGATTTAAAGCACATCCAACTCACATTTAAAGCACATGACGTCCCCTAAAGAATCCTGGGAAGTGAAGTTTCCCCCTCACAGTTATAGTTTCCACCATCCTTAACAAACTACAGTTCCCAGGATTCTGTAGTGGGATTCATGTGCTTCAAATGTATGTTGAATGTGCTTTAAATGCATTGTGTGTATCTGCCCTAGTATGCTGTGCATTCATTAGTGAATTGAAAAGAACAATTTTAAAAGATACATTTTTAAAAAGGGCTGTAGCTCAGTGAAAGGGTGCATGCTTTGCATGCAAGGGTCTAAAATTCAATCTCTGGAAGAGACTATTGCCTGGAATCCTAGTCCATGACAATGCTAGTCCATGACATCAGTACTGAGCTAGATGATACCAAATGGCCTGACTCAGTACAAAAGAGGAAAGACCCAAGGGCCACAGTGACTCCAAAATTTATTTATGTATTTTATTTACAACATTTATATACTGCTTTACTGTAAAAAACCTCAAAGTGGTTTATAGCAGGAATTAAAACAATAAAATTATTGGCAAAACCTGTTAAAAACAGATATTTAAAAACATTCAAAATAATAAAACCAACAATGAGTTAAAACAGATAAAAAATAATCGCTTCTACATGCCTGGGTAGGCTTGCCTAAACAAAAATATTTTTAGAAGGTGCCAAAATGAAGGCACCTGCTAATGTCAATCGGCAGGGAGTTCCAAAGCATAGGTGCTGCCACAGTACAGGACTGATTTCTTACAAGAGCAGAACAAGTACTATGTGGCACCTGTAACATGGAAAGCGCACCATGAATTTGGCTTGGTACCAAATCAGCAACCAGTACAGATTTCGGAGCAGAGGTATTACGTGCTGATAGGGTCTCACTCTTGTCAGCAATTGTGTCACAGCATTCTGCGCTAACTGCATCCCCTGGGTCAAGTTGTGCTGCATGGGGATTTCTGTTAACTTGGCTGACTGGCTGCCAGGATTTTTTACTTTTGGTTTTTGATTAGGAATCCTGACTGGTGGTGGAATGCTTAAGTTTCTGCCTTACTCATAAGAATCTTGTTGTGGTTGGTATGGTATTGCATTTAGGAAATCATCACTGTCTTTTGTTTTACTTTTTCTGTTTGCATTTCATTTACCTTTATCCTCACTCCCTTTCATCCACAGAAGCAACAACAGTGGTTCCATGCGCTCCGCTCAACCTTCTTAAACCCACTGATGATGCACCTTGTTGTTTCTTGCCCAATAGTGGTAAAAGGTAATTCACATACTGGGCAGTGTGGCTGCGATTGTTGTTCCCAAGCTGCTGCCTATGAAGGTAGACCAAATCATGTGTGCTTTCTCTTTGTCAATTATATTCACTGGAATTGGGTTGGCTGATGAAGTTAGTTTATAGCAGCCCACAGGGGAGACAGAAAAGGGTAGAGAATCTTCTTACTCATTTCTCAAACCTCTGTCTGAAGTGAATGGTCAAATCTGTAAAGAAATTTGGATGTTAAAAGGTAGAGGCAGGGCATTCCAGGCAGGGGGTTGTCAACCCTACTTGGATATGGATATCTTTGCAGAGGATCCCTAGTGAAGCTTTACCAACAACACAATCCAAACCATATCTACTGTGAAGTAAGTCCTATTGAGTTCTAGGAGGCTTAGTCCCTTAGTAAGTGTGTTTAGAATTGCAGCCTTTGGGGGCATCCATCTTTACTCCTGAGTGCTCTCATCTACAATACTAGGCTCCTTTCTTCCTACAATGGCCTTCTGGTGACTGGCCTGGCTTGAGGGCACTTAAGCCCTTTTTGCCAGAAGCGAGTTGGCTAGATTAAATGTTCCCTACCCAGGCTCCATCTTTTAGCTAAGATTTCTATCTTAATTTCCAATCAGAGAAATGTTTTTGTATGAATTGCATGTGCCAAGCACCTGTGATTGATGCTTAATGTATCATGCTTAATGATGCCACTTGGGCCCGCCCTGTGACATCACTCAGGCACGCCCCATGACATCACTTGGGCTCGCTCCGAAAATCTCAGGGTTTGGGATGCTTCTGGGCTGGCAACCCTAGTAGCCACTCTCTGTACTTCCCTCAGATGAGGCACACAGAGAACGCCCTCTGACAAAGACCACAGGAGTGACCTCTCTGACAGCAGACATACATAGTGGAGAGAGCAGGGCTGTGGAGTCGGAGTTGTGGAGTCGTAAGCAATTTTGGGTGGAGTCGGAGTCGGAAGAAATGTACCGACTCCGACTTCAAAATAAAATTAATATTTTAATATTAATATTAATTTATTAATATTAATAAATTAATATACATTTGCCATTTATGAAGGAGTTGGAGTTGGACAGTAGAAAAATAGAGGAGCCGGAGTCGAAGGTTTGACGTACTGACTCCACAGCCCTGGTGGAGAGACCAGTGCTGGCTCAAGACAGTTTGATTCCTGAGGTGAAGGGCAACATGGCAGAAGCCAAGTGGACTGGCCATAGACTCTTGTTTCCATGCTGGGGATGGGATAGCATACTTGACTACACATGATGCAGCAAGCTAGATTTTTGGGGGGAGGGTGGTGGTCCAGGACTGGCTGTGTAGGATTGAGGAGAACAGCTGGGACTGCTGCTGCCCCCAGCACCTGTCATCTGAGATAATTGCCTTGTTATGCCTAATGGTAGGACTTGCCCAGGGATAGGTCCAATTGGCTGAAATGATGCTATGAAAAGAGAAGGGTGTGCTGGGTGTTCTGTCCTGCCAAGGATCTGGATGTACTGGGACAAAATTGGCACTAGGGGGCATGAGCGAGCCAATGACACAATTATGATGAATATTCTCCAATTTTGATTCTCTATGGGTTTCTTTTTGGAAAAGCCATTTTGTGGGCTAGAATTCCCCACCCCAAGAAAGTTTGTCTGAATATTAACTGTTTTCCATGCCTAGGAAGCACCATTAAGACCCATGTTTTGTGCTCCCTTCCCTTTTTTTCAGTTTAGCCACATGAGCAAACCCACCCATCCAGTCAGGAATTCATATAGTGAACAGAGTGAGTCACATCATGACATTGTCAATCAAACTTGGCTACTAGAAAATACTGTTCTTATGATTTATAACATTTATATCCTGCCCATTAAGTCAGTCCTCTGATATCACCAAGGGCAAATAAGGGAAATTGTGAGGGATTCTTGGGACTGTGTCCTCTGCGGGAGCCCTTTCCCCCCCTTACATATTCAGATCTCACTTTTTTAAGCATCTTGCAAGAACATAAAACAAAAACCATTATCAAACAACAATTGCTAAAACAAGGATTTTGTAAAAGCAGTCAAACTACAATTACAAAATTTAAGCACCAACAGTTAAAAATAAATCCAAGCATAGCACATTAAAAAAAACTAATTAAACAGCAGTAACGTAAAACAGCAAAAAAAATATATTAAATACACAGTGTTTTAATTAAAAGCAGACTAGAAGAGAAAAGTTATCAAAGCCCATTTAAACATGAGAAATAAGAGGCCACTTATATCCCTTGGAAGGGAATTCCAAAGGTGCAGGGCCACCACTGAGAAGGCTCTGTTTCTAGTGCCTGTTAGTTTAACCACACCTTCCTGTCAATCACTGGATGATACCAGCTGATAGGCGGGGGTGGGTTCAATCTAGTTGCAGCTTTACCAGCATGTTCCCCCAAGGAACATATTGGTAAAATAGACCCCTCCCCTCCAGCCCCGTGGGTCAACTTTGACAGGTGGGCAGAATCACTCACTTTTCAGTCACCTGTTAAAGTTGGCCTGCATGGTGGTGGTGGGATAATGATCCAGACTGCCAGAACAAAAAAGTTCCCCACTCCTGGCTAGGCCGTCCTTCAAATAGCCTGGCTCCAAACCATTTAGGGCAAGGGGCAAGGAAACCATTCTTTCATGAACAACCTTGGGGGGGGGGTCGCATGCCAGTGGTAGGTGGGATCAAAGGCAAAGGTGAGCGGAGCAATACTTGTCTGCTGGCATGTAGCCTACTGCACAAAGTGATAGGTCTCTACACCTCCACTCGCTTTTCTACATCCAGGCAAGCTAGAGGCATTGCCACTGCTCAAGGACATGTTCCAGCCGCGCAAATACTTCAGAAGGGTGGGCAGCAGGGCTAGTGAGAGGTTCGATTTGGGAAGGAGGCATGGTCTGGGGAGGTTCCCAAGGGATGGACAGAGAGAGAGAGCTGCATTTGGGCTCTGGGACTGAGATCACCCACCCCTCCTTCTCCCTCCCTACCCAATGAGCTGCCTGGGGAGGGTCATATCTCTCTTCCCAGAGGTCTGAACTCACTTGCAGAGGGCTTTTGAAATTGGGCTGAAGGCCACATGCACCGCCGCACTAAGATAATATTGAAGAGGGCCCTTATTTCCCATTGCCAGATGTGTATTAGACTTGAGCACCCAGAAAAGGCAGCAGAGGCGCACCAGGCAAACAGCAATGGCCTTGGGAAAAGCTCTTCAGGAGAACCACTGGCCCAGCAAACAGCCCTCAGCCCTCATCCTATTGCAACAAATAAGAGATGGGAAAAAGAAGATGTGGCCTTTAGTGCTCATGGTGGAGAAAGGCATAGGCTAGGGACCCATGGGTTGTATTTAACTATGTGTTACTCAAAGCCGACCCAGTGAAGTCACCCAACCTAAAGAAGCTATTGCTAATTTCAATGGGTCTACTCTGAGTAGGACTAGCATTTAATGCTACCCCATATATCTTTTTTCACGTGTCAATAAAATGGCTCAACAGCACAACCCTTTAGGACCATCAGCTTCATCACATACCACGGATCAAAGGTCTCCTTGCCTGCTTCTGAATGGCAGCAAGCTTCTCCCACAAACTAGTGAGACACCCCAGTGTATAGATCAAGTCACATTTCGACTCTCACCTGGTGATGACTGGTCACTGCTCAGTACCAAAGTAGCTGGAGTTGGGCGACGTCTTCGGATCTATTTAAAAAAAAGAGGGGGAAGGGGAGGACTTAGGCACCCATAATCACTTCCAAATGCTTAAGCATAGTAGATATGGGAGAAAGACAGGCAGTCCATCGACAGCAACTACAATGCCACCTTTCCATTATGGTCTGGGCACGCTAGTTAAGGATGCGATTTTCATGCATTATGTTCCATTTATATTCTACCTTTCCCCTGAGGTACTCACGATGGCATTCAGAATTCTCCTGCATATAACTCCCCTGTGAAGTAGCTTGGGCTGAGAGATGATGATTGGCTCAAGTTAACCCAGTGAGCTTCGCAGCTGAATGGGGTTTTTGAATCTGGGTACTATTAGACTAGCTCCATTTTCCAACTACCAACTGTGTCAAATAATCTAGGCAGAACCGCTGCTGCCAGGGAGGACCAAATACAGTTGCCCCAAGCTATTGCTAAGCAAATACAACTTCTGAGAAAATACAACTTCATCTTCAAAGAGTATCAAAAGATCTAAATAGCTGGGAACTGCTTTCGGAAGTTCCAGGCTACCATGTCTTGAGTTTTTTTATTTTCACAGCATTTGCAAACCTAGAGGGGGGAAAAGGATAGTCAGGATAAGTCGACCCAGATTCTAGATCCAGAATAAAAAGATGGGGGCTTATAGTTCAGGAGCTGACAAGGTACGTGCAACCACTTCGGTACTGGATCCTTGCCCCTCCTGGCTAATAAAAACTAGCAGGGATGGAACAGTTGGCTGGGCCAAGGAAGTGATAAATGCCTCTTTACGAGAGGGAGTGGTCCCTGGCTGTCTGAAAGAGGCGGTGGTGAGACCACTTCTGAAAAAAACTTCCTTGGACCCAGAAAATTTCAGCAGCTACAGACCAGTAGCGAACGTTCCATTCCTGGGCAAGATCTTGGAACGAGTGGTTGCTGGCCAGCTCCAGGCGCTATTGGATGAAACCAATTATCTAGATCCATTTCAGACGGGTTTTAGGCCTGGTTTTGGCACTGAGACGGCCTTGGTCGCCCTGTTTGATGACCTATGTCGGGAGAGAGACAGAGGGAGTGTAACTCTGTTGATTCTCCTTGATCTCTCAGCGGCTTTTGATACCATCGACCATGGTATCCTTCTGGAGAGGCTCGCGGAGTTGGGAGTTGGAGGTACTGCTTGGCAGTGGTTCCGCTCCTACTTGGCGGGCCGTCTCCAGAAGGTAGTGCTGGGGGAACATTGCTCGACACCGTGGACTCTCCAGTGTGGGGTCCCGCAGGGGTTGGTTTTGTCTCCCATGCTTTTTAACATCTACATGAAGCCGTTGGGTGCGGTCATCAGGAGTTTTGAAGTGCGTTGTCATCAGTATGCTGATGACACGTAGCTCTACTTCTCCTTTTCATCCTCTTCAGGTGAGGCTGTCGATGTGCTGAACCATTGCCTGGCCGCGACAATGGACTGGATGAGAGCTAACAAACTGAGGCTCAATCCTGACAAGACTGAGATGCTGTTGGTGGATGGTTTCTCTGATCGGATGGTGGATATATACCCTGTCCTGGATGGGGTTACACTCCCCCTAAAGGAGCAGGTTCGTAGTCTGGGAGTCTTCTTAGACTCTTCCCTTTCACTTGAGGCTCAAGTAGCCTCGGTGGCACGGAATGTGTTCTACCAACTTCGATTGGTAGCCCAGCTATGCCCCTATCTGAGGCAGGAGGACCTCACATCAGTTGTACATGCTCTGGTAACCTCGCGTCTGGACTACTGCAATGCGCTCTACGTAGGGCTACCTTTGAAGACAGTTCGGAAGCTACAGCTAGTGCAAAATGCGGCGGCCAGATTGTTAACAAGGACCAAGCGGTCCGAGCACATAACACCTGTTCTGGCTTGCCTGCACTGGCTGCCAATATGCTTCCGGGCCAGATTCAAAGTGTTGGTATTAACCTATAAAGCCTTATACGGTGCAGGACCATGATACCTGTCGGAACGCCTCTCCCGATACGAACCGGCCCGTACACTACGGTCTACTACGAAGGCTCTTCTCCGGGTTCTGGCTCATAGGGAGGCCCGGAGGGTGGTGACAAGATCTAGGGCCTTCTCAGTGGTGGCCCCCGAATTGTGGAATAGTCTCCCCGAGGAGGTGCGCTTGGCGCCGACATTGTTATCCTTTCGGCGCCAAGTTAAAACCTTCCTCTTCTCTGAGGCATTTTAATTTAAGTTAATTTAATTTTAAATGCGCTGTAACTGATTTTAGATTGTTTTATTTTTATATGTTTTGTTGTATTATATTGTGTGATTTTATTGTATTTCTGTTGTTCACCGCCCAGAGAGCTATTGCTAGTCGGGCGGTATAAAAATCTAATAAATAAATAAATAAATAAATAAGGAAAGGGACTGCAAAAGTCAAGGAGGATCTCTCTTATTCAGATAATAGATATGTGCTTGGGTTTACTCCGCCTTCATTTCCTAGCTTTGATCTAAAGTGTTACTCCTGAGTTTTTGTTTATTTTGGCTGTTGACCATGAACTGGCTATTTGCTTTCCAGCTTGACTCCAGTGTCTATTTTGACTCTGAAAGCCTGCATGGATTGGGGATTGTATTCAATATAGTGCTACTAAGGAGATCATTCTGTCAGGACAAGCATTTCTACTAAATGATCTCCCCTCTTCCTCCCCATGCATGCTATTTTGGGAGGTTCTCCCAACCCTCTGGAGCAGATTTGAGGAGGGCATGGGGGAGGGGGGAAGTCCTGTTGTGCTAGCAGGAATCCTCGTGTTAGCCTCCACTAGCGCAACAAGTTCAATGAATATGGCCCAATGTCATTATATAGTTTAGTCACTAGTTGGCACTAGACTTAGTTATATCTGAAAGGAGTTGGGAGTTGCTGTTCTGTCCTGTCTAGTTCCCTGGCTGGAGTGTCCTCTATGCTAGGGATTGGGATGCTGCTGGACTGCAGTGACCATTATGCCTGGGATGGGGCTGTTGGAAACTGGACTCCAACAACATCAGCACCTGGGAAGGCTGCAAGTTCCCCATCCCTGCTTTAAGCCTTCCATAACAAGTCTTATAAGGCCTGGACTGGACTATCTATGAAGAATTTGCACCCTTAACATCCCATATAGATGCAGGGGTGGGGCGGGGAAGCAGCGTATCTCAAGGATTACTTCCTGCTATATGACACTGTTCATAAATGAAGATATGTGATGTGGTTGCCACCTAGGGGTAAAAAGGTAAATGTGTTTCTTTAGGAAAGTCAGAACTGAATATGCTCAGAGTCGAGGGGCTTATCCACATGGCAGCATTTCTTCGTAGCAAATATACTGCTTTTACCATCGTATTAGATTTGCATGGCTCGTGCTCAATGGTAGCTTCAAATCCATTCTTTTCCATTCACACAAGTAGGCGTTCCTCTGGGAAGGATTACTGTTGCTGTTTCCTTGTGGCCCAGCCCTCTAATTTTACATTTTTACTCCCTCCAGTTGCTCAGTTACTGGGCATGTGCAAATATTTTTTACCTGTGCAGTATTTCTACTCCCTCCTGCCCCCACTGTTTCCTGAAGTTTGGCGCTTGAAAAGAAGAGGGGTCCATCTGCCTCCCCTTTCTCAGCTGAGTTCATTTTTCCCCACTGGAAAAACAAATCAATATAATGTTGATATTTTAAATAAAATATCAATATCAATATTCTAAGAAAATAGCAATATTAATATTGATATTTTCTCAAAGTATCAATATTAATATTAATATTTTCGAGGTGAATTTTTTTTAAAAATCCACTTTATATTTTTTAGAACAAAAATCAGAAACCAGGCACAGAGAGATGTTACTTCAAAATTATCTCCGCAAAGATTGAGAACATGAGAAAAAATGATAAAGTCCAATGGCAATTCCCATCGCTTGTTACAAGAAGTGAAGGAAGTTTACTTGGGGAGAAAGGGAGGAAAGAAGGGAGGGCTGCAGCAAACAGTGAAGGGGGAAGGACAGAGCAGTCGGAAGTTGCTAGATAACCACCAGGGGAAAAAATGGGATTCATGGGAGAATTAGTGGGCAGAGAAAGAGGAAGAGGTGAAAGTGACAATTCCTCCGCCCACTAAAAACCATTGAAGCAAACCATCTCCAACAGGGCCGGCTCCAGGTTTCTGGGGACTGTTGGGCACAGTGGCCCCTTGTCCCCAGGTCACCCGGGTGTTGCCTCGTGACGGCTGCCACCACCTTAATACCTTATGCACCCCTTTTCCTACCATAGCTCTCCATTCATCTTGCAGCCTTTTCCATTCATCTTACACCTCTTTCCCCCCTTGCACCACCATACCCTTCATTTTCCTGCTTACTCCATAACCTCTCTCTTTCTCTTTACACCCTCACACCCTAAACACCTTTCCCTCTCAGACACACACTCACCAGCCACTCCTGCGTCCTACCCCTCCTTTTCCTTTATCCCAGCCACACCCCATATCCCCATTTTTCTTACTTACTCACTCACCAGCCTCTCCCACCCTCATATCTATATTCCTTTCTTCTCATGTCCCATGCCCCCATCTTCATTTCTATCTCTTTCTCACCCCTCCATTTTCCCGCACTCCAATCCCTCCTCTCCATGCCATTTTTCTTTCTCTGTCACCAGCCCCTCCTGCCTCACACCCACACTTCCTCTCTCCAGCTGCTCCTACTACCCCCAACCCTCCTGCTCCTTGTTCCCCACCCAACACCTCACTTTTTTGCCTCTCCTCCATGCCCTTCCCCCCTTCTGTCCCACCGACTCTCACAGGCCCCTCTAGGGCTCTCCTTCACAGCACGCCCCTCCCTGCTGCCGCTGTTGCTGCGCTCAGTAGGCTGCCGGAGTTGCCAGCATGCGGCAGGTCTCTGAAGCGAGAAAAGAGAGGCGAGAAGGAGGGAGGCTTTCATTGCACACCAAAGGTGGTGCTGCCGCTGCTGCCTGGCACGACTCGAGTGTGTGAGTGATGCAAGGTGAAGGGGGTGGGTGCTCACTTGTGTCATGTGAGGCAGCAGTGGCAGCAACAGACATGCCTCTTCCTTCTCAGGTATTCAAGCGAAAGCCTCCCTGCTTCCCGCCCATTCTTTCCTGTCTCACCTGCCAGCAACTCCTGCAGGAGAAGGAAGAGGCACCGCTGCTGCTGTTGCTTTCTGGCATGAATGAGCAAGTGTCCATCCCCTTTGCCTCACATCACTCACTCGAGTTGCATTAGGCAGCACTGGCAGGCCCGTGCAGCAACTAAGATGGGTGGTGGGAAGAGGTGACCAAGTCCAGGTCCAGCACTGCTGTTGGCGAGGGGCCCCTGTAAGCTCATGGGCCCTTCACCAGTGCCCAACCTGGCCATCTGCTAGTGCCGGGCCTGGTCTCCAATGACGTATGGAGCGGAGTGGAGATTGGGTTAGTATGGATTTACAGGGGGAAAACTGCCTGATAGCTTCTGTTTGCCAGTAATGTCATGCGAACCATGAGAATTAAAAGGAGATGTGAGTAGCATCAAACACACACTAAACCACCGTGTAGATGAGCCTAGGGCTGTGACTGTCGGGATGTGGTTCCAAGATGGGTGCCAGAGCAAGAACTGTGTGAAGAGTAACCAAGAAATAAAACCAGTTATTGTTTCATCTAAGAGATGGATTGACTCCATAAAGGAAGCCACAGACCTGAACTTACAAGTTCTGAACAGGGTGGTTTATAACAGATCCTATTGGAAGCTGTTGACTCATAGGGTCGCCATTAGTCGTAATTGACTTGAAGGCACATAACAACAACAAATTGTTTCATCTTAGTGGTGTTGCAAGTTGGTTGGCAAAATCTCCCGAATTAGGGAGAGAATTATTTGGGCAGCCGCACTGGCCAAGTTTAATTACGGGATGGTGGTGGTGACGACTGTGTCTTCTTTCCTCAACCTAAGAACATAAGAACATAAGAAGAGCCTGCTGGATCAGGCCAGTGGCCCATCTAGTCCAGCATCCTGTTCTCACAGTGGCCAACCAGGTGCCTGGGGGAAGCCCACAAGCAGGACTCGAGTGCAAGAACACTCTCCCCTCCTGAGGCTTCCGGCAACTGGTTTTCAGAAGCATGCTGCCTCTGACTAGGGTGGCAGAGCACAGCCATCACGGCTAGTAGCCATTGATAGCCCTGTCCTCCATGAATTTGTCTGATCTTCTTTTAAAGCCGTCCAAGCTGGTGGCCATTACTGCATCTTGTGGGAGCAAATTCCATAGTTTAACTATGCGCTGAGTAAAGAAGTACTTCCTTTTGTCTGTCCTGAATCTTCCAACATTCAGCTTCTTTGAATGTCCACGAGTTCTAGTATTATGAGAGAGGGAGAAGAACTTTTCTCTATCCACTTTCTCAATGCCATGCATCATTTTATACACTTCTAGCATGTCTCCTCTGACCCGCCTTTTCTCTAAACTAAAAAGCCCCAAATGCTGCAACCTTTCCTCGTAAGGGAGTCGCTCCATCCCCTTGATCATTCTGGTTGCCCTCTTCTGAACCTTTTCCAACTCTATAATATCCTTTTTGAGATGAGGCGACCAGAACTGTACACAGTATTCCAAATGCGGCCGCACCATAGATTTATACTATGAGAGGAACATCCTCTTTTGTGCTCTATACCATGCCTTGCGTCCACACTAATGCCCTTTGGGCATCAGGCAGAGACATTTCTTTACACTCAGGGATTTTATATCAGTTTTTGTGTTTTTAACACTGTCACAGCTTGAGATTAAAATATGTTTTAGTCCAATATTGTAACCATCTGGCCTGTTTTATCTGGTGCTGCTGAGTTGTTTTTAAACTTATGAGATTCTGATTTATTGTTGGGTGCATTTTATTTACCTTCCAAAAGCTACCTTGAACTAATCCAGGAGAAGCGGTGTGTACATATGAGCACACCGGCAATGGTCCTCCTCAGACTCCCTCCCTCCCCTCTTCCTCCTCCTAGTTAAAACTGGTGCAATAGGAGGCTTTTTCTGGTCTGCCCCAAATTCTGTATCCAGACTGACCTCTCTTTAGCTTTAATTGGCAAGCAGACATTCAAAAGAGGTCCTTAGTAGGAGACAGGTGTGGCATTCATAAACAGACATCACAGTGGCTTCCTGTGGGGACATTTGGAGGGAGAGTAGCATGATCATCCTGTGGCAGGGTGGTGACACCTGTGGCCCTCCAGATAACCTTTGGTCATGCTGGCTGGAGCTGATGGGATATAGGAAATGGAAGGAAGGCCAGGCCACAAAGGAAGAGTACAGACATATAGCACAGAATTATTACTATTATTACTGTTTATAAAGTTCCATCAATTCATATGGCACTGTAAAGAATTGCAGGGATGGCATCAGGAAGGCTGAAGCTGAGAATGAGCTGAGGTTAGTGAGGGATGCTAAAAGCAACAGAAAAGCTTTCTTCAGGTATATGCTTGGAAAAGACAGAGAAAAGGAATGATGGTTCAGCTGCTCAATGAGGATGGCAAAATGACAACAGATGACAAAGAAAAGGCAGAAATGCTAAATTCCTACTTTGGCTCAGTCTTCTCCCAAAAGACCCTCCTGGCAAATGTGAAGTACAAGGCAGGATTGCAGCTTGAGATTAATAGATAAATGGTCAAGGAATATCCAATCACTTTTAATGAGTTCAAATCTCTGGAGCCCAATGAACTCCATCCTAAAGTAATGAACGAACTGGTTGAAGAATTCTTGGAACCAATGTCTGTTATTGGAGGCTGAGTGAAGTGTTGGATGACTGTAAGAGGGCTCATGTTCCTATCTTCAAAAAGTGCAAAAAGGAGGAACCAGGAAACTACATACCAGTCAGCCTGACATCAATCCCTAGGAAAATTCTGGAGCAAATTATAAAGCAGTCAGTCTCTAAGCACCTTGAAAACAATGCAGGGATTACTAGAAGCCAACATGGATTTGTCAAGAACAATTCTTGCCAGACTAATCTTATCTCATATTTTGATTGAGTAACCTCCCTGGAAGACTGTGGGAATGCTGTGGACATAATATATCTTGATTTCAGCAAAGCATTTGACAAAGTGCCTCATGATATTCTGATTAGCAAGCTAGTGAAATGTGGGGTGGATGGAAAAACTGTCAGGTGGATCCACAGTCGGCTACAAAATCGTACTCAAATAGTGCTTATCAATGGTTTCTTCTGAAACTAGAGGAAGGTAACAAGTGGGGTACTGCAGGGCTCCATCCTGGGCCCAGTGCTCTTCAACATTTTTATTAATGACTTGGATGAGGAAGTGAAGGAACGCTCATCAGATCTGCAGATGATACAAAATTGGAAGGGATAGCTAATACCCTGGAAGACAGAAACAAAAATCAAAATGATCTTATTAGGCTGCAGCATTGGGCTGAAAACAACAGAATGAAATTTAAGAGGGACAAGTGCAAAGGAAAAAGAAACCAAATGCAGTTATAAGATGGGGAATACTTGGCTCAGCAATGCTACATGCAAGAAGGTTCTTGGAATTGTTGTTGATCATGAGCTGAATATACGATGTGGCTGCAAAAAAAGGCAAATGCCATTTTAGGCTGCATTAACAGAAATATAGTTTCCAAACTGTGTGAAGAATTGGTTCCCCTCTATTCGGCACTGGTTAGGCCTCATCTTGAGTACTGCATCCTGTTCTGGGCACAACACTAAGAAGGATGCAGACAAACTGGAAGATTCCGAGGAGGGCAACAAGGATGATTAGGAGACTGGAAACAAAGCCCTATGAGAAGAGATTGAAAGAAATGGGTATGTTTAGCCTTGGGAAGAGAAGACAGAGGAGATATGATAGCAATTTTCAAGTACTTGAAAGGCTATCACACAGAAGAGGGCCAGAATTCTTGATCATCCCAGAGTGCAGGACACAGAATAATGGGCTCAAGATGCAGGAAGCCAGATTTCAGCTGAGCATTAGGAAAAACCTCCTAACTGTTACAGTGGTACAACACTGAAACCAATTACCTAGGGAGCTGGTGAGCTCTCCAACACTGGAAGCATTCAAGAGGCAGCTGGACAGCCACCCATTAGGTATGCTTTAAGTTGGATTCCTGTATTGAGCAGGGGGTTGGACTCAATGGCATTATAGGCCCTTTCCAACTGTACTATTTTATGATGATTCTATTATTTGGGAATGCCACAACATTTGGAAGGCAAAAGATCTCCCATCCATGGTCTATGCTCTTTTATGACATTGCCAGCATTAATCTTTCTGCCAGTACTGATGCAGCCAAAATGAGTGCAACAGAATTTCCTCATCGGAGGTGTAAGCAACTAAGAGACTTTCCATATCCCAATAGGAGGCTTGTCTGATGCCCAACTGAGAAACAGTGCCTCCCACCAGGGGTGTAATCATCCAGGGTCCTGGGTATGTGTGTGTCTTAGATCCCTTATGTTTTTGGGAGCCAGGTCCCAGCAAGGTCCCTATGTCTCCAACATCCTACGAGCCAGTCAGCTTGAAAGGGGAGTGTATTGCCCACTGAGAAGAGTCCCAATGAGTGTCAGTTGCAAGCTAGCCTTTATTAATTCCTACGTCAAAGAGCCAAGTCGTGGAGAGTGAGAATTCTATAATTGCAGAAGAAAAGACAGTGAATCCTGATGACAGCATCCTATCTACATCATCATGCAGTTTGGTAAGAGCAGGAGGTAAACGTGTAGACGCTGAAGTCAGTAATTCAGGGAATATCTCTGATACTGGGAAAGGATAGTCAAATGGTGAGAGTGATAGAGAAGCAGAAAGCAGTATTCAAGCCCAGCCACATTATTCTAAAAACTTAGAAGGTTGTATAGTCTTAGAAGGGGTGCGTGGCTGTGACTATCATGAAGGGATCTTGCACTTCTGAATTTGCCACTACACTCTTGATGCCCAAATTTTAAAAAGGGATCTACTGAGCACACCTTGAATCCTCCTAAGCTCCACAACAGGGGTGCCCTCCAGATGTTTTGGACAACCATTTCAATTATCCCTGACCACACTGACTGGGGCTTATGGGAGTTGTTGCACACAATTTAGAGGACACCAGGCTAGCATCCCCCTGTCTTAGAGCTAAAACTGGTTAGAAACACTCTAGTCCAGTCTTTTCCAACCTTTAGGTCTCCAGATGTTGCTGGACTACAACTCTTACCAGCCCCAGCCAGCATGGCCAATGATTAGGAATTATGAGAACAGGAACAGGAAAGGCGGCTCCAGTCTACACTCTCTACATAGACTTCCCATTCCCCATGTTCCCTGGAGAGACAGACTGGCCATTAAGTCAATTTGTAGGAAACATGAAGGCAATTTGTAGCACAGAAACAGTTAGGATATCCCTCTACAGCCACTAAAGGGCTACGATCTGCATAATGCCATATCCAAACCCTACCTCTCTACCTGGTCCTCCAAAGTTGAGCATAGCCAATAGCAAAACCAGGATCAAGCCTGGTGGAGACTGCAAGAACAGACCCGCCTTTCCTTCCCCTGCACATTTAACATCACATAATGTTAAATGTGCTCCCCACTGTCTGTAGAAAACAGCCATCCGGCACATGAAAGGCAACTGCTGGATAAAATGGCAGCCAACACACCGGTCGCTTATTGCTGGCTGAATCACTGTGGCTTTCCCATTAAATGAGCTTCTGCGGCTGCTGGGAGGATATGCAAATTACACAATACCCATTGGGGACAAACCCACGCTGCAGACATATGCACTTCACAGACCTGACTACAGAGTTAGACAGCTCCTCCATCTAGTCTCTGCCGTTTGATGGCATTTGATTCTGCCTGCTGCCAATTCCATCTAAACAGCAGACTTGTAGTACTACAGCTTGCTTTGGAGGGATTGTTCCCCAGGCTGCTGGTTTACTCACTTTCTCCCAAGCTGTTAAAAGGCCACCAGAAGGAAGGGGAGAAACAGCAAAGGAATGGGGGGGGGGCTTCCAGATAAAACAAGCTGTGAATCTTTTTTTTTTTAATGGCTCTAAACCATGTCCCACTGTGAGTTTAGTATCACGGCTGATGTGTAACAAGAAAGCAAGCTATGAGTCTGCATATTTAATGGGTGCCTGAAAGCTACTGAAAACTCCAACTAACTTAAAATGGGAAAAACTGAACAAGCTAATTCCGTCCTTTAAGGGGACTGATAAAAAAGTGTTAATCAGAGATCCAATTGGGGCTCATGCACACATGCATCATGCCAAATCTTGGCCCACGCATTCATCATTATTGGATCCTCCAGTCATGGTTCATTTTGCTCAGCAGTAACCAAGTAGAACAGGGAGGGAAGTATAATCACATAGCAATGTGCATGCCTAATAAAATAACTGCCCATGTTTGTCTTCTCCATATGAAGCCACCATGTGAAAGCTATCAAAGAGAGTCATGGGAATCCAGGGGAGGGATGGGGGGGGAAGAGAGAGGAGGGCAGTTATCCCACCCTCAGCTAAACCCCAGATTCTCAGCTTTCATCTTTTAAAAAGAGAGTAAGTTTGTAGCATATGTAGAATCCGAGAAAGGAGGCAAAATATACAGGTGTTATTCTTTGTGAGGAACTAGCTTCCTTCCCCTTTCAGTCCCCCCCCCCAAGAAATTCCCCTGGATGCCCATTTCTCCTGAATTCAGGAAACAGAGTTCAACTAACTCTCACTATACTGGATCTGACTACATTCATATGATCCAAGCCCATTTCCAGATGACCTTTTATTGAGCATTCATCCTGACTTGTGTATGGGGAGATTAGATGACATCCACTATCTATTGAGCATTTTTAAAAAGCTTTAAAAACATCTTAAAAAGCAATTCCAACACAGACACAGACTAGGATAAGGTATCTACTTAAAAGGCTTGTTGAAAGAGGAAGATCTTCAGTAGGGGCCAAAAAGATAGCAGAGATGGTGCCTGTCTAATATTTAAGGGGAGGGACTTCCAAAGGGTTGGTTCCACCAGTGGCGTCAGTAGCGGGAGTGCGGGGGGGTGCGGACCTCTGGAGCGCGCCCTCCCAGGTGCATGGACGAGGTGGTTGGACTTGCGTGCATGCGCGCGCGCACACACACTCGATGCCAGCCACCCCATCCATGCCCCTGGGAGGGCGCATGCTGGAGGGGCACCCAGCCGGAGAAGGCCTGGGAACGCCGGCGCACCTCCCTTGCCCAGCCAACGCTGCTCCCGGTCTCGCCCGCCCGCTTGCCCACTTCTGAGGAGTTGGAGCAGCCTTGCTGGGCAACGGCGCGGGGTGGCTCTGGGTGTCACCCCCCTCATGGTGACACCCGGGTGCGGGCCGCACCCTCCGCACCCCAGTAGTGACGCCCCTGGGTTCCACTACACTAAAGGTCCATTTCCTATGTTGTGCGGAACAGACCTCCTGATAAGATGGTATCTGCAGGAGGCCCTCACCGGCAGAGCACAGTGATCAACTGGGTATATAAGGGGTAAGATGATATTTCAGGTATCCTGGTCCCAAGCTGTATAGGGCCCTGCTCCAGAAGGCTAGGGGGAAACCCAGAGCAGATTTGGGAGGGGGTATGCAGAGAGGGGAGAGGAAGTCCTGTTGTACAGGCAGATATCCTTGAACTAATAGGATGACTTTGTTGGATACAGCGGCATATTTTAAAAAAGGTAACGTGGAGAGCTCATGAAAAGAAGTGGTGTAGTGATGACAGTTCCAGTGAGGAAGTCTCCGGTTCAAACCTTGCTTAAGATTAACCAAAGACAAGGATGAGTTACAGGCAAAATAAACACCAGCAAGCAGGGATTCACAGAGAAATTATCCTCCTTTGCTCTTTTTCTCTGCTAACCCCCCCTCACACACACACGTGTTCTCTAAAGAGCATGCACACATGTTCTCTCTACATGCAGGAGTGAGAGCAACACCCTCCTCCAATTTGTCAGTTTCCATGCCCTCATGCAGATGATTAAAGAGGAACAAAGGTGAGAGACTGCACAATCAGCAAGCACTATTTTCCCCCCAGGGCTGTCAACTCATTAGAGGGCTGTCAACCGATTTATTGATAAATCAGTTAAGTTGAAATAAAAATTACATATCACCAAAACCATCAATATAGCTGCCTGAGACACTGTTGAAAGCGAAAGGTAATTATTCAACTGATGCCATTCCTTGGCATTAGGGAAGAAGCTCCAACTAGCTTCAGAGATTTAGAAGAAGGGGCAAGTCCTCTTGCAGAAGAGCAGGGGTGGAAAGCTGCCAGCCCGTGGGCCAGAAGACACTGGCCCAGGAGCTTCCCCTTGTGGCCCACAGAGTCCCCTTCTCACACTGTGGTTTAGAGCACACGAGTTTCAGGTGGAATGCAGCACCATCATTTGTCCCAGGGGTGGGGAACCTCAGGCATGGATGCAAAATTCGGCGCTCCAGGCCTCTCTATAAGGCCCCTGGAACTCTCCCCAGGCCACACCTCTCACAGCCCCGCTTCACACTCAGGGTATTTCTGCCTGGCTGGTAAGTGCCCTTGTACTCTGATGTTGCCTCTTGCTTATTTGGATGGAGGATAGAGAGGGGTGTGTGAGCAGAAACTAGCCTACTGTACACAGGTAAAATTTACATTATTTGCTCCACCCACATTTGCCTCTGGGCATGTCCACCACTGGCCTGTGGCTTCCAGAAGGAAATGTGGCTCTTGGGCTGAAAACCCTAATCTATCCCATTAGAAAAATAGGTAGTTAAGCACTGGTAGATAAGTTGATCTATGGGCTGGTTCACATGGTGACTTACTGTGAGATTGGTGCTACCTGAATCCCTGTTTAATTTGCATGGTTCACATGACATTAAAGGCAATCAGCAGCTATCACACAGTTTTCCTGTATCAAACCAATCCAATTTCAATGCAAAAATGAAAGGAAAAACTGTGTCAGGTTCACTGTGGTCCTCCGTGTAGGCTCTTTGCCTCAATGTTTTTTTAGTGGGCGGGCTCTCTTATGCCCCATTGCCAGCTCCCTCTCTCTCTCTGCCACCAGCAAAAGCTGCTTTTCACTCACCCCCCCATTCAGTTTCATACAGTTTTGTGTCAATTGCACCTGGAGCTGGGAGAAGCGTGCAATTGACAAGAAACAATGAAACTGACAAAAAAAACCCTGCCCCTTAGCTATTAGCAATACTGGTACTCTGGAGGGAGTAAGCATGTAAAATTAGGGGCGGGCCACAACGAACAGTGATACTAAACCTTTCCAGAGGAACGTCTACTCGTGTGAAAGGAAAACAGCGGATTTGAAGGTAGGAAGTATGAACCTTTCAAATCTATTGTGATGGCAAAACCTGCATCTTTACTGTAACGTTCAGCTCCCCTGTGAATGAGCCCTGTGTATGCTTGTTTCGCGTGCAAATGACAGTAAGAGAACAGCAAGAGGAGAATTGGTATATTAGCAGGGCTGCATGTACGCTGCAATTCTTCAGCAGCACAGAATGTGGTAGTGGGCATAGGATCCAGATTCTTGAGAATAATCTTTCTTTTTCTTTTCTTTTTTAAAAATTCAAGTTTCTATCCCTTATGGTTATGAAGGTATGTTCCAAATTGTGTCAGCAATTCCTGCCAAGAGTAAGCGGGATGGTTGCACTACATTCAAATGGCTGGAGACTGGGCTCCAGTCTCCTAGTGTCTCCCATGACTTGGAAAATTGAGTATAAATTATGCAAAAGTTGTTCCATTTTCATAAGATATATGCCACAAATGTTAATTTGGCAGGAGCTGCATGCTAGCCACTCCAAGTGACTATTATCTGTGTTGTTGTTTTTAAAGATGTTAAACCATAAAAAAAACCTCTAGACCTTTAAAGGGAGGTCTCAGAGCACCTTATATAGCCCTGTAATTAACATATTGCATCCCAAATTTGGTGCAATAAACAAAAGATAATGGAAACACAAATAGGGCAGAACAGACTTGGGACAGAATACTTGTGAAAATGACACGGAATAGAAATCACCTGACCCCCTTCTGTAGTGAGGACACGTCTGCATGTTTTGTAGGGGGAGCAGGAAGCAGATGCTCTCTGGAGTGACTTACAGAAGCGGAACTGGAGTTCAAGAGAGGTCTGGAGATGTCACTTAGAGCAGCGTCAACAGAACAGCACCGTGTGCCCCACCAGACATGCTGCAACCTTTCACACATGAACCTAACATTTTCGCGAACACAAGGGCTGCACACATCTTGCCAATCCTTTGCAGCAGCATGCAACATAGAGCTATGAAGCTTGGGGAACTGAGTCTTCCCCACCCTCTCCTTGCTGCCTGCACTCGATGCAATTGGACAGAGTTAAATACGCTGAAGTGCTAATGTCTGCACTGCACTGTGTGTGTGCACACATGTGTGTGGAGAGCTGTGTGCAGTAAGTGCTGCTACGCATTAAATGATTAATTAATTATACTCTCTCTTTCTCTCTCTCTCTCTAAAGTGCTTTTGAGATGAAGTGTGCTATGTTAGAGCTATTAATAATGCTCCTGCATTCACAGAAGCTGGGGAATGGGGGCCTGACACACACACATACTCCAGCTAACACAGGAAATTATAAATAAATGCAGCCCTCCCCAGAGTGTCTAGACTTATGGCAAGTAATTAGCCCATGTATTTTGTTAAGAGTCAATATTTTAGCTTTAAAATAGAGATTTAAAAAAAGAGGCTAGCTGCAAAGCTACACCTTACTAGTGCAGGGGCTTGTTAGAGACGGCAGAAGATTTTGAACTTCATCACACACACACATGATCAACAGAGGCTATTTGATTGGGTTTTGATCACATATGGTTTTTGTCACATTTTGTTTCAAAGTAGATCATGTCATTGGTCCCACTTAATTTAGATGGTGAATGCTTGGAGCGTAAGCAGATACACTACTGAAGGGATGAGTTTACTAGCTTAGCCCCTGTTACTGTTCTGGGTCACTCTCCATGAGCTGAAGGACAACTGTCTGAAGTAAGGAGCCTCCTGCAGTTTCCTCCATGTTTAGCAGCCTGATTTTCCAGGGTTAAATGTGTGGGGAGCGCCACGTGTCCAGGAGGCTCCCTCCTTCTGACGTTCACCTCCAACTTGGGGAGGTCAACCAGAATGGCAACTGGGGCGGGAGAGGGGGAGCAAAACTACTACTCTCATGCTTTGTGTATATTAAGGTCTGTTTTTATGATATTTTAAAATGTTTTTACTGCTTTTGTTTGCCGCCCTGGGCTCCTGCAGGGAGGAAGGGTGGGATATAAATTAAATAAATAAATATAAATAAATAAATAACAATAAAAGTTAAAAAACATAAAAACAAAATCAGCAAGAGCTCTGAAAATAACCAGAATAAAATAAGATACGTAACAGAAAAAACAGAACACCCCCCCCAACATATAATACAGCAGACACAGATGATCTTAAAATTACCTAGGGAAATAGAAAGGGCTTTGCACCAAAAAGACCCTGTCTTAGGCACCAGGAAACTCTCTCTGGGGAGGGCATTTCACAATTGTGTGGGGGATGAGAGAAAGCTGTTGAAAAGGCCAGCTGCCGAACCTCATTTGTCAGGGGCACCTTGAGAAGGCCTCCAATAAAGAGCTTAGGATGTGGGTGGGGGAGTGTGGAAGGCAACAGTCCTTCAGATAACCTGTCCCCCAGCTGTTTGGGGCTTTAAAGGCAAAATTGCCATCAACTCCCAAGTTTATTCAAAGAGCTAAAAGAAGGGAAGGGAAGAGCATACCCAAACCATCTCCCCCCTACCTTCACCTTTGCAAAAGGGGAGAGGGTAACTGGTGGCAGGGACACCTCAGAGACTGGAGGGGCCTTGCCAACCTCTAGTTAACTGGATTTGTTGCTCCTGTACATACTCAGGAGTGTCATTTCCTGTTAGGAAGCATAGTTTATGCAATTTCTTCTGCCTCCCAAACTAAAGTAGGAGGCAGAGGAAACTCTATACAGTTTCTATAAGCTCCCTGGCAGGGACATTTCTGAGCATGTTGAGAAGGATCATTTCCAGTCAATGAGAGGCCAACCTTGCACATAAAAAACTGGATGCCAAGGAGACAGATACCAGCCCAGCCTTCTTTCTGACATAGTTGTTGAACTGATATGCTGAAAGGTTGCAGGTAAGGAATCATGACTGAATGCTTTCTTATATAAAAATCTTATATAAAAAATGTATACAGGAAATAAGCCAGAGTTAATGATGTGCTAGAAGCTGTCACCTTTTCACCCTTTTTTTTGGGGGGGGGGAGGATTTAAATTATCCTATCCTCCTCAGTCTGTGGAACAGCACAGGAAGAGTTTTACCAAGTGCTGTTTTGTACAGCCTCTGTTTTATCTGCCCCTGAATGTTTGGGAGAGCTGAATGTGAGAAAACCATTAAAAAAAAAAGTCATGTGCATCAGACACTTGGGATTATTGTGTGAAACCATAAAATGCTAATTTCACAGTGCAAGGTCAGAGGCACCCAGCATGTGACATCATTCGACGCTGTGTGCACATAACTAATGATATGGTTTGGATCCATCTAAAAGTGTAAACATAATGGAGAAAAAATAATATTTATGTATAATTGAGTAACCCATGAGTTGCAGAATTCAACCAAGGGCACAAGAACAAAATAGCTGTATGATAAGAAAGCAATATGTTAGCTATCCCAGGTTTAGACCAATTACATGGAATTTAAAAGAGAGCCAGTGTGGTGTAGTGGTTAAGGTGTTGGACTACGACCTGGGAGACCAGGGTTCAAATCCCCCCATAGCCATGAAGCTCACTGGGTGACCTTGGGTCAGTCACTGCCTCTCAGCCTCATGAAAACCCCATTCATAGGGTCGCCATACGTCGGAATCGACTTGAAGGCAGTACATTTACATTTTTTTAAAAGCATGCAACAGTATAAGTAGTGGATGGGCTAAGCACAGGGATGGGGAACTTCTGGCCCTGCACAGTATTTCTTGGACTCCAGCCCCCATCAGCACCAGCCTGATCAGGGATCAGGGATGATGGGAGTTGTGGTAATACAATGTCTGGAGGGCCAGAGCTTCCTTATACCTGTCTTAAAATTCATAGGGTCCAGTAAAAACAAAAAGACTTTTATAGCAAAACTTTTATAGCCAGGTGCTCTTGGACAGTACCACTTCAGAGTATAGGGGGACTGCATTTTATTTATTATTTATTTATATATATCCCACCCTTCTTCCCAGTAGGAGCCCAGGATGGCACAGTAGGACTGCATGCTTGAATGATCTTCCAATAGGGGTGGAAACCCACACACATAAAGAACAACATGTCAGGGAGAAGGGTAGTGACCTGCTGGTGAAGAATGGGTAGTGGTAGTGGTAGTGGTAGTGGTAGTAGTAGTACTACTACTACTACTAATAATAATAATAATAGCAGTCAAAAAGAGGATTCGCTTCACCAACAGAGAATACTAATATGCTTAAACTGAAGTTTAGACTTATGACTCTGATCCTTACCTGCAGGGGTGGTGGCCAGATTAAGATTGTCCACCCCGGAGACTAATGGAATCCATAGGATTCCTGAAAGCCCTGGGGGAGTTCCCAGTAGATAGAGCAGATGACCCTGTTAAAGCCCTTGTCACGCTGTGGAACAATGAGGTGCTTCAGGCTCTTAGCACGGTTGCCCCCGAGTGCAGTGATGAGGGCAGCAAAGAAGGCCCACTTCTCTGCCTGCATCGCATCCTCAAGTAGCCATCCAGTAGAGTGTTTCCGTATTGTCAGGGGTCTGTTGACATCAACTCCAGGAAATGGAGTTTTAGACCCTTCGGAGGCCCACTGTGAATTGTTTGCAAGGCACTTTGAGGTTAAAGATGCTCGCTTTCTTGGGAACTGTTTCAGTGGATGCGAACTGATGACGTAGACAAGGTGCTTGGGATGATGCGGCCAGCAACATGTCTTCTTGACCCTTGCCCTTCTTGGCTTATTAAAGCTTGCCGAGGGGTTTGACCGAGTGGATCCAGGGTGTGGTCAACACATCATTGCGGGAGGGAGTTGTTCCAGCCACCCTAAAAGAGGTGGTGATCCAACTGCTCCTGAAAAAACCCATCCTGGATTCATTGATCTGCGACAACTACCGACCAGTCACAAATACCCCCTTTTTAGGGAAGGTGATTGAGAGGGTTGTGGCACAGCAATTGCAAATACTCTTGGATGAAACAGATTATCTTGACCCATTCCAGTCTGGGTTCAGGACTGGTTATGGGACTGAATCGGCCTTGGTCGCCCTGATAGATGACCTTTATCGGGAGAAGGACAGGGGGAGTGCGACCCTGTTACTCTTAGTTGATCTCTTAGCGGCTTTTGATACCATTGACCATGGTATCCTTCTGGGCCAACTTGGTCAGATGGGTATTGGAGGCACTGCTTTACAGTGGTTCTGATCCTATCTCCAAGGTCGTTCTCAGAGAATAGCATTGGTGATTGTCTTTCGGTCCCCTGGCAGTTGTGCAGTGGGGTCCTGAAGAGTACCATCTTGTCCTCCATGCTGTTAAACATCTATATGAAGCCCTTGGGAGTGGTCATCAGGAGCTTTGGAGCAATGTGTCAGCAGTACGCTGATGATACCCAGCTCTATTTCTCTGTAACATCTGAATTGGGAGAGGCCGTGCAAGCCTTGGACTGCTGCCTGGACTTGGTGGTGGGCTGGATGAGGGCCAATAAACTGAGTCTGAATCCTAGCAAGACAGAGACACTGATCAGCACAGCACGTCTTCTTTCTATTATTTAGGCTGATTAAAGGTTGTCACCACTCACCATATCCTCAGAGGCACATGTTACCAAATTCTTCCAAGCTACACAGGAAGTGGATTGGACTGTGAAGGACCATCCCAAATTGTGTTTGCATTTTGACAAATTTGTAGGACAGTACAATATCTCCGAGAAGAGGTCAGGTCTCCTGCTCCCCTGGTGCATTCAGTATAGCTGCCCAATTCCCCTACTTTTTAAAGTTTGATAGAAATATATGTGGGCTATAGGTACATTCTTAAACCACAAGGTTTTTTTTTTTCTTTTGCCTATTAGTGACTTTCTCTGCTTCTTAATCCTGGAGGTAAGAAATGGGATCCTGTGCAAGTTTGCTGAGAATGGATTGATCATTTGCATGCTTATTGAGTTCAGTGGGATTTACTCCCCTGCGATCATGCTTAGGATAGGTGAAACTGACCACAGGGGGTGGGGAGGGAAGGAGGAGGAGGAGAGGGGAGGGGAGCAGGCAGGAGGGGAGGAGAAAGACAGGTTTGATCATTTGCATGTTTATTAAGTTCAGTAGGAATTACTCCTGTGCAATCATGCTTAAGATAAGTAAAACTGACTGGGGGGGAGGAGGAAGAAGGAAGATGGGAGGGGAGGAGGAAGGGAGAGGAGAGGGAAAGGAGGAGAAAGGCAGGTCTGATCATTTGCATGCTTATTGAGTTCAATGGGATGCAATCATGGTCAGGATAGGTAAAACTGACTATGGGGGAGGAGGAGGGGGAAAGGGAAGGAGCAGATTGGAGGGAGGCAAAGGAAGGAGAGGGGAACAGGAGGACAAGTTTGATCATTTGCATGCTTATTGAGTTCAGTGGGATTTACTCCCCTGTAATCATGCTTAGGATAGGTAAAACTGACCATGGGGTAGGAGTAGAAGATGGAGGGGGGAGGGCCTACGGGAGGAGGAAGAAGGAAGAGGGGTGGGAAGAGAGAGGAGAGGAGAAGGAGGGAAAAGGCAGTCTGATCATTTGCATGCTTATTGTGTTCAGTGGGATTTACTCCCATGCTTATTGAGTTCAATGGGATGCAATCATTGTTAGGATAGGTAAAACTGACTGGGGGGGAGGAGGGGGAGGGGAAGGAACGGATTGGAGGGGGGCAAAGGAAGGGGAGGGGAGGACAGGTTTGATCATTTGCATGCTTATAAAGTTCAATGGCATTTACTCCCGTGCAATCATGCCTAAGATAGGTACAACTGACCATGGGGAGGAAGAAGGGAAGGGGGAGGGGGGAAGGGGAGGGAGGGGCAAAGGAAGGGGAGGGAAGGGGCAAGAGGGAGGGGATAGGCGGGAGGAGAAGGGAGGGTGGTTTTGATCATTTGCATACTTTTTCAGTTCAGTGGGATTTATTTCTGTGCAATCATGTTTGAAAATGGAAATGAACTGCCTTCTAGTCGATCCCAACTTATGGCAACCCTATGAATAGGGTTTTCTGAGGCTGAGAGGCAGTGACTGGCCTAAAGTCACCCAGTGAGCTTCATGGCTGTGTGGGTATTCGAACCCTGGTCTACCAGGTCATAGTTCAACACTATCCTAGGGGGAGGGGCAGGGAGGGTAGGAGATTGGCCGCATGGGCACTGGGCAGAGGGGAAGCCCCTTTCCTTTCCAAAAGGAAAACATTGTGAACAGTATCATTGCTTTTCAGCATTTCCCCCACTTTTTTATTCTACAGCAGGCACATGTAGCCTCCCACCCAAATTTAAAGTAAAGCTGTCCCTGGCCACATCCACACCAGGCCTTTATTTCATTTTAAACAGTCATGGCTTCTCCCAAAGAATCCTGGGAAGTGCAGTTAGTGAAGGGTGCTCAGAGTTGCCCTGTTCCCCGCACAGAGCTTCAATCAGAGTGGCTGACAGTTAAACCAGTCTGGCCACTGGAGCATTGGAATAGGAGTCTCCTCTCAGCACCCTTCAGAAACTACACTTCCCAGGATTCTTTGGGGGAAGCCATGACTGTCTCAAGTGAAATCAAAGTCTGGTGTGGGTGTGACCCCCTGATTAGGCAAGCCCAGCAGCTGTGAGTCTGGCTTTTAGAACACTGACAGTTGGTTCTTACTGAGCATGCCCGGCACTATCAAAATTTCTTAAATTAATTAAAAATCAGCCAGGCATTTTTTTAACTTTTAAACTGCAGAAGACGAAGGTCAGAGTATGGGGCAAAGTCAGTAATAGGATTACAGGTACTCTGTGAACATGGCTGATTTTTTTAATGAATTTCAACAGATTATGAGAACTCTCAGAGAAAAAAGTCCAAAAGAACTCTGGGGTTTTCCCCTCTCTTTTTAGACTTTGAACTCTCAATTCTCTCTGACTGTTTTGTGTATCACCATGAAAGTTTAAAGAGGTATTAAGCAAGCGCTTCTGACTTCAGGACTATACACTTTGCAAGGTTGTGTTTTGAAATGAGCTTATGGGAAGCATCAGAATGACATGGGGGTATTTTCAATTTAACATTGCTGAATGTGAAAATTCCACACTTGTTATAGTATACAACCACTCTCGTGGCTGTATAATTATCTGGTGACAATGAGTCATTTTTCGAAATGAGGCATCGCTGATGTTGAAGTCTTGCCTTTGCACTACCTGCCTTAAGACATCTTCCTGTATATTCCCTTCCCCATGTTCCTTTAGGGACATACAAAATGCTACCATGTCCCACATTCCACCACCTTCACTGCTAGGATTATCTGGAGCTTTCTAGCTCCCCAAGGCACCAAGTGTGGAGTTTGCAAAATACATGTGCCTTGTGTTTGGACATGTGACTTTCAGAAGGCATCAACAAGATGCTAATGATCTCCCCAGGAGCATCAGGGAGGGGGTTATCCCGCACCATTCCAACCACTGCAACATTCTCGGGGCACCTCTCTTCCCTGTCTCGTCTCCTTGTTAAGACTAAGTTGCTATGGAGACCGAGGTTTGGAATTCCAAATGTAGATTTATACTGTTATCCACCTCACAACTCCCAAAAGGAAGATAGTTATTATCTGCTTTGCAGCAGAGGCTATACATAGAGCAGACGCAGTTCACTTATTTAGACATTATCATTGAGCTCTCATTTTTGTTGCTGACTGGATCCCTAAACCCTGGCAGTATCAAACTGCCTTATTTAGAGGCAGTGAATCAGCTCTTTCTTCAGCTGTGATCCCAGGCCTCTCTCCATCTCCTAGCCCTCCTGAAAGGATCAACAACTGCCTCCCCGCTGGCTTCTCAGCACCCCTCATCTCTCTCTTTTTTTCTCTGCCTCACACACACACACCACCCAGAAAGACTGCAGTGCACTGCACAAACAAACAGACAGTTGTTTTCGGGTACCTTAAACTGTGATACCCACATTCTCTTCTGTCACTTGCAGGACATATCAATCCATATCATGTCGCTCTCCCAATGACAATGTCCCACCTGGGGCACTTCCCAGGTGCTGCCGACTCCAGAGGTCAGGGCTGATGTGTAAAGTTTTTAACTTTTCTTGCACACACATAGAGTAAGTTGCCTTCAGTCTATGGCTCTTTTCACCCATTCCCCTTGTATGATGACAGATCACGTGGAGGGAGAACTAGGGCCATGTTCACTTGGCATGTGAGTGCACGCACACATACACCTTGCTATCTGTGCAATGGGGCAACACCTATAAAGGGGAAGTGTGATGTTTACATGCTTAGCCTTTGCCTGATTTGGAACCCTGACTGCACAAGTTTCCAGAATCACAGGCAGAGCCTATGTGCGTATAGCAGGATCTGGTACAACCATCCAGACAGCATGTGTGTAGAGAGAGACAATGTGTGTGTGCCCATGCGCATGTGTTTTCACATAGCACTGGTGGTAACAGCAGGCATGGCCCTGCTGTGCCCTTCCATGTGATTAAACTCACATAGGTGGAACAATTGAAAGCATCTTATGTGCTGGGCAAAAGGCCTCCTTCAGAACTATGTGCCTGTAGGTATTTATTTAATAAAATTTATATACTGCTTGAATGTAAAGACCTCTAAGCGGTTTACAAAACATTACAACTCTCCATAATTCAGTTAAAAACAAGTAATTAAAACACACTTAAATCAATGGAGATTAAAATACATTTTTATTTATTTAATAAAGTGTATGTGCCAAAATGCCTTCACAGACAAACAACAGCAGGAGAAAAATGGACCACAGAGCTATGGTGCTCTAGAGGAAGACCCTGACTGTAAACCTCCATATCCTTTCACCTGTCCCTGAAATGGATTTTCCCATTATCATCTGCCGTTAATCAGCTTGGTTGGAATTACAGCTGATATATGTGAAAACCGAGCCCCGAGTGAACCGATAAGGCACAGAATCATGAAGCCAAGGAACTTCAAACAGAAGCAGCCACCAAAGTAACGATCAGCCAGGGACTTCCCTTCTGTAGAAGCCTCAGACTGTTACATGTTTTTGGAACTGTGCTTTCTACCAAGAACACAAAACGTCTAAGAAAGACCTAAAGCCAAGGGAAGCCATTTCAGTAAAGCAGTTCCTCTTTGGCAGCGACGGGGGAACCTGTGGCCAATGAGATGCTGTTGGATTCCAGCACCCAGCACCCCTGACATTTGGCCATGCTGGCTGGGACTGATGGGAGTTGGAGTCCTACAACATCTGGAGGGCCACAGGTTTCCCCTCCGTAACCTATGCATTTTGAAATTTTTTAACTGCACTAGCTAAGCCACCTAAGTGAAGCACAGTGGTAGAGTGCATGAAGACAATCCCAGGTTCCATCCGTGGCATCTACGGGTAGGGTTGGGCTGAGGAAAGACCCTTGTCTGAAATCCCAGAGAGCTGCTCCCAGTCAGTGCAGAAGATACTGAGTCACAGGGACCCATGGCCATCTTCATACAAGGCAGCTTTCCTATGTTCTGTAAGGTTTCTTTCCCCCTGTGGTTCCCAATACATATGACATCATCACCACATCGTTTTATACAGCTCTTTTCCTAACTGCTCAAAAAGAAAGCAGAAATCCTTACAGATAACCCTATATGGTAGGCCAGTACTATTGAAGCTGTGAAACAGTAAGCTTCCTTCAGGTCACCTGGCAAACTTATGGCTGAGAGTTGAACTACATATCACGTGATAAACACAGGGATCCCAACCCCATGTTTGCTTCATAATGCCAACACAGAACCTCAGAGCCATTTGCATGGGACAGTCAGTGGGTGCGAGGCATGCAGTTAATAGGGTTAGCCAATGGGGTGCCCTCCAGATGCTGGAACTGGACTCCAACTCCCATCAGCCCCAGCCAGCATGGGCAATGGTCAGGGATGATGGGACTTATAGTCCAACTTTGGGGGAGCACCCCTACCCATCCTGCCCTCCAATTCTCCATTGCTAATGCCCTCCCAGTTATTTTTAACCCGCTTTCCCTCAGCTTGATGGTGTCTGAGACCAAAACCAATTTTAACGGGGACTGAAACATGATTAACTTTCTCTGAATCGTGGCCAATGTGAGCAGAACTCCTCAAAGCTGCATGCCAAGTGCCATACCCGAGGCTCGCTTTCAGGTTCCTGAGGCCAGCATTCCCTTGAGCCTGGGCCAGCTGCATTGCTTTCCACCCAGAAAAATATATTTTGGAACATGGAGGGCAGGAAGGATGTTGGGAGGGTGCTGGGTGGGGAGAAGCAGCTGTGCAGCAACAAAATAAGTATCAAGACTCCATGCAAGGCCAACTCCTGTCACCAAGTCACAGCTATCTGCACATTCAGAGATGCACACATGATTCTTTGATGAGCGATCAAAGGAAATGAGGGAGCAGGAACAAAATAAGGAAGAAACAGGCTCTGACAAGCAAGCAAGTGGATGAGCACCTCACACCCAGCAAGGCCAGTTATCCTTTTCCCCTCCCCAAACAGGAAGGACTAATTGCAGCCACATGGCTGTGGGCATGTGTGTTTTCGATACATGGACATCCCACCTTCCTTCGCACTCTGGCTTAACATCCAGTGACCCAAGGAGTGGAGCTCCTTCAGGATGGGGGGGGGGAAACCCTCCCCCTTGACAACTTGAGAGAACTGCTGCCCAATCAGACTAAAGAGCACCAGGCAGCTTCACAAGTGTACACAGCGCTGCTGAAGCCTACAGCCAAGAGGATGTGCCATAGCAACATCCAGCCATGCCTTGCTCTCAGGATCTCCCATCAGAGTTGTTATGACCAAAGCAGGCCCCGGCAGCTCACACCACTCCAATGGATATTGGGGAAGATGCTATAAATAACTCTCCAACCTCTCTCCCTTCCCCCGCCCCAAGGAGTGGCTCTGACACCCTCAGCCATAGGAGCATTGGCAAATCAACCAGGATCATTTTACTTATGGCTCCCGCAGTAATGCAAGGTCAAGAGAAGGGACGAGTGATTAGATTTCATCCTGGCCTTAAGCACAAATCTGGGGGTGGGGAGTCTGTAGCAGACGGGTAAGGATGCCAGCATCCACCACCCGCTCGTCTTGCTCCAGCAACCTCATTTTTTCCCATATGGAGGAAAAACGGGTGCCTTTGTGTCCTATAAAAAAGGAACAGGTCAAAGGGGATGCCAGCCAAAGTTTGTCCCATTCATTTAGGCCGTGGGGAAGAAATAGTGTCCTACTTGCCTGCATGCATGAGGTGGCATTCAGAGAAATACAATTTTTTGCTTCAAATGGGTATTGATGCTCACACCTGCATGGATTGCCTCATAAAAAGGGAGGTAAACTTGCATGTGTGAAAAGTGCATTTCTCTCCCATATTTGTATCCTGCTTCTCCTTCCCTCTCAGAGGAACATCCAGGGAGTGTCATTTTATTCTCACAATCAGGGGTGCAGTTGTCTGGGGCCTCAGGAGGTCTTAGACCTCTTATTTGTTTGGGAGCAGGGTCCCAGCTGGGTCCCTATGTCTCTAGCATCCTACAAGCCAATCGGCAGGAAAACGGAGTGTGTTAGCCACTGAGAAGAATCTTTTAATGTGCTTCCTTGTCCTTTCCTCTTGATTGGAGCCAGTCAGATTGAAACAAGGCAAGTCAGCCACTGAGAAGACTCTTCTCAGTAGCAAACACCCTCCTTTTTCATGCGGATTGGGTCCTACGGACATCTGTTGTTGTGGGAGAAGGCATACATGGGAAGAACTGAGGAGCATGGAGATGATAACTGAGAGCAAGCAAGCGATGGGCGTGGCATGACTATCATGAAGGGACGCTGCACTTCTGAATTTGTCACTACACTACTGCTCACAACAATGCTGCGAGGTAGAGAGGCAGTGACTTTCCACAAGGGCCATCCCATAAATTTCCTGGGCAAGCAGGGATTCCAAACCAGAGCCTTCCGTGGCCAAGGCTGACACTCTAGCCACTCTGCCACACTGGCTTACAGGTGTTCTTTATGGATCAAGTGCCATAGAACTTTCAAAATGGAGGCAGGCAGCTCACATGTTCATCTGCAAATCCCAAGTGCTTATCAGCCCTTAGCATTTATTTAAAAGCATGGCAGAACTGCAGAGAAAGTCGCCTCATACCGAGTCAGACCATTGGGTCCATCTACCCTAGTACTGTCTACACTGACTGGCAGTGGCTCTCCAGGTTTTCAGACAGGAGACATTTCCAACCCTACCTGGAAATACCAGGGATTGAATCTGGGACCTTCTGCATACGAAGCAGGTGCTCTGCCACTGAGCTAGGGTGTTGCACTATAAATGCAGCACAGATGCTTTGCAAAACCCTCAAGGCCAGCCACGCACTCCAGTGTGTCACCTGCAGTCTGACTACTCTACCACTCCAGGAATCCACCATCTCGTTCCACCATAAGTGTAAACCAGGTTTCAAAGAGCTAAAATATAAAACATCTTGGAACTCTGATAGAACCACATCTAAGTTTATTATGCAGTTCCTCCCTGCTGTTGTGCAAATAGGTAATTTTAGACTCTGAACTTAGGGATCCTACTGGGTGTATGTGTGGGATCTTTAGATTGTAATGCGATAGGCCACCTATGCTGTGCTTGGGGGGCCCTCCTGCTCATTCTGTCGAGGTGGACTCTGGACATCTGCCCCCAAAGTCCTGCTCTGAGTGCACTACCAAGTGCCCATCTGGGCACTCATTGGTCAAGAGAAAGCTGAACCACTCTCTCCACATTCCCCCTCCCCACTCCAAAGACATACACTTTGCTTTTGCCAATGTTAGTTTGGAGCTCAGAATCTAAGGATGCACCCAGGCTCTCAAAGCTTCAATTTTTTGGAAACCTCTTTGGTAGAAGGAGCGAGCCTATGCTATCCAAGCGTAAAAAAGTAGAACTGATAGCTGCTGCTCTGACGCTTTAACAGAACTGTGTTATTATCATGGCCCAGGCCAAACACACTGAAATTCAGAACTAAGGTAACCCAGATTCATTCTGCAGACGCACAAGCTGCAGAAATTAAGGGGTCCTGAAGCACATTCAGCTAATCATGTGTAGGTGCCTTCCCCCCCCCGACACTTGCACTCAATGCACAGGGACCAGAGTAGAGGCATGTGCAACATTGAGGGAGGGGCCCTGCTCCCTGTTAACCATGCATTCAAGATTTGGGGAGAATGCTCAAATGGGGTTACAGTTTATATTGCCCTTCCAAGAGCCAGGCTTTTCAAAGAATGTAGATTTTGGTAAGACTGTAGGAATTGTTATGGGGGTTAATGAAGAATAAGCCTGGAACTGGTAGTTTAAGCCTATTAGCACACCAGTAAGAACCTTATATGTACGTAACCTAAAGCAGAGGTGGGGAACTTGCGGGCCTCCAGATGATGCTGGACTACAGCTCCCACCTTCCCTGGCCATTGGCTATACTGGCTGGGACCGATGGAAGTTGGAGTCCAACAACATCTAGAAGGCCACAGGTTCTCCATTCCTGTCCACATGTCTGTCTCAAGCAAAACTGGAGTCAAGCAAAACAATCATTCATTCATTCATTTATATACTGCCCCATAGTTGAAGCTCTCTGGCTGGTTTACAACAATTAAAACATTAAAAACAAATATACAAATTTAAAAAACACGTTTTTAAAAAGCAATTTAAAAACACATGCTAAAACGCCTGGGAGAAGAGGATATTTATTAGTCACTTTATTTTTTCAAATTGAACAGTCAAAGCGACTTACAACATTAAAAACAAGAATAAAAACATCCTAAAATACTCAGACGACATAAGAACAAGATCCAACAGAGAATTAAACTCCAAAGGCCTGGGTGAATAAAAATGTTTTTACCTGGAGCCTAAAGACAGACAGTGATGGCTCCAGACATGCCTCCCTGGGAAGAGCATTCCACAAATGGGGAGCCACTGCTGAGAAGGCCCCTTCTCTTGTTGCCACCCTCAGCACCTCCTTTGGAGGGGGCACAAGCAGAAGGGCTTCAGATGATGAATGCAGGGTCCAGGTTGGTTCATGTAGGGAGAGGCGATTCTGGAGGTATTGGAATACTGAGCCACATAAGGCTTTATAGGTCAAAACCAGCACTTTGAACTGGTTACATTTCTTCTATTAATCATAGCTAGTGAGAGGAGTTGAACACAGTAAGGAATCTCCATCTTCCTGATTACCAAAAGACTTAGCAGCATGTGAGCCACTATGGTGAAGTGGTTAAGGTGTTGGACTACGACCTGGGAGACCAGGGTTTGAATCCCCACACAGCCACGGAGCTCACTGGGTGACCTTAGGCCAGTCACTGCCTCTCAGCCTCAGAGGAAGGCAATGGTAAACCACCTCTGAATACTGCTTACCATGAAAACCCTATTATGGGTTTTCAGAACCGACTTGAAGGCAGTCCATGTAACATAAATGAGATCGCAACATTTCCTTTGAAGAAGCAGCTGCAGGGATGGGCTGTATCAGGAGTGCCTTGGCAATGGGGTAGGCTGGGGATTAACGTTTTCCCCCACATCATGATGCTGACGAAACTCACTCTCTGGAGCTGCTGTTTGCTGGGGGATTCTCAGAATGCTGAATCCTGTGCTCAGGACAACATTTTGGGCATGCACAATCCCTAATGTTCACATTGTGTTCACTCCTGCAAAATGTTGAGCAAATCCACTGAAGTCTCAGGGAATGAGAAATGTACAAAATGGCTTGCCCCTGCTGAAAGAATCCTCTATGGAACAGAGCACAGATCCAGGGCCTTTTGGGGTTAGGTCACCCCAACCTCCTCAAGACAGAAGCGAGACCCTGCATGGAAGCAGAGATGGAAGCAGAGCAGCTATGAGTCCAGGGAAGCACAGATGCCTAAAGGCAGGCTCAGTCGGCTGCTAGTAGCTGGAGGGCTTACCTGAGGAGCAAGGCACCGCAGGAATAAGATGGTATTGGTGAATAAAAACACTCCTCATGGGTAGACCAACTCCTCACGTGGTCCGGATGGCCTGCAGTAGTGCTCTGAGTGGGGCTCTGAAGGGTCAGGGCAGAGCTTGGAAAGGTTACTTTTTTGAACTACAACTCCCATCAGCCCAATCCAGTGGCCATGCTGGCTGGGCCTGATGGGAGTTGTAGTTCAAAAAAGTAACTTTTCCAAGTTCTGGCTCAGGGTTAAAAGCCTACAGTCTTTGCTACAGAGTATTAGAAGAGCTCTCTGACTCGATGTTCCTTGTGGTCTAACTGGTCATTGGAACCTCTTCCCCGTACCCCCCTCCCCAGCACATGTTTTGACCTTGGCCTGTTTCTGGACCTTGCCTATTGTGTTGACCCTGCCTTTTGACTGGTAAAACTGACTATGGAGGGGGGAGGAGGTGGAAGTGGAAGCAGCAGATTGGAGGGGGGCAAAGGAAGGGGAGGGGAAGAGGAGGATAGGTTTGATCATTTGCATGCTTATTGAGTTCAGTGGGATTTACTCCCCTGAAATCATGCTTAGGATAGGTAAACTGACCATGGGGGAGGAGTAGAAGATGGAGGGGGGGAGGGCTGGGGTGGGTAGGGGAGGAGGAGGGAGGAAGAGGGGTGGGGAGCAAGAGAGAGGAGAGGGGAAGGAGGGAAAAGGCAGTCTGATCATTTGCATGCTTATTGAGTTCAGTGGGATTTACTCCCATGCAATCATGGTTAGGATAGGTAAAACTGACCATGGGGGAGGAGAAGGAGGAGGGAAGAGGAGAGGGAAGGAGGAAGGGAGGGGAGAGGGGAGCGGAAGGAGGCGATTTGAGGGGATGGGGAGGTGGAGGGAGGGGCAAAGGAAGGGGGAGGGAAAGGGGAAGAGGGAAGGGATAGGAGGGAGGAGGAGGGGAGGGAAGGTTTGATCAGTTGCATGCTTTGTGAGTTCAGGGGGATTTACTCCTGTGCAATCATGCTTAGGATAGGTGAAAATTGCCTGGGGGAGGGAGAGGGAGGAGGGCAGGGCAGGGGGAAAGCCCCTTTCCTTTCCAAAAGGAAAACATTGTGAACAGTATCATTGTTTTTCAGTGTGGCTCCCAACTTTTTATTCTACAGGAGACACATGTAATCTCCCACCCAAATTTAAAGCAAAGCTGTCCCTGGCCACATCCACACCAGACCTTGATTTCACTTTAGACAGTCATGGCTTCTCCCAAGGAATCCTGGGAAGTGTAGTTAGTGAAGGGTGCTGAGAGTTGCTAGGAGGGGCCCTCCCCCTCACAGAGCTTCAGTCGGAGCAGCTGACTGTTAAACCAGTCTGGCCACTGGAGCTCTGTCAAAAGAATAGCAGTTTTCTAAACAACTCTCAGCAGCCTTCACAAACTACACTTCCCAGGATTCTTTTGGGGAAGCCATGAGTGTCTAAAGTGAAATAAAGGTCTGGCATGGGTGTGGCCACCTGATTAGCGAAGCCAAACAGCTGTGAGTCTGGCTTTTAGAACACCGACAGTTGGTTCTTACTGAGCATGCCCGACACTATAATAGACTTCAATGTTAAATTTCTTAAATTAATTAAAAATCAGCCAGGCATTTTGTTAACTTTTAAACTGCAGAAGATGAAGGTCAGAGTATGGGGCAAGGTCAGTTATAGAATTACAGGTACTCTGTGAACATGACTGATTTTTAATTAATTTCAACAAATTATGAGGACACTGACAGAAAAAAGTCCAACAGGGGTCTTGATTTTTTCTCCCTCTTTTTACACTTTGAACTCTCGATTCTCTCTGACTGTTTTGTGTACTGCCATGAAAATTTAGAGGGTTATTAAGCAAGCATTTCTGAGTTCAGGACTATATGTTTTATAAGGTTTTGTTTTGAAATGAGCTTATGGGAAGCATCAGATTGGCATGGGGGTTATTTTCAATTTAACATTGTATTATTATTATTATATTATTATTATTATTATTATTATTATTATTATTATTATTATTATTAAATTTTATTGATACCCTGCCTTTCGGCCAAAGGCTCTCAAGGTGGCTTACAAAGAAAAATAAACACAGGTATAAAAATACGATATAAAAATACAATAAAAATACAATAAAAGCAATACAATTTACAAGAATTAAATTAAATAACAAATAACATTATAATAACAAATAACATTAAATAACAAATAACATTATGCGAAAAGTCCATGCTGGCTATAGTATACAGCCATTCTTGCTCCCACTGGATTAATCCTCTTCAGAGATACACCTGGTGCAGGACACAAGAAGCCTGCTTTGTTTCATTATTTTAGGCTAACGTTTATGCCATTTTTGTCTCACATTCCACGAGGCTTTCAGAACTTTCTTATCTGTTGAACTGGATTCTATTCAGAAAGATTCAGTCTCTCTCCCCCTCCTTCTCTCCCCACTCCCAACAATAAAGTGTGTCCCTATTTAAAAAGCAGGCATATCTTCCCACTTCTGTATCTGAATCAATTAACCTTACAGGGCCAGGGATCTAGAAGCTCCTGCAGACACTTAAAAGAGATGGCCTTTGACACCGACATTCATCAGCACAGGAAGGTCAATGACAAGAGTAATTGGGAACATATGGGCAAAACCATTTTCACACGTCCCTAGGGAGGTGGGGGAGGAAAGAAGGAAGGCATAGCCAGAGACTCCCGGTACCTCCCCTAGAACATGAAAGCTCATGCACTAATGAAATCTGGCAGTCTTAAAACATGCCACAAGCAGCCTCTGTTGTTTCTGCTGCAACCATCCAGTCCTGGTCCCAAGGTGGCACCACGGGGCACATCACAGCCCTAAGGAGAGAGTTCCCAGGGAACAGCTTACCCCAAGCAGGGCTGGAGATGAACTGAGGTCTTTTGAGTCTCTGCCTCCAGGGCACCTCTCCTAGGCTCCACCGCTCAACTCAAGCCAGCCTTGTCCTATTTCAAGCAGATCCAGATTTCAGCTAGCTGTCTACGACTCCCCTGGTTGCCCCAAGACAGTTACGGAGGCACAGTCCTGCTGGACCAGACCAATGGCCCATCTGTCCAGCATCCTATTCTCGCAGTAGCCATCCAGATGCCTAAGGAGAGCTTAAATGCAGATCCTCAATGCAACAACACTCTCCCAATATACAGCTCCCAGCAACTAATATTTAGGGGCACACTGCCTCCGATAGTGGAAGTCACTACTGATAGCCTTATCCGCCATGAATTTGTCTAATCCTCTTGTAAAGCCATTCATGTTGGTAGCCATCGCTGCCTCCTGTGGGAGCACATTCCATAATTCAACTATGGGCCTTGTGAAGAAGTGCTTTCTTTGGTCTGTCCTGAATCTTATAACATTCAGTTTCATTGGATGTTCCCAAGTTCTAGTATTATGATACAGGGAGATCGCTGGCTAACTGTAAAGCTGCCTATACTTTTTAAAGGCCATATAAACAGAAGGCTTTTCAAAGATTGGCACAAGTGAGAGAAATGTGTGAACTGTCCCTATACCAACCACCCAAAGATTTATATGTATATGCAGATGAGGTGCTGAGTCAGACTGGTAGGCCTGGCCTGCCTCACCCAGTACTGTCAACTCTGATTAGCAGACTCTTTCGCCCCCTCCCAGTGCCCTGTGATGAGAGATTTTTTAACTAGAAATGCCAGGGATTTAATCTGGAGGGGTAAGTGGGAATGCAAAGCCTGTGCTCTTTCACTATGCTATCACCCTTCTCCTCAGTCTGCAGGGTTCATTAAAAAAACTCACTGGCAAAATTAGTACCAATTGCAGGCAATTCATTATGCAGCTTACCTGTGCTTTGATGTGGCCTTCAGTGCTCAATACACAATCCGTTTCTAGATTGTGTCCAGAGACATGTAAGCTCCGTGTTTTTTTTAAAAAAAGCCAGAGTGCTGCACCATGAAAATCTGATCTGCGTTCGTCATCCCAATAGACTGAATGAATATACGTATGCAGTGGATCACAGGAAGCTGCCTTATATGGAGTCAGACCCTTGGTCCATCTAGCTCAGTATTGTCTACACTGACTGGCAGCAGATCTCTCGGGTTTCCTTCCCAGCCCTACCTGGAAACTGAACTTGGGATTTCTGCATGCAAAGTAGTTGTTGTACCACTGAGCTATGGCCTGTGTGTGTGTGTGTGTATTGCATGTGATGCTTACATAAAATATTTTTATATACACATAAAGGAATGGGCAAACAGCCAAGCATGGCATAAAGGCTCACTTCCTAACCACTGCAAGTTCTTCTTAATCCCTTTCCACACATGCACATAGTAATAACTTCTAAGATTTTAGCAGCCATTGACCACATACTTTCAACAGCCCACCGCCTTTATTTATGACTTTAAGGTCCATTAGCTTGCTTTTTTAAAATAATTAAGATGAAACCACTGATTCTTAGCATGCTGGAGCGTAGAATTGCAAAAAGGCCCCCTCCTCCCAATTTATGACCTAGCTAATTTGCTAGGGGCAAATTAGGGGAGGACAGGATGACCATCGCATATACCTACTGGGAGGAAGGGTGGGATATAAATTAAACAACAGCACCACTTTCCCTTACGTAGCATGGCGAGCGGTGTGACAGCTTCCTACTCCCCTACCCTTTCTTGCTCATGAGGGGAGAGACAGGCAGCCAGCAAGAGAGACAGGCAGCCAGGCAGCCAGCAAAATCCTTTTGGTGGACGTAGCAGTGGCTGCTGGCCAGCTGCCACTACTTCCCTGTCCCCAGAAGGAACTTTTACACAGCACATCTTTTGGACAGGCAGGGAAATGGTGGTCTACAAGGTTCAGGTGCCGCTGCTTGCCATACTATAACTAAAGGTAAATGGAACATAAGTAAAATGTAGCTTACCTCTTCCTACCTGAACCAATTTGTTTATTCCCCTCTCATGGAAAATCACTCCCCCTCTCTCCATTTGCCAAAACAACCCACTTTGATGGATAGGGTGGCCAGTCCTGTTTTTTTTCTAAAGAGCTCTTAGAGGACAGCTGTCTATTTGAAGGACTGCCTGCCCTAAATCTGGTTGAAGGATAAGGAAGCACAAAAAGGGAAGCACCTTGAAGAATGCCTTAGCAGCTGACTATGCCAGCAAACCAAGCAGGCATACACAGGTCATCTGGTGTCTTCCCCACGATGGTGAGATGCAGTACATTTCTCTTTAAATTACAGCAATTATTTCTAAATTTGCATCTACACATATAAATCACCACTTTTATGCAAATTTGAGTCCTCTTGTTCAGTGATGCAAATCCTCTTTTTTTGGCATAACCTGGTTCACCAATAGGGTGGCCAGTTAACAGTCTGAAGCCAACTTTCCATACTTGGACAGGTAGATTGTGAAACTGTAGAATATATGCACTACCCTGCTTATAATACTCTCTCCTCCGAGGGCCAGGGACAGAATCAGAGATCCCTATACATCTCACACTGTGTGTCTGTGTGTGTCCCCACTGTGATGATTAGCTTGCCTTCTTTCTTCTTCCCCAAGCCCTGATTGCATCTCCATGTTGGTGCTGCAAAGAGCTTGTTTGGGAACTGGAATGTTATGTTGCTGCTGCTGCTGCTGCTCTCTCCCCGTTGCTATTTTTAGACCAATTTCCGACATTGATTGGCAATTACCACAGAGTCCAATCATCACAATGGGGACACCAGAGCTAGCCCACCAGAGTTCACTCTGTGTGCAAGTGTGAGTGTGTTTGAGCATGCGTTAGGAACGGTGTTGAATATTTGCAAAATTGGACTTGGTATTGAATTCTAGGATAATCTGCAAGTCCGTCTCATCGTCAAACAGGCTCCCACTCTTTGCGTGGGTTCGCGGCTGTTAGCAACATCGTAATTTTTTTACAAAAATAGCCACAGTGAGAATTATGTAATTATTTACATAATTATTTTTGTAATCTGCTGCTGCTGTATACACTATATAAATATACAGCAGCATAAGGACTAATGGAGAAAATTATGTAATTTTTCAGAAAAAATAAAAAAAGGGAGAACCGGGAATTGCGATAACTAGCGGAACCCAATTTATAGTGAATAGGAACTGGCAGCCCATTTGATGAATTGAAAAATGGAACGGAATCAGATAGTGAACCCCATCCCTAGTGTGCTTGCACATATTCATGCACACATGTGTCAGGGAGACAGACTTCCAGCCCTGATCCTCTCAGATGCTGCACACAGAAAATAATCAGGCAGGATTGGGTTCCATCAGCACAGCAGCATCAGAACCGACACCCTCCCTCCACATCAAAATATAAAAAGACACAACCCAAAGCTAGACAGAATCATCACAAAAAAGGCCGAGTTAATGATGTAAACAAATTCAGTGTAATCAACGCTCTTTAGTGTAATAATAATCCATATATAAAAACAAACAAATTAAATCCTCATCTGCCTTCTCCTGCACAAGAGACGGGGCAAGATGCTGCTCCACTCCCCCTTTCTGCCTGTCAGAGCTTCAAGTGATGTGCTGGTAGAGTCCTCTCCTTGCACCCATCTCAACTAATCCCCTCCCTCCCATTGGCTCTTTCTTCAGTGCCTCAAGAGAGGTGTGGGGAACCTTTGGCCCTCCAGATGTTGCTGAACTGCAACTCCCAGCAGCCCCAGCAAGCATGGCTGATGTCCAGAAATGATGGGAGTTGTAGCCCAACTACAACTGGACTGCAACTCCCTTTACCCTCATATATGCGTTTTTGTTTTACTTGGCTGGAGAACTGCATTGCAAAATCCGCAGGAGTGCAAATTTTGAAGGATGGCTGTGTTTCAGTTTGGGTGTTGTTCTGAAAAGTGCAAATTAGGCAAGTTCGCCTTCAAATGTAAGCTGGCTGTACTCCTTACTTGCATCTCAAATACTCCCATTTCTACCTTAAAGGCTTAGAACAGCCTTTCCCAACCAGTGTGCCTCCAGAGGTTGTTGGACCACAACTCCCATCAGCCTCAGCCAGCATTACCAATGGCTGAGGCTGATGGGAGCTGTGGTCCAACAACCTCCGGAGGCACACCGGTTGGGAAAGGCTGGGCTAGAAAGCTGTCTAGGATCCATCCACATGGCTCTCAGTTCAGAGGACTGACATGTTATATTTCAGTCCTTCACAGTAGCAGTTTCAGATTTCAGTTCTTTCCCCACCTCTCTGTGGACCCCTTTCCTTCACCATTGGCCCTGCTGGCTGGGGCTGATGGGAGTTGGAGTCCGTCAACATCTGGAGGGCCAGAGGTTTCCTGTCTGTGATCTACATAACTACCCAGAGGGAGAGCACAATGCAAAGTACGTGGTGAGTGCTGCTGTATCTTGACACTCTTGTCATTGATTGCATAATTGGAGACGGTGGGTGAACATAGGCAATGGACAGCGAAGAGGCTGAGGAGCAGGAATCTCCAAAGCGAGGCAGCAGGCTTCCTGCAGGGGTGTAGGCCTTGGCAGGTGCCCAATGACTCCTACCTCCAATGCGTAGGGGTGCTTTAGACCAACTATTTACTGCTCATCCACATGACAGTGACCAATGAGCAACTAGTTAGTTCAAATAGCCATCTTCCCAATCAAGAGTTTTATTGTTTTCCCTGGGAAACATCTTATGGTAGTAACGGTAGTTACATGCTATAGTCCAGGGGTATGTATTTGCCACATTCCTTTATACATCCCACTTCTTCACATTAGATATACTGGTAGTTATTGACTCCAGAAAAAGAGGGGGGAGGGGGAATGGAATGGAGTGTCTTGGAAAAGGGAACAGCTGGCTGGAACCTTGAAGAGAAGCACTTTACACTCCAACGTTTTGTTGCAGGTCTCACATATTAAAAGATTAGCAAAGGCAATGTGTATGAAAATGCACAAAGGAGATACATGTCTCCTCCTCCTCCTCCAACCACCGGAGCTGGAACAAAATGAACCTCCCTTCACTTAAAGAAAGAAGGACAAAGCCTGCTTTGCATACTATGGAGTACAACATGGCATATGTCGTGGATTTAGACACTGATTAGCAATTTTGTTTATTTTTAGAACATTTATATACTGCCCTACATATCACAACCAGTGTGGTGCAGTAGTTAGTAGAATGTTGAAACTAGAACAGGGGATATTCAGGCTCAAATTCTTCCTGAGCCATGAAGCTCACCGGGTGAGCTTGGTCCAATCACCACTTTTCAGCCTAGCCTACCGCATAGGGTTGTTGCGAGTGGGGAGAAGAACCATGTACACTGCCTTGAGCTCTTGGATGAAAGGCAGGATATAAATGTCTTTATAAAAATACAAACATAGCCATTGATTTTGCGGCATACAAAACAGCCCTTCAATTCCAAACCAACATCTTCACTGAAGATGAATGTTGGAGGATTCAGGAGAGACCAAAAAAAACACTTCTTCACATAGAACATAGTTGGACAAGTTGGCATTTGCTCCTAAAAGAGGCAGTGATGGCTACCAACATGGGTGCCTTTAAAAGAGGATTAGACAAACTCAGGAAGCGTAAAGCCATCAATGGCTTCTAGCCAGATGGGTGCACCTCTGAATACCAGTTGTTGGGAATCACAAGTGGGGACAGCGATGTTGCGCTCAGGTCCTGCTTGCGTGCTTCCCATCTGGTTGGCCACTGCAAGAACAGGAAGCTGGACCAGATGGGCCACTGCCCTGATGCAGCAGGGCTTTTCTGATGTTCTTATCTTAATGAAGTCGAGAGCCACAAGCCACACCCCTCAACGCATCTCTCCCACTACTTGAAAAAGCACTTCTTGGATACCTTTTCTCCTCTCCACAAGAGCCTGCAACTGGGATCACTGCAAGTGTAATAACTAGGTATCCATTTTCCTTATCAAGCTGAGAACACACACACACACACCCCTTGCAAATTGTCAGAGGAGCGGCAACAATAGAGGCCAGTTAGGAGCCCAGTTCTATTGAGTCTGGATGCAGCCACATACAAACTGGAACACAAAGAGGAGCTGGGGAGGGGGGGGCAGGGGTGAGACAGCCAATCACGTTTCCCTCACTAACCAATGGAGATTTCCCTCCAACTGTCAGACACTGAAGTCCAAAGCACACTGTTTATAGCTGGAGATTGACAGCATTAATTCTGAGAGAGAGTCAAAACTGGCATACAGCCAAAGCATTGTTTGCCTATAGTGCATATGCACATCACTGTGTTGTCTCTGATAAATGGGTGTGTGTGTGTTGGACTGCTTCAAAAATAAATCCGGAGCCAACGCTGGAGCAAAAGAAACATGCATATATACCGCACATATCACAGGCAACAATTCCTCTGCTGTGCCATTTTTCACTTCTCCAAAATAACTTTGCCAGTCTCCAGCCTCTAACTGTTATTTATTTCTAAATGTATTTGTATACCACTATTTTATTTCAAAAAACATCAAGCGGTTTACACAAAAAAAGTATAACAAGCCAGTAGAAATATAGTAAAAACAAGGTCAACTACTGCAAGGAGACATTTTCTTAGCTGCCTTTGTAAGCATGGCGGAACAGAGGCGACGTCCACACCCGACATTTATTCCACTTTAAACAATCATGGCTTCCCCCAAAGAATCCCAGGAAGCGTAGTATGTGAAGGGTGATGAGAGTTGTTAGGAGACTGTTATTCCCTTCACAGAGCTACAATTTCCAGAATTCTCAGGGAAGGGGGGTTGACTGCTAAACCACTCTGGCCACTGGAGCTCTGTGACGGGAACAGGAGTCTCCTAACACTCAGCACCCTTCACAAACTACACTTCCCAGGATTCTTTGGGAGAAGACATGACTGTTGAAAGTGGAACTAATGTCTGGTGTGGATGTGGCCAAAAAGGTTTTCAGCTGACATTAAAACAGAAACATCTATGGCTCGAGATGCTGTGCAGGCAATTATAAAGGGGCAATAGATATACCAGTTGGAAACTGGAGACAGTCTGGGAGCAAGAAGAGATGCGCCTTGGACTAGGGGATTAAGGCTGCAATCCAGACACACCTGAGGGTAAGTCCCATTGAACCCAACAGAACTTCTGCATAGACATGTACTGGATTACAGCCTAAGAAGGGAAAGGAAAGAGGTCAAAGAGGCACTGCCCCACCAACCTCAATCTGCCCCCAGCCAAGCCTTGCCTACCTGCTTACCTTTTTACTTACAACTAGCCCAGGGGGTTGGCCCTGCCTGTCAGCTTCCTCCTCCTTAGTCCTGGTTTGGCCCTTGTAGACAGGGATGGCAGCAGGCATGCCTGGGCCCTTGGGCACCAGCCTGCCCTGGGCCTCGTGGCGCTGGAGTGCAACCCCTCATGTGTCCTACGTACCTCTATTGCTCCTGTAATTGACGTGTGCCCTGTGCGCGCACGCCTGCCATCAATCAAGATGGCGGCGGGAGTGTCAGCCCCTTAGGGAAGTCTCTGCCTCCATCTTAGTTGAGAGTAGGCATGTGTGTGCCGCGTGCACGTCATTTACAGGAGTGATAGAGGTAGGTGGGGCATGTGTAGCTTGCACTAACTATATGGGGGGGAGGTGCCTGGGAGCTCCCTCTCCGCGATCCGTGGCAGGATCGGGAGCCGACTCTGCTGTGGATCGCAAAACAAAAGCATTGCCTTCCCATCCTCTGAGCCACAGGGGCCCTCAGCCAGGGCCCAGCCCAGCTAGCCCCTGGTGCCGGCCCTGTTTGAAGAACTTAACAGGGAGAAGGTTGGGGGCAAAACTAGAATCAGTTGGCCCCGCCTGTCCTTGGCCTCCCTGCTTTCCACTCTACCAGTCCCAATGGGCACCGCACCAGACCCCACTCGAGGCTGCCTTGCAGTCCTCTCACTCCCATACAACTAGTGGCAGAGAACATACTTGGCATGCAGGAGGTCCCAGGTTGATAAGCCTAATGGTACAGTTAGCCTAGTACTGGCTGGCTGCGGCTTCTCAGGAAGAGATCTATCCAACAGCACAGGTAGGGAACCTGTTTTCCCTGCTGTCAAGGGCTGCATGGTGTTACTGGGCAGGGCCAGAGTCACTGGTGGGCAGGGCACTCCTTTCTTCATCTTTCTCTCTGCTGCCCCTCTCCCATTTCCCCCCTCCTGGCCACCCAAATGGAATTAAGCTGCATAAGCAACATACATTTTAAGTGCATTTCCCCCTCCCAAAGACAGCCTATGGTTTATTCCTCACAGAGCTACAGTTCCCAGAACCCTTAACAAACTACAGTTCCCATGATTCTTTGCGGGGGGTGATTTGAATGTATGGTGTAAAAGCAGTCACGGTCCTGAAGTCCAAGGGCACCAGTTGCTCACCCCATGCAATGAGATCCTTCTACGTTGAGATGTCAGGGATTTAAAGTGGGACCTTCTGCATGCAAAGCATGTGCCCTGCCACTGACCTACAGCTCTTCCCCAGTAACGCATGTGCATGCATGTGCATATTTATGTGTGTTAATCTCAGCAGGGGGGGAAATGGAGGGGCAGGGAGGATCTTTTCTTGCAGATATTGCTTGCATTGTTTAAAATGATGGATCTGTCAAAAGCTGCTGCCCTAGAGTGTTGCCTTACACCAGGTGTGGGGAACCTTTGGCCCTCCAGATGATGCTGAACTACAGCACTCATCACCCCTGGCCATTGTCCATGCCTGCTGGGGCTGGTGAGAGCTGTAGTTCTGCAAGATCTGGAGGGCCAAAGGTTCTCTGCACCTGCCTTACACTGGCTTTCCACAGCCCCTGAGATGCTGAACTATTGCAGCACCCATCAGCCCCAGCCAGCATGGCCAACGATCTGGGATGATGGAGTTGAAGTTGGACTACTCTGGAGGGTCACAGGCTGGGGAAATCGGCCTTACTGAGCCAGACCATTAGGTCCATCTAACCCAGTGCCATTGACTCTGACCAGCAGCAGCTCTCCAAGCTCTCAGGCTGAGAGAAGACTTCTCTCCTTGTTACCCAAGATCCTTTTAACTGGAGATACCAAGTACCAAACCTGGGCCTTCCTGCATGCATTGCAAACCATGTCATCTACATTTGGTGTATGGGACCCGGAGGGTTAAAAGGTGGGCAAGGAACTTATTAAAACTATTGCAGCTGCTGCAAGCACAAGGAATAGAGCAACATACCAATTCACACAAACACAAGAGGGGAAAAAAATCACATCAGTTAATTCCCAGACTCAAAGGTGTGAAAGAACACCAACTGCGCTGTGATAAAAAGCAACAAAAGGCTCCCATGAGCCCTGCGACTCTCTCTGCTCACCTGCTGGAGGAGGCTGCCTGCTGCTTCTCTGCATGATGCATGGCTCTGCAACACCTCCTTCCAATCAGCCTGCTGCTGGGAAGGACAATTCTATTATGCCTCTTTCCATTGGCAGTGATTGGACCATTCCTGATAAAGGCACACAGCCGAGTTAACCCTAATCCCATACACACCGGGTGGGTCACCCCTGCATCTCTGCACAAGGCAGCGCTCTTGCCTTGCCTCCTTCCATTTAGGAAGCACGTGCAGGCTCCTCCGAGAGCGTGCACTTAACTACTGCATAGTATGAACTCTAAAAATAAAATAAAAACCTTTTCTGGTGTTAAGGGAAATTTGCCTTACATTTTTAATTGGGGGGGGAGGTATTGCCTCCGCTACCAGAAGTTTGGGAAAACCCTGGAAACAGACTTTTTGCCTAAACTGCCACAAGCAGCTACATCTATGCTTTAAAAAAATTAACTATAGGCCCAAGATGGGAGATTTCGATTTCGATCAGGTCTGCAGCACATGTGGAGGTAAGGCTTAACCCTTTTCTCTCCACATGTGATCCTGATTAAAATCCCCACCCCCAAATATGGCTATGAGACTTTTTACCCCTGAAGGCTCATTGCCACACTGGTGCGGGAGAGGCACATTTTATTAGGATTGCGGCTGGGGAGGGAAGGGAAGGGTTAAATCTCATCTGCCCACGTGTAGCAGTCCTGACGTAAAACAAATGGCCCATCCCTGTGCCTGTAATTAAATAAATGAGGGTGGGAGGAAGGATATAGTGGCACACTATACAATTTAATTAACATGCAGCTTGTCCAGAAAGCAGATTTTCCCAAATATTTCTAATTCTTAAGCAAACTGGAATTTTTCCAGCCCTGGACATCTAGAATTTAATTAAAAACCTCTTTAAAGATCGGGATGGACATGTGCACTGACAGACCTGTAAGGGCAAGACGTACAGGTGATAGTACAAGCCCCCACAATGGAAGGTAAATGGAGGGTATCAACTGCAGTCTGGATGCCATGGACTGGGTCTCAGGGTGTAATTTATGGGAGGGATCAGATGCGCCAGGGTTCAAACTTCTGAGGGTGGGCAATTCTTATTGAAAGCCACACCTGGTGTTCATTCAATACCAGATTGCCGTGGTTACTCAGGTATGGTAAAGGACTCTGCACACACTCAGGTGCACCCTTCTTCTGCAATCCCTTTGACCTGTGCCAGGATAATGGAACATTTGCTCTGAAAACTGATCCTGGGGCTAACTGGTCCCTTGTGATCCTTGGCTCAGATTAAGCCCCGCTGGCCCTTCTCTCTTGTACCTTGTTCTTCCTAATTTAAATAAAATAAACACACACCAAACTGCTTGCGGCATCATATAACAAAAAGGAAGCCACCAGCAGGAGCCTCCCAAGTGCAGCAGCAGGATAGCAATGAGCTCAGCTGTTTTGCAGCACATTCCTCAGGAGACATTCAGATGCCCTCCTTTGCACAGCCACACACAGAGGAAACAACGATGTGCTAGGCTAGGCAGAGAGGCTCGGCATGCGGCGGCTCCTTCCCACCCACCCCCTTGAGTCCTGTTGGAGAGGGCAATGCCACCACACCCAACCAGAGCCAGAAGGGCGAGCGGACAGCGTGGGGCGGGGATCATGTATTAAAGCAGATGCAACATTGCTCCCCTTGGAGTTATCCAGAACAGTCTGCATACATAAAGCTGTAACCATGTTGGGAAATGAAGCCAGGCCCAGTGGGATTGAGCTCAGCCTTCAACCACTCCCCCCCTCCCAGCGTGGGCTCCTGTCAACAACTCTGCCACTCCCCCTGATATGGCTGTGGCAGCAGCATGCAGGCCAACGATGGCGTAGCCGGCTTTCCAAAGATGTCACAGCAGGTGGACGTGGCAAGGACTTTTAGTTTGCTGTTTCCAGAGGAGTAGCTGTGTTATTGCAGGCATAGAGTACCATCTTTTGCAGGTACAGCAGAGGTGGGGAGCTGGTGGTCCTCCAAATATTGCTGAACTACAACTCCCATCAGCTCTAGCCAGCAGGGATGATGGGAGTTGGAGTCCAGCTGCATGTGGAGGGCCACAGGTTCTCTGTCCCTCAGCTGGAGCAATGAAGAGTCTTGTGGCACCTTAAAGACTGACCATTTCGTTACGGCTTAAGCTTTCATGGACTACAGCCCACTTCATTGCTGCTACAAGGCTGTTTTTATTTTGCAGTAGCCATTGTATGGAACTATTCCAAACAGGGACCATCTTGGCTCTGTCTAAAGCCACAAGTTATACTGTTTGAACTGCTGTCTACTTACTTAATCAATTTGCTTATATTCATCACTCCTTTTCAGCCTGCAATGGTTAAATTGTCTGGAGTCCAGATTCAGAGCACAAGGGAAATTTTAAGGGTTTCCAGAGCCCACCTGCCCGGATGGTTTGTTTGGCATTGTGAGTGACCTGTTGCCCTTTCTGGGTGTTGGGTGATTGAGGCCAGGTTGGAAGAAGCCAGAACAAATTTTTTAATCTCGCCCTTTCTACAGGAACAAATATGTCATTCTTCCCCACCACCATTTTATTCTCACAACAACCCTGTAAGGTAGGTGACACTGAGAGAACGTGGCTCGCACAGTGCCATCCAGTGAGCATCACGGTGCAGCAGGATTTGAACTACCCCAATCCAGCGCTCTAGCCACTCTCCCACACTGTCTCTGTTTCTCCAGGAAGTTCTAGTGCTCAGTAGCCTTGGATTGAGGCATGTCTGTTCTCTGCTCAAGAAACATCGTCTCTTGTTGAAATATGATTCTCCCAAGCTACCAACTGCTCAATCTCTAGTGTAGCCTTTTTGTATAAATTGTGGGATTCGGGGTGCGGAGAATATGGTTTCCTACCTGTTTCAGGCACACCTGTACAGCATTACAGTTTTCTTGAATACAAATAGCTACTTTCATATAGACTAGAGCATGTATGTCTTGGCTGTCAGGTTGAATGGCTGGGAACAAAAGTGAGCACCCTAGCACACTCACTCCCTTTACCACCTTAAAGCAGCATTTATTATTATTATTATTATTAAATTTTATTTATACCCCACCTTTCGGCCAAAGGCCCTCAAGGCGGCTTACAAGAAAAATAAACACAGGTATAAAAATACAATAAAAGGAATACAATCTGTTCTGTTCGTTCTGCTCAATATAGGAAATGGACCTTTAGTGTGGCGGCACCTGCCCTCTGGAATTCCCTCCCTTTGAACATTAGGCAGGCGCCATCTCTGCTATCTTTTCGGTGCCTTTTGAAGACAAGCCTTTTAAGTTGAGACCCATCCCAGTCTGCATCTGTGTTAGAATTGCTTAATATGTTTTTTTAATAATGTTTTTAACCCTTTTTAAAGTTTTTTTAAAATGTTTTTAATGCTGTCTTGTTTTAATGTATTTTAAGATCTGTTTTTATGATGTTTTAAAGTGTTTTAGTGCTTCGTTTGCCGCCCTGGGCTCCTGCTGGGAGGAAGAGCGGGATACAAAATAAACAAATAAATAAATAAATAATAAATTTACAAATATTAATTTAAATAACAAATAACATTATCATTATCGGCACTGCCAAGAAAGAGGAGGTGGTGTTAGCGGGGGCGGCAGTTCCCAAGAGGCAGAAGGGCGACAGGCATTTGTTATATCTTGCCTTGCCTCTATGAAGGAATTCACTGTGGGATACATTGGATTCCCAGGTGATCTCCCATCTAGGCACTGACCTGACCCAGACCTGTTTGGTTTCAGGAAGGTGGCAGCATCAAACACCCCCAGACCCTGTTCCATCCATTGTAATACAGGGTTAGCTAACCTTTTTCCAGGCCAAGAACTATGGGCAACCCCCTGGGGACCAAAATGCAAAGATGGCCATGGCTGAAATGCAAAAGTAGGTGTGGCTAATATGACATCAACATTTAAAAAGAAGAATATATATACTGACTTTCAGTTCAAGAAGAAATACCAGGGCAGTTCACAAACAAAATTAAACAGCAAAATAGCAAGAATAAAAGCAACTATAAAAATCAATAAAAATCTACTGCTAATTAAAATACTGTGTAAAACAACTACATTAAAATGTCCATAACTAAAATATATCATAAATAAGCCCATTCTAACAGTGTAACACGCAGCCTTTCCTAACCTTTGGGTCCCCAGATATTGCTAGACTACAGTTCCCATCAGCCCCAGACAGCATGGCCAATGGCCAGGAGTTATGCAAACTGTAGTCCAGCAACATCTGAGGACTCAAAGGTTGGGAAATGCTGTTAAAGCTACAATCAAAGCAGGAGATTTAAGTCAGGTGATCGGGGAAATGCTTGTCTAAACTGATGTGTCTTCAAGAGCTGGCAAAATGCCAGTACTGGTGGGGCCTCCCGTATTTCAGCAGGGAGAACATTTCACAATGCTGATGCCACCAGTGAAAACTTTTTTTTTAAAGAACACATTTTGGGGGGTCTCACAAAACCCTTTTGGTCTCTCAGAATCACAGCAGAGGACCCACAGCAGTGACCAGCATGTTTTTTTAATGAATAATTTGGGGGCCACAAAAAAACTTTCGGCATCACCGCTGGGGGACCTATGGGAGCAATCAAAAGCTCTTGGGGGGCATATGCAGCCCTCAAGTTAGCCACCCATGCTTTAAGAGTAAAGAGGATTCATCACACCAAAGATGTTTGCAAACAAGAAATGGAATCATAAAGTACTGTAGGTGACTTTGCCAAAAGAGCCAAGTCACATGAAACATGAAGGAAAGTGGCGATGGGGGAGGCAAGGTAATGGGTGCAATCTACATCTGAAAGTCAGTAGCAAAACTCACATCATTATGGCTGTGGACTGTCCTGAGTGACACTAGCTAATTTCTAGTCAGCATCCTTCCCAGCCCAAACCATAAAGATCTTTTGATGAGCTTCCAAAATAGGTGTGGGGTTTTTTGGGCCTTCTTGTAAGAACACAAGAGGGTTGCCAGCACAGTTTTGACCCAAGTGCCACATATGGCTTCCAAACCAGGTCAAATACAGAACACACAGTACAAGACAGCAACAGAGCAAGAACAGGTTCAGTGCTGTAGTAACTGGAGACAGAGATGCATCCTCCTTAGTCACTTCTAGGAAAAGACTCCCAAAGCCTTCCAAATGTTTTGAACTAAAACTCCCACCAGCCCGTCAGCATAGAATTTTTTTTTTTTTACCCATTGTTTTTGTGTGGGGAATATTTGCCAAACGCGTCCCTCATTTGTGGAGATCTGAAGAAGCCTATCTGGGAGAGGGGTGTGTGTGTGTGTGTGAACAGATGAAGAGCCCTGCTGAATCAAGCCAAGGCCTGTCTAGTCCAGCATCCTTTTCTCCCCATGCTGGCCAAGATGCCTCTGAGATAGGATTACCAGACCTCCATTTTTCATCCAGATACACAGGTTTTTGGGGGTCCCCTCCAGGTCTCCGGGTGACTCAATCTCTGGACTTTCAGCTTTCATTTAAAAAAACATTAAGTTTCTAGGCTGTCTGGTTCCAAAGATATACACCAAAACGTCAGCCCCTCCAACTTCTTAGTTGTTCTAAGTTCTGCTCTAATCGCTGCCTTTCAGGTTTTTAGCCAATAAGAAGTCAGGGTTGTGATTGACAAGGAATTGCACGCATACCCTGCTTAACGTCGCTTCACTTAATGTCACCTCGCTATAATGTACATGCTCCATACGTCCCCATACCGTTTAATGTCCGTGCGCTTTGCAATAACGTACACTTTATTGACATGACGCCGCTGCCATCTAGTGGTGATTGCGTGCAGTACAAGTGAAGACAATCGCTTCACTTAAAAGTTTATTTTCGCTTAAAGTATACTCTCCGGTCCCATTGCTAACGTTAAAGCGGGGCATGCCTGTATAGTGCCAAAAAACAACAGAGTCAAATTGAATTGTCAATTCCTACTTATGACGATCCTATGAACAGGCTTTTCATGGTAAGCGGTGTGCAGAGGGGGGGTTACCATTGCCTCCCTCTGAGGCTGAGAGGCAGTGACTGGCCCAAGGCTCAGAAGGGGTGCTTTTTCCTGCTTTTCTGAACATCTCACAGATTGAATAAGTAAGCTTTCAGTCTTTTTCTCTCTTGTGTGTAGGAGTCAGACAGGTTTAAATTTTGAAGAGGGCAGTGTTTTGCAAACTTCCCAATATGCAGCTTTAATCTAGTACTTGCTTTTCCAGAGTAAATATACCCAGAGTAAACCCCATTGAATTCAATAGGACTTCCTTTTGAGTAGACATGGTTAGGATTGTGCTGTACACTGATGGGACTTTTGAGTGAACATAGGAAAGAATTGTGTTTGTGTTGTATATCTTCCTCTCCCTTTCCATTTTTAAAGCAATTAGGCAGGGCTTACTTAGGTATCACTGTTTTTATTATGTAGGGATCTAATACTGATTATTTTTTTTTTAATATTCTGCAATGATCAACTGGTTTTGACAATAAACTATTATATGGAGTATATGTATTCTTACATATCCAGTGTGTGTGTGTATGCATGGGAATCTTTCCAACAACCCTGTGAGGTAAGGTTGCAGTCTGGAAACCAAGGTAGCTCACAATAAGAAATAAATCCCTTTAAAATCCAATAACCACAAAAACAAGTATAAACAGTTGCAAAACAGCTTAAAGTTACATGATTCAGAATTTTGGGTTGCGCGAATGAAGTTACTTATCACTTGAGGTTGCAGTTCTGTCCCTGTTTGAGTAAGCCCCACTGAACATTGGGACTTGCTTCTGAATAAATAAACATAGGATTGCACTATAAATATCTTTACAGGTTGTGTAAATAATAAACATATTTGATACATACTTATACAAATATTTCTTCATTTTTCATAGTTTTGGTTTATGGTTAGGAATCCTGACAGGTTGTGGGTTGCTTAGTTTTCTGCCTTACTCGTAGGAATCTTGTTGTGGTTGGTATGGTATTGCATTTAAGAAATCATCCCTGTCTTTCATTTTTCTTTTTCTGTTTGCATTTCATTTACCTTTATCCTTACTCCCTTTCATCCATAGAAGCAACAACAGGGGTTCCATGCCCTCCGCTCAACCTTCTTAAACCCATTGATGATGCACCTTGTTTTTTGTTTCTTGTCCAATAGTGGTAAAAGAGAATTCACATACTGGGCAGTGTGGCTGCGATTGTTGTTCCCAAGCTGCTGCCTATGAAGGTAGACCAAATCATGTGTGCTTTCTCTCTGTCAATTATATTCACTGGAATTGGGTTGGCTGACGAAGTGAGTTTATAGCAGCCCACAGGGGAGACAGAAAAGAGTAGAGAATCTTCTTTCTCATTACTCAAACCTCTTTCTGAAGTGAAGGGTCAAATCTGTAAAGAAATTTGGATGTTAAAAGGTAGGGGCAGGGCATTCCAGGCAGGGGGTTGCCAACCGTACTTGGATATGGCTATCTTTGCAGAGCATCTCTAGTCAAGCTTTACCAACGACACAATCCAAACCATATCTACTGAGAAGTAAGTCCTATTGAGTTCTATGGGGCTTAGTCCCTTAGCGTGTTTAGAATTGCAGCTCTTCGGGGGCATCCATCTCTACTCCTGAGTGCTCCCATCTAACATCTCCACAATACTAGGCTCCTTTCTTCCTACAATGGCCTTCTGGTGACTGGCCTGGCCTGAGGGCACTTAAACCCTCCTTGCCAAAAGCGAATTGGCTAGATTAAATGTTCCCTACCCAGGCTCCATCTTTTTATTAATTAATTAATTAATTCATTAAATTTATATACTGCCCCATAGCCGAAGCTCTCTGGATGGTTTACAGCAATAAAAAACAATAAAAACAAATATACAAATTTAAAAACACAAAAAACAATTTAAAAACACAATTTAATTTTTTTTAAAAACAATTTAAAAACACATGCTAAAATGCTCAGCTAAGATTTCTGTCTTAATTTCCAATCAGAGAAATGTTTTTGTATGAACTGTATGCGCCAAGCAACTATGGTTGATGCTTAATGTATCATGCTGAATGACATCACTCGGACCCGCCCTGTGACATCACTCGGACCCACCCCATGACATCACTCGGACCCACCCCATGACATCACTCAGACCCACCCCGTGACATCACTCGGACCCACCCCCAAAATCTCAGGGTTTGGGATGCTTCTGACCTGGCAACCCTACTCTGGGAAGTATACAAGCAGGAGAAAACTGCAATAGCCCTCTTCTGCTACTGTTCCCCAGTGGCTGGTGTTCATTTCAGAGGCATTGTACTAGAGGTAGTGCAGAGCCATTGTGACTAGTAGCCATTGATAGCTTACCCTCCATTGATTTGTTTAATTAAAGCTGTCCAGGTTGGTGGCCATTATTACAACTTGCAGAAGCAAATTCATAAAGTTTAATTATGTGCTGGCCCAGGAGATGACGGCACCTACTACAGGTGTCTTTCTTCGGCTTCAGAATGTATGCACCTGCCTTACTGGAAAACCCATGGTACCATTCTATAGCCTTACACACTAACAGGAAACATCAGAAGCTGCTGCTGGCTGGGAGAATCAGCCTCAAAAAACTCTTTCTGGAGTAGTGGGTCCAGACAATCACAGATTTAAGGCTTTGGGAGCATAACTCGAGAACTGACAGATGGACAGTGCTTCCAGCGGATGCATGGACCATGTTTCCTCTCCACCTGGCCCTTCACTAGCCAAAAAAGGGCAGATGTGGCCCTTTGTATGAGCATGTGTGTGTGTGTGTGTGTGTGTGTCTAATACTGAAGAGGCAATGTGAAACTGACAAAAATACAATCCAGCTAAAGCTAGTCCTCATGACCAAGTCCTACAGAAAGCAGTGGGACGTCAAATTAGTTGTATCTAACTTGTCCCATTAAGGGGGTAGTCTGTTGCTCAGAGGCAGAGCATAAGCTTTGCATGCAGAAGGTCCCTGGTTCAATGCCCAGCATCTACAGGAAGGGCTTGAAAAGACCCATCTGAAATCCTCAAGAGCCACTGCCAGCCATTCCTCCCCCTACCCCACAATATGTTCCACAAGGGCTCGAAACTTGCTTTCCATTTTTTAAAAAAAGTGATGGCTGAACATTGAGAGAACAAGCTGAAAAGATCCCAGGGAGGGTAGCAGCTCCTTCCTCCTTGTTACAGCCCTAGATCTGAGATTTAGCACATACTGAAGATCCCAGAAGCAGATAACATGAATCAGCATGAGATGTATCCAATGTATCTTTTTTACTGACTAAAGCTTTTATTTATTTTGCTTCACATGCAGCCAAAGAAAGATAAGCAGCAGAGCCTACTATGTCAGTGACCTCATTAGGTTGGTCCTGTCACATTAGCTTTTCTTCTTTGTGTGCCTTGCTACGTTGACTAATGCTGCCATGTCTGTTGTTAGTTTCTGGCACTTGCGTAGTTCATTGTACATAGAAATTCTCCCCAGTGGAGGTGCATAGATCATTGGTTTGAATGGCCTGGTTAACAAGCTGCATCCTAACTCCCCCTGCCCTTTGCCTGGACAGCCCTTTCAAGCAATCCATTTTCGCTGCAGCTGGTCAATATGTTTATGACTCTTGGCAACCCTTTCCATTGCATCCCTTTGCCCTTTTTTATTCCCAGGATATTGCATAGCCCTGAAACACGATCCTCCCTGCTATTCCAGACCCACCCGAGGAAGGGGTTGCCAGCTCTGTTGCAACAGTTGGGCGTCCTCGTTCTGGAAGCTCAATCGCTCCCAATCACCAGGATACTTTAGTTTCCTAGAGGGCATAAACACGTTATCCTATATTTAGGGCATTTATCCTATGCTTTAGGATAAAATTAGCAAAAATTATGCAGCAAAAACCCCTTCCGTTCTATGCACTGTGGGGTTTTTTTTACTGATATACACACATTTGCTGATTTTGTATGAGAAGGAGGGGCAGAGATCTTTTGTGGGGCAATAACATCCCACCAATTCCCCACAGAAACCTATTCAACCGCCCGCCCACCTATTCAGCTTCAGAAGCAGCCTAAGTATCAGCTGACTGCTAATCTTCCCTTTATGGGCAAAATGCTCAGATGGGTGGTGGTGATTCAACTCTAGACAACACTGATTGTCTAGATCCACTTCAGTCTGGTTTTTGTCCTGTGCACCCTGACAGATGACCTATTCTGGGAGAAGGACAGGGGGACTGTGACCCTGCCATTTCTCTAGGATCTCTCATTCAGCCTCATTCACCACTGTAACCTTCTGGGCTGGCTGTCAGGATATCAGAGGCAGCATGCTTCAATGGTTTTGCCCCCATCTGGATGTTAATTTCCAGACAGTGGTAGGGTTATATTTCGCCTCCTATGCTGTTCAACGTCTACATAAAATCTGAGCGAGGTGGCATCAGTGTGCTGACACTCAGCTTTCTTTCTTTTTTTTGCCTTTTCATCTGAATCAGTACTTGTGTTGAATCAGTCCCTGGGTTCGGGACTGGACTGGACAAGGCTCAAGAGGTTGAAGCTTAATCCAAACAAGATGGAGGTACAGATGGTAGGTGGTTGTCTAATCTGGAAAATCTAGTTTGGATGGGACTGCACTTCCCACAGAGCACGGGTAGGAGACCTGTGGCCCTCCAGATGTTGTTGGACTTCCTGACCATTGGCCATCTTGCCCGGGGCTGATTTGAATTGGAGTCCAACAGCATATGGAGGGTCACAGGAAGCTTGATGGCCAAGAACTTGTTGGACTCCAAAACCTATCCAGCCAGCCAGCATGCCCCATGGGCATGACCAAAGCAGCATAGGAAGTTACCTTGTACCAAATCAGATCATTAGTCCATCTAACTCAGGATTGTCTACACTAACTGGCAATGGCTTCTCCAAGGTTTCAGGCAGGGTTCTCTCCTAGCCCTACCTCAAGATGCCAGTGATTGAACACGGGACTTTCTGCATGCAAAGCAGATGCTATACAGCTGAGTTACAACCCCTCTACACGGATGGCGGTAGTTCAGCAACCCCTGACGAGCACCATGTTGGCTACCTCTGCCAAGAGGATCATGTTCACAGCTAGAGAACATTGTTAGATCCAGTCCAGTCTTTGGATTCTCAAGTGATTCAGTGGCATGGACGTGGTACACCATGTGTACCAGATACAATCCCTCCTGGACAGAGAAAGCCTGGCCACTGTTATCAATGCTCTACTATCCTCCAGATTAAATTACCACCACTATGTTGTGTGTGGGGCTGCGTTCGATGACTACTAGGAAACTTCAGTTGGCCCAAAATACAGTTGCAAGAATTGATAGATGACATCTCACTATAAATTCTTAAAACAGTTTCGCTGGTTACCAGTCCTGTTCCAAGCACAATTGAAAGAGCTCGTTTTAACCTTTAAAGCCCTATACACCTTAGATAAAGCCTGAGTGTCTAAAGGACTCCCATACAAACCTGCCTGAGTGTTGAGATAATCTTCAGAGGTCCTTCTCCAGGTGTTCCTGTCTTTGGAGAGGACACAGGTGATGACCAGGAAAAGAGCCTTAGCAGGAGTGAAAACACAAAGCTTGTGGAGTTCTCTCCCTCTCCCCCCGCCCCAAGAGACAAGTCTGAAACTGTCGGAATTTCTCTCTATTGAGATGCATAGCAAAGTTGCGTAGCACTGCGGAACGGAGAGTATTGAGCGAGCTGTGTGTGTATGTGTGTGAATCTTTGCTAAGATTCTACCTTCCCTGCAAATTAGTCAGACAGACACTTTAAGCTTTAAAATAAGAAAGAACTACTTTATTCTGGAAGTACATGCTTGATAGGAAAGAGTTGTATATCTAGCTTAACTGGCTATGCTGGAGCAGCAAGCACTGGTCCCAGTACTTGCCCTCATCCTGGTTGAGAGGAGAGACAAAGAGAAGGTGTCTGCTCCCCTCTCGAGAGAAAGAGAACACTGAGAAAGGCGGGAAGGAACTGATATCAACATTCCTTTGCTTATCAGCCTAGCAGGAAGGGAAGAGACAGCAGGATCAAAGGGATAGGTATAGCCTCAACCAGCAAGAGGTCTAGCTCTCTAGCTACCCTTATTAACCCCATGCAGCCTCAACCCACCAAGTTGGAGTTGAACCTCATACATTCCAACAGAAACAGAGCCTTATCTTTCAGGTTAGGGCAGCCACTTGCATTTCCTGTTTTTGGGCAAAATCTCAAAAAAAATAAAAATGGACACAGATTTGCATGGCATTTGTATTGCTAATCTATATGCATCAATGGAGGATACGGCTAGCCATCATGGCTAGTAGCTATTGATGTGTCCTACCTCCCTTGTTGGAGGTGGCATGAATAACAGTGGCTGGGAATCACAAGTGGGGAGGATGCTGCTGCACTCAGGTCCTGCTTGCTTCCGATTGGCCACTGGGAGGACAGGATCGTGGACTATATGGGCTATTGGCTTATGGATGCAGATTTGGAAATCAATACTATCATTTGAATAGAAATACAACACCTCTCACCCTAGATGAAGACAGTGGCCTGTGTGCTGTCCAAGTGCCAACTGCTGATGGGCAACTTCAGGGCCCGTCCTGCTCTCCCTTCTCAGGGTTCTTTAAATATGACACCAGATTTAGATTGGGTAGCCTTTCAAACAGAGGACTGTTCTCTGTAAAGTAGGACACATGGTAGCCACCCCATTTTGGATGCCAGAAAAAGATGTTTTTATTTACCTAGACCTATGAATCATCTTCTGCTTTTAGTGTTCAATTGCTCCTTATCTCTTCCCTCTGCTTCTAGCTTTGTAATGATTTTTTATCGTTTTATTCTATAATTGTAAGCCACCCTCAGAATTCAAATTGAACTGAAAAATTAGATTTTTAAAAAATAAACAGGTGCCAGCTATGAGTCAATTCACACATTATATTTAGGCCGTTTGAAGCCAACTTTATACACGTGTGTGTGTTTATCCGTTTGATCAAACCACCTGTCACACAAACTGAACTACAGCTGCTTATGCAATCTCTCAACAGCATCACATACAGTAGTTGGTATAGCTATGTGAACTCTCAGCTCACGTGTTAGGTTACCAGAGAGAATGGCAGGGTCTCATAAACAGAAAGAAGGATTTAAGAACATGTGGTGGGCTCTGTGGCTCAGAGTTCAAAGGAAGCATGAGCAGTGAGGCAGAGAACAGGAGGACGAATTGACATCCTGGAATGTGGGAAACGAGCTACATCAGGAATGGCCCTCCATCACCCTTGATCATTGGCCATGCCTGCTGGGGCTGATGGGAACTGGAGTCCAACAACATATGGAGGGCTACTGCTTTCCTGTTCCTGGACTATAGAATGCTGCAATCATGTTGGAGACTTTGGCTCCTTAAACAATTTGAAGATCAAATTGAAATCTACAGACCTTGGGATCAATCTTCTACCTAAGCATAGGCTGGATACAGGTTTCAAACAGGAAATAGAAGGAACAATGTACAGCAGGAGGGATTGCAACTCAGTGGTAGAGCACATGATTTGCATATAATCATAGGATAGTAGAGTTGGAAGGGGCCTATAAGGCCATCAAGTCCAACCCCCCCTGCTCAATGCAGGAATCCAAATCAAAGCATTCCCGACAGATGGCTGTCCAGCTGCCTCTTGAATGCCTCCAGTGTCGGAGAGCCCACTACCTCTCTAGGTAATTGGTTCCATTGTCGTATGGCTCTAACAGTTAGGAAGTTTTTCCTGATGTCCAGTCGAAATCTGGCTTCCTGCAACTTGAGCCCATTATTCCTTGTCCTGCACTCTGGGACGATCGAGAAGACATCCCAGCCCTCCTCTGTGTGACAATCTTTCATGTACTTGAAGAGTGCTATCATATCTCCCCTCAGTCTTCTCTTCTCCAGGCTAAACATGCCCAGTACTTTCAGTCTCTCCTCATAGGACTTTGTTTCCAGTCCTCTGATCATCCTTGTTGCCCTCCTCTGAACCTGTTCCAGTTTGTCTGCATCCTTCTTGAAGTGTGTGTTGTGTAAATTTGTATGTTTGTTAAGCACAGAACGTCAGCGGTCTAAAATGTATGTGTGCCAGTGTGTGCGTTCACCTAAGTAGCTGGCTTTTACCCTGCACTGAGATCACTGAGACTTAAGACTTGGTAAAATAAGAAAAGCTACTTTATTTATAGAAATACATAGTAGACAGGAAAGGCATACCTAGTTCTAACTAACTAACTAAGTTGGAGGCGCAATGCCCAGGCTTGGGAGTTGCCCTCATGGCTTAGGAGAGAGAGCGCAGAGACAGAGGTGTCTCCTCTCTTTCGGACAGTTGAAGAAGAGAAGCTCCCTAAGATGTATCAGTCTAGCGATGGAAGGGAGTTAGTCAGAGCATCACAGGTAAAGGTAATCAAGCCTATCCATCTGGAGGACCCTTATGGAACATAAACAAAAGAACAAAACAGGAGTTGCTCTTGCCCCACTTCCAACAATGCAGAGACCAGAACTGGACACAGTATTCAAGATGAGGCCTAACCAGTGCTGGATAGAGGGGAACTAATACTTCACGCATTTGAAAACTATACTTCTGTTAATGCAGCCTAATATAGCATTTGCCTTTTTTGCAGCCACATCGCACTGTTGGCTCATATTCAGCTTGTGATCAATGACAATTCCAACATCCTTCTCACATGTAGTATTGCTGAGCCAAGTATCCCCCATCTTATCTGTGCATTTGGTTTCTTTTTCCTAAGTGTATAACTTTGCATTTATCCCTGTTGAATTGCATTTTGTTGTTTTCAGCCCAATGCTCCACCCTATCAAGGTCCCTTTGAATTTTGTTTCTGTCTTCCACAGTATTAGCTATGCCCCCCAATTTTGTATCATCTGCAAATTTGATAAGCATGCTCTGTACCTCCTCATCCAAGTTGTTAACAAAAATGTTGAAGAGCACTGGGCCCTGGACCGAGCCCTGTGGTACCCCACTCGTTACTTCCGCCCAGTTTGAGAAGGAACCATTGATAAACACTCTTTGAGTACGATTCTGGAGCCAACTGTGGATCCACCTGATAGTTGTTCCATCCAGCCCACATTTAGCTAGCTTGCTAATCAGAATGGGGCACTTTGCCAAAGCTTTGCTGAAGTCGAGATATATTATGTCCACAACATTCCCACAGTCTACAGGGGAGGTTACCCAATCAAAATATGAGATAAGATTAGTTTGGCAGGATTTGTTCTTCATGAATCCATGTTGGCTTGTAATAATCACTGCACTGCTTTCAAGGTGCTTACAGATTGACTGCTTTATAATCTGCTCTAGAGTTTTTCCAGGGATTGATGTTAGGCTGAATGGTCTGTAGTTCCCTGGTTCCTCCTTTTTGCCCTTTTTGAAGATAGGGACAACATTAACTCTCCTCCAGTCATCCAGCACTTCACCAGTACACAATTTCACAAAGATAATAGACAGTGGTTCTGAGAGTTCTTCAGCCATTTCCTTCAATACTCTAGGATGCAGTTTATCAGGCCCAGGGCTGGTTCTAAAGGGCGGCCAGGTGGGGCACTGACCAGATGGCCCCTGGAGCTACAGAGGGCCCCTCAGCCGCCCTTCCGCTCCCCTCCCGTGATCCGTGACCTCCCCCCCACGCACCCACACCTACCTGTCTGCTGTCTTTTACCATTGCCCTTAATGAAGATGGCAGCCGCAGTTTCCCTAAGGCACTGAAGCCCCTGCTGCCATCTTAGTTGATGGCAGAGATGCATGCCCTTAGGGAAACTGCGACCGCCATCTTCATTAAATGCAATGGTAAAAGACAGCAGACAGGTAGGTGGGGGTGTGGGGGTTGCGCGCACGCACACACAGGCTGGGGGGGCAGGGCAAGCTGATGCTCAAGGGCCCTGGCGTTCCTGGAGCAGGCCCTGATCGGGCCCTGGAGATTTGAACTCGTTCAAAGTGATTAGGCATTCCCTGACCATTTGTCTATTAAAAAGCATGCAGAAGGTCCTCCCAGGTTCAATCCCTGGAATCTCCAGTTAGAAAAAGATCAGGTTACAGGGTGATGGGAAAGCCTCTCTCTGTCTTAGAATTCTGGAGAGTCATTACCAGAGTAGATATAATGGGTTAGTTAGACAGATATAGGCTTGTAGCCAGTGCTAGTCCTATTCAGAGTAAGCCCACTGAAATGAATAAACTTAAGTTGGACATGTCTATTAATTTTACTTGGTCTACTCTCAGTAGGGATGGGCAAGAATTCAGCTGAATTTGGATTAACCCCTTGCCCCCCATGGTCCACATATTCTTCATCTTTGTGGAGTGATTCTGTTTGCTCTGAACTCCAGTGGCTTTCCCCGACACCAGATTCCTCCCCCCAAATATCCCCTAAGATGTGTTGTCCTTTTGTTGATTTTACTCACAGCACAACAGTACAGCTCTTTCTTTCTCTGCCATCTCCCTCCACTTGAATAATCTAAGCTGGGAGGAACAAGCCAAATCTATAATAATGGAAGAGGAGGATGCAGAGCTGGTTTCCTTTCAAAATATCAATATTAATATTGATATTTTTGGAAGGAAAAAATCAGACCAGTAAAAGCAATGTGGACAAAGAAATTCAAATTGATACTGCCTTTTAGGTCAAAGGAAGGCTTTCAAAGCAGCTCAGCCAATGGATCCTATCCCTAATTCTGAATAAAACTAGCACTGGATACAACTAAAATATTATTTCCTATTATAATGTGCTTCCTATGTTGAACTGTGGGGCAATACTTTCCACCTCTCCTACAGGTTAAAGTAATAGATTTTGCCAAATTTGTGTACCATCTCAGAGGTCCACCTTTGATAAGGTTCTAATACCACCATATAATTAGAATTCTGTGGCTCTTGCAGTTAAACTTGCTTAGTGATAAATTTATGACACTTAAAACCTGCTAAAAGCTAGATTAAGTTTCTTGAGTAAATATATGCCACAAGACACTTTCTGCTACAATGCCTGAAATCAAGACTGTACATGGTTCTCTGTTAAAAAAAGAAAGAAAGATGAAGAAGTGATGAGGAAAAATAGCTCGATTCCAGGAAAAAAAGACAGAAAGACAGTTGTGGAATGTGGTCACCAAATCAATAAATCTGTTGATGAGCAACAGACACAAAGAGAGGTTTGGCCCTCATTTGTGGGATGTGAACAACTAGTGCTTGAATTATGGAAGAGGGCAGGGGCTTAATTAAATCTACAAGACCAATCCACAGATACCATCCAATTTTAGCAAAATCATGTCCCCTTGTTGAAAAGAAAAAGTTAAGGGCTGCCACAAAAAGGGTAAGATACCCACACTCCCTCCCCCTGCAATTCACACTCTGTGGAAAACATCTGGGTAGGATCGTACCTAACCCTTTGCACCCCACCCTTCACTTACCTTTGACCAGGGGCGGGCAATCATTCTCTTGTCCTGCTTATCTGTAAAGGGATGGATTGAAAGTCAATGGTCACCTCCCTTAGATGACCCTCAGGGGTAATCTGTCAGGGGCAGCATGTCATCTGTGGGCAAAGTCACCCACAATGATGGGTGGAGCCTGACAGCAAAAGCGTTCTGAATTAACTAATCTGGAATAGAGATCACCTTGCAAGTGTTCTGGAGTAGGGATCACTCTGCTTCAGGGTTTCTCCCCAAACCTTACAATCAAGATTTTTTAAAAAAATTATCAAACAAAATTCCTTCCAATTGTTTTGAAAGTACAATGAAAGAAGCGGACAAGACTTTTTAAAGCCAGGGGAAATAAAGAGGAAATAAATGGCAAGGAAGGAACTCTGATCGGATGGGGAAGCTTCAGAAAGCATGAGAGGCCAGGGACAATCAGGTTGGAAGCTGCAGGTTGCCGAACTGTGCCTTTGAGCGTTCTGTCTCTTCCTTTATGCATCACGGTTACAGCAAATGTTGAAACATTTGGACACATATGCCTCTCATACTCACCTCATCCTATTTTCTGATTTCCCTACATCTATGAATTGTGTGTGCAACGTGTGCATACACATATGTCAACTTTTAAAAAAATCAATTCCCTGGGCTTTTCTGCTTGAACTGTAAGGACATAATTTTAAACTAAAAAGCTGGCTGTTACTCCATTTGGATAAAGCAGGCTATACTGAAAAATAAATAGCCCCATTCTTTTTGGCAACATTTGAACAAAGCACCTATAACTCAACTGAACTAGCTACAGGCACCACCATGGCTTTCTGGTCCATTAAATCCCTATGGGCTGGTTCATACATTCACATTGGCCATCATGTGATGACTGCAGAATTGCATGCAAATGTGGATCAGCCACCTTGAGACTTTTAAATGTGAGTCCATTCATAGACCCACCTGTGACTCACCAAGCCATGAGTCACCAAGCCACATGAAAGCAAGTGATGCACATGCTCCTACAACAAAGAAAAAAAACTAGTCCAAGGCAGCAAAATAATCATCAGAAAGGAACATCTCCTTATCCTTCCTGTGCGAACTATGGTTAGGTAACTATAGGATGTGGGAGGTGACCAGTCACAGTGACCTGGAAGGGTCAGGGACTATGGCCAGCCACCTGTGGCAAGTCAGGCAGAGTGGAAGCCACCAAAGCACCAGCCATCAGGCTTTCCACAGGGTAAGGAAGAGGAGAAGAAAGGAAGCCAGGGGAGGGCACCAAGTCCTGTGTACTGCAGCAAGGTCACCTTAAGCTGCCTCTGACCAAGTCAGAACCAGTCAGGATTATCAAGCTCAGTATATCTACTCCATCTGACAGTGGATCTCCAAAATGTCTTTCCCAGCCTGGTTTCCACATTCCTTGCATGAAAGATGCCAGGGACTGAATCTAGGACGGGGTGGGAAACCTATGGACCTCAAGGGTCAGCCATCCCTGACATAGGACCTTCTGCATTCAAAACAAGCTCTACCAGTGTGTGCTGGGCCTTCCCCATTGGGTAGAATCTACCTGGGTATTGCTCCAGGTAAAATCCATTTGAATACTAATGCCAGATCAGGCTCTCGTTCTAGGAGTTTTGATGTGCTAAAGATAAAAAGCATTCAGGAAATGTGTCCTGTCTTTGTGCTAAAGGTGCATGATCACCTTCTTGCTAGCTTCTCTTGAAAACTCTTCTTTCTGGCACCTTCTCCCGAGGCCTGCTGACTTCATTTTGGAAAAAACACCACAATATACTGTACATTCAGTCCCTGCAACTGCCTTGTTCCCAAGGCAGGCCCAGACGTTTTATTTCCCTTGTCAAATTCCTTGTGCTCCCCTTCTTGCTGTATGCCAAGGATGGGGAACCTGTGGCTCTTCAGACGTTGTTGGACTCCAGCTCCCATCAGCCCCATCCAGCATAGCCAATGGCCAGGGAAGGGTGGAGCTGTAGTCCAGCAACGTCTGGAGGACCACATTTTCACTATCCCTATTGCACCCAGTCATGGGGATGTACCAGCGCCTCCCTCCAGGGCTTTCCCGATAGGGACTCCTTTTGCTTGACTTATTTCCAGTCTTAAAAGAACTGATTTTCCCCCTCTACCTTTCCCCTCCACTTCCCTTCCTTTGTGCGTGTTTTGAAAGCCAAAAGGCATTGCCTCTCTCTTTTTTAAAAAAAATGATGAATTACTGGAAAACAATAATTTGTCGGGACAGCTGGATAAAATCTAGTAAACTATAAAGACACTTCCAGTGTTTGGAAGGAAGTTGCATACAAGAGTATATAACAGGAATAGGGAACCTTTTTTAGCCCAAGGCCATATTCCCTTGTGGGCAACCCTGACAATGGTGGGTGTTTGCATCCAAGATCCCCCAGCCTTGGTGTATAAAAGGGTGTTGCATTTGAATAAGTTAACCTCACCCATCTAAGTCCATGTTGTCTCAAGGTCTCAAGAACAGGGTGGGGGAATAAGATTGTGCTCCTCCTTCAGCAGGGAAGGATGGGAACCTGTGGCCTTCCAGATGTGAATGGATTCCAACTCCCATCAGCTCTAGCCAGCATGACCAACAATCAGGGATTATGGGAGTTGTAGTCCAACAAACTCTGGGAAGGCCACAGCTTCCACATCCAGAGGATTCATCACAGTTATCCTGTGTTTCTGCAGTCCCAGGCAACCATCCGTAACGTCTACTCAGTTGGGTAAGCTATGCTTGATCTTCCAAATACCCCCCTCCAATAATACAACTCATATTCGTGCATGCCATAGACCAGTTGTACTTTCAAGCTACCCAAACAACTCCAGAATGCAATGTGCGGTCCTTTATGTTTAACATTTAGTACTAACAGGGTGCTAGATGCTGCATAGAACACAAAAGTGACATATCCCAAAGGGCTTCCAGTTGTAGACAGGGTTGCCAACTGATTAGAAAAAGAAACATTATGACCTGCTCCAGGCTCTTTAACAGCAGCTTTTCCTACAAAAATCAGAGCTGATGATGATTGTAATGGCATAAAGATAAATGTGAAGCCTTGGTATGTCTTCAGAGCAAGTGGCTCTAGAAAGCACACAAGGGCCAGTGACAAATGTGTGTGTCTGTGTGTGTGTGAACTCTGGACCAGACACAAGGGAGCACCAGGTTCCCTGAACACATTTAACAGTTGTGCAGAATAGGGGATTTCAGCAACTATTATAGCCACAGAAGCCTGCCCTCCTTTGCACTCCGTTTCAGAACGTCTCCATTCACTTTCCTGTACACAGTATCCCCAGAGCAAGTGTGCGGATCCCAGACCTCCGCCACAATCTCTCATGACTGACTGTGAACAGCCTGCCCCGCTTTTCAGCGCCCTCCCAATAAACAGCCCAGCAGCTATCTACTGACATCTTTCCATCCTACAAACCTGTCACCAACACAGGACAGCCTCCTGTAGCTAACTAATTAGCTTCCAAACACAGAGCGCAAGATGCTACAGTTCAAGACAGCAAAGCTAATAGCTAAGAAAAATGAGAAGAAATGTTACAGAGAACAGGGTTACTTGCTATCTGCATTGGTTTTTATTGTATTTGATATGGTTTGAAGACGTATTCAGTAAATTGATTGAGCTATCTGATAGATATATGTCTAGAAACATACTACAAATGTAAGGTAGCATCGTAATAAGCCTTGGCAACACAGCCACCCAGAGGCATCCCCCCTCCCCAACTTCCAATAACCCCCATGACATTTCAATGCATAAGATAGAACCTGCAGTTCCATAATGCAAACCTTAAGATGGGGCACCCCGACACTATCAGAAGACCTCCCACAACTGGGCTCCCACGTTAGCAATGGCACCTTGCAATACCACAAATTTACCTGCATCACTCCAAATTTCTCGAAGTGACCTACATATTACTGAGAGCCCAAAATGACGAAGATGACAAACACCACGCCCACAAGCCATCATCCCTCCCCAGCACTCAGTCCCCGCCCCACTCCCGAGCAGACCCACAGAATTCACCCCACACAGACCCTAGACCGTGCCCCTGCCAATACAAGAGGACAGGTCACATTTTTCTGTGGAGTTGGGTAAAGCAGAGGCGTGGAGTGGAAACGTTCAACATTGACAGTAAACCCAACTCCAGGAGAGACTCTTCTTGAGGAAAGCCCCTCGACAAAAAGAGGTCCCATGCACCAGGAATGCCAAGGAAGACATCTCGGGAAGTGGGGACAGACAGCACAGCTTCGAAAATGAGAGCCGCCGGGGCTGAAAACCCAGCTGAGGTCACACGCTCAGAACGGGGAACCCCCCCTTTTTTTAACCTAGATGCCTGCGGTTGGTTATTCACTGGCGAGAGGAAGGTATTCTGCGTATGCTCAGAGGGGCTCCTAAACTCACGTCCTCGCCAGCAAAGCCTAGTGAACTCAAGCGGAGGGGGGAAGGAGAAGGGGTTGCTCCCGAGTAACAAGCTTAGGGATCAGGAGCTACACGATGACTCCAGAATGGCACTCTAAGAATGAAAAACCCACATAGCCTCGAAAAACAGGTCTCGGGGCTAAGCCTTGTCTGGGCTTTGTTTCTATTAACTCCAGAGCTTGGAGAGGTGGTGAGAGAGAAAATAACTCCCCGGCACCGAACAATGCTAGGCAGGCGGCCCCCGGGGCTTTGCCACCCACCTGCTCCGCCGCCTCCGGGTCGAGATGAGGCTCCAGCAGCGGGACCGTGAACTGGATCTTGCGGGGACTGTTGGGCTCCATGCCGGTTTTTCCTCCTCTGCACAGCCGCCGCGGAGCGTACAGGAGCGAGCAAGATCCCGCGGTGCCCTCTGCAAAGCCGCGCTAGAGACACCCTCTCCCCCCTTCGCCCACGTTGCTCCGTCCAGTCTGCGCGCGCCCTGCTGCTCTCCTTCCCACCCAGTGTGCTCTCCTCTCCCGCCCCAACACGCAAGGGGCGCTGCGATTGGCTGCTTGGGGCCGTCGACCCGCCCCCCGACCCACTCCCTCCGACAGATACACGCACGGCGCCTGGGAGAGCCGCACAGGCACACAAAAGGTGGAAGAGACGCTCGCAAGAGCAGCCAGCGAGATGCCCGACAAAGAGGGAGAGCGCACGCGTCAGCGAGCGAGAAAACGCAGCTATGCCCACCTCCAGCCAGCAGGTATTTTACCGGCCCATGAGGAATTATTGCCTCGGGTGCGGGATCAGGTATGTATCTCGCTGAATACACCAGGTATTTCGAGACAAGGTGGTTTTTCAAAAAACGATATTGACCCCTATACCTTGCTCTGCCCTCTGCTAAGACAAAATCTGCCAAATCCCATTCCTGACATGCTAGAATCCATTGGGCCCTGCTTCTTGGCGTCCTATCTAAAATCGAGGCTCCTCTGCTTGACCGGGCAAAAACTTGACAGGCACCCGTATGGTCCTTGATTCCGCCCACTGACTCACCCTTGGCTCCACCCACTGTCCAGGTTGAAAAATAACCACCACCAGAAGTTGGAAATTGTAGCTAGGACATAGGACATGGGAGTAACCACTCAGAACAAAAGAGGTTGGAGTGGTGGCTGCTGTCCATTGCAGCTGGTAGGGTGGAAGGCAGGGAGCCCAACAGTGGATGGAGGCAGAGCCAATCACAAGTGGAGCCAACTATTGCTAGTTTTGTTCCCATCCTCCTCCCTGCTGAGTTCTACAAGGGCAACGTTGAGACTAAGGAGGAAGAAACTAACAGGCACTTCCACCCCATAGATTCACTTTTTGTAAGAAGTCAGGCAAGTGGGGGCTGGCTGAGGGCAGACTGATGTTGGTGGGGCTCTGTCCCATCGGACCAGCGTCCACTGAGAGATAGACAGAGATACCCTGCATGGATACAGCCTGAGACACGCTCAGTCTCAATGAGCGTGTACACCATTCACAGAGATGGTGCACATGTTAAGACACCAAACCTGAGATAGACTGACACACTGTGCAGGGGGCATAGCTGAGACAGGCGCTGGATAGAGAATGTATTTATTTACCATATTATTGATCATAGTTTTAGCCAGCTCTTCATCATGTGATCCCACGGCAGGTTAAAATACAATTAGAACATAAGCAGTTTCAACAGAAGTTAGAGCAGGGAAAAACAGGGTGCATCACTCAATGTTTGTCATAAATCCCCCACGGAGTCGCCCGTGGCTCCTCATCACAGCGGGAGGGTAACATCCCACAGAAATGCGTAGCACACATACACGTATGTCTTTACCTGGAGTTGCAGTCCAGCAACATCTGCCCTACCATAGAGATTTAATTTCCAGAGAGCAAAAGCGAAGGTTGTCATCCGGTTCCATTAAACTCAAAGGTACCTTAGTGGCACTGTGTGGTATACAAGTGTTACCAAAGAATTTGATATGGCTACTGTGTCATGTGACAGTTGTGTTTTACCTCCACAGTCAGAGGCAGTATGGCTCTGAATACCATTTGCTGGGAATCACTAGTGGGGAGTCCTGTTTGTGGGCTCCCTAGAGGCATCTGGTTGGCCATGGTGAGAAGAGGATGCTGAATAAGACAGCCTTTGGCCTGATGTAGCAGGGATCTTCTTATGTTCTTATATTGATGTTGCAATCCTCAAGTGATTGGGTACCAGGCAACACTGTTGGGGCTTCAACAAATTCTAGCCATGCCTACTCAAAAGTAAGTCCCATTGTGGAACTTACTCCCAGGTAAGCAGGGTTAGGATTGCAGCCTTGTAGTGTGAGCTAAGAGCCAAGTGGCCCCCTATTTCAGATCTCCTCTCACCTATGAACTCACAAACCAGTCTTACAAAAATAACTATTTATTTCTTGTTATTTTGTTGTTTTAAGGCAGGGATGGGAAGATGTGGCCCTCCAGGTGTCACTGGACTACTGCTCCCATCATCCCTGACCATTGGCCGTGCTAGCTGGGGCTGATGGGAGATGGCATCCCACAACATCTGGATGGCCACAGGTTCTCCATTCCTGGAATACAGAAAATAATCTCTGTGAAACACTTTTAACACTTTAAAATGTTATATAAGCCATGATGATGATAATGTTAGTCACTTGCTACCCAAAGGTCTCCAAACACAACACTGTTAAAAATAAAAACAAATACATAATTCCATAAAAAACCAAAGTAAATAAAACAACCACCACCACAGCCACAGAAAGCACACTAATAACAAACAGCACCATCCTAGTCTATCAAAACCCTGGGGGGAAAGATAAGTCTTTACCTGGTGCTGAAAAGATGTCAATGAAGGTGCCAGGCAGACCCCACTGGGGAGCTCATTCTATAGATGGGGAGCCCCAACTGAAAAGGCTCTCTCCTTTGTCACTACCCTCTGAACCTCTCTCAGAGGGGGGACCTGGAGAAGTGCCTCAGAAAAAGATCTAAGGGTCTGGGTAGGTTCATATTGGGAGAGGTGCTCTAGAAGATACTGGGGTCTTGAGCCATAAAGAGCTTTATAGGTCAAACCTAGCACTTTGTAGGTTACTGAGTATGATTATGACCCTGATGTTGATTATTGAATAATTCTTGCCCTATTTACACCCAGAATATTGTGGAAACTAGTGCTATACACAGAATGAGTTCACACATTTACATTGCTAACATCAGTTACCGAGGATCTTTGTGTTTTAATCTTGGTACCATTTGGGATGGAGGCAGAATATTCATTTCAAGCAATGAAATCAAAGATTGGTAGTAGCTCAGTTCTAGCACATTCTTTCCACACATTCAGTTGACTAAAGTGGCAGCCCTGTACCCCCTTAGGGCGCAATCCAAACCCAAGATCCACTTGGGGCTATACTGGCTGAAGTCCCATACCCAGCCTCAGTAGATTGATGCTGGCATAAGTCTCTAGTCAGCTCAGTTCTGTGATTTAGCAACCCAGTGGAAGTTACAGGCAAAAGGGGTAGTATAAGGCAAACTGCATTGTAAAGGCTTGCTTTCCCTCTGTCTTCCCTCTGCCAGGCTTGGGCTGGCTCAGTTGGCTCCCAAACTGAGTTTGGAGGGAGGTAATTTATACTGGCATAATTTAGCCCAGCGTAAATTACACTGGGTTCCTATCGTTTGGATTGCTTTGCCCCTTGGGAGTCAGCCTTATTGAACTCAGTAGGACTTGCTTCTGAGTAGAACCTCTATGGGATTATATTATAAATTTTGTCCAACGATAGCTGCCACTGGCAGTTGTTTAAAGATGTGTGTGTGTGAACCTAGAGAGATCTGAAAGTGGAACACACCTGCCCACACAATGCAGAGTGAAAACTGCAAAGCTTCAGAGAGTTGCCCTGAGGACTTATTTCTATAAAATGCTTTCTTGGTATAGGGGTTAAAAATCCATGAGCATTTTCCAGGAAATGCTAATGATCAGCAGGAAGTTAAATTCTATGGGCTTCTGCTCTTGGATATTTTCCCTTAAAAATCTATGTGACAATGTTTTCTTCATGGAATTCCTTCCAAAAGTTCTCCATTCCCTTCCATTAGCAACAGGAAAAGAGAAAGGGTGGGGTGGGGTGGAGAACAATTATTACTGCATTCAAAGACAATCCTAGTCACCTTTACTGGAGTGCAAGCCCCATTGTTTTCAATGTGCCTTGTTTCCAAATATGGATGCTTTGGAGTACAAGCGTAAAGTGTACACAGTTGCTCAGATCCAACAAAGTCAGTGAGGTAGTGTCAGCTTATAACTTTTATTCCACCCTCTCTTTGAAAACTCGGCTGAATCTGTGTTCCAGCGCAGAAAACAAGTGCTCGGTCTCCAAATAATTCAAACAAACAAAAAATCCACAGTTGCAATTCATTGAACTGAGTGGCATTTACTTTCAGGCTGTACAGCAGGAATGAGAGACCTGTGGTGTTTCAATAGCTGCTGGACTCCATTCTCATCAGCCCCAGCCAGCATGGCTTATGGTTAGGGGTGATGGTCCGGCAACATCCGGAGGGCTATAGGTTCCCCATTCCTTCTGTATAAAAATGTAAATGTACTGCCTTCAAGTCAATTCTGACTTATGGCAACCCTGTGAATGAGGCTGAGAGGCAGTGACTGGCCCAAGGTCACCCAGTGAGCTTCATGGCTATGTGGGGATTTGAACCCTGGTCTCCCAGGTCATAGTCCAACACCTTAACCACTGCACCACACTGGCTCTCCATTCCTTCTGTATAGGTTCACAAAATAACAGGGCAGTTTGATGTAGGATGATAGTTGTATTGCCTGAGCACTTTTATCACCGATCGCACAGTGGACTGTGCAGCCATCAAACAATAATAAATAATATCAATCTTTAAAGAAATAATTGGTCCATCTTCCTCTATACTGTCTGCTACACTAACTGGCAGCAGCTCACCAGGGTTTCAGACACGGTTCTTTCCCAACCCTGCTTGCAGGTGCTGAGGATTGAGCCTGAGACCTAATGCATGCAAAGCATATGCTCTACCACTGAACATTATTATTATTGCATTTTTATCCCACTTTTCCTCTGAGTTCAAGGTGATGTACATGGTACTTTCTCCATTTGATACTTACAACAACCCTGCAAGGTATGTGAGTCTGAGAAGCAAAGACTGGCCCCTCCGTGAGGTTCATGGCTGAGTGGGGATAAGACCCACGACCGCTACTCTGAGCATAAAACTAGTTTTTCTGGTTTTGCATGATGGCTGCTTCCCACCCCCATGATGACCTTGCTAGTTTGTTTTCAGCACAATCCCATGCATGTTGCTTGAAAATAAGTCCCACTGCTCAGTGAAACTTATTCTTAAGTAAATATGCATCAAATTGCAGCCATAAATAGTTCATTGTAGTCACTGAGGGAATTGGCACAGGTGACGCTTGGATTATTATTGTTTTATTACTTAATTTATATCCTGTTTCTATTTCAACAGGAATTTCTAAGCAGTTCACATACCTGACAAAAGGAATCCGTGTAAGAAATGCAATACAAATTCAAATATGTTCAAAATCAACCAATAGTACTATTTCTATTACTATTAATTCCACATTTGAAATAACATAAATAAACATTAAATATCTCTGAACAATGTACATAAGTAAAACTACGAAGAACCACAAAAGCAAATCATATAAAAACATCAAAATACATCAAGAACAACAACAAAGTGTAACATAATTACAGTATATATTCTAAAAATTGCATGACAATAAGAAACAAACAACGTAACAAAATCACCACAATCATTCACATTCACACCAGGCAAAACTAATCTAAACATACTCTTCCCCTTCCCCATACGCAGTCACTGAACACTCACACTCTTCTTACCAGGGCTGTGGAGTCGAAGTCGTGCAGTCAGACTCGGAAGCAATTTTGGGTGGAGTCGGAGTCGGTAGAAATGTACCGACCGACTCCGACTCCTTCATAAATGGCAAATGTATATTAACTAGTAATAACAAATTTACTGTAGTAAAATGGCAGCACAAGGCATTTCATCACCACCACATGAATCCAGAGCTTGGAAAAGTTACTTTTTTAAACCAAAACTTCCATCAGCCCCAGGGATTGGGCTTGTGGGAGTTGTAGTTCAAAAAAGTAACTTTTCCAAGCTCTGGATTCATGTGGTGGTGATGAAATGCCTTGTGCTACCATTTTACTACAGGGAATTTGTTATTACATTTGCCATTCATGAAGGAGTCGGAGTCGGACAGTAGAACAATAGAGGAGTCGGAGTCGGAGTCAAAGGTCTGGTGTACCGACTCCACAGCCCTGCTTCTTACAACCAACCACGTTACTTCATCCACTCAATTCTCACTTCACTAAAACATTCAAATATTCAACTAACCAATGATCAAGTACAGGAACACAAGTCCACTGAATAAAGCAATTCAATAGCAACAGAAAAGAATGAAACAGTATTAATCTCATGCATTGCACATACCCACTGTTCTGCATGCCTGTAAGAGCACTGTGATCAACTAGAAAGCCAACATTTGAAAGTGCCCTAACTCATTACAAGGCTTTTGGGGATTGTTGCTAGACTACAAATCCCATCATTCCCGGCCAATAGTCAAGAATGATGGGAGCTGAAGTTCAACAAAAAATCTGGAGAACCACAGGTTATCTGTCCTCGGTATAAGGCATTCCTGATAGCCTGGTTTTGTGAAGAATTCATGCCCCTGACCATTGGAAGCTCCATTCTATTTTTTATTGATTCAATATACATTTTGTATTTCTGTGCATAGCACCCAAGCTGGCTACATTTACATTTTATGTTCTCTCTTTTGACATAAAAATGTGGACTTTGCTTTTAAAAAAACAAACAGTTTAAACACACCCACAATTCAGTAAAACACGTCATCATTGAAATCACTTTTTTATACCTGGAAGGATTATGCACAAAGCAGTTCTCAAGCATTAGAAGATACCTACACAGCATGTAGTTAAACAAATATAATAAGACAAGTATGAATGCTGGGTCAGCCCATATAATATCAAAGAACATCAGCTTTGCATTGCTCCTTGCTAGTATTTGATAACACAGATTGACTGTGTCAGGGTTGAGGAAACTGTGGCCCTCCAGACCCTGTTAGATTCCAACTGCCTGCCATCTCTGGCCATTGATGGCTGTTGTAGTCCAATAATACCTGGAGGGCCACAGGCTCCCCATTCCTGGATGGTGGGCAACAGCTATAAGGACACTGGCGAAATTAACAAGAATTTTCTCAACCATATCAATTTCACTAAAAACCTTAATTATGGATGGGGCTGGAGGATGATGGAGGAAATGTAGATGTTCATAATCATGGAAAGCAAGGATGAATCAAGCAAAGCAGTGGCACCTGTTAATGGCCAAAGATACACTTGGATGCGGGGAGGAGAAGTTAAAGTGTGTGTGTAAGGGAAATTCTCAAATGTGTACACTCAAAGGCAGCGGTGGGGAGAGTGGAATGGTATGTAGAGGATTAAAAATGAGCTTGAATTTGATTAGAAGGTGTCTGTTGACAGGCAACACAAATACACACACATGCAACACAGGAAGGCAGAAATGTGACCGTGGAATCTGGCTTCCTGCATAGTCATCAATTTATTTAAAAAAAATGGTACAAGAGCATTTAAGGTTTAAGCTGCAGTTCTGTCTTTCAGCCAGGCACACCAGTATCTGGAGAGTCTGAACCCAGTGGGACTTACTTCTGAGTAAACATGTTTAGGATTGCACAATAAGTGGTATGTATCAGATTTGTCTTGGACTGTTGCTGTGCGGTTAACAGTGAGAACTGAAGTGTGTTTACTCAGAAGAGTCTCCCTCTAAGTCCAGTGGGACTTAGGGCACTTCCATACTGTCACTATTTTCAGGTGGACTTCAATCACGTACGGACAGGTTCAGGTTGCACAATCCTTTCAAAGCAGTATCATATCCCTTGAAACAGCCATGGCTTTTCCCAAAGAATCCTGGGGACTGTAGTTTGTTAAGGGTGCTGAGAGCTGACTATTGCCATCATGGAGGTGCGATTTCCAGAGTGGGTTGACCCCCTTCCCAGGAGGCTCTAGGAATTGTTGCTCTGTGAGGGGGAATGGGAGTCTCCTATTAGCCTCCTTAACAAACTACAGTTCCCCGGATTTTTTGGGAGAAGCCATGACTGTTTAAAGTGGTATGATGCTATTTTAAATGTATAGTGCAGATGGGGCCTTGATGTGGAGGTCTTGTGCAACAAACTCACTCCGCACCCCGACTGGACTTTTTGCAGTAAGGAAAGTGACTGGAAAATGTACTGAAAAGTGTGGGATAGCTTTTACTTTGATGCGCCACCATCTAACCTCCCTACAAACAAATGAGGATGAATGCTCAAGAAAGAGCTCATCTGGAAACGATCCTGTTCTCTAGTAAAGGTGTTTAGGATCACAGTGCCACAGCCTGGGTGCTTTATTGGGCTGCTTCTTGCAGTACCCACTGCCACCTTCTTCTTCCCCTCCACTCTTTCCCACCATTTGAAAGGGCTTTCAACTGAAAGCCCCCTTCTTTAAATGTGTTGAAGTGCTATAGAAGCCCAGTGCAAATGCACTCTGACCTGGTAGTGCGTGAGGCACGTCTTCCGCCTCCCGAGAGATAATATGATTGTTCTGGAGGGATCATGCCGGCCAGCCTGTCTGCGTCTGAATCAGCTATGATGCACACAAGCATTCCCTGAGTCCCAGCCCACAGCCGTTTCTAATGCATCCTCCCTCGCATGCCTCCCCCTTTCACTGTTTTGTTATGTAGTGTTTTCCTGAGGCTTCAAACATACGGCCTGGCATTATGCCAGAGTCTCTCTGGCAAAGGTTTCTTTCGCTCCCCTCTTCTCCCCCCCTTCCCATTTCAGTTACATAGCAAGAAACACTCGCTGAAATTCCCTCTTCTGCACAACTATTAAAGGTGCAGGAGCCCCCTGTCCTCTTTTGCATCTGGTCACCTTTCCTACACAGGCTTCTTCCTCTCAACCACTCTTAACTAGGGTGGCCAGATGCAAAAAAAAAAAAAAAAAAAAGGAAAGCGAGCTCCTACACCTTTAATAGCTGGGTAGAATGAGGGATTTTAGCAGGTACAGCTTACATGGCAAGCTACACTTGCTGAAATTCCCTCTTCTCCCCAAGGTTAAAAGTGTAGGAGCCCCCTGTCCTTTTTTTGCATCTGGCCATCCTAGATCTATCTTCCAGCTGCACACTGGGATACCTGTATCACAGGCTCCCTGCCTGCAAATCCAACAGTTAATGATCAGTCTCTGGGCTCTAGGGCACTCTGCCTTTATCTTAGCCCCTCTTAGATCCAACTGATACACCAGGAATAAGTAATAAGGGCTGCTCCTCCATCTGGAGGCTCTATAATAGTCTTCCCCCTCCAGATGTTGCTGGACTATCATCCCTGACCATCGGCTATTCTTGCTGGGGCTGATGAGAGGCGGAGTCCAAAATATCTAGAGGACATCAGGTTGGGGAAGGCTGTGCTACAAGGCATGTGGAATCACCCTGAATGTTGCTGGCTTGGTCTATTTGGAAAAAACAGAGATCTAAAAATTCACTTGAGTTATTTGTTATTGATTTATTAGCTCATTGTTCATCATATGATCCCAAAACAGGATGCAATACAATTAAAACAGTTAAAAATATTTGGTAAAAAAATCACAATGCATCCTTAAAAATTGCAATTACTAGCAGAACTAGAACACATTTGATTGTGAGTGACATGTACACACAAATGCAGGAAGGAGATTGTCAATCGACCTTCCTGAAGGCCATCAATCAATTTAAAAACCTGATTCATGAGCATTTTCAATTTTGTCTCTATCGTTCACACCTGCACTCCAACAATGAGAGAGCAGGGCTCAAAAGTGCTTTATGTAACGCATGTGAAATTGGTCTGAAGCCATCTACTATTTATATTGGCTTTCCCAATTTGTCTGTGGAGCCTATTCTGCTGCACTTCCTTAGTTGCCCCTCCCAGCTAGAAATTCAGTGTGCAAGATTCTGAACCTGCTATAATCAATGAGAACATAAATTTAAGAAGATACGATTCACACAAAAAGACAATAATGCTGGGAAAAACAGAAGGGAGTAGAAAAAGAGGAAGACCAAACAAGAGATGAATTGATTCCATAAAGGAAGCCACAGAGCTGAACTTGCAAGATCTGAACAGGGTGGCTTGTAACAGATGCTATTGGAGGTTGCTAATTCATAGGGTCGCCATAAGTCGTAACCTACTTGAAGGCACATAACATCACTATATTTAATATACTGAGTATAGTTGTGCTGGCTGGTTCCCATTGGGACTGGTAGGGTGGAAGGCGGAGGGGCCAACAGTAGGTGGAGCCAGAGCCAATGACAGGCAAAGCAACCTAATTCTAGTTCTGTCCCCATCCTGCTCCTCCCAGCTGACTTCTACAAGGGGGGACACTGGGCTTGAGGAGGAGGAAGCAGATAGCCAAATAGCTACCCTCTGGACTGGTTTTAAGCAGGAAGTCAGGGAGGTGGTGTTGGCTGAGGGGAGACTGAGGGTGGTGGGGCTGTGTGCCCCATTCATCCTGATGTACCAGCTTCCAGTGGAATATAGCAGTATTTACAGAGATGCTTTCCTGGTACCAGCATCCCCGCTTGGACATAGGGCCAAACTAGATGTGATGTAGGTGATCCACAGTCAGTTCTCTCAGTATCATATTCCTCGGTTAAAAGAAGTGTTGTGCCAAAATCTTATCCTGCATTTCCCCTCTTTACCATTCTTAGTGAAGGAGATGAGAAATTGCATTCAAAAATGATCAAAGGGGAAAGGAATTCTCAGTGAAATTCTCATGGGTGAGGTGGAGGGTTTTTGTCGCACTTACCTTACTTTTATGGTGATCAGGGGTTTTTTGAGTGTCCTTTCATTCATTCTACGTTCATGTCCAATGCCACACTTTTTCCATTTGACTACAGCTGCTCGATTCTTGAGAGAAATGTATGTGAGCACTAAATGCCCGGGGAAGGGAGGGGGAGAGGAAACACAAAGTGAACATCAGCACTGTAGCCCACAATGGTGCCCCAGGGAAGGGCTGTAGCTCAGTGGTAGGCCACATGTTTTGCATCCAAAAGGTCCCCAATTCAGCCCCTGGCATCTCCAGATTTGTGTGTCATTGATGGCCTTTATATACCACCTGATTACTCATGTCTTCTGGGCAGTTCACATACTGAAATTGATAAAATACCTGCACATAATATGCATAAAACCAATATGATGTAGTCTAAAATCAACATTAAAAAAACATCCAAACCCAACAAGGGGAAAAACATGATAGATAGGACTAGGAGAGACTCCTGCCTGAAATCCTGGAGTTCTGCTGTCAGCCAGTGTATACAATATTAAGTTAGATGGACCAATGGTCTGACATGGAATAAGACCGCTTCTGTGTTTCTAAGAATCCCAGCTGTCGTAAGAAGTTGCATGGGGAATGCTGCATCTACAATATTTTGCTCTGTGGAATAGGGAAAACTGAAAACCCAACCACTCATGAAGTTGGAAAAAGAACATATAGTCTGTATGTGTTTATGTATATGCATCAGTTTCCAAAACTCCATTTCATTCTTGCATGGGAGTGGGGAATCTGTGGCCCTCCAGATGTTCAGCAACACCTACAACTTCCATCAGCCCCAGCTAGCATGGCCAGTGATCAGGGATGATGGAAATTGCAGTCAAGCAACATCTGGAGGACCACAGGTTTTCCATCCTTTCCCTAGCAGGGCTAAGAAACAAAACCCAGGTTGAGGCTGTGCAAATGACTATGCAGAGAAGATCAGGCCAGGTTTCCCATGACTCTCATTAAGTTTTATGGGACAAAGTAAACTGGGAGCAGTCCTATTTGCAGTTTGGGGGTAGGGAGGCAAAACCTATGATTAAGAACATAAGAAGAGCCTGCTGGATCAGGCCAGTGGCCCATCTAGTCCAGCATCCTGTTCTCACAGTGGCCAACCAGGTGCCTGGGGGAAGCCCGCAAGCAGGACCCGAATGCAAGAACACTCTCCCCTCCTGAGGCTTCCAGCAACTGGTTTTCAGAAGCATAATGCCTCTGACTAGGGTGGCAGAGCACAGCCATCATGGCTAGTTTAACTCCAAACCCTGAGATCACTGGGGACAGGTTTAGCCCTGACCCCCGGATTAGCCAGTATGGTCAGGGGTGATGGGAGTTGTAGTCTAGAGGGCACAACGTCGTCTACCTCTGCTTACCCTAGCAGTGTCTCTTAGTGCACCTCTTTATTTTCTCCATATAAATGAATGGCTGCTGCAATGTCTGGCCTAGCTAGGATACATTTGTAAGTAAGAACCATGCTGCTATCAGGAATTTAAAAATACAAATGGTGTGTGCTTAGTGCTGCTGATTAGACCTTCATTTCGTCAGAGACACAATGGGATTCTGCCTCCTCATTGTCCATAGTGCAAGCTAAGGTGTATGCAGGGAAATAAGGAGCTCGGTACCCACCCTGATTAAGCAGCAAGAAATAAAATGCAAGATGCCTGAAAGAGACAAGATCAACTAGATACTAGCCAGCTGGGATTCATGAATGTCTACAGTGTTGCAAGACCCTTGCATGACAAGAAGGCGTAGGCAATAATTAAAACCTGCACTCAGCATTTTCAAAACTCAGCACTGACAGTATGCATAAATATGTCTGTACTTGACAAGCAAAATCTAGAAGCTTTCCTAAATTTTGGCTGAATAGAATGTTAAAAGTGGAGCTGGGAGACAGTAATTGAAATCCCACCTCAGACTGAATTCACTGGCTCAGTTGGGATGATCCTTCAAACCATGGTCATGAGCAATCCATCCTCTCCATTTCCTAGTTGGCACTAACTATAGTTTCCTGTAATATCCAAATCACCACTCTGATTATTACAACTGGAATCAGAAACTGTGGTGTGAAGTGTGCTAAGCATAGCTTGCTAGTCTGGGCTCCACTGCAATCTGTGGTTAGTGCTAAACAAGAAACTGAGTGGGAAGGCACGTGGAAGGGAGAAGCTGGAACCAGGCAAGTTCACAGCTTGTTTTTAATCATCTGGGTCATCTGAACTCAGTCCCTGGGTAAACTAAACAATTCACTCTCTTTATCAGCCTTAGCAACCCATCTGTAAAATGGGGTTATCAGGCATCCACTGAAGATGAATGCATGAGGATGAATCCAAGAATGTTTGCACAGTATTATATTTAGGAGTGATCGATGGGTAGATGGGTGGATTATTTTGGATCCCAGTTGTTAATAGCAACAGCAAAAAGACTCCACCATTTAAATTAAATTAATTTGTTTATTCAGGATTTTTAGTACAATTTTGTATACCACTTAAAAATACCAAGCAATATTGTTAGAGCCCCTGATCTATAGGAACTAAGATATAGGCTTGTACTATGCCATGTACAAGTGCATATGAGATGCAGCTGGTCGTTGGCTGTACTCCCTGACCTACTGTTCTTTGCTAAGATAGACCTCGGGACCTATCCTGTTCTGGTTTCACAGAATGGTGCAGCACCATGGAGAGCTCAAGTGAGCAACTTGCTCTAACAAGGGTTGGAAGCTAATTGAGGCCTTTTTGAGTCTCTTCCTCTCCTAGGCTCCATCCCTTTTGGAGACCTAAAGTCCTTAAAGGGCCAGCACTCTGACATGAAGATTGGCACTTCTCCATGATCTGCCCCTTAGTGTGCTATTGGCGTAGTTCGGTAGGTACTCAGTTCCTTGGGCACAGGGAAAATTGTCTGGCTCTGGCTGTACTGGCCCTGGGGTCGTGGGATCTGATTCAGGGGGCTTCTGCTTGCCAGGGTCATGCCAAGACCTCAGCGGGGAGAGGATCGGTCCCATAAGCCTGAAATCTGCCCACTCCAGTGTGTAAGAGATGCTTTCTTTGTGTACAGAGTGGCTCTTCCTTGGCTTGGTCATTGCCAATAGGCCATCTTAGGATGTAACTTGAGTCTCAGCCATCTTCCTCACATTGACAACTGGCCAGAAACAAACACAGGCCGGCCTGCTCTTGTGCCTTCAACAGCATCTTAATATCCAGGAACTGGCAAGTGAAGCTCTTTTCTTATGGCATGGAGATAAATGTTATCACCTGCTAATTGCCGCAGAGCAAGCAAATGACTGCTAAAGGCTGGGGGAGAGGGAGTTCAAAAACTAGCGACTCTGCATCTGCCAGGATGGTGGTTGTGAAGGAGACCAATTTTGTCTGAGTCTAGAGATAGGGATAGGACAAGGGTAGGGGGATTATAGTCCACCAGATGTTGCTGGGCTCCAATTTCCATTAGCAGCTAGCCAGCATAGCCAATGGTCAGGGATGGTGGAAGTTGTAGTCTGGCAATATCTGGAATGCCACAAGTTCCGCATTCCTGGGACAGAAACTAGGGATGTTATTTTTCTCTTTTCCTGGAGAGTCACATCAAGAAGGACTGTCCTCAGCCTGTCTTCCAGCGTCCTACCAGGCAAGAGCTTTGGCAGTGATGGTCCTTTCTCTGCACCTCTTAAGAACATAAGAACATAAGAAGAGCCTGCTGGATCAGGCCAGTGGCCCATCTAGTCCAGCATCCTGTTCTCACAGTGGCCAACCAGGTGCCTGGGGGAAGCCCGCAAGCAGGACCCGAGTGCAAGAACACTCTCCCCTCCTGAGGCTTCCGGCAACTGGTTTTCAGAAGCATGCTGCCTCTGACTAGGGTGGCAGAGCACAGCCATCACGGCTAGTAGCCATTGATAGCCCTGTCCTCCATGAATTTGTCTAATCTTCTTTTAAAGCCATCCAAGCTGGTGGCCATTACTGCATCTTGTGGGAGCAAATTCCATAGTTTAACTATGCGCTGAGTAAAGAAGTACTTCCTTTTGTCTGTCCTGAATCTTCCAACATTCAGCTTCTTTGAATGTCCACGAGTTCTAGTATTATGAGAGAGGGAGAAGAACTTTTCTCTATCCACTGTCTCAATGCCATGCATAATTTTATACACTTCTATCATGTCTCCTCTGACCCGCCTTTTCTCTAAACTAAAAAGCCCCAAATGCTGCAACCTTTCCTCGTAAGGGAGTCGCTCCATCCCCTTGATCATTCTGGTTGCCCTCTTCTGAACCTTTTCCAACTCTATAATATCCTTTTTGAGATGAGGCGACCAGAACTGTACACAGTATTCCAAATGCGGCCGCACCATAGATTTATACAATGGCATTATGATATTGGCTGTTTTATTTTCAATACCTTTCCTAATTATCGCTAGCATGGAATTTGCCTTTTTCACAGCTGCCGCACACTGGGTCGACATTTTCATCGTGCTGTCCACTACAACCCCGAGGTCTCTCTCCTGGTCGGTCACCGCCAGTTCAGACCCCATGAGCGTATATGTGAAATTAAGATTTTTTGCTCCAATATGCATAATTTTACACTTGTTTATATTGAATTGCATTTGCCATTTTTCTGCCCATTCACTCAGTTTGGAGAGGTCTTTTTGGAGCTCTTCGCAATCCCTTTTTGTTTTAACAACCCTGAACAATTTAGTGTCATCAGCAAACTTGGCCACTTCACTGCTCACTCCTAATTCTAGGTCATTAATGAACAAGTTGAAAAGTACAGGTCCCAATACCGATCCTTGAGGGACTCCACTTTCTACAGCCCTCCATTGGGAGAACTGTCCGTTTATTCCTACTCTTTGCTTTCTGCTTCTTAACCAATTTCTTATCCACAAGAGGACCTCTCCTCTTATTCCATGACTGCTAAGCTTCCTCAGAAGCCTTTGGTGAGGTACCTTGTCAAACGCTTTTTGAAAGTCTAAGTACACTATGTCCACTGGATCACCTCTATCTATATGCTTGTTGACACTCTCAAAGAATTCTAATAGGTTACTGAGACAGGACTTTCCCTTGCAGAAGCCATGCTGGCTCTGCTTCAGCAAGGCTTGTTCTTCTATGTGCTTAGTTAATCTAGCTTTAATAATACTTTCTACCAGTTTTCCAGGGACAGAAGTTAAGCTAACTGGCCTGTAATTTCCGGGATCCCCTCTGGATCCCTTTTTGAAGATTGGCGTTACATTTGCCACTTTCCAGTCCTCAGCCATGGAGGAGGACCCAAGGGACAAGTTACATATTTTAGTTAGCAGATCAGCAATTTCACCTTTGAGTTCTTTGAGAACTCTCGGGTGGATGCCATCCGGGCCCGGTGATTTGTCAGTTTTTATATTGTCCATTAAGCTTAGAACTTCCTCTCTCGTTACCACTATTTGTCTCAGTTCCTCAGAATCCCTTCCTGCAAATGTTAGTTCAGGTTCAGGGATCTGCCCTATATCTTCCACTCTGAAGACAGATGCAAAGAATTCAGATGCAAAGAACTCTTTTGGCTCTAGGATTGCAATGGGAGTTGGAGGAGGACTAGATTGGCCAGCCTCTCTAACAAGCCAGCCACTGATCCAACACTGGCTCCATGCTTCGAGGACATAATTACATCTGGACCCTGTATTTCAGCAGCAGGAAGAACAGAAATGTTTATCTCTCTAGCAAAAGCAGCTGGCAAGAAGGTGGCAATCAGGTCATTGAAATGGGCATCAAAAAATGTCACCAACTCCTCATCGACCACATAAACATGGAGTCTGCTGAACTATCTACAGCAGGGCAGACAAGAGTGTTCTGATTGCAGAGCCCAGACCAGACAGTTGGCATATGGCTGGATCTGCTATGGGACTTTAAGTTGCTGACCCCTAGTCTAGTGAGTACATGCACAGCAGGAGATCTAGAATAGCATTTGCAGAACTGGAAATGGAAGGTAAGGCTCTGGGCAGATATTTGTTTGGTACTAGTAAGTACTGGGAATATATTTGTTTCATACTAGTAAGTACTGCCGCCTCTCTAATTTATATGGAGCCAACTTGAGACTGGTTGCTTGCTAGAGAGGCTAGCCAATCTAGTCCTTCCCCAACTGCAATAACGCCTATGGCTTTGTAAGTGGGTGACAAACATAAGAAGAGACCTGCTAGATCAGACCAATGGCCCATTTAGTCCAGCATCCTTTTCCCCACACTGACCAACTTGAGGCCTGCAGGAAGCCCATGAGCAGGCCATAAGTGCAACAGTGCTTGCCCCACTTTTGATTTCCAGCGACTGGTATTCAGAGATATACCGCCTCTAACAGCAGAGGCAGAACATAGCCATTATGGCTAGTAGCCACTGATAACTTTATCCCCATGACACATATAAATTAGCATGTACTGCCTCTGATCTTGGAGAACCTGGGAGCTTCTGCACGTAAAGCAGGGGCTCTGTCACTGAGCTACGGCCCTTCTCTCCCAATGATCCCTGGTCCCTAAACCTCAAAATATTCAGCTGTTTTTTCTGACAATTAAGTGGAGAAGTTGTTAGCAAGACCATTTTGAGCCTGGTGCAAAGGCAACACTCGCCTCCTCGCTGCAGCACCCACTTGCAATCACACTTTCCAAAGCCAGACAGCCCACACACCACCTCTCACGCCACTTCCCATCCCCTTGCAGAGACGGGCAGAAGAGGAGAGATCACACAGCTTTTGTTCAACAAAACAGCCTCTCCTGAGGCTTGCCTTGTTGGATGCTGATTTGCCAAATCAGTGACAAGGGAAGGGGGAAGCTGAGTGTGTCTCTGGCCTTCCACCTGCCCAAACGGCTTGGCAAGGGCAGCGAAGGGAAAAGCCTCTGGCTGGGATCCTGCAGGCTGTCACAATCCTCCCTCCCCGCTTCTGTTTCCCTTGCCTCTGTTCATTGCCAGACATCAGGCATATCCAAAAGACTGCATACCTTTGAGTGGAACACAACTTCTTCCATTCCTTCCCTGCAGAAAAGAATTGGTCCCTTGAAAGATTCAGAAACCCTGAAAAACAGATGAGCGTGTTTCTACACAGGATTTTTCCTGCCACTCTCAGCTAGGCTCCTGCACCTTTAACAGCTGTACAGAAGAAGGAATTGCAGCAGGGGCTGTTTGTATGACAAGCTGTACCAACATAGTCCCCCTGCCCCCCCTTTTCCACCTGGCCACTCTACTCTTGGGCTGGATGGGCGGGTTAACCCTTTCCCTCTGTGCTGCGGTCCTGATGAAAGCTGCCCCTAGGCTCTGGCACTCCCTCCCTAGGGAGGCAGGAATGGCCTCCTCTGTGCAGTCTTTCCGCCGACAGCTAAAGACTTTTTTCTTCCGACAGGCCTTTGGAACTGAACGTTTTAAGGGTAGTGACTGAAGAGGATGCTGTATGTTATTGTTTTACTTGCATGCTCCTAAACTGGGTGGCAGTATTTTAAGAGTAATTGGTTTTAACATCTTAATAGTTTAATCCTGTTTTAATGCTGATTGTATATGTTTATATGTTTTATATTTTTATAGGTTCTTAATGATATGTACTTATTTTTATCTGGAAGCCGCCTTGAGTTCCAGTTTGGAAAAAGGGCGGGGTATAAATAAAGATAATAATATAATAATAATAATAATTCCTAAAGCTGCTACTTTTACCATGGACAGGAAGTGGATAATTGTGCCCAAAGCAGCTTCCTTTTAAGGTAGGGGTGGGGAAACTCAAGGCCAGGGGCCAAATGCAGCCTTCCAGGCCTCTCCCTTCTCCCCAGGCCACCCCCCCTTTCCCCAGGCCACACATTTCATTGGCTCTGACTCGCATGCAGAGTGTTTTTGCCGCATATACTTCTCCCTGATCTTTACATAGTGGAGGCTTGTCCAGTGGGGCAAATGGGGCACTGCCCTACCAACCTCAGTCTGCCTTTATCTAGCCCCTGCCTGCCTGCCTGCCTGCCTGCCTTCTTACTCACAACCAGTCAGGGGGTGGCTCTGCCTGTCATTGGCTCTGGCTCCACCTGCAGTTTCGACTCTCTGTCTTCTGCCGTACCTCCCAATGAGCACTGACCACTACTCATGAAAGGGACCCTTGATCCAATCCTGCATGGAACAGGGAAGTGTTCAAAAGTAAATATTTACTTTCATCCAGGAATAGTGAAAGAAATTGCTCCTTGAACTCTTTTGAGTTGCCATGAATTAACTGCTTTCCGGTGACTTTTTATTTTATATATAATTCACTGTTCCCAGGAGGAGCAGAGGAACCAGTGGTTCCCATTCTGTTTATCTCGCTTAATGCCTTTCTGAATGCTTGTTTGTGCTTTCCGAGATACTAATTCACAGATGGGAAAGTCAGTTATTCTGCAAGGAGGCATAAAGGTCTACATAAAGCTCCACAAGGGGAATAAGGGAAGGCAAGTCGCATTATTAGACAAAGTCTTGCTGAGAGCTCACTTACAGCTATTGTTTTGGTTCAGTAGCTTTGAATGTGTCTGTAACTGAGATCAGGATCTAGTCTTTGATGAAGTGGGGCATCGTGCAATGGCAAAGTTGCCAACTGATACCACCACCACCATCCCACAGTAGCCTGGCCGGCTTTTAACAGTGTGGCACAGAAATAATCAGATGAAGCTTTTTCACCCTATGGGGAGAAGCATGATCACCCCTGCTATTGCCTGCAAATCAAGCTGCTTTAAAAGGTATATGGCCAATGGCCAGTTGAAAAGTTGGCAGCCCTTGGCTAACTCCAGGTGAGTGAGTGAGAGATTATTTTTCCGTCCCTGTTTCTCTACCTGCCCAGACACGTACGCTCTTCATTCATAAATAGATTGTCTGGATGCTTGTCTGAGTACTGACTGGAACAGGGTAGACCCCAAAGGTAGCTGTTCATGAACTTGCTATAGAATAGAGGCCATCTGGTTCCACATTGGGGTGGAAAGCGCATCCTGTTCCCAGGGGAAAGCATCACACAGTTACCACCAGCATGCTGGGCCTGCTTGGATGCCTTTATCATAGAGATTACAACAGGTAATTAAAACAGGCCCTTCCACACATCCTTTTCATTGTGCATTCATGATGGTTTGTACTCATTATGGTAATGGATTGGTTAAACGCGATACCTCTTTCAATACTGTTTGTGCCTGCAAAAGTTTGGAATGGACACATAGGCTTGTTTTCAATCAGTGCATGTCCCTGTATCTTTTCACATCACAAATGCTGGGGGGGAGGGAGGTTGCCCCACTTTTGTGCACTATAATTCAAGAGTACCCTCCGGATGGCAACAATGCAGTAAAATTGGGGAACCAGCTTAGGACAACTGATAAAACAGAATGATGTGTAGATGATCCAGTATTAATCTAACACAATGCAGCATTATTGCAACAATGTCATGTTGCAAAATATGCCCTCAAAAACAAAACCTAAAAACCAGTCTGGAGGGGCCCTCTGTCTCCATGCCAGGAAATGCTTTGCAATTAATGGCAACTCAAACATTACATCTGTCCTTATGAACAACTGAATCCCATGTTTCTGTCCAGCTTGTAACAAAGCAGAAGGCAAAACACAATCTTATATTGATTTGAACTCTCATGATAGGAAGACTCAAAGCTGCAAGAAGTTACTTAGTTGGTACTACAGACAACAGAGTTGCCACCTTTTCCTGTCCATTTATTTGTTTATCTTAAAACCCTCTATCCCACCTTTTCCCATTTTTTAAAAACATGGATTCAAGACAGCTTGGAACATAAACAACATGTACCATTTAGAACACTATAATGACCAACATTCCTAAAAACCACCAGCAAAAACCAATAATCACACCAAACTAAAAAACAAAGACAAAAACAAATGAAACTCATAAAAACACAAAAACATGACTTGGAACAAAGAGGAGGAGGAGGCTTCTGTGTGTTTAACAGGTAGAATTTAGTTGAGTGCAGCACACTTTATTGATGCTGGTTGAAGCATATTCCATGTTGCATTTGTGCCTGAGCCACATCTCTTAAAACAGGTATAATCCCTGCTGAGCAAAAAAGAAAGAAAGAAAGAAAGAAAGAAAGAAAGAAAGAAAGAAAGAAAGAAAGAAAGAAAGAAAGAAAGAAAGAAAAGGAGGGGATAATCCTACACGACAAAGCAGGATGAACAGCTTGGTCAAGCCATGCTGTGTCTCCTTCTTGCCCCAAGCATCTCAGTCCTCTTCATCTTACTTCCATCTTTCCAGATAGGAGTGGCCTCATGCTTTGTCTGGGTTGGAGACTGGAGAAAGGAAGGCAGAGGCTTCTAAGGTTGGAACTATACATTATCTGAACAAACAGATTCCCCACCCAACCTGTACTTGCTGAGACAAGTAGGGATGGCAGGGGCAGAAGGGGTGTTTGGAGGAGAAGATCAGCAGGAGGGCTTAATGCCTCCTGTGCCCACCAAACCTCCTCTGTGAATCCTGCCTCCCAAATAATTTTCCTGCAGCTGAGCATATTTTTTCAGTTTTAGAGATGTATAGAAGGAAAGCAATTCTAAAAAGGGGGGTTGAAGGTTAACACCAGAGTGTAGGGAAAGGGTCAGTCAGTTTTCCCCCCCTACAGATGGTCCCCTGAGGTCACCCACCCTCATCCAGTTAGCTAGGCCTACTTTCAGTTTCAGAGTCCAATCAGGGAAAACAATAAGTAAAATGACTGGAAAGGGGGATTTTAGGGTAGAATCAGCAGGTGGTTTATAAGTACCCTCTCCCAACCACTTGAGTCATCACACTGACCAGCTTGCTGGATGGCGGGGCTGGATGCAAAGAAGGACAGCAGGACTTTGATACCTTTCTTGCTTGTGTCAAAGCAGGTGTTTCAACACATGCAGCTTCTACACAATTGTTCAAGTCATAGGGGCCCTTCTCTACTTTGCCTTTAGGCACCCTAGAGCAGGGGGGAAAGCTGTGGCTCCCCAGATGTTCTTGGACTCCAACTCCCATCAGGCCCCAGGCATCATGGCCAGAGGCCAGAGGCTATGGGAGCTGTAGTCCAACAGCATCTGGAAGGCTACAGGTCCCAATCCCTGCTGTAGTAGCCAATGTGGAATCCTCCAGATGCTGTGGACTACAAGGCACCTGGAATGGCCAATGGCCAGGAATAATGGGAGTCGTAGCCCAGCAACATCTGGAGGGCATCAGTTTGACCACCTCTCCCTTAGATTCAAAAGCTCACAGACCAAGCTTTTGATGTGAGTTACTCTGTGGGGCTGGAGTGTGGTGGGGTGGGGGGAGAAATATGTGAAGATCTGACACCGTCTTAAATGCTTAATTTCGGCCACCAAATAACTGCCCCCCCTCCTCACTAGTTCACATTTATCTGGGATCCCTGCTGTTGTCCATCCTTCCGGGCAAGTCAGGCTCTCCTTCTGATTCCCTGCATCTGGTTTTTGCATCTGGTGATCCGTCAGATAGCTGTGCCTCTGTCCCAGGCCATGGTGGTGTTCTTATAGCAGGTGTCAATAAACACAGAGAGAGCAGAGCACAAAACAGCATGCCTCCCGCTGTCAACAATCAATCCGCAGGGAGCTGGCAATCTCCTCACAGCTGTGCACGGCAGGCTCCCTTTTTTCAGAGCATGTGACTGTGAATGTCAGGCACACGGCTCTGCAGGGCTTCCACGAGTCCCCCTCCCCACAGGGCTGTGGGTTGGCCTTGGGCATGGCTGGTTTCATGTGCAAAAGGAGTGGAATCCTGTGAGAGTCAATGTTTGCAGAGAGCTGGGCGGATACTGTGGCTGGCGCAATTGCAAATACAAGCCCTGACGTCTGTAGTCACCAGTCTAAAGGGCAGAGATGGGAGCATCCTCTCTGCGTTGCTGGCCCCCCAGACCATGCCTGCTTCCTTTTTGGGAATCAAGGAGTCATCAGCCGTGTAACACACCACTGGCCCCTCCCCTGATATCTGCAGACAAGGTGAGATGCAGAACAGAGGTGGGTTAATACTCCCAAGAATGCTAAAAATGAAACCTAAGGTGGCCGTGTGACCTACTTTGTAGAGGACTGTCCTCTATCCAAAGATATCCTCTATTTGAAGAGTTGTTCAGTCTAAGTCCAGCTTAAACATGAAAAACCCTAAGAAGGAAGCAGGACGGGCAGACGGGGCCTTGAAGTTTATTTAACTATTTATTATTTCTTTATTATATCCCAAAGGAGCCCAGGGTGGCAAACAACAAGCAATAAAGCAACAAAAAACACCTTTAAAACAATTCCAGTACAGATGCAGATTGGGATAAAAGTCTCTACTTAAAAGGCTTGTTGAAAGAGGAAGGTCTTTAGTGAGCACCGAGCAGACCACAGAAATGGTGCCTGTCTAACATTTAAGGGGAGGAAATTCCAAAGTTGCCCATCAACAGTTAACAATACCTGGTCAGCAGACTGAGCAGGAACACACAGGTCACCTGGTCATCAGTTATTATTTCTACGTTTGCATCTATATGTATAAATTAGCACGTGCAAATTTTATGCAAAGCTGTGTCCCCTTTTTTTGGTGATGCATAAATTGCCACCTCAAATGATACCTGAAGGCAACACAGAATCTGTGGCCAGCACTCTCTGGATATCCAGTCTCAAGGCAGCAGCTGTCTCCTGTAGGACAGAGTCCGTCCAACTTTCTATAGACCAGCAGAATGGTCTATGTGGCCCTCCAGCTTTTGCTGGACTCCAGCTCCCATGAGCCCCAGCCAACACAGCCAATGATCAGGGATGATAGGGGTTGAAGTCCAGCAGCATCTGGAGGGCCAGCAGGTTCCCCATCCTTACCATAGACACAAAGAATGCCTCTATTCACAGGATCAACAAGTGTAGATCTAAGACCTCATCTGACCTCTCTCTTGGAGAGTACCGATCCCTTACTTGCCAACCTATCAACAAGAGGTGTGTCATTGTAGGAGAGTACTGGCTGCAGAAACAGGAATTGCTAGCAGTCCACTTTACAGCCTAAGGATGGGGCCCTTGGCCCATTGCCCTTGACCCCTCTCCTCCAAGTGACCCTCCTGAGAAACTAGTTGCTGCCTAGGTTTCTATTTTGATGGGCACTCCAGAGTGTCATCAGGCAGAGGTCTGTTCCAGCCAAGGGTGTAGGGAAACTTGTGGGGAAGTACGACCCAAGCTATTCATTGGCAGAGTTATGTGTACTTTGCACAATCAATCACTGAAATGATTTCGGTTGAATTTCATTGAAATTCTGCACTAAAGCAGTCCAAATTTCATGCCAGCCAAAGCTCAAATGTATAAATGATGCAAATTAATTAAACATATTTGCATTGCCCCCATCATTTGCATAACTTATTCTGTTTATTTGTACTATTTTTGTATTTTGTTAGTTGGGGGTGTGCAGCTACATCAGACACTGAAGCCTCATCCTCAATTAATCTTTTCCAGTTAATGCTCTGCTTTCTGAGATCTCAGCCGGATTTGCCCATTCACTCTTGAGCACATTTTTACAACCACAGGAGCTAGAAACTTACTGCTTCTTCTTTTTTTTAACGAAAGCTAAGATTCTCAGATCTGCACCCAGTACCACAATCTATGGATTTTCTGTGCTTCTGTGGAACTACAGCACATGCATCCCTGTTTATAGATAAAAAAATGCATTCAGAATTATTCATGGAAGATCATTAGGCATAATTATTTAGTCATTATCATTTTAGACCATCCTTCAACAAAATTTCTCAGGGAGATGAGTTTACTTGGCTCGCTGCTATTTGCTTGTGCCAAATGTTATACACACATTATTGTCAGCCTCTTAGATGTAACACATCCAGCATTCACAGTAGTGTGTCTGTTCACACGACAGGTGCAAAGTAACCTGTCTTTTGCATGGGTAGAATGGTTCATATGAAAGTAGGGAGACCAGATGCAAAGGGGAACATTTTACATGCAGTGTTTGTGGGGGAAGAGGGACTGCTGGCTGGGGCAGCTTGCCCTGTCAGCAGCTTCCCACTGACAGCTCTGCTTAAGGGTCTTCAGGCTGAGGCCAACATACCTGAGGGACTGTCGTGCCCCATATACACCAGCCTGATCGTTACACAGTGAAGGCTGGCCCATTGGGGCAAATGGGGTGTTGCCCCACCAACCTCAGTCTGCCTTCAGCCAGCCCCACCTGCCTGCCTTCTTACTTACAGCCAGTCCAGAGGTGGCTCTGCCTGCCATTGGCTCTGACTCTACCTACTGTTGGGCTCCCTTCCTTCTGCCCTACCAGTCCCACTGTCTTTACATTCAACCAGAGGCAGTAATTGAGGGTGCCACATGATGACTCCAAGAGAGAGGAAATTTAGTGTGTCTGCGCCAAGGCTGTGGAACTCCTTGCCTACTCTTATTAAGCAAACAATCAGCTGCTTGCTTAATGGAAAATAATACAATATCCTCAACCTGCCCTGCCTCCTCGCCGATGCACTATCATTCCCAAGCAATTAAGGCAAGATTTAAATCATAGATCCATCAAACAGAGGGATCCCTCACAGTTCACTATGTGTTGCTGGCATTTTGTAACTGTGTTCTTTAGTTGCTGAGTAGCTAACAAAAATATTCCAAACGGAATAAAAATGGTCTGTCTTTTTGTTTGTCCTGCGTTTCCAAATATGGGCCTTTTCTGATGTATAGCTCAAGCTCTCAGTTCTTGTGTATCACTACTGTCCAGATGTACTTTCATGCTGTTTTACGGATGTGTTATGGCCACCTGGATACTTTATTTATTGTGCGCTATATAAGCCTATAAAACCAACGCACCCCTGCAGCCCTTTGCATCTGACACGCAGCTGTCCTGCTGCAGGTCTGCAAAAGTCCTTTGCATAGTTGTACCTTTTCATAAAGTGGCTGTTTTTTCACACTCAGAATGCTTGAACGCCTGGGAAGCCTCCATGTCAGCAAACCCCAAACCAGTATCCCTTACTGTCTGCTCCAGTTGGGTGCACTAACAGTCTTAGCACCACCTTGTGGCTTCACAGAAGGTGGCAGCTGCCAATTCAGAGGAGGCTAGGCTGAAATCCACCCCCCACTCAAGTTTCTCAAAAATACTTCCCTCCTGTGAAAATTGGGTGGGAGGGCATTCTGTTGATTTCTTTGGGGCATGGAGGAGAACTTTCTCCAAACATTTCAGGAGATGGTTTACATTACTGGGCCTCGTCAGGAAATGCAACTCCCTGACCTCCCTCTGGCTAAGTCGCTATCGTGCACTGGGAGAGAGAGGGGCAAGGCAGCAAGGTTGGTGCAGTGTAAATGCCGTGGACAATCTGGTTCTCCTGCCAGTGAATTTGCACCATGCTGATCTCACTACTGCTTTGCCCCTCCCCCTCTCCATCCCAGTGTGCAGCAGCGACTCAGCTAGAGGGAGCTCAGGTGAATGGTGCATCCCCACCACACTGTCTGCTACTGGCAATGGTCAATATGATATAATGTGGCATCTTTCCTAAGGCAATTTAGGAAGAGCAGCCAATCGGAGCTTACCAGAGCAAAAAGAACCTGGAAGACCATTGGCCTTGGCTGTCTCATAAGGTTAAGTAAGGGAGGTGGCAACTAGGGATGTCAGAGAACTCTGTCAAAAATGGACACAGGAGGAGAAACTGACACAGTTTGGGTGTTTGAGGTCAGGAACAGAAACCACGCCAGTTAATATGAGTGGTGTTTGCTATTGTTGTTAACATTACATAAATAATTATATTATTTTCTGCATTGTTTCAGACATTGCCTTCCATTAAAATGTTTTTGGCAGAAGTTGGACTGTACTGGAATGGAAACAGTGCTGATTGAGATGAACACAGGATAGGACAGAAACTGGGGCCTCCTTACATCTCTTGCAGCAACCAACCCCCTCCCCAAAACTTTCAGAGACCTTTCTCCCCCCCCAATAATTTTTGGGGAGAAGACCCACCCAACTGTTCAGTATTATAAAAATGCACACAGAAATAGGAACTAATTTGGTTGGTCCTATTTCTTAGCAGAGATATAAAAATACAAGCAGCAGAATGAGAATGTAACCAGCCCCATCTTTCTCTATATAAATAACAACAGACACAATCCTTTGGGTAAAAGAAAAGAATGTTTACTCACAACCTCTTCACATGTTCAGAAGAAGATAGGCTCTAGCTTAGAAGAAAGAAAAATATAGAAGTCTCAGTCCATCTTGGTGTTTGCATTGATTATTATTATTATTATTATTATTATTATTATTATTAGTTAAATTTCTATACCGCCCGACTAGCATAGCTCTCTGGGCAGTGTACAACAGAGAAATAATACAACAAAGAAATATAAATATACACAGTATATAAGTAGCCAAACAATAATAATAAACAACAAACTAATGAAAACATCTCAATAAATATACAATTAAGCAATCCCCACACACTTCACAACAGTGTCTAACAAAAATATGCTGTAGTCCAAATAACAGCAAAAATGAATCTCCAAAATTAAATCTTGACCCCAAAAACAACTAAAAAACAACTAACCCCAGTAGTCTATAGACATCCCGAGCAGCAGGTTCACGCGCACATGCACATGCACATACACACACACACACGGTCTCTGGCCCCTTCAGCAGTTGCTGCTTTTGTAGCTGGAGAGAGACAGGGCCCCGCCCTTCCAGGCCAGGTGGAAATCAGCCAGAAATGCAGGGAGCAGGTCTTGCAGAAACTCACACAGGTAGATGGTCTTGATGCTCTTAGAGAGAGCATCATGCCATGCAGCCTCTCTCAAAGGTAGGAAGATCAGCAATGGAGAATATTCAAAAATCCCCCAGGACAAAGGAGGAGGAAGTCAGGTAAGTAACCCCACCCATTAGGAAGTTACATCATGGTAAAGCAGGTACATGGGATATTTCCCCAAATATCCCTTAAAGGGAACATGCAACATTTGCCTGTCCCAACACCAACAAATAATTGAACAATAAATTTTTGGCAGAGCTCTAAAAGACTCACATAATTTATGACCTGCTAATCCAAATAGCACAGCAGCCACATCAGGCCCTTGGTGAGTCCCAAGGGCTTGATAAACCTCCTGGCTTTGAGGCTTATCTAGGGCTTCAAAAACAAGGAGTTGCCAGGAACCTGGCTGAGCACAGAGCGTGGCGGGTGGGCTGCATTTAGCTTGATGGTTCACAAGTTGTTCTGGTGTAGCTGAACTGAATACTGTTTATTTCATCCCTAAGGATGACCTCTATGTGGGGAGTTAGAACAGAAAAGACACACATACACGGAGAGATCTCTGTTCCTGGCAGCTGCTTCTCAGCTTTGATGTTCTCTTCATTGATGGTTAGTTCACTGGGCCAGGCAAAAGAATGCAGTGCTTCACACTGCATGATTACCCTATGGAACTCACTACCACAAGATATGGCAATGACATGTGGCTCAGATGCCATTTGAAAAGCATGAGGCAAATTAATGGATCAAATGCTATTAGGGCATTCTCAGTGGCGGCCCCCACTCTCTGGAACTCCCTCCCGTTCGATCTTCGCCATGCCCCTTTCCTGGATACATTTCGCCGAGCTTTAAAAACATGGCTCTTTGGACAGGCCTTTGGGATCCCCGGGGTGGGCTAATTTCTTTATATTGTTTTAAAATTGTCTAGTGATGGCCCTAAACTGTTCTGTACTGCTGCTTTTTAAAATGATTCTTGTTGACTGCACTGTATTTTATTATGTATTTACATTGTACTGTTGTATTTTAATGTGTACGTCGCCTAGAGTGGCTTCGGCCAGATAGGCGACACAAAAATTAAATTTATTATTTATTATAGTTGTGATATCAAAATATGACATCTCCACATTCTGAAGTGGAATACCTCTTAAGAGGTAGGAGACACATCATGTGGGAGGGCTGTTGTTTTCATGCTCTTGTTTTCATGAAATGGGCTTCCTAGTAGCTGGCCACTGTGGAAATGGGATGCTGGGCCAGAGGAACTAGAGCAGCCTTCTCCTATCTTTGGTTCCCAGATGTTCTTGTATTGCAACTCTCATCATGCCTACCCATTGGCCATGCTTGCTGGGAATGATGGGGGTTGTAGTCCAACAACAATGTAGTCCAACAAAATTTGGGAAAGGCTGGACTAGAGGCTCTTGCTTTCATGCCATTCCGATAAGCTTTTTGATGCATCTTCTCAATAGGCACTTCATTAAATAGGTCCTTGGTCTGATCCAGCAAAGCAGGGCCTATATTATTGCCAATGTGGCAGTGGTCAAATTAGAGGGGAAGAAAATAGAGGGGCCATTGATGATATCCTCCCCACCCTAATTCCCATTCTTAGTTTTAGCCAAATCATTCATTCATTCATACAATTTATATACCACTTACATTAAGTGTACATACGTTAACACATCTTAAACAGCAAAAATCATGATGGCCTCCCTGTGCTTCCTGTACTTCCTGTTAAGCCTCTGCTTTGCATGCGGAAGGTCCTAGGTTCAATCCGTGGCATCTCCAAGTAGAGCTGGGAGAAACCTGTCTGAAACCCTGGAGAGCTGCTGAGCTAGATGGACCAATGGTTTGCCTCGGTAAAAGGCAGCCTCCTGTGTTCCTACCCTTCTAAAGACAGTAGGAAAAAAACCATCACAAAAGGTAGGGGTTGGTGAGCCCCTTTCAGTGATTTGGGCACTGCAGTGCGGTGCTCCTCAAAGCTGGAAAACTTGGTAGTGGTGGTGAATCTCTGTTTTTCTTTTGGTGCTTTCATTTTTAATGGAAAATGGGGGCAGGAAGGGTTGAGAAAACAAACTGAATTACGTGGAACGCTGCAGAATTATGAAATGGAAAATAACCATGTGAGCCTCTGTGGTTCCCTCCCCCCCACAAGTCTGGGTTATGTTTTCCAAAGCACAAGAGATTCTTTAGTCAGTACCAGGGTAAGGGGGAACCTTTTCCAAATGTGCACATTCACACAGACACAATTACATACATTTCCTTGTCAGCCTCATCTGTGTTTCTCCTAAGCATGTTCCCAAAGACCATAGGGAGGATGAGAATCAGGCTCTTCTAACTGTCCAGGCCTGATGGTGGGGACTTAACTTTCTGTAGACAACATTCTCCTTCGTCACCCGCAGTATTTGAGCCTCCCCCACTGTCAGCTTAAATAAGTGGATACTGACTGCTGGGTCATGGAGGCTCGTTCTTTTCTAAGAGCTTTGTTCTCTCTTCCCAAGTCACTTTTGATAGGGGAAGATCACATCAGCCCAGTCAGTGGACGATCAAATCCCCACTGAAATAAATTGAAATAAATGTTGCAGTCATCTTTCCCCTGGAGCCCTTTGAAGAATGTCATAGATATGCATACTGCCAGACAGTCTCAGGGTTAACTGGGGACCCTTTTCCTGGCAGCATAGTAAGCTTATAATGTCTACAGCAGGGCAGGGAAACCTTTTTCAGCCTTAGAGCTGAATTTCCTTCTGGGCAACCTTCTTAGCAAAGTGTCGTGTTTTTACATTGGAGACTAAATTGGTTTTGGGGTCTTTACTTCATTTTCTGACTTGTGTTTCTAGACCCAGCAGATCCATCTTCCCCCCCCCTTCTCTCAGTCTCTACACTAGTGTTGCTTGGAAATGTACCACCTACCTCCTTCCAAACCACGAGCGCTTTCCCAATAGTTCCATTCAGTTCATTTCAGATTTATTCTCTCAGCTGTAAGGCAGCACTGACCATTGGTGCAGCTGGCAATACTAAAGGCATCTCAGCAGGGATGCTCAGATACACAGTCCAGCATTTGATCTCCAGCTGCTTCTGCTGATTGTCACCTGTCCATGCCAGTTTTATTTTGCTTTGATCTGTGGTTGCCGACACTCATGAACTCAGTGCATATAGCCCTCAGCATAAGCATGCAAGGGAATCTAAGGGAAGTTGTATTTCAACTCTTGGATCCTTGCAGGAGCCTAAGAAACCCTTGCTATTGCTTCTTTTTCTGACGCTGACTCAGATCAATACAGAGTTACTTCTGTTATGCATCGGATGAGTTTTAGAAACTCTGTTTTGAACATGGAGGACATGTTTATATGGAAATTTTCACAGGGTTTGATATGAATACATTCCCCACTATCTACCCTGCTTGGGTCTTCATTTTTTACTTGTTTATCCCCCTGTCTGGAGTGATATCAATACCTGAGTAGCTGGATCAATCTACACAGTGAACATATACATACATACAGAGTTGCCTTACATGCTGTAGCAGCTGGTGGCTTCAGCGCCGTGTACAGCTCCATGAAAGTTCAGACTAAAACCCAGAGTGGATTCCACTGCCCCACTGACATGAAGCCACCAGCCGCCACTGCTTACACATAACCAAAATATTGATTCATCTAGCCCAGCACTGTTTACTTGGACTGGCAGCAGATCTCGAAGGTCTTTCAGGCAGAGATCTTTCCTAATGCTGGTATCTGAAATCTTTGCAAGTGGAAGTGCTAGGGATTAACTCTGGTACCATTTTCATGGAAAGTATGTGCTCCAGGTGTGCCCCCTCCTTCAAAAGATGTGCTTTCCTGTTTCCAAGAGTTTGACTGGGAATAGAATCTAGGACTTCACATCCATCTCAGCCATGATGTCTTGTCTACCAGAAAAGTGATGGCACAGTAGGACTGCTTTGCCTGCTTTCATTTCAGGACCAGGGGCAGCTCCAAGGTGGGAGTCAAGTTGCTCCATCAGGCTCAGGGACTAAAAGGAGCCCACACATATTTGATGGCTGAACATGCCTAGAAGCCTCTGGAGAGTTGACAGGGACTTAAACATGAAGTGTTTTGGCTTGGATCCTTACACTTCTGTGTTGCTCAATGACTCCCTGGAGTGTTTGGCAAGGTTCACCAATACATTGAGCAAGGGCTCTTGGGCAGTCAGTGTGCTGGCTTATTGGTGATTCAGCCTGCTCTTCTCCCAGGTTGTCTGAGACTCTGGTGTCAAGATCCAGGATCAACATCAAATTATCTAGCTAAAAGTACCTTTCAGAAGTTGTTGGACTACAACTCCCATAATCCCTGACCATTTCCCATGCTGCCTGGGGCTGATGGGAGTCCAGCAACATCTGGAGGGTACCACATTGGTTACCCCTGCTTTAATTCTTGGACCATTCCCCTTCAACTGAGTTTCAGCTAAACTTGGGGGCATGTAGAACCTCTGATGTTAACATCTTTGGCCCTGCATTTGTGAAGATTGGGGTTCCCAAACTGAGGTCCATGGAACACCAGTGGTCCATGAGCTTCATTCCAGTGGTCCATGCATGCCCACATTCAATATTCAGATTGATTTCTCATTTTATTTTTATTGCGCCTTTTGTTTCTTATATTGCACTTTATTTATATTACAGTTTGAGTTCTATGGAATGCAAATTGTAATACCATAAAATATAATATTAGATATAAAAGCAATACAAATACAATGAAAAATCATGTGGCATCTCGCATATCACATGACAATTGCTACAACAGGCAGAAGATTCATTAAGTGATCCACCAAGACCCTCAGCAATTTTCAAGTGGTCGGAGAGCGGGAAATGTTTGGCAACCACTGGGGTGGACCACCTGATTCATTATCTGGGTCAGAGTCATGGTGTATTATGGCTATGGTTCACTCCGTGAAGTCCATCTGCATTTCAGTAAAGACTGTTTTATTTCAACGGGCATTTGGGATAGAGAACGACCAGGATTAAGTGTCATAGGTTTGGTGATTACATTATATGATTTTATTATTTTAAATTGTCCGCTGTTTTTAACCTATATCTTATGGTTTCAATTTTTCTCATAGTTTAATTCTTTTTTGATAATATACTCTGTATGTTTAATGGTGTTGTTTTTAGTTGTAAGCCGCTCTGAGTCCTATTGGAAAAAGGGCGGGGTAGAAATAAAGTTTATTATTATTATAATATTATTCCCTTCCCATGTCTTCAGCTACAAGAACATAAATGCAGTGTGTTTGTGTGTGTTTCAGGCTCTCAGCCTCTTATATCTGAGTCAGAAGCAAGAAAAAATGTTTAAGGTTTGCTTTGCCTTTTGGCAATATCAGTGACTCACTCCAGTGTTCCAGGGCATGCTGGCATTAATAAACGGATGCTGATGTGGCTCAAATAAGAACTGGCAATTCTGTGGAAAAGGTCAGGTTGGATAACAAGTTTAGAAGTACAAGAGGCAAGGACAGGTGACTGCAGAAATAAACACAACAAACAGCCAGCGATATCATAAGCATATGACAAAATAAATAAATAAAAATCTCTTGCTTTGGAGTCATTCCTACCAGCACACAGTACTCATCCTTCATCCTAGCCTATGGGTCATTCCAGGTATTATTTGGCAGAAAATCTGGATTTGACATTAAGTAGTGTACACTTGGCAGGGAGCTGCAGCCAGTCCTTGCTCCCTGATGCGTGCAGCTGTAAGATCCATGTGTTTCCGATCCATGTGAATGAGACATGCATTTGCCACATTCATCTTTTATATTTTAGGTTTCCACTTAAAAACTTCTTAAGTATACCTCTAAAAACACTATGAAATGTCTCTGGGTCAGCATCTCAGGATATGTTTACAATATATTCTAGGTTTGATTCAAAGAATTAGAAGGGACCAGAAGGCCCTCTAGTGGAGAATATGGGCCATTATTATTTTATTTCATTGCAAGCAATGACACCTGAATCAAGTTCACACATGTATCTTTATTCCCCGTTGACTGCAGCATCCAGAGATGACTTGTATGTATGAATAAGCACCCACAGATCAATGTTTCCTGATAAATCCTCCACAGCACCTGTTAGCAAGTCAAACATGGTAGATTTTTCAATGGAGTCTTGTTCATATTCATAGCTGAGAGCCAAGCATTGGGCATACATTTGTGTCAACCAGTTCTTGGGTAATTGAGCTGAGTAGATCCATGTAGAGTCTGGGACATTTGGTTGTTTAAGTCTATGGTCAGTTCAAAATGTAGGTAATTACCATGCCGGTGTTTGTATTCCTATTTGCAACTTTGTAACAAAAAGACTCAAATGTGGATTGAACTGCAAACTGGGCACTTGCTCAAGCCATCACACAATGCTTCACCATGCACTGATTGATTGATTGATTTTATTACGGTCGATGACCAGCAGAAATCAAGGTACAAAATATAAAAACATCATAAAAGGAATTAACAGTGCAATACTTGTATGCTAATGAGCATATAAACACAGTCTAAAAACAAGCTTCAAATTGCACCGATCATTGATCTGTCAGCGCTTTTCGGAGTTTAATCATTACATCACAGAAGCTCTCGACCTTGGATGTTACTAGGGTTTTTTTATCAGCTAAAAGGTATTGTACATAAAAAGCAGCATCCCTACCCGGAAACTTCTGTAGGATAGGGATAATAAATCAACTACGAAGGTCGTGATAAAAAGAGCATTCCAATAAAACGCGACTGACAGTCTCCACAGCACCAGCATCGCATGGACAGTGACGTTCAGCGAATGGAATTTTTTGATACCTACCCTCTAAAAGTGCAGATGGTAGGACATTATGTTTGGCCAGTGTGAATGCTTTCCTGAGTCTGGGTATATGGAGGAGGTCCAGATAATGCGCCAGGGTAAAAACCATGCACTGAATCCAGCACAGATCTGCACAACCCCAATTACACATACTACTTGCTATCTTAAAAGGTTTTGCCCATTTTCCTTGCTGTCTCATGCCTGGAACTCCCTCCAGCCCTATCTCAAATGGAGCCTAAGTCCATGTGACTGCATTTTATTGGATTCATCCCTTTTCACTTTTGCCTATCACATCCCTTTCTTCTTTCTGTAGACGTGCCCCCGCTTACATTATGCTTTGCTTATGTTCAAGAGCTATGTGTAAGTGTTATTACCTTCCTGGTTTTTGGTAGTAAAGGTGCTTGCACAGATGATCATTTGATATCCCAAAGGTCTAAGGCTGTCCTAATCCTACTTACCTGGAAGTAAGCCCCACTGAATTCAATAAGACTTACTTCTGAGTAGACATGGTGACAGTTATTTAGGAATTTCTGGGTCATTACTATTATTAATAATAGTAACAACAGTGGCAGTTGCACCAATCCTATATATTTGCTGCTCTAGGTGCACTTAAATGTTGGTGCCGCGGTGTGATAAAACATCCATGCCTCACAACATGTCGAGCTGAGCAGCGTAATAGCAGCACATTAAATGATCCAAGAGTTTGGTGCGATACTCTTTTAACATTTAGTTCCTCCCCTTTCTGTTCCAGGCAGCTGGTAGAGATCAGGAGGAGGCCGCTGATCTGATGAGCAGTTATATCCCTGGGCATCTCTTTAAAAAGTCCAGGTAATGGGCTTTGCTCCAAGTCATTGACAGAATTTAGTCAGGCAGCTTGGCAATTAGTCAGTCGCCTGGTATGTGGTCCTGACAAGCCCTTAGGCTGTACTTAATGCCATGTTGCGGCTCCTTCATCCCACCGCCCATAACATTTATTGCAACATATATATATATATATACTGGCATCATCATGCTCTGCTTCCACACTCCCTTCTGGTGGCAGTCAATGATGTGCAGGGATGGGGGAAACATACAATGTTTAAGAACAGGGGTGGGGAACTTTGGCTCTCCAGATTTCTTTCTTTCTTTCTTTCTTTCTTTCTTTCTTTCTTTCTTTCTTTCTTTCTTTCTTTCTTTCTTTCTTTCTTTCTTTCTTTCTTTCTTTCTTTCTTTCTTATTTGATTTATATCCCACCCTTCCTCCTAGCAGGAGCCCAGGGAGGCAAACAAAAGCACTAAAAGCACTTTAAAACATCATAAAATACATTAAAACAAAACATCTTTTAAAACATTTTTAAACATCCAGATGTTGTTGGACTACAATTCCCACCATCTCTGACCATTGGCCATGCTGGCTGGGGCTGATGGAAGTTGGAGTCCAGCAACATGTGGAGGGCCCACAGGTTTCCCACCACTTTTTAAAGACATGGGTGTTTCTTGATGTGATGGAGGGGGAGAAATGGACTAGACATGCAATGGTTGTTTTTGGTGCGTCGCACATATATAATATGATGTCTAGTAAGATAGATCTAGTATGGCCTTCAAGGTCTTGGTTTTCTATGGGAGGCATAAATCTCCCTGGTTTTGTTAGTCATTGGTTTCAAAGTGCATTTGGGGTTAACACACTCTCTGCCTTCATTAGGACTCAATGTTTCTATGCAAGAGTGCCAATGATAAAGAAGTTTGACTTTCATGCAAACCAATCTGCTGTGGTTAATGCAATTGTGCTTATTGGAAGGAGCTGATATACGATAAAATTAGGCTGGTAGGGTGGGAAGTGGGGGGCAGGAAGAAGAGGATGAGGATGTCAGATACAGCAACTTCCTGAGACAAACAGAAATGTTAAATCAACAGTAGAAACACAGAGGAAAATATTCTGTGTGAGACTGGAAACTCTTTTTCTGTGTTGAAATCAAAGGAAGGATTGAGAGGGTGGGATATCCAATAAAGACATCTTATAATACATCCAATCCTCAATCAGGTTCTCCTGGAAGGAAAGTTCTTTCCAGCCCCATGTCCTACAAAGACCTACAAACCAGGAGTAGCCAGTGCGATGTCCTCTAGATGTTGTGCGACTCCATCTCCCATCACCCCTCACTGTTGGACAAACAGGCTAGGTGTCAGGATCCTTGCCCAGCTCAGACACCTGAGATACTTCCTCTGAGGAAGAGCCATGGGACACACATGGAGAAGCCCAGTTCAGCTAAGGACCTAGAAGGACCAGCAAAGGTCTCAAGGCAGCCTGAAGAATCTTGACTCATGGATCCCCTGGTGAAAACCCATCCATTCACAACCCAAGCCTTGTCTTGATCCCTGGTTCTCCACACCAGCCAGGGCTCAAGAGTGAAGGCAGCTGTGGAAACAGCAGGAAACACAGAATTGCCATAACAGTGCCCATTACACTGGCAGAAGACACGAATGCCAAGGGCCTCCTCAGAAGCAAGGATCCAGCTATAAACAGTTGCCCAGCACTGGACCAGGAGATGGAAGAGCTGGCAGGGAGGATATAAGTTTTCTGGTCTCTCCTGGGCCCTTGCTAGTTTAACCACTCCTGCTCCCCTGTCTCATCATTGATGCCAGGTCCCACACTAGGTGTTGATCATAGACACTGGGGCTGATGAGAATTGGAGTCCAACAATAACACTGGCTATCTCTCTCTTAGACCCTGAGCAACAGTGGGAGCTCCAAACAGTCATTAGAAAACAGAGTATGAAACTGTTGATCTTGTGGCCTGACTATTCCTTTGCAGGTGGGGATTCAACTGCATACTGCCACATTCAGATTGTACATTTAGAGTTGATTGAGAGGTCTTGTGCAACAAACTTGGTTCCCCAAAAGATCAGACGTTTTGCTATAAGGAAAGTGTCAGAAAAATGCACAGGAAAGTAGGGATGAGCAAATAGGTCAGTTTCAATTTCTCTCTCTTTCTCATTTTTCCATTTCTCCACATTTCCACATCAGTTTGCTCTTCTTTAAAAAAAGTTCTCATGAAAATTTATCAGCATTTTAGTGTGAATTTCTCCTAATATACACATTTTTGTGTCCAGTTTTGCCTAATATACACATTTTTGCAGAGCAACTTCTCATAATATCATGCCTTTTTGTATGTTATTCTCACAAATATATGCATTCATATGTACACTTTACCCTAGTATATGCAAGCACACATCACATGGCTGGTGAACTGCAAAATGTGGAGAAGTGCAAATTTCAAAAGTTGGTCGTATTTGCGTTCTTATATTGCTTTGGAAAGTTTGCCTGCATTGAATTTCTCCCCCATCCTACTGGAAAGTGTGGGATAACACTTGATTTGAAAAGAATACCATCTAACCTCTCCCGCAAACAAATCAGAACAAAATCACATTAAATAGCCCATGTTGCCTAATCAATGTGCAAACAAGTCAGGATGAACGCTCAGTTCCAGGGCCACCTGGAAGCACTCAGAACGAACTAATATAACTCCCATTTAGTGCTGGAATTTCTTAAATTGAAGCAGGAGAAATATATTAAGAAAATCAGGAAGGCTTCTCTAAACATTAGAATGGTTGGGAAATAAACAAAACTCCCCAAGGAGCGGATATGAAGCCGCCTTCTTTGGAAGTGTGAAACAATAGGCTTTAGATAAACATCTTCCAAGGAACGATGGGGGTATTTTTAGCTCTACTTAAAGACAGGGGAATGGAGTTTGATGAACTTTTAATAACTCTAAAGCTCTTATTTAGTCTTTTTTAAAAAAAGTATTGTAGCTTCTTTTAATAAACTTATATCATACACAAGCTTATTAAGTGAATGAATAATCAAATGCAAAGCATATTTAACCATCAACATATTTAGCATCTGCGTAAAACTTTGTTCAAAGAACTTTACACACATTATTTGTGACCCTTACAACAACCTTGTAAAGTGGACCAGTATCATCACCATTTTGCGGAAACAGACAGCTAGTGAGTTTGTGCCTGAGAGGTGGGATTTGAACCGGGACCTCCCAACTTACACAGCTCAAGACTCATGCCGTGCAAACCTTGCCCTGTTTATTCAGAAGGGGATATAGCTCAGTGATATATAGCACATGCTTGGCTTGCAGAAGGCCCCAGGTTCACTCCCTGCCATCTCCACTTAAAAGGACCAGGTAGCAAGTGATGAGAAAGACCCCATCACCACCTGAAACTGGTGCCACTCAGGGTTGGCAACACAGCGCAAAATGGGCAAATAGTCCGGCCTCATATAAGGTGGATTCCTAAATAAGTCCCAGTTAATTCAGTGGGGCTTACTCCGAAGTGCGTAAGGTTGCAGCCTTGAGCACTGCACCAGCTGATTAGAAGGGTTGACAGGGACAATGTGTTTCATGTGCCCTGGATTGGAAGAGGTATATGAAGCATTATGAAGAGGCATGGATGGAAGAGAGAGAGAGAGAGAGAAAGAGAGAGCTCTCTGGAGTGTAGGCTATGGCTTGGTTTATTGACTCTGGTGATCATATATTTTTGCTTATTTGTTTGTTTATTATGTTACTCATAGAATCATAGAATCATAGAGTTGGAAGGGGCCTTGTAGGCCATCGAGTCCAACCTCCTGCTCACAGCAGGAAATCCACAGCTAGAGCATCTCCCGCAGATAGCTGTCCAGCCTCTGCTTGAAGACATCCAGCAAAGGGGATCCCACCACCTCCCTCGGCAGTCGGTTCCATTGCCAAACCGCCCTTACTGTCAAGAAGTTCCTTCTAATGTCCAATCTGAATCTATGCTCCTGCAACTTAAAACCATTAGACCTAGTCCTACCCTATGGGGCAGCAGAGAACAAATATGTACCCTCCTCTATGTGACAGCCCTTCAGGTACTTAAAGAGTGCAATCATGTCACCCCTCAGCCTTCTCTTCACCAGACTGAACATGCCAAGTTCCTTCAACCTTTCCTCATAAGACTTGTTCTCCATACCGGCTATCATCCTCGTCGCCCTCTTCTGGACCCGCTCTAACTTGTCTATATCTTTCTTAAAATGAGGCGCCCAGAACTGAACGCAGTATTCCAGATGAGGCCAGAGCAATGCAGAATATAGTGGGACTATTACTTCCCTCGACCTGGAAACTATAGCTCTGTTTATGCAGCCCAAAACCGCATTTGCCTTTTTTGCCGCAGCATCACACTGCTGGGTCATGTTCAACTTGCGATCCACTACAATTCCAAGGTCCTTCTCACACACACTACTGCTAAGCTGGTATTTCCCATCCTGTACCCGTGCATTTTGTTTTTGTGGCCTAAATGCAGAATCCTGCATTTGTCTTTATTGAATTTCATTTTATTAATTTCAGCCCAATTTTCTAGTCTATCCAGGTCCCTTTGGATTTTGTTCCTGTCTTCCATTGTGTTAGCTATCCCTCCCAGTTTCGTATCATCCGCAAACTTCATAAGGCTTCCCTCCACCCCATCGTCTAAGTCATTGATAAAAATGTTGAAGAGTATCAGCCCCAGGACAGAACCCTGTGGCACTCCACTCGAGACCTCCTTCCAGTCCAAAGCAGAGCCACCGACGACCACTCTTTGAGTACGGTTTTCCAACCAGTTGTGAATCCACCTGACAATATTTCCATGTAGTCCGCATTTGACTAGTTTGCTAATCAAAAGGTCGTGGGGGACTTTGTCAAACGCTTTGCTGAAATCTAGATAGATGACACCTACAGCATTTCCACCATCTACTAAGCTAGTGACCCGATCAAAAAAAGAGATGAGATTAGTTTGACAGGATTTTTTCTTGACAAACCCATGCTGGCTCCTTCTAATCACAGCATTGTCATCTAGATAGTTGCCAATGGACTCTTTTATGATCCGTTCTAATATCTTTCCCGGTATTGAAGTCAGACTGACCGGCCTGTAATTCCCCGGATCTTCTTTTTACCCTTTTAAAAGAGCGGGATGATGTTTGCCAGTCTCCAATCCTCCGGCACCTCTCCCGTTCTCCAGGATTTCTCAAAGATGATGGCAAGAGGTTCCGAGAGTACATCCGCAAGTTCCTTCAATACTCTGGGATGCAGTTCATCAGGCCCTGGAGATTTGAACTCGTTTAGGTTAACTAGGTATTTCCTGACTATCTCCTTATCAATCTTGAACTGTAATCCTGACCCCTTACTGAGATTGCTACTGATGCAAGGTTGCACACTGTTCCCTTTTTGGGAGAAAACGGAGGCAAAATAGGCGTTGAGCAGTTCTGCCTTTTCCTTGTTATCTGTCAACATTTTGCCATCCTCATTGAGCAGCAGTCCCACCGTTTCCTTGGTCTTTCTCTTGCTTTGAACATATCTGAAAAATCCCTTTTTGTTGTTCCTCGCTTCCCTCACCAGCCTCAGCTCATTCTGGGTTTTAGCTTTCCTTACGCTATTCCTGCAAGCCCGAGCCGCTCGTCGGTACTCTTCCTTGGTGATGCGTCCTTCCTTCCATTCTTTATACATGCTCTTTTTTACTTTTACCTTCTCCACCAGTCTTCCGTGTAGCCACATTGGCTTTTTCCGATGTCTTCCATTTTTCTTCCTCTTTGGAATTGTTTGCGATTGTGCTTTTTGTAATACGTTCTTCATGAACTCCCACGTGTCTTGGGCTCCTTTTTTCTTTGGTCTATCTAGCCACGGGATCCTACCCATCATTTCCCTGAGCTTGCTAAAATCGTCTTTCCTGAAATCCAAGGTCCATGTTTGACTATATTCTTCTTTGGCTTTCCCCAGAATCACGAATTCCAGCATTACGTGGTCACTTTCCCCCAAGGTACCGACCACTTTAATTCCCGTGACCAATTCGTCCCTGTTAGTTAAGATCAGGTCCAGGATTGCCAATCCCCTTGTTCCTTCTTCTACTTTTTGAAAGAGGAAATTATCAGCAAGGCCCATCAGGAATTTGTTGGAGGCTTTGTGCTTCGCAGAGTTTGTCTCCCAGCAGATATCCGGGTAGTTGAAGTCCCCCATCACTACTACTTCTTGCCTCCTTGAGATTTCGGAGATTTGTTTGAGAAAGGCCTCGTCTACCACCTCTTCCTGGCCAGGGGGTCTGTAGTAGACACCTACTACCATGTCGGTTTTATTTGTTTCTCCATTTATTTTTACCCAAATGGTCTCTACCTGACCCCTTTGTTCACTCTCTTGGATTTCCATAGAGGTGTATTTGTCTTTGACGTATAACGCTACTCCCCCTCCTTTTCTGTTGCTTCTATTCTTTCTGTAGAGTTTATATCCTTGAATGGCTATATTCCAATCATGGGAGTCATCCCACCAAGTTTCTGTTATCCCTATGAAGTCATATTTGCCTTGATGCACTAAGACTTCAAGCTCCCCTTGCTTGTTTCCCAAGCTCCGCGCGTTCGTATATAGATAGCAGATACTACCCTGTATTTCCATTAAAATAGTGGAAGGACAGTGCCAGCTTAGACCCAAACAATACATTCAGCAACATCATGTGGAGCAAACTCCTTTTTGGGTATACCCTTTCATGAATATTCTCATATAGGATGCATTCACAGCCTAACGGAGGAACACTTGACCTGGCTTTTTCTTTTGTTCATTCCAGTGGATCAGGGCAATCTGTCTTACTTACATAGCATTTTGGGTATCAGGCCCTTCATGACCTCCTGTCTTGTTTGTGACATATAAGAACAGACGTCCTAACTCAAGAGATTGCAAAGTACGCATTGGTAAGTTATTTGGCAACAAGGAAGAACTTTAGAATTTAATAGTTACCAGTTCCCCTCAGGATAAGCTTCTCTCCAAACAAACAGGGTGTAGACATCCACAGTCTCCAGGAGTCTTAGACCCATTACTTTTTGGGGAGCCAGGTCCCAGTATCCTGTGAGCCAACCAGCATGAAAGGGGAGTGTGTTAGCCACTGAGAAGAGTCTTCTAAAGAAGTATTCAAGCCTGGCCAGATTATTCTATAATCTTAGAAGGTGGTATAATTTTTGAAGGGGTGTGGCTGTGAGGGGGTGTGGCTGTGACTATTGTGAAGGGACCCTGTACTTCTGAATTTGCCACTGCACTGCTGTCCCTCTGGTAAGCTTACAAGCAGTTGCAACAGCCATTCCCTGCTGTCCGTCCCCGAGATACTGCACTCGGTTAGGGGGACACAGTGTTCCTCTACATGGAGGCTCCCTTGGATTAACTTGTTTAAGGCTGCAAAAATAATGTTCTCCAGAACTCTTCATCAGGCCAGACGGTAAACAAAGCAAGAGGGAAGAGTAAAAAACCTTGGCTTGTCTGATGGTGGTGCCTTATATCCTCTAACACCCCCCACCCACCCCGACCTTGCTTTGCTTTGCTTGTAGCCTGATGAAGAGTTCTGGAGAACTCCTAAGCTTGCACATTATTTTTGGGTATTAGGAATGACCTAATAAAGGTATTGCCCTTTTTTCTTCTGGGCTAATGCAGCTACCCTTACTTTTTGTCTAAGACTGCAGTTGGAGCAAGCCTCACTGAAGTAAACCGGATTTACTTTTGAGTAGATATTTATAGGAATGCCCTGTAAATCTCATAGTCATTGATAGCTTTATCCGCTATGAATAGCAGATTTCATTTTTCATTTCATTTTTCATTTGTATATCACCTTTCTACATTAACGTACTCAAGGTGATTTGCAACATGAGAAAATATACAAAATATACAAAAAGAACACCCCCACTGTCATCCTATAATAATTCAAAATATAACTAAAGATAAACAATGGGCAAAATTCAAGGATCCATTTCACAAATTATCATAGTGACAAAATATCCACAAATGACAACAAAATAAAGATACCTTCATCAATTGCAATAAATCATTCAGATTACTGTGCAGATTAGAACATAGTAATGCTAATGTTGATGCAAATTTAGGTGTCTGAGCAAATGAAGATGGTGGCTGGCTGGGGCTCTCATCAGCACAGTGCTTTGCATCATGCCCAGCAGCCCTGCAAGCAAAGCAAAGCGAATAAATACATCTACTAGAATATATCTACTCCATGCATTTGTTTTTACAGTTAGTTCTAGTACTGTGAGAAGGACAAATACCATCTATTTACAAGTGCTGAACCACTTGTAATTTTAGAAATCCATGTCATTTCCCTCTCTGCTTTGCCTTTTTCTAAACTAAAAAGCCTCAAGCCGAGACTTTCTTTTTAGGGAAGATACATCCATTCCTGCCTCCCTGTGCACACACACATGCACATGCACACACAGAAAGATCATTTTAGCTGCTCATTTGCCTCTCTTTTCCAGGTTGATGCTAACCTTTTTGAAATGGGGAAACCAGAATTGAACGTATGTTTTATTCCATGTCTAAACTAGGAGAGATGATGGAGATGGGTGACTGAATCTCCCAGGTTATTAATATTTTTTTTTTGTAAAGACAGCCTTGAGGGGACCTTATTCAGACTGGCGGTTTCTATTTTTTTTCAGTCTTAAATTTGGTTCTCCACATTTCTGCAGCAGTGTGGAAGTAAAATGAGGATGTGGAGGATTCTGGGTATCTGAAAATATTGGTTCTGCCTGTATCTGGAAAGTGTAAAAAACCGCTGAGTGTGTGAAAACAACTGATAGACCAGATGGCTGAGCAAACATGCCTTTGTGTTTTCTTGTATGTCCTTGAAGCTCATTCTTCATGACAGTATAACCAGCTTCAAAGTGTTACAACTCTAGCTAACAAGTATAGAGCCGGCCCCAGGCATGTGGTGGCCCTTAGGCATCAGCTTTCACTGGGTCCTGGTGTGTGTGTGCATGCGTGCACGCACACGAGTATGCACCCAGCCCTCCCATGCCTCCCCACCTACCTGTCGCCTGTCTTTTAGCATTGCCATTGACCAAGATGGCGGCCACAGTTTCCCTTAGGGGGATGAAGCCTCCTCCGCCATTTTGGTTGATGGCACACGTGCGTGCTACACACATGCATCTCTGCCATTAACCAAGATGGCGGCAAGGGCTTCAGCGCCTTAGGGAAACCTTGGCCACCATCTCCATTAAGGGCAATGCTAAAAGGCAGGAGACAGGTAGGTGGGGCAAGGGAATGGCGGGTAGGCGGAAGCTCCTGCCCTGCAATCTGTGGCTCCTGTCGTGGATCACGGAAGGTAAGCAGAGGGACCCCTGGGCCCCTGTAGCTCCAGGGGCCCTCGGGCCAGTGCCCCACATGGCCCCCCTTTAGAACCGGCTCTGAGCAAGTATTCCCTTAGCAACATGGCCCGGTATTCCCTAACAACCTGTCCTAGCAATTTATAGATAATCAGAATGCTTTGAACTAAAAGAATTTCATGTGTATGATACATGCTCAAAATGTGAGAATTTCATCTGATGAAGTCTTTGTTCTTTGAAAAACTATAAAGCCGTGTGCCATTTTGTAGAGTCAGAGTCAATTTTCTGCTTGGCTCTCCAGCACTGTTGTGCTTTGAATAAACTTGGAATCTGCTTCAGCTGTGTGTCCGAGTGAATTCCCCCACGGCAGTTTGTGATTTTTTTTTTTTAAAAAATCCTTCTGAAAATTCTTCAGCATTTTAATGAGAATTTCTCCTACTAAATACATTTTTGTATGCAGTTTTGAATAATGTACACATTTCTGCAAGTAATTTCTCCTAATGTAAGGCATTTTTGTATGTTATTTTCACTAATATATTCATTTTTATGCACACTTTCCCCAATACATGCAGTTTTGCCAACATGGCTTAGTTGGAGAACCTCATTACAAAATTCGGGTAAGTGTGAATTTCAAAGGATGGCTGTGTTTCAGTTCTCATGTTGTTTTGGAAAGTGCGGATTTCATCAATTCTGCTTTAAATGTGAACTGAACTGAATTTCTCCCCAACCCCTAACTATGGCACTAGGAAAGGAGGCTTTACTAGTATAACTAATGCTACTATGGTACCTGACACCAGAATGCTTAAATAAAATGCAGTCTGTTAATCAAAGCAGGTGTTGGAAGTGCAATACAGTTAACTCTAATCTTAAACATATGTGGATTGTCCTATTGTGTCTCAGATTATTTGAATTATTTCAGGTACAATTGGGTCATCCTATAAGACCATCTCTGATTATGATCATTTTTCAGATTGTACCTGATGAAAATCCGTGTAATCTTATGTCATTGGTGTCATGGCCCCGTCAGAGGACTCATCAGACAAGGATGACTCAGGAGTAACAGCAGCAGACCCAGAAGCAGCAGACCCAGAAGGAGAAATGGAGGAAACTCCTGAGAACCCAGCTCCTTCTCCCCCTCAGCAGCAGAGCACCCCAGACACAGCTGAAGCCCTTCAGCCAGTTGCAGACAGTGAACAGGATACTCCCCCCTCACCTGCAGAACGTAGACAACAGAAGGTCAGGCAGAAGAGGGGCAGGCCTGTCCACTTAAGGCCAAAATGCTGATGGCTCACACCTGCTGACAAACCTGCTCCTTAAAAGTCAAACCTTGGCTTCAGCTTGTTGCTGACTACAATGTCAGGCGTGACCACTGTGTGTCTTCCTATTCCCTGAACATTGACTTGGACTGATCTCTCGGCAAACTAGACCTGGACCTTCACTGATGTCTCTTCTGGATTTCTGGCTTGGCACGTAAGCTTTGAACGGCCTCTGCCCTTATCTTGCTTCCTCCTTGCTAGCCTGGCAGATTTATAGCCAAGCTGCCGGCTGAGGACTTACGGCCTGGCAATTACCAAGGAATCTCCAGACCTGCCTGTACCCCCACCGACACTGCTGTCTCAGTGAAGAGCTGACAATTGGTACTTTTAATTATTGTGGCAGGAAGAATTACTAGGGCCGCAACTTCCTGCTGAAAATGAATGCCTGAGTAAATGTTAAGAACTTGCGATTATGGACAAGTTAACTGATTATGTACACCAGACACTGCCGTGGATCAGTGGGAGCTCCGCCTTCCCAGGAAACACCACCCCAAGCAGGAGGCACAGACTGAAATAGGCTGATCTGCCTCACCTCCCTCCTGCATTGTTGCATCAGTACACTAGCATGCTGTGTGCACATGCCTGCCATTGCCCAAGATGGCAGTGGGGGCATCCCTAAGGGATTGATGCCCCTGCTGCCATCTTGGGTGACAGTAGGCATGTGCGTGCAGCACACTACCACACTGGCATGATGATGCAGGAGGTAGGTGAGGTAGGAGGTAGGTGGAGTGGATGGGCCCATTTAAGCCTGCACTGTTTGCATCAGGAGGGTGGTGTTGGGCAGCATGATGATGTGGGCCTGGGGCAGTTTGGTGCCCAAGGGCCCAATCATGTCTGGGGCCAGCCGAGCAAGATTTATCAATTTCTGGAGTGACAGCCATGGGAGTCAGACGCTTGAAATGTTTTTGTTTCAATAATTATTCATTCATTTGTCTCATTTGACGGTGCTGTGAGGTGGAAATGGTTCCGTTTTAATTTCTTAATTATGATTCTGACTTCTTTGTGATTTCATGCTGTAACTATCCATATACGTATTCTCTTTCCCCTTTTTGTGTTGGCTATGTATGTATTATATTATCCTATTTTTTTAAAGTAACAGAATTAAATGTAAAAAAAGAAAGGAAGCTTTACTGTTTCCACCCCTTTGCCATTTTCCTAATGAAAATCATGCTTCTTCCCCAGTTGCTATTTGTCCTATTAAGGAAAACATTATAGCACTGTCAAGGCTAAGAACAGCAATAGCCAACACAGTTTCCTCTAGATGTTTTTGACAGCAACTTGTATTATCCCTGGCCATGCTGGCTGGGGCTGATGGGAGTTGTAGCCCAACAGTTTGGAGGGCACAACGTTGGCTATTCCTGGCTTAAAGCAGGAATAGGGAATCCACAGCCCTCCAATTGTTGTTGGATTGAAACTCCCATTAGCCTCCGCTGGCATGACCATAGCCAGAGGTGATGGGAGCTGGAGTCCAAGAAATCTGGACGGTCACAGGTTCTCTATCTCTGGCTTACAGGACACACTATTTATTTATTTATTTATTTATATCCTGCCCTTTCCCCCAGCAGGACCCCAGGGCGGCAAACAAAAGCACTACAAACTTTAAAACATCATAAAAACAAACTTTAAAACACATTAAAACAAACCATCTTTAAAAACATTTCTTTAAAAAAGTTTTCAAAACATCTTCTAGCCAGGACCTAGACAGGAAATAGACAATGCCAGCAAAATGGCTGCTTAGGAACATATCAAGCTGCCTTATACTAAATCAGACCATTGATCCATCTGCCGCAGTACTGTCCATACTGACTGGCACCAACTCTTCAGGGATTCAGACAGGAGACATTCCCAGCTCTATCTGGAGATCTTGGGGACTGAATCTGGGACCTTCTGCATGCAAAGCAAAGGCTTTGCATTGAGATAGGGTCCCTCCACTGTTATGAATTCCAACATTCCATTTTTGTCACCATGTCATCATCAGCTTGGAGGATACACCAGTTAGGATGTCAGACAAGGACTTTGTCTTTCTCCAACAAGAATAGAACAGGAACAGGAAACTCCTGACTTCTCTCAGATACAACTACGTCCAGTGCCACCTACTGACTAAAACTATTCACACAAGTACTTTTATTCACCAAGATTTTTAAGTGTAATGGCACCAGTAATTTGGAACCTCTTCCTATAGAAATCAAACAATCCTGACAGAAGTGTGTGTTTTTAACCCATCTCTCCAACCTTCCAGGTATTTAAACCTCACACTGAAGGCCTGAGCATAAGATTCCTGGCCAATGGGGTGTCAATGGAGCAGGCCAACTTGCTGATGGAGAAGGAGGATGGACCCAGTGGTTGGCTGCAACAAGTTACAGGTACCTGGGCCCCTTACATCCAAATGTGTGCAGGTTGTAACAGGAAAAGAAGACACCACGGCAGACCCCTGTGGAAAAGGTTGAAAACATTTTGCTTCAGGCTTGAAGAAACCTGCTTGTTGTCTCTAGCACTTGACATTTTTGAGGAACTGGGCTGCTGGTTATATTTTTGTTGATGTTTGATTGTATTGGAAATGTCTATTATGCCTAACTCTGGTTCGTATATTCTGATTTTAAATGTTACAATATTTATATTATAAAATATAATTATTTATTTGGATTGTTGTATTATGTTTGAATTGACATTTGACTGTTACTGTAACACTGTATTGATGTATTGTTCTGTTGTGTTGTGAACTGCTTTGGGCACATTTGTGAGGAAAAGCAGCATACAAATTTGTTTCGCCAAGTGCCTTCAGAGAATTATTTCACTTCAGTGTTGGTTATGTTTTTCTGTATTTTATTCTTTTATCATTGTTATGATTTTATAGTTTTATTGTTTTAATGATTTTATTCTACACTGCCTTGATATTTTTTAATGAACTGGTGGTTTGTAAATAAAACAAATACTTTGTATATGAAACACTCCATGGTCTATAGGCCTGTATTTGTCACATGCAGCACTGCTTCCGTTCCACTGCAGTTTGTCTTCTTCCAAAAATAGTATTATCCGTCTTGCTGGCTGCTATGGTGAAATTATGTAATTTATGTAATTTACATGATTAATCCAATAAATTACTTGGATTACATATTATATTGTTGTTACATTTACCCCATTCATTTCAAAGCAAAGGAAATGCAATGCAAGTTGGGGTGGAATTTAATCAATTATGTATTGTTTGCGGACTGAAAGTGACCACAACAGTGAATACCGATCATATTTGCTGGACTGATTTTTGTTCCAGACATGGGAAGAATAAGCAATTCCCACTCCTGTTCCTATTTGCATCAGAATTATCTGACTTCCATATAAGCATTTGTTTTGTGGGCCTGGGATTGCCAACTTTTCAACAGGTCTCTATAGTTGTGCTTTGAACAATGGCAAGTGATCATTCTTATCTTTGTGCCATGCAAAACTTAATCTGCTAATTTCTATTGTTCTCAAGTTGCTGGCCATTCTTTTCTGTTTATCTGGCAACCTTACAGGGCTGCTGGCCAAGGCTTCAAGCATTTTCCGACAACCCTGATGCTCTTGTTTTTGTCCTCAGAAAAATGTTGTTTTCTGTGGAGAGGAGGGAACATATGTCTTGCCCCTTTTGCCATGTTCCTGTCAGGAGGAAGAGATGTCAAGTCTTAAACTGATGGGAAAAGAACAGTGGATTTCTCCAAATAGCTTTTAATCTCTCTCTCTCTGTCTCCTGGCCTGTGTCCCACAATTCATGGAAAACACCTCACTTAGCTAAGCAAGATACTCTTTCTCAGCCAGAGATTCCAAGACAGCATTGGCCAGGCAGAGCAGAGATATCTGGTGTGGCCTGGAGCATTGTTCTCTCACATTATCTGCACACTTACAAAGCTTAGTGCATGATGCCACCAGGGCTGCTATGACAGGTGGAAATTAGCATGGAAAGCTTTGCCTAGCGTGGAGATGCAGCAATACTGTGCATGGAGGCTATCAGTGACTTCTGAAGATCAAAACAGATGTTCACTCAATACTGGGACGGGGAACCTCAGGCCTGCGGCCTGAATGTGGTACTCCAGGGCCCAGGCTCCTCTAGTATATCTGACCCTCAGGACTCTTCCCAGGCCACACACATCCCCCAGTCTTGCCCTTTGCCAGTCCTGTTTTGCACCCTCCTTGAATGTTTTTGCCTGGCTGGAACAAAAGCAGGGTTTGAAATCAGCTGATTAGTGGCAAGGATAGATGGAGGCAAACAACTGAAAGACTCCGGCAGTAATCTCTACAAAATATAGAGCAACACCTCCCCTCCTCGATAGTGCATTGAGTACCCAAATCCAGCCAAGTTATTCTGCAGCTGAGGCAGATCCTCCAAGTGCCTCCTCCCTTCCCTTGCAGTAAAAATACAACAACAACAAATTAAATAAGTAAAGATGTGCATGGCACAAAAACTTGCTGCCTAAGATGGCCACCTTGCTCTGCCTAATGGTAGGGCTGGCCTGGTCCACATCAGAGAGGAACAACCTCCCAAAGGCACTTGCTTTCTCCATGCCCCCCAACTTAAGAATGTTTCAGTTGTTTTCAACTCACAGCTAGTCCCCCCCCATCACTCATTTTCTTCTCCCATCATCTCTTAGTCTTGTGGGCCTGTTGTTTCTCTAATCAAAGATTAGGGATGGAAGGATCTGTCAATTTTGGTTCTTTCCATTTCTCATTTTCCCAAACTTCAGTTCTCCACGTTTCTGCAGCAATTAGCTAATTTTTAAGAGAAAAATCCTCATGAAAATCCTCATCATTTTAGTGCAAATTTCTCCTAATAAACACATTTTTGGATGCAGTATAGAACGAATGTACACTTTTTGGAAGCCATTTCTCCTAATAGAAAGCTTTTGGATGTTATTCTCATCTCAATATTGTCATTTTTATGCACACTCCCCCCCTCCATCTATGCATTTCTGTAAACATTGGTTGGCTGCACTGCAAAATTTGGATATGGGTGACTGTGTAAGGATGCTTGTGCTTTTGTTCTCATATAATTTTGGAAAGTGTGGATTTGACAGATTTGGCTTCAATTGTGAATTGAATCAAATTTCTCTGCCCCCCCCAAAGATATACCACTAATTAAAGAGGTCTTTACCAGCATTTCTGGCTCTGTTAGCCCCCTCCCTGTCAAACTCCCAAACTGCACAACAATATATGGCTGTGCACCACCCCAATATCTGAGCGGTGAGAGATTTCCAGGAGTCCCTGAGCTTGCCTGGGGTTTGGTTTCCTTGAAAAGAAGGTCAGAGGAGACTGTGGTGTCTTTTAGGGAATATGATTTTTATTTGCACACGTTCCAACCTGAGCTTAAGACAGAGAGGTTCAAAGCACCAGCAGTCCAATATATCTTGCTTTCCCATCAGGCTTACAGGAGGCATCCTTAAGCCATGGTGCAGGGAGCCAGCCTCTCTGCCTGCCTCCAGTTCCCAGCCTTTTCTCAGACTAGCTAAAAACACAAGCCTCTCTTTGGCCCCAGGAAGGAGGAGCCCTCCTGAAGAGTTCCAATAACAATAGGATCTCCCTGGCCCATTGGCCAGTTAATGGGCACTTGACCCATTAGCCCGTCTGGCCATTCTATTAGGTTAACAAAGGAGACTCATCTGGCCCCGGAGCAGGTTTCTCAGCTGCAGAGCCCACCTCCAGGTGCAGGGATTCGAATCACAGGCTGGAAGGGGAGTCATAGAAATCATTTATCTCAACCCCCAAACCCATAACAATATTTTTGTTAACTGGCTCTCCTACAACTTCATTCTGCTTTGCCACAAGCGAGGCCAATGTAGCTAGTGCTGTGCACAACTGGCCTTAGGAAATCTTTCACCGTATGTATGCGGAGAGAACTTGGAGGTCCCATTTTGCAGAATTTCTCCAGGGAGAGGAGAAAATCTCCAACAGTTCCTCAGGGTGTAGTACTCATCGTTACCAGGGGAAGAAACCTTAGTTAACATTTCCTAAGGTTTTGTTTTGTTTTGTTTCTCTAAGCAAGCCTGTTGACAACCAGGCCACTTTTTGCATCCTCTACAATAGGAAGAACTATAGATGTGAAGGCCGGGGGGGGGGCAGGAAAATTGGGAAAACAACCATTCCGCCCCCCCCTTCCAGTTTTTTGAAAACACAAAACAATAAAAGGCTTTGGGCGGGGAAATAAAAAACCCTCCTCCCTCCAATTTTTCTGTTTTTTTCCTGGGTCTTCACATATGTAGGAAGAAGAACCTAGGAAGCTGCCTTATACTGAGTCAGAGCATTGGTCCATCTAGTTCAGTATTGTCTACACTGAGTGGCAGCAGCTCTCCAGGGTCTCAGATGGGGGGAGGTGTCTCTTTCAGTCCTGCCTAAAGCTGCTGGAACTGAACCCGGAATCTGCTGCATGCAGAGCAGACACTCGACCACTGAGGTATGGCCCTTCCCCTAATAGGAAGTACCGGGAGGCCATGATCATTTGCTTAAAACTAAGAGTGGGAATGGCAGAAGGCTGTGGCCCTTCCTGAACAGTGCTCTGGATCTAATATCTTTCTGTGGCTTTGTGGGGGAAATGGCAGGTCCCATACGATAAAATAATGGAGAATATATAGAGAACATTATGCAAAGTGGCCTCCTCCTTCCAGAGTTGTGTAGGGGAAAACGGGAAAATTGGATCAATTTTCTCAGAAAACTTGTCTTCTGAGAAATTTAAGCTTGACTGTGATCTTATGAACCTGGGAGCAAACTGCATTGAACACAGTGGGACCTTCCTCCAAAGAAGGATGCATTTAGATTACATGAGAATTTGCTGTGACTGTGAGTCCAAGCTGTGGATTTCCTGGCTCACATCTCACCTCAACCATCATTCACTGAGTGGCAACAGTCTCTCAGCCACAGCCCCATGTACTTCCAGGGATGACTGAAGATAGGAATACTGGCCCAGCTTGCAGGGAACTTGCACAGATGTGTGTGTTACAGTGCTCTGAGCACTTTGAACAAGCACCACTGGCATATTATTAAGATCAGGATCAGCTTTACTGTGCTTTTCATTCACAAATAACACCTCTGTTTTATTCATTTCATTTATTAATACTGCATATAGCCAGAGGCTGTTACAGAAGAAATACAACCACATGTACATAATACAGAATAAAATAATAAATTAAAAAGTCAAACTATAAAATTTATTTGCAACAATTATTCTTAACGTAATTGGCTCTAAGCTTCTTCGCAGCCAGGGCAAAGTTTGCAGTGGAAATTATTACATTTGGCTCTGTTGCTGATAATAAAAAAAACCACTTTCTGAGACCTTATTAGAGCATTTTCTGCCTGAAATAATGGAGCTAGAAATTTTGCTCTTGGAAGAGAAAACATTGGGCAATCTAGCATATAGTGTAACAAATCGTCAGGCACCCTGCACCCTGCTATACATAATCTTTCAGCGTATGGGATGTCCAAATATCTGCCTTGTAAGAGCGCTGTAGGCATCACTTGAAAACGCAGTTCAGTATAGGCTCTCCGAAGGGGAGCCCTAGTCAGAATATCCAAATAATTGGGCCATGCATTGTTTGATTTAATAAGGGAAAACCACTGAGAGAAATGGGAAGTTGCAATCTTTAAACTATCTTGTTTTACCTCGTGCTCATAGATGTGATTACGCAATGACTTGGAATTAAGATTGCCAATCAGGGTTGGAGTTAGGAGATATTGGAGACCTAGAGCAAATAAATTTTGTGCCCAGCCCCCATTTTCCATCTGGTCAACCCAGCATAATTTGGACAGGGAGGGGGGGTCAGCTACAGAGAGTTTCTTCCAAAAGCGCAGAAAGGCTAGATCAATCCTGGCCATTAAAGAGGGAAAATTAAGTTCAGATCTCAAGAAGGCCACCGGGGTAACTATAGGTAAATCCAAGATCTGCTTGAAAAAGGAATTTTGGATTGGCTCCAGAGCTAAGCGCAAGGAAGGACCCCAAATCTCACACCTGTACATGAATGACGGAAGAATTTTTGATATGTAAAGTTTTGACATGGGTTTCAATAATTGGCCACCCTTGGAGAAGAAAAATTTCTTCAATAGGCCCAAAGTTCTGGATACTTGTAATTTAATGTAAGCAAAATGATGGGACCAGGATGGTTATTAATATATATTCCCAAATATTTAAAAGTATGGACCTGTTCAATGGGATGGCCATTCAAAAGCCACAACGATTTAGTTTTACTATACTTTCCACATATCATTATTTTAGATTTTATATAATTAATTTGGAGAAATTGCAAATCACAATATTTTTGGAGATGTAAGACCATTCTTTTAAGGCCAATCCTATTTTGCGAAAGCAAAAGCAAGTCATCCGCATATAATAGAACCGGAATCTTCCTATCTTTAATCGAGGGAGGAAAGAAAGTGGGTGAAGCCATTGTCAAAACAATGTCATTAATAAAAAAATTAAACAGAAAAGGTGCCAGGATACAGCCCTGTTTCACACCTTTTCTCATTGGGATTTTTTGAGATAAAACCCTATTGAAACCTAGATGAATTCTTATAACTGTGTCTGTTTTATTCCCGTATACAATGATCCTAAAAAGTCTCTATTTCCCCCATTTTTCTAATGGAAAACTGAAGCTGAGGAGAGCGACTTAATCAAGGCCAAGCAAGGAGCTCATGGTAGAGGGAAATAATCAGTTCAATTCCAGGCCTGCTCAAGGAATCAGGGATGGGTGAATATTTATTTATTTTTATTTATTTATTATTTAATTTATATCCCGCCCTTCCTCCCAGTAGGAGCCCATTTTTCAGTTTCAGTTTCTCTCAGTTTTACATTTTTCCAGTCTTCAGTTCAGTTTCCCGCATTCCCACATCAGTTTGGGATTTTTATTTTCAAAGTCCTCATGAAAATCCATCAGCATTTTAGTGTGAATTTCAGCTAAAATGCAATTTTGCCTAATATACACATTTTGCAAAGCACTTTCTCCTAGCGTAATGCATTTTTGTAAGTTATTTTCACTCACATATCCATTTATATCCACACTTTGCCCTAGAATATGCATTTAGCATGTGCATTTTTGTATACATTACTTGGACAACAGTGACTTTCAAAGGATAGCTGGGGTTTCCCCCCCCATATAGCTTCAAAAAGTATGAATTAGGTATGTTCACCTTTAAATGTAAACTGAATTGAATTTCTCCTACATCCCTACAAGGAATCGAATTGGCTTTTCCAGGCACTCTCAGCATTTTCAGTGCAGATGATGAAGGTTAGGCTTGTGTTACATGCATCTCTGGCATTGTTATGTCCAAGTTATCCTTACAGTTCTACATATGGGCAGTTCTGACTGCCACATTTCAAAAACACGGGAATAAAGAAAGCTCCGTATGCCCAGTGAGACCGTTGGTCATCTAGCTCAGTATTGCCTACACTGACTGGCAGCAGCTTTCCGGGGTCTCAAACTGGAAACCTTCCCTGCTGTACCAGGAGATGCCAAAGATTAAACTTGGGATCTTCTGCATGTAAAGCAGATGATCTACCACTGAGCCATGGCCCTGTTATTGGTTTTCGTTCTTTAATTTTATGGGATATTTTTTAGCCTGGTCTCCATTTTTTGTTGTGTTTGTTTCTTTCAAATATATTGAATTTATATATTGTGTGAATTTTCATTTCACAGTCTTCTGAGGAAGGCTGGTGAAGTATTTTAAACAAACAAACAAGCATAGAGGTAGAGATGGCAAAGAAAAGGTCTAGTCGTAAAGAGAGAGAAAGAGAGAGAGCTCCCGGCAAAGTCTACCAATACATTGCCACTTCCCTTTACAGCCATCACTCGGCAGCCCATTAAGTTTTTTCCTCACCAGGGTGGGTGAGCGCCGGATGTGGGCCACCGTTTGAGGTTTTGCAAGAAGAACAACACCAAATGAGCACAAAGGTTTCCTTTTAAAAACAGATCAGCTTCCTCCAGTCTTTGCTGACGCAGATAGAGCGAGGTTAGAAGAGAGGCAGGAATGGGCAAGGGCCTTTGATAGTCCCACGACTGGTAGCTGGGATGGATGGGACTCTTCAGGGAAGGATGCCAGCTTTGCAGATGGCTCTTCTTAGGACCCAATGTGCTCTTCCCAGTGCTGGGTAAGTAACAGCATCTGAAGAGTAAAGGTATGGCCTGCTGTGTTGTTTGCTGGGTGCCTGCTTTTTGATGGGGAAGCGGACGCTTAATATTGACAGCATTGTCTGGATCCAACAAGGGGAGGAGAGGAGATGGAATGCTAACAGGAGAAGCGTGAGAAAGGAGTCACTGGAAGAGACAAATGGGAGGGGCTGGAGGCTACATACTGAGAGAGACAGTACTCTCGGGGGGTGCTTCCACAAGACACTTTATTGTTCATTCAGTGCTGCTCATGCATGGCAAGTGTTCTGAAGTATCCTCACAATGTTGTCCTCATCAAAATGTCATCTCATAATACCCCCTTCCCAAAAAGGCTTAATCATGATTTATTACTTGCAGGCCACTTTTCTAGCAATTAATGTAGTTAAACACATCATCCGTCAAAAATAAAACCTGGATTTACCATTTCTGTGGGTTTTTTTATAGAACGGATTGGATTTCCCATGGGAACAATAAATCTGGATTAAATGGGGAAATAATGTGGGACAGCATTCTGATGAGAACAGTGTTGTGTGGATGCTCCGCAAAAGTCATATGAATGAGCACTACTGGGTCCACAATCAACTGCTGTGTGGAAGTGCCCTGGAAAGGATGAGAGAGAGAGAGGTACAGAGTAGTGCTGGAAGTTACCTTATAGTGAGCCAGACCATTGGTCCATCTAGCTCAGTACTGCCAACACTGACTGGCAGCATCTCTCCAGGGTTTCAGGCAGGGAGTCTCTCCCCATCCTAACTGGAGATACCAAGGATTGAACCTGGGGCTTTCTGCTTGGAGAGCAGGTGCTCTGCCACTGAGCTATGGCCCTTCCCCCTTCAATGTAGGTGCTAGTACAGGGGCTTTAGCCCAGCATCTCCTTCCATTCTAGCTGAACCGGGGAATGCCTTCCAATTTTAAAACATCTTCCCCTGCCTATCCCCCACTCTCTCTCTGGCTTAGAGGTGAGCTACAACCACTTTTCAACGTAGGATGTGTCCAGTGCAGTATCATCTACATCCTTAAAATGGTGAATGATGCTGAAGAGACCCAGCTGTCATTGTTACACCCTCCCAGAGTGGTGAGAGGTTCTAGGTTGCCGTCCCAGGCAGGCTTGTTTTCCCAAATGCGAGAGAACTAGAGACTAAGGGTAGAAACACTCTCAGTGTTCTGCCTGTTCCAGTGTGTCTCCACCTCTCTGTTCTGAAAATGGGGGCACACGATGCTTGTCAAACCCCACCCCTTTTTACTGTAAAACCTGGTGGGAGCGTGTTTTTTTAAAAATAATTCACCATCAAAGAGATTTCGCAACTGGTTGGCAGATCAAACCATTCCCCCTCCAGGTGTGACCAATGGAAATGCTTTGTTCTGGTGACTAGTGTGTTTACAGCCTTAATAGCATCGTTCTAATACATTATTTACAAATCCACAACCACCGTGTAAGTGGAGACACAAAGTAGGCACTCCTGCCAGTCAGCAGATCTGTGATCTGTAGGATAGCCATCTGCTTTGATCGGTTGGGTATTGCCCAGGTTGGATGACTTAAAAGGTGTCTGCAGGGGAGGAGGCAAGGAAGCACTCTCCCCCCCCCAAGTCTAATGTAACGTTGGGTGGGTTGTCAATAACCTGTAATAACAATAAATAGACTTCCCGTCCTGAAATATTTCTTCAGACACTCTCGGATGTCTTTAAAAGAGAATTTCATAGAGATTAAGGCTATCAGTGGCTACTAACCAAGAGGGATATCGTTGTAACTCCATTGTCAGAGGCAGTGTGCTTCTGAATGCCAGTCACTGGGAATCGCAGGTGAGGAGAGCATTGTGGCACTCAGGTCCTGCTTGCGGGCTTCCCACCGGCATTTGCTTGGCCACAGTGAGAACAGGATGCTGGACTACACAGGCTTTTGGCGTGACCCAGTAGGGCTTTTCTTATGTTCAGGTTCTACCCATGCAACCTGCTGCCTCCTTTGGATCACCTGCTGGCCTGGAGTCCCATCATCATCATCATCATCATCTAAAAAAGCAAGTCTCTAGCCCCTATGCTGCATCTGTTCTCCAGGGCAAGTCTCTGGAATCCAAGATGCTTTTCCTTCAGCCACTGCACATCTTGCTCACTGTCCCCTTTGCCTTTGCTCTCAGGTGGCTGTTTCTCATAGACATGCATCTTGGACTCTGGACTGTGCCTTACTCCTGTGGTTGAACGGCCCATTTAGGAAATGGTGGCTGAGAAACATGAATATCCTTCTGTCACAAGCTCATACTCCCATCAGGTGTCATGTTAGGCAACCGTCATGAGAGACCATTCACACCAGTTAGCAAACTCATGGCCCTGTGTTACTATTGCTTTGTAGAAAAAATATAGAAGTATATTGGGACTCTTTCATACACGATGAAGCTCCCCCAGCAAATTCGTCCATTTCCAATGTGTAGGTGCGACACAGATTGCTTTTCAAGTAGCTACCAGGCAATTTTGCAACATACAAATTGGACTAGAGACTGCCTGATGATATCTTAGGTCTGATTCACACATGCATGCACATCACTTTGATTATGTTTGTTGACTGAATGAGTGAACCAACAGTATTGAGAAATGTTGTGCTTGATGTGAGATGAAAATTCCATCTCTGGTGTTAGATCTGTGATGGTCTGTTCATACATACAAGCCATCAACATGCATGTATGAACCAGCCACCTCAAGGGAAAGTGATCATCTTTATTTTGCTATGGGATGGGCAGATTGATAAGAACACAACACCATGGAAATAATTCATGGATTCCTTAGGTGATACTTCTGTTGAAGAGAGGCAGAGAGATGGTAGATAAATGTATTCTAAAACTGGCAGCAGGGATGGGGGAGAAATTTGATTCAATTTGCACTTAAAGGCAAACCTGCCCAATTCTCCAAAACAACATGTGAACAGCCTTCTTTTGAAATTAGCTCTTTTCTGAATTTTGCAATGCAGTTCTGTAGCCAAGTAATGTGTACAAAAATAAATGTATTGGAGGAAAATGTGCATATAAATGCATATGTTAGTGAAAACAATATATAAAAATGCATTATGTTAGGGGAAATTGCTTTGCAAAAATGTGTATGTTAGGGAAAATTGCATACAAAAATGTGTATGTTAGAAGAAACCTTCAAAAGTTGCTGCCAGTCAGTGTTAATAATACTGACTCAGTATAAGACAGCTTCCTATGTTTCCATTTTCAAGGGGAGAAATCCTCCCTTTGGCACCAAATTGCAAATTGCAGAAGGCAGCCATTTTGGGGGGGGGAGGTATGGAGGAGAAATGTGATTCAGTTCGCATTTAAATGAAAAACTATCTAATTCACAGACTGATGTGCTAGACCAATGTCTTGCTTTGGTAATGGGCTGCATGAGAGCCAATAAACTGAAGCTGAATCCAGACAAGACTGAGGCACTGTTAGTGGGTGGTTCCCTAGACCAGATGGGTGGGGCATGGATGGTGTTACACTCCATCTGAAGGAGCAGATACTGTACCTAGCTTGGGGTACTCATGGATCCATTACTATTGCTTGAGGCTCAAGTGGCCTTGGTAGCATGAAGTGCCTTTTTCAGCTTCATCTGGTGGCCAGCTACGCCCCTGTCTGGATAAGGAGAGTGTAACTTCAGTTGTCTATGCTGTGGTTAGGTTGGATTACTGCAATATCTTATACATGGGGGTGCCTTTGGAGACGGTTTGGAAACTGCAGCTGGTGAAGAATTTGGCAGCCAGATTGTTCTAGCATGACTGCACTGGCTACCAATTAGTTTTGAGGCTCAATTCAAAGTGCTAGTTTTGACCTATATAAAGGCTCAGGACCCCAACACCTCAAGGACCACCTGCCCCCATATGAACTAACCTGGACCCTGCATTCTTCATCTGAAACCCTTCTCTGTGTGCTCCCTCAGAAGGAAGTGCAGAGGGTGGTGACACAAGAAGGGGTCTTTTCAGTGGTGGCTCCTTGCTTGTGGAATGCTCTCCCCAGGGAGGTATGCCTGGCACCATCATTATCTATTCCTTCCTTTTTACCCGGGCTTTTGAACCTTCCTTTTTAGCCCTTCATTTGAAGGGCTTCAGGTATCAGTGGCCTCTTTTAATGTGGCAGATCTTGCAAGACCTGTCTTTATTTGTACTGATGTTTTTTAGGTTATTGTTTTTTTTAATAGGTTTATTTGTTATAATTGATTTTAATATTTATTATTGTAAGTTGCTTTGGGTTGCTTTGAAAAGAAAGCAAATAATAATGATGATGATGATGATAGTAATAACAATAGTAGAGGAATTTGCCTTGCAAAAATGTGCATATTAGGCAAAATTGCATACAAAAATGTGTATATTAGGAGAAATATGCACTAAAATTGGGGTGGGTTAGGTTTTATTATTCTGGTTTGAGATTTTAAATGTTTTAATGTATTTGGATGTTTTATTTTGTACGTCGCCCAGAGTGGCTGGATAACCAGCCAGATGGGCGACTAATAAATTCAATAAATTAATGAATAAATAAATAAAATACTGATGAATTTTCATGAATACTTAAAAAAACCATTTGCAAACTGTTGTCAAAATGTGGAGAACTGAACTTAAGACTGGAAAAATGAGAAACTCAGTAAAAACAAACTTGTCAGATTTGCCTATCCCGGGGGGAGGGGGAGATTCTGATTGGGATCACAGTGAAGACAAAGGGTTAATGCCAGGGCTGGCGCCAGACATGCCGGGGCCCTTGGGCACCAGCTTGCCCTGGGCCCTGGCATGTGTGTGTGCATGCCTACCTGTCTCTCGCAGGGAAGGAGCTCCTTCTGGCTCCATCTCTCCTGCCTTCTGCGGCTGCGCAGGCTGCTATGCGTGTGCATCGCTGCCATCAACCAAGATGGCGGCAGAGGCTTCAGCCCCTTAGGGAAACCTCAGCCACCATCTTGGTTAATGGCAGTCCTGTGTACGCAGCACACGCAGCCCGCGCAACCGCAAAAGACGAGAGAGACGGGTAGGTGGAGCCAGTGAACGGGCGGGTAGAAGAAGCTCCCTTCCTGTGATCTGCAGCAGCAGATCACAGAAAAGGAGCGCTACTCCTCCCCCACCCTATCGAGAGGCCCCTCAGGGGCCTCTGTGGCTCCAGGGGACCTCAGCCAGGGCCTGACCTGGCTGCCCTTTGGGACCAGCCCTGGTTAAAACCCTTCCCCCCTCATACCATGGTTCTGATCTGGTTCACTTCCACCCCCACATCAGCTTTTTTTTTTGAATAAAAAAACAAATGCTGACAGGCAACCTACATGATGAATGTCACATCTTGTTCGGCCCTAAAGAAAACATGGCCTGTCACGCCACCCCCTCTAACCGTTGCAGACTCTATCAGCAGTCTGCTGATATCAGCTCAAGCCACAGGGAGGAAACCAGGCTCTTGTAGGTTCGAGCGGCGCTTCTGAGAGCAGCACTTGCTTGCCACTCTCCTGGAGGTGAAGGGATACGGCTCTCATGTGTCCACATCCAGCACCAGGGGACTTGGCACTGAAACCAGAAATGAATCCAACTTCAACTTCTCTGTAAAGCACCTTCATCACAGAACACCATTTCAGTCAGAGTGGAATAGAGTTGCAGCTCCACAGGCTAAGTCAATAAGGCCCAAACTGTGTTTAGCAAGAAGAAATGTGAAACTAGCATATTGGATGAACCCACTGCTCCTAGCCCAGAGATGGGGAACCTGTGGCCCTCCAGATGCTGTTGGATTAGAGCTCCCATCATCCCTGACCATTGGCCATGCTGGCTGCTGGGGCTGAGAACTGGAGTCCAAAGACAGCTGGAGGGCTGCAGGTTCCTCATAATTGCCTTAGTCCTTTGGAACTGGAAGGCCTCCTGCGTCTCTGACCTCTCCCTTGGGGTGCACTGGTATTCCATGCCGCCTAATAATCCCAGAAGCGTAACCATTGTCCAGAAAGGGCTGTCCTGGTATAGCCCGTTTTTCATGGTGAACTGCCATCCAGCAACACAGGGATTTCCTGGTGGAGAGAAAGCAAAGGCAAGGTTGCAGTAGAGGGGCAATACATTTCAAATGTTTTCCCTGCTCCTTCCAATGCAAACCAAAAAAAAAGGAAGAGAGATGAATAAAGGATCAAGAATATATCTCTGCGGTTTTGAGCTCCCCACACCCATGCACCAAAAAATATCCAGGAACAGAATTTACCCAGATTTAGCTCCTTTTGGATGAGAGGGTCCTGGAGACTTAGGGAGCAATCCAAACCCAAGTTCTGCTGGGATGACCAAAGTTTGGAATAGGTGGATTTCTGGCCAGAGCTCAGCTGGTGGAGCAGAAGCCAGATGAGCTAAGGCTGGAGTAAGTCCTGAAAAAGGGCTGTTCTGGGGGAGTGACAGAGGCATGATGTGGCAGAGGGATACTTTCCCCTATTCTGTGTTCAACTTGGTCATGTGACCTAGCAACCTTGGCAAAAAGGGTCATGTAGGTCAAACTATATTTTAAAGCCTTGTTTTCCCTCTGGCAGAGTTTGGAATAGGTGTAAGGAGTTTTGAATAAGAGTAATGAGTTTGGAATAGGGGTAAATTACACCAGCCTACGTTACACCAGTTTCTTATAGTTAGGATTGCTCTGTCAAGGTGTTTTTGTAATATTTCTTGTTTTGTTTTCTAATATATCCAGGTAAAGCCCGAGTGGAGGCAAACAGGAGAGCCATAACCCCACATCAGATCCCCAGAGCAAGGTAGGGTGGCAACGTGCCCAAAAAGAGGACAAAAGAGGACACAGATTTGTAGGTGCTAATGCATATGTACAGATGCAAATGTAGACATAATTCCTAGAAATAATATTGAAAGAGTACATGTAATTAAAAAATAATTTAGAAGAAAGCCTTCTGTATCTATATTTGTGTAAGTCTGCTGTCATGCAGTAGTTTGTGCACTGTCAACAGATAGTACTATGAACTACAGCATGACAAGAGATTGCTGCTCCTACTGGCCACCTTCCGCCTCCTCAGTTGGTCTGGCAAAAAGGGGAAGGTCTGAGTCTTTCTCCCCTTCATTCCCTCTCCCCACCCCACTGTTGCCACTTGCAGGAGGGGACAAATGGGGGGGGTTGGCAAGGTCTGGGGGAGTGGGGGTGGAGGAGATTTGGTGAGGTCTGGGAGGAGTGGGGGTTGGTCAGGGGGTTGGTGGTAGATGGCATTGGTGAGTGAAGCATAGCAAGCAGGGGCACAGCCCCTAGTAATTTAGAAAAGAGTACAATATATCTCACCATAGTGAGGAAGACTGAGACCAGATGACCTAGGTATGTCCGCTCAATCTGCTCTCCAGGTGCTGCTAACTGTTGATGGGAACATCAGGCCCCCTCCCTGCTCTCCGTTCCTGGGGTTCTTTATGTTTAAACTGGAACATGGACTCGACAGTCAAATAGAGGAGTAGAAGTCCTCTGTAGAATAGGGTGCATGTCCACCCTTGAGAGAAGTCCTGCTCTCTCAAGGTATCATCAGTGAATTCTATCTATCTATCTATCTATCTATCTATCTATCTATCTATCTATCTATCTATCTATCTATCTATCTATCTATCTATCTATCTATCTATCTATCTATCTATCTATCTATCTATCTATCTATCTATCTATCTATCTATCTATCTGTCTATCTGTCTATCTGTCTGTCTGTCTGTCTGTCTGTCTGTCTCAATCTCAATTCCTCCTTGCTCAAATTTTTATGACCACCTCATTCAAACCTGAAAAGAAAAGCTTCTCAACTATTTCCTAATAGGGATGAGGAAGAAATGTATTCAGTTCACATTTTAACATGAACCTACCAGATTCATACTTCCTGGAACAATATGTGAATTGAGACACAGGCTGCAGTCCTAACCTCTAACACCTGCCTGCTGGGGTTGCAGAGAGGCAGGTCCACCAGCACATCTGCAGCCCAGCTGCTCATGGTGGTAACAGTGGAATGGGATGGCAAGAAGATCAAGCCTAATACCAGTCAGTGAGGGCTGTGAGACTGGCTTGGGAGTCAGTGGATCCCAGGCCATCTCATCCCTGCCCCCTCTCCACCCTCAAAATGCCCCATTTTTGGACTTTCTGTTGGGCTCTGTTGGTAGGAATATCCCCAGTGGGTCTCTCGCCCACCCACACATTTGGTGGGCAGAAAGGGGAGGTTGGTGCCAATGGTGGGAGGCCAGCTCATCCAGGAAAGCCAAGAGAGGGACTCCTCTGCTCAGTCCAAGCCCCCCACAGCCTAAATAAGGGGAGGGACTGGATCTCTCTGGCAGCTATCCTTTAAAATCTGAATTTTCTGAAGCTGTTTTCCAACCAAATAATGCATACAATAAAGCATATATCTGTGGAAAATGCATGCAAAAATGTGTGTATTAGTGAAAACAATATGCAAACATGCATTCTGTTAGGGGAAACGTGCTTGCAAGAATACACTGGGTGGCATTCAACCACCATGTCTCATCAGTGCTAGGTTTTCTGCTTGCGCAATGGGGCTTTACCCCCTTTCCTCCTCCATGCATGCCACATACCCTTCCCAAATCTGCTCTAGAGGGCTGGGGGTTATCTAGCACAGATTTAGGGGGAACTTGGAGGGAGGAGAGGGAGAGAATGTTCCGCTGTGGAAGCAGAAATCCTTGCACTGCTGTGCTGGATTCCATCCATATGCATCTATTAGGAGAAATGCACATAAAAATGTGTGTGAATTTTCATGCAGCCTTTAATTTTTTTTTACAAATGTATGAAAAAATAATGTGAACTGAACTTAAGATGAGAAAACTGAGAGAAAATGAAATGGACCGCTTGATTCATCTCTGTCTTCTAACCATGAACTTCTGTCCTTTGCCTATTCTGGGCTATTACCCAGCAATCTGCCTAATGAAGGAATGTCCAGGCAGCAACCATAGCCGTAACTCCTTAAAGTATATCTACAGTTTTATTCCTGGATGGTGGTAGTGGAGGAGGCAGGGAACACTGTGCCCCAGGTATCAGGCGGCTAGCAAACTGACTCCTAACAGCCCCAAGAGGAGCAGATCTGTAACTGCTGCCAAACTGAGCATCCTGTGACCTCAGCTTCCTGATGTTTTGTTCTTCCCTAGGTTCTTGCTAACTATGGATAACAATTTCACCTCGTGGCTGAGCCAGTCTTCCTGGGAGCGGCGGCAGGCATGGGCCAAGCCAAGCGGCACATGGCACAGTATGACTGTAGAAGAGGAGGTGTCCCAGGCCAAAGAGGAAGTGTCCTATGCTCCACAGGAAGTGCTTGCGTCTTCATTCTTGGAAGATGGTTTCTTGCAAGGTGGGAGAGCAGCCCTGACACATTCATTCTTAGTCTTAATATGTATCCCTCCCCACAACACCTATTTCAGCATAAGGTGTATTCAGGCACTGCCTGTGATCTCTGTGGCTTGTATATACAGAAGCTAGGGGCTCCATATTACACTATTTTATGGGGGGGGACAGGAACATGACACAGAGCTGATCAATGGGATCAGTTTATCATGACTTAAGTCCAACTTATTGTAATGCAGCACTCAGGTCCTGTTTGTGGGCTTCCCATAGGCCTCTGGTTGGCCACTGTGGAAACAGGTTGCTAGATTAGGTGGGCGTTTGGTCTGATCCATCAGGGCTCTTCTTGGGTTCTTATGTGCTAATGGAAACAAAGTTCAACTCACTTAGCCTGGATCAATCCATCACACAGAGAGACACACAGGCACACACACACAAAGGAAAAATGGGGACACTCTGGGAACAACCTCACTGTGGTCTGTTCAAATAAGTATTTCTTCTCCAGAACTGACTTGAGAGGCAGGAGGGCCTCAAGGTTTGTGTGTGGTTCGGATTGGTTTGTCCATCATAATGCCATCAAAGAAAAGCCCTGTGGCACTTCAGGATGGGTGGGAAAGAAGGAATTAGTACAGAAAGTTGAACCAGCATTTGATCTGCTAAAATGCATGGCTATGATTACATGAGTGAATCAGTACTACCCCACCCCGGCTGAGGGAGGCGATGTGAGCCCTCTTTCCCCATTGTGCCTGTCTTCTCCCTGCATCAAGCCTTCTGACCATGAGGAACTCTCCAAGGTCTTGAACAGAGTTTATCTCCTAACCCAGGGGTAGATGTTGCTGGACTCCAGCTTCTATCACCCTTGACCATTGGTTGTGCTAGCCAGGGCTGACAGGAGTTGGAGTCCAACATCATCTGGAGGGCCCCACGTTGCTCACCCCGATCTAGCCTTTTGCTACCTGATGTACTTGTAACAAGCGATTCCAGGGCTTCTGTAAGCAAGCCATGTGCTCGGCCACAGAGCTATGGGCCTTCCCCATGCACTTGCTCACCAGTGCAATCTCTTGAGTCATTTTGCTGTCACCTCCACCCCCATCTTCCTCCCCCTCTTTCTCTCACTTTCTCTTTTTCTATCGCAAGTGTGAGAAAATGTGGAGGGGCCGGGGGGATTTTTTTTAGTGTAGATAAAATAACACCCTCACTACATTATGCAACTAATATGTTAGTGACCAAAGTCAAAACTGGCACATTTCTTGAAACAAATAAATAAAAACAACCCCGCATGGATTATGAACGCAGCAGTTTCTGTGCACATTGCTCTAATTAGGCAGGAAGGCGGCACATCTTGCCTGTCAGAACATGGGCTGTGTGCCAAAGAATAAGCCACGGATGTGCATGTGGGTATTTAGAGCAGGAAAGTGGCAGTTGAGAAGAGGATGCCAAACTCTTCCCTCATGCTTTCTCCTTCATGTTTGCCATCTCCAGCTGTGTTCTCCTCTGCTCCCCTTAGTCAGTGGTGCCATCTGGGTAGGACCTTGAGGCAGAAGCTGAGGGCCCCACTCAGCAGAATCAGCAGGAGGGCCTGGAAATGTGGCAAAGCTGCTATGGATGTGGCAAAGGGTTAAGCCCCTCTTCTTTCATACCAGTCCCAGTCTGATTCCTCACCCTCTCCAGTGGCTGTTTGCAAAAGGAAAAGCAATCATGCAGGATCAAAGTAAGTGACAAATGTCACATCTAGTTTGGACCTTATCCAGCAGATCTGGGAACCTCGGCCCCACAGCTGGCAGACCAGGCAGCGGGGAGGGAGCAATGTGCATGGGAAAAGAAGCAAGCAGGAGAAAGGATGCTGACATCTTGCCCACACTTCCTGCCTGCTGCCTGCCCCCTCAGGTACTTCCCCACAACTCAAGAGGCAGTCATCTGCAAATCTCAGCCGGGGGGAAAGCTACTGGAGGAGGGGTTGCAGTTAAAGGCAAAACTGCCGGGAGGGGAAGGGTTATCATCCCTCCCCCTCCCAGCAGCCTCCCTGCAAATTGCACCTTCTCTTGACATGCAGCATTTAATTGACATTCATTTAATTTTTCATTTGTTAATTTCATTACTCGAATTGTTTTTTCTTTCTTTCTCTCTGTCTCTCTCCTCCCCCCCCCCCTTTTCTCTTTTTGCTGCTATTTATGCAGCGGCAGCAGCAGGCATCCTAGCAGCGGCTGTATCCCTAGTAGCCATAATTTCCTTTTCCCCGAGTGTCCCAGATGTGTCATTCTGGGAAAAATAAGAGCATCCAGAAAACAATGGTGCCCTCTAGTGGGGACTGACATATATAGGTGTATATATATTTGTGGTGGTCACCATTTCCCCCCAGGATAACCTGGAATGACACAATGTCAGGAAAAAGCAATGAATTCTGGGAAAAGTAAATGTTGGCCACCAGGAACCAGCTACCAAGAGGTCCTTTGCTGCTGCCAGAGAAGGAAAGCCCCATGCCAGATGAGGGATAAATGGGTACAAATGGTGTACCAAAAATGAACCTCTTGGCATTTATTTCATGAGAAATCAACATAGAGACAAAACAGCCCTATTTGGTTCAATTTTTCATTTGTTATGAAATCAGTTCACTTTCCTGGATGACATTCTAGTCCACAAGGCTGTGGGTCCTCAGCTTGTTGTAATGCAGGAGTAGGGGTAGACCCTTGCGCTGTTTTCAGCCCAAGGGCCATATTCTCTCACAGGCAGATTTCCAGGAGCCACATGCCAGTGTGGTGGACAGGGCCAGGAAAAAAGCAGACAGAGCAACACATGTGACTCTAACCTTTGTAGAGTAGGCCATAGTGACGCAAAAGCCAGAGATTTCTACCCACATGCACAACCTGCACATCTCTACACCCAGACGAGCAAGAGGCATTGTTACAATTCAAGGACACAGTCCAGCCAGGCAAAAGCACTTGAGGGGGTCCCAGAGCAAGTCTGATGAGAGACGGTGTGGCTTGCTGAGAGTCCCAAGGGTTGGACAGGGAGACTATGGAGGGCCGTCTTTGGCCCCACTGGATATGGATCATCATAGTAACCTACCCAGACACTTCATGATAGGAAATCAAAATTCGTTAAAGAATCTTTAGAAATCAAAATTCTTGAGGCGCAGTAGCACTTAAAGCTCTTCTTTTCTATTTGTTTCAAACAGGGAGCTCATCCAATAAGATTGAGACCTGGCTGGAAGAATGCAGGTGAGTACCTGAGAGGGGCCATGGAGGAGATCACAGGTACCCAGAAAGGATTTGGGGGTTAAGGCACACCCAAAGCTACAAAACTGCCAAAAAAGGAGATTAAGTCAGAAGCTGTATTTTGAGTTCCAGAAATTAGAAATTATATGCACTTGTATTATAATAGGGATGGGAAGCCTGTAACCCTCGCGATGTTCTTGGACTCCAACTCCTATGAGTCCCAGATAGCCTGTCCAATAGTCAGGGATAATGGGAATTGTAGTCCAGCAACATCTTGGGAGCAATAGGCTCCCCAACCTTGCATTGCCACCACACCAAAGAAGACTCGGGACACAGATATGGTATAATGTTATATTTATTAAAATATAACAAATATTAAGCCAAAACCCAATTCAATCAAATTAATCCAATTTAACTCCTTCGGGCAGGTGAGGTGCAGCTAACTAGTAGGGAATACTCTCTCAATCTTAAAATAGGTCAGTCACCTTGGACTGTAACTCCCCACCAACGATGTGGGAAAGTCATCCCTCCTTGCTATTGGAGTCAGGCATGTGGTTCCAACTTCTGCATCCTGGCCCCACCGTACAGGCGTTCACCATGATGCGCAAGCCGGTCCCACTAGGACACTCCCCAGATCCGCACCAGACATTAAGCACTGATGGTTCCCTAGGGAGTGCCCTTTACCAAAATGCCTCAGCCTCCTAACTTTCCCCCCCAAATACCTCACCTGCTCGAATTCCACGCCAGCCAAAGCAGAACAACCCGAACCGCCCCCAAAAGCCAATTGAATCAAACCAAGCAGTATGGAGTAGGCAAAACCAAAGGGATTCTGAAATCAGGATCCCCCCCCAAAAAAAATCCTACTCAGCCCCATTGGCGACTAGCAAAGCCCATACTGACAAGGGAGGGAGGGTGGGTGCCGCAAGGCAAAAAAGGCAGATTTTCAAGGGAGGAGCGGTCTTATATACCCGCAGATCCCTGCCTCATAATTGGCCCTAAAAATACCACCTGACCCCTTTGCTTTTCTTCACAAACCTTCCCGAGCCTTCTATTAATTATGGGTGGTGGCAAGCGGGAACGCCATTGCGGATCTGTCATTGCTGAATGCCTCTCAGGCAAATTTTGAGCTACTTCCCTCGAAAAGCATTGTGCTTGAGAATTTCCATTTGTTGAACCAGTAATGCCTCATTTGCAAATGCATGCGAGAAGCAAGACCCAGACAGCCTTTAATTCCAGGTAGCTTATACATAAAATGTAATTCAGTGTGAAGTTGACTGGAATGGGATGGAAGGAGAAGGTGGTCCATTTGTCTATGTGAGTTCATCATATTGTGTAAAGCAAAAAATGACTTTGCTGAACAGCACTGAGGTTGAGTTAGTAAGAAGCAAATCAGAATGCAAGGCAGCTAATGTGGCCGGGGGTAGAGTTGGACCTGGATCTCACAGATCTAGATTTATGTCCCTCACATGTGAATCTGCTCACTGGGCCAAGAGTCAAATGGTTATTTCTTAGGGGGAATATTTATTTGGTGAAGAATTTTATGAAGTGCTCTCAGCACTGTCAGATGAAGAGCTATCTTGAAAAAACTTGTCTCCATAAGAGGAAAAGCCACATTGTCTGTGGTCCACCTGGTCATTTTCTGATGGCCTCAGCTTTCCACTTATAATAATTAATGGCCTACCTTGCAGAGCTATCGTAAAGTGGGTTTGGCCCTTTGATGATGCAGGTAAAGGCTCTATTTTGTGCAGCGTCTTGGGTGGCAAATCTTGGATGACTTTATGGTTACAAAAAAAGTCATCCATGGCATGAAGGGGGGACATAGTCCAAGAGTTTTGCATTAAGTGGGAAAAAGTCAAAAGCTCTACTATCTATCTATCTATCTATCTATCTATCTATCTATCTATCTATCTATCTATCTATCTATCTATCTATCTATCTATCTATCTATCTATCTATCTATCTATCTATCTATCATGGTATAAATAAATCAGCTTACAAAATCAAACAATAAAAACAGAATTTTAAAAAAGGCTTGCAGGAAACCTGAATAAAATGCCAGCATTTTTTAAAACAAAACCTACAGGTTAAAATACCTGGTGAAATAATTTTTTAAAAGAGTTTCTACTTTGCACTGAAAGGAAAATAAGGAAGGAGGGCACCATGCAAACCTCCCTGGGGAGGGAATGCCAGAGGTGGAGGGACACAACTGAGGCAGATCTGTGCCTTACTTCAGGTGACAGAAAAAGGCTGATCTTAATACTTGGGCAGTTTTAAGAGGGAAAAGGTGACCCTTCAATTATCATGGATCCAAACCAGCCCTTTGAATTGTGCTTAGAGACAGACTGGAGGCTAGAATATCTTTTGTGAAGATATTCCCAGTAATTTATTATAAAACCATAATGTTTTTTGGCTTGATCCAACAGGGCTCTTCCTAAGGCCCATCCAACCCAGCACCCTGTTCTGATTGTGGCCAAGCAGATGCCTATGGGAAGCCCGAAAGCAGAATCTGAGTGCAACAGCTATTCTCCCCTTTTAATTAGCAAAGCGATCATAACTTACTTAGTTAAAACGCTAAACATTTTTTTTTAAAAATAGCTAAATGTTGGCCCCAAATGCAAAATGCAAACGTACTGCCTTCAAGTCAATTCTGACTTATGGCAACCCTATGAATAGGGTTTTCATGAGGCTGAGAGGCAGTGACTGCCCCAAGGTCACCCAGTGAGCTTCATGGCTATGTGGGGATTCAACCTTATGGCCCTTGCATGGTCTGGCAAAAGTATTAGACATAAGGATGGCTTCCACAGAGTGGAGTGCTCGTTTCTAACATGTGCTAAACATAGTACATGAACAACAACAACAACATTGAGCATTGGGCAGGGGGTTGGACTTGATGACCTTAAAGGCCCCTTCCAGCTCGACTGTTCTATGATTCTATGAAAATTGTACATGAATGGCACAAACAAATTCATCCCTGGCTATCTTCCTGAATCCTGGTGAGCAGGTACACTGGCAACCTACTGAGAGAGGAAGGCCAATGCGGATGAGCAGTTTCCAAACCAATTTGGGCATGGAAAAACACAAAGGGGGCATGGCTGTGCCCTTACAGCCACCCCCCAAATACTAGCCTGCCCCTTGGCTCCACTATCACTTGAATTGTGCTGGCTTTTGCCCCTCCTAAGTCCCACACAGCTGTTAGTGTTGTTGAATTCAAGACAGAGTGACTGTCTGGAGCTTCACTCCATATGCAGCAGCATAGCAACCCTGTACAGTAGGGCCCCGCTTTACAGTGCTTCGTTTTACAGTGATTCACTAATACAGCAGTCTCAATTAGATGCAATTAGACTAAAGCCCCACTCATACGGCGCTTGTTCCGCTTTTACGGCGGTTTTCGGGCATCGCTCGCCATTCTATTCAATGGGTTCCGCTTTACAGCGGTTTTTGCTTTACAGCGGGGGTCCGGAACGTAACCCGCCATATGAGTGGGGCCCTACTAATAAAAGCAAAGAAACAAATGACATTGTGGTGTCTGCCAGTAGTGTAGTGGCAAATTCAGAAGTGCAGGGTCCCTTCATAAGTGTCACAGCCATGCCCCCTTCTAAGATTATACAATCTTCTGAGATTATAGAAGAGTCTGGCTAGGCTTGAATATTGCTTTCTGCTTCTCTATCACTGTCACCATTTGACTCCTTTCTCACTGTCAGATATATTGCTTGAACTACTGAATCAAGTGTCTACAAGTTTATCTTCCGCTGCTAGCATACCACTTGATGATGTAGATGGGTGCTATCATCAGGAGTCACTGTCTTTTCATCTGCAGATGCAGAATTCTCACTCTCCACAACTTGGCTTTTTGAAGTAGGAAGTAATAGGAACTCATTTCACTCTGATTGGCTCCAGTCAGCAGGAAACTAGAAGGAAGCAAGTTAGAAGGCTCTTCTCGGTGGCTAACACATTCCCCTTTCATACTGATTGGCTCATAGGGCACTGGAGACATAGGGACTCTGCTGGGACTTGGGTTCCAAAAAAGTAAGGGGTCTAAGACCCCTCCCAGGACCTGAATGACTACACCCCTGGCCTGACTGCCCCTGACATTGCGTGTCATTTGGGGGCCTTCTGGGCTGCAGGACCCTAGACTGGTACTGTGTAGTCCAACTCTAGCGGTGCCACTGCTTGCTGGGTGGTACTTCATTGCCTGTGATGTTCCAGCTAGCAGAACATGGGAATATATTCTCTCTCTCTCTCTCTCTCTCTCTCTCTCCCTCTCTCTCTCTCTGTGTGTGTGTGTGTTGTTGTTGCTTATTTGGTGCCCTGGGCTCCTTCTGGGAGGAAGGGCAACATGTACATTTAATAAATAAATTAAATTACTACAATAATTTAGGAACCCTTATAGTGGTAATGATGAAGCTTTTGATTCTGGCTTTCAGCATATCAGGGGAGCCCTTTTCAGAGAGTATCTCTATTCCTGCTGCCTCTGGTAAGTGCTTTCCATCCTTTCTATCACTTGCTGGCTCTGCCTTCCCAGCAATGAAGTAAGATGGGCAAAAGCTTGGACACACCTCGATTGCCCAATTATATGTGATTCTCCGTCATGTTTCCTTCCTTCCTTCCTTCTTTATTTAGAAGAACATTTGTATACCGCAATTTCATTTTTAAAAAATCAAAGTGGTTTACAACAGTTAAAAGACAATAAAAACCACACACAAATTAAAATGGATCACCAGCTGACTATTAGTGAAAAAATGTTTTTTTCTTAATTGTCTGCATAAATCTGGTGGCAAAGGAAAGTTCTCAGCAAACATTTGAAAGTTAATATAGAAGGCACCTGCAGAATCTCTGTTGGATTAGCATTCCACAGGAGTGAGCCAGTAACACCAAAAGGTTGGTTTTATGTTGAAGTCACATGAGCCTTTCCCCAATTGATTTTTAAAATGAAAAGCAGCCACTCCAGGTTGCTGCAGTCTTGAGCAGATTACCAAGAAGAGGGGGAAAGGATATACAACCCTTTCTGCTTAGGATATTTCCCCACTCTAAGTCACCCCTCCAGCTCCAGATACATGTCCCCATGTTTTCATCCCATGGATGGGAAAGCCCTTGCTGGTGTAATTTTGAGTAGGCAAACTGTAGGAAGGGAAAAGGTTAATGAATCTCTTCCCCACTCTGGTGCAGCGACGGTGGAGAAATTTGATTCAGTTTGCATTTAAAGCTGAATTTATCAAATTTGCACTTTCTGAAGCAACATGAGAACTGAAACACAGCCATCCTTTGAAATTCACACTTTTCTGAATTTTGTGATGCAGTTCTCCAAGCAAGCATTGTTAGGCTGGACCCCAGCTGCCAATCCACAGCATAACTCTTGCAGCATCTCCCAACAATGCCCGGATTTCAAGCTATTGGAGAATGTTGTGGAGAGGAAGGACGGACCCCTGATGGGCTTCTCAACATTCAGGCCACATATATTAGCAGGGTTGTGGGTTCTCAGCATTAAACAACAACAACAAAATCATCAGCATGATTCTGTGACACAAAAAGCTGAGTCCTGCTGCAACCTATATACATTTTGCAAATTAAGCAGATTTTCATGCTGTTTTGTATTTTGCATAATTTATGCTCTTTCTGCTTATCATTGGATGAATTGGGAAAAAAGATGATTTTTTGTCTCTGCCTTGAGCATCTGTATTGTTTATAAGTCTATGTGTGTGTTTTGTATTGTTTTCAAACCTACTTTAGTTTTTATTGTGTGATTGCAAATCATCTTGAAATTTAACTGAAAGGTGATTCATTAATTCATAATACATAATAATTTGTGGGAGAAGTCAAGGAGATATACAGGGCACCTACACCCCCCACACACAACCACTGGAAATCTTATTCAGCAACTCCTTTGGTGTCTGAGATTTCACCCAGCATTGCCTGTAAATCGACAAGCATATTTTCACAAGGACTAGAAACTTGCTTTAAAAAAAAAATAAAACTAAGAATCTTAGGAAGTTGAATTCTACACTTTATGGCTTTCCTGTTCTTCTGTGGAATTGTAGCCTTGCCTTCACACAACCCTGCCTATGAAAGAGCTATGTTATTCCACATCCCCTACATAGAGACAGCCCCTCAGACTTTTGACTTTGTCCAGTCCCCTTTCAGCCTCTGAATATATCTGTTTCCCTGTAGACTGCCCAGGGTTGACTGTGGATTTGCTGTGCTTTTTGCTAAATTGTAGGATCCTGCAGCAACACAACCAGCTTTGAAGATGACCTTAGCCTGGGAGCAGAAGGTAAGTAGTGAGGACTGTTGGATGTGAGCAGGCCTTCCTTCCAAATGGCCATGGGTGATGAATGGTACATCAGCGGCAGGAGAACTAATTTGGTGACACAGCTGATGTGCTCAATGTGTGTGTTTCATAATAGCCAAAATGAACAGAGCACTGTGAGTTTGCATCACTGTGCCGAGCAACTGGCAGATAAGTGGCAGTGGGAAGTAATGTAATAAAACCAACAAAGAACACAATCTGAAGAAGATATGTCAGCTTAACAGGATCCCTTGGATTTGCCAGCCTGCAAATTCAGAAATCAGTTGTGCTTACTTTTCACGTACAATTGACCTGAAGGATATGCATACCAGGCAGATACAGTTTTCCCAAAGACAATCAAAGCATCATTTATCATACTGTATCAGGGTGCCATCAGCACTGGACCTTTCCATGCTGTGCCAATGATAACAGGAAATGGTACAGCAATACTTTTGGTTCCTACTGTGTTGGACCTGAGTGAGTCAACAGTTCTGACTAAGCCTAAGCCAGCATTCTCCAAACATCAGATAGCAGAGAAGCATACTTTTTTTAGAGTTAAATTTAGAGGAACACTTCACTTTCACCAAAAAGGCTGACTGGTAGAGCAAGGATGTCCAACCTTTCTGGGCCTGGGGCACATCTGGAAATCTAAGAAAATGTTGTGGGCACCACAAAATATCCATTTCATAGAAGAAAAAGTGGTGATTCTGACCCCCCCCTCCAAATAACAGGGCAAACACTTATACCTTCCAAAAAACTAAATCACAGGGAAAAGCAGACAACTCCCCCCAGAAAAAAAAACACAATTAAGAATAAAAATAGGGAAGGGCAGTGGCCTTAGTAGGCATCAAAGGGTTCATGTTTCAGGACATTGTGGGGCCCATGGATGGCACCTTGAAGAATCCCAGTTGTAGAGTGTACAAGAGAAGGAACTGCTCACTTACAGAGGAGTCCATCCGTATGTCTCTGCATGAGTCACTGTCCGGGATGGGGGAGAAATTCAATTCAGTTCATATCTGAAGGTGGATCTATCAAATCCACACTTTCTGAAACAATATGAAAACCAACACAAAGCCATCCTTCAAAATTCACACTTAACTGAATTATGTGATAGTTATAGTTCTCCAAGGGAACAATGTTTACAAAACTGTATGTTAGGAGAAAGTGGGCATAAAAACGACTATATTGGTGAAAATAGCATACAAAAATATTTCATACTATGGAATATTGCTTGCAAAAATATATACATCAGTTAAAACTGCACCCAAAATGTGTTTATTTGGAGAAATTCATACTACAATGTTGATTAACTTTTATGATTTTTTTTAAATCACAAATTGCGTTAGAAATATGGAGAACTGAATTTTAGAAAAATGGAAAAAATGGGAAACTGAGAGACCAAAATTGGCAGACCCTTCCATCTTAGAGCTGAGCTGGTATGGTATAGTGGTTAGAGTGTTGGACTGAGATCTGAGAGACCAGGGAAAAATTGGGAAGGGGGAAACCATGTTTGTATGCCACTTTAAGCTCCTTGGAGGAAACATGGGATATAAATGTAATAATAATCCCTGCTTACTGTTGTGAGTGTGCATTTTTTGCTTGGGAAGAACCCTACTTCCAGCAGTGACTCATGCAGAAACTCAACATGCAGCCTCTTCTGAGAGCAGTTACTTCTGCTCTGTCTCTGCATGTGCCCAGAGTGATTAAATGAGCCATTCCCACCCAAAGCAAAGGCATAGCAGAATTGTACCCAGTCTTAGTACACGCAGGTTAGAAGGAGGCTAGGCCCGAGCAGTGACTTTTGCTGGGATGCCATGGGTAGGCCTTCTTTATTGGTGGTTAGTTTGGGCTCAAAGGAGTCTTCAATAATTTCATTATTTTATTTTTCATGGCATGCTAATGGTTCCCTTGTGGCACATTAGTGAGCCAAGCACAACATTTGATAGTTATTGGCTGAAGACAAAGTTATGCAACATTTGTACTCCTGTAGTCTCACCGTGCAAGTGGGAATTTTTGTATCGGATTCAGAACTGAGTAGCCTGAACATGCTAGAAAGGAAGTTTCTAGTCTTCATATTGGTAATGATTATCATTATTATTCAAATCTTTTTTTTTTTTTTCAATAATTTTTATTCAGATTTTCATAAAACATACAAGACAAAATCATAAAACATTCAAAGACAAAAAACAAAATCGAAAATAGTTAAACAAAAAGAAAAAAAGAAAAAAAAAAACAAAAATAAAAAATAAAGAGTAAAATATTGACTTCCCATTTGTCAAAGATCAAATCAGTTATAAGTCTATAATATATAACAATCCTGTCTCTTAAGTCATATTATAAAATCACTTTCCTCCAGTAGTTATCTTACTTAATCATCAAATCTCATAAACATTACTTTATTCTTTCCACAAAAAGTCAAAGAGAGGTTTCAATTCTTTAAGAAATATATCTATCAATTTTTTTTTCCAGATAAGCATATCGATTAATCCATCTCATTACTAATTATGATAATCTTGTTGTCATAACCATAGTCAAAATAAACATTTCAATTAATCCATCACATCAGAATCTGTTAGGTTCAATAATTTCAGTAGCCATTGTTCTATTATCCCTATTAGTTCCATTTTCCATCTTCCATCTTCAGTAGTCTTGTTAAGTCCAGTAATTTCAGTATCCAATCTTCCATTATCAGTATTCCATAATAATCTTGCTGTCAAAGCCATAGTCATATAGTAAGAGTCTGATGGGAATTACCTCTATCCCAAATATTTTCTTGCCATCCATTCTGAATAGGTTGCTGAAATACTGCTGTAAAATCATATCTCTGTTCTTTTTTTCAAAATACACTGGGTCATCTCTTGAAAGTTTTTCCATTGTCACATGGCTGCAGTTAATTCCATAGATTTTCTCTATATTGGGCTCCATCACATCATTCCAGTCCAGAAGATTATCCATGCCATTGATAACTTTATCTCTAGAATCTTCATTAATTTCTTCAGAGATAACATTGAGTTCCAAACAATAGATTTTATTTCTAAAGTCCATAGACTCCAAATCTTGTTCCTGTTCCACGTTTGTTCCAATCTCCGGGATCTCCTCTCTCACAGGGACCCCTGTTCCAGTCTCCAGGGTCTCCTCTCTCACAGGGACCCCTGTTCCAGTCTCCAGGGTCTCCTCTCTCACAAGGACCCCTATGTCTTTAATCTCCTGTGTCTCCAAACAATAAATTTTGTTTCTAAAGTCCATAGACTCCAAATCTTTTTCCTGTTCCACGTTTGTTCCAATCTCCGGGGTCTCCTCTCTCACAGGGACCCCTTCCAGGGTCACCTCTCTCACAGGGACCCCTATATCTTTAATCTCCTGCTTCATTTTACTCAATTCAATTTTCAGCTCCTTACAACCCTGTCGCAGGTTTTGTTTCGTTATCTCAATCTCATCCATTATTTTCTGAAACATAGTTATTTCCAGCTTCTCAGCCACTTTCTTAATTGCCATTTTAAAAGAAAAATGTAGGAAAACCACTTCTTATTTCAGCAACAATTGGGTTAATACTCCAAACTTGGTGACATCACAGTATAAACAGAGCAGACAGCCTTATCTCTCCATGCTAAAGTAAACAAAATGCAGTTCCCAGGATCGAAACAATTAATGGCGGTCGTCAGAAAACAGATTCGTCAAAATAAAATAAACCAAAAAGAGAGTAGTCTCAGACAATATAATATTCTTCAAAATAAAAATCTGGAATAGAAATCCCTCTTCTGTGTATATCTTTAGAATGCAAATCCAGGACAGCTTTTTGCAACAAAAACAGAGATAAGCTATTAATTAGTGAGTAGCAGAGAGAAGTTATGGCTCCCCAGTGAGATGTCAAAAACCGATCAATCTGGCAAATCTCTTTTAAACAGCAACAATTTAAGTCAAGTAAAAGAAAAATATAGAAAGAAGGGTGCTTGCCTGTTAGTGCGTTCTCTCTTAGAAGATAAGATGAACGTTCGCTTTTCCAGATAGAGCTTGTTGTTAAAAATCCGTCCCACCTTCGTCGGCTGGACCTCGTCCCATAAATTAATGAGATCTGGTCGTCCCAACAAAAATAGGCTTTGAGGTTAATCTCTTCGTTTCTCCCTACCCGGGAGAAGTTTAATCAGTCAAAAAAAGAAAAAATCTGACTGATATATCTGAATAAGCTTCTTTTGAGGCAGGAGCCCGTCTCAAAAGCAGGCACAGGCTAAGTCACCCTTCCCGGAAGTCCATTATTATTCAAATCTAAGTATTTCTTGCTTAGCTTGCTGTCAGATTAGCTGAGGCCAATTAATCAGAAAGGGATTAGATCTATCTAGGGCAAGGATGGGAAATCTCAGGCCCACGGGCCAAATCTGGCCCTCCAGGTCTTTCTGTCTGGCCCTTGGATCTCTCCCCAAGTTACATACCATGTCTTCCTTGTGTTTTTGCCTGGCTGGAATGTGTCCTTGAACTCTGATAATGCCTCTTACTTGCCTGGATGCAGGCTAGAGATGAGTATGTGCAGAAACTAGCCTACTGTGCAAAGGGAAAAAATTACATTAATTGCTCAGCCCACTTTTGCCTCTGACCCCACCCACCACTGCCCTGTGGCCCTTAGAAGGCTGCCCAGAAGGGAATGAAACACAAGGCAAAATGTATCTTGGTCAAGCAGCTACGGTCTTGCAAGGTCTCCTTGCAAGGGTGAGATCAATTGCTTAGCACAGCAGCTCAAGTTTGCCCCATAGTTAAAGTCTGGTAAAAGGGTCTGCTTTGATCTAATGGCTCAAGTTCGTGACGGTTTCATTAGCTTTCAAAGGAGGTGAGGCACTTTCCCACTCAACTGAGTTTTTTGGACATCCTACCTTAGCTGCTAATAAGATTGCTTAGCAAAACTCGGGGAAGGTGAATCTGGCTGATTGATCTCCCAATTTTGTTCTGAGTTCAAAGTGGGAGAGATTAGTCTTAATACTGGATTTTTACCATTGTAAATGGAAGTTGGCAGACTTGCTTAGTGTAGGGTTCTCGGCCGTCTGCTCTCTTTTGGAGGGATCCTGTGTACCTTTTGCTCACAAGATCCTCTTCTTCTTTTCCTTCCAGCGATGATGCTATTGGGCAAAGACAGAGCCGAGCCCAGGTGAGAAACAGTAATGAAGAAGCTTAGCCTTGCTGAAGCAATTTTTTTTTGGTACAAATCTGAAATTCAGCAGTACTTCAGATTTTAAATCTTATTCTTGGGGGGAGGAGGGGAAAGTTTCAGATTTTACTTCTGAAATGAGATGTTGAGGGACATTTAAACAAGAACAACCACTGCGCTTAAGTGTATGGAAATAGACAACACTTTTAAAAAAACCTAAATCATTTATATTGGTTATTAAATTTACAGTAATAATATTAATACATGCTGATTAATGATTTGTATTGTTTGTCTTTCCAAGAACCTGCACATGAAACTGAACCCCTCCCCCCAAATGGGAATACTGAGTAGGGAAGGAAAAACAGATTAGGGGAATACCAATATGAAAGAATAATTTTTTGAATTCTTCCCTGCCACACACACATTTGTTTAAGATGTAACTAGTATGGCCACAATCCAACAAAGAGTTACAAGCAGGGATGGGGGAGAAATTCGATTCAGTTCGCATTTAAAGCCAAATGTATCAAATTTGCACTTTCTGAAACAACATGAGAACCGAAAAACAGCCATCCTTCAAAATTTGCATGTATCCAAATTTTGTGATGCAGCTCTGCAACCAAGGAATTACAAAAATGCATCTATTAAGGGAAAGTGTGCATAAAAAAATGAATTATCTTACTGAAAATAACATACAAAACTGGATTACATTAGGAGAAATTGCTTGCAGAAATGTGTACATTAGTCAGAACTGTGTATAAAAATACGCGTGTTAGGAGAAATTTGCATTAAAGTGCTGAAGAATTTTCATGAGGATTTTTTTTAAAAAAATTAGAACCAAATTTACAATTGGAAAAATGAGGAACTGAGAAATTGACAGATCTTTCCATCCTTAGTTATAAGCATTTGATCCCATTGAAGTTCAAGGGGTTATGACTGTGCACCTCTGCTCAAGTTCACGACTGATATTCAGAGCCATGGTGCCTCTGGTCCTGGAAATGATATATAGCCATAATAACTAGTGGCCATTGGTAGACTTTGTGCAGGAAATAGATGGGATTGGAGCAGAGATGCCTTTGCCTCTTCTCCACCACTTGGAATGGATGATGTAACACATGAGCAGAGACGTCTCTGTGGCCTCCCAATCATGCTGAGGCTTCTCTTACGCAATTTCCCCCACCCCCCTGCTTTGTCAAGAAACAGAAATCACATGACTTCTTCATGCAATCAAGCATTTATGTAGAGGCCCAGGTTCATATACTATATCCTCTACTTGGTAGAGAGCAGGGTGGTGATAGTATTGCTCCATACTGCCATGTGAAGCCTCTAGGAAATGCATGAACCATGGTTGGATTGTGACCATATTGCCTGTCACCCTTAGCCTCTCACTTGGCATCACCTTGCTCCCTTAACTATAACTATAAATAGAAGGTGCTTCTGTTTCATGGGTCTTCCTTGCTGAGTAGTTGGGTAGATAGCACAACACCACAAACTATTTTTGTCTGGTTTGTTTGTGAGACGAAGGCAGTTGAATCTTGCTTCCTGTCTGGTAGCACCATCCCTACTTCTTTCATGGCTGATGTTGTGGTGGTCATCATTGGTTTCCGTTGATACAGTAGGGCCCCACTCATATGGTGGGTTACGTTCCGGACCCCCGCCAAAAAGCGAAAACTGCTGTAAAGCAGAACTCATTGAATAGAACGCCTGAAAACTGCCATAAAAGTGGAACAAGCGCCGTATGAGTGGGGCTTTAGTGTAATTGCATCTAATTGAGACCACCGCATTAGTGAAGTGCCATAAAGCGAAACGCTGTAAAGCGGGGCCCTACTGTGTCTCTTTGGTTGCCCTATCCACACCCTTGCTAAATGCCCATGTTGTGGGAGTTTGTAAGAGCAAAGGCCTAAATCTAGCATGGAAGTAGTGTTTGTCAATTTCCACAAGCAGTTAGCTGCAAATCCTGGAGTTGTACTCAAAATTTGATATAAAATGAAACACAAAGTGGATGTTTTTTTGGGGGGGAGGCATTTCTCCGCGAGTATAAAAAAAACCCTGAGGAATTTTGAGGGAAGCTGAAAGAATTTCAAAAAGATTCATGGAATTTCTGAGGAAGACTTCACTCATGTAACTATTTTTTTTTTAATCAAGATTTGATGGGTATGTACATTTTGACAATCACACTCTGTTAAACTTTATTTTGTTGTGAGAAAAAAAGGTAAATGAGATTCAGGCCCCCATCTGCTCTTGACACAGACTGAGGTATAAGCGTTCTGACTTGGCATTATTATAGTTGTTGTTGTTATACTGCATTTTCCACAAATACACACGTGCTCAAAGCGGTTCACACAAACAGTCCAAATGCTGTAACACAACACATAATAAAAAGTATAATCACTTCCAACATTAAGAAAAAAAATATACGTCAAAGTACAAATGAGCATAAAGCTCAACAACTAAGCCAAAGCAAAAATATTTAAAAACTAACCCCATAGCTGATACAAAAATCTCTTCCATCCTCCCGACCCCCATAGCTCAACCCAAAGGGCCAGAAAGTCTTCTGAAGGCAGCTCCCTTTTGAAGGCTTCCAGGGCTGGAGGGTGGGGCATGGCAGGTGGAAATAGCCCTCCCCCAGAGCTTGGAAAAGTTACTTTTTTGAACTACAACTCCCATCAGCCCCAGCCAGCATGGCCACTGGATTGGGCTGATGGGAGTTGTAGTTCAAAAAAGTAACTTTTCCAAGCTCTACCCTCCCCTTATGATAAACAGAGTCTCTCTCCCCTCATCACCACCCCACAATGGGTGGTGCAGTGCCAGCCTGTGGCATTTCGCTGTTTAAGGTGATGGGCAAGATTGGTTGTTGACATCTTAGGTCAACACGGCAATGGAGTGGCACTCTCCCCTACAACTGGCAGCAGGCTAGACTAGGGGCTACAGGCCAGGCCATGTGGTACACGAGTCTCTGTCTTCTAACACCTTGGCACCATTCCTCACCCTCCCCCAGCATCTGCTGCCTGAGGCAACTACCCCACTCTACCTAATGGTAGGACCGGCCATGTAACTGTACTAGTTCAAACTGCAGGTAGGTGCTCCCATTTGGAATGCTTCACATTCCCTTTTTAAAAATGAAATAAAAAATCCCCCATGCCAAAGGAAGTACATCAGGAAGAAAGGTTCTAGGTCAGCACTCTCTACTTGCATAGTCTTTTTTAAAAATAAATAAATAAATAAAAGGGAGCATTTTAAAATATGTGATCCTCTCACCTGCAATATAAACTGGTATACATTCTGTTAAAACACCTCAGGATTCTGCCACTTCATTTCCCGAGTGAGGGCAGTGGAGTGGGAAGACCCAAGACCGGTCCTATTGAAGTATGAGAATTAGGGATGGGATCCATTGACCAGTGCCAGTTCAAAAGCATTCCGCCGACCTAACAGGCCAGTATCAGTTTGAGTTTGTCCTTTGTCCACTATCCACTGCTTTTACCTGTCCTTTTTCCATCCCCCAAAATATTGATATTAACATCAATATTTTTAAAGAAATTTTAAAGAAAATATAGATAACATTATTGTTATCAATGCTCTAGAGGTGGAGTTTTTAATTTAAAAAATCCATTTTCAAAAATAGCCACAGAAAATCACTATGCAAAAATCTGATCTGAAACAATAGAGAATAAACAAATTAATGGATAAGTCAGTACGAAATCTGAACTGGGTAGAATTCTAGCACATCCCTAATGAGAATATATCTGTGTGGCCAGGCCTCTCTATCTCACCCTCAGAACTCTCCCTAGGCCATACCCTGTCTCCAGGTCATGCCTCCAACTGGTGGTGCTCTACAACTTCCTTGAGTGCTTTTGCCTGGTTGGAATGTGTGATAAGGTCTTTAATTTGCCTGGATGAAAGATGGAGTGGTGTGTATGTATTCAAACCTCTGATTTTTGCATGGATGCAGTGTAGCTGACTGTACAAAGCTAACAATGACAGCCATTGCTCTGACCACGTTTGCCTCTAACCCCATCCATCACTGACATGTGACCCCCAGAAAGTTCGTCACAAAGGAATGTGTCCCTCCAGCTAAAAAAAAGGTTCCCCACCCCTGCTATAATGCATATTCCTTATATTGCAGGTTTTGTATCAGTTGAGCTATCACATATTCCCCAAAGAATATTGGGCACTGTAGTTTGCTGAGGGTGTTGGAAACCCCGTTAGAGATCTTGTAAAACTACATTCCCCAAGTTTCTCTATGGAGAGGGAATTATGATTAAAGCAATGTTTCTGTGGTGTAGAAATCCCTTTAGTGATGTTTTCTTCCAGGCCAGATAAGCCTGGCCATCTCTTCACTGTCTCTACTTCCATGGCAGGTCCCAAAAACGTACATGTTGGCCTTCCCAACATCTTAATCTGGATCACAGCATGACTTCCAGTGCCATCTCTGTCAGCACTAACAAGACTAGCTCCAGGTAAGCGTGGATCATATTTATGGAGAGTTTGGACTGGGTTTGAAACCGACCTACGTCACTGATGCACCAGTGATGAGTATAGGAGCAGAGATACCTGGATTCTAGTCCCTACACCAGAGGTAGCCAGCATGGCACTCTCCAGATGTTTTGAACTCCAATTCCCATCATCCCTGACCATTAGCCATGCAGGCTGGGGCTGATTAGAGAGTTTTAGTCCAACAACATCTGGTGGGCTCCAAGTTGACTATCCCTGCCCTACATCACCATGAAACTTATTCTAAGACCTTAAGCTGAGCATCCGCTCTGATCTTACCTCACAATGTTGCTGTGAAGATAAAATGGGGGTGAGAAAATCCCACAGATGCTGCCCTTTGTTCATTGAAGGAAGGATGAGATAAGCATGTAACAACCTATCAGAGCTTGGAAAAGTTACTTTTTTGAACTACATCTCCCATCAGCCCAATCCAGTGGCCATGCTGGCTGGGGCTGATGGGAGTTGTAGTTCAAAAAAGTAACTTTTCCAAGCTCTGCAACCTATACATAAAATTCTGATATCCCCTTTACTGCCAGCACAACTCCATGGCATAAATACAAGAGGAGGTGAAAATTTGGAAGTCAGCATTAAAACAGTAAAACCAGGGATAGTCTGTGTGAAGATTGGGGTATTCTGGGATGCCAGACTTGCGGTGGAAAAGGAGCTTGTCGACATACCTAGTGGTGTATGTGTGGGTATTACCTGAAAACAGCAACTGATTAAAAGCAAAGTTCAATAATCATGTGTTCACACCCCCTCCTCCTACCCCTAGTATCTCCGAAGTGCTGGACCTCTGTGAAGTTGATGCTGAGACCATCTTGTCCAATCTGGGCTTCATTCAAGAGGAGACACGGGCTGCATCTTGGATCCCACCTCGGTTCTTCTCTGTTCCATCCCAGGCAGAGGGCATTGATTTCCAGCTTTTCCTGAGAGCCCAGGTGCAACGGCTAGAGATGGAGGATCCTTGCGTGATGTTAGCAAGTAAGTGTCATGAACCTTTCAAGACCATCAGTTCTGGGACTGTGATCTCAAAGGATGAGGCTGGCCTCTTACTTCAACTCAGAGCACATGCTTTGCATGCAGAATGTGCCATGTTCAGTCCCTGGCATCTCTGGCTGAAACCTGAAAAGATTTGTAGCAGGTGCTGGGAAAGACCCACTGCTTTTGAGACCAGGTAGAAAGTCAGTCAGAACTGGAACCAGGAGCATAGGACAAGGCGCCAAACCTCGCTTAGGCAAGAGGAAGGCAGAGAAGAACTGGAACTCAGAGGGGGCAGCAACAAAGCCAGGAAGAATGTTGGAAAGGATTGTCATGTATGTTTGCTGCTTGTGGCAAGGATAGGGGAACCTGTGACCCTCCAGATGCTGCTGGTCTACAATGTCAGTCCTTGTTGACCATTGGACATGCTGGCTAAGGGCTGGTGGGAGCTGGAGTCCAACAACATCTGAAGGGCCATTAGATCCCTTCTAAGAGGTAATGCCTTCATTCTGCCACCAGGGAGCAGCAGTGATTGGAACACATGATAAAGAGAGGGGAGAGATCTGCCGAGTAGAAACTCTGTATTGCTCAGGAGGAAGAGCAAAAGGCATTCATTTATCAGTAGGCTGAGGGGAGAGGCAAGATAGAGCACATCTGTTCTGGGAAGATGGTTCTCCCTTTCCCTCACCTATTTACCTTCCAGGAAGTAGCAAGAGTCCAGTTGTTTCCTGTCCCCTGCTATCCCATTAGGCCAGGGACAGGGATCTTCTTTTTCTCCAGATGTTGTTGGGCTCCAGCTCCCACCAGCTCTGAGTCATCTTGCCTCTCATTTCTACTCAGAAGAACTTCCCCCTCCCATTGTCATGTATTGTTGTGACCTGGGACAGGGGGGAGGGCTTGCAGGAGGAGGACTCTGACTTTGAGGACTCAGGCATGGGGTTGAGGGACGAAGGATCTCAGCACACCCAAATCCCAACTCCTCCCTTGGAAGCACAGAGAGAGCTGTCAGAGGTTGCTTCTGAGGACATGCCCCTTTCTCCTGCACCTGAGGAGCTACCTGATCCACGTGTTGATTCCCAGCTGGGCATTCAGCAGTTTCCCACGCCTACCCAGTCAGCTAGCCCCCCTCATTCAGGGGGAGAAGTTGAGGTCCAGCCCCTTTTCCCCGGCTCTCGCAGAATTCAGGCGTGAAGAACAACTGCCGGCCGGGGTTAAAAGGAGCCGTAATTTGCGTGTGAAAGTGAAACCTATTTAGGGGGGCATACAAGGAGGGGGTGCTGAGTCAACGTCTGTAAGCGGAGGATTGCTTAGTCAGCACTAGTCGGGGAAATAGTTCTTAGAAAGCATAGTTAGGTGAAAGAGTCGAAAAGCTTTTGATATAACTGTAACTTTAATAAAAAGATAAAACCTTACTGAGCCGTGTGCTCCTGCATTCCTCGGCTCCAGACGCGACATGTATTCTAGTCACTGCGGCCCTCTGGTGGCAGAATGAAGACATTACTTCTTAGAAGGGATTAGGAATATGAAACCAGGCCTTGTTTTCAGATGTGTGCACAGTCTCTGTCACATGGATGTGACCTGGAGAATCTGGAAGCTTGGGTTTCTTGGATCTACACTTTTTCCCCTCTGATGGTTCCCACCTTTCCTTTCACAGGCCGGTTCAAGCAAGTCAAGACTCTGGCTGTAACAGCTGATGCTTTCTTCTGCCTCTACTCATATGTGTCTAAGACCCCCATCCAGAAGATTTCCCCTGCCCACTTGTTCTGGGACTTCTCAGAAATCTCGGATTCCTGTAATGTTCCTTCCAAACAAGAGACTCTATCTCCTCTTAAGCGTCTGCAAAGAGCCATTTCTATGATGTGCTTGTACACCTCACCCCAAGAAGGAGGGCCTCCGGGACCTTCCAGTATGCAATCTCCCCTGAGCCGCCTGGAACAGATAGTATGGGAAGTGATGGAAAAGACCCGCAAAGACAGATTCCACTTTGATGTGGAGGGCATGAAAGATGAGGCTCACATGGTGCTTTCTGAAGCTTCCCTCTGCCACAGTGGAATGGGAAGTGACTCTTCGGAGTCTACTGTGGTGGAGGGGACTCCTGTGATTTCTTCCTGCTTCTGCCCTGAAGATTCATCTCATTCTGGGGAAAAGACAGGGCTTACCCTGCTGGGCTTGAGACCGTGGTTTTCTCACTGCACTGGTGGGGCAAGCCTGGAGGGGCCAGATCATCTCGGCCATCGAGAATTATACAATTACAGACTTCATTCTCCTGAAGTGGTTTCATCTGCAGAGGAAGGCAGTGAAGAATCAAGTGGGGAGTGGTCAATAGAAAAGGACTCGACCCCCAGACAGGAGGACTGTATGGGCTCCTCAACAGAGGTGGCATAATGCAGTGGCTAAAACTGTGAACAATGAGCTAGCAAGTCAGCAGGTCTAATGCCACCTTGACTGTGAACTCAGTGCAGAGCTTGGAAAAGTTACTTTTTTGAACTACAACTCCCATCAGCCCAATCCAGTGGCCATGCTGGCTGGGGCTGATGGGAGTTGTAGTTCAAAAAAGTAACTTTTCCAAGCTCTGACTCAGTGGCAAGCTGCTATATGCCTCTGCTTCAGCCCCATATGTTCACTAAATAACAGTGATGTAGCTTAAAGCGTTGTTGTGAAGTGTGGGTGGCTAACTTGCAGCCTGTATCTGGCATCACAAACGTTTTTTGTGGTCCCCAAACCCAAGATTTGTGATTTTTTAAAATTAAAAACAACAATTGTTTCAAAAAGATTATTGGCTGGTTCTGTGGATTCCCTGCTTAACGGCATGATGCCAAAATGTTGTTTCCATTTTCCCATTTTTTATTTCTATTTATTTTTTTAAAAAGATATTACTAGTTTTTATTTTTAAAAACCTTTTTGGTTGGCTGCACCTGTAGGTCACCTGCCCAGATACTCTGACGCCAAAACGTTTCTGTGGACACCTGAATGTCAATGTTAATTTCTAAAAAAGGTTTTTTTCTTTACAGTCCACTCTGCAGGTCTGATGCTATGATGCCAGAAGGTTTTTGTGATCTCCAAATTTATTTATTTATTTTATGGAATCTAATAATGAGTCGTGAATGTTAAAAATGATATAAAATAGTGTAGAACTGCAGTTCTCACCATGCCCAGCTTTACACTTTGGGCATGCCCACTTTGACAAGTAGCCTCTGAAGGCTTGACGATGGGTTAATGCGGCCTTTGGCCTATTGTAAAGATTATTACGATAATGCATGTGAAATTGTTTGATCATGTGAAATAGCTATTTAAATGCTATGCATTGTTGTCATTATACATTGTTGATTGTAGGGACATAGATCCCACAGGACTTATAGCATTTGGAGTGGTAGCGAATTCATATGGCTTCCATATAAGCTGGAGCTGTGTATGGGCAAATAAATCCGCAAGACATCTAGATGTACCGAGGAGGTTTAGAGTGGCATGTCCCATTCCCCCTGCCCCTTATTCTTGTCTCACACCCCTGTTTTTCCTTAATTTTAGGGTTATTTATTGCTTTCACAGGCTGCTTGTATAATACTCTGAAAAGCTCTGTGTAGGACAGTAAGCTCAAATTGCAGGCTTTCTCACTCTCCATAAGTTGACAAAAAGCTGGGAAGAGGCCTTTACTCTGCCTGTGCTGAAACCAAAAGCTGAGAAAAGGCTATTTAATTAGCCACAACAGACAGTGGATGAGCTCATCACATGCACTGACACGGGCCGGGAATGAGCTTCACAGCTGTGTTCTCAGCCTGGCTAGCACAAATCAAAGCCCACTGAGGGATAAACAAACTGGCCACTGGGAAAGATAAACATCTCACAGGTATAGGTGCCACCTATGCCCTATCCCAGAGAGTCTTTTTGGTATAAATAAAGGGCCCTAGATCTGGGAAGATAAGCCTCAACACCGGCCTGAAGAGAAGCGTGGTGCGGTGTAAATCCAAACAGAGCCATAAAGGGGATTTCGTTGCTGTCTGAGGCTTCCAACAGGAAAAAAGAGAACATAAGATAAGATCTGGGCTCATCATTAGTTGCTTTAAGTGTTTTAGTGCCTGCCAAAAAACAACAGCTTTGCTTCAATAAAGCACTGAAAAAAATGTCTTCACAAGTGTGTTTCATAGTCTTTGAGATCCCGAACTTTCTTGCCTCTGACAAAACTACCTTTGGCAAAACAAGCTGCTGTCTTAAAATACATTTCACCCTTGGTGCATCTGGTTCAGTGTTTCTAATCTGACTGGTGGTGGCTCTCTTAGGCAGGGATAGTCAATGTGGTGCCCTCCAGAAGTTGTTGGACTACAACTCCCAGCAGTTCCAAGCAGAATGGCCAATGGTCAGGGGATGAGGGAATTTTCGTCTATCTAGAGGGTACCAAGTTGACTACTCTTGCTTGATGGCATCTGAAGCAGGCCTTTCTTTTCTGACTTGTGTTTATCTCTGTATCTTACAAAAGGATTTACCCAGGCTAGTCAGCTCTTAATTTCACCTTAACTACTTTTCCTACAAGGCTCTAGTAAAACTTTTATCCTAGACGTTTCTAGGATGGAGTCCTTCATTGCTTCCATGTTCTCTCTCAGGTGACATTTGAGAAGACATCCTCTCTTTGAATGTCAGTGAGTCTGACCGAAGAGTCTGGCCTTGAGTAGACTAGCTTCAGAGCAAAAACAAAGTGCAAATGAATGCTGGGCCAAAGCTCAGGTGGTTTCATCATATTCAAGGTGCAATGAATAAAAATGACCCCCCAAACTGGAATAACGTTTGGGACTTGCCCAAATCCTATACTTTTTTTTGCAGGGGAAACCATCTTTTCCCCTCAAAAATGCACCTAGGAATGACACCTTCACAGTGTAATGTCATGCAGTTTGCTGCATTTTGTTCAAAGAAGAGATGGAAAGATCTGTCAATTTTGGTTCTCTCAGTTTCTCATTTTTCTAATCTTAAATTTGATTCTCTACATTTCTGCAGGAATTTGCAATTTTTTTCTTTTAAAGAACTCTCATGAAAATTATCCAGCATTTTAGTGCAAATTTCTCCTAATGTACACTAATGTACACATTTTGTAGGCAATTCTGACTAATGTACACACTTTTGCAAACAATTTCTCATCATGTAATGCATTTTTCTTTGTTAATTTAATTTCACATATTCATTTTAAGCACACTTTCCCCGAATATGTGAATTTTTGTAAACATTGTTCAGTTGGAGAACAGCATTGCAAAATTTGGATAAGTGCGCATTTCAAAGGATGGCCGTGTTTGGGTTTTCATGTTGTTTTGGAAAGTGCAAATGTGATAGATTTGGTTTGAAATGTGAACTGAATGGAATTTCTCTGCTTTCTCTAATTCAAAGTGAAGAAGAAATGTTGCCAGGCTCCTCCACCACCACTTGAAGTGATGGCAGTATTTTTATTGTGGAAAAAAGGAAAGAAAACAAAACCCTCAGCCACCTTATTGGAATGGTACACCAGCCCCTGAAAAGTACCGTATAGGATTTTCAGAAGCCTCATCCTCTGAAAGTCACTGAAGATCCTCCCCAACCTTTGTGGTTGATGAATGACCCTTAAAAACTGTGGAGGAGGGATATTTGGCCCTGGTCTGATGCAAACCAGAAGGCAGTATACACCCCATACATTTAAAGCACATGGCTTCCCCAAAATCATTCTGGGAACTGTAGTTTACCCCTCATAGAGCTACACTTCCCAGCACCCTTAACAAACCACAGGTCCCAGGATTCTTTGGGGGAAGTTATGTGCTTTAAATGTGCTTTAAATTTATGGTGTGTATGCAGCCTTGTAAACAGTAATAATAATTTTCCCTCTGACTACCTGTCTGGTGAAATATATTTTGCAACAGTCTCAAAGAGTTCAAAGGAGCTACCTCTAACACTATTCATGTAAGCTCACCTTGCACCTAAGCTAATGCCATTTTGGCACCAGGCAAAGAATGTTCTTATTTTCCAAAGGTTTTTAATCAAAACTCTTCTATCTCCATGAAATTCTTACACTGCTCTTTTTAGATTTTGGAACTTCCTGCTTTGAGTCTGTAGTGTTTTTATATTTGTAACTTCGCATTGATTGATTGATTGATTGTAAACCCTCCTGGGAATTTATTTCTAGGTTGGGATATAATTTACTGTAACAAACAAGTCAAGCAAGCAAGCACAAGCCCACTCCAGCTTCTCATGGGGGCATCAAAGTCTGCCTCTGCTGCAGCTGCTTACAGGATAGGGATTAGGGATAGGGAAGTTATGGGACTCCACCACCCATCAACCACAGGAAGCATGGTCAATGGTCATAAATGATGGGAGGGGTAGTCCAACATTATCTGGAGGGTCACAGGACCCACATCCCTGGGCTAGATGGAGACTCCCAATGAGTTTAAGTGGTTGCAGTAGATGTAGTTGTGGTGGCTTTATGGAGGGACGGGAGCTAAAGTTCCCAGCACATCCTCTTGCTGTCCAAAAATTCATCATAGTTGCCTCTACTCCAAAGTATCTAAGCCAGAAAGAGTCCACTCCAGCACCCACCCCACCCCAGTTTTATTCCTCTATCCTCTGGCCTTATTTATTTATTTATGATATTTATTTGCTGCCTTTTGATTGAATGATCCCCAAGGCAGCCTAGAAAACTGGCTGCCTTCTCCTCTGTAATAAATGAAATTCCCTTCTGCTCTGTAGCCCCAGGGCAGCGGCCAGTTCTTTCTAGCAATGAGATGGGAAGCACAAGCTCCTGGCAGCTGCTCTTTCTCTGGCTGGTGGACCATGGGACCAGATGGACCTTCCCTTGATGTGCACTCCCTGCACACACCCAGCGCCCTCCCCAAATCTGTTCGGTGGGGTTGAGGGAATCCCTAGAACAGATTTAGGGTGCACACGGGGGGGAGCAGAGTGGGGACGCTAGTGGTAATCCTTGTGCTGATGGGACCATGACTTAGTGCTACATTGGATACAACCCCATGTTATTTAAAAATGTAGAATTTATACTTTTTAGTTACTTTTCCTTTTTAATATTCTACGTCCTGATGTTTAGCTGTTTACTATGTTTAGCTATTTTCTGTCTTTTACAATGTGGAAATTTCCTTGTATTTTTGTAGCGGATTTTAATGTGCAATGCTTATTTTGATGTTGAAGAGGATGCTCTATTATTTAGGTATTAATTGTGTCTTACAGAATGTGGAAATTCTCTAGTGTATGCATATAAGCATTATATAAATTAAATTGTCTTATATAGACAGAGGGAGAAGGAGAGGGAGGGAGAGAGGGAGAGAGAGAGAGAGATGCTGCCAGTCAGTGTTGATAGTACTGGCCTAGATGGACCACTGGTCTGGCTCGGTATAAGGCAGATTCCCTAAGAAATGCTGACTTCTGCCCACTGTGGCAATCTGTATAGCTGCAGCCTCTGCGCCATGTGGCGAGTGGCACAACTACAACCTTCCTAGAAAGCATATGCAGGCTCTCTTTGTCTGGCTCCATCCATCCGCCATTGGCTCTTTCTATATGATCCTGAGTCTTGGCTGGACCCCTGATCCTGTCTCGTTTTGTCCTTTGCTTCTGATATGCTCTTTGGTCCTGACTCCAGGTGTGTGCCTTCTGGTTCATTCTCTGGTCTTGACTATTTTGGCAACTCAGACTCCTGGTTCACTCTAGAGTGCTGCCCATGGTCCAGCCCTGACAAGCTTTCAATGCTCCAGGCAACTGTTGCCAAGGAGATCAGAATGTTGTGGGTGAGCGGGCAGGAGAGTAGCAGTTAAACTGCACAGGAAGAGGGAAGAGATACAAAACTGGGAAAGAGGGAAAGTGAATGTTGCTGGTATCCTTTAGGATGGATTTATCCAGGTGAGAGTTGTTGTTGGACGTTGGAAACTGGCAGCGGAATTTGGTTGAGAGGCTGTGTAGAACCACAGGTCAGCTGTAAGCAACCAAATGGCTCTAAGGAGCAGCCTGCAATGCAGAGCATCACTGCGGAAGCATCACATCATTGGGAGCATGTCCAGTCAACTCTGTGGCACTGAGCAAGGCTCAGTAACAGAGAGAACTAAAGTGTAAGCATATCAGATTGCAAGGAGCATGGGATTCCTCACGTTTTGAGTGGAAGTTGTTTATATTTGTAGAGTTGTTTAAACCTTAAAGATCAGAGGGTTGCTTAAACCTTAAGTATTTGTTTTGGCAAGCTGGATTACTACGGAAGTGCTTGCAGTTGCCACTAGGACAGAAGGATCTATCGATGTCGATCCTCTAAGCTTCTCATTTCTCTCATTTATCATTTTTAGTTCTCCACATTTCTGAAGCAATTTGATATTTTTTTTAAATAAAAAAATCCACAGGAAAATTCACCAGCATTTTCATGTGAAGTTCTCCTAATAAACACATTTTAAAATACAGTTTTGACTAATGGACACATTTTTCCCAAATATTTTCCTCTAATATAATGCATATTTGTATGCTAGTTTTACTTCTATTCTCACTTGTATGCACACTTTTCCCTAATATATGCATTTTTGTAATTGTATGGTTGGAGAACTGCATTGCAAAATTTGAATAAGGGTGAAGTTTGAAGGATGGATGTGTTTTGGTTCTCATATTGTTTCGGAAAGTGAGGATTTGATACATTCAACTTTAAAAGCAAACTGAATAGAATTTCTCCCCCATCTCTGCTCATAACTCAGATGACAGCATGTGTGATGTGGTGCTGTAACACTCTGGCCTCATCCTAGAGCAGCCTTTCCCAACCAGTCTGCCTCCAGATGTTGTTGGACCATAACTCCCATCTTTCCTGACCATTGGCAATGCTGGCTGAGGCTGATGGGAGTTGTGGTCCAACAACATCTGGAGGCACACCGGTTGGGAAAGGCTGGCCTAGAAGGAGGGACCTGGGATGGGATCTATGGTGTAAAGACACTTGGTACCACAGCCTGGCCTCAGAACCAATCTGAGGAGAGCCAATTGTTTCATCTTCATCTATCAGGCACTTCCAGACTCTCACTGTTTCTGGGTAGGAATTAATCACATTAATCATAAATTCGTGCAATGATAGCTGGTTCAGAGGTCTTGTTCAACAAACTCTCTTCCCCAAAAGAGTCTGATCTTTTGGGGAAGAGAGTTTGTTGAACAAGACCTCTGAACCAACTATCATTGCATAGTTCATTGCCATAAGGAGAGTGATGGGGAAATGTACTGGAAACCATGAAAGAACACTTGCTTTGACACCATGTCATCTAACCTCCCTGCAAACCTTTTTTTTAAGAATGACTGCTCATTAAACAGCCAATGTCATTTAATCAGGATGAATGCTCAATAAACAGTGTCTGGCAGTATCCCTCAGACCTTTATACTACAGGTATTCTGCTTCAGAATAGGTATTCTGGTCAATTTCATATCTCAAGTTCCACCTCCCGAATCCACAGGTTGGATTGGCCCTCCCCAGGGCCCACAGGGAGGATTGGGAGGGCTGCGCACAGCCTACTGAACAGAGCATGCTCTATTCAGTAGACTGTGCACAGCCCTCCCAATCCTCCCTGTGGCCCCAATCTTTGGGCCCCAGGGAGGGCCAATCCACCCTGTCCCAAAGAGAGGCTAACCCCCCCACCCCGGATCCACCTTGAAAGCAATTCAGGGGATGGGGTAAGAGTTTTTTTCAAAATTAAAAATATGGTCAGAAAAACATTGAGGGAAGAAGGAGACACTGTGTCTCCTTCTCCCCCCCCAGACCAAGAGCAAGCGGGTGCAACCAACACCCCTGGGATGGCATCCTTCTACTCATCAGCTGGTAAGCAGGAGGACTGCATCCTGCCCGGTACCAGTTGGAAAATGGGACAGTGCAACTCAGCTTGAAACATGGGAGGGGGTTGCATGCTACATGGGGAGTAGAGAGATGCAAAGGTCCTCCTAGATTCCTAGACTGTTCTGTCTACTGTTGCCTAAGCTGACCTTTCCTTTCAAGTGTAAACTGATGTCTTCAGAGGAAACTAATCTTTTCTGCTCCTTCTCTGGTTTCAGTTTTCCTTTGTTCTTCTTGTTAGCATGGCTTCCTGAGGAGGAGCACAGATGCAGCAGACATCTCTTCTGCAGCATCTCCTATCCAGTTAGTCAGATGTAGGTCTTTTCCATCTAAATGTATTTCCTATGACAAACTTAGTTTGTTATTTTTTCCCACTATACCAGTGTAATTTCTACCAAGCTGAAGTGTAGCTACTGCTTAGTGTTAATTCTAAAAGGTAAAGGTGTCCCCGCACTTATAGTGCGAGTCGTTTCCGACTCTTAGGGTGACGTCTTGCGACGTTTACAAGGCAGACCGTATATATGGGGTGCAATTGCCAGTTCCTTCCCTGGCCTTTCTTTACCCCCCAGCATATGCCGGGTACTAATTTTACTGACCACGGATGGATGGAATGCTGAGTGGACCTCAACCCCTTTTACCGGAGATTCGACTTCCTCCTTCCGTCGGAATCGAACTCCGGCCGTGAGCAGAGCTTTGGCTGCGTTACCGCTGCTTACCACTCCGCGCCATGGTGTAATTCTACACATGCTTAATTCTGCAAAATGCCATGATAATCCATAGATCCTAACACCGGTCATTGCTCCTTTGCGAGCAGCTTCTCTGCATGCAGGGAAGCCACCTGTGAGTGAGCAGCGACTGGCATTGCACAGGGTGAATTCTCCCGCTTACCAGCTCAAAATCCCATCCTGTGGGATTCTGCTCCATCGCGAAGGAGCAGTGGCCAGCATCACATGAGGCTTGGGGAGGCCTGGTAGGAAGGTCGGGCAGGAAAGGCATCTACCTTCTCCTGCAAATAGGTGTTTCTTTTCCCCTTCCTTCCCACACATGCCTGCCTCTCCTTTCTGCCCGACACCCTCCCCCAGTAGCCCCGGATTACTCTGGGCCACCCAACCCCACCCATAGAGAGCTGGGGCTATCTCAGCACAACTCAGCTGAGGTCCAAATGCCTCCAAATAGGCCCAATTTGGCTTGGGCCATGGCCAAATCCAGTGGACAGCTCTACTGTTCAGTGAGCTAATGAGTTTTCCTTCTTTGAGAGTGCAGTTGTGGCTTCTCTCGCCGCTTGTTCAGGTTCCTCCCACACCCCACCCTCTCCTCTCATTCCATGGGCTGTATTCCTCCAGTGAAACCTGTCCTGTGCATCCTCTTATGCTTGCAATTTGGAAGGAAGGAAAAAAGGACCTGGAGAGTCACTGGAAGGAGATTTTGGGAGAAACTCAGGTACTGGACCCTTGAGTGGAGTATGCTGACAGCACAAGTGGAGTCTGTAGTTAATTTTCAAAGAGAAATGTACTTCGACTATAATCTGTGCAAGAGACATGCTATCGCTCTATTTCGAGAAGGAGGCTGTAATTGCTTACTTGTGAGGGGAGAACTCTGCATGTGCCCATAGGCACTGTTATTTGTTTCTGCTTAACAATTCCCTGCCATAGATCCAGTGACTGATCTTGCGGTAGTCACTTATTGATGGCCCTAGTGTTACTCACCGGTAAAATGATACTGTTAGGGGTTTGGGGGCTGAGATAGATTATTTCTATGAGTCCCCTTCCAGCTTCTGATTTGGAACCCTGCACCTGGAGGTGGGCTCTGCAGAGGATAAACGTCCTCCGCTGGTCAGATGAGTCTCTTTTGTTAATTTAATAGAGTGGCCAGGTGGGCTAATGGGTCTGCTGAGAGCCCATGAACTGGTGAATGGGCCAGGGAGATCCTATTCTAATTGGAACTCTTCAGGAGAGCCCCCCCCCTTGGGGCCTAAGAGACACTTGTGTTATTAGTTGAGTCTGAGGAAAGGCTGGGAACTGGAGACATGAAGAGAGTCTGGCTCCCTGCACCATGGCTTTAGGATGCCTCCTATAAGCCTGATGGAAAAGCAAGAACTATTGGACTGCTAATGCTTTGAACTTCTCCATCTTAAGCTCAGGGTGGAATGTGTGTAAATAAACAAACCATATTTCATAAGGACATGACAGTCTCCACTGCCCTTCTTTCCAAGGAAACCAAACCCTGGGTTTGGTAAGCGTAGGGACCCGTGGAGATCTCTCACTGCTCAGAGATCAGGGTGGTGCGCAACACTGTGTCAGAAGTGGGATTGAGTTTCCTGGAAGAAGCATTGGGAGCAAGGTGTGCCTGAATCAAAATGGAGGGAGAAACAGCAACCCTCCTGGAACAAATAAAATTGATGCTCCAGCAGCAAGCAGAATGGGTTGAGAAAGATCAGCAGCAAAGGCAACAAGAGCGCCAGGAGGACCAGCAGGAAAGGCAACGAGAGCACCTGGAGCACTGGCAATGAATGGGGGAGATATTTGGAAGCACCTTTGCAGAGGAAAAGGAGTCCCCATGTGAGGAAGTGAGAGCCATGCTTGATCAGCCGCTACAAGGGGTTGAGAGTGACCCGGGAGTCCAGCTGGAGAGCACCCAGACTGGGGTGGCTAAAGAGATCCAGAAAGTGGATGGGCAGCTGGAGGGCTTGGACTGTGAGGAGTGGTAGTTAGTAGCGGAGGAGGAAGAAGAGGTCTTGGTTGTCCAGGAGCCTGCCAGGGGGGAAGACACCAGGAAGCTGGAAATAAAGCCCCAAGAACTGAAGGAAGACAGGCTGGAAAATGAAGAGGAAGATGCCTCTGAAGAAAGTGGGGTACAGGCTGGAGAGCAGATGTTGCTCATCGATTTCTCCTCTCCATGCGTGTCTGCTGTTGAAGAAGTAGTACAGGAGGGAGAAATGGCCTTGGAGAAAGGTGAACTACAGGCTGGAGTTGAGCAGCTGTTGATGGATTTCTTCACCTCGTGTGCCAGTTGTGGAAGAGAAAGTGCAGGAGGGAAAGTTGGAGCCATGTGTGTGAGAGGAGCTGCCAGCACCTGGAGAAATGGCTGTCCAAGAAAAAGTGCAGGAGGAAAAGCCTGCGGTGGGAATGCAAGTCCAAGAGGAGCTCCCAGCACCTGGAGAGATGGGTGAGATAAAATCTCCAAGTGACTTTGCCCCTTGGGTGCCCCATAATGGCCTTACAGGGTGGGATCTAGTGGATGCAGTCCTTGAGCAAATTCCAGCAATGAGAAGCACCCAGCACCCTGTGAGTTTGGAGGGCAAGAGACACTGGGAGGGTTACCTGCCTCTGTTTGGGCCCATGATTTACACTGGAGATGGCGAGGAAGAGCAGAGGGGAAGATTCCTTTCTGCCAACCTGGCCAGCTCGTCCTGGAGAAGATGCCCCCAGACAAAGACTTGTGGCTGGACTTTGATTTGGAGTTCAGGGAAGGAGATAAAGTGGACTGACTTAAAGACTTTTCCCAGGGCAGAGAGTGGGAGGAAAATGGCTGTAGTCTGCTGTGTGCTGATGAGAAAATGTGTGTTCCAAGACCTTGCAGGCAGCAGCAGGGATCAGCTTGGACTGGGAATTACATGAAGCCCCAGGACAAAGGGCCATGTGGGCAACTGCATGGTTTGGGGGTGTGGATTGTGCTTATGGGTCTGTGTACTGATTTGCTGTAGGGATTCTTCCTGATGGTTTTAGTATTGCCTTTTGGATTTTGATTTGTGCTTTTTGCATGCTTGTGGGGAAGTGTTTAATGTTTTTTTAGGTATTATGCTGATAGGTTTTTGCATTGCTATACTATGCCTGTTAGATTTTGTGTGTTTGCAACTGTTTGGGGAGCAAGGGAAAAATGTGCATGTGGTTGAGGGCTGCTGTGCTGCAGTGGCACAAGGCAGGACAAAGGAGCTCCAGTACTGAGGCTGTAATCTGGCTTAAACATGTCAGGAACATGTCTTGGGCAGTGCCAAGTATGAGGACTGGGTAAGTGGTTTGGATGCAGAACTGTGACTGGGAGCTCCAAGAAAAAAATAGGAAGCCTAAAGAGAGAGCAGTTATTTGAAAACTTGCTGTAAAGGAATGGATTGTCTTTTACTTGTGTGGAAATGAGACTGTAATATGACTATGCTTTCATTATGTATATTTCAATGTCTTACTAACCTGTATCTGATATTGCTTTATAGGAAAATCTATTATTCTGTTGGCTGTTTGCACATCTGTGACACACCTTTGTCAGGGATGGTGGTAGTGATGGGTTTGGAGGTTGAGATAGATGATTTCTATGAGTCCCCTTCCAGCCTTGGAATTTTGCACCTCTGCTCTCCCTGGTCAGATGCTGGTCAGATGAGTCTCTTTTGTTAATCTAATAGAGTGGCCAGGTGGGCTAATGGGTCTGTCAAGTGCCCATTAACTGATGAATGGGCCAGGGAGATCTTGTTATTGGAACTCTTCAGGAGATTCCCCCCCCCTCCTGGGGCCTAAGAGACGCGTGTGTTATTAGCTGAGTCTGAGGAAAGGCTGGGAACTTGAGACATGAGAGGCTGGTTCCTTGCACCATGGCTTTAGGATGCCTCCTGTAAGCCTGATAAAAAAACTCCTTACAGTCACTGGACATTAGGAAGACAAAGAGAAATAATCTGAGCTGAAACTGATTATCTCCCCCCCCCAAAATTGATCCCCCCTCAAGTAGGAATCAATCAAGAAAGGAGAGAGAGGAAGAGGTGCTACTTTCCTGTGGATACCAAGACACAGGCAATGCCTGCCAGCACAAGGAGGAACAAGGTCTTGATTGCAGAGGAACTCGGAGACTTCCAGGAAATCTGGCAGTGTGCTACCAGGGAGTAAGTCCTCTCCATTGACTTCTATTGCAATTATTTCTTAGACCAATCTTTTTCCCAGCGCTGCTTTTGCTTGGATTGGGACCTGCAGAAGCACTCCAAACATGAGTTAGATGTGGCCTCTCACTTCAGCACCTCCCCTGACACACCCCAGAACACCCCTTTTGGGGGGACTTATGCCATCTTACACTAGCTTCACTTTCACCTGTCTTGCCTGAGCCAGGCTGGGCCGGCTGAGCCCTGGCTGAGCTGGGCTGAGGGACTTACGCCGGCATAGCCTGGCTGAGCTGGAACCCAATCCACTGCATCCAACTCCCATCAGCCTGGTGTAAATGTGAGTTGAACTGTGCCCTAACTAACAAGAAATAAGGATTTGTAGGGTTACCTAAGAATAATCCCTCTAACTGAACAAAGACCGTAACCCAATGTATACTCTGTACTTTCACAGCTTTAGCATGTGATCATAATAGAATGCGGCCCATATTAAATGTAAATGTAGGTGATGGTGTAGTAGCTGCTGAAGACTGGCAGCAGCAGCAGCAGGAGAAGCTTCGGGGGGGAGGTCTGAGAGAAGAAGTGGCATTGCTGGCACAGCCACTTTCATCCTTTCTTGGTGGCATCAGTGGTTAGAACATCACCAGCCACATCCGGCGACGCACGTTGGGGCTGACTTTCCTCTCCTCTGAAGTGGAAGTCTCCATCAGCCCCACTGAGTACTGACATCAATGGCTTCTCCCTAAAAGTGACAGCAGACACTGCCCAGGCCCAGATTGCTGTTCCCAGCCTCACCACAGCAACTGCTCAGCCAAACCAGGGATGGACTCCCAACCATGGAGCACTCAACTGCGGCCAAGACCAGATGGATTTTACTTTCAGGTGCAATGGCTTCCACAGCATGCTCTGGCCACAGGCGTAACTTCTGGAAGCCCAACCCTAATGCAGCTATTATTCCTTACACTTTCTCAAGGTCTGCCTTCTGGATCTTCCTTTCACCAGATCCTCACTGGGACCCAACTAGTGCTTATAAATTATCAGCATTCTCTCCCACATCCTTGTCCCTCCCTTACTTTTGAGCTGTTAAGATTAGTTTCAGTGGCAATGCTGAGAACTCACTCATGCTCATCTTACTAAATTGAAGCCAGAATGGCAACAGCTATTTGACATGAAAAGGGAGGAACCTTTGGCCTTTTGTGAACTGTGCCTCCAGATATTGCTGGACTCCAAATCCCATAATCCCTGACCACTAGTCATGCTAGCTAGGGATAATGGGAGATGGAGTCCCACAACATCTGAACAGCACCACATTGGCTACCTCTGAGTTACAGAGTATATCATCTCACTTATATCTTGAAATAAATCTGTGGAAGTCCAGTGACTGCCGTAACAATGAATCCATACAGAAATTAGAATGTGTATTGTTAGTATAATAAATTGCTCTGGAATCCAAGCTCTAGATGTACGACTGAGGAAGGGAAATTGAACAGCAGTCCTTCTAGAAACTGTTAGCCAAAGCTCACATTATACTGCAAGCCATTGCCCCATTCCCCCACTCTCACAATGTAGCATGTAATTTCCATTTATAGTGCAAAATCCTCCACTACACCCTCCACCTTTGGAGCTGAACTGAAATTGTTCCCCTTCCCACAAATGTCCCCAAAGTTATTTCCTCTAAATGTTAATACTGAGTAGGTTTGGATATTCTTTGCATAGTTAAATATTTGAAAGTTAGCATGCAATAGTATTTAATATTGGATTCTGTTTTATAGGTGGCACACAGTAGTATTTACTATTTGGCAGTATTTGTTAGCTGGCACTCCAATGGTATTTTATATTTGATCGTTGGCATGCTATCATGTTTAGTATTTGACTCCATTTAATTGCTGGCATGCAATGTAATTAGTACATTGTCCCTCCACCCTGTGGCTCCAATTCAGGGGGGATCAGGCCCAAAGCCCTGGGTCAACCCAGGGACCACCCACCCCATCTTGGAGCCATGCCTGAATAAGTTCAGGGGAACAGGGCTAATGTTTAATTAAAGTTTAAACCCCCTCATTTAACATACAGTGGTGAAGAGGGCAGGGAAGGAGATGTAGCAATTCTGCACATGATCACTCCCTCTGTTCATCAGCTGATGAGCCGAGGGAGAAGTTCTGTGCAATGCTAGTTTCCACGGGGCTTTGCTGTAGGAAAGCCCTTTTCAAACCAGCCTCACACAGCCCCCAGGATTGCTCCCTTGGCTAAACAGCTGATAGCAGAGGGAGCAAGCCTGCACAATGCTGGTTTGAAAAATATAAGCATGGTTCATTAAAAACATAGAGCACTCCTAAAAGGACTGAGTGAGTGAGTATGTGCGTGCATGCACGTGTGTGTGTATTCACCTCTTGTGTAGTCTAGACCCTCCTCATGTCCATTGGAGACTATTCTGCACAATCAGTGCCATTATTCCACACTTGTTTTTTGTGGTTTTTAATGTAAATTATACAAAGCGTTGCTGTACTTTACATATTCACAGAAATAAAAGCAAAAGAAAAGAAATGTATTTAACACAGGAAACTTCACTAAAACTGCAAAGTATATCAAACATATTTAAAGTGAATATCTGAACTACATCAACTGTCTTTATATTGTTGCTTCCTCCCTGCTAAAACAAGACCATTGTCAAAAACACATATTTAAAGCAATGAGCACATGGATATGTTATTCAATAAATCTTAGGAGCTGAAATGAGATTCTTTGCAGTCACTGAACACCCAGAAGGGACAAAATGGAATCATCTTAGCTCAGTCCCATTACCCTGAAAAAGGATTACCCCCAAGGATGCAAGCAGGACATAAGAGAGGGTAGAAGGTGTTGCTTACCTCCAGACACCAAGACACAGGCAATGTCTGTTGCTAGTACAAGGAGGAACCAGGTCTTCATTGTAGAGAAATTCAGACCAGGCACTTGAAGAGAATTGCTTTATGCAGCAGAGTTCATTGGAGATATAAAAGAATATGAAAGAGAGTGGTGTTTACCTTAAACAAAATAAACTCATTTTATTAAGAAGGTACATGTGGATAAAAAAGCCTAATCATCTACCTAGCAGAATTCAAAAGGCAGGGAGAGAGACAACTGTGGGAAAAGCTGAAAATGGTGAGATCGAAATTAGCTCCATGGTTCTCAAAAGACCTATTAAAAATGAAACGTTCCTACCGGCGTCTAGAACGGCGCTGGAAAAAGTCAACTAGCTCATTTGATAAGATTCAAGCCAACAAATGTGCAAAAAACTATGCCTCGATGAGAATGGCAGCCCGAAAATCTTTTTATTCGACCTCTATTGCCTCATCGAGTAATCATCCAAAAGAACTGTTCCTTCAAACACCACAAACAAACTCTCATTTAATCTGCTCTCAAGCCCGCTGCCAAGAATTCGCCTCATTTTTTGAAGCTAAGGTGGATCAGATTCGTTTTAATATAGATCATACTGAAATGGCAGAGGAAAAGAACATCAGATCAGAAAATGACTACCCTGCGCTTTTTGCCACCTTTCAATTAATCTCTCCAGACGACATTCCTCGATTTCTAAATGGAATGAATCCAACAACCTGTTTACTTGATCCATGTCCTTCCTGGTTGATAAAAACATCAAATTTGAAATTAGCAAGCTGGATTAGTACAATCGTAAATTCTTCTCTTCAACAAGGCCACTTACCGGAATGCCTAAAAGAAGCAATGGTTACACCTTTACTAAAAAAACCCTCTCTCGACCCTAAAATATTAAATAATTATCGACCGGTATCTAATCTACCTTTTCTGAGTAAAATCATTGAGAGAGTGGTAGCCTCACAGCTTCAAAAGTTTATAGACACCTCCGACTGTTATGACCTCTTCCAATCTGGTTTCAGACCGAATCATGGGACTGAAACGTCTCTAGTCGCATTAGTCGTCGATCTTCGACTAGAACATGACAAAGGCAATCTGTCCCTTCTAGTTTTATTGGATTTATCTGCCGCATTCGACACAATTGTTAGACCGTCTCTTTAAAATGGGTCTCAGAGGTACAGTACTAAAATGGCTTCGCTCCTTTTTGGAAAAAAGGCTTCAGAGAGTTGTCCTCGGGGATCATTGCTCTAAACCCTGGCCATTAAAATATGGCGTTCCACAGGGCTCTGTCTTATCCCCGATGTTATTTAATATTTATGTAAGCCCTTTAGGAAAAATCATTCAAAAATTTGGGATTCATTATCACCAATATGCCAATGATACACAACTGTATTGTTCCTTTCCACCAAACACTGTAGAGACTGTCAACTGCTTTAATCAATGTCTCCTAGCAGTGCAAAGTTGGATGAATAAAAACAAATTGAAACTAAACCCAGAAAAAACAGAGGTCATTCTCATTGGCAAAAATCTCCCCCAAGGAACTGGACATCTGCCTTCACTTGATGGAGTTTTTCTCCCTTTAAAATCTCAAGTCCGTAGTTTAGGTATAATCTTGGACTCAGCCCTAACCTTTGAACCCCAGGTTGCAGCTGTGTCTAGAGCCACATTTGCAAAACTAAAACTGGTCCGTCAACTCCGCCCATTTTTAGGAACATCAGAATTAATGAAAGTAACTCAGGCCTTAGTAACCTCTCGACTGGACTATTGTAATTCTTTATATGTTGGCCTTTCTGCTAGAGCACTTCGACCGCTCAAGCAGGTACAAAGAGCGGCCGTGAGGATGATCACTAAAACTGGTCCTCGGGTTCATACTTCACCTCTTCTTTACCATCTTCACTGGCTCCCTATTAGCTCCAGACATCAGTTTAAGATTCTGGTACTAACGTTTAAGGCTCTTCACGGACTGGCGCCGGTATATTTGACAAACCGTCTCGTTGAATTCAAAACCTATCGCCCTATGAGATCGATTTCTGAAAGCACTCTTATTATTCCCTCAACTTTCATGATCCGCCAAATGAACACCAGGAGGAAGGCCTTCTCAGTCATAGCCCCTACTCTTTGGAATAATTTACCATCTGAGATACGACGTTCCTCGTCTCTTATTGAATTCCGTTGGCGGATTAAAACATACCTGTTTTAACTAGCTTTTAATGTTTGAAGTGAGATTGTTGTCGAACTTTTTAGTATTAATTTACTTATTTGTTTTTAGGTATTCTATTATGCTGTTTTTGTATTATCTCTGTTTTTTAATGTTCACCGCTCTGAATTCTGAGTTTCGGAACTAGAGCGGTATATAAATTTTTGAAATAAATAAATAAATAAATAAAAGGAGAAACTTGAAGTGATGATAGCCCTGAGAATATCAGTCTAACCAGACGCATACTTAAACTGGAGGAAAGTAACAAGGGGAGAACTCAAGCAGGGGCTCTTTCAACTGACTAATTGCATCTATTGCCCCTAATGGTCAATAGATTCAGAGCACACAGCGAGACAATGCATTGGTCAAGACCTCTCTGCTGATTCAGTCAAGTTAATTAAAAAGTAAACAATATTGGACTTCCCAGGAGGATCCCTCCACCTGTGCAGCCTCTGAGACGGCTCCAGTCTTGGATGAAACTTTTTCAGTTTTAAATCCAGTCAGAAGGGTCTTTTTTGACTGGGGATAATTTCTTCCGGATAAGGAAGCAACGTGAGATTTTCCACACAGCTTTGTTGTGATTGTTGGAGACTGGAATTCGTCAGAATTGTCTGTGAAAGAAGGTCTTCCAGCAGCTCGGACGGAGCGAGGATTTATAGCTAGCTCAGCTGAAAAAGTGACCCTTTTTTTTTAAAGAAAACGGTTTAACAGGCAAGTATCCTCCTGCCTATGCTTATTACTTTTTTTATCTACACAGCTAAAGGGATTTGTCAAAGAATCAGCAATTAAGAAAACCTGGGTGAGCCAAAACTTTCCTTCTCTTTTACTCACAGAACTAAGGAGGAAGAAAATAAAAATAGCCTATCTTTTTTTATTGCAAAAAGCTGACATGGAAAATAGCATTATAAAGATTACAACGGATGAGGGTTTTCTTTTTGACTTATAAGACTTTGGTGTAATATATGTCTGGGACTATTTTTTCTGATCTACTTTTTTTTTTACGAATCTGCTCATTTTTTCTGCTACTAGTTTTTTGGATGCTGTGAACTAAAGCTGTTTTTGAACTTCTGGGCATATAAGAGATAAGGGCTGTCTAGAGTGTGACACCAGTTGGTTTGAAAGATTAACTCATTTGTAACTGGATAAAGAAATAAACTGCTGTTTGCTTGGGACATTGAAAATTGAAGGAGTTTTGTTCCTTTGGCTTTAAGAATGACAATTAAGAAGATCATGGATGTACAAGAAGGGACTTTATCTTTAGACATGTTTCAGAAAATAATGAATGGGATTAACTCAATAAAACAAGAACTGAGAAATAATAGTCAAGCGTGGAGAATTGAATTTGACGAAATGAGACAGGAGCTGAAAGAAATTCAGGATTCTATGAGAAAGGAGAATAAAGATGGATCTGGAAAACCAAAAAAGGATGAAAGAGAAATTAAAGGCAAGGTTCAAACTATGGAGATTGGATTAAATATGGATATGGAAAAAGATTTGGATTTCCTGGCTGTGATGGATTCTGGAGACAAATATTACGGTTTGGAACTCAGCGCTGTCACTGAAGGAATTGAAGAGATTGGAGATAAAGATATTATCGGTTCAAAAAAATTCCTGGACTGGAAGGATTTGATGGAACTTGAAATGGAGAAAGCTAACAGAATTAATCCCTGTTTTGTGTCAATGGAAAAATCTTCAAGAGATGTGCTAGTGTATCATATAAAAAAGAGGAACAGAGATGCGGCTTTGCAACAATAATTCAGTGATATGTTCGGAACTGATGGCAAGAAAATATCTGTGAAAAAGGAAATTCCTATCAAACTCTTATTATATGACTATGACAGCAAGACTATTGGGTGCGTAAAGATGGAAGATGGAAGATGTAACCAATACGGATAATGGAAGGAGCGATTTGAAATTACTGGACTTAGTAGACTTGATGAGTTAGATTAATTGACATGTTTATCTAGAAAAAAATTGATGGACATATATCTTAAGGATTGGAAACTTCTCTTTGACTTTTTGTGGAAGAATAAAATGATATGATGTTAATGAGATTTGTAACCAATTAAGATAACCGCTGGAGGAAGGTGATTTTATAATCTATAAGTTACAGGCTTGTTATATATTATAGACTTATAGCTGAACTATGACAAATCGGAAGTCAATTTTTTTATATATATATATTTTCTTTTTATTGTATTAGTTATGGATTTGTGTTTTTTCTTTTTGTATTGTTTTGGTTTTGAAAATTTGAATAAAAATTAATTAAAAAAAAACAAATCATCTATGTCTCTAGACACACCCAGAGTTTCTAAAAGGATAATTTATTGACTGGAACTCTGATGCTAAATACATCATAAGCTTATACATAAGCTCTTGTTATTTCACTGGGATTTATTTTTAAAGAAATGTCCTTAGGTTTCTATCCTGCAGCAACAGAGTTTTAACTGAGCTTTAATTTTCTCTGATCTCTTATTAATTTATTCACAGCTAAACAACTTTATTCATTTTCAAATATAATTGAATGTAGTATGTTCTTATTAGGCACAGACATTAATATTATTTACTGTTTTCATGTAGCATACTGCTTGGAGATTTTTAAAACAGTAAGTGGTCTATATATGTTTTAAATAAATGAATAAACAGAGTTATACAGCAAAAAAAAAAGTAAACAATATTAAGAAGATTAACAATGGGAGTTAAGTTGGTATGAGGCTAGGTGCAGGAAATATTCCCAGATTTAAAGTCCAACTGTCTTGACTCCGGGACCTTATGAATATGCGATATATTCCATGAGGAGATCCACATCAAGGCTTTGGAATTAAAGTGAAATTGTTCCCCACAGAATCTTCCCCAAGTTCTTTCCCCTGATGTGCCCCCAGCTCAAATTTATCTTCCACCAGGTCAGTGCTTCTTCTCACTTTGGTGGGTGTGCTAATGCATAGGTTTGGATATTTTTTGGTAGTTACATATTTCCAAATTATTCATAAAATATTTGAAGAATGTATTTAACATGTAATTGTATTTCATCATTTAATATCTTATCTCAGTGTTTGATTATAATATTTGATGGCCTTTGATGGCCTTTGAACGTTGACATGCAATAGTATTGAATACTGGATTCTGTTTAATAGCTGGCACATAGTAGTGTTTACTATTTGATAGTATGTAGTAGCTGGCACTCCTATGGTATTTAATATTTGATAGTTGGCATGCTATCATATTTCGTATTTGACTCTGCAGAAAGGCTGGCATGTGATGTAATTAGTATTTGGCTTGAAAAAGTATTATTTGCCAATATCTAACATTTAACAGATTATGAGATTTACTTTCTGACAGCAACCCAAATTAACAAATCAAGACATTCCAACAAGTTTGAAGCACCCAGGCTTTGAAATGAATACTAAAATTCCACATTCAAGATTCAAATTGTAAATCTTGCACTCAAAATTTGAATGGTCAATGTCCTCTTTTGCCTGCTAAGAAGATTTTTACCGGTGATCACTATCATTGTTGCTTTTAAATGGATTGTTATTGTTGTATTCTCCCTATTTTAATACTTTTTAATGGTATACCATAGTGATTTTAAGGTGTCATAAGCTTTCACGTGGTGCGCATGAGCACTAGAACGGCTGAATGGGATTTTTTATATAAAATCAATAAATAAAATATTGCCATTGCTATTTCTGTGTTGTTTGTTTATATGAAAATGAGCACAGGCACCCAAGCAGCTCACAAACATTGTAAGAACATTGACAATAAAACCCAATTGAAAAAGACAAACTATCTTAATGAAACAACAGTATCAGCAACCATGAATATACACCACAGTTGCTTTTGCTATCGATAACTGAGGGCCACAACATGAATGTTACATCTAAAGAACTACTGCAATCACAGTGGCATGTTTGTCAATTGCTCAAAAGTGGAAAACTCTAGTAGACCTAAATATTTCTTTATGGTACAGTAATACCTCAGTTAATGAAGTAAATGCATTCCTGGACATTACTTCTTGAACAGAAACTTTGGTACCAGAAGTAGGAATAACATGGAAAGAATAAGGATAGGTTCCTATACCACAAAAAAGAAGAGAGGTTCAACATATTCCAGATAACTTTTTATTCAGAACTAACAATGTTTGTTTGTTTGTTTGTTTATTTATTTATTTATTACATTTCTACCCCGCCTACCACGCATATCTGAAATGAAACAATCAGGTTAGGTAAGCCTTGCATACAGACCACTTGATGGATTCTTCCAAAATGCATCCAAGGATGCCTGCCTTGCCTTTTTTCTTTTATCATGTAGCATCTTGCTATAGCAATCTAAAGCTTTGAGCTCCTCTCAGTACACTTGAGCAGGCAGGCAAGGGACAGTCACTACTGCCCTGTGCTAGGTCTCTCTCTCTCTCTCTCTCTCTCTCTCTCTCTCTCTCTGTGCCATCCTCCCCTACACTCCATGTCTGCAATGACCAGTGCTTCCAGAGCACCCAAAGAACAGGACCTGGGGAGATTTTACTCAGAAGTACAGGAGGAAATTGATCACACACCAAAACAAGATGTTGTAATAATAATCGGGGACTGGAATGCAAATGTAGGCAACAGAGAAGGACTAGAAATTGTGGGAAAATGGGACTTTGGAGACAGAAATGAAGCAGGAGAGAGGCTTATTGAATTCTGTGAAGCCAATAATTTGTTTTTTGAGCAACCAAAAAGACGACTGTACACGTGGACACCAAATGTTTGATATAGGAATCAAATTGATTATATAATTGGTAGCAGAAGATGGAGAAGTTCCATACTTTCTGCAAAAACAAGATCACGAGGAGACTGTGGTACAGATCATGAACTGGTATTATTAAAAATTAGAGTAGAGCTAAAGAAGAACAACAAGGCAATCATAATGCCAAAATGCAATCTAAATAACATCCCAGAAGAATTTATAGATCAAATAAGAAACAGATTTAAGGCTTTAAACCTAGCTGATAGAGAACTAGAAGAACTATAGAGTGAAGTCAGAGGCATTATCAGGGAAGAATGCCAAAAGACAATGCCTCTATTTAAAAAGAGAGAAAGACCTCAGTGGATGACTGACAAAACTCTTAAAATGGTTAAAGAGGGAAGGAAAGCAAAAGGATAGAGAAACATGGTTAGAACCCTAAATGCAATAATACAGCGACTAGTACGTAGGGACAAAGAGAACTACTACAAGAAGCAAGGATGACAGATGCATTCACAAAGGAATCATATGAGAAGAACCAGAAATTTTAGAATGTGAGATGGAAGCTGCTGCTAAAATACTTGTAAGAAATAAATCACCAGAAACAGATGGCATACCAACAGAGTTGCTACAAGCTACTGGGACTGAATCTGTTCAAATTTTGACAAAAAGTTGTCAACAAATATAGAAAACAACGGCCCACAGACTAGAAGCATTCAATATACATCCTAATTTCAAAGAAAGGGGATCCCAGGGAATGCAGTAATTATCAAACTATTGCCTTAATATCCCATGCAAGTAAAGTAATGCTCAAGATTCTACAACAAAGGCTCTTACCATATATGGTAAGAAGAAAATCACCCTGTGAGATTACAGCAAAGCCTTTGATTGTGTAGATCATGAAAACTAAGGAATGCTTTCAAAGAAATGGGGATGCCACAGCACATGATTGTTCTGATGCACAACCTATATCTGGACAAGAGGCTACTGTAAGGTCAGAATATGGAGAAACTGATTGGGGGAGTGAGACAGGGGTGTATTTTATCACCCTATTTGTTGAATATATAAGCAGAACATATCATACGGAAAGCAGGTTTGGACCAAGATAAAGGAGGTGTGAAAACTGGAGGGAGAAATATCAATAATTTAAGACATGCAGACAATACCATACTACTAGCAGAAACCAGTAATGATCTGAAACGAATGCTGATGAAAGTTAAAGAGGAAAGTACAAAAGCAGGACTACAGCTGAACGTCAAGAAGACTAAAGTAATGACAACAGAAGATTTATGTAACTTTAAAGTTGACAATGAGGACATTGAACTTGCCAAGGATTATCAATACCTTGGCACTATCGTTAACCAAAATTGAGACAACAGTCAAGAAGTCAGAAGAAGGCTAGGACCGGGGAGGGGTGCTATGAGAGAACTAGAAAAGGTCTTCAAATGAAAAGATGTCTCACTGAACACTAAAGTCAAGATCATTTAGACCATGGTATTCCTGATCTCTATGTCTGGATGTGAAAGTTGGACAGTGAAAAAAGTAGATAAGAGAAGAATCAACTCCTTTGAAATGTGGTGCTGGAGGAGAGCTTTGCGCATACCATGGACCAAAAAAAAGACAAATAATTGGGTGTTAGAACAAATGGAACCAGAACTTTCACTAGAAGCGAAAATGATGAAACACAGGTTATCATACTTCAGACATATAATGAGAAGACATGATTCACTAGAAAAGACAATAATGCTGGGAAGAACCGAAGGGAATAGAAAAAGAGGAAAACCAAACAAGAGATGGATTTATTTCATAAAGGAAGCCACAGACCTGAAATTGCAAGATCTGAACAGGGTGGTTTACAACAGATGCTATTGGAGGTCGCTGATTCATAGGGTCATCATAAGTCATAATCGACTTGAAGGCACATAACACACACACACACACATTGACTCCTTGTTGACTGCTTGCATTTCTTTTGCCATTTGTGTTCCTTTTTGTTCTCATTTGGACAAGATTTTCATTTTCTAAAGGAAACTTTCTTGTCTCCAATAGCTTCTTTGACACTGGTCTTGATCTGTGGTATACATTCTAGCTGAGCTTCTAATATGGTGGTCTTAACTCCCAAACATTTTGAGAGATTTGACCCTCTTGACTTTCCCTTTCATCTTTCTTTTTAACAATCCCCACAGGTTTGGGAAATTTCCTCTTTTGAAGCCAAATGTGACTGTGTTGGATTTTTCTGGCAATTGTAAATATATATTGAATTTGATAGCACCGTGGTAACTGTTCCCAGTCGGTTCAGCAACACTTGCATTTGCACTAGGTCCTGGGTGCCATTTAGGGTTAAGTGTCACCATCCCTCTGATGAGTTCCATGGCCAATTGGTCTAGGACAGTCATTTAGGGTATATAGAAATTTTAACTTCCTGGTATGGTTGGAACACACATGCACCCAGCCTATGTGAGAGTAACTATTATTACAGCATTCCCTCTTTTGGATGCTTCCTTGATCTCATTCGCCATCTCAAAACCTCCCTGAGCATTTTGATTAAGGAGACAATAACATGATCCTGGTACTTAATTACTCTTGGAATATAGTATTACCACCCATAATGATTCTGTGGAGGAGTCTGTCCCTTCGGGGATTTCTATCTTATTGGACTCTATGACTTCTTTCATGTACAGAGTGACACCACCTCCAGCATGCCCTTCCCTGTCCTTCCTGTAGAATGTATATCCAGAGATAGCCACATCCCAATGGTTCTCTCAATTCCACCAGTTTCCATTATGCCCCCTGTGTCTTCTAGGGCTGTTTACACATGTAGCCTTTCAAACGCCCAGGGGTCATTGAATTCACAGTGCGCTTTTGTGCATAGTAGTTATACACACCTTCACCAATAACATCATCTAAAGGTGGCAGCTACTATCAGTGTTATTTGTGCACATAGGTGGGTGTGTTTTCAAGCTCCCCTCCCCTCAACAAGTGTTTACACACACCTTTTTTTTTTTTTGCAGTCCTTCGAAATAGAGAGGCTGGAAATTGGTGTGTTGATATACTGATATACAGAGATATATATCACTATACAGAGGTGGCTAAGTTACTGTACTGCTTCCTATTTTGCCTGTTTCATCTATAGACAAGTTAAACATGCTGAGTGGAAGTGGCACTGTCCTGCAATGTCAGTAGTTCTGCCCCAGTAAGAGACTGTCTTTGTATACATGTACACAGCATGCACTTGAGAGGTGCATTCTCCACACAAAATGGATTATGAGGGCATGTACACATTGCGTGATAATGTGCATTGAGTGCTTGGTGCAAGCACCTTTTGGAGGCACTGTATACACAACATCATCTCCATGTCGTCCCTGTCCCACACTTTTTGTTGATCTAAAGCACATCCTGCTAGAACAGTTAGAATCCATTTTGTGAGTGACAGCGTGATTTGAAGAACATATGTGAGTGAAGATGAATAACCGTGGCTTGCTATACAGAAAATCCAAAATAAGGTGAGTAGAGTCAAATGCAGATGGTTTGCTTGACTAGTACTTTATTGATTAATCAGCACATAGCATCTATGGTCAGTTGGCATGTCAAGATGTCAAAGCCTTCTTTATTCTCCATGCCGTCCAATGCAGAATTTGGGCGGTCAAATCATACTACTGCTGTGAGGGTCTGAAAGTGAATAATATTTACAGTTAACATTCTCAGACCAGCAAGATTCACCAGCCAGAAGACACTGAAGAACAGAACAAGACAGCCGTTTCATGTCTAGAACAGAAGTTCTTGCTAGGGCACGTTGCCCTTTATGCCAGGAATGGGAAACTTGTGACCCTCCCTGTGTTGCTGGACTACAACTCCCACCATTCCTGCACATTGGCCATGCTGGCTGGGGCCTAGGGGAGTTGGAGTTCAGCAACATCTGGAGTGGGCCACAACCCAGTTGACAGTAAAAATGCCTTAGAGAATAAGGCCACATCTGGTTTTACCAGAGCATCTCTGGGAAGGGAATAAGGTTCTCCCAACAACTCTCAGCACCCTCAACTAACTACAGCTCCCAGGGTTCTTTGGGGGAAGCCACAACAGTTAAAGTGGTATGAAACTGCTTTAAATGTAAGGTGCAGATGAGGCCTAAGAAGATCTTCAGGTGGCACCAAAAGACATAAAAGTACTAGGCACCAAGTGAACATCCCCAGAGTGAATGTTCCACAAACAGGATGCCACCACTGAAAAGGCCATCTCCCTTATTACCACTCATCTCTGCTCCCATGGGCAAGCCACTTGGGGAAGGGCCTTTGGTGATGCTCTTAGTATATGTGGTATGAAGCAGATCCATGTGGATTATTATTTTGGGAACGGAACTCCCCTTGTTACCTGGTGATGCTGTTTTCTCCCTTCTGGCTCACCATTACCCTAATCATGTTAGTATTGCAGACACATTAATGTTACAGGTGGGGCTGCTGCAGACACATATACTTGGGACTAACAGGATTCTCCTGCACTTCAGAACTGTACCTGGCAGAGGATCTATGGCTACTAGTCATAAGGGCATGTAGTACCTTAAGAATGCCACTTAATACCAATTGCTGGGGATCAGGAGCAGGAGAGCTTTTATTGACTTTAAATCTGCATTTGATTCGATTTCAAGAGACAAACTGTGGGGGAAATTTGAGGCCACAAACATCAATAGGAGGCTCCTTATATTATTTATGTATTTATTTATTAAACTTGTATACCGCCCCATAGCCGAAGTTCTCTGGGCGGTTTACAATAACTAAAAACATTACATTAACTAAAAATATTAACGCGTAGTCTTTATGAAAACACATGCTTGAGGGTTAAATGTGACCGTGTTGGTCACTTAACAGGTCCCATTCCCACTTTTAATGGAGTGAAACAGGGATGCATTTTAGCTCCCACGTTGTTTAACTTTTATATCAATTCATTGATCGAAATCTTGTGAGGGTAAATTCACAGCCTCCCAAGTTGGCAAATAGACCTGTGTCAATCCTTCTCTACGCAAATGATGCGGTACTTCTATCCTTCTCAAGAATCGGCCTGAGACGCCTTTTATGCACTTTAGCCTCATACTGCAAAGATGAATGACTGACAATTAACTACGGCAAGTCTAAGGTCCTAATTTTTCCTAATAGGAGGAGGAGTAGGCATCAATGGCAGATTAATGACCATCAAATTGAGCAGGTTACCTTCTACAGATATTTAGATGTAATCTTTCATTCAACAGGCTCATGGAAAGTTCAAACAAAAAATGCCATTGCGAATGCCCAGAGAAGTACAAAGGCACTTCTATCCTTCTATTACACCAAAGGTGGCCAATATATCCCCGTGGCCCTACAGGTTTTTGTTGCTAAGATCATAGCCCAGGTGCTGTACGGTTCCCAGCTATGTGTTTTTGATAATTTTGCTTCTTTTGAGACTGTTCAAACTAAATTTATAAGAACAATATTAGGTACTCTGCTATTTGTCCCTAATATAATTTTGCAGCTGGAGGTGGGCCAAATCCCTGTTGAGGCTCGCGCATTGATAAATAAGACAAACTTCTGGCTAAAACTAATATTCTTCCCAGTGGGATTAGCTCCTTTGACTCTGGTAGATACTTTTCAATCTAGATGGAAAAGAGAATTGTCAATGAAATTGTCGTACTTGGGGTTTTCCATCCTCACCATTATGGCATTAGGCTATGTCCAAGCAAAAAAGGCTGTCTCCCAGCGAATCAGGGACATTGATTTACAAACCCATTTGAGCTTGGCTGCACTCTATTCTAACTATGGAGATTATGCGAGAAAGTTTATGACAACAAATTGTATGAGAAATCTGTCGATTCCTAAACACAGAAAAGCTTTCACGCTTGCTAGACTTAATATCTTTCCTTCTACACTTTTAGAAGGCAGATTTAGCAAGGTGCCAGTACAGGAGCGCTTTTGTCCCTGTGATACTGGAAGTGTGGAAATGGTTGTACATGTATTGTTGTATTGTCCGTTTTATCAAGACTCCCGATTTGATCTTATTAACCCAGTTTTCCAAAAAATCCCAGGGAAGTCTGATTCACCTTATTTAGAATATTTACTCTCTGACAGGAACCAGCAGGTGACAGCCAAGGTGGCAAGATTCTGTGCTTCGGCTGTTACCTGCAGGAGAGTGATGATGGCAAATAACAATAACAGTTAATCTTGGGTGGGCCACTGATGTCTTAATCTAACTCCATTAGTACCATATTATTTCAGGCTGCTGCCCTTGTTTCCTCCTCTGTATAATACTGATATGTTTTATTGTTTTACTGTTTTTACATTTTATAGTGCTGGTCATTGACAGTAATAAATGATGATGAGAAGGATCTTAACCCTTTTCTATTGGGTAGGAAGGCAACCATTAAGTCCCTAACTGAAGGTTTTAGGAGTCTCACCTGCTCATTATGAGCAGGGACGAAGCCTCCTTCTCCCACTACCTTCCACACACCTTAGTCAGAAGGTGCCCAGTACCTTATAATTAGAGTGCTTACCTGTGACAAATCAGTTTCTGCTCCTTGGATGGATGCCTGGAAATCCATGAGCCTCTCTCTCTTCTCGATCAGAGCTGTTTTCTGTCAAAAAGAGTTCAGTAGGCTTAACTTCTTCACCATTTAGGTTACCCTCCTCCTCACCTCTTGGTAATCCTACTGAATCTCTCTCCCTGCTTTTGTCTCCCTTCCCCCATTACGAGTCTCCACCTACTACCCAGCCTTCCAAGGCCATTCACCCATGTCTTGGAAATGGAAGATGGAAATGGCCAGTGGCGGTCATACTTTCATGTGGGCCCTTGTATGAATTACCTCCTGAAAAAGCCCAGCCTGGACCCATTGGGTCGCAAATACCCTCTTCTTAGGAAAGGTGATTGAGAGGATTGTGGTGAAACAATTACAAGTACTCTTGGATGAAACAGATTATCTTGACCCATCCCAGTCTGGGTTCAGGCCTGGTTATGGGACTGAATTGGCCTTGGTGCCCTGATGGATGACTTTCATTGAGAGAAGGACAGGGGGAGTGCGACCCTGTTATTCTTACTTGATCTCTCAGAGGCTTTTGATACCATTGACCATGGTATCCTTCTGGGCCGACTTGGTAAGATGAGTATTGGAGGCACTGTTGTACAGTGGTTCCTATTCTATCTCAAGGGTTGCTTTCAGAGAATAACATTGGGTGACTGTCTTTCGGCCCCCTGGCAGTTGTGCTGTGGAGTGCAGCAGGGTCCCATCTTGTCCCCCATGCTAGTTAACATCTATATGAATCCGTTGTGGGTGATCATCAGGAGAGTTGGGGTGAGATGTCAGCAGTACGCTGAAGACGTCCAGCTCTATTTCTCTGTAACTTCTGAATTGGGAGAGGCTGTGCAAGCCTTGGACCGCTGCCTGGCCTGGATGGTGAGCTGGATGAAGGCCAATAAACTGACCCTGAATCCTATCAAGACAGAGACACTGTGGATGGGTGGTTCCTGAGTTCGGATAATTGGTCAGTTGCCTGCTTTGGATGGGATCATACTCCCTCTGAAAGAGGAGGTCCACAGTATGGAGGTGCTCCTGGATCCATCTTTGTCGCTAGAGACCCAGGCGACCTCAAAGTGCCTTTTACCAGCTTTGGCTGGTAAGACAGCTGCACCCATTTCTGGACTGGGATAGCCTGACCGCTGTTGTCCATGCACTGGCAACCTCCAGGCTGGATTACTGTGATGCACTGTACATGGGGCTACCCTTGAGGTTGGTCCAGAAGCTACAGTTGGTGCAAAATGCGGTGGCAAGACTGCTCACTGGGGCAGGGTATCACCATGTCACCCCGCTGCTGAAAGAATTGCACTGGCTGCCCATTAGCTACCAGGCTACGTTCAAGGTTCTAGTTTTGATGTACAAAGCCCTATACAGCTTGGGACCAGGATACCTGAAAGACCACCTTACCCCTTATATACCCAGTTGATCATGTGCTCTGCAGGTGAGGGCCTCCTGCAGATATCATCTTATCAGGAGGTCAGTTCTGCATAGGAAACGGACCTTTAGTGTGGTGGCACCTACCCTGTTGAACTCCCTCCCCTTAAATATTAGACAGCCTCCATCTCTGTTATCTTTTCGGTGCCTACTGAAGATTTTCCTCTTTCAACAAGCCTTTTAAATTGAGGCCTTATCCCAGTCTGCATTTGTGTTGGAATTTCTTTTTAAGGTGTTTTAAAAGGATTTTTAAACAAATGTTTTTTAACATGTTTTGTTTTAATATGATTTTAAAGATGGTTTGTTTTAATACATTTTAAAGTCTGTTTTTAAGGTGTTTTAGAGTGTCTTTAGTGTTTTTGTTTGCAACCCTGAGTCCTGCTGGGAGGAATGGCAGGATACAAACAAACAAACTAACTAACAAATAGCAACCCTTAAACTTGTTATTACAAATCAGTTATGGTTTATTTATTTATTTATTTGTTTGTTTCATTTATAGACCGCCCATAGCGAGTGGCTCTCTGGGCGGTGTACAAAAAGGTTAAAATACAAAATATCAACAATAAAATCAGACAACAAACAATAAACACAAGCAGCAACTAAAGAAAAAAATAAAAAATAAAAAAATTAAATTATAACATAAACGCTTAAAATGCCTGGGAGCATAGCCAGGTCTTAACCTGGCGCCGAAAAGATAGAAGCGTAGGCGCCAGGCGTACTTCTTCGGGGAGGCTGTTCCACAGTTCGGGGGCCACTACAGAAAAGGCCCTAGATCGAGTAACTGTCCTCCGGGCTTCTCGATGGGTTGGTACCCGGAGGAGGGCCTTAGATGCTGAGCGAAGTGACCGGGTAGGTTCATAGCGGGAGAGGCGTTCCACAAGATATTGCGGTCCCACGCTGTGTAAGGCTTTATAGGTCAAAACCAGCACCTTGAATCTGACTCGGAAACAAATAGGTAGCCAGTGCAAACGGGCCAGAACAGGTGTTATATGTGCTGACCGGCTGGTCCTCGTCAGCAGTCTGGCTGCTGCGTTTTGCACTAGCTGAAGCTTCCGAACTGTCTTCAAGGGCAGCCCTACGTAGAGCGCATTACAGTAATCCAGCCTAGAAGTTACCAGAGCATGAACAACTGAGGCGAGGTCATCCCTGTCCAGATAGGGGCGTAGCTGGGCTACCAACCGAAGGTGGTAGAACACATTCCTTGCCACCGAGGCCACTTGCGCCTCAAGAGACAAGGAAGGATCGAAAAGAACTCCCAGACTACGAACCTGTTCCTTCAAGGGGAGTGTGACCCCAACTAGAACAGGGTGAACATCCACCATCTGGGCAGGGGAGGCACTCACCAACAGTGTCTCAGTCTCGTCTGGATTGAGTCTCAGTTTATTAGCTCTCATCCAGTCCATTATCGCGGTCAGGCAATGATTCAGCACATCCACAGACTCACCTGTAGAAGATGAAAAGGAGAAATAGAGCTGCGTGTCATCAGCGTACTGGTGGCAACGCACTCCAAAACTCCTGATGACGGCACCCAGAGGCTGCATGTAGATGTTAAAAAGCATGGGGGACAAAATCGACCCCTGAGGGACTCCACAATGGAGAGTCCAAGGTGTCGAGCAATGTTCCCCAAGTACTACCTTCTGGCGACGATCCGTCAAGTAGGAGCGGAACCACTGCCAAGCAGTGCCTCCAACTCCCAACTCCGCGAGTCTCCCCAGAAGGATACCACGGTCGATGGTATCAAACGCCGCTGAGAGATCAAGGAGAATCAACAGAGTCACACTCCCTCTGTCCCTCTCCCGACAGAGGTCATCGTACAGGGCGACCAAGGCTGTTTCAGTGCCAAAACCAGGCCTAAAACCGGATTGAAACGGATCCAGATAATCGGTCTCATCCAAGAGCACCTGGAGCTGATTGGCAACCACCCGCTCCAGAACCTTGCCCAAAAAGGGGATATTTGCCACCGGTCTATAATTGTTCAAGTTATCTGGGTCTAAGGAAGGTTTCTTCAAAAGAGGTCTCACTACTGCCTCCTTGAGGCTACTAGGGACTACTTCCTCACTCAAGGAGGCATTTATCACTTCCTTGGCCCAGCCGGTGGTACCAGTCCTGCTAGCCTTGACCAGCCAAGATGGACAAGGATCTAGAGCAGACGTGGTCGCCCGCACCATTCCAAGCACCTTGTCCACTTCCTCAAGCTGCACCAACTGAAACTCATCCAATAATGAAAGACAAGACCATGTTCTGGACACTTCAATGGATTCATCTGTCATAACATCAGAGTCTAGGTCCCTACGGATGCATGTGATTTTATTTTGGAAGTGCCCTGCAATGTCGTTACAGCGAGCTTCAGATGTTTCAATGGTATCTTGAGGACCAGAATGTAAGAGTCCTCGTACAACCCTAAAAAGCTCTGCTGGGCGGCAGAGAGATGTCTTGATAGAGGCAGCGAAGTAGGACTTCTTCGCCGCCCTTACCGCTTTTATGTACGACTTAGTAGAGGCACTTACCAAAGCATAATTGCATCCGTCTGGAGTTCGTCTCCATCTGCACTCCAGCTTCCTTCTCTCTTGCTTCATCACTCTCAGCTCCGGGGTATACCACGGAGCTGTATGAGCTCTGCATCGAAGAGGGCGCGCGGGAGCGATCGTGTCGATAGCCCGGGCCATCTCTGTATTCCACAGTTCGACCAAGGCCTCGACAGGAGCGCCAGTACTATCAGCTGGAAAAACTCCCAGAACCCTCTGAAAACCCATAGGATCCATAAGCCTCCGGGAGCGGACCAACTTAATAGGTCCCCCACCCTTGCAGAGGGAAAGAGTCGTCGTAAGTCTAAAACTCAGCAGGCGGTGATCTGTCCATGACAATGGAGTAGATGAAAAATACCCCACCTCCAGATCACCATCTCTATGACCAGTGGCGAAGATCAAATCAAGAGTGTGACCCGACACATGCGTTGGGCCAGTAACAAATTGAGACAGCCCCATGGTTGTCATGGAGGCCATGAAGTCCTGAGCCGCTCCAGATAAGACAGTCTCGGCATGAACGTTGATATCCCCCAACACCACAAGTTTGGGGGACCTCAACAACACCTCCGAGACTATCTCTGTCAGCTCAGCTAGGGAAGCTGTTGGGCAGCAAGGTGGGCGGTACACCAACAAGATTCCCAGTCTGTCTCCTTGGCCCAGTACAAGGTGGAGGCACTCTAGACCAGTCGTCATCTGGACAGGATGCCTGGTGAGAGAGAAAATACTCCCATAGACCACAGCGACCCCGCCTCCCCGGCCCTCAGATCTGCCATAGTGCTGCACCGTATACCCAGGTGGGCAAAGCTGAGAGAGGGCAACTCCTCCCTGCTCACCCACCCAGGTCTCGGTTATACACGCCAGGTCGGCACCCTCATCCACAATTAAATCATGGACAAGGGAGGTTTTATTATATACCGACCTGGCATTCAAAGCAGCACCTGGAGATCTAAGGGCTGGCTGATAGAACAACCAGCAGTTCTGTGGTCTTGAGGAGAACCGGAACAAGGCACAGACACAACTTGTTTGGGGCGAGTTCCCCTTACCTGGCATGTTCTCCTCCTAACGCCATACCTCCCATTACCCGTCACTACGCTAATTGGGCCCCCCGGAAGCCCCCCCGTTAAATACAAAGCATGCTCTCCCAGGCACATTTTAAAAATATTTAAATACAAACAAACATATTCACACAACAACGCATAAAAATACACATAAATATACACAAACACGTCCACACAATCTCATTCATACACACAACAGACAAAAGAAACAAACAATTAAAATGCACCCAAACAGCAACAATAGCAGCCGACGTTAAAATTCTCCTCCGCATCAAGCTTCATCCATAAGTAATGTCATCAAATAAAGTTGTAAAATATCTGCCCGCGACCCAGTAAACAGCAAGTAAGCAAGCCAGAAGGACAAGACATGCCCCAAGCAGCGAACTTGAATGGAGTGGCGGCAAGCAGGCAGGAAGCCACGATGAAACAGCGACAGAGCAGCAGGCAGAAGCAGCGGAACCCAGCAGCATCGATCCAGTGACAAAGCAGCAGGCAGAAGCAGCGGAACCTAGCAGCATCGATCCAGGACTCACAGGCGTGTCGCAGCCGGCGACCGACGACAAAGCCGAACACCGACCAACAGGCAGTCCAGAAGACCCGGACAGCAGCAGCAGCAACAACAAAAGCCAAGGCAGCAGCAGTTGTAAATCCGAAACGGCCAGAGCCACACCAGAGACCAAACAACGGGCCCAGAAACAAACGGCCCAAAAGCACTCGAGAAGCACCCGGAGGGAAGCGACTCCTCGAGAACCGCAGCAGCCAGGGCAGCAACGCCGCGGCAACAGCGGCCCCCGACACACTCCAGCCGTAGCACGCCAAAGATGGAACTCCGCAACGGGTCAGAGCAACCCAAGAGCCACGGCTCCGCCCCGAACCAAAGGCCAAAACAGCAAAACTGGGTCCAGGCAAAGATGTAAAGTCCAGCCACAGTCCAAGATCGTACCAACGCCGGCATAAGCATAAGCAAAGACATTGATGATAAGGTAAGATGATAAATACCAGGCGGTAGAAAGGGAAGAAATTAGGAGCTGAGGTGCAGAGCTCCCAATCAAACATCCTCTCTCGTCGCCATCTTTGAGCTTGTTCTGATTGAGTGCAATTTTGCCCATTTCTAATTTGAATCTGATGCCTTACATTGTGAAGAGTGCCATTTGCTTCCAAAAATCAAAGACTCTGAGTTATCGGACATGTCCAGATTGTGGATAAATATGTTACATTCATGGTAATAACAGCAAGATAATACAGGACAATTTCTATAGTTGTTCTCTCTCTACAGTTTATATGCTTGCATTGGCGTGCTGCAATTTAACAAGCGTAAACTGTTCCAAGGAAGAACTATTTGCCCAGTCGCTGATGATATGCAAATCACATTTGCATAGTAAGCCCCATATTTTACGATTCTGCATTGGGCAGCCCTAGAGCTGGAGCACAGCAGTTTCCTTTGCATCAGACATCATAAATCATGCACATTTTTGGCAGATCTTTAAAAAGTTCGTCCATATCTCCCTTCATCACACCTGCACTTTTTACTTCTCATACTCCATATACAAGTTTGTATTGAAAAATGCTCCCTACTTGGACTGTCCTTAAACTCTTACCTGAGGTGCCAAATACTGAGCCAAATGTAGAATTAAGGATGCCACCAAGTTCTTGGACAACACCTGTAACTGCCTTGAGCACTTCTGGCACAAGTGCACGTGAAGAAATTACCCCTAGATGCCAGGAAAGAAAGAAATTATTTAGTCCCTTCTGTGAATTGTTCCCAATGACAGCTTAG